>NC_059164.1:110861484-112187824 GCF_019923935.1 Bubalus bubalis
TCCAGATGTTCAAGCTGGTTTTAGAAAAGGCAGAGGAACCAGAGGTCAAATTGCCAACATCTGCTGGATCATCGAAAAAGCAAGAGAGTGCCAGAAAAACATCTATTTCTGCTTTATTGACTATGCCAAAGCCTTTGACTGTGTAGATCACAATAAACTGTGGAAAATTCTGAAAGAGATGGGAATACCAGACCACCTGACCTGCCTCTTGAGAAACCTGTATACAGGTCAGGAAGCAACAGTTAGAACTGGACATGGAACAACAGACTGGTTCCAAATAGGAAACGGAGTACGTCAAGGCTCTATATTGTCACTCTGATTATTTAACTTCTATGCAGAGTACATCATGAGAAATGCTGGGCTGGAAGAAGCTCAAGCTGGAATCAAGATTGCCGGGAGAAATATCAATTATCTCAGATATGCAGATGATACCACCCTTAGGGCAGAAAGTGAAGAGGAACTAAAAAGCCTCTTGATGAAAGTGAAAGAGGAGCGTGAAAAAGTTGGCTTCAAGCTCAACATTCAGAAAACGAAGATCATGGCATCTGGTCCCATAGCTTCATGGGAATTACCTGGTAGATTGCATAATTCAGCATCTGGAACTGATGAATGTGTGTGTGTGTGTGTGTGCATGCAAAGTCACTTCAGTCATGTCTGACTCTCTGCGACACTATAGACTGTAGCCCGCCAGGCTCCTCTGTCCTAGGACAAGCCAAGGGAGTTGTATGCGACTACTGGCATCACCAGAGGCAAGATTTGAAGCAGGAAAAGGCAAGGAGACACAATACATAGCAATGATTAACTGATAATGTGAGTCTCGCTTTCGGTACTGATGTTATTAAAGGTCCAACTCTATTCAATTTAAATACATAACTAATCTTAGATTGCCAGAAATTAGCCTGCCAAATATAAACATATTCAAGATGGACAAGGAAAAATAAAAAATTGTATAATAGTGATGTTAATATGCAGCAATGTTTGAGCAGAATCAACTGAATATTATCTCCTCTTCCAAGAATGTTAAAAACAAGATGCTGGGATCAGAAAAGAGGGGGCATTGGTGCATCAGGCTCTCTCCCTGGGTTGCCCAGGGGCACTCTCTCTGCCAAAGATGCTATATCCAAGTGTATTTGGATCTTTCTTTATTATTTTTTGAAGCCCTAGAAATAAGCGTTTCCCTTCTTTCCTATAGATCATGGTTATTAGTAGCAGCCTTCATGTAGGTAATGATTTAGTGCAACATGGAGTTGGTGATGTTAATTAAGGGCCTCCCTGGTGGCTCAGGTGGTAAAGAATGTGCCTGCAGTATGGGAGACCTGGATTCAGTCCCTGGTCCGGGAAGATTCCCTGGAGAAGAGAATGGCTGTCCACTCCAGTATTCTTGCCTGGAGAATACACAAAGTCTATGCAAGGAGGTAACTGCACCTAGGTCATTAACATCCACTGTGTCCCCTTTTTGTAGAAAGTCTTCTGAAACAAGAATCTTTCAATTCTGTCTCCTTCTCAAACCACACCAATCTTCATCAAATATCTCCAACTTGGTTCCTTGAAAAGTTTATATTTTCCTTCTAACAATGATTTCTATTCCCTATACTGAACTTCTGTCTTCTGCTCATCTCAGCATTTTGTCTCTCTTTTATCCTCAGAATACTGAAATGAAAATATCCTTTTCTTCATCTCTCTTCTGCTTCCTTCTAATAGGCCTCCTTTAGGTCTGGTTTACTTTCCAGACCAAGAATATTTGATATTGCCTGGAGAAGTCAGAATGAGTGGTACATCTTGTTTGCCCATTTGAAATGAGCTGGTGTGGTCATTTAACAGACTTGCAAAATATTAATGTACAAAATGATGAAAAATACACACAGAAGAGGGAGTTCTCCATCCCTCATTGCTGGTTTACATTTTATCACTGGGATCTGTAAACTGTGCCATTGTCTACCTTCTCTGAGGGTCTTTGTATCCATGAATGGCATTATTAGTAATGTGTTCTATAATCTTCCCATAAAAGACATCAAATAAAGGGGAGGCTACTTATGTCAGGTAATATTAAAACCTTTATTTTCATATGCACTCACTTTAACCAGCTTGAAAAAATCAGTTATTCCCAATAGATTATTCTTGTTGGTAACTGCAATAAAAGATTCTACTTATTGTGCATTTCAGTCACTGACATGATAAATTTTATTTCAGAAGCTCTGTAATCGAATATTCATTATCCAATTATAATTAAAATGTGTGATTCCCTTAAGAATGCTTATAGCTATTTAAATGAATATGGACTTAATTAAAGGAATTAAATTAGGAGATTAAAATTATTCAAAAGGGGTAAAATTTGTTCTTAAAGAACTGTAGAATGGAATATGAAGAAAGAAAAAACAATGGGAGGAAACAGAAAATTGGTAAAAAAGAAACAGAAACCAAAGAGACAAATCCTTGATTGCCAAGGTGGAGGAATATTGTACTAATTTAATTATTTGATTATGGAAAAATAAATAAGGCATGAATAGCCTACTAAACCATATACTTCTTGATGATTGCAATTAGGATTCATAAATTTTTTGCATTCCCATGAGACCAATGGCAGGAACCTAGTGGATAGTCAATTAATATTTGTTAAATGAATTAAGGACAAATGCTGTCTGAAAGTTATAATAAGTACGTTCATGAGTCCTTTTTCAAGTCAGCTTGTAGAAACGGTGTTTAAAGAAGTTTATATTTAGATCTAATTAGAATGTGTGCACTTGAGTGAGAATGTTGGTTTATGTGTTCTGGGCATTAAGTTTGAAGCTGATGAAACTGTACAGGAGGTAACTCTTCTCAGAGCAAGAGTCGGAGACTGCTTAGTTCCCTTTCTGTCTGTAGCAGGACATCCTTTACTACCCAGGAGGGAAAGTGTGAGTTACAGCAAAACTAGTCTACTTTATACACGTGCTGAGTTTGTGTGCCAATCATGCTAAATATTTAAAGGGAACTGATTATGAGCCTTTTGATGGGCAGCATTATAAAGGCAAGTGATAATGATGGTTTTAATATTACTTTACATTATATCATATGAAACTGTCATTTTTTATGTGAAACACGATTGAATATTGGTAATTTCATATGGCCTAAACTAATGTTGATTGTATGCTTACTTTGCGGAGAAGGCAATGGCACCCCACTCCAGCACTCTTGCCTGGAAAATCCCATGGGTGGAGGAGCCTCGTAGGCTGCAGTCTATGGGGTCGTGAAGAGTCAGACACGACTGAGCGACTTCACTTTCACTTTTCACTTTCATGAATTGGAGAAGGAAATGGCAACCCACTCCAGTGTTCTTGCCTGGAGAATCCCAGGGACGGGAGAGCCTGGTGGGCTGCCATCTATGGGGTCGCACAGAGTTGGACACGACTGAAGTGACTTAGCAGCAGCAGCAGCAGCATGCTTACTTTGTGTTAAGTGCTAAGTGCATAGTGCTAAGTAATTTGTGCTTACTTTGTAAGCACAAAAAAGCACTATTACAAAAAAGTAATAGTGCTTGTTTGTGCATAGTGCTAAATAATTTACAGTCAGTTAACTCATTTGACTTTCACCGAGAAAAATTTTTAACAGTTGAGGCTTAGATTAGATAAGCCACCCAGTGTGGAAGGAGGACCTAAAAATTGAGCACAATTTGACACCGTCCCCCATTTTTTAAAAAGAATCCCTTCCTGTCCATGAAAAAGATGGATACTATAAGTGATGTAATCAAAAGTTTTGCCTTCTGATCATTTAATTGTGTCAACAAAAATATGACAGTGAAATATGCAGTCCATTGTGCAAAATGTCACAATGCAAATTGTCTGCTTCTAGAAAGGTGAAATTTACTTATAATACAGAGATGATTGCCGCTTCAATATCAAATTCAAGTCCCATGGACACAAAAATGAGTAAGCTATAATCTTTATTCAGCAAAAGAAGATCATAACTGGATAAGGAGAACAGAGAATTACAAAACTTACTGTATCATTAGAATGACATTTTTGTTGGCCACGTGCTCCAATCCAAAAGTGAGAAAATAGTAGCAATGTACTATAGAGACAAAGAGATACATATTTGAAAGCATGTAAGGCAATGGCACCCCACTCCAGTACTCTTGCCTGGAAAATCCCATGGACGGAGGAGCCTGGTAGGCTGCAGTCCATGGGGTTGCTAAGAGTCAGACACGACTGAGCGACTTCACTTTCTCTTTTCACTTTCATGCATCAGAGAAGGAAATGGCAACCCACTCCAGTGTTGTTGCCTGGAGAATCCCAGGGACGGGGGAGCCTGGTGGGCTGCCGTCTATGGGGTCGCACAGAGTCGGACATGACTGAAGTGACTTAGCATAGCATAACATAGGTCTCAGAAAATTCCTAATCTATGTCAACTGTAACTATGTTGTCAGGGTGGATAGATTGCTATGGGTTGCCAGATGAAGAGCAAGAATTCATTTTGGAGACATCAGGGAAGTTTTCACAGAAGAGATGACAAACTGGTCAAGAATGAATGGAATCACCACAGCAGGAAGAAAAGGAAGGATGTTTCAGAAAAGGGAACAACCTGTGCAAACAGAGGAAAGTGTAAAAGTCAACAGCAACCTTGAGTAATAAACGGTTCAGATGTCCCAGAAGCAGGGAGTGGATGCTACATTATATGCTATATGTCTGGACCCCCCAGCCCCCCAGAGTACATGGAATACTGGGAGGGTAGCTTAGGGTCATATCACAAAGGGACCAGGACTGGGAATTGCAACCTTGTCCCAGAAAGCAATAATGAACCATGATGCTTTTCCCTGTTGAACTATAATTTTTGTAGAGTGAAGTGTACGAATATTAAATATTCAGCTCAATCATTTCCTGTCTTGGTGTACTCATGAAATCATTTCCCAGATCAACATCTAGAACATGGTCAGCTTCTTAGCCCCCTCCTCGACAATCTCCAAAAGGGTAGCTATTATTCTGACTTCTATTGTCCTGGGTTATTTTGCCTGTTCTTGGCCACCATAACTCTTTTATGTTTGACTTTTCCTGTCAGTGATTTTTTTTTATATTGATGGTGTTTTTGTGTGTAGCTATGGTTCATTTTATTTCACCACTGTGCTTTTTTCCGAGTATCACAATTCATTTATCTTTCCTCTGTTGATGGACATCTGGGTTGAGTAACTTCTCATTTTTTCCCCATAGAAGGAATACTAACTTAATAGGCTTTATTGCAGAAGCCCAAGAGTTGTTCTATACTAATTGATTAAGACACACTATCTTTGTATGGTGGGAACAAATACTCACAGGGGTGAACAAAGAATCTACAATTAAGTTGTTAAGTACACTCTAGTGCTCTCTACTTTTCTACTTCCTACTTTTGATCTTATCTGTTAAGCTCTGTAAATGATTTGCTGTTTAAGCTGTATTTGAGAAGCCACAGAATGTCAAAAACCATGCCTCATAGACTAGTACAGGACAGAACACTGTTTCTCAGGATACTGGTATGTGTGCTGAGGGAAAAGTCCCTTTTCCAGGATTCTGGGTTAAACAAAGTTAAATAGGTTTTACTCAATGTAGGGAATATCAAGAGTGAAATATAGAGTAGATACAGCATTTCCCACACTTGGGAGACCAAATCTTTTTTCTTTCCGGAAAACACATAATCATCTCCCAGAATTAATGTTTCCAAAACTCAATATGGCAAGTTGTATCCAACTGTACAGACTTAACTGTGAATTTTGACACCTCTTTCCAAAGTTCATATGTTAATGTCCTAACCCCCAATGAGACTGTAGTTGGAGATAAGGCCATTAAGAAGGTGATGAAGGTTAAGTGGGCTCATAATTTATGGAGCCCCCCTAGTCCAATAGAATGAGTGTCCTTATGAGAAGAGGGAAGGCTCCCAGAGCCAGCTCACTTTCTCTGTGCTTAACAGAGGAAGGGCCATGTGGGGACGTAGTGAGAAGATGACTGCAAGACAAAGGAAAAGGCCTCAGCAGACAACACTTCTGGCACTTTGAACGTGGACTTCCAGCCTCCGGGACTGTAAGGAAATGAAAAATGTCACCCAATCCAGGATGGCTTGTTATGGCAGATCAGGCAGACTGACATAAGCTCTAAGTAAGGTTAGACTCTCTTGACTTCCCACTTTCGCCTCCCAGTTGCCTATAATGAAAAGGACATCTTTTGGTGTTAGATCTAGAAGATCTTGCAGGTCTTTATAGAACTGTTCGCTTTCAATTTCTTCAATGTTAGTGGTTGGAGCACAGACTTCAATTACTGTGATACTGAATGCTTTGTCTTGGAAACAAAACAAGGTCATTCTGTCATTTTTGAGACTGCACCCAACTACTGCATTTCAGACCTTTTTGTTGACCATGAGGGCTGCTGCATTTCTTCTAAGGAATTCTTGCCCGCAGTAGTAGATTAATGGTCATCTGAGTTAAATTCACCCATTCCCATCCATTTTAGTTCGCTGATTCCTAAAACACCAATGTTCACTCTTGCCATCTCCTGTTTACCACTTCCAATTCACCTTGATTCGTGGACCTAACATCCCAAGTTGCTATGCAATACTGTTCTTTACAACATCAGACTTTACTTTCACCAGCAGACACATCCACAGCCGGGCGTTGCTTCCACTTTGGCTCAGCCTTTTCATTCCTTCTGGAGCTATTCCTCCACTCTTCTCCAGTAGCATATTGGGCACCTACCTACCTGTGGAGTTCGTCTTTAAGTGTCTTATCTATTTGCCCTTTCATATTGTTCATGGGGTTTTCAAGGCCAGAATGCTGAAGTGACTTGCCATTCCCTTCTCCAGTGCACCACGTTTTGTCAGAACTCGCCACCACGACCCATCTGTCTTGGGTGACCCTACAAGGTGTCAACTAAAAAGATACACAACTTGAGAGTTGCGAGTTAAGTTTTATTTGGGGCAAAATGAGGACTGCAGCCTGGGAGGCAGCACCTCAGATAGCTCTGAGAGATTGCTGCAAAGAGGCAGTGGGAGGAAGTTCAATATGTAAGGTTTTGGTGAAGGCAGAGTTCAATACCATTAAGCCCTTATTTGGGCTTCCCTGGTGGCTCAGACGGTAAAGCATCTGCCTGCAATGTGGGAGACCTGGGTTTGATCCCTGGGTTGGGAAGATCCCCTGGAGAAGGAAATGGCAACCCACTCCAATATTCTTGCCTGGAAAAATCCCATGGATGGAGCCTGGTAGGCTACAGTCCATGGGGTTGCAAAGAGTCAGATACGACTTGAGCGACTTCACTTCACCTCACTTCAAGCCCTTATTTTACAAATGGTTTTCTGCTAGTCACAAGGATCTGATGTCACCATGAAGGGATTTAGTGCTTTTCTGGAGATGACTGAGATCATAAAATCTGTTCCAACTATCTAAAGACCTGTCCCACTAGATTCCCTGGAACACGAAGTGCCTCATCCCACCCTGAACTCCCTCAGGGGGTGTTGAAGGTCAATAGTTCTATCTCCACAGAAGCAAATGGCAAATGCCCTTGTTGTTCAGTCATTGGCAATGCTCTTGGCAAGTGCCAATTTGTAGTTGACAAAGGCATGGCTCATTGTTTCACTGAGTTAGACAAGGCTGTGTTCCATGTGATCAGTTTGGCTAGTTTTCTGTGACTGTGGTTTCCATTCCATCTGCCTTCTGATAGATGAGGTTGGGAGACTTGTGGAAGCTTCCTGATGGGAGGAACTGGCTGTGGGGAAACTGGGTCTTGCTCTGGTGGGGCAAAGCCATGCTCAGTAAATCTTTAATCCAATTTTCTGCTGATGGGCTGGGGCTGTGTTCCTCCCTGTAGTTTGGCCTGAGGCCAAACTATGGTAGGGGTAATGGTGACCTCCTCCAGAAGGACTTATGTCAGCCTGCCATGCCTCCCAGGACTGCTGTGGTCAGTGTCTGGGACCCTGTGGCAGGCCACCCACAGCTCCGGCGGAGACTCCTGAACACTCAAGGCAAGCCTGGCTCGGTCTCTTGTGGGGTCACTGCTCCTTTCTACTGGGTCCTGGTGTGTACAAGGTTTAGTTTGTGTCCTCCAAGAGTCTCTGATTCCCCAGTTCTGTGGAAGTTATGGAATCAAATCCCACTGGCCTTCAAAGTCAAATTCCCTGTGGGTTCTCAGTCCCTCTGCCCTTTATTTGAAAAAGAAAAGCGATTTGCTCTTTATTTTCTTGGGCTCCAAAATCACTATGGACGGTGACTGCAGCCATGACATTAAAAAACACTTGTTCCTTGGAAGAAAAGCTATGACCAACCCAGACAGCATATTAAGAAGCAGAGACATTACTCTGCTGACAAAGGTCCATATAGTCAAAGCTATGGTTTTTCCAGTAGTCGTGGATGAATGTGAGAGTTGGACCATAAAGAAGGCTGAGCACTGAAGAAATGATGTTTTTGAACTGTGGTGTTGGAGAAGTCTCTTGAGAGTCCCTTGGACTGCAAGGAGAGCAAACCAGTCAGTCCTAAAGGAAATCAACCCTGAATATTTATTGGGAGGACTGATGCTGAAGCTGAAGCTCCAATACTTTGGCCACCTGACGCAAAGAACTGACTCATTGGAAAAGACCCTGATTCTGGGAAAGAAGGCAGGAGGAGAAGGGGACAACAGAGGATGAGATAGTTGGACGGCATCACTGACTCAATGGACGTAAGTTTGAGCAAGCTCTAGGAGATGGTGAAGGACAGGGAAGCCTGGTGTGCTGCAGTCCATGGGGTTGCAAAGAGCTGGACACAACTGAGCAACAGAGGAACAACAAAAGGTTAGTCATCAAAATCATGTGCATGTCAAGGAAATGAGACAGCTAATCCTCCCCAGATTTGTTTGCATCACTTTTCTTTCCCATTTTCAAATTAGTTGCAAACTGGATACTCTGCCTATTAGAAGAATGTGGCAATTTCCCCTCCTGGTTTCTCATTAGAGCAAAATAAATCTACACAAACAAGACACTCATATGCTTTATTCTCTCCATAAAACTGCCACTAAATTGAGTTTTGCCTTGTTCACGACTTGCATGGCCTTACAAGTTTAGGCCACTCATTCTTTCCTTTGACAGTATTTGTTATCCCTCAGTTAACAGTGATGGATTTTTATTGCCTTTCTTCTGAGGGGACGATTTATATGCCTTTTAATTTGTACAAGTTGGACTGCATCATAAATGATCCAACCCCTAAATTCCGAAGTTAGGTTGCCAAAGAGATGGCCTTGTTTATTAAAATCTAATTACCTGAACTTTTAGAATGTCCCTGAGTGGGTTACTGAATTTCTGTCTTTGTCCAAATCTAATAAACTTCAAAGCTCCAATTGGCTAGAGTTAACCAGAAAACACCAACCTCACTGTGAAATTATCTAGTTAGCTCTTCTTTCAGTCCTTTCCTCCAAGATGCAGGCCCAAGGATCTTTTCCAAAAATATGTTGGCTATCATATTTCAGAAAGGTCAGGGATTCCTCACTTGATTAGTTTTTATTTGAAGAAAGCAATCAGGTGCTATTTGTTCCCTGGATGAGAAGCAAGAGGAATCTGCTCTTGTTATTAGTGTTACCCAGCAATGGTCAGAATGTCCTAATTATGTACCACTTCAGGTCATTTGCTGACAGTTATATGCCATCTATATACTGCTTGTATACATAGGCCAGTCAAGAGTTTTGCTTCCAAAAGCTTGTAAAATAATGTTGGCAAATTGATTACAGGCATATGTTATAAAACCTAATTAATCCAGTACCCAGTGTATAAACAAAATCTTCTAATGTTGCAAACTCCCCAGCTTCTATCCTATTGCTTCTTCCATTTCTCATTGCAACTTCAGAATATGGGTTTAAGGCTTGTCTCTGCCCTTTCATTTCCCATTTAATTATCAGCCACTGAAAATTTTCTTCATTGCTCTAAAGGAAATCTTTGAGATATGTCCACCAATGATCACCAAATTGATATACCTAATTTCTCCAAAATTACTGCAGATGATGACTGCAGCCATGAAATTAAAGGACATTTACTTCTTGGAAGAAAAGCTATGACAAACCTAGACAGTGTATTAAAAAGCAGAGACATTACTTTGCTGACAAAGGTCCATATAGTCAAAGCTATGGTTTTTTCCAGTAGTCATATATGGATGTGAGAGTTGGACCATAAAGAAGGCTGAACACCAAAGAATTGATGCTTTTGAACTGTAGTATTGGAGAAGACTCTTGAGAGTCCCCTGGACTGCAAGGAGATCAAACCAGTCAATTCTAAAGGAAATCAACCCTGAATATTCATTGGAAGGACTGATGCTGAAGTTGAAGCTCCAATACTTTGGTCACCTAATATGAAGAGCTGACTCATTAATAAAGACCCTGATGCTGGGAAAGATAGAAGGCAAGAGGAGAAGGGGATGACAAAGGAAGAGATGTTAGATGGCATCACGGACCTAATGGACATGAGTTTGAGCAAGCTCCAGGAGATAGTGAAAGACAGGGAAGCCTGGTGTGCTGCAGTCCATGGGGTCACTAAGAGTTGGATGTGACAGCGACTGAACAACAGCAATAATTTTTTATATACTAGACATCTTTGCAACATTTAATATAATTGAATTTTTCTCCTCGAAGATCTCTTCAGGCTTACATTACTCATCGTTATTTTGTCTTTCTCGCTCCCAAATTTCAGATCATTTATTTTTCATTTCCTTGGGTTATCCTTCTCACTGACAGCTGTCTTAAGCCTCTTTCCATGGGTCCCTTCTGCCTCTCATTAGTCCAGGTACCGAGAGATGTTTTGGAACTTTGTTTTTATTTGGACCATCTCATCTTAACAAGTAAGTGCTTTTACTTACTATAGCTGAGGCCTTTTTCACATGTTTACACTTCACACCATCTTCAAGATATTGATAACATAAAAACAAATATTGATCACCTTAAGGGCCCTACAGATTTCAGAAATGAATAAAGGAAACCACTTCCACCTTCAAAAAAGTCTTTTTTGTACACTAGAGGAGCAAAATGCACTGCTGAGATGAATTGGGATGACAAAATATGTCAAAGATGATGTGATGTCTGTAGAGAAAAGAAATACGAGAGTCATTTTTATGGATTTGTGTTACATGAAGGGGGCTGAAGAAATGGTGATGGAAAGAAAAAGCAGTCATCCTTAGCTAAAAGAAGAGCGCTTCCTTCTATCATTGAAAAAAAAAAAAAGCTACCTTTTAGAGTGATCAGATCCACAAAATAAAAATTCAGAGTGTATTGAACTTTCTTCTGAGGCCACATTCATCAGAACCAATACTCTTGCAAGTAATCTGCTTAGGAAAAAACTTAGGGGGTGGAGAGTTTGTTGTCTTTCATGATTGTGGAGATCTGTGGGAACAGTGAAGGAATACTTTACACAGAATAAATCATATGGAAATAGGATGTTATAGAAATTGACTAGGTTTAGGATTTTTTTCATGTTCGGGGAAGCAATCATAAATTAGGTTACTTCTGTTGTCTTGGGGTTTCAGTTGTGAACTTGACTAAGTGGTCAAGAACCCCCACATTCTAAAGCAAAGTAGAGCTCTGACTCAGTTATCTGCCTCAAGTGACATACGAGAAGCCTGAAAATTCCTGGAGAAAAGACCAATGGGAAAGACTTGTTTGCAGAGTTGTTAGCATATTCTATCTACCTCCAACCACCCCACCATTATGTGAGAGGAAAAGGGTAACTTCACAAGAATGAATCAGAGAGCTCAATCCATGACCGCTGGAGCTAGAGAGTACAAGACTGACTCTCAGCAGCCTGAAGTCTCCCTGACTCGCTTCAAGGTGAAACAATGCCAGCCTGTAGTCCACACCGCCTTTCCGAGTTCAGTGAAACAAGAATGCAGGTCCTAAATGTGGAACCTGTAGGAGGAAGCCAGCCACAAGCTACCTTGAGAGGAAAGGCCATTGAGCCAGGAAGAAGACTGAAGAGGAGCCATGCCAAAGCAGAGGGGAGTCAGAAGTGATCAGATTTGTCTGCATTTGTCTGTTGGTTAGAAGCAAATCTCTAGGAACCCTGAAAGAGCCCAGAATATTCACCCTTAATTTTTTAAAAATTTTTTAAAAATTTATTTATTTATGTTAATTGGAGGCTAATTATTTTACAATATTGTAGTGGTTTTTGCCATACATTCACATGATTCAGCCATGGGTGTACATGTGTCCCCCATCCTGAACCCCCCTCCCACCTCCCTCCACATCTCATCCCTCAGGGTCATCCCAGTGTACCAGCCCTGAGCACCCTGTCCCACGCATAGAGCCTGGACTGGCGATCTATTTCACATGTTGCTACTGCTGCTGCTGCTAAGTCGCTTCAGTCGTGTCCGACTCTGTGCGACCCCATAGATGGCAGCCCACTAGGCTCCTCTGTCCCTGGGATTCTCCAGGCAAGAATACTGGAGTGGATTGCCATTTCCTCCTCCCTTAATTTTTAAAGATATACAGAGCCAGTAATAGTGAAGATTTTCCCATTGAGTACTTCTGAGATGCCAAGGGTTGGCCATTAATTGCTGGAAATGACAATACATGGACATATCAAGGATGCCACACATCAAGTACCCCATCCTTACCAGGCATACAATATACGAGGCACAGTTTACAGAAACACAAGGAGGGCTTCCCTTGTGGCTCAGTGGTAAAGAATCTACCTGCCAACGCCAGGGACATGGATTGGATCCCTGATCCGGGAAGATCCCATATGCCTCGGAGCAACTAAGCCTGGGTGCCACAACTACTGAGCCCACATGTTGCACCTGCTGAACCCCCTGAGCCTGGAGCCTGTGCTCCACAAGGGAAGCCACCGCAGTGACAAACCCAGGCACCACAGCTAGAGAGACGTGCCCGCTCGCTGCAACCAGAGGAAAGATCGCACAGCAGCAAAGACCCAGCACTGCCACAAACAAATATATCATAAATAAATAACAACTGAAAGATAAAAATACAACCAAAAGTCGTCATTCACCAAACTTCTTAAAAATAGACACACGTACACTCGAGGAGCCCTTGCTTAGGGAAAAGAAGAGTGTAAAAAAGACAAAGTAAACTGTGATAGCTTACAAACTAGTCTTCAAATTAGTGAAACAATTTTCCTCTGATAAAATAATAGACTTTCATATAATTCATAAGAACAAAATGGAAATTACTGTGGTAGAATTTGAGAAATGGAAACACGCATTTTCTTAAATTCTACAGTGGTGAAGATCGGTCTTCTTTTCCTAGTTCAACCACTCATTAGTTGAATACTTTAGACCAGGCATAGTTTTATTCCAAATCTGTTACCTCATCTGAAACATCAGGGTGATAACTAGTCCCCCAAACTGTATATTGGACACTGTACTAATAGTTTCTGGGGAAACTAACTAAAACCACAAAGCCCTGTCCTCAAAGAGCTACCAGTAACCCCACGCCATTGAAAAACAGGCCAAACATTTACGTTTTAAGCCACATGTTTGTTTGCCAAATTTATTCAGATGATTACTATTTGTTCTCTATAATAACAAAATTAACAAATACAAGTAGTATAAGAACTACAGGGAAGGCAAAACTATATTTTCCTCCACCCATCTTCGGATCTTCAGTTGGGGTCCTCAAAACTAGCAAGAGAAGGGCAGACAGAACATGTTTATTAACATGTACATCGTTTATGTACCTATGCAAGCACCCAGTGATGAAGAACCCAAGCAATGGTTAGAACCTGGGCTCATACACCATCTTAAGCCAAAAGACAAGGCGTTCCGGGCTTCTGGGTGGGGGAGGCAAGTTATGAGAAAGTGACCAGGGAAAGCATGGTAAACAAGAGTTGTTTAGTGAGATTTGTTATGCAGGTTTAAGTCACTATCTTCTTCACTGAAAAAAAGCCATTAAGAGCCCTTTTATTCCAGGTGCAGGAGAGAGGCATCTCTACAAACGAAATTTTCCTTTACAAAAAGAAAACTTTTGCCCTGTGTTTGGAGTTTTTCTTGAGTCTACTGATCTCAGTGGCCTTTAGCTCAAAATACTCTACATGCCAAACAGGCATATTTTAGAGCTGCTTATTCTGATACTCTTCAAAACCAAAATATATATAACTTACCTATGTAAAGAAACAATGGCCCAGATAAATTTAGTAACTTACTTTTACATAGACTCAGAGTTGCCATCAGACTCCTGTCTTTAAGATTTAATTATTTCCGCTGTATTAATTATATATGAAACATCTAATTGAATACAACTTTCTAAAGAAAAAATAAAACTTCAATTACAGAAAAGAAATAATGGAAGTGTTACAAGAGCTTTCAAGGAACTCCAATTATAAGAAAGATCTCTTTCTCATTTCTTAGCGTTGATAGTCAGCACATACTGAAGACTATTGTAGGATTGTGCCTAGTTGACTTCTATGTTTATTCATGTATTTGTTCAGTCATGAAACATATGGAATGAGCCACTTTTAGGTACACTAGTATTTGGTTTATAAAGTTGCAGGAGACAATATATCTGGCCTCAGGGAACTTGCATTCCAGAAGGAAAATTAAAAAAGAACAATTTGCATAGAATCCTGAAATGGTTACAAAGGCTTTCTAAGAGATTCTAAACTGAACAGATAATTGTCATGCATTTACAAAAGGCCTAAGCTATTCCCACTGAAAAGGAGTAATTGAATTTGTAATTACTTTCATTTCATAGGGGACATATTCCAGGATTCTAAAGATTTAATTGTGATGGTCGTTTTAATTGCTTTGTAGAAAACACTACCTTACATCCATCGAGGAAAGCACAATAGTCAATGGAGACTGAGGACACTGTTAGAAGTATTTTTAAAGTTCGACTTTATTGTGTTTTGGGTGGCCCCACAAGGCATGGCTTAGTTTCATTGAGCTAGACAAGGCTGTGGTCCGTGTGATCAGATTGGCTAGTTTTCTGTGATTATGGTTTCAGTGTGTCTGCCCTCTGATGCCCTCTCGCAACACCTACCATCTTACTTGGGTTTCTCTTACCTTGGTGGTGGGATATCTCTTCACGGCTGCTCCAGCAAAGCACAGCTGCTGCTCCTTACCTTGGACCAGACCACCTGACCTGCCTCTTGAGAAACCTATATGCAGGTCAGGAAGCAACAGTTAGAACTGGACATGGAACAACAGACTGGTTCCAAATAGGAAAAGGAGTACATCAAGGCTGTATATTGTCACCCTGCTTATTTAACTTCTATGCAGAGTACATCGTGAGAAATGCTGGGCTGGAAGAAGCACAAGCTGGAATCATGATTGCTGGGAGAAATATCAATAACCTTAGATATGCAGATGACACCACCCTTATGGCAGAAAGTGAAGAGGAACTAAAAAGCCTCTTGATGAAAGTGAAAGAGGAGAGTGAAAAAGTTGGCTTAAAGCTCAACATTCAGAAAACGAAGATCATGGCATCTGGTCCCATCACTTCATGGGAAATAGATGGGGAAACAGTGGAAACAGTGTCAGACTTTATTTTTCTGGGCTCCAAAATCACTGCAGATGGTGGCTACAGCCATGAAATTAAAAGACACTTACTCCTTGGCAGGAAAGTTATGACCAACCTAGATAGCATGTTAAAAAGCAGAGATATTACTTTGCCAACAAAGGTCCGTCTAGTCAAGGCTATGGTTTTTCCTGTGGTCATGTATGGATGTGAGAGTTGGACTGTGAAGAAAGCTGAGTGCCGAAGAATTGGTGCTTTTGAACTGTGGTGTTGGAGAAGACTCTTGAGAGTCCCTTGGACTGCAAGGAGATCCAACCAGTCCATTCTGAAGGAGATCAGCCCTGGGATTTCTTTGGAAGGAATGATGCTAAAGCTGAAACTCCAGTACTTTGGCCACCTCATGCCAAGAGTTGACTCATTGGAAAAGACCCTGATGCTGGGAGGGATCAGGGGCAGGAGGAGAAGGGGACAACAGAGGATGAGATGGCTGGATGGCATCACTGACTCGATGGACATAAGTCTGAGTGAACTCCAGGAGTTGGTGATGGACAGGGAGGCCTGGCGTGCTGGGATTCATGGGGTGGCAAAGAGTTGGACACGACTGAGTGACTGAACTGAACTGAACTAATAATATAAAGTATCTTCTCATGTGCTTATTCCCCATTTCTATGTCTCTTTTTGTGACATCCTCTGTAGCTAAATCTTTGGCTTCCTGGATTCTTCCAGAAATTTCTACCTTATGTGATTCTGTGATGGGAATACATGAAAGTTCACTGACTGTAATTCTATGTGTTTGTTTTAAGTAACCAAGTACTTCTAAAACTTCATAAAGCAGGAGAAATTCTTCTCTGCTAGAATTATGCAACATACTCATAGTGTGGTAACTTTTATAACATCTGGTAGAAAAGCAAGCTTATAATTGCAGAAGCTTAGACTGTTTATTTTCCTTCGAGGTTTTTTGTTTTTGTGTTTTTACTGAGCTGAGGGCAAGACCAATCTGCCTAGGGGCTTGTTTGTTTTCTCAGCAGGAAAAGAAAAGAAGGCAAGGGAAGAGCAGCAGAGAAAGACAGAATTCCTCAGGAAAATGAAGTAAAAGAACCATCATGCCAAGTTAGAGAAGAAAATTCTGTAGAATCAAGTTTTCTTTTAATAACAACACTAATAAAAAGACTACAGGAGAGTCTGAGTTCAGGGCCTATTGGAAATGCATGATAGAATTTTTTTAGTGTACCAGCCCAGCAACAGATGTAATTAGATTATGCTAACATGATAAATAGTTACTGAATATCTCTCTAAATTAGATTGACCTCGATCGTTAAAGATCATAACTTTCAATAAAGTCTTGTTTTGCTTGCTAAATAATTTTCACACTGGTGCTAAGATAGAAGTCTTATAGATGTTTGGAAGGGAGCCTCTTGAGGTCTCAGTTTATTTTCTATCCACTCACACGTCAGTTTCTGAAAGTGGGTTATGCTGCAGGATCACACCAGACGCTTGGTGCTAGTCAAGCCATTTTATTGCCACCTGTGAATTTGTTTCTACAACCAATTTGTTTCCAGTGGAGTCGAATGTTTTGTGAGTTTGAAACACAGCTGTTTGTGATTTTAAAATCTCTGGAGCCCTATTTATATCTCTTATCAAAAATGATTGAGAAGGTAACTTTATATATATATATATATTTTTTTTTTATTTTCTTCTCAGCTGATTATTCTGTCCTATTTTCTTGGTTTAAGGAGTATCTGAGGGTTATCGCTACAGTAGTCCCTCATCCAAGGTTTTGCTTTGAGGTTTCAGTTAACCTCAGACAACGTGATCTGAAAGTATTAAGTGAAGATTTCAGAAATCAACAATTCAGTTGTTTTAAATTGCACTGTTTTGAGCAGTGTGATGAAATCTGATGACATCCTTCTGCATCCACTTAGAAAGGGAATCAACCCTTTGTCCAGCATGTTCCACTAAGACAATCACTTATTCGCCTTCTGGATTATCAGATGGACTGTCATGGTACTGCACTTCTTTAGTTCATTTTACTTAATAATGACCCCAAAGCGCAAGAGTAGCAATGCCAGCAATTCAGATATGCCAAAGAGAAGCCATTAAGTACTGTCGTTAAGTGAAAAGGCAGTGATTTAATAAGGAAAGAAAACCATATCGTGAGGTTGCTGAGGTTTATGGTAAGAATGGATCTTCTATCGATGAGGTTGTGAAGAAGGAAGAAGAAATGCGTGGTAGTTTTGCTATCACACCTCAGACTGCAAAAGTTATACCACAGTGCTTAGTTAGGATGGAAAAGGCATTAAGATATTGTATGTGTGTGTGAGAGGTCACATTCACATCTTTATAATGCCATCTTGTTATAACTGTCTTATTTTATCATTAGTTGTTAATCCCGTATTGTGCCTCATTCATAAATTAATCTTTATCACAGGTATATAGAGTAGGTTAGGTAAAAGCTTTCAAATTGTGATGCTGGAAAAGACTCTTAAAAACTATGCTTTTTCCAGCAGTCACATATAGATGTGAGAGGTGGACTATAAAGAAAGCTGACCACCAAAGAATTGATGCTTTTGAACTGCAGTGATGGAGAAGACTCTTAAGAGTCCCTTGGACTGCAAGGAGATCAGACCAATCAATCCTAAAGGAAATCAGTCCTGAATATTCATTTGAAGGACTGATACTGAAGCTGAAACTCCAGTCCTTTGCCACCTGATGCAAAGAACTGACTCATTAGAAAAGCCCCTGATGCTGCGAAAGATTGAGGGCAGAAGGAGAAGGGGAATGACAGAAGGGGAATGACAGAGGATGAGATGGTTGGATGGCATCACTGACTATGGACATGAGTTTGAGCAAGCTCTGGGAGTTGGTGATGGACAGGGAGGCCTGGTGTGCTGCAGTCCATGGGGCTGCAAAGAGTCGGACATGACTGAGTGACTGAACAGAACTGAGAAGACTCTTGAGAGTTCCTTGGACTGCAAGGAGATCAAACCAGTCAATCTTAAAGGAAATTAACCCTAAATATTCACTGGAAGGACTGATGCTGAAGTTAAAGCTCTAATACTTTGGCCTTGTGATGCAAAGAGATGACTCATTTTAAAATACCTTGATGCTGGGAAAGATTGAAGGCAAAAGGAGAAGAGGGTAGTAGAGGATGGGGTGGTTGGATGGCATCACTGACTCAATGGACATGAATTTGCGCAAACTCCGGGAGATGGTAGGACAAGGAAGCCTGGCATGCTGCAGTCCATGGGGTTTCAAAGAGTTAGATATGACTTAGCAACTGAACATAGGAAAAAGCATAGTACATATAGGGTTCAGTACTATCCATGATTCCAGCCATCCACTGGGGGGTCTTGGAACATATCCCTGGGGCTAAGGGGGATTTGTGTATTAGCTGAATTGTAACCTTTTGTAAGCTTCTATGTACCACTAAAGATGGTGATTAGTTTGGGGCCTGGGGTAGTTCTAGATCACTTTTACTAAGTATGTTGATGGTGCCGGGGATGTTTGTGAATATAACATTACAGATACCTTTGAATTTACTAATTATAAATAATTTTCTCATTTCAAGATAGCTAAGTATATCTTTAAAAGTACATTTTCACTTCACCTGTAAATGAAAATAAAAAGGGTTTTGAATTAACATAGTTGCTTTTTGGTTCTGTTTTGCTTTTCCTCTCCATCCCCTGACCCTTGGAAAATCCTTGATTAGGATCCAGATAATCTAGAACTGAATCCAGACTCTATGATTATTGAGCTGGTGACCTTGGTCAAGATAAATTATCTGATTCTCCTCAGTTAAATGGGGATAATGATGCCTCTATGGAAGAATTGATTTCAGATTAAATGTTGTCTACAAGAAACAGTGTAGTGTACACAGGTGCTCAGTGGTAGATACCCTGTTGTTATTGTTTTCTATGAATTAGAGCAGTGTTCCTATTTTTGATCCTTTTCCTATTTTTTGAAAATTTTGAATACATATTTATAAATAAGTATAAAAATAAGACGCAGGTTTGGTGAATTAACATTTTATGTTCAATATAAAACAAAATTTTTTAAAATGATATAAAGTTGACATTAATATTTTTTCTAAAATAGTAATAGAAATTAATAGTGTTTTCCTTTAATTGATTTTATAACTGTGATGTGATTAAATACGTACTATTTTATATAATCTTGAGTTACTAATTTGAAGATCTGTCTCTCTATTGTTTTTTTTTAATTTTGACACTTGACTTGATTGGCTATCACAATTGAAAAATATTACTTCAAGGTACATATAACAAACTAGATAAAAGTATATTTCCAAATGAATCATGATATTGATTTTTCAGCTTTATTGGCCAGAAATGCAAAGGTTTTGATAAAATGTAGTAAACTTCTATCATCTCTGAGTCAGTTTTATTTGCAAAGTAATTGGTTAATGACCCATTTCAGTATTATAAAATAAGTCCAAAATCCATTGGAACTCCACTTTTACCAATTTATTACATATATTTTAAAACTATGTGTCCAAGTTGTAGAAGTATATAGATATGTAAATTCTTATGAGATTATGCACATATCGATTTTGGCAATAATATTACATAATGATTGGAATATTTCCAAACATTTGTTTTCAAACTACTCTTTTATTAGCACAAGATTTGTTATAAAGTAGCCACTTTCTCATTCATCATAAATGAACTGACAATGCGAAGTATCAGGTAAAGATGTTGAGCATCCTGACATGTGACGGTCACGTAGTGCAACCTCAATCAAAACATTGATTATCAATAAGTTCTAAGTTATTTCTCACTGCCAGAGTGAATAATGTCAGCTTAAATGTTTTTCCTCCACCTCAAAGATAGTCTCATGTCCCTTCCCTAACCTACACTCAACTGTGGGATAAGTTGCACATTAGGCCCCCGTGATTATCAGTGGGATATTTGATCAATCAGTTCCCAAAGGAAAAATGGATACTGATGATTTGGAGTAAGAGTTGACAACATTTTCTTAAAGGGCCAGACAAATATTTTAGGCATTGAGGGCCACATGGTCTCTATCACAGCTACTCAACTCTGTAGATGTAACCTGGAGACACCATAGACGATTTTGTAAAAAGGAAAGAAAACTTAAAAAGAAAAAAATTTTAATTTTTTAAAAAATTAAAAAGTTTTGTTTCAGTAAAATTTACATATGGACAATGACTTTGATTTTTATGTAATTTTCATATGGCATAAAATATTGCTCTGCTTTGGATTTCTTTTCAACTGTTTAAAACAAATTTTAAATACCTTATGGGCCATTCCAGAAAAAGGAACAAGATGAATTTTTCTCAGCTCTTAGCTTGCAGATCCCTTACTTAGATGATAATGAACTTACAGAGAATCTCAGCCTGACATTCCACAGGAATGTACATTATTCCAGTAGATTGTCAAATTATAAGGGTATTTGCATTTATTGTCCCTTAAGAAACACTAAATATGAAAATTTAATAGCAAAGACTTTCTTCCTTCTCTGACATAATATTAACTGATAGAACTTCTAATATAAGGAGTGAAAGTGTTAGTCACTCAGTTGTGTCCAACTCTTTTGTGACCCGGTGGACTGTAGCCCACCAGGCTCCTCTGTCCATGGAATTCTCCAGGCAAGAATGCTGGAGTGGGTAGCCACTCCCTTCTCCAGGGGATCTTCCTGATCCAGGGATTGAACCCAGGTCTCCTGCATTGCAGGCAGATTCTTTACTGTCTGAGTCACCAGGAGGTGGGCTTACAAATTATTTGAGGCTAGATCATCAATAGCTGCAATGTCAGTAAGAGCCACAGTGCTTTTCTGCATGATCTTGTTCTCATTTAATTAAAAAAAAAAAAAGTTAAATTTATTTTGGAAATACTGACATAACCAAAGCAGTGGAAAATAAACTTGTTTGGAGTCCACTGGCTAAATTCTGACTCCTTCCTGGGTTTCTGTGGGTCCTGACACATGAAGGAGCATATGTTTGGTGACCTTCTAGAAAGTCAGAGGAGCCAGCAACTGCCCCTAACAGCACAGCATTTTGGAGGCAGGTTTCCAAGTTTGGTTCTCCTCAATTGCCAGCAAGAGATGCAACTGGTAGATCTTTCACCTGACTACTGAACTCTCTCTCTCGTTCTTCCGTCATCCAAAATCAGTTGTCTCTCCTGTGATCAGTTGTACATACAGTTTCAAAATTCTCATTTACATTTAGGCTGAACAGTGCACAAAATCATGCAAAAAGATAAATCTGTGGAATGACTTGATCCTGTTGTGTGCCTCCCAGCCATCCAGCCCCAAGTCAGGGGATCTCTCAGCCACAGCAGTACAAAAATAGGATGAGGGGCAGGCATTTCCTATCAAGGTAAAATCTGTCCTGCCGCATAACTCACTTGGGCTCCATCCCCAAGAACATCTGTATTTCTAGGCTGCATCCTCGAGTCAGTGCTTTACAACTAGCCTTGCCCTCTCCCTCCATTTAGGGTGGGTACAGGGTTGACTTAGGAGACCTGAAACAAGATAACAAGATGAGCATAAACAGGAGGAGAAATCCAAGAAAAAAGCCAAGTTGGGCTTGCTCTAAACTCCACTCCTCATTACAGATGGAAATAGACACTTAGTGAGCACCTGTTCTGTGTTGGAAACTTAAAAGTCTTTTGGTTGTTAATAAACAAGAAGAGATGAAGGAACAAAAAGTGTCTCTTACTTAGCTGATGCACAGCAGGAAAGAAAGCAATTAAGGAGACAAAGGTATTTTTTTTTTAATAGGGCTTTGTTTCTCATTTTATGCAAGAGATCTCGTTGACTTTGTTGAACTTTTGATTCCATGACAGCAGCAAACTCTGCACACACACTCAGGTGTTTGATGTGAGTGCTTTAAGCAACGTGATCATCTACACTCAGCCTGAAACAGTATGCTGTGTCCTGGTTGTGACTCCGGAAAGCAGGGTGTCAGTTCTGTTTTCCAGAAAGCAAAGAGGCCACAGTTGCTTCTGAGCCATGAGTTGCAAAACCACCAAGTGGAAGAGAGGAACAACTCGTTAACTGTGGTTCTCTGAGCAGCTATTGGAATGTGGTCATTTGTCGGACAACTTAAACAATAATCAGAAAAGATGTGCTTCTAACGTAGCCTCCTCATGTGTTTGTCTTTCCTTGTGATTCAGGAGAAAGGATGCTGGTTTCTTATCCTACAAAGATCACCTGCCAGTCAGCCAGGTGGTGGTTGGAGATACCGACCGGCAAGGCTCAGAAGCCAAGCTGAGTGTGGGTCCCCTGCGCTGCCAAGGAGACAGTAAGTGTGCCTGCGGTGGCGGCTTGCACCTTCTTATCAATTTTAAATAGTGTTTCCCAGCAAATCAGAGGTTGGCAGAAAAACAGATTGCTCTTTGGTATAAACAGAGCCAAATAGAGGGCTAAGTAGACCTCAATACATAGAGGAGGGTGACAGCTATGAAGTCTCCGGTATAGAAGGCTAGATCTGGGCATAAAGTGTGGACATTCATCTTTCTTGTGTGTTTGTAGGAACGACTGTGCTACCTAAGTTTATGGTGGTATAAGTAGCAATGCTAATGGCATAAGCAGCACTCAACAGCTGTGATTCCACTGAGTGCCACTGTTAATGCCATTAGCATGACTATTTATATCACCATAAACTAAGTTTATGGTGATATAAATAGTCACATTATGGCTTAATGCATCATTGTAAACTCGGATTATGATCATATAAAGTTTGACATTATTGCTATCAAGTTTCATCATCATCAGAGCTTGATGGTCCCTTGTAAGCCAAAGAGCGTTTCTGTAACTACATCTTGCTTTCGAGTTTCGGCACCACAGAAAGGAATTTGGGGCTGCAGGAAGTCAGGGAGTGAGAGCAATGATCCCACCTAATTAAGGGTACCATCAGGATTTTATGCTGCCTGATACCCTCCAGTGTGCTTTATTGCAGTCAGAGGGAGACGGTGACAGGTTGCTATGGGGATTCTGCGATGAGCTTCCTGGGTCTCATTTCCCCTCTTCTTGTCGGCACATGGGATTTGGGCAACTCTTCCGGGAGTTCTGTGCTTTTGTGATTGTGTGCAGGGCATCAGGAGACCTGGATTCTGTTCCCTGGGTAACTGACTTGCCTGGAGACCTCAGGCAGATCCCTCTGTTTTTCTCAGCTGTGGTGCTGAGAATACCACCCGCATCCCAACTTCTCCTGAGGAGGCCATAAAAATTTTAATGCCCGGATCTGGAGTCCTCCTAGCGAAGCATTTTGTGAGATGGACTGTTATTACCGCTTCCATAAATCAAGGGAGAATTAGACCTACTCAATATAATAAATTATTACATCCACTCAAGGAGGTGTCCTAAGGAATGTAACGATGCATGCTCAGCTGCTTACTGCTTAGTACATCGAGGCTGTCAGCAATTAAACCATACAATGTTCCAGATACAAAGGAGAGATGGAGCCTGTTCTGATTTTTCTCTTCTTATGTGCAGAAAATAAATGTGCTATCCTTAAAATTAAATTGGTCAAAAGAACTTTATCATGCATTTACTAGACAATAATACTTCTTTGGTCTAGTCAAGTTTAACAGAACTGTATGATAAGAAATTAGTTTCAACTGCTTAAGGAAAAGATATTGACATAAAATAATAATACAGATGCATTTTAAACATATTTTTGAGAGATGAGTTATAGTGTCATGCTCAAGTTAGGCAGGTTCTCATGTGCTGTCCAATGAAAATCAGTTTCTAAATTTTGTCATAATTGCTCATTAATATATAAAGATATTCTCACTTATCAAATCTAATCATGAAGTTAGCTTTGAATTAGATAAGGGGTTCCCCTTAAGTAATGGATTAGCTCAATATAGTTATGAAATCCAGCTTCTGCAGATTTTTGTTACCATTCTTAAAGAAAAGATCCCAGCTACATTAGATAGTATATGTGGGAGTATATTAACAGTTTATAGCTAATATTAGCATGTTTTCTCATACTAAATCAGTCCTCAGGAAGAATTTATTAAGTGTCTGCTATTTATCTAGCACTTTACTAGGTGTTCTGTGAATTTTAAAAAAAAAAGTCATGTTTTGTGAAAAGCACATACAAAAGTATTGGAAAACACAAAATGTTTGATAATTTAATGGATTTGTGATGTAAAAGTATTGCAGCTGATGTTGAAGAAAGAAGTGATACATGTTTCAGGAAGACTATATTTAGACGGGGAAATAGCAGAAGTCTGGTGGTCAGTGTTCATTTGCATTTTTCTCCCAAGGCTGTTGTTCTTAGAAACATTCTTAGGACGGTTGATACAAAGAGCTGTCCTGTTCACTGACACTGTATGGCCTCCAGCTTCTTGTAGGACTTCAGCTTCATCAGTACTTCTTAATCCATATTTTACCTGATATTTCATGCAAACAGAGGCACAGTGAATCTTTAATTGCAATTATGTGGAATATTTTTGTGTCCGAGAGAGGAATCTTCGGTTTTTGCAGGCAACGGGCGATATTCCATACTTCGTACCTGAATTGCCAGGTAGCAGTCAGCAGTTTTGATGTCCACCTTCCTTTTCAGAATGTTCTAACATGGACACAGTAATGATAAAGTGCCCACATCATAGCATTTCCCAGATTTCACACATGTGTGGTTTCCTTGGATACAGCCCCCTGTGAGCTGAGGAAGGTAAATATTAGCCTTTCTGTTTTACAAATGAACAAAATATTTCTTTGAAAATGTCATTTAAGCAACAAACTTCTGTGCCCCCTCACAGCCTCTGTGAGGCTCCCAGAGGAAAGACAGAGCAGAGAATATTCACATCTCTAAGTTTACGGCAGAAATTAAATTGTTTAAAATATATGTCATCTGGGTCTCTCCCCACCCGTATCCAGTTACCAATACTGCGTGAATGTTGGAATTAAATTCTAATTTGTATAACTTGAAAAGTGACATCGTACATATATCCTCTTGTTTGTAGAGATTAGCTCCGTGTCATTTACTGAAGTCTGTGCCAAGCTACAGTTTAAAAAACCAAATCTGCTGCTGAGGAATGTCTTTCTCTATTTGAGGACTTGAATGATGACAACCCTCAGAAGCTGTCTCTTGAATTAGGTCTGGTTCTATCCCCCTAGTCTTAGAGAATGAAACAATTTTTGTAGGCTCTGACCAACCGTTTCAGCAGCTTCAGTTGATTTCATCATGCCTGCTGAGTTTCATTTTTACTTTGATTCATCTGAACTCATAGACCCATATAATCAAAATGCTAAGAAAAATCAGTGAATTCCAGAATCTGCTGCATTTCCCATATAGCACTGTAAAATGCTGATGCCCTCAGACTTTGGCGTCTTCTTATTCAAACACATTTAAATGGAAACCTCAAATCTAAATGAAACTGAAAGTGTGACTGAAGACAGATGGCTAGCTAAGATAAAAAGTAGCGTAAAATTACAAATCTCCCCCCACCCTAAATCGCACATACTCACCTAGGAGAAACAATGGAGCTATTTAGAGGATGGAAAGGGCTGATAGAATAGAAATTGTTTTCAAATTTAAATATATAATTATTCTTGCAGGAGGTTCCTGAGTTTATATGGAATTAGTTCAAAAACAAATTATGTCAGGTTTGGGAGGTAGAAATCCTTTTTGTTACTATATATAGTGACTATAATTAATTGTAGAAGGAAAGTACTTGCTAGATAATTGTCTTATTCTCAACCATATGAAGCAAAGAGTCCTCATATCTCCTATAGGGATACAGGGACTTAAAACAATTAATTAAGAGCAAGTTTATTACAAAAGCAAGTGTTTTGAATACACTTGGGTAGAAACAATCAGGAGAACGTGTTACTCAAGGACCTCCGCGTGCCAAGTCATTTCAGTCGTGTCCGACTCTTTGCAACCCTATGGACTATAACCCACCAGGCTCCCCTGTCCATGGAACTCTCCAGGCAAGAATACTGGAGTAGGTTGCTGTTTCCTCCTCCAAGGGATCTTCCCAATACAGGGATCAAACCTGCGTCTCTTGTGTCTTCTGCCTTGGCAGGTAGGTTCTTTACTACTGTCTTCACCTGGGAAGCCCCAAGGACCTCTGAGTCCAGGCCAGAAACCCACCTGGCTGTCAGCCTGGCAGGCAGAGTGCTGTAGTCACGGTGGACGTTTAAGATGTCAGTTCAGGTTCTTAGAGCTGCAGCGGTGACTCTGAGAGGCCAAGAAGAAAAGGTAAGGCAGACACCATCCTATTTAGGGACACTCCAAGGGCAGAGACAACATAAGAAATAAAGATGATGATGGAGCTTTATCCAAATGACTTGGACACGTGCTCTTTGGGAATGCAATCCTGTGTGCTAGAGATGTGTAAAGGCCACTCTCTACTGTAAGACGTTTATAAACCAGGGCCTTCCCTGGCCATTAACCTTACCAAGAAGGACAGAGCAAGGACTGTATCTAACATGTCATTTCTCCAAAGATAAGACACTTCAGTGGGGGGTTCAAATGAGTGTCATTCCCTGTAAGAGGGCCCCAGGGGCTCTAACAGGCCCTTGCCTTTGCTGTTTCACCCTTGGAAGAGACAAGAAAGGGAAAGGACCCAGAATGCAGGTGTTGCTGGTGGTTTAGTCGCTAAGTCGTGCAGTTGCGACCCCATAGACCGTAGCCCACCAGGCTCCTCTGTCCCTGGGATTTTCTAGACAAGAATACTGGAGCGGGTAACCATTTCCTGCTCCAGGCCAATCTTCCCAACCCAAGGATAGAACCTGCATCTCCTGCATTAGCAGGTGGATTCTTTACCGCTGAGCCATCAGGGAAGCCCCTGTGCAGGCTGTGAACAAGCACTTTATATTCATTTTCTCCTGATTCTTCCAACATCCTCTATGTGATGATATCTTTGTGTTTTGTACCAAGGAGAAATTCAGTTCAGTTCAGTTCAGTCGCTCAGTCATGTCCGACTCTTTGCGACCCCATGAATCACAGCACGCCAGGCCTCCCTGTCCATCACCATCTCCTGGAGTTCACCCAAACTCATGTGCATCGAGTCAGTGATGCCATCCAGCCATCTCATCCTCTTGGAATCAGACTTATTGCATGGTTTACCAATAAGAGCTGGAGCCAGGAGATCTGTGTGGTACCAGAGCAAATTCCAGAATGGATCACACTGGATCACTCCCATAATTATGTCCTCAGAAAATGCTCCAAGCTCTTTTCCTTTCCCCTTTTCTTCCCGTGAAATGTAGCTGTATGTCCTTGGGTCAAGTACGTTTAAAAGCACAAACACAGAATCAGTGACATTCTAGCAGTGGAAGACACTTAGGGATCAGACAGTGCAAATCTCTCAGTTTCCAGACATGGGAACTTGGCTCCAGGGAGGTTAAGTGACCAAGTCAGGGGCTCCCAGCTTGTTTATGGCAGAGCGCTTGGAGAGCGAGTTTGACAAGAGCCTTCATCTTGAATAATTCCCAGTGGCCAAGATGCATGCTGAGATTCAAAGAGAGAGCTTTGACCTGGAATCCTGACCCCGGGCCCCCCCCACCAACAGCTAAGCGGAGCACCTAAGGTGGTGCTGAGCGCTTCCTCTTGCCCTACTGTGGGATCAACCGACTGGAAACCTGACAGAAAGCTTAGGGTTGGAGACAGAAAGTTAGTGACTTCAAGATTTTTGTGCTTTGTTCTTACTTCTGGTTCTAGGCAGTTTTTTAGCTGATAGTATCCAACAAGGGGCTTCCCTTGTAACTCAGTTGGTAAAGAATCTGCCTGCAATGCAGGACACCTGGGTTCGATTCGTGGGTTGGGAAGATCCCCTGGAGAAGGAAATGGCAACCCACTCCAGTATTCTTGCCTGGAGAATCCAATGGACAGAAGAGCCTGGCGGGCTATAGTGGGACATGACTTAGCAACTAAACCATGACCACCATCCAACAAGGGGGTTAAAAAAAAGAAGAAAACATTTATGTGTAGAAACCATTAACTCCTATTTTTTTTTCTTAATGTCCCAGCCTCTGCTGCTATTGCCACCGGCGACTACTGACTGAGAAGCAGGAGTGGCACTAAGAACTAGCAGAAAGAGTGAAATTTTTAGGATCAAAACCTAGGCTGATTCCCATTAAAGGACTGAACCCTCTGGGCATGTCTGAGGGCAGTTCCAATGACAAAGGCGGCAGAGGCAGAAAGAAGGAAGCTTCTCTCTGGTCTCCAGACTCGGGAGTGATTTTAAATGGTTAGAAGTGGACAGAGCCCTGGGGAAGTGTCAGCTTTCATATTATTTGGCCACTTAGCTTGAACTGCAAACCCACTGTGGAAATGAGCAGTGAAATCAGTTACAGTTTGGGGAGGAAAAAAAGTATTTCTATTTGATAATGCTCTTGTTAAGTCAGTCAGTCGGGTCTGACTCCTTGCCACCCCATGAACTGCAGCACACCGGGCTTCCCTGTCCTTCCCTATCTCCCAGAATTTTCTTAGACTCATGTCCATTGACTCGGTGATGCCATCCAACCATCTCATCCTCTGTCATCCCCTTCTCTTCCTGCCCTCAATCTTTCCCAGCATCAGGGTCTTTTCCAATGAGTCAGCTCTTCGCATCAGGTGGCCAAAGTATCGGAGCTTCAGCTTCAGCATCAGTCCTTCCAATGAATATTCATGGTTGATTTCCTTTAGGATAATAGATGTGATGATATCTGATAATGGATGTGGTATTTGTGTGCATGTGGCTGCCTTTCCAACCCTGCTTGTGTTCAGAGGAATCACCCATCCCCCAGAGGAAATCCGCCAGGCTGAGCAAGTCTCTTCCTTTCTGAACTTGTCACAGGATCCCAGAGGCAGGAGGGACTTTGTTCTGTGAATTGAACCCCCACAACTGGGTTCCTCTGCTGAGCTTTCCAAGCTATCTCTCTAATCTTCTTACAGAAGAGTGTTAGGCTTGCTCCATTGGTTCTAAGAATTCCTGATGTGGAACATGCTTGGAATCAAGAAAATTACTAGGTGAAACAGTTTCTTATCTGTCCAGTATCTACTCCTGGAATGTAATTCAACCAAAAAGGCTTTACTGAGGCAAGTGGGGCATGGCTCCCTTCCCGGATCCCTTTACGTTTTTGTTGGTTTGTTTTTTAAAGTTTTATTTTGTATTGGGGTGTAGCCAATTAACCAAGTTGTGATAGTTTCAGATGAACGGTGAAGGAACTCAAATATACATACCCATTCTCCCCCAAACGCCCCTCCCATCCAGGCTGCCACATAACACTAAGCAGAGTTCTATGTTTGTACAGTAGGTCCTTGTTGGTTACAGCTTATGCTTTACAGAGGGTGACAAGTCTGATGAAGTGGAAATTTGGATGGAAACGTGGATTCTTAGTGGAAGTTTGAAAAAGTTTGGAGGTCTTGAGTATCACTGCTTTCCAAACTTTAACGTGCTCAGAAATCACCTGGGGGTCTTGGTAAAATGCAGATTTCAATTCAGGAAGTCTGGGCCAGGACTAGAGGTGCCACTGTGACTGCCACTGCTTAGTGGTCCGCACTCTGAGTGGCAGCATTGGAGAGCAGCACGTTGAATAGTGTAGACTTGGGATTTCTACACACCTGGCTCCCCATCCTGGCTCCCTCCCTCAGCAGCCATGTGCCTTTGAACCAGTTCCTTAACCTGTCTGATCTTCTACTTCCTGCTCACAACCTTCTCTCAGCTGCAAATGAGAATAATCCCAGCTGCATCGCTGCAGTGGTTCTTTTAAACTGAAATTCCCTGCAGCTTTGCACGTGGTCAGCGTGCTCTGACTGTCATCACCTCCATTGTTATTACATTCATTCATTGTGGGAAGAGTGACAAGCCTGCTAACAAGAAAGCTCTGCCCACCTCCCTATCCTACATCCCACTGTCTTTACCCTTAATTCTTCTCTGCTTTTGGAAAAAATCCACCTTTTCTCATAGCTGAGGGTTGGCACCCAGCGAGTAGCCTCATTCCTGACTTGGAGTTGGTGATCACAACCCCTGCTTGGAGCTCAGCTCCCAAAGTGATATCCGCCCACGCAAAGAACCCTCTTTCCTTCTCTCTCATCGCCCTTGCTGGCAGCAAGTGGAAGTCACCCCCTTAGCTCGCTGCCTTCTTCAGAAACTACCCTTGGAAAACCAGGAGGACTCTAGCAAAACACACAAAGAGCCCAATAATGTGCAGGGCTCTCACTGTTCCCAATGACAACCACAAAAGGACCCTTTCATCCAAGCAGGGAGTCAGTTAACCTTTTCTATAAAAGATCCGCAGGAAGTATTCTAGGCTTTGGTACCACACAGGCTATTAGAACCACTCAGCCCTGCAGTGTGAAAGCTGTTGTTGACAATGTGTAAACAGACACACGTGGATGGTTAGAACAAAATGTGACTTAGAAAGGAAACAGGCTGGATTTGGCCTGAAGGCCATAGTTTGCTGAACCTCTGACCCAGATTGTAAAAAAATTTTTTTTGAAAATTTGGGAAAAAAATGCTTAGGACTTGAAAAATGTATGGAACGGGGCAGAATTTTTTTAATCTAAATTTTATCTGGTTTTCAAGCTCAGTCACAGTAACCCGCCAATTCACCCACTGATCGGCTTGAGTAGGGATTCCCCGTCCCTTTATGTCCTCATATTTCTGCATGCAGACTTGGATTTCAGCCTAGATTATGTGGTAACTTCTATATATACACTCAGCATTGATCGGAGACATCGTGTGAATGTTCAGTTGCTCAGTCATGTCCAACTCTTTGCAACCCCATGGACCACAGCATGCCAGGCCTTCCTGTCCATCACCAACTCCCAGAGATCACCCAAACTCATGTCCATCGAGTCAGTGATGCCATCCAACCATCTCATCCTCTGTCGTCCCCTTCTCCTCCCACCTTCAATCTTTCTCAGCATCAGGGTCTTTTCCAATGAGTCAGCTCTTCGCATCAGGTGGCCAAAGTATTGGAGTTTCAGCTTCAACATCAGTCCTTCCAATGAACACTCAGGACTGATCTCCTTTAGGATGGACTGGGTGGATCTCCTTGCAGTCCAAGGGACTCTCAAGAGTCTTCTCCAACACTACAGTTCAAAAGCAAAACTAATACAGTTATGTAAAGTTTAAAAATAAAATAAAATTAAAAAATAAATAAATAAAACAAAACAAAACAAAACAAAAAAAAAAACAAAAGCATCAATTCCTCAGCTCTCAGCTTTCTTTCTAGTCCAACTCTCACATCCATACACGACTACTGGAAAACCATAGCCTTGACTAGACAGACCTTTGTTGGCAAAGTAATGTCTCTGCTTTAACATGCTGTCTAGGTTGGTCATAACTCTCCTGGAGTATAGTGAAGGACAAACTACATTTCTTGCTTTCAAGGTGCCTACAACAACATAGGCCCTCCAGAGGGAAGTTCACATTCACCGTGGTAATGCACCTATTATCCAGAGGGTCTTTTCAAAGCTGTAAATCAGATTGTAGCACTTTATGACTTCTACCCATCACTCTTAAGATGCCAACCCTTACCACGGCTAACCTGTCCCACCCTCTGGTCATCCCCAGTTCATCCATTCCAGCCCCACTGGTCTCATATCTCCAATGTGCTTTGCTTGTTGCCATCTCAAGAACTTGTTCCCGCTGGTTTCCTCTGCCTGGAAATTTCTCCTTGTCAAGCCTCACCTGGGCTACAGGTCTCAGCTGTGATATTAACTCTTCTGAGACTATCTTCCCTTTCCACTCTGTTAACAGTCACCCACACCTCACCACTCTCCATAGAACTGACCCCTTTCTGAAATTCTCTGTGTGAAGCTACAACAGGACTCTTAACACCAAATGCCTGGCATCAGCATAGATTTCACAGCCCCTAAGAAATCTGCCTTTTCTTCAGACCCCAAGGGCAAGTATAAAGGGGATTCCCAGGCCACCTGTTCTTATAACCAACTGACTACAAATTTAGGGGTTCCCACCATTTCTTTGGGCTCCTCACTAGTGGCACTCATGGTAAAAGAACCCGCCTGCCAATGCGGGAGATGTAAGAGATGCAGGTTCAATTCCTGGGTCAAGAAGATCCCCTGGAGGAGGGCACAGCAACCCACTCCAGTATTCTTGCCTGGAGAATCCCATGGACAGAGGAGCCTGGTGGGCTGTGGTCCATAGGATCACACAGAGTCGAACACAACGGAAGCAACTTAGCATGCGTGCACCATCTCCTCGGGACCAAAGGTTTACTACAATGACTCAGTGAAGTCAGGAAAGCACAACGGTTCAGATCAATGTTTTGTTATAGGAGATACAAATCAGGACTGGCTGAATGGACAGATGCAAGGGGTGAGTTCTGGGAGGGCTGAGAATGCAGAGTCCCTGTGTCTTCTCCTCATGGAGTGGGGCCTGTCACCCTCCAGCGTATCAGTGTGGGTCACTAACCAGGGAAGCTCACCTGAGCTTCAGATGTCCAGATTTTTTTACTGGGGTTTCATTATGTTGGAGAAGGAAATGGTAGCCTACTCCAGCTTTTCTTCCCTGAAAAATTCCATGGACAGAGGACACTGGCAGGGTCAGTCCATGGAGTCGAAGAGAGTCAGATACAACTGAGCACCCATAATGTAGGCTTGGATCAGTAAGTCATTGGCCACATGAATGAATTCAGTCTCCATCTTCCCTTCCTTCTCCTTCATAGAGATGGGGCTGAAACATGGTGGTTCAAAGCCCCAAGCCTCTAATCCCATGGTTGTTCTTCCAGGCAGGGCCATTCTCCATCTTAAAAGGATCTGAGGGCCCAACATGAATAACAAAGACACTCCTGTCAAGCAGGAAGTTCCCAGGGTCTAGAAGCTCTAGGAACTTGGGACAAAGACCAGATAAATTCTCCATTACCCAACCAGTTCTCTCCTCTGTGTGCTTCTAGGATTATTGTCGTCACTTCTAAGAGTAGATGGAGACTCAGGCAGAGTCTGTACACCATGCCGGGATGGTGTCTGCCACATTTAGCAGCTTAACTGCATGTCCTTAATGAATGTGTGCACCCATGCTCAGTCACTTCAGTCCTGTCTGACTTTGTGCAACCATATGGACTGTAGCCCACCAAGCTCCTCTGTCCATGGGATTCTTCAGTCAAGAATATTGGAGTGGTTTGCTATGCCCTTCTTCAGGGGTTCTTCCCAACCCAGGTATCGAATCTCAGTCTCTTATGTCTCCTGCATTGGCAGGCAGGTTCTTTACCACTAGGGTCACCTGGGAAGCCCAAGAGTAGTTAAATAAAAGATTTAAATAAGCATTTCAGACTAACAATGGAGGCAGGGCCACCAGGCATTCCATGATAAATTGCAGAAAACTTGCAGAGACAATAATTGCTACAGAGGTCCAAGAGAGGAACTATCGCTTGATTTATATGCACAACTCTTTTTAACCTTAACAAGGCTTTTGCACATTTATTCATCTTAACTAAATGAAAACTTTTATTCTTTTGTACTTTGAAAATCCCTTGAATCCGATGATTATCTTCAAATTAAGGATTAAAAAAAAAAAACTCTTTTGCTACGTTTCTATATTTTCTTTGGCACTTCTAAATTAAGATGCACGTGAAGCATTAAATTTATAGAACTCATTGTTTAATCTAAATTAGATTAACCCCCCTGGCTCTTCAGAGATCCAAGCACACTGTTCCACACTTTTGTTTACCCGTGTCTCAAGGTTATTACTGACAAAATTACAATTAGTCAGTACTTCAAATCTATTGTTAGGGTGCTAAGCTGTGAGCTATAAACTACCTCACTCTGGCATAATTAAAACTATGTTCCAGTTCACCTATTTTATGATACCTACTTGGCTTTTCATAAAGCTTCTTTTCACAATCTGAGCTACATTCAGACCTTGCAAACTCAGGAACTTTATTGAAGAAAACTTTTAATAAAGCCTGTTTTTGTAGTTTGCCTTATCCAGAGCAGCAATCTGGGTTAAAAAACGAAGCCTATACTAAACTATGGCAAGTATTATGTAACATAAAACAGTGCATTTTAACTTGCATCCACCTATTGACAAAGCGAAGTCTCATTATATGAGAGTAAACTAACAGATAATATGAGGGCTTCCCTGGTGGCTCAGATGGTAAAGCGTCTGCCTACAATGTAGGAGACCCGGGTTTGATCCCTGGGTCGGGAGGATCCTCTGGAGAAGGAAATGGCAACCCACTCCAGTACTCCTGCCTGGAAAATCCCATGGACGGAGGAGTGTGGTAGGCTACAGTCCATGGGGTCACAGAGTCAGTAACACAAAGTCGGGGTCACAAAGTAGCTCAGTAGTCACAACTGAGCTACTTCAGTTTCACTTTCAACAGATAATTTGAGTTAAACATAAAATTGGACTTAAAGGAAAGACATACCAAGGTAAGTAGGCGTGCTCGGTCGTCTCTGACTCTTTGCAGCCCCATAGATTGTAGCCCTCCAGGCTGCTCTGTCTATGGAATTTTCCAGGCAGGAATACTGGAGTAGGTTGCCTTTCCCTCCTTCGGGGGAGTTTCCAAATCCAGGGATCAAACCCGCATCTCTATGTCTCCTGCATTGGCAGGCAGGTTCTTTACCACTAACGCCACCTGAGAAGCAGCTCCATGGAACTAGATTTAAAATCCCCAGTTAAAAAGAAAAGGGACCCCAGTGTCCTATCCATACATTTTACCTTTGAGCCAGTTCAAGAGTCAGTTGTCCTAAAGTAAATGCATACCTTCAAGTGACCCATAAGGGGAAAATACCAGTTCCAGACTAATGATCAAGAATGCATATCAGTCTACAAGTGTGACGGGAAGAACCAGAATCTGCAAGGATAGCTGGGTCTTTCGATGAAGGAGAGGTGGTTTACCCATTAAGATTCTCTCTGTGCCTCTTCTGTTCAAAGTTTTTCTTGACTTAAGCGATAGTGAAATGGCTCAACAACCTTTACAGTAATCCCTGCCTGAGGCTGTAAATATTTCTTGATTCAACTCTAGTAGACTACCTCATAAATTTTGTTTTATGGTATTTAGAACTTTAGAATTTAACTGATTGTGCTGAATAGGATGCAAATTATGACTTGGACATAAAATATGCCCTGGTATTTAGCAGAAATGTTTTGTGGACTTTCACCAGATGGTTCACCTTCCCATTGTCATACATGAGATAACAGTGAATTAGCTCAAGAAGTTAAGAATGCCATGAGATAACCTCATTTTCACTGGGTACTTGGCTTACTCTTGTGGTTTGATCAAAAATACAGTTAGTCCTGACTGCCTCCATACCAACAACAAAAAGAAAGCAAAAAAGAAAAGAACACCTTTTTTAATTAAACCATTTATTAAAGCATTCTTTATTAAATAACCTAACACCTTGAAATTGGATATGTGAAAAGAGAACACGTCTGAAGAATTAAAGCAGACAAGATACTCTGATCATTTTATTTCTTTACTTATGTGTTTTTATTTTTTACTTCTGTATTTCAAGAAAACATAATCTCTGCCTTAATTCTTCAAGATTATGCATGGAAAAGTGCTTTTGTTCTTGTTCCAGTATAAGGATAGTTTGATGCCCAAATGAAGTTTGGGTGTTCCTTTGCCTGCAGACAGAATGAACAATTTTCCAGACTTAGGCTAATGACCCCATGTTTTGTCTAGGCACAGATTTGCTCAGAGATAGATTGTCTTTGCCAACCATTTATTTACCACATGTTCACTGCAGGTATTATAATGATTTCACAAACCAGGAGCATACAGGATAGTGTCTCTTAATAAGCCAGTAAAGAAATGACAGATTGAAAACCTATGATAGGTTAATTACACTCTTGTTTCAGGAGAGGCGAGATGAAAGGAAAAAAGCCCACATTTAGTTGCTGTGTACCTGTATATGAGTTGGTTCTCACGGGAGCTGGCTTAACCAACCACAAGCTGATGTCCTCCTGCCAGCGAGAACGCAAAGTCCCTTGTTGCTAGCGTCCGTTGCTAGGGAACGCAGGCCCACGTTGGCAGCCAAGATGGTCTTCCCTGGACTGCTGCAGGTAACAGTCACCTTTCCCAAAGCAGCAGCTCTGCCCCCAAGGTCTTCAGAGAGCTATTTCCATCAGCAAATGGTAACCTTGCCCAAACCTAACAGTCTGCAACAGTCCTCACAAACTCTGGGCGTTTATAGCCAAATGTCCCCTGTCTGTAGCTGCTTCTTCATATATCCTTATTGATAAGCCCCTGGGGCTCCCTCTGCTGCTGAGGGCTTATCAGACACCACTGTTGTGGATGGTGGCATCCTGACATGCAAATATACCTTCATATCAAACTGATAACTTCAGTCTTGGAAACAACCTCACTCTTCCAAACAACTTCATTTTCCTAAACAAGTGGATGTGAATCATCTCTCTCCAAAAGAAGTATCATATATCACTCCAAATCCCAACATTCCAAAAAGAAGTTGCCACGTCTTGAACATCTTATAAGAAATAAGACTATAGTTCAGGGTGGAATCTGTAACAAAGCAAACTTTACAGCTTCTCTTTGGGATTGAGGCGAGAGAATGAACTGTTGACCCCACCCTGGGCCTCAGGTGGCCACGTCACATCTGAAACTGGTCATTTCTTTGTGGGCCATGTTTGTCCTATGGCCCTGCTGCTACTGCTAAGTCACTTCAGTCGTGTCCGACTCTGTGCGACCCCATAGACCGCAGCCCACCAGGCTCCCCCGTCCCTGGGATTCTCCAGGCAAGAACACTGGAGTGGGTTGCCATTGCCTTCTCCAATGCATGAAAGTGAAAAGTGAAAGCTAAGTCGTGTCTGACTCTTCACAACCCCAGGCACTGCAGCCTACCAGACTCTTCCATCCATGGGATTTTCCAGGCAAGAGTACTGGAGTGGGTTGGTAGCAAGTGTCGGATCCCATTCCAGGTGTGATACATGAGAGGGAATACAACCGCAAATTTGGCTGTGTGGATCAGTGCTGGCCCCAAACACAGGGACTTCACAAATTCCAAATGAGACTCAAAGCTCCCAGGGACCAAGAGGGCCGACAAAACAAAAAGAGAGACTCCTTAGATGCTGATATGGGGAGACAAAGGATGGTGTGAACTAGTGTTCTTATTCCAGAACCTCTCCATCTCTTCTTTGGCTGTGGTTCCCAAAGGAATAGCATTTCTGATACAGGGCTGAGGACTAAGGTGGGCACGGAGGCAGTGATGGCCAACACGTCTCAACAAGAGCGCAGCCATCTTGGGTTCTGGCCTGACGGAACCTGTGGCCCTACAAGTCAGCAAATTATGCTTGGGAGGATACGAGACACCAACAAAAGTATCTCAGTTAAGAACATCAATTCCTAGGACTTGTCACTCTTGGGAAAATTCCAGAGATGTTTTTCTTACTCTTCGGGCTTATGTAATTTCAAGAACCAGGACTCCCTCCTACCTGTTTTGCTTCCCGTTGCAAGGACCACCTACCAGGGAATCAAGAAAAAAATGGCTGGCACTTATTTTATAATAAAGTAATATAGTCTCTACCATTTCTATTCATATATAGATTTTTCCCTCCCTCTGGTCCTGTTAAAAACACACACGGACACGCACACACACACACAGGTATGCTTACCCTCAGAATTTAGCATTTGTCCTACTATTTCAGTCACCTCAGTTCTGAACCTGTGTGTGTGTGTGTGTGTGTGCGCGTGCTCAGTTGTGTCAGACCCTTTGTGACTCCATGGACTGTAGCTACTCTGTCCATGGAATTTTCCAGGCAAGAATACTGGAGTGGGTTGCCATGCCCTCCTCTAGGGAATCTTCCCAACCCAAGGATCGAACCCTCATCTCTTGTGTCTCCTGCATTGGCAGGTGGATTCTTTACCACTAGCACCACCTGGGAAGCCCCAGTCCGGAACCTACCTCGTGGTAACCCCAACTAGAGGCTGAAAACCACTGGAACTCAGTGTAGTTGGAGGAATTCTTGTTAGAGATGGGAGGAAGGCAAAATTAGATTAGAAGTCAGATCCCCTCTCTCCCACTCGGCCTGGTAACAACAGAACTTGGACACAGAGACGTCTCATAAATACCGGTAAACCATATGATATTGTTGAGTATTCTCAGAATGTGTCTGATCACAAACATTCCCTGGAGTGCTTGTCAAAATGCAGGTTCCCAGCCCCCTCCTTCCCCCAGAGAGGCTGATTCAGAATCTCTAGAGTAGAGGCCAAGACTCTTTTTAAGAAGATTTTTATGACAAGGAAATTAAAGAAAGTTTGGCTAAGAACACAGCATTTGGGGCAGACAGACCTGGGCTCAAATTCTCCATGTATCAGTAGTGTGACATTGGGAAAATTATTTAATTTCACTAAGCTTCAATTTCCTCATATGTAAAAGATAGATAATTACGCTTAGTACAAAAGGTTACAAGGAGAATAAAATGAGACAAATGTACATAAAAAGCCTAAAACAGTGACTGATGCAGTGAATTCTCAATAATGATAGTTATGAATATTATACAAAAAAGAATAAAACTTTTACAAACTCCTTCATTTTGTAAAACTACTATGAATTAAGCTTAAATGCAAACTGCTAAATGCAACCACTATTATTTCTGTCAAATTAAAGTCATTCAGAAATAATGAATTGCAATCTGAAGTGGACAAGAGAATTAATCAATTATCAATGATGAATGTATTCTGAGCACCAGCTGTATACAAGACATTGTGACAAGCTACACAGAGTCATGACTGATGGTTTTTGCAATCAAAGAATGTGTAACTCCTAATAAGATAGAGATGAACAGATCCATCTCTTTATAAGAAGGCATACAAAGGTAAAAGATAGAAGGTGTGGGATCCCCTGGTGTAATCAAAGAGATTTTCTTTTGGAGAGAATGAGGAGAGGGCGTCTTACATGGGGGCAGGTGCTGGAGTATCTAAGACAGTAATTAGCCCAAACTGATAAAAAGCAAAATATTCCTGCATAAAAATATGCACATGGCACATAGAAAGCATTTGGATAAATATTCAAATGAGAAAGAGAGAGCTGACTGGGAACCAGAAAACCCTGCCAATGCTAAACCTGCTGCTGCTGCTGCCAAGTCGCTTCAGTCGTGTCCGACTCTGTGCGACCCCATAGACGGCAGCCCACCAGGCTCCCCCGTCCCTGGGATTCTCCAGGCAAGAACACTGGAGTGGGTTGCCATTGCCTTCTCCAGTGCATGAAAGTGAAAAGTGAAAGTGAAGTCTCTCAGTCATGTCCGGCTCTTGGCGACCCCATGGACTGCAGCCCACCAGGCTCCTCTGTCCATGGGATTTTCCAGGCAAGAGTTCTGGAGCGGGGTGCCATCGCCTTCTCCGATGACAAACCTAGAGCTTCATATATTCTGTCGGCAGTGGGGAGCGTGAGCCAAAAATAGGAGGAGGAGAGTAGTCTTTTGAAGGTTTCCTTTAATTAAAACATTAAACTCTTCACTTAGGTTTAATTTCAAAGACCAGTGCTCAGGCAGTTTATCTTTCTCCAATATGTGTTTTTAAAAATAAAAGGAACATTGCTAAAGAAGAAAATTAAGTAATTTGATGAAGGGGTTACAATAGGTCCATGTGCGACAATAGTGTAACATAAACACATATTTAAAACTCATTGTCTGAGTCTCATAATAGAAATCAAAATCTTTTCCTTTAAGACTTTTTGAAGCTACTAATTTTAGACGTCTTTCTTAACTGTGGGAAAATGCTCCAAGGAAGATAGCTTTTAGTATTTTAATAAATCTGTAAAATTGTTGGTGACTGGCAGGCTTTTCCATTTTGCTTCATTTATATACAGTGCTGGTTATAGGTTGAAGAAGGACCCCCGAAAAATGTGCTGAAGTTCTAATGCTTGTTGCCTGTGATTTTGACCTTTTGTAGAAATAAGGTCTTGGCAGATGGTCATACTGGACTCAGGTGGGCTGTCGTCCTGTCTGACATCATTATAGGAAGAGAAAATAGAGTTACAGACACACAGAGAAAGAGACAGGAGTTGTCCTCACACAAGGAAAGGAATGTGAGGGATTGTTGGCAATCCTGGAAGCTAAGACAGACATGGAACACATTCAGAAGAACTGTTGGAAAGAACCAACCCTAGCAACACGTGGATTTCAGACTTCTAGTCTCCAGATGACTCAGAGAATAAATCTTTGTGATTTAAAGCACCCAGGCTGTGGCACTTTGTTACAGCAGCCCTGGAAACCTGAACAGAAACTCATTACCTACTCAGAGAAGCATTGTTCAGGTGGTCATGTGCTCCAGGAGGAGCGATCTTTGTTTGTTACGTAAAGGATGGCTGAGAACTGTTGAAAGGATAAGGCGAGGTGACCTAACTTAATGGTGAGTCTACGCCGCACAGAGCAGTTCACTGGAGAGGAGAGCGTTCTCTTCTTAGGAAACCAAGCTCTTCTGTTCTCTTCCTGGTGCTCTTCTGTATGCAATGGGTACAGCCTACCTGGTACCCTCCTGGGCTAAGGAAGCCTATGAGTGAAACCCAGGAATGATAGCAGTTCTCAGATAGTAATGATTGTATAATAATGATTGTAGATAGCATTTGTTAAATATCTACCATGTGGCAGGTGTGATATGACCACTTTACACATTTGACTTATTTAATCCTTCCAGGTATTCTCTGAAGAAGGTTATTCTTGTTGTTCAGTCACTAAGACATGTCTGACTCTGTGACCCCATGAACTGCAGCACACCAGGCTTCCCCATCCTTCACCATTTCCCGGAGCTTGCTCAAACTCATGTCTATCAAGTCAGCAATGCCATTTAACCATCTCATACTCTGTCATCCCCTTCTCCTCCTGCCTTCAGTCTTTCCCAGAATCAGGGTCTTTTCCAAAGTGTCTGTTCTTCGCATCAGATGGCCGAAGTATTGGAGTCTCAGCTTCAGCATCAGTCCTTCCAATGGATACTCAGGGTTGATTTCCTTTAGGATGGGCTGGTTTGTAGATGGTAGTATTATCCTTATTTGACAGATGGGAAAACCAAGACAGACATTTCAGTAATTTTCTTCAGGTCACATAGTAAATGGCAGAGCTGGAATCTAACCCAGACTATCTCCGAAGCCATATTCTTAGCCTTTGTGGTCTGGCGAGGCTGCACCAGACCCACAGCAGGAAGCCCTCTGTCATCCTTTTCTGTAATAAGAGAGAGATTGCCTACCCCCATCCAGTGAACACTAGGTTCCCAAGTGCCGTGGAGAGCTGAGGACTTGCAAACACATGAACAAGATAATAGCGGTTAGTTTCCTGCGTGTGTGCATGCTAAGTCACTTCAGTCGTGTCTGACTCTTTGCGACCCCATGGACTGTAGCCCACCAGGCTCCTCTGTTCATGGGATTCTCCAGGCAAGAATATTGGAGTGGGTTGCCATGCGCTCCCCTAGAGGATCTTCCCGACCCAGGGATCGACCCCATGTCTCTTACATCTCCTGCATTGGCAGGCAGGTTCTTTGCCATTAGCACCACTTGGGAAGCCCATTGGTTTCCTAGGACAGTCTTCACAAAATACCACAGAGTGGGGGCTGAAACAACAGAATTTTATTCTCTCACAATCCTAGAGCCTGAAAGTCCAAAATGAAGGTGTTGGTAGGGCCACATTCCCGCCGAAGTCTCTGTAGGGGGAATCCTTCCTAGTCTTTCTAGCTTCTGGTAGCTCTTGGCATTCCTTGGCTTATGGCAACATAACTCCAATCTCTGTGTCCCTCATCACATGGCTTTCTATCTTCCCTATGCGTCGATGTGTTCTCTTTGGCCTTGTATAAGGACACTGTCCTTAGATTTGGGGCCCACCTTAATTTAGCGTGATATCATAGTTGTCCTTAATTCCATCCACAAAGACCCCATTTCCAAGCACAGTCCTGTTCTGAGATTCTGGAGGAGCATGAATTTGGGGGTGACACTATTCAACCTGCCACAATGGGCAAGAAACATGGAGCTGGTTCAGCAGAGAACACAATCTGCAGCAGAGCCTCACAGCTCTTTGAGCCCCAGAACCTTGGCCTTTCAGCCGAGTACTCAGCGCAGCTCTTTGCATACAACCTGGGCTCTACACAGTGATGAACAGAGCTCATGGCAGTGACTCAGCCTACCTGGAGCCCCAGGCAACCCACCTGGGGGACCCCATCACACGTGAGGTTCAGTATTACTAGCATTCATGTTTTAGCATCTGTGATCAAGGCGCTTTGAAGGGGGGAAGGCCTTGGTGGCTAATGTCACCATCACAGTCTTCAGTCACCACTTACAGAATGAGTATGATGTAAAAGAAGCAGAATTTCTTCTCCTCAAGGTGTTTTTGCCTAAAAGTAAAACTGCATTTGTGTTGTAGAAAAGCTAGGCATGAATGTGTTTCTGAATGAGCATTGGCTCTATTTTGATAAGTAATGTATCTGCTAAGCCACCTAGAACCAGTTGTGAGAAAGAGTTTTAAAATAAAGTGTTTTTATCAGAGCAAATGGAAAATTTACAAAATCTTTCCGGAAGATTATCTGACATATTGTTTTCAATTTTATATTTTTTAATAATTCAGCTGTTAAATAAGTTTCATCCATTAGCTTGTGTTCAGAGATGAGCTTAATTATTCATCAGTTCACACCCGTATAGTCACGGTTTTCCAGATGAATGGCATTTTCTACACTTTTTTATCATACATAAGTTATTGTATGCCGCCTATGAAGTTTACTCCTGAAAAAGATGATTTTGCTACTATAAAAAAAAAAAGAACAGTGAGTTCACAGATTCTCTTTCTACGATTGATGCTGTCTTTCTGCACTGTAATTAGTGGCTAATGTTGTGCTCTGTGTTCAGTTGTGTCTGATTCTTTGTGACCCCATGGACTGTAGCCCACCAGGCTCCCCTGTTCATAGGATTTCCCAGGCAAGATACAGGAGTGGGTTACTATTTCCTCCTCCAGGGGATCTTCCCGACCCAGGGATCAAACCCACATCTCCTGTGCCTCCTGCATTGCAGGAAGATTCTCTACCTGCTGAGCCATCAAGGAAGTCACTTATTAAAGTATAGTTGATTTAAAATGTTGTGTTAATTTCTGCTACACAGCAAAGTGGTTCAATTATACCTGTATATATTCTTTATATTCTATGGCTTATCACAGGATATTCAATATTGTACCTTGTGCTATATGGTAGGACCTTGCTGTTTATCTATGCTGTATATAAAAGTCTGCATCTGCTGATCCCAAACTCCCAACCCATGCATCTCCCAGCCCTCCTTGGCAACCACAAGTCTGTTCCCCATGTCTGTGAGACTGTCTCTGTTTTGTAGAGATGTTCCCTTGTGTCATATTTTAGGTTCCACATATAAATGATGTCATGTGGCATTTGTCTTTCTCCTTCTGACTCACTTCACTTAGTATGATAATCTCTAGGTCCATCTATGTTGCTGCAAATGGCATTATTTCATTCTTTTTTATGGCTGAGCAGTGTTCCATTATATACATGCACCACATCGTCTGTATCCATTCATCTGTCGATGGCCATTTAGGTTGTCTGCATGCCTTGGCCATTGTAAATAGTGCTGCTTTGAACACAGGAGTACATGTATCTTTTTAAATGAGTCTCACATCCCAGTCATTCTGAAGGGAAGAGGTTAGATAAGGGCTAGACTGGAAAAGTAGGATAAAGGGTTCTTCTCCCAATCAGTAATACTTCCAATCTGCTCGATAATGCCCAGCTTCTCTCTAACATATAAAAAGTTTTTCATGCTCATATCAGAGAAAAATTGTTTGCCAAAGTATTGACTGGAATTTATTCGCCCTCAGTTTAATCTCAAAGAGTACAGGAGTGATTATTCTCCTCTCTAATTCCATTGAGGAGAAGAGGTTTTGAGGAGCCAAGATTGTGAGAGAAGTACCATTGAGAATTGGCCAGGGCATCAGAGGTTGAGGTTGGGGGAAAAGACATTCCACTGAACTCAAAAGAACTCATTCCATCTTTCTCTAGGATTGTTCCTGTTGCAGCGCCTTGAGATGAGTGTGTGCAGAAACCTTGTGTAATACAGTTTGTTTTACATGACTAGCCAATGTCCTTCACAAAACTTTATAATTTATCAAATGCATGAATAATGACTTTTCCCCTTGGTTGATTAGTTTCCTTAAGAAGAGATTTCATTCTTAGGAGTTTCACTAATTAAGAGAAATACTTAGATAATTAGCTTCTTGGCAGCAAAAACTACTTCATATTTATCTCTGAAATCCCAGTATATAGAACAGTGCCTTGCATAAATATTGTGTTTGGTAAGGATTATTATATGCATATTTCTTGAATGAAGGTAACAAAAAAATATCTATTATAAATATAGGTGATTCATTCATCAATTCTAGGAAGGACTTATAACAACTTACAAAAATTCATTCAGTGAAAAATAACATCAAATTTTAAAACTATTGAAGGACTAAAATAAAAATAAAGCAAAGGTAATATATATAGCTTTGATGGTATATAGCTTATAAGAAAATTTGTCTTTTAATAAGTAGACCAGATGTCTCTTCATGTACTTTGTACACTCCCAGTTTAATATAAGCATTGCTGTTTTTAATCATGATGAATAAATAGTCCAGTATTCCAAATTCTTCTCCATTATGCTAGCCCTAGAACATAATTTTTGGAGAAGGCAATGGCACCCCACTCCAGTACTCTTGCCTGGAAAATCGCATGGATGCAGGAGCCGGGAAGGCTGGCGTCCATGGGGTCGCTGAGGGTTGGACACGACTGAGCGACTTCCCTTTCACTTTTCACTTTCATGCATTGGAGAAGGAAATGGCAACCCACTCTAGTGTTCTTGCCTGGAGAATCCCAGGGACGGGGGAGCCTGGTGGGCTGCCGTCTATGGGGTCGCACATAGTTGGACACGACTGAAGCGACTTAGCAGCAGCAGCAGCAGCAGAACATAATTTTTAGTATGTGATGTCCTGTATTGTCAAAAGATACTTCTCAATGATTGCTTTATATAAATTGTATAGTTGTTTATTAGAGTCATTACCACAGAAAAACTTTGCTGGTGGCTCAGCCGGTAAAGCATCTGCCTACAGTGTGGGAGACCTGGGTTCGATCCCTGGGTTGGGAAGATCCCCTGGAGAAGGCAGTGGCAACCCACTCCAGTGTTCTGGCCTGGAAAATCCCATGGGTGGAGGAGCCTGGTCGGCTACAGTCCATGGGATCGCAAAGAGTCAGACACAACTGAGCAACTTCACTTTCACTTTACCACAAAATTTTCTTAGCTTGTGATAGAACTAAAATAGCCTTTTAGGTCTTAAAAATATAAGCAAGGAAATCTCCATTATATGAATACAGCTGACAATATCCCATGTTCCTTCTGGCAGGCAAGTTTCCAGTGAATATGAGGACCTTTTATGAAATATAAGAAACTTCATTCATTGCCCTTTAGATCCAGATCTCTTAGATTCCTACATCAACTGTTTTTTTGTTTTGTTTTGTTTTTTATTACTCTTTCATGTGGAACCTCTTCTGGCAAGATTTCATAAGACATCAAATGACCCAGTGGAGTATCCATTTAAAACATAATAAACAAATGGGGCTTCTTTCTTGGCCCCTGTTCTTTAAAATTTAATTAAAATGCTTCATCTTTCATCACAGAAATGTTTTGTGTTCTAACCTCTTAGCCTTGTTATTATTTATAGTCTGGTTAGATTTTGATATAGAACTAACATTTTTCTCAAGGTTTTGGTCAGAAAGAAAGAATATTACATGGGGTACCTGTCAGCCTGTCCCAAGAAATAATTTTTAATTGAACATCCATCTCCTCTTCTTTAGCTAATCCAGGGAGCTTACAAAGCAGCTATATTTGAGTCCCAAAATAATTAAGGAGCTGAATTGTACTTTCTTATATTGAGGAAAATGTTCCCAAGTGGACTGAGTTCTGCTGTTCCTTGGGTATATCCCTATATTCCCAATTACAGATTTCTTGGTAACTTACCATCTTTGTAGCTCCTTGCATTATTTATGGGAGGACAACTGTTGTGAATGAGCCTGATTCTCCCTCAAGACTCCACAGACACCAAGGTGGAGAAGAGGGGCTGCTGTTCAATCTTCACAACCTTCCTCATTCCTGTAACTGTGCCATCTCAAAACGTGCAGACACGCAGCCTTCATGTCTTCCCAAAGTCACGCTGCTCATCCACTGACCTCCCCATGTCCGCTCCAGGCTGGGGAGATGCTGAAGGGGGCTGCCAGAGCTCCACAGCATCAAGAGGAACCTGCAGATGTCATAAACTGGAAAATTGCGGCTAAAGGCAAAGCAGCATCTTACAAATATCTTCCCTCAAAAACTTCAATCTTATGTTAGGAATATATGATCCATGGAGGGCTTTATCATAAATTGATCTGAACGAGCCAGTAAGCTTCAAAATGTTCTCGTTCACCAAGAAGCATGGCATTATGCCGCTTCAGTAGTCCAACACAACTTAGAAATATTTATTGCTTAGTTACTGAAGAGACCTTTGTTTTGACCTAATTGTCCTGCAAAATGGCTTAACTTGAGTCATTGCACTTTGGCATAACCCCAGAGGGGTGTTTTTCCTGGGGTCCCTGGTCCCCTGGGACACCATTGCTTCCAATACATTCTTACAAGAGTTTGTGACCCTTCCAGATAGCACTCATCTAGCATCTTTAGTTCAGTTCAATTGCTCAGTTGTGTCCAACTCTTTGCAACCCCATGGACTGCAACACGCCAGGCCTCCCTGTGCATCACCAACTCCCAGAGCTTGCTCAAACTCATATCCATTGAGTTGGTGATGCCATCCAACCATCTCATCCTCTGTTGTTTCCTTCTCCACCTGTCTTCAATCTTTCCCAACATCAGGATCTTTTCCAACGAGTCAGCTGTTCCCATCAGGGGCCAAAATATTGGGGCTTCAGCTTCGGCAGCAGCCTCTCCAATGAATATCCAGGTTGACTTCCTTTAGGATTGACTTGTTTGATCTCATTGCAGTCCAAGGGGCTCTCAAAAGTTCTCCAACACCACAGTTCAAAAGCATCAACTCTCGCTTCTTATTGCTCTTAAAAATCCTGTGATCTTGGGAGAAAACAAACAATATAAGGCACAAAATTATGAGTGTATTACTAACGAATCTCTACATATCTGCTGTATTAAAATCACAATCTGAGCACAAAGACTTGTGAAAGCCCAGGATTGGGCCCTGGCACAAAAAAGAACAGTGATACCAACATCTGAATTGGGAATAATGCAAAAGCAAAAGCGGCATAATGCCATGCTTATTGGTGAACGAGAACATTCTGAAGCTTACTGGCTCGTTCAGAATACTGATGTTGCCAAATAGAAAATATGAAAAAAAATTCCATGAGAAATAAACCTGTACTTTATGTCAATAAGCTTAAGAAAACTTGAATGTCCCAGGCAAAAAAAAAAAAAAAAAAAAAAGGCTTGAATTAAGCTTACAGATTTGATACCAGGTGGCTAATGCCACAGAATTTTATTTTTTGTCTTGTTTGTTTGAACATGTGCTCAGAGGGAAAAGAAAAGAATTGATGGGAGAAAATTGTAAATTGCATTCTGTTCTTTCATGAAAGTGGGCAATTCAAATAATTTCTCTCAATTTCCTAGTCGATGTTCACAGTGATTTGCACATTCAAGAGGGGCTAAACTTCAATGAACACCAGATCCATGGACTCATAAGAATATACAGAACAATCCAGCATATATGTCTTAGGCTGTTATATCTCTGGCTAATTCATTTGTTGGGGCTTCCCTAGCAGCTCATATGGGCAAAAGAATCTGCATGCAGTGCAGAAGTCCCAGGTTCGATCCCTGGGTCGGGAAGATGCCCTGGAGAAGGGAATGGCAACCCACTCCAGTATTCTTGCTTGGAGAATTCCATGGACAGAGGAGACTGGCAGGGTATAGTCCATGGGGTCGCAAAGAGTCAGCATATGTACATCTGATTTGCCTTGTGTAATCAGAAAGAGAGATTGGTTCTGAGAGCAGTTTCCAGAAAACTTATTTGGAAAAGACTAAGCACTAAAGGATTCAGGAGCTCCTATGGTGGTGGTGGTTTCAGCATCATTCAGTACACTTGCTTTACACGTTTTGTTATTTAATCTCTTTTCCTTGAGAGTTTATTGATGGCAAATGGAGCCTTGTCTTCTATTAAGTAAACACATATTTCAGAAGACATCTAAGTGCTCTCAACCAAATAGAGCAAATGCAGAAAATATAGGGCTCTTTCATGGGGCTTGGGGGATTATTTCAGTTGCCTCAATAGTCTACCAGGGTAGAAATATCATATTTTCTAAAGTTCAGGTAAATAAATTGTCCTGCTTATGGAGAAAGTATGCTCTTCTCCACTGTAAGCAGTCTTTTACATTGACAATATCTGAGAAATAATCTAACTCATTATAAGTTAGACTGAATCTAAAGCCCTGAAACTACAGATTTATGTGTACTTCTGGCTGAAAATAATATTGAAATGTGAAAATGAAACCTTGCACCAAATCTCAGGGAATATAGGTCTGAGATTGGCTTTGGTAACACAGAAAGTTCTTTTATTCCCCACTATAGACCAGGTACTATAAGAACTGACCTTAAGACTTGATTGAGTTTGTGCTCTGGAGTTGATTGTATTAGTGGTAGGTATGTGGTAATAGTGATTGTTCTGCTCAAAATACTTTGTCTAGCTTCCTTTGTGCTATGCTAATTTGCTCCAGGCATGTCCGACTCTTTGCAACCCTACGGACTGTAGCCCACCAGGCTCTCTCTGTCCATGGATTGCCCAGCAAGAATACTAGAGTAGGTTGCCATGCCCTCCTCCAGGGGATCGCCCCAACTCCGGGACTGAACCCACATCTCTCAGGTCTCCTGCACTGACAGGTGTGTTCTTTACCACTAGTGGCACCTGGGAAGCCCAGCTTCCTTTGTTCAGTTCAGTTCAGTCGCTCAGTCGTGTCCGACTCTTCGCGACCCCATGAATCGCAGCACGCCAGGCCTCCCTGTCCATCACCAACTCCCAGAGTTCACTCAGACTCATGTCCATCGAGTCAGTGATGCCATCCAGCCATCTCATCCTCTGTCATCCCCTTCTCCTCCTGCCCCCAATCCCTCCCAGCATCAGAGTCTTTTCCAATAAGTCAACTCTTGGCATGAGGTGGCCAAAGTACTGGAGTTTCAGCTTTAGCATCAGTCCTTCCAGTGAACACCCAGGACTGATCTCCTTCAGAATGGACTGGTTGGATCTCCTTGCAGTCCAAGGGACTCTCAAGAGTCTTCTCCAACACCACAGTTCAAAAGCATCAATTCTTTGGCGCTCAGCCTTCTTCACAGTCCAACTCTCACATCCATACATGACCACTGGAGAAACCATAGCCTTGACTAGACGGACCTTTGTTGGCACCCCTCAAAAAAAAATCTCCAAAGAAAATCTGTGAGAATGATTTCCAGCTCTGAGTTTACTTGCATTCCACACTCATTATTAACATTAAACTGTAAATGCCTGGGTCTTGGGCTGTGATCCTGAATTTCCATAGAGCAGCTAACCTGAAAAATACCTATGGTAGGAATAGTGCATCCCACCCAAAGATGTATACAGCCTCATCTTCAGAGCCTGTGAATGTTACCTTGGCAGAAGGGACTCTGCAGGTGTGAGTATTACAGATCTTAAAATGGGGAGGTTACCCTGAATTATCTGGGTAGGTCCAATCTAATCATATGTGTCCCTAAAAGTGGAAGAGGGAGGGACTTTCCTGGCAGTCCAATGGTTAAGACTCTGTGTTTTCACTGCAGGGAACGCAGGGTTCAATCCCTGATTGGGGAACTAAAATCCCACATGCTGCAGGGTACAGACAAAATAAAAGTGGAAGAAGTGGGCAGGAGGAAAGAGGCAGAAGGATGTGATGGGGGACTCAATCGACTCTTTTTATAAATTATTTATTTACTTTTTACTTTGTTGGGTTGTTGTTGCCACACTCAGGCTTCTTCTAGTTGCAGTGAGCTGGGTCTGCTCTTCTTTGTCGTGTGCAGACTTCTCACTGCAGTGGCTTCTCTTGTTGCAGAGCACGGGCTAGGCACACAGGCTTCAGTTGTTGTGGTGCATGGGCTTAGTTGATCCATGGCTTGTGGGATCTTCCCATGCCAGGGACTGAACCCATGTTCTCTGCATTGGCAGACAGATTTTTAACCACTGGACCACCAGAGAAGTCCCAAGACTCAATCTACTCTTGCTAGCTTTGAAGGAGGAAAAGGATCCTGAGCCAAAAAAATGCAGAGGTTCTCTAGAAAGTACAAAAGACAAGGAAATGGATACCTCCCCAGAGCCTCCAGAAAGGAATGCAAAACATTGACTTTAGTCTCACAAGATCCACTGTGGATGTATGACCTAGATTGTAAGATAATAAACTACAACTAAGTTATTTTCTTGGCTCTAAAATCATATGTGGACAGTGACTGCAATCATGAAATTAAAAGATGCTTGCTCCTTGAAAGAAAAGCTATGACAAACCTAAACAGCATATTAAAAAGCAGAGACATTACTTTGCTTACAAAGGTCTGTCTAGTCAAAGCTATGGTTTTTCCAGTGGTCATGTATGGATGTGAGAGTTGGACCATAAAGAAGGCTGAGCACAGAGGAACTGATACTTTTGAACTGTGGTGTTGGAGAAGACTCTTGAGAGTCCCTTGGACTGCAAGGAGATCAAACCAGTCAATCCTAAAGAAAATCAACCCTGAAAAAAAAAAGAAAGAAAAGAAAATCAACCCTGAATATTCATTGGAAGGACTGATGCTGAAGTTGAAACTCCAATATTTGGCCACCTGACTCAAGAAGTCGACTCATTGGAAAATATCCTGATACTGGGAAAGACTGAAGACAGGAGAAGAAGGGGACAATAGAGGATGAGATGGTTGGATGGCATCACCAACTCAATGGACATGAGTTTGAGCAAACTCCGGGAGATGGTGAAGCACAGGGAAGCCTGATGTGCTGCAATCTATGGGGTCACAGAGTGGGACATGACTAAGCAACTGAACAACAACAAAGTTAGTTACAGCAGCATCTTGTCCAACAATTTGTTTTACAAGATTCATAAGAAAAGCGTTAGTTTCTCAGTCATGTCTGACTTTGCAACCCCATAGACAGCAGCATACCAGGCTCCTCTGTCATGGAATTCTCCAGGTAAGAGTACTGGGTAGCCATTCCCTTCTCCAGGGGATCTTCCTGACCTGGAATTGAACCCTAGTCTCCCGCATTGCAGCAGATTCTTTACTGTCTGAAAAGAGCTATCAGATCAGATCCGATCAGTCACTCAGTCGTGTCCGACTCTTTGAGACCCCATGAATCGCAGCACGCCAGGCCTCCCTGTCCATCACCAACTTCCAGAGTTCACTGAGACTCATGCCCATCGAGTCAGTGATGCCATCCAGCCATCTCATCCTCTGTCGTCCCCTTCTCCTCCTGCCCCCAATCCCTCCCAGCATCAGGGTCTTTTCCAATGAGTCAACTCTTCCCATGAGGTGGCCAAAGTACTGAAGTTTCAGCTTTAGCATCATTCCTTCCAAAGAAATCCCAGGGCTGATCTCCTTCAGAAGGGACTGGTTGAATCTCCTTGCAGTCCAAGGGACTCTGAAGAGTCTTCTCCAACACCACAGTTCAAAAACATCAATTCTTCGGCGCTCAGCCTTCTTCACAGTCCAACTCTCACATCCATACATGACCACAGGAAAAACCATAGCCTTGACTAGACGAACCTTTGTTGGCAAAGTAATGTCTCTGCTTTTGAATATGCTATCTGGGTTGGTCATAACTTTCCTTCCAAAGAGTAAGCGTCTTTTAATTTCATGGCTGCAGTCACCATCTGTAGTGATTTAGGAGCCCAGAAAAATAAAGTCTGACACTGTTTCCACTGTTTCCCCATCTATTTCCCATGAAGTGATGGGACCGGATGTCATGATCTTCGTTTTCTGAATGTTGAGCTTTAAGCCAACTTTTTCTCGCTCCACTTTCACTTTCATCAAGAGGCTTTTTAGTTCCTCTTCACTTTCTGCCATAAGGGTGGTGTCATCTGCATATCTAAGGTCATTGATATGTCTCCCGGCAATCTTGATTCCAGTTTGTGTTTCTTCCAATCCAGCGTTTCTCATGATGTACTCTGCATATAAGTTAAATAAACAGGGTGACAATATACAGCCTTGACGAACTCCTTTTCCTATTTGGAACCAATCTGTTGTTCCATGTCCAGTTCTAACTGTTGCTTCCTGACCTGCATACAAATTTCTCAAGAGGCAGGTCAGGTGGTCTGGTATTCCCATCTCTTTCAGAATTTTCCACAGTTTATTGTGGTCCACACAGTCAAAGGCTTTGGCATAGTCAATAAAGCAGAAATAGATGTTTTTCTGGAACTCTCTTGCTTTTTCTATGATCCAGCAGATGTTGGCAATTTGATCTCTGGTTCCTCTGCCTTATAGCTTGAGAGTCCCTTGGACAGCAAGGAGATCCAACCAGTCCATCCTAAAGGAGATCAGTCCTGGGTGTTCATTGGAGGGACTGATGTTGAAGCTGAAACTCCAATACTTTGGCCACCTAATGCGGAGAGCTGACTCATTGGAAAAGGACCCTGATGCTGGGAAAGATTGAAGGCAGGAGGAGAAGGGGATGACAGAGGATGAGATGGTTGGATGGCATCAACAACACAATGGACGTGGGTTTGGGTGGACTCCAGGAGTTGGTGATGGACAGGGAGGCCTGGTGTGCTGCAGTTCATGAGGTCGCAAAGAGTCGAACACAACTGAGCAACTGAACTGAACTGAAAATGCAAGATAATGGGAACTTGCCACCCATAGTACATGAACCATCTGAGAAATTTTAAAGCATAAAGGCATGTTTCTCTTCTCATGTATGATTATTTTGTCATTTTCTTGTGATCTGACAACTTTCCACTGTCCACCCAGGGCATTTTTCCATGGCAAATTTCTTAAGAACCATAAAGTCTGTTTTAAGAGTGCTTCTGAGTTCAGCCTTAGAGTTAGTTCTTGAAATTATAATATTGCCTATAAACTGGATAGAAGAGGCTCGGTGAGCACTTTTATTCCCTCACTATTATCAACTTATAATCAAAAAAAACAGCAAGCTTTCCAGAAACTCATATTTTCCTTAAAGATTTTACAGTGCATTTCTATGACTGACAGCCCAAGTCAAGGGGCTAGTTATATTTTTCAGGATTCCTTACATCTTCTATAAAAACATTATTTATCTTTGACATGGTTATTATTTCTTTTACTTCTAATAAAAATATTTTAGACTTATAAAAAAATATAAAGTAATAAAATGATTTTCAGATAGCCACCACCAGATAAAACATTGAAAACATTACAAGTGCAGCTGAAGCCCACTGAGTACCTGTCCTTAATCATCTTTTCTCTTTTATATGTTCCAAAGGGAATGTAATATACTGGACTTGTCATTTATCATTCTCTTACTTATCCTTATACTTTTATTTATTTATCATATGTAAGTATATATAGGCAGTCTTTGCTTTCTACAGTTCTGAGATGTCAAAACAAATGTACAGGCTGAAACCATTCGATGCAATATTAGCAGTCAATGACAAAGATTACAACAGTTTCATGACCTTTAAGCATTTTGTCAAAAGATTTAAAAACTCTGTTGCAGTCAGTGATGAATGTATAGGAAAAGAAAAGTTCGTGAAACTAATATTTCTTTCATACACTGTAACTTGAAACATTAGAAACATTGCAGGTTACAGCATTTTGTTTCTTTGTAAGAAAACCTTTCAGGAGTAGGGTCAGGATAATCCTTCCCCTCTCTTCTCATTGTATCACTTGCAACATGGAGCAAGGAATCTCTTGCAGTCGCTCTCCTATAGATGTTCAAATTTGCTTCCATCATTTACCCTTTGCTCTCTCAGTGTCGTGAAGCCTCTCTGAGAGTTCCTTTAATGTGAAGTTTTGTGCTGGAGTCACTTCCTCTAGAACATAGTTCATCGCCTCTTTGGTCACAGCCACTTTCGTTGTTTATGTAGAGAAGTTCGCTTCAGCGAGTACCTCTGACTGCATACCTCGAGCCTCCCACACAATTGCAGGGTCATCTACGTCTCCCACAAGTCCATGCACGTGCAATTCACATCCACTTGCAGCCCTATCGCTCTTCTTTTCCTTGATGCACTTTCACCTTTCTTGGCCAAACCCTCTTTCAACTGTCCATTTTGTAAAACTGGCTTTATTACTGGGAGACAAGGAGGCCACACAACTACACGCGTTGCTGTCTGTATGTGAGAAGAGCGACAGGTGTGCAGTGACCGACAGTCACGAACAAACTTTGAGAGAAGTGGCTTCGTTGGTTACGATTGACGCACATCTATTACTTGTGTAGTGTTTGTGCACAGGAGAACTAGCAATGAAGCTTAAACATTATGCATGTGCACAATGAAATTTATATATTTTGCAGTTGCTCACACTTACTAGTGTATTCAACTAAACCCTAGTAACTGAAATGTGTGCATCAGGACGCTGCAAAGACTGCCTCTGTGTGTGTGCTTTGCATAAACTTTAAATAAATGGCATTATATAATACATATCATTTCAGAAACTGACTTTTCATTCAATATGTTTTTTCTGAAAGTTATTTATATTGATATATGCAGATGTATATATCTGCCTTATGATTTTCTGCCTTATGATTTTCCATTCACATGACTGTATACAGGTTATTTTATATCCTTTTATGAAATTTTAGATTGCTTCTAGGTTTTTATTATTACAGGTATCACTCCTCTGAGAATTCACTTACTGTTCCTATATATATACAAGTTTCTCTATGGTAACTAAATCTAAGCATGTTTACAGGGTTTCAAAGAGTTTGGTAGATATTTCCAGATAATTCTATCAATTTACACTCCCAAGTAAGTTTGTAAAAGCTATTATGGAACAAGCAACTTGCTCCATAACAATTTGTATTGACTAATTTAATTATACCAATTTAATCATATAAACTGATGACAAAAACCTAATTTAAATTGGGTTTTCCTGATTAATGGTCAGATTGAGTATATTTTCACTTTTATTCAAATATTAATTGCATGTTTATAGATTTGACAATTATACTGATATTATGTTGATGGAAAGAGAGACCATATACTAATACGTTATCACTCGTATACATTACAGTTATTATCTTCTAGCCTTGGTCTTGCTTTTCATTTGGATTATGGTACATTTTTATGCACAGATTTTAATTTGGATATAGTAGAATACAATAAAATTAATCAATTTTCCTTTTTTAGTTTATGTTTTGTGTCATAAAAGTATTACCTTTTGTGCTTCATGCGTAGAGAGAATCTATTTTTTCTTTGCAAAGTCTTACCTTTTTCTAGTATTTTGGTCACTAATATATATGGAATTCATTTTTTCACATGGCACAAGGATCGAGTTTCTTATTTTTGGCATGCAAGTAGCCCGGTGTTCCATTATCACACATGGGGAAGAAGGCCGTTCTCCGCTGGCTTGAAAGGCCACCACCGTCATACATCAAGGGCTGCTGTCATTGTTGTTAACGTTTGTTTTGGTTTTGAGTTATACTTTGGTTTTCAGAGACGCTTTAGGTTCCCAGCAAAACCTGAGTGGAAGGCACGGAGACTTCCTGTCTGCCTTCCGTCCCCACAGGCACAGCCTCCCCATTGTCAGCACGCGTGGGGTTTGTGTACACGGGTCCCTTTGGGGATTCTCTGTCGTGTTACTTGGTCATATTGTCGATGGTGCAGGAGTCTCATTCTCAATGGATGCAGCTTTTAAAGGGACTTGATCTCAGATACACACATTGTTGATTTTAAAAAAAAGCTTTTGAAATTTCTAGCTAAAATCTACCACATCTTGCTATTGCAAATAGTATCTCTTTTTTTTTCCTTTTTGTCTTTTTTTGACTGTGCTGTTTGGTTTACTGGAGCTTAATTCCCCAACCAGGGATTGAACCTGCTGCTTCTGCTGCTAAGTCGCTTCAGTCGTGTCTGACTCTGTGCGACCCCATAGACGGCAGCCCACCAGGCTCCCCCGTCCCTGGGATTCTCCAGGCAAGAATACTGGAGTGGGTTGCCATTTCCTTCTCTAATGCATGAAAGTGAAAAGTGAAAGTGAATTTGCTCAGTCGTGTCCGACTCTTAGTGACCCCATGGACTGCAGCCTACCAGGCTCCTCCATCCATGGGATTTTCCAGGCAAGAGTACTGGAGTGGGGTGCCATTGCCTTCTCCGGGGATTGAACCTGGGTCCTCAGCAATTAGAGGGTAGAGTCCTAACCCCTGAACTGCCAGGGGTTACTTCTCAGTAACTTCCTTTAAAAAAAAAAAAAAAAGTCCTTTAACAAATTCCATTTTCTAACTACTGCCAGTATATAGAAATGCAAATTTTGACAGTTTATTGAGATATAATTCACATATAATGTAATTCACCTATTTAAAATATATAAATCAATGGCTTTGATCTGTCTTTTGGAAATGTATAATACATTTAATCAAATAACACAAACTCTGTATCAAGTCTCTTTCAGTGAGCATTATATCTGTGAGACTCATGCAGGTTGTTATGTGTGAGTTGTACCTATTTGTTTTTATTACTGTGAAGTATTTCATTGTATAAATATATCACCATTCATATATCAAGTTTCCAGTTTGGGGCTATCACTGATTATACTTTTTATTTCTAAAACTTCCTTTTGGCTCACCTCAAATTGGCCCAACTATTTAGATATTATTTTCCTACATTTACAATTTTGTCTTATCTTTCTTAAAACCATTTTATATATATATATAGTATCTAGTTTATAATTAATCCATTATTTTGAGGGTTTAGGAGTTTTTTCCTGACACTTTTCATTAAGTGTATTGCCTCAAGCGTTTTGTAATATTCTTGTTATCCTTTGGTTTGTTCTTTGTACTTTGCAGTCTCAGGATGAATATTACCTTGGGTTGATCTGTCCCGAGAAGATCTGAGTTTGCTTCTGGCAGGTGCCTTGATACATAGCCTGGGACATGTTTATGTTCGTTTCTAGGCTTGGCCCTTCCTAGACACTCAAATAACTTCACATTGTGAACCTGTGTGAGGGCAGGCCTGTGCTTGTGAACTTTCAGGAGAGGGTTTTTTTGGTAATGCAGTTTCCTGGTCCAGAAAGTTGACTCATCCCCATTTCCTGTTGTTGTTCAGTCACTAAATCGTGTCTGACTCTTTGCAACCCCATGGACTGTAGCACACCAGGACCCTCTGTCCTCCACTGTCTCCCGGAGTTTGCTCCAGACCATTGTCGGCAAAGTGATATCTCCGCTTTTTAATATACTGTCTAGGTTTGTCATAGCTTTGCTTCCAAGGAGCAAGCGTCTTTTAATTTCATGGCTTGCAGTCACTATCTGCAGTGATTTTTGAACCCAAGAAAATAAAATCTGTCACAGCTTTGGCTTTTTCCCCTTCTATTTGCCATGATGGGACTGGGGGCTAGAATCTTACGTGTGTATGTGTGTGTACTAAGTCAATTCAGTCATGTCCAACTCTGTGCAACCCTATAGACTGTAGCCTTCCAGACTCCTCTGTCCATGGGATCCTCCAGGCAAGAATTGTTGTTTTTCAGTCACTCAATCATGTCTGACTCTGTGACCCCATGGACTGCAGCATGCCAGGCTTTCCTTTCCTTCACCATCTCCCAGAGCTTGCTCAAACTCATGTCCACTGAGTCAGTGATGCCATCCAACCCTCTCATCCTCTGTCGTCCCTTCTCCTCCTGACCCCTCCTCCTATATCAGGCAAGAATACTGAAGTGGCTTGCCATGCTCTCTTCCAGGAGATGTTCCCGACCCAGGGACTGAACCTGCACCTCTTACGTTTCCTGCATTGGCAGGCAAGTTCTTTACCACTAGCGCCACCTGGGAAGCCACCATAGTCTTAGTTTTCTTAATGTTGAGTTTTAAGCCAGCTTTTTCACTCTCCTCTTTCACCCTTATCAGGAGGCTCTTTGTTCCTCTTTGCTTTCTGCCATTACGATGGTGTCATGTGCATATCTGAGGCTGTTGATATTTCTCCCAGCAATCTTGATTCCAAGTGAGCTTATCAGTCTGGCATTTCGAATGATATACTCTGCATATAAGTTAAATACGCAGAGTGAGAATACACAGCCTTGATGTACTCCTCTCCCAATTTTGAACCAGTCCATTGCTCCATTGCTCCATGTCCAATTCTGTTGCTTCTTGACCTGCATACAGTTTTCTCAGGAGACAAGTAACATGTCTGGTACTCCCATCTCTTTAAGAATTTTCCAGTTTTTGTGATCCACACAGTCAAAGGCTTTAGTGTTGCCAATGAAGCAGGAGTAGATGTTTTTCTGGATCTCCCTTGCTTTCTCTAAGTTCCAACAAATGTTGGCAATTTGATCTCTCGTTCCTCTGCCTCTTCAAAACCCAGCTTGTGCATCTGGAGGTTCTTGGTTCACATACTGCTGACACCTAGCTTGAAAGGTATTTGAGCATACCCTTACTAGCATGTGAAATGACCACATTTGTACAGTAGTTTGAGCATTCTTTGGCATTGCCCTTCTTTGGGATTGGAATGAAAACTGACCTTTTCCAGTCCTGTGGCCCTGCTGAGTTGTCCAAATTTGCTGACATACAGAGTGCAACATTTTCTGTGGCTGGTAGCTAGATGCTTTTCTAGCCCCAGAGTGCATTGGAGATGCATCCTAGAGGAACTTCACCTCTGGATGCCAGCACTCCACCCTGGGAGAGCTCTAGGCATTTCCTTGTCCCTGGAAAACTGTGCGCCCTCAATCTTCTAGTTTTCCAAGATAAGAAACATGCCCAGGAGCACGCCAGTTCACGATTCTCAGGTTCATCCATCTCTCCTTTGTATGATATCAGGATTTTGTTTACCATCTCCAGTACTCAGCTATGCATTGAAAGAACACATTATATTTTACGCAGAATTTATAGGAATTATTTTGGAGATTTTTCAGAACCCCTAGTCTGTCATAATACCAGAATGAGAAGTGGTTACATCTTCCTTAAAGAACTGAAGACATTTTTTGAATGAAAACAAAATCTCATAAATGAATTTGTAGTTGCCTAGTGTGGACGGAGGAGCCTGGTAGGCTGCAGTCCATGGGGTCGCTAAGAGTCGGACACGACTGAGCGACTTCACTTTCACTTTTCACTTTCATGCATTGGAGAAGGAAATGGCAACCCACTCCAGTGTTATTGCCTGGAGAACCCCATGGACGGGTGGGCTGCCGTCTCTGGGGTCGCACAGAGTCGGACACGACTGAAGTGACTTAGCAGCAGCAGCAGCAGCAGTGAAGTATGTCATGCTGATAATAAATAGGAGTATAGAACGTTCACTTTCATCAATATAATTTAGTTATCAAGATTTTATTAAGCTGTTATTTCTTTCTTGGATTTCCGAGTTCCTGATCTCTAACTTTGAAAGGTAAAAGTTATATTATTCTTAAACATGACCGTCATAAGCAACTCTTCTGCCATTATACACAATACTACAATAATATCATCGTACATACTTTGTCGATATGTAGAGCCTATCCGTAGGAAACATTCCTGGAAGTGGAATTTCTGGGTTAAGTTTAAGAGATATTTTATTTTTCTAAGACTTTTACAAACTACTCCCCAAAAGTCATACCAACTTATCCTCCAACTGGTAAAATATAGCAATGCCTGTATTCCCACACTCTCACCAGCAAGAGCGACCCAGTTAACTACTGCTAGTGTATAGAAATGCAAATTTTGACAGTTTTATTCAGATATAAATCACATATAATATAATTCATCTATTTAAAATATGTAAATCAATGGCTTTGATTTGTTTTTTGAACTATGTAATATGTTAAATCAAATAGCACGAACTCTGTGTATGAACTTTGACAACCTGATAAGGAGGAAATTGCATCTCACTAAAGTTTAAATTAGCTATTCTCATATCAGGCCCGAGTGATGAGGAGCACTCCCCTCCCAGTAAAATGTACAAATTGCTGATTTTCACAATGATGAAAGCGGGAAAGCATAGATTCAATTCAGGAGAAGCTTGTAAAATGTACTTTCGCTTTTCCAACGTCCACCCCAACATGCTGACAATAGAAACTCAAGTCTCGAATCAACCTTATTCAGGGTAGAAGAGGTATTGTTCCAGTGTGTTGGTTTCAAGGATTTTCCTCCGTGCAGAATAAATAGTGGAACTGAAATATCAGAAAAGCTCTAAGTAAGCAGATTATGTACTGTCAGTGGTGAATGCCCTATATACTCACAATGCAAGAACTTCAGAAGAGAGAGATATTAACTACCATGATCCTTGAAAGAAGTAGAGAATCTCGGGCTTCCAGCAACGTTCCTTAAACATCAACTAGGTGGCAAACCCACCCCATGCCCACCCTTGCTAAATGTCACCCCAGTTCCAGGCATCACGTGAAGCTGATTCAACATTCAACAGAAAAGAGATTGTGACTGGATTTTGTTTCTATGTTTAAAGAGGGGGGAAAAAGCGCTTTCTCAAAAATTACTAAGTGAGCCTCTCTCTGTGTTTCACTGACTAGAAGTGAATCCTTGAATCATATGTCAGTCCCTAAGTCAATCAGTTAACAGCCTGAGAAATAGAATTTCCCTAATTGCCTTAGATTCATCTATTTGTGTTCATGACTTATAGGCTCTGCAGTAAAAGAAAAGGTGGAAACGGCTATTAGTTAGTGTCTGATGCAGAATGAATATATGCTTGATGGTGTAATTTGTAATAAAGCTAACTAACATCATGAGTAAAATGGACCTAAGTGGTCCATTTTCAGCTGCAAAATGAAGGACAATGATGATGAAAACAAAACAGTATCAGCTGATGTAGCTCAGAGCCAGGAAATAACCACAGTTTAGTTTGGGGGACTTACATATGACAAGACTCAGAAGTATATTTATTGCAGTGCTCCTGAATGACTCCAGTGCTGAATTCTCTGTATGAATTATTATGTTTTCTCTCCATTGGTATTAAGAGTATTAAAGTCCTTATTTGTAACTCAATCACTATAGCATTTTAAGTAGGTTTCCCAGGTGGTACTAGTGGTAAAGAACCTGCCTGCCAATGAAGGAGACATAAGAGACACAACTCCATCCCTGGGTCAGGAAGATCCCCTGCAGGAGGAAATGGCAATCCACTCCAGTATTCTTGGCTGGAGAACCCCATGGACAGAGGAGCCTGGAGGGCTAAATCCATGGGGTAGCAAAGAGTCAGACACAACTGAGGCAGCTTAGCATGCATGCACACACTATATAGCATGTATGAGAAAATGGGCTCCGAATTCCAAACAGGTTCACAAAGGAAAAGTTGTAGCAGAGCCCATTCACCAGCTGGGGGCCGCCCAGTATTGCTACATTTTAACCGTGATCCTTTACATGAGTTTTTAAAAGAAATGAAAGCAAGTAAATGTGAAAGAATCGCACCTCTCTTTGACGTGGTTTTTGAGATGAGTTTAAGAATGGAACAGTTTCATTTCACAGCAATAATAAGGAAATGCAGGGTACTGCAAAAGGGCACTTGACCAAAATACTATCATTCTTCATGTTATTTACTTGACATCCAGCAGAAATCCAAACTACCATTTCACCATAACTTTGGTCACTTTCCCTAAAACCATACATCAAATCCTACAGATAAAATAGAAAATTCGAGCAAGGAGTATAGTTCTGATACTTCCCAAATGTCCCCAAAACATCAGAGCAGCCGTCTCCCCCTGTTCCTCTTTCCACCTGCCCCCTCCTTGTAAGTGTAAAGATCAAGGAGAGGTTTTAAAAGCTATTAGTGAAACACTGAGGACCCTTTGGCACAGGTTGGAGATCTCAGCAGAGGCCCTAATTAAAGAAGGAAAACTCCAGGTTTAAAGAAAGCAAATACTCCCTGGAACCAACCTGGAAATACCAGCAGCTGCAGGCAGCGGTGACGTGCTGGAATTAGGGCAGACCACATTGTGATGAAGGTTGCCCAACCGAGAGAGGAGGACTGAGGAAAGAAACCTGGGGAAGGGTTTGTTTTTGGGTGAGGTCCTCATGGGATGGAATTGAGGACAAGACATTATCTGGTAGTTTTTGCTGAAGAGCCCCACGGCCATGCCTTTGAATTTTTATAGCCCAGGTCACTTTTTTCCTCCCCTGAGAGTAAATACTTGCTTTGCAACACCATTGTTCAGGGTTGCTGGAACAGGTTTGATGGAAAATGTCATCCTTTAGCAAGAAGGAAATCCACAATCTTACCCCTTAAATTCTAGAACGTCATTTAGCATGTTTTTAAATAGATGCAGATATCAGCCTTGCTCTTTGTGACAAAGAGCTTTAATGGCATTTCAGCATTTCAGATGCGTGAGCTCTGGGAGTTGGTGATGGACGGGGAAGCCTGGTGTGTTGCAGCCCATGGGGCTGCAAAGAGTCGGAGAGGACTGAGTGACTAGACTGAACTAAAAGCACCAGTGCCTTCCATTCTCCCTGCTGAGCTGACCCCCTGGTCTCCTGAGGCTCCTTTTGTGTTGATTCAACATTCGACTTTACAAACAAGAAACAGCTATCCCCACTGAGACCCTGGCACAGTGGGCTCTGCTCATAAACGCCAGGGTTCAGAGGCATTCCCTGGTCAGGATCCCCCAAATCAGGGGGGCATTTGTGAGACCCCATGTCACAAAACATGTACCCTTCACAGCTGCTGTTCTGTGCCAATGATCACAGATGGATGTCCGACATGATTTGGAAACTCCACACTATTGAGCATCACTTAATTTGTAAACAGGGTGCTGTGCTAAACTGACCTGGAAACCTCATACCCCATTTCCCTTAAACATCCCCAGATCCAAACACACACCTGTTTCATCCTCAAACGGGTGTGTAACATATCAGAGGCACATGCTTCTGCATATACTTTGCCTTGATGCTGGTAGGAAAACTGATTCCCCGCCCCCAGGATTTCTATCTGGAATACTCAGAGATTAATAAGCAGTTTTCAGAATGAAAGTTTCCAAGTGAGAGACTTCAACACTATTTTGTAGATTTGGTGGATTAGACGTTATACTTTCAGTACTTTAGGAAACTCAAATCCAAACCCTTCCCAATTCACCAACTCAGTTTATCCAAAAACACGATGAAGTGAAGTGAAGTGAAAGTTGCTCAGTCTCGTCCAACTCTTTGCCACCCCGTGGACTATACAGGCCATGGAATTCTCCAGACCAGAATACTGGAGTGGGTAGCCTTTCCCTTCTTCAGGGGTCAGAGCCTAATGAAAAGGGCCACTGGATTCTGATTTCAAGCTTCCTTTGCCAACTATGTTCACAAGAAAGCTTTCTGAAGCCAAGAGAATTGACAAGCCTTGTGACTGATGCGTTCAGTTTTATTTACTTTTGGCTCCAAACACTGTCAAAAGCAGAAAACAGCAAAATTCTGTAAAGCAATTGTCTTTCAATAAAAAGTAAATTAATAATAAAAAAAAAAGCATGTGCCCCTGTGATGAGGGCACCAGGTCAGCATTAAGATGTCCTACAGTTCATGGGATCACAGAGTCAGACACAGCTGAGCACACACAAGGGGGGATCCATTCTCCTGTGCCTGCCTGCATGTCCCCACGTGCAGAAGAACACAGTGGACTCATCACCTCCCAAGGAAGACTCGGTTTTTACCTCAGACCCCTGACCTCCACCCAGAGTTGGTACCAGCACTGATGCCCGTGTCTGCCCACACCAGCCCTGGAGTGGATCTGTGCCCCAGAACTATTGTGATGGCCCTGGTGTGGCCTTCCTGGGTGAGCCACTTCCCACTGCACCCATCTGTCACTACCTCTCAACTCCCGAGTCACCCAGACCCTCCAGTGAAGCTGATTCCTTACAGGATCGCTCTGTCCCCATGCTCACACAAAGCTGTGGGTCTGTGTGTGTCAAGTTTGTCCAGGAAAAGCAGCTGGAGGGAAATGGAGGTGGAGAGATGGAAGAGAGCAGAACATTCAAGGGGACTCGCAAAAGAATGCTCTTTTCTGATTATAAATCACGAAGTGAAAAGTGTTAGTCATTCAGATGTGGCTGACTCTGCAACCCTAAGGACTGTAGCTGGCCAGGCTCCTCTGTCCATGGAGTTATCCAGGCAAGAAAACTGGAGTGGGTTAACGTTCCCTTCTCCAGAGGATCTTCCCGACCCAGGGATCAAACCTGGGTCTTCTGCATTGCAGGCAGATTCTTTACCATCTGAGCCACCTGGAAAGTCCCATAAAAGTCATATATGCCTGTTATAAAAAAGTTTGGAAAAATACAGAGAAGACTAAAGAAAGGAAAAGTTACCATAATCATAGTCCCCAGCTAAGATTTTGTTGTATATGTAGTAGGGAAGTTTCTGTTTGTCAAGTAAGAAGGTATCTTTTGCCTATCACATAGGTTCTTTAAATAACTTACATCCTAAATTTAGGTCGTATGTGACAGCTTTTAAATGGGAGATCTCTGAAAGGAGAGTGTTCCTGGAAATCATCCTTCTATTTCTTCAACAGATCTGTCCACTTCCTCAGGTTTCTTGACTAATACAGCCCAAGTCTCAAAAAGCCTTTCCCAAAACTCTCAAAAAAAAAAAAAAAAGGAAAGTCTTATTTATTTTTTTAATTTGTAGAGAAATATTCAAGAAATTCTATTTCCTTAAACTCGATTCACCTATCAGGCATGGTAGTGATGCCCAGACACAAAGCACAAGACCCCTTGATGGGTGGTCAGGGTAAATTACACTCCTGGCACGAGTTCAGCAAAGTCTTGCCTTCTCATCTCCATACCATTGCCAAACTTGGTCCCAGAAATATGCAAAAGGAAGATACACATGTTTTCCTTAGTAATTAAATCCTTCCAAAAGTCTATCAGTATGTTCTGAAAGTATCTGATGTTATCACAGGCCATTTGGTAAACAAAGAAACCACATGTATGCATGCTCAGTCGCCTCAGTCGTGTCTGACTCTTTGTGACCTCATGGTCTGTAGCCCGCCAGGCTTCTCTGTCCATGGGATTCTCCAGGCAAGAATACTGGAGTGGATTGCCATGCCCTCCTCCAGCGGATCTTTCGACCCAGTGATCGAACCCAAGTTTCAACTTCCCAGGTGGCGCTAGTGGTAAAGAATCCAATGCCAATGCAGGAGACATCAGAAAGAAAGAAATTACATTTTAGTAAATATTTCAAAGTGAAGCAGACATACTGGAGGTAGTAAAAAGCCTTTGTTTTTATATATGTGATTCACAGTTGTTACATGTTTTCATACCTGTTACATTAAAAGGCTGCCTGTGTTAAAAAATTGATAGTAACTAAATATATAATATTAAAAAATTAATAATATGAATTAAAATAGAATCTTAAGTTGGTCTTATGAACTATAAGATTTGGTTTAAATCTGTTCTATACACATGTTCTAGTTTTAGATCTAAACTAGAACCAGGATCTAAGTTAATCTATTAACTTCTATGAGGCTAGAATGATTCTAAAGCCTTGTGACTCTACTCAGAAAAGCATTGTCAAGGTTTTCCACCGTAGGTGTTAATAGGAAATGCCATCATGTTAGAATGATTCAGAAACTGACCATGGAGGACTGTCCTTTAGTAAATGATATAATTGTAGCCGATATAAACCCCACCCCCTCAAAATATACATTCCATTTGTGAAAAACATTGCTTCACAACAGATAAAAGAATGCCTGATCAAAATAAGAGTGGCTACCCACAGTTCTAACAGCCCAAGGGCTTTTTTGGTTTGTGTGTGTGTGTGTGTGTGAGAGAGAGAGAGAGAGAGAGAGAGAGAGGCAGTGATGCACATTTTCAATCTTCCTGTGCCAGTTTTCCTAAGACACATATGCTTCCTATTTAAACTCGCTGAAGAGACAGGAAGGGGAAAGCCTTCCCAGATGCACACAGACCCCAGGAACACTCTCGGAGCATCCCAGGAGCTCTTGTTGCTCCCTAGAAACTGTTTTTCATCATATTGTGGAAAATAGCATGATTGGTACCTGCAATTTCTGACACCAATCTCGCATCTAATCTCATTGGCTCTATGAATATCTACAAGAGACCAAAGCCTGATTGCAACCGTGGCTAACTATTGATTTAATGAGCTGTCAGTGCTGGGTACCTTATGAGAACACCATAAAATGGACTGATGATAGTAGTGGTCAGGTTCCCATAATTCGCTAATGTCAGTTTATTTGTGTGTAATATTTATGGCCGTAAGATAGAGTTGAGCGATTATCTGTGCTAGGGGGCTGAAAATTCATTTCTGAAGGATGACAGTAAATAGAAGCATGTTCTTGGTTGAATTTTCAGAAACACATTCCTTAGTAGCTAAGGGGGAAAGTCACACAATGAACTAGAATCATACACAATAAGGAACAGATGGAAAATGAGATGACATGAGGATTTGAGGAACTGAAGAAACGTTTGAGACTGTGTTGAGCACATGGGTACGATGGGAGAGGGAAGCTGAGGCATCTCTTTACTCGGCAGAGACAGTGACCAAGATCAGTAGCCAGCAGGATCCGGGAGCATCCTCCACGTGGTCTCCAACCCAGACCTCTGTCACATGAGCGGGCGTAATACACTCGAACTCGTGACATGGAGAGAGTATGACTTTCACTACGAAACCACGTCAGACTCTGTCAGGGGCTGGGCTTGCATCTAACAAGGGCTTGTTTGCTTGTTTGTTTGCTTAGCTCATTTTCATGAACTGAAAAGTTTGTTGGGGAAAATGGGTCACAGTGTCCTTTTCCCTCTAAATTGGTCCAGAGCACTCAGAAATGTGAACACCAGTGAACTCAAGGTCTCTCAACCATGGGGTTTTATGAAATCACTGTTTGAAATCCTTTGCATCATTTTGCTGGCAAGTGTCTGTTCTTCCCCGACCCTCCCTCTCTGCCTTCCCCCAGGCTAGCCCAGTCTGAAGCAGGCGTGAACTGTGAATATTACTGGATAGAATCATGGAAATATTTTTATTGGTGTGCAAATAATTTCCCAAAGACTTCGCAAGGCCTTTTCTTTAGCATGACTTTCACAGTCCTCCTTGACGTTGTCCCATGTCTCCCCCAGGCTTCACCTTCTGGTTTCCTCAGACGGCATCTCCCAGCATCACGATGGGAATTCTTACTTTTCTCAGACCTGGATCCCCTAGCGTCCTTCGAACAGGCCTGTGGCTTCCCTGCTTATAGATGTGGGATGTTGCTTCCTCTACTTTCCAACTGAAATCCTACAGGTTCTTCAAACCCTAATTTTGGTCACCCTCATTCAGAGTATTCTTTCCTTACTTCTCTGAGCAACCAAAAACCAAAGGATATTACTGCATCTTTAGCTGTCAAGAAATTAAGGCTTCCATTATGTAATAGGTATGATTATTAATTATAGCTAGTAGTTTATCTGTCAGTTCCCCACCCTGGATTATACTTGAAGGCTAGAGTTACTTTTATTCTTTCAGTTCAGTTCAGTTCAGTCACTCAGTCTGACTCTTTGCGACCCCATGAATCACAGCAGGCCAGACTTCCCTGTCCATCATCAACTCCCAGAGTTCACTCAAACTCATGTCCATCGAGTCAGTGATGCCATCCAGCCATCTCATCCTCTGTTGTCCCCTTCTCCTCCTGCCCCAAATCCCTCCCAGCATCTGAGTCTTTTCCAATGAGTCAACTCTTTGCATGAGGTGGCTAAAGTACTGGAGTTTCAGCCTCAGCATCAATCCTTCCAATGAACACCCAGGACTGGTCTCCTTTAGGATGGACTGGTTGGATCTCCTTGCAGTCCAAGGGATTCTCAAGAGCCTTCTCCAGCACCACAGTTCAAAAGCATGAATTCTTCAGTGCTCAGCTGTCTTCACAGTCCAACTCTTACATCCATACATGACCACTGGAAAAACCACAGCCTTGACTAGATGGACCTTTGTTGGCAAAGTAATGTCTCTGCTTTTTAACATGCTGTCTAGTTTGGTCATAACTTTCCTTCCAAGGAGTAAGCATCTTTTAATTTCATGGCTGCAATCACCATCTGCAGTGATTTTGGAGCCCAAAAAAATAAAGTCTGACACTGTTTCCACTGTTTCCCCATCTATTCCCCATGAAGTGATGGGACCAGATGCCATGATCTTCATTTTCTGAATGTTGAGCTTTAAGCCAGCTTTTTCATTCTCCTCTTTCACTTTCATCAAGAGGCTTTTTAGTTCCTCTTCACTTTCTGCCATAAGGGTGGTGTCAACCTTTACTAGGATGCTAAACCAAAAAAAAAAAAAAGAGAGAGAGAGAGAGTTTTTCTATTATCTGTCCTGGCTATACACCTACACACTCACAATTACGACCTACTTTTCATTTTTTTTTTTTCACCAAAGCAAAGTAAGAACAATTTATCTTATTTTTATCACTAGTCTTGAATGAACTACATTTTCAAGTTTACTAAATAACCATGCAATCTAAGAAGGCACATTTTTCCCAAAACATATAAAACAGGTGGTGATGGGATGAATGAAGTTATGATTTGCAAAGATAAATGGCTGGATTTATACTATCATATTCTCAGTCTACTGATAAATCATCTTCACCTGAGAATTCATATTATTTCTGGCCCCAAAATCTACTACTTCAAGGCATTTAGTTAATTTTATCCATTTAGTGTTTGTTACATCAGAGAGACTAAGTGATTCAGAGAGAGAATTTTATGACTGTGAATCCCACAGTTTCAGTAAAATAATATTTTTCCTTCTATATATTTATTATCTGCCTTAAAATCATGGAATCTGGCTTCAGCTAAAGCAAAGTATATTTTCCTTTTCTACAGTAAACAACTTTAATTACTTTTCTTCAGACCACTTTGTTGAAACACACAATGTGTATTGTCTCCTGAGGTGAGCGTGAAAAAGAAAACCCAGCAGGACTGAATTCTGCCATAATTAAAGGAAAACCCAAAAGGTCAAGTCCTGGGATGGGGTAAATCTCAGGCAACTCCTGGGAACGGGCGCTGCTCGGCAGTGAGACCGTCAGTCCCTGGCTTGCTTATTGAATCATTTCCCACACTTCTTCTCCTCCACCTTGCGCCATGCAGAACAGGGAAAGCAGCACTTCTTCAGTCAGTACCTGTTCCTACCTCCCTGCCTTCTGTAGATCGTTGCCTGGTTTTCTCTTAATAAAGCCAGAAAGAGAATAATGCCAAGACGGTTGGACGGGCAGTTGTAGAATAAAAGCAGGCTGGTGGTTTGGGTTCTCAGTCTCGCATATGTGCGCTCAATGATATTTATCAAATACACATGAAACACCTGTTATGCCCCAGTGAATCAGCTCGGTGTTGGGGACACAAAAGAACAATAAGACATACTCTCCACCTTAAAGGGGCTTATTGCTTAGAAGGAAGACAGCCTTGTAAATAAGAAAGCAGACTAAATTCTGAGCTGGTGCTCAGCTGGAAGTCAGGACAGGGCCCCTGAGGAGATGTGGGCAATCTCTCTAAGTGGGCATGGGCTTCCAGAAGTGGTGCCCCCAAGTTCCAAGTCCTGAAGGGTCAGAGGGACTTCCAGGGGGCCAGTGGCCACGGAAATGCCTGACTTGTGAAGAACTGGCGGCCTCAATTTCATTCAGTTGGACAAAAACTGTTGAACAGCCCTACATGACAGGGAGGGAGTGAGGGGGCCCCTGGGGACGCTGCGGTGGCTGGACAGGATTGCATGCTCTGGGGCTCAGAGGAGGGAAGGCAGACGGGGGCACAGGAGAGTACTCACAGTGCAGGAACACGGAGATGCGCAGAGAAGGCACCTCGCTCAGGCCTGGGATGTCAGGACCATCTTCCTCAAAGACCCAGTGAGCGTCCCAAAGGTGTACAGTCAGGGCTGGGGGACGAGAGGGAAAGGGGTAAAGGAACCACAGAGTGGACACCTGCTCTGGGCTCTTCCCTCTGCTGTTGTCACAGAAGGCAATACTTCACTGTCTCCCTCTCCTCTGTGGGTGTGAATGTTTCCCTTGCTCCAGGCCACCCCCTTCTTTTCTATTCCTGCAGCATCTCCATGCTGCTACCTTCCCCTCCCACTTCTCTGCCCCAATCTGACCCATAAATTGCACATAAATTTGTCACAGTTCAGTTCAGTTCAGTCGCTCAGATGTGTCCGACTCTTTGCAGCCCCATGAATCGCAGCACACCAGGCCTCCCTGTCCATCACCAACTCCCGGAGTTTATCCAAACCCATGTTCGTTAAGTCAGTGATGCCATCCAGCCATCTCATCCTCTGTCATCCCCTTCTCCTCCTGCCCTCAATCCCTCCCAGCATCAGAGTCTTTTCCAATGAGTCAGCTCTTCACATCAGGTGGCCAAAGTATTGGAGTTTCAGCTTCAGCATCAGTCCTTCCCATGAAATCCCAGGGCTGATCTCCTTCAGAATGGACTGGTTGGATCTCCTTGCAGTCCAAGGGACTCTCAAGAGTCTTCTCCAACACCACAGTTCAAAAGCATCAATTCTTCGGTGCTCAGCTTTCTTCACAGTCCAACTCTCACATCCATACATGACCACTGGAAAAACCACAGCCTTGACTAGATGGACCTTTGTTGGCAAAGTAGTATCTCTGCTTTTGAATATGCTATCTAGGTTGGCCATAACTTTCCTTCCAAGTAGTAAGTGTCTTTTAATTTCATGGCTGCAGTCACCATCTGCAGTGATTTTGGAGCCCACAAAATAAAGTCTGACACTGTTTCCCCATCTGTTTCCCATGAACTTGTCACAAGGATTCTTTAAATCAGGGCTTCTTGATGACAGCAGAGGTTTTGAACTGATGGGTCAGATACTCTAAATAGGAACTACATAGAACTGTTGACAGTTTAGAAAAGGGAAGAATCTATAATGGTAGTCCGTGTTGCTTCTCCCTGTGGAATGAGTAGTCACCTCCATGACCATGGCTATGGGAACACGTGGGCCTGTGTTACTTCTGTACAGGTTATACTGGCATGAAAGTGAAGTCACTCAGTCATGTCCGACTCTTTGCGACCCCATGGACTGTAGCCTACCAGACTCCTCTGTCCATAGGATTTTCCAGGCAAGAATACTGGAGTGGGTTGCCATTTCCTTCTCCAGGAGATCTTCCCCACCCAGGGATCGAACCCAGGTCTCCCGCATTGTAGACAGACGCTTTACCATCTGAGCCACCAGGGAAGGCATGCCCATTCATCATTTTCCTTTGCACCCTTCTTACTTCTCTTTTGTCTTTCTCCATGAGCTCTGCTGTGAGTGGCTGCCTAATGCTCTCATCTTCCTAACCTGAGCTGTGTGGGTCTGTGGTCTCTCACAGCCATAGCCTCTGCCATATCATCAGTGTTCTGGAAACAGTGACAGGAATAGACCTTTGAAAGCCCTGTTGTCAGAAAGAGCTTCTTCATGCTTGAAACATGAACTTTGAACAGACTCCCTGAAGTGGAGCACCATGGCCCTGTTTATGCAACACTGTTAAATGTCTCATTGGCAGTCACAAAGCAAACCTGTTGTGCCCAGTCATTTCTTTAGGTTTCACTTGTGGCAGCTCCACCCCTGCTCTCAGCATCACTACTCAGCACCACCCTAATGACTCTTGTAAGGATGTGAGAAATCTGAGACAGCGGTTCCCCATCAAACTTCAGCTCCACAGTTCCTCTGAAATTACCAGTCCCCAGTATTGCAAAGGTGAAGAGAGAAGACAGAAGTCTCTTGAGTCATGCACAGAATCCATCATAAATTTGAGAATCATCAACATTAACCATGATTGCTAGAGATAGATACTCTGTGACTGAGTTTTACTGAATTTTAATGGCATAAATTTTAGCCCAGAAAGCATGCTCATGTGTGCCAGTGATTAATGATAGAGTTTACACAGTTCATTGATCACACTTAAATTAACTTAAATATTCATCTGTTGTTTCATCAGGCTGAATCTCTGTGTTTCTTTTTATTTCTGTTTTCCCTTGAGGGCTTCCTCTTGTCTCACTGGGAGCTATTTGCCTGAACTGGGGAAGAAATGCAAAATGACCCTCTATTCAGCAATGCTCCAAGGCTGCCCGAAGTTAGGAGAGATGAGGCATGAATGAGGCACAAACAAAAGTTCACATTGGAAATGTGCCCAGCCACTTTTTGTGGGTGAGGCGTTGTGATGAATTCAGCAGTGGCCAGCATAGAGGTTCAGTTTTCCAGTTTGTGGGCAATGAAATCTTTGGAGAGAGTCAGATATGGTTTGATGTCCCGGAGACTTCCTTCATCTGCACATCAGTCTTCTAACACCCCCTTTCATGTTTATCTGTAATTTAAATTTTGAGTTGGAGATTCCAGGAACTCTGAATTCTCCTAGAATTGTGTGAATCTTCCTCCCAAATAGGAAACTCTCTGCACACTGCAGTCACGTTTGTGGTGAAGAAAGGAAAGGCCAGGAGGGCACCATTAATGAGATCCTTTTGTAACAGAACTCTCAGGTCTTTTTAAAATAAAGGAGCAACTACCCTGAACAGTGCCCTGAACATAACAAAACCCAGATGCAGCCAATGTTGCCTTTTGTAGCAGTAGCCTTGAGAGTACAGTTGACTGAATAGTCTACTCCAAACTTCATCCACTTGCAAAGCATCCTATTTAGAGCAACCTATATATAAACCTTTAAAATGTAAGAAATTATTTCATTACAGTCTGAGACTTGATCCTTGGAGAGCTAACTAGATGAACAATGGAAAATTCCAGATACCAAGAATAGCCACCTGATGCGAAGAGCTGACTCATTGGAAAAGACCCTGATTATGCTGGGAAAGATTGAGGGCAGGAGGAGAAGGGGACGACAGAGGATGAGATGGTTGGATGGCATCACCAACTCAATGGACATGGGTTTGGGTGGATTCTGGGAGTTGGTGATGGACAGGGAGGCCTGGCATGCTGTGGTTCATGGGGTTGCAAAGAATCGGACACAACTGAGTGACTGAACTGAAGAATAGTTAGAGCTCAGCTACAGGCATAAATCAGTTTATGGCCTCCATATCAGCTGGGCATGAAAACAAAGTATGTGGCATACACACCACTAGTTACAAAAGAATCTGTGCCTGATCCTGGAACTAGAGTGTCCAAATTTTCCAAACATGAGGGCCACCCTTTCTACTAATATCTGAATAAAGTACTCCTCCTCCATGACACATTCCTGTAGGAACTCCAGCTTTGTTCCCAGTATTAGTGATGATTCCTGGGAGTGTGCAGAGAGGACATAGCCTCCTAGATGCCAACTCTCCTTTCTCTTCCCAACTTCCTCTCACCATTGAATATGTGATCATGACTCCGATGGTTGGCTTTCTTCTACGTTATTGGGCCACAAATATGGGCACTATTAATCCAACAAGTGTAATTCTATTATAAATTGTTAGAGGTTATCACTGGGCTTCCCTTGTGGCTCAGCCAGTAAGAAATCTGCCTACAATGCGGGAGACCTGGGTTCAATTCCTGGGTTGGGAAGATGCCCTGGAGAAGGGAAAGGCTACCCACTCCAGTATTATGGCCTGGAGAATTCCATGGTCTGTAGTCCTTGGGGTCACAAAGAGTCTGACACAACAGAGTGACTTTCACTTTCACAGGTTATCACTAGGTTGATAATCATGAAATTGCATATGAGATATTATCATTGGAGTTTTTCATCCATCAAGATACAAGAAACCCTTCCAGGCAAGCATCTTTTCCCTTGAGTTGTGTGTCAAACCATGCCATTAGAACTCATGTCCATTTCCCTAAGTTCCAGGGGTTCAACGTTGTGTCATTTTGTTAGTCGAAGGGAGAAGCAACTACTTCCTCTTACCTTATTACTCAAAATAATCTAAGGTCACTCTTGTCAACCTCTCCTCTTTCTAGACTCTTTAACCTGTCGCCTTTTATATACTTGCTTGTCATTCTGTTCAGTAACCTCTTTGGTTGTCTCATCCCTGTAATTAAGTTGTGATTGAACCCCCTTAAAAAATCCATTTTATATTAATTCTAGTGCATGAGAGTTTATAATTATCCATAATGAGAGAAAACAGCAGTGTGCTTTTTATAAAGGGATGTTTGAAAGCAAATATATTTGGAAATGATGTTAGATGTATATGTGGCTATATGACAGATTTTATTGTATTGTCGTTTGGTCACTAAGTCGTGACTGACTCTTTGCGACCCCATGGACTGCAACATTCCAGGCTTCCCTGTCCTTCAGTAGCTTCTGGAGCTGGCTCAAACTCGTTTCCATGGAGTCGGTAATGCCATCCAACCATCTTATCCTCTGTCACCCCCTTCTCCTCCTGCCTTCAATGTTTCCCAGCGTCAGGGTCTTTTTCAATGAGTTGGCTCTTCACATCAAGCGGCCAAAGTATTGGAGCTTCAATACGCGACATCCTCCTTCTTAGAGTTGCCGCACTGTTGTTTGCTTCACCATCGAACATGTAGGACTTTCTGACCTGGGAGGAGGAGGGGAGGCAGGAGCAGAAGTCCACATGCTTGTCCCTTGTCACAAGTAGGCAAGATCCTCCCACTGCCTTCCAGGCAGCGGCAGCTTATCCCACGAAACAGAGAAAATGCTCTCACTCTAGAAAAACCATGCTCAGTATTCCGTGTGGAAGAATAAAGTGGGAGGCAGCCTGAGGAGAGTAATGAGCACTGAGTTTGGAGCACAGAGAGCATGTAGGGTTTCGTCCTGTCTCTGCCGGTCCCTGCATTTAGATTCTTCATTTTTAGAATACTGAGTTTGGAACCAGACGCCCTCCCACCTCTCACGCAGCTCGAAAACTCTGCAAGACTGCTGTTGAAAACTGTTCCATTCTGATGAAATGTAGATCCCTGATCTTCTTGCTACAGACTAGCAAGATTCCACGTGTGAAGATAATGACCAAACAGATGAGAACCTGAGGTCTGTGCACGCTGCACACATCCTCAAAACCAAATCACTGTGGAACCACATGAAGCCCTCTATGGCCCTCTCCCATCATTCATGTCAAAACCCATCCTCGGAGCAGAGGGGCAGCCATTGTTCCTAGAGCTTTCTCCCATATTAATAGAGGCTTTGATGCAAAACACAGAGCAGTTACTAACCCAAGGGGCTAACTAATTTCACCCTAACCCTAATTTTTTTCTGTTTGGGTTTTCGCAACTCTGTGTGACAAGCAAGAGATTCCAGATCTTAGCAAAGCCCACTGGAAGAACGGACAAGAACATTAGGCATGTGGTCCACAGAAGAGCCTAAATCAGCACTGTCTGAAAAATCACTCTTCCTTTCAAAGGCCTATCTAGGTTAATATCTAATTTTCTCTACATCACAGCATATATGAAGGTTGTCATGGTAACTGGGCGAAAAGTCTAGCCAATAGAGTCTATGTAGCTTTTTAGGCTTTGGGGTTTCTCCAGTTCTTAATCGTCCACATTGGGTTTTTTGGGGGTTTTTTGTTTTGGACAATCTGTTTACCAATCATGAAAATATTTTTTCTTAATTTATTTTTTTAAGTGTGGACAATGATTATGGGTTCATGAGATGTTACAACTAGAAGATATTATAAAGGTCATTCTGTCCCTTCTTTCCTATTTGTCAAATAAAAACAGTTGCTGGGGAAATTATTCAAATACAGATCATTAATTTCCACTCCAAAGTACTGATTCAAAATTTCATCAGGCAAGGAAGTCTGTATTTTAAACAAACATCCCAGCTCATCATTTCGTCAAGCAAGTTTGGGAAACACAGATCTCATTTCATGATTTCCTTCTGTAGAAGAGGATATCCATTTTGTTATAATGCATGATGCATGTTAGGTTGCTTCAGTTGTGTCCAACTCTTTGCAACCCCATGGAGTCCGCCAGGCTCCTCTGTCCATGGGATCCTCAAGGCAAGAATACTAGAGTGGGTTGTTGTGCGCTCCTCCAGGGGATCTTCCCGACCCAGGGATCAAACCTGTGTCTCTTCTGTCTCCTGCATTGGCAGGCGGGTGCTTTACCACTACTGCCACCTGGAAGGCCATACACCATATGAAAAAAGAAGAAAGGATCCCATAGCCTTGAAAGGATTACAGGCCTTAAAGAATTGACAGAAATTAAAGATCACTTGTAATGTGGCTGAAACTCTGACTTTGGTTCCTTTCAACTTCCAGAACTTTTGACTTTGTTGAGCCCATAAAAGCTGAGATCATGTTACATTAATCATAGGAGTCACCTTCCATCCTTGTCAGATCTCAGTAACACCCTTTGGACAGGCAATCTCTTAGAAAGGCTGTGCTCCGCCAATATGATTTGGATCTCCATTGGGGCCACACACTTACTATTTTAGGAGATGTTAATCTGAGTGTGTTTTTGTTATTCTACTTATTGCATTTGTCAATTTTCTCTCTTGATTATTCTAGTCAGGTAATGGTGAGCTCAGCAAAGTAAGCACGTGTGCAGCTCCAAAGTTCTACACTTAATGTCAGTTATAAATTTCACCAAGTAGCTAGAAAAGCACTATAATAAGGAGTATTCTAATTAGTCTTAGAGGCATTATGCTGCAGGAAATATTGGAATCATTTTCTTTTGCAGAGTTTGCTAATTGCTCCCAACAATAGGTATGAATCTCTCTCGTTATGCTTGCAGAAAATATATGGCTTTGGCTTCCAACTGGGACACTCTGGAGATATGAGGGAAGTTGCAAAAAAATAATAATATTTTGAACAGCGAGAGAGAATGGTTACATGACTGTTGAAATAAAAATACATAACAGTATTTTTCTCTGTTCATGTATACAGTCTAAAATACTTTCAGAGTCAATAGAAGTACTATTCTCACTCTATAGTTGATGGCTTCCATAAATATCAGTCCAGCATCTATACTTTAATTATATTTTTAAATATGCAAATGTAATACCTAAGCTGACTGTAATCTCGAGGCAAGCGTGGTCATATTTTATTCCAACTGTACATTTGTAGAATAAATTTTGAGTAGTGCTACCAAAACTACCCAACTACTTGATGATAAAAGTTGAGATGTTGTTCTAGTCACCAAACTATGAAAATAAGACCAGTTATCTGCACATACTCCCTGAGGAATATTTGCCGTGCTGTTTTGTTTGGCTGAATTGTGGTAGAACAAAGAGGGGGACATTCAAAGTGTTTGGAATTATTTTGCATCCATTCTAGGATGTACTCTTGATACCTGTTGACTAGAAATTCTCCTAGGACAGACACCTGGTAAATGGCCTTCAAACTCACTTCTGACCCTGGGTGAGCATGTAAATACACCTTCCAGGATGTAGTCTAGGGCTTTGTACTTGTCTGTGTTGCCTTCCAGCCACTGTGCCTCAGTCCAATTAACAAGCCCTGCTGGTCCTTCTGGAGTTTTTTCTTAATCCTCTCTAGACGCCTCTAATTTGAATTATTCTGTGTCATCAACAAAGATTTGACAGTTGGGCCTCCGTGAAGTCAGAAACTAGAATCGCAATTAGAGTTTCTTAATCATTTTGCATTTTGTATTGCTACATTGGGAAAATATTGGAATCTAATTAAAAGAAAGGGGAATTGTTCATATGCTTAATATGTCACTTTTTTTTTTTAATATAAAGTAAAGCTTGATTGTCTTGGAGAGTTGCAGTTATCTACCAGTGGGGACTACTGAATATACATGATATAGAAATTCAATGTCAAGGAATGATACATGCTTGAAGAAAGCATAATTAAAGTGAGATTTAGAGGGTGAGGAATTCTCCAAGTTTTTTTTTTAGTTTTAGTTTTTCTGAGTCTTGGCCCATTCCTTTGTTTGTGGAGTTATGAAAAACATGATTACTTCGGTGACCTTTCTTTTTTAAAAGCCAGCTCTTTCTCAGCAGGTGGTAAAGCTTATTCTTGTAATTTAATGTGAAATATGCAGTGTAATTTCATTTATATGAAGTTCAAAAAAAAAAGTTAACAATTAGATGGTTTAGGCCTACAATGACTTCACTTTCACTTTTCACTTTCATGCATTGGAGAAGGAAATGGCAACCCACTCCAGTGTTCTTGCCTGGAGAATCACAGGGACGGGGGAGCCTGGTGGGCTGCCAACTATGGGGTTGCACAGAGTCGGACACGACTGAAGTGACTTAGCAGCAGTAGCAACAGCAGGGCTACAACATGGAATCATCTATAGAGAAGATCAAAGGGCTGATTAAGCCCATATGTGGGAGCCCAGTTTCATGTGAGTTGGGAGAAAACAGGTGGGGTCAGCTCAGGGCACAGAGTATAAAAGAGAAAGTACACCAGATGCTTGGTGAAAGTGACAAGGAAGACTTCAGTGTAGACCACTGAGAGGGAGAAGAGTGTGAGCAAGAAACTCAACTGCATTGACCCAAAGGCTGGACGAGCTAGTGGGAAAGTTCTGGAGGCTCTTAGGTTTGCCCACTGCTCTGATGGAAGTCAGTCTGCTACCCTCTCCCTGAGACTGGGAGATAGCGACCCCAGTCTTCTCTCTGGAAGGTTACATTTCAAATGAACAGTTCTCAGGTCCTTGAGAAAGACCTGCAGCATCAAAGATTCATGTCTCAAAGAGGCAGAAAACGTACCATTACAAGTTTCCTGCTTCTGTCTTCTCCAGAATATATTTTGTCCTTATGAGTTTACTGTCATTTTAGTGGAGGCTGAATTTAAGGGAGAAGACTTAAATTCTCTTAGAAAAGGCAGGTGAAGACACTTGTCTGCTAGAGTTTAGTCAAGCTAAAGGAACTGAGGTAGCACTGAGCTTCTTTTTCCTAAAATTTGGTAGATGTGAAACTGATCATCAGTGATGGGGGCCTCCATGGGGGCTCATGGTTGAAATGGCTCATTATGTTGACCTTGCAAACCAAGAATGAAGTCACAGTGACCCTGGAGACCCTGGAGATATTGCCCAAGCCACATTCTGTTGTCCCACTGGCACCTACCTTCTCAAGGCTACAGGACCACCGGATTCCAGACCCCAGGCTATGTGACCACAAGACCCTACCTGCAGGCTAAAAATTAACCACCCCCTCAGAGATTTTCCATTGGCCGAGTATAAGAAGGACCCCATCAGAAAGAAAGGACACTTGTTCTTCTCAAGGGCCAGTCACCCTCTCTATTTCCCTTTAATAAATCTCCTCTTCTTGCCTGACTGCCCGGCTTGTTCTGTTTTTCTCCGCGCTCACCTTGCATTCATGAGTCTCTGTACTTCTCATATACTTTATAAATTTTCTTCTCTCTTTAGTAAAAGCAGAAATGGAATTGAACGCTCCATCACAGGAGTATGGCTCGCATTTCAGTAGAAGCAGAACCAGCACAATGCTCTGCCCCAGTCAGCAGTGCGGGCACACGGGGCCAGAGCTCGCAAGAGCGTGGGGGTGCCCGCCTGGCACTGAGCCGCCCGACCTTCCTCCCCATCCTCACTGGCCTGGCTGCACACCATCTTTCTGAAGGAAAGGGCAGACTTTTCCCCCTTGATTTACTGATGAGGCAGAGGGGACAGTCACTGTTTCTTTCAAACATCACAATAAACCCACATTCCCTAGGGCTCCGTCCCTCCCTAGGACTTCTTTAGCTGCTTAGGGAAGATCATTCACCACGTCCAGGTCTCCAGGGTAACATCACTGGTTTTATTGTTGAAAGTCGACAAATCACCTCCCATCTGTCTGCATGGACTGTGTTTCTGCAGCGGCAGTGCCCTAGATGATTCCCTGGTGGACTGAAAGAGCTAACGTGCCTCCCTAAGCATCTCACTTAATGCTGAGGGACTTAGGCATCAGGAAAAACCTGCCTGGCAAGGACGTACTCCAAGGTAGAAGACACTCTGCCCTGGCCATGGCTCTGTCCAGAGGACATCAACAGTCCATCTGCATCTCACTGAAAGACCTGAGTGATACCCACGGGGGCTACTGGGAAGCCAAGGTTTAGAGAAAATAAGGAGCCAGCAGGCACAGGTGGTGCCCCAGACAGCCCCGCCGCGTGCTATTCAAAGCTTGACATTACCATGTCATGTATGTGGTCAGCACAGCACCAAGGGCAGAAGCCAACCAGAGGGAGCCCCTGTGCTAGAGACCACGTGAGATGCCTGGAGAATTCACAGCTCCTCTGCTCAGATCTCTCAAGATCAGAGGAAGTGCAGAAGAGCCAGCTGAATAGGAGTTAGAGGGGAAGTGACATCTAGGAGGAGACAAAAATAAATTGGTTCATCTAAAAAAGAAATGGCACATTTTATTCAAGCCAAAGTTGAGGATTCTAACCCAGAAAGAGCATCTCAGAAAGCTCTGAGAACCATTCTGCCCATTTCAAGTCAGTTCAGTTCAGTTCAGTCGCTCAGTCGTGTCCGACTCTTTGTGACCCCATGAATCGCAAGGCACAGTTATATAAGTTTGTTTGGTTTTTTTTGAGACAGAGGGCTGTATATTAAATGATGTATTATTGACAGCTTACACAATCCAGATCTAAGCATCATCGTGGCCCCTTACAAGATCAAGAAGGAATGTCATCTTTTAAGCAGCTGTCTTATTGATGCTGGGAGACTGTTGCCACTTATGGTTGAGCAGGTATTTCTGCTGATTCAGGAGGGAGAAGGTATGGTCCATGCATAATACAGATACACAACGTGCAGTGTGGGGAGAGAGGAGGCCAAAGAATGGAGAAGTGTGTTTAGGTTTAAACGTTTGTTGTCTTACCACAAAATATGAATTTCATTTCGCAGTCCCAGCATGGCATCTTACTGGCAGAACATCTCTAAAAACAAAGAATTCTCTGCACCCTCTCTTTCCTTCTCGTCTTAGAGACCTATAGCAGTCAACCCACAGAAGCAGCAGCCTTGGACCCTGAGTCAGGAGAGAACCACTGAGGAACCATCCATTCTACTACCAATTATGGGGGCTGCTGTGGGCTTTAGGGAGTTCCCGTGTTGGTGACCACTTTGCCTTGTTCTGGCAAATGCCTCTCTAACAATCTTTAATGAGCTCCCATTTTACTCGCCCCAAAGTTTGACTCTTGGTTCCTTCCCATCATTTGCTTTGGCTTAGTTCATGAGCTCATGGCAGGCACACGGTGGCCCAGCAAAGGATGTTGGCCAAGCTTCTTGCTACAGGAGCGACTGGGACTACTGAATCCCAATCCCTTAGCAACCCTCCCCTTGACCAAGGCTCCCCGCTAGTCTAGAAGCCCCATCACAGACTCGTGGTGGCTCACACATAAAACAATTATATCATCCAGAACTTCTGCAAGTGGGGTGATCTTCATGTCCATACCTGCTGGTTTGCCAGCCTTCCTGCCACCTCTGTCTCATTTACTTAAAGAATTTGAAGATATTTCTAAGTCTGCGTGCATTATGATAACATGAAATGGGGAATTCTGCATGGTGGAGAAGGAAGATATTCATGTTTGAGAAGGAAGATATTTCCCTCAGCTTTTCTTGCTACTCCACCTCTCACCTCCAGAAAAATATCCATACTGAGCACTAAGGTTCAGAGCAAGACAGCATCATTCTGGCATGTCTATCTCTCAGAACGTTGTTAGACTTTTAAAGTGTGTGTGTTGGTTTTAAAAATTAGAATGAAATCTTAACATGGTTAGTATGTTTGAGACATTAGTTTCTCCACTAATTATATCATATTTCATAAGATCAGATTTTCATAGAGTGTTTATGTGTGTGCGTGTGTGTATATATATATTTATACACATACACAGAGACAGACTTTGAGTTAAAGATAGTGGATCACCCACATCTGTTTAAGTTCTCCCTCAGCAGCCTCCATTAAAATGGTAATAAAAGAAAGTTAAAGAAACAAAACTATAAACCCACAAGGACAAACCAAAGTAAATGAGGGAATCTCAGTTCATTTTAGAAAGACGGAAAGCTACTGTAGGAAAGGCAGTTGATTTACCAATAGCAGGATGGAGAAAAACCGCAGCAGGAAGAGTTGACAGAAAGGGTTACAGAAAAGGAGTCCAGGGAGTTTGGAGGCAGAGTATAGACCGAAGCTGAACAAGGTACTAACTGAAGGTCAGTGTAGAGAACTGTCCAATGCTCAGTATCTCGTCATTCTCACCCAACCAGATAACTGGGCTTCCCCCCAGAAGATGGGACTGTGAAAACTTGAAGAATGTGAATAAGGAGACCCAAATCTTAGGGATACTAGAGCCAGCTGAAAATGAGGGGAATTAATGAACGTCTACTTAAGTCTCTTTCACTTCCAGAGAAACAAAAAACAAACAAGTTAGTTCTCACCTCACCCCTCCCCTATGCTTCTGCCAAATAGGAAATTAGAGAAGTCTCATGGGGAAACACATAGGCAAGAATTACCAAGCATTAGAGAAAAAATGTTCGCTGTGATTGGGGAAGAAAAAAGAGGACTTTTTTTTTTTAATTGTAATAAACAAAGATAAAGCAGGAACTGGAAGAAAACTTCTCTCAAATGAGCCATACTGACATGCTTGCTCCTAATACCATTATTAGTGAAGGAGTCAGAACAAGACAATTTAATGTAAATGAGAAATAAAGGAATGAGTCTCAAGTGGTAGAACCTCCTATGTGTAGCATCCATAGAGGTTACAAAAGGTTAAAATTTAAATTTCAAATCACACAGTCTAATGTCCTCAGTTAGTGTTATGTGCTTTGCCATAATCATCTAGTTTAATAGCTGCAGAATCAAGTTTAGAATTGTTGTTGTTCAGTCACTCAGTTGTGTCTGACTCTTCGTGACCCCGTGGACCACAGAACGCCAGGCTTCCCTGTCCTTCACTATCACTTGGAGTTTGCTCTAACCCATGTCCATCGAGTCGGTGATGCCATCCAACCATCTCATCTTCTGTCATCTCCTTCTCTTCCTGCCCTCAATCTTTCCTAGCAAAAGGGTCTTTTCCAGTGAGTCATCTCTTTGCATCAGGTAGCCAAAGTATTGGAGCTTCAACTTCGGTATCAGCCCTTCCAATGAATTTCAGGTTTGATTTCCTTTAGGATTGACTGGTTTGATCTCCTTGCTGTCCAAGGGACTCTCAAGAGTCTTCTCCAACACCACAGTTCAAAAGCATCAATTCTTCAGTGTTCAGCCTTCTTTATGGTCCAACTCTCACATCCATACATGACTACTGGAAAAATCATAGCTTTGACTATATGGACCTTTGTAGGAAAAGTAAAGTCTCTGCTTTTTGATATGCTGTCCAGGTTTGTTATAGCTTTTCTTCCAAGGAGGAACCATATTTCAATTTCATGGCTGCAGTTACCATCTGCAGTGATTTTGGAGCCCAAGAAAATAAAGTCTGTCACTGTTTTCATTGTTTCCCCATCTATTTACCATGAAATGATGGAACTGGATGCCATGATCTTCGTTTTTTGAATGTTGAGTTTTTTGTTTCTTTGAGGTTTTTCTGAGCCAGATTTTTCACCCTCCTCTTTCACCTTCATCAAGAGACTGTTTAGTTCCTCTTCGCTTTCTGCCATAAGGGTGATGTCATCTGTGTATCTGAGGTTGTTGATATTTCTCCCAGCAATCTTGATTATAGCTTGAACTTCATCCAGCCCAGCATTTCACATGATGTACTCTGCGTAGAAGTTAAGTAAGCAGGGTGACAATATACAGCCTTGATGTACTCCTTTCCTGATTTTGAACCAGTTTGTTGTTTCACATCCAGTTCTGGCTGCTGCTCTTTGTCATGCGTACAGGTTTCTCAGGAGGTGGGTAAGAAGGTCTGGTATTCCCATCTCTTTACGAATTTTCCACAGTTTGTTGTGATCCACACAGTCAAAGGCTTTAGCATAGTCAATGAAGCAGAAATAGACGTTTTTCTGGAACTCTCTTGCTTTTACTATGATCTGATGGATGTTGGCAATTTGATCTCTGGTTCTGTTACCTTTCTAAACCCAGCTTGTACATCTGATGGTAAGAATACTGATCACTTTTTTTTTTTTTTTTCAAATTTGAAAGAGCTATTTTGAGATGATTTACTAGGCTTCTTTGAAAATTTAGCCTATGAAATTTTATTAGGGGCTTTAATTTTCTCTTGATAAATTTTCCTCCAATTCAACATCCAGTGTGGTCCACTGATCATTATATTTTTAAAAATAGATGTGTAGCATGCTAATATTTGAAGATATTACTAAGGCTTTGTCTTGCGAGTGTTTGGAAAACAGAAGTCACTTAACATCTGGCCTCCTCTTCCTCTTCCATCTCCTCAAATTACAAACCATCCACAGTGGCAGCCTTAGTGTCCAGAAGTGAGTTATGCCACTGACTTGAGATGGTGGGAGCACAGCACAGGTGGTATGTGTACCAGACTCTGTGCCTCGTTCTCTCCTTCCTATTTCAAAATTGAGGAAACCTAGAATTTACCATAAAAGAACCAGCATCTAGCCATCAGTGCCTGACTTGAAATGGGAGGTAACGTGTGTTTGTATACATTTGCACATACCCTTCATGAAGCATCCTTTCCCCTGAAGCAACTTTAAACCTTTCCACGTTGCCCACTTGTTGCAAACGCTGGGTTTGTGGTAAATTTTAATGGCTTACATTTAGATCAGGGATGCAAAATGAACACAATTATCATTCAACTCACCGAACTCTGAGTCTAGCTAGCAATGCTCCAGTTCCTCTGAAAGAGACTTTGAAATATAAATACAATTTTAAGGACTTCAAGATGTAATTAGGAAAACAGGAAAATAAAAATTAGTCAGTCCTCAAAAACTCAAGGGATCACTGTAGTTCACGTATATGAAGACTGAGATGTCGGTTCTGCTTCCCTTGGGGTTTTTACCTATTTAAAATTCACTTGTTGCCTAAGGCAAACGTTTGAATGCCTAAAATGGAACCATGTGCCCAAAGTAAGCTTAGGGGAAGCAAAAATAAGGTAAGCAAATAGAAAAGCCTCCAAAATAAGAAAAAAAAATTAAAATGATAATGAGCTTTCTGAACTAACTAAAAAATAACAGATGCTCAAAATGAGCTTAAAACTAGAGTGATGCTCTCATCTGTAAAGCCTTAAGGAAAGAGCAGAAAATTACCTCAGGTGAAGCTTCTTTCTATGTCATTTCTCTTCCCGGGATCCACCCATAGATATCCTGACTTGGTTGGTCAGGACTAGACCCCTGACATCAGTATTTTCTAACTGCCTAGGTGATTTGAATGTGCAGCCAGGAATAAGAGACCCAAACAAATAATGTTTGGAAACTATTCAAATAGATGTTGTCACCTCCCCTCTCTATAAGCCCTGCTACACAACTTCCCCCTAAAATACACACACACACACACACACACACACACACAGAGCAAATTTAATTCATTTGTATATTCATTTAATTAAGCTGAATTTTGGCTTTGTGTATGGAGCCATGTTTCCATACCCCAGAGCTCCTTGTCTAGATGTGGGGAACGTGAATGGAAGTGAAAACAACTCTTGGGGTGGAGGGAGGGCAAAGAAGATGTAAGAAAATCCTTTTAAAAGAGGTCATTTCCAGTTTGCTCTCAGCCATGACCTTTCTTTACATGGCCGTTACATACTGGCTTGGGCCATATTTTGTATGGGAGAAAGAAAGATGGAAGCTTGCCTAACAAGTTTAGATAACTGTGCATTCTAGACTCCCGCTTTCCACTATGACGTCTGTTCATAGTTTTGTCCATGTAAGACATCTATCAAGAGAAATAATTTCCAAATAAGCAAAGCCTCTGAAAATACGTGACTGTTCAGCCCCACTGGACTGTCTTATTACCCACTGAAAACAAGGCTGACACACTAACGTTATCCTCTAGTTGGAAGGGACATCTACACTGATTTAGCCAACTACTGTGCTTTTAGGCAAACCAGTCCTGGAGAATTCCAGAAAAATGACTATTGGTCTTTCAGAAAAAGTGCCTGGCAGAGGAGATGAGCTGACAACTGCAATTAACGGGAAACAGAGCCGATGCAGTGTGACAGCAAGTCCTCAAACCCTTACTGGAAAGGTTGACCTTTATACGTGTGCAGACGCGGCTAGAGAGGAGACGACATTGGGCTTGATAGGGCGCCAACTCTAACAACATGAAAAGGTATGATAGACCACAAAAATGGAGACCGTCAGGCGTGGGTAAAAACAGAGAACCGTGGCTTCACAACTCTAGATTAATTTGGGTTCCCCTTTGCCACCTCTAGCCAACAGGGAAATGTCTAGAGGGTAAAAAATGTTTCCTAAAATGTAATATTCTCTCTAGTATTCTCTGTTTTTTTTTTATTTTTCCTGTGTATCACCCTATATTTCTACAAAGTCAGAGCAAATGCATAACTAAACTTATATTATAAAGAATAATAGGATATAATCTATGTTTGCAGAAGGAATATTATCAGCATAGTTTCAAATATTTTATTGTAAATTATCTCAAGCTTAAAATAATCATCCTGTACTGAGAACCCACCTTGGACGAAGTATTATGCTAGGTGCCAAGGTTAAACAGATAAAATGAGACAAAAACCCTGCTGAAAATATACAATTAAAAAGTACCCCCCACACACAGAAATCTGGAATGTACCTTGAGAAGCCCATCCATACAGACATTCTGGAATGAACTGCAGTCTATCCTTCACTCAGAAATATATTCATGTCGTAAACCTTTGTCCAGGGACAGGGAAGCCTGGTGTGCTGCAGTCCATGGGGTCACAAAGAGTCAGACTGAGAGCCTGAACTGAAACCTTTGTCCAGCCAAGTGCCAGGCTCTGTGCTTGAGGCTGGCCAAGTTGAAAGGTCAGCTTAGGATACAAACGGTCAAGAAGCTATCACAGTTGTGTTCTATAGTTTTGCCTGATTTCTTTTTTTCTAAGTTTTAATTGCTGTTTTTAAAACCCACATAACACAAAATTTACCACCTTAACTGTTTGTAAGTGCACAGTTTAGTAGTGGAACCAATCTCGAGAACTTTTCATCTTGCAAAACAGAAACGCTGTACCCCTTAAATAAACAGCAACCACTGATATTAGTATCTAAATACTTAAATTAATATTAACAGAATGTGTAACAGTGGTTGCCAAGGGCTGAGGGGAGGGAGAAATGAGAAACTGTTGCCTGATTTCTTCTGAAGTCTCAGTCTTACCTTTGACTCCTAAGTCTGCTGACGTCATGACCATCCGTCACCACCTCTAAGGGCAGACACAGCTCTGCTTCTGGAAGCCCTGCTGTCCCGCCGACTTAGCAGCCCTGCTCCTGCCTGCGCCCAGGTCTTACTAGCTTGGATCTTCCCCTTGTTCTCCTTTATCCTTTCTGTTTTAGGCACACTTATGACTACTGTGCCTAACTTGTTTACTGCTTTTTTCCAGGCACTAGAACACACCACCTCTTGGGTATTCATTATCCAGTCTGGCCTTACTTTCCTCTCTCATCCCCGGCTGGGTGCAGTTTACCTCATCCCTTTTCAGCCTCCTCAAAATTACTGCCTAATACACACCCATTCCCTCTCCCTCCCAACTTAACAGATACAGTCCCTGGGTTTTTGGAAAATGCTTAAAACCCCACCTTTACATTCTGAGAAGCAGGGAACAATGAATGAATTTAAACCAAGAACAACCTCAAAAGTGTTGTGGTCCTCTACCCAATATGTGGGAATCTTGGTCTCCAGCACAGTGCTGTTCATACATCACAAAAATGTTCTGTAAATTATTACTGAGAATTATGTGCAAATTTAAAAGCTCTCCAGAGAATTCAAAATACCAGCTCCAATGCAAGACTTTAGCTGCTAAAAGCATCTATTTATGGTTTGACACTCTGTCTCTGACATTTTGACGTGATACATATTCCATCAGCCTGATACATTGCCACCTCCCAGTGAGAATTAAACATGTTGCTAAACCACTTTACAGCCCTTGCAAAGCACATAAAGGCTGTTTGACAATTACTCCCAGGAAGGCAAATAATCAGCACACCTCTGATTCCCTTATTATTAACCATTATAAAATCATGTGCTGTGATAAACGTACCTAACAAAGACACTGATTTTCACAAGACTTCCCAAGAAGAGAACACATATATTTGATATAAGAAACTCACAGGGGAGCCCTCCATTTTCCTTTGTGTTTTCAATTTGCTGGAAGCTACTCCTTGTATAGTGCTGGATTTCACCTGCCAAGCTAAGGCTTTGATGACCTGAGTTATGGAAAAATCATTGCCCATTGCCTCGACTGCAATACGAAGGGATGTTTTTCAAAGAAAAAGAAAAAAAAAAATTTTTTTTGGCTGCTCTGTAGTTAGAAGATGATTTTTAACCCAAAGATTTCTATTTTCCTATTTTTCCCTTTCTTCCTGTTTAACTGCTGATTAGACAAATAAGTAGGCACAGGTCTGCACCTAAATGTGGCCCCTGGGCAGACCCCTGGGAAACCCCTGGTGTTTCATGTTCCTTGGTTTGGTTTCCTTGTGCCACTGAAGCTCTGTGCTCATTACTCTTTCCTCACTCAAACTAAGGACACAGTCGTTCTTTGCCTGTGTCCTTTTTTATTCATTTTTATTTTATATTGGAGTACAGTTGATTAACGACGTTGCGTTTGTTTTGGGTGTAGAGCAGAGTCATTTAGTTATACACATACATGTTATTTTGAATACCCGAAGACAATTTTCCAAAGAAATTTCTAAATATATTCATAATCCCTTTTAAGTGTTGCACAGAGGAGTGTTTCTTTGTCCTGCATGCTTAAAGCTATGTTTCACCTGACTTTGCATCAGAGACATGAAAATGACCCGTTGTAAATTTGCCATGTTAAACAAACCAACAAACCTGATGAGAGGCATATGGTGTAGCACAGTAAAAAATGAGGAGAGCTCAAGCTTTAAAGACGTGGGGATCTGAGTTCAAATCTAACTCAGCCAGATCCTAATTTACATCATATTACCTTAGGCAGGAAACTGAGCCTCAGTATTCTAACTTAAAACAAGAACTAGAGAGCGGCCAAAGATGATGTTAGAATACCTAACATATACCCTTCTCTGAATAGTTTGACTCCAGCAAAATTTAAATTTATAATAGATCTAAACTATTCTACGGAGAAGGCAATGGCACCCCACTCCAGTACTCTTGCCTGGAAAATCCCATGGACGGAGGAGCCTGGTAGGCTGCAGTCCATGGGGTCGCTAAGAGTCGGATACGACTGAGCAACTTCACTTTCACTTTTCACTTTCATGCACTGGAGAAGGAAATGGCAACCCACTCAAGTGTTCTTGCCTGGAGAATCCCAGGGACGGGGGAGCCTGGTGCACTGCCGTCTATGGGGTCGCACAGAGTCGGACACGACTGAAGCGACTTAGCAGCAGCAGCAGAGAGCAGCCACAATGTAAACTGAGTGTCTACTCTGAAACCAGACTAAGTGCTCTTCTTATGGGTCCTTTGATTCTCACAACACTCTTTATTGACATTTTCCAAGAAAAAGAAAGGAAGTCAAAGAGCAGTTAAGTCTTTTGTTCTCAAGGATACAAAGCTGGGAAGTCACAGGGCCAGGATTTTGAACACGGGCAATTTGTTTCCAGAGTCTAGTTTTTAACCACTAGGTTAAAAACTAGGTTAAAAACTCCCTCCTAAACATCTGCCTTGCAATTAAATGAGGTAGCATGTGAAAGTTCATCTCAGGTGTTCAGAAGAGTTAATTTCTTCCTTAAAAACAGATAATAGCAATGATTGCAGTAAAAGAATAATGTTCTTTATATCACTCAATATGCCTCAAAAGATAGTCACAAAGGTGCAGAAATAGAATTAAAAAGCATCATAATTGTCATGGCTACCCTTTATTGAATGTTTTTTATATGCGTTATTTTGTTAACCTTCCCAACCATCCTACCAAGTGGGTATTATTACCATATCTTTATAAGAGACAAGGACACTGAGGTTCGGAGCCACATGGCTAGTAAGTGATAAATACCAAAACCCACAATAATCTAACTATTACACCATATTCTGTCCTGGATCATCAGAAGGAGAGAGGATGGAAAACATTATCATGTTCGTTCTGAAGCTTAAGTTATGAAATCAATTTCAGAAAATTGTAAGTAAAAATTAACCATTGGTAAATTCCTACTTATTAATGACTCAAGCTGCTGCAACATCTTTATTACTTTGGGGGCCACCAGGAAAGTCACTTGTACCCTCTGGACTTCAGAGTTCTTTTCTAGATCAATGTCTCCATGCTCTATGACCACCAGCGTAAGATGTCACCACAGAGTAATGTGACCAAACTGTGTAAGTGTAACCCCGGTGTCTCACAGAAAGAGCATTTTTATAGAAAATATAAAGACTCAAGAAATAGTCTCTAAGTTACGCTTTAGTTTTAAAAATTCACTTAATCCTCCCCTTGAAAGTGAAAGTGAAGTTGCTCAGTCATGCCCGACTCCTTGCGACCCCATGGATAGTAGCCTGCACCAAGCTCCTCCGTCCATGGGATTTTCCAGGCAAGAGTACTGGAGTGGGTTGCCATTTCCTTCTCCAGGGAATCTTCCCAACCCAGGGATCGAACCCAGGTCTCTCATATTGTAGACAGACGCTTTACCGTCCGAGCCACCAGGGAAGTCCAATCCTCCCCTTGAAAGCACTCAGTTCTGTTATATAACACTGACTTAAGAACTTCAAGGGCATAATGGCATTTGATTAGATTTTATGAATGGTAGGAGGTTATGCAAGATATGGTCTCTCCCCATTGAAAGCTTAGAGGGTATTAAAGCACGTGAGTATTAAATAATGTATCAGAGTAGGATGTTGAGTAAGTATGAATTGTATAGTTCCACAGATGCTTCCTTTAGAAGACTGATGGAAAGATCATTACAGGCTGACATGATTTTTGAAGAAACTGTGTAAGATGTGGGATTTAATTTGGTAGAAGCCATTGTAGTTGGTAAGACTCATCAGGAATATATTGAAGAGACAGTAAAGATATGGAAGTGATTGAATGAAAAATTAATATTATGGAAAATGAGAAATAACTGCAGAAGCTAGTTGATAAAAAATGTTCTCGGTTCTTCACCTGAGAGTTTTCATCTTCTAATTAGAAGTGTTCTCAATATCTATCAACTGAAAATATTCACTTGCATGTTATGTTACCCTGGGCATATCCAGACTTATACCTGATTCCCAGTGTTCTATCTGAGCCCCATCCTTTTCTTTCCCTTTCAAGAAAGTATGTTGGGTAGCTGAGTAAGTAGAAATAGTGATATTACTATACAGACAACTGGTCTAATTTATTAGAGTTGATAACTGGAGGCCTTAATATTTAATATTTATTAATAATCAATTTCTCATGCATCAGATCACCACCAACCAAGCCAATATATCCCTTCACCAGACCCCTGGACCCAGAAATTCTGGAAGAACAAAGCTAGTTAGATAACTCCTCCTGCTGTGATCTAGGCAGGAAGATGAGGAAGAATGAGAAAGGAACCAAAGTGGCAGCCATGCATAAGAAAATAAAATGATTCAAGAAACATTTTAAAAGAAGAATAAATTTCAACAAATATTTATAGAATGACTAGCATGTTTGCAAAACCAAAATAAACACCACTAGAAGGTTGACAAAGAAGGGGAAATAAAACAATTACACAATCACACAAGTAGCAATAATGCAAGGTTAGTCATATCAAATTATCCAGCAGATAAACAGTTCATATGTCATTGTTGTTCAGTCACTATGTCCCAATCTTTGTGACCCCATGGACTGCAGCACCCCAGGCCACCCTCTCCACTGTATCCCAGAGTTTGCTCAAATTCATGCCCACTGAATCTAACCATTTCATCCCCTGCTCCCCTCTTTCCTTCCTGCCCTCAGTCTTTCCCAGCTTCAGGGTCTTTTCCAATGAGTCTTCTCTTTGCATCAGTTTGTCAAAGTATTGGCGCTTCAGCTTCAGCATCAGTCCTTCCAATGAATATTCAGGGTTGATTTCTTTTAGGATTGACTGGTTTGATCTCCTTGCTGTCCAAGGGACTCTCAAGAGTCTTGTCTAGCCCCACAGTTCAAAAGCATCAATTCTTCATCATGCAGCCTTGCTTATGGTTTAACTCTCACATCCGTACATGACTACTGGAAAAACAATAGCTTTGACTAGATGGACCTTTGTCAGCAAGGTAATGTCTCTGCTTTTTAATGTGCTCTCTAGGTTTGTCATAGCTTTTCTTCCAAGGAGCAAGTGTCTTTTAATTTCCTGGCTGTAGTCACTGTCTGCAGTGTTTTGGAGCCCAAGAAAATAAAATCTGTCACCATTTCCACTTTTTCCCCATCTGTTTGCCATGAAGTGATGGGATCTGATGTCATACTCTTAGTTTTTGAATGTTGAGTTTTAAGCCAACTTTTTCCCCTCTCCTCTTTCACTCTCCTCTTTCACCCTCATCAAGAGACTCTTTAGTTCCTCTTCATTTTCTACCATTAGAATGGTATCATCTACACCTGAGGTTGTTTTTATGTCTCCTGGCAGTCTTGCTTCCAGCTTGTGCTTCATCCAGCCTGGCATTTCTCATGATGTACCCTGCATATAAGTTAAATAAGCAGGGTGACAGTATATGGCCTTGACATACTCCTTTCCCAATTTTGAATCAGTCTGTTGTCCCATGTCCAGTTAGAATTCCAAAATAAGAAAGATCAGTTTCTCACAAAGTTGTAAAATATGTTTAATACTATTGTCCTCATAAAATCACCAGTTAATTTTTTAAAGTAGTTTTTATAAATGAAAATTATGCAATGTTGGAAATAAGTTTTACCTAAAAATATATTAGTAATTATGCAATAGATTGTGATAAAAGTTGATATTGGATTTGGGATCAAGACCTTTTCTCTCCTCTGATTTCTCCTTCAATATTAGTTACCCGATCACAGCACTTGATTTTTTAGTTAACCACAAGTAAAATAGATATTGTGTTAACATCACACATATGTATACTTTACATCTAATTTTTTACACGCGGATAAGGAATTTACAGGTTATAATATCTTTAAGCTGTAGCATTCACCTTGGCTTAATTTCATATATTCCCCTAGTTTCTCTTTCATCCCTGCTTTATCCTCACACGTGGTAGCATCTTAACGCAGGTCTTTCTATTTGGTTTCCCAGGTAGACTTGCCACTGCCTCTCTCTGGCCAGCAGACATCCCATGCTGGTCTAGGTAGTTTAATTACTGCCAGGAATTCAGGTTCTTCAACTTCTGAATAATTCAGTTCTAGAGGCCATCCTGCCAAGAACAAATTCCAACAACAAAACCTCTGATTCTAATTTCAAATGTTTTACCACTCTTTCCTTCTTATTTATTAATTTCTCTTTTATTTGCTAGGAATTTTAGTGGACAGCTTTCTGCTGCACAGCCTTCAGTACCAACCTGCTATTTTTTTTCGCGTTTTCATTTCCAAGTTCAAATTTATGCTTCTGAAGCATTGCACTAAAATATAATTGTTTCTCCATAATCAGTGTGAATGCACATCAAGGGAATGATACATATTTCATCACATGCTTTAACATTAATGGATTTTAATTAATTAGGATTTATACATTTGAATAAAATTCATAAAATATTTACTCTAATAATATAATCTGTCTAGAATAGTTCTATAATCTTCATTATATAGACCAGCTGCTTCTGTTTCAACTTGTAGCATCCAAACTAGAAGAATATTGTTGGGCTCTACATTTATGAAATTGAATAGTCAGTTCTTAAAGAATATGTGTTAATGGTATTTTTCATCTTCAGAGCCCAAGAGCCGGTACCAAACAATTGTGCTAATCTTCACATAAATATAGTGTACTACTAAATTTTTGTCCAGAATAGCTATTAACCATGGCACTCGGTGAATTGGAAATAGACCTAAACGATGCTTCCTTGAGCACAACGCTGCCCATGCCTACCCTCCAGGAAACCTGGCTGTTTCTGTGAGAATCTCCTGTTTCTTAACTTCTTCAGTTCATGCTTTGTTGTTGTTGTTCGGTCATTAAGTCATGTCTCACAACTTGTAACCCCATGGACTGTGGCATGCCAGGCTCCTCTGTCTTCCACTATCTATCTCCCTGAATCTGCTCAAATTCATGTCCATTGAGTTGGTGATGCTATCTAACCATCTCATTTTCCGCCACCTCCTTCTCCTTTTGTCTTTTCCAGTGAGTCAGTTCTTTGCATCAGGTAGCCAAAATATTGGAGCTTCAACATTAGTCATTCCAATGAATATTCAGGGTTGATTTCCTTTAGGATGGATTGATTTGATCTCTTTGCAGTACAAGGGACTCTCCAATTCAAAAGCATCAATTCTGTTTTGCTCAACCTTCTTTATGATCCACCTCTCACATCTATACATGACGACTGGAGAAACCATAGCTTTGTCTGTACGAACCTTTGTCAGCAAAGTGATGTCTCTGCTTTTTAATGTGCTCTCTGGGTTTGTCATAGCTATCCTTCCAAGGAGCGAGTGTCTTTTAATTCCATGGCTGCTGTCACCATCTGCAGTGGTTTTGCAGCCCAGGAAAATAAAATCTGTCACTGCTTCCACTTTTTCCACATCTATTTGGCATGAAGTGATGGGACTGAATGTCATGATCATAGTTTTTTGAATGTTGAGCTTCAAGCCAGCTTTTTCACTCTCCTCTTTCGATTCATACTACCTGGTAACTATTAGGTTGACGAAAAAGTAATTGAAGTTTTGTACCATGAATTTTAAATCATTCTAACTAAGCTCAAACACATCTTTATTAATCGAAATAGAAACCATTACAATCAATACATTTTTGCCAACAAGGAATATTTGTGTTTATTCCTGTAGCATAAAAATCCATGCTTCAGGATTTGAGGAACTCTTGAAAACGTTTTTGCCTCCTGCTAGTTGTGGAAGTGTTTCCCTTGCAAAAAGTTGTCAAGATGCTTGAAGAAGTGGTCATCAGTTGGTGAGAGGTCAGGTGAATACGGAGGATGAAGCAAAACTTCGTAGCCCAATTCATTCAACTTTTTTGGGGGAACTTTTGAAGCATTGTTTGTGTGACATGTGGTACGCTGTTGTCATGGAGAAGGGCTGGGCCCTTTCTGTTGACCAATGCTGGATACAATCATTGCAGGTTTCAGTACATCTCATCAATTTGCTGAGCATACTTCTCAGATGTAATGGTTTCACTGGGATTCAAAAAGTTGTAGTGGATCAGACAGGCAGCAGACCACCAAACAGTGACCATGACCTTTTTTTGGTGCAAGTTTGGCTTTGGGAAGTGCTTTGGAGCTTCTTTTCAGTCGAAGCACTGAGCCGGTTGTCACTGGTTGTCATATAAAATCCACTTTTCATCGCACATCACAATCCAGTCCAGAAATGGTGCTTTGTTGTTGCATACCATAAGAGAAGGCGACACTTCAAAATGTTTGATTTTTAGTCAGCATATGAGGCACTCACTTATCAAGTTTTTCACCTTTCCAATTTGCTTCAAATGCCAAGTGACCTTAGAATGGTCAGTGTTGAGTTCTTTGGCAACTTCTCGTGCAGTTGTGAGAGGATCAGTCTGGATGATTGCTCTTAACTGGTCATCGTCAGCTTCTGATGACGGGCCACTGAGCTCCTCATCTTCCAGCCTCTCATCTCCTTTGCAAAACTTCCTGAACCACCACCGCACTGTGCATTTGGTAGCAGTTCCTGGGCCCAATGCACTGTTGATGTTGCAAGTTGTCTCCACTGCTTTATGACCCATTTTGAACTCGAGTAAAAAATGACTCGAATTTTCTTTTTGTCTAACATCATTTCTACAGTCTAAAATAAACATAAAACAAACAGCAAGAAAACATAAAGTGAGAAATGTGTGTTAAAATGATATATAATATAACCCCATTTATTTAAGAGTATTCTGATATCAAACGGCAAAGTTCAGCAATGCAAAACCGCAATTACTTTTGCACCAAACTAATATTCCCATTGGTCATTAATTACAGTTGACTCTCATTATTCACTGCAAGGAGATCCAACCAGTCCATCCTAAATGAAATCAGTCCTGAATATTCATTGGAAGGATATGCTGAAGCTGAAACTCCAGTACTTTGGCCACCTGATGCAAAGAGCTGACTCATTGGAAAGGACCCTGATGCTGGGAAAGATTGAAGGCAGGAGGAGAAGGAGACGACAGAGGATGAGATGGTTGGATGGCATCACCGACGTGATGGACATGAGTTTGAGTAGGCTCCGGGAGTTGGTGATGGACAGGGAAGCCTGCCGTGCTGTGGTCTGTGGGGTCGCAAAGAGCTGGACACAACTGAGCAACTGAACTGAACTTATGCGCAGGAGTTCTGTTCTATAAAGTCACCACAAACACTGGATTAGCAAATGATGTAGTCTCCATATAAGTTAAATAAGCAGGGTGACAATATACAATACAATATACTGTACAATCTACAATATACTGTATATATTGTACAGTATACTGTATATATTGTAGTATATACAATATACTTGACAATATACTGTACAATCTACAGTACTCCTTTCCTGATTTTGAACCAGTTCATTCTTCCATGTCTGGTTCAAACTGTTGCTTCTTGACCTGCATACAGGTTTCTTAGGAGCAAACTAGAAAAATATACTGACATAAAAGTGGTACATGTACTGAATTTTTTAAAACTTTTAACAATAAAAAGTAAAAATAATTAACAACCAGGTCACAAAAAAGACCCAGAATTGTTCTGTAAGTTGGGTTAAAAAAAAAAAATGTTCTTTCTGTTTTAACTAATACAAACAAAATAAAAATACCGTATTTTACCATCTCTGAAACTGGTAAGATTTTGTTTTTATTTTTGTTTAAGAAGCAAAAAATGATGGGGCATTTCTGACAGGCAATTTTACAAAACAAGTTAATAATCCTTAAACTGTTCGCAGTTCTTGAAAAAGGATTTTCACTTCTAAAACCATAACCCAAGGAAGTCAGTAGAGATCACACACAAGTTTTTTTTTTTTGTAGATTGTTCATCCCAAAGTTATATATAATTGTTAAAAATGGGAATCAGTGGTATCTGCCCCCTAAAAAAGACAGAAATGACTAAAAATATTTGTCTAGCCATCTAATGGTATTTCCTAAAAATTAATCTCCTAAGAATGTTTTGAAGGTGATTTACATGAACACTTGCTAATGGTTTAATTTAGCAAGTCATAGTAGAAAACTGATATAATTTTACCCAGTTTTACAAATAGTATTTTTACATGTATTTGTATAAAGCTGGAAATAAATATAATGAAAGCATTAACAGAATACTTCTTGTCAATGAGTTCATGGAAAATTTATATTTTCTCTTTTATGGTTTTCTGTGTATTCCAAATAGTATAAAATATTCATTTTTCATATCCTTTTAAAATTCAAACCTTAACTGCCACTTTTCATTTAATTTGCAATTTGACTATTTTTAATCCAGTAAATTTAAATTTCTCAAAATGATCAGACTGAAATTTAACATTCTATAGATTAATTTTTTCAATGTTAATTTTCTTCCTAGTAAGAGTATTTATTTTTAAATGCTGGCATATCTTAGCTATGGCTATACCTATTCAAATCCAAAAATCCTGTCAGTTTTTAAAAACTTGAACTCATTATCTGTATTTGGTTTATAGAATTATAAATAATTGTTTTGACTTCACTTCATCTGCTTTGGCTAAGAAAGATAACAGACGATGGGACTGATGAAATGATCAGTAAATATAGGAGAAAGTCTGACGCATTTTTCTGGTTTTATTATTGCTCTTTATAACCATTATGTTTGTGGATTATTTACGACATTGCTATGAAGAATATTTTGAGTAAAGTCCCAGGTCTTGCTTCCAAATAATGTGTTGTTCTGTTTTTATCATTCCAAATTTCATGATTATGTTAGGATCATTCAGTTCAGTCAGTTCAGTCACTCAGTCGTGTCTGACTCTTGCGACCCCATGGACTGCAGCACGCCAGGCTTCCCTGTCCATCACCAACTCCCAGAGCTTACTCAAACTCATGTCCATTGAGTCAGTGATGCCATCCAACCATCTCATCCTCTGTCATCCCCTTCTCCTCCTACCTTCAATTGTTCCCAGCATCAGGGTCTTTTCCAATGAGTCAGTTCGTCACATCAGATGGCCAAAGTATTGGAGTTTCAGCTTTAGCGTCAGTCATTCCAGTGAATATTCAGGACTGATTTCTTTCAGGATGGACTGGTTGGATCTCCTTGCAGTCCAAGGGACTCTCAAAAGTCTTCTCCAACACCACAGTTCAAAAGCATCACTTCTTCAGTGCCCAGCTTTCTTTGTAGTCCAACTCTCACATCCGTACATGACTACTAGAAAAATCATAGCTTTGACTAGACATACCTTTGTTGGCAAAGTAATGTCTCTGCTTTATAATATGCTGTCTAGGTTGGTCAAAACTTTTCTTCCAAGGAGCAAGTATCGTTTAATTTCATGGCTGCGGTCACCATCTGCAGTGATTTTCGAGCCCCAAAAAGTGAAGTCTCTCACTGTTTCCATTGTTTCCCTGTCTATTTGTCATGAAGTGATAGGACCAGATGCCATGATCTTAGTTTTCTGAATGTTGAATTTTAAGCCAACTTTTTCACTCTTATCTTTCACTTTCATCATAGGACAAGATATAATGAGTTTTATGAGTTACCAGATAGTTATGAGGACAATTATGATTTTCTTTAAAACCAATGAAGGCTAAAACATTTAGGCACTGAGGGTGTTTTCCTCTGGCTGCTGTGCCATGTGTCTCTGCAGCAGGATGAGATGGTGGAAACGCTGAGTGGGCAGCCAGGAAGGCTGGGCATGCGTCTTTATTTTTGCTTCTCACTAGTGCTGAAACTGTGGGCAGTTTCACAGAGACAGCGTTCTCACCTGTAAAGTAAGAATGAGCCCATTAGGTGTGTGTTGATAATCTGATTTAATCACAGAATGAGTCTGGAGTACGTAGGCCTTAAGGAATCCATCACCACCACCTTTCTCACTAGCTTTTTTTTTCCCCCACGAAACCAGATAATAAAGATGTAAGAATGTGATTTTTAAAAGGAAACGAAAGTGCTAGGCATTCTAAGTTGCTGATAGAGGATATGCATGTAAGCTTTAGCAAACACTTTTCAAAAACACATTTTTGAAAATTACTATGTGTTTCCTAACTACAACTGTGCTGAAGTAGAGGGCCAACCTTCTTCCTTTAAGAAATGGCCCTGAATCCCTCCAGGATACGTCCACATGGTCAGTAACATCCATGTGCTAATCACACCCTGAGAAAACTTTCAAAAGTAGGTCTGACAATTTGCAGAACAATGGACAGAAATGGACAATACCAGTACAACTCTCAAATAATCCCTGGTTTTGATCCTGCCAAGGCTAGTCAGGTGCAAACATACGCCCAAGGATGTACATAAATGAGCATCTGTTTTGATCTGGGTAGACTTCAAGCAACTGGATTTTGCAGGCTATCTGTCAAAGATAATTATTTGAAACTGTAATATTAGTTTAAATATTTTTTCCTGTTAAAACTAATCTTTATCTTTTGAAGCTGCTTTAGGTTGAAGGCAGTAAAAATCATCTCCTCCAATACTTAGTACTGGAATGTGTTCTCCTGTTGTTCAAGGAGGCTGTGCATTCATGTCAACTAAAGGAGCGGGTCCTTACACACCATGCTTTTGTAGTGTGGCCTTCACCACTTGGCCATAACCAATCAAATCGGGGCTCTGGGTTCCTTCCTTAGGCATTTCTATGTAGTCTGGGCAAAAACCTCATGCCTTCGTATGACAACCCTGCCTAATAGAAAGGCCCACACTGAATAGTAAGGAACCAGCCCAATCCAACTTTCTCTCAGTGACTTTAGGTAAAAGATATGCAGATTCTATAGCATTCTATGGTGGATTCTGTTCACTTGCAAATGTTGGTACACTTGCTGAGGAGAGAGGGGAGTCTGAGAGAGAAAGGAAAAGAACAGAATTTAACATTGTAGAATACTTCTGTCTTTCCACTTGTGGAGTTTTCCAACCATCTCGTGTTTCATAGAGTAGCTTGATATAGTTGGTTTCCAGGATGTATTTTGGTCAACATTACCAAATGGCATGCAGTTTTCCATCTAGAAATCAAAGACTTTGTATGATTCTTTGACCCTAAGAAATGCATTTCTCTTATATCATAGCTTTGGTGGCATGGATATTGCATTTTACTGCATAAACCTGTAACATATTCATGACACTTGGAATGCTCTCCTGAGTGGAACACATTCCTTGAAATTCCAAGTACACCCAGAGCAGCATGTCTGCTAACTTGCGTCTGTGTTTTCCTGCAAGTTCCTCACTGAGCACAAACCCCTCAAAGGAGTGGCTCCTGTAGAGTAAGTGAAAGTCTACTGAGCTGAGCGTGCTTTTCATATTTTTGTACAATGTGGTACCTAAACAGAAAACAGCCACTTCCCTTGTAGCCCACCTAAAGATACTTTGATCTATTTTGTACTGCAGTGGCATTATTTGTGTTGGAGTTCTCGAGAGGTGGGCGGGTGTCGTACTTTAGAGGTTATTTAAAAGCTTTCTGGTACAATTTTGGCGTTTCTGAATTTTCCAGTTTTGTACTAACTTCAGAACCTACTACCCACATAAGCTATGAATCTGCTAGAATTAAAAGCTCAAACATTATAGCCAGACAGACCTGGGTGTGAATTCTGCTTGCACCACTTGTTTGTGTGGTTTTGGGGAAGTTGCTCAACTTTCTTGGGTCTCCATCTTGTTGTCTATGTGGTTTCTGTGAGCCTTAGTTGGCATTCAAAGCTCTCATGGCCGTATCTTCTGCGTAGTAAGAGCCGCTGTTGTTATTGACATAGTTCAGGCATTGAGATGCACAGAGATCAGGAAGAAATGATAGTCTTAGTCATTAGAGGCACAAGCCTTGAGGTGATGAGCAGGGAATACCCTGTAGCTGAGAACTGCTGGGTGGTCCAGATTTCCATGCAGCTTGGACAGTCTGCATGTGAACAGCACATTGGCTGGAAATAGAGACTGCACAGTAAAACCAACTTTCAACAATTCCGGTATCAAAAGACCCTCACATGGTGTTTCATGTAATTCAAAACTTTTAATCAGCTCAAGAGGAGTTCTGGGTAAAATAGTTGTAATAATACATGCCTCTATTAACCTGGACATTATAAGATTTAAATGTGTTTATGAATGACTTGATTTTGAAATGATAAAGCCTTTTGCAGATATAAGATGGTAGCAGATAAATATTAATAGCATTTTAAAGTCAGGGCTAGTTATTTAGGAATGTGAATAATAAAGAAGAAGACGTCTATGGGCATAACTGTACCTCCTATGCTCAGTTAAATTCAGTTAAAATTTACTGAAAAAAGTAAAGATTGCATGATTCTTTATCATTAACCGTTTTATTTCCACAATGTCTTAGACATGTTGCCTTGGGGACAAGCTTCAGTTTTAAACTCACCCGCACTTTAAATCTTAATTTTGTCATTGGCTTTGTGACCTTGGAGAAATGTAATCATTCTGGGCCTCAAATTCCTTATTAAAAATATTTCCCAAGAACTAAATTAGATGATGTGGGAAAGCAACCTGGCTCCTATAGGCACTCAGTGAATGGATGCTTGTACCCCTAACATGGTTACAGTTTTGAAACAAAAGTAACAGACCAAATGGTCACATTAAGACTGTATTAATCCATCTAAATTAAAAATGCAAGATGAAAGGCCCTTGAATTGTGTTTGTTTCACTTGAGAATATCTTCTGTAGCTTAATATAGATAAAATGCAAAAATAGCAACAATGTGGTCATTGCAGGCCTTCCAGAAACCAAGCCCAGGATGCATTCCACACTGTCCAGATGGATTCTATGTGATCTGTTATCCTCTGTGATGAAAGCAGTGTAATAGTGGGGTCAAGTTTATTGGTATAATCCTGGCGAGGAGTATTTAAAACCAAAGCTAGCCATTTGTAAAGCAACTCCAGTGTGCGGTCTCCAGACACACATGTGTGTGTTGATATCGTATCTTACCACATCAGGAAATAGCAGAGAGTTAATTGTACTCTGCAGGTGAAAGCAGCCTTTCAAACCACCTCACTTGCAACGGATTTCCATTAAGAGTTGGCATACTTTCAGCGCTCAGGTTCTCCCAGAGCAGAAAGAACAGGCAGATGCAAATGTGTGCCTGCCCAAGGAGCGTGTGTTTATGCCAAAGGGGAGAAACCAGAGCCTCTGCACACAGATTATACAACTCGGTGGTGTAGCCTCACTCCATGGGGCTTCTCTCTGCCTGGAAGTTGTGCTGGTGCCTTGGAGCAGTTCAGAGCCAGGGCATAATTCACGTGCAGTACCCAGCTTTTTATGGCCTGTATTTTCATACCTACCATTCTCTGCACACGGAAAACTTGAGGCAGACATGCAGCATGCACACTCAGCCCTGCATACATGAGTACATGAGAGAGCACTCATTTCCTTCCAAAGAGGATCCCTTTGGGTGGGAGGTGGGGTGGCAGGGGTTTGGCTGCAGAGGGATTGTTAGATTTTTGTCTTTTGTTTTTTTATTTTTATATATATATATATTGAGAGAAGAATAAAGTTTATTAGAGTGGGAGATGCTGTTAGAACAGTGGGGCAGCTCAAGGGAGAGCCGAACCCTTTCGCAGGCTAGTAGCCAATGTTTATAGCCTCAAGACAGAGAAAATTCTTGCTGGAATGGTGGCCAATAGGTAATTGGTTAGGATGCTATTTGTTGTTGCTCAGTCACTCAATCCTGTTCGATTCTTTGTGACCCCATGGACTGCAGCACACCAGGTCTCCCTGTTCTTCATCAACTTCCGGAGCTTGCTCAAACTCATATCCACTGAGTTGGTGATGCCATCCAAACATCTTGTCCTCTGCTGCCCCCTTCTCCTCCTGCCCTCAGTCTTTCCCAGCATCACCATCTTTTCCAGTGAGTCAGCTCTTCGCATCAGCTGGTCAAAGGATTGGAGCTTCAGCTTCAGCATCAGTCCTTCCAATGAATATTCAGAACTCATTTCCTTTAGGATTGACTGGTTTGATCTCCTTGCAGTCCAAGGGACTCTAAAGAGTCTTCTCCAACACCACAGTTAAAAAGCATCAATTCTTCGGCACTCAGCCTTCTTCAGGATGCTTTAGAGGGGGTATTTTACCTAATATGGGATCAGGGAACTGGCCGGTTTAGATCCTGAGGTTTATGGCAATAGTTGCTATGGAGCTTGGTCAGTTCCAGAGATTTTTATCTTGTGACCTTGGTACAGGGCTCCACACCTGTGACCTTGGTATAGGGTTCCACATTCTCCCCTCTTTTTATTTATGGGTCAAATATTTGGCCCATTAACACCCTGCTCATGACTAACTGTCTACTATTCCCTGTCTCCAGCCATGGGGACCCAGGTCACTGGGAAAAGGACCAATGAGCACTTGGGCTTCTTCAAACTGGAGAGGAGCATTGTGGGGTCCTGGGTCCCAGGGCCTGCTCTCTGTCAGGGTGCATTTACCGAGGGACATGAGAGTCCATGGAATAATAAGGCTTGTCCCAGCATTGTCTGGGTGTTGGCCACTTGGATATTTATTTGTTGTATGCTAGAAGAAACTTAAAAAGAACGTTAAAGATGCATGGCCCAAAGATTAATAGAAGTAGAGAAGCTGCAAAGGGGCCTAGAGGAGAGGCTAGCCAGGGGAACCAGGACCAGACATTGGTCCATGACATTAAACTGTCTCTCTAGGTATGAGAAGATGCATACCTTTTGGGCTCATAAAAATCTTTACCTGAAAACATCTGGGTCTTTTGGTTTAGATACAACCCAAATGCATGTAAAATAGAAGGAAGGACTGCATGACTACACCCCAAGTTTAATTTCCATAAAACATTTTTCAGTACTATTGTGTGCTTAATTGATAAATGTTGTTCCCAAACCAGCCCAGGTATTAGAAGACAAGATAGTAGAGACCCCTGAGAGAGGGTAGTGCACAAAAGGGGCACAAAGGGGGCTTCCTTTGTACAATTAATTTCTGTTTTCTGATGTGGGCTCAAGTCACAACCATGGGTATGTCTGCTTTATGCAAATTCATCAAGGGTTATATTTATGATCTGAGCATTTTCTTTCAGGTTGTTATCCTTCAATTTAAATAACAACAACAAGCAGGAAGGAGAAGAAATATTCTTCTCTCCAAAAAAAAAGTTGTGTAGTATATATATTTATATTTAGATAAAGGAAGGAATACATACCATTTGGTATAAGGTCTATACCAACTTAGAATATATTTAATAAAATTAATATTTGAGTGTACAGCATATTAACTTTTTTAAAAAATTGGTCAACCATATGAGTTGCTTTGGAAGTTATAGCCATGTTCCATGGGAAGCGACCATGGCCAAGTTCCATTTTACAATAAACCCATGAATAATTATTTTTCATATTTATGTGTTTATTTATTTTAGCTGCAGCGGGTCTTTATTGCTGCATGGGATTTTCTCTAGTTGCGGGGAGTGAGGGCTACTCTCCAGTTGCTGTGCACAGGCTTCTCATCACAGTGGCTTCTTGTATAGGGGAGCATGGGCTCTGGGGTGCACAGGCCTCAGTAGCTGTGGTTCATGGTCTCTGGAGCACAGGCTCAGTAGTTGTGACACGTGAGCCCATTTGTCCCACACATGCGGAACCCTCCCGGACCAGGGACTAATAAACCCAGTACCCCTGCATTGGCAGTCAGATTCCCAACCACTGGACCACTAGGGAAGTCTTATTTTTTAATACATTTATCATAACCTTTTCAGCATCATTTATAGATAACTGTAATCTAAGCTGTCACTATACACTATTACTATAACACTGACTTTGACTGTTTCAACAAGGTATTTCATCTAAAGCATTAATTGGATCTATCAGCTTGCTTAGTTGTGAAAAAGTATCACTTATACAGCCATGTTGATTTTAAAAGTCATCTAAAATAAGCCTGTTATTAAATAAAAATATTTCTAATCTTATAACAGTATGAAATAATTTCAAATAGGTGTTTTGAATTCATGCCTTAATGCATAACCATAATTTTCCTGTCCCTTGTAGCTCAGTCAGTAAAAAATCTTCCTGCAATTCAGGAGACCTGGGTTTGATTCCTGGGTTGGGAAGATCCCCTGAAGAAGGAAATGGCAACCCACCCCAGTATTCTTGCCTAGAAAATCCCATGGACACAGGAGCCTGGCAGGTTACAGTTTATGGGGTTGAAAGAGTCAGACACGACTGAGCGACTGAGCACACAGCACAGGTTTCCTGTACAGTGTCTATAGTAGTTGAAAGACAAGTCCATAGAATGATACCTCAAAGAGTTGTGAGAAAGGTAAATAAAAATTGAGAGAGTTTGAGACCAAAATAATTTTATTAAAGTAACTTCTAAAGGATTTAATTCATTAAAAAATAAATAAATGCCGGAGATATAAGCAGTGTTGAAATCAAAGGAATTGATGAACATATAGGTAAAAAATGTGTAAAACTGGCTAATGAAATATCAATGTTTAAATTAGTGTTTTAAAAGAGAGGATTGGATGAAACAATTAAAAATGAAGCCTGTAAGCCATGAAAGTTGATGATGGACAGGGAAGCCTGGAATTCTGCAGTCCATGGGGTCGCACAGAGTCAGACATGACTGAACAACTGAACTACACTGAAGCCATGATAGAAGTAATCAGTTAGTTTTCTAAGAAGCTTGTATTTGAAAAGGATTTAGAGAGGATTTAAAATACCAATTAACTTTAGACTTTCTTGAGTTTTGTGTGTGGTAAGATTCCAAATGTGCCCACTTAGTATTAGATAATATATAACTTCAAAACAGAATGGGACAGGAAATTGAATGAGGAAAAATACAAAATAGTCAACCCAAAAAGTTGGAAGGAAAGCAAAAGAATTATTTAAAAATCAGAAAAAAAAAAAAACAATGTAAAACAGAAGGAACAAATCTCTCTCTCTCAATCTGGTATATATACACAAGCGTGAGCACACACACACACATATAATTTCATTGGACAAAATGGACTAGCTAAAAGAATTTGTCATATTAGATTAAAAAGAGGCTAAATGTTATTTTCAGACACAAAGACTCAGGCTGCATTTAAAAGGGTGAAAAGATATGCTTCAGGCAAATAATAAATAAAAGAAAAACCTGGTAACTATGATAATATCAGGTAATATAATCTTTAAAACAAAAGCCTTTATAGGGATAGAGAAGGTCACTAAACTATGACAAAAGATTTGATTTGCATGGAAAATATAGTAATTCTAAACTTGAATGCACTAAGCAAATATTCTCAAAGTATATAAAGCATATGGATAAATCAAGTCCAATATCATATAATAAAAATTTACATGCTAATTTCAAAGCTGATAATTTTAATTAAGCACATGGAAGTAAATAAAGGAAAAGGAAATGGCAACCCTCTCTAGTATTCTTGCCTGGAGAATTCCATGGACAGAGGAGCCTGGCAGGCTGCAGTCCATGGGGTCACAGAGAGTCAGACATGACTGAGTGGCTAACACACACACATGTAAATAAAAATAGAAGTTTCTAAAAACATAATTAACAAACTTGATTTAATAGGTATAAAGAGTCTGAACAAAAGAAATGAAGAACACATAGTCTTCTAAGATGTAAATGAAAGAGTTGAAACATTTTATCACTTTTTAGGAGGAAAAATCAAAAATAGTTAGAACTGAGTGGTAATAAATAATTGTATAAATGAAAATTCATTAGAGACATCACAAAGGTAGTTATAGTTTATTTTATACTTTAAATGCTTAAATTAGAATCCAGTTAAGACTAGAAACTAATAGCTAACCTCAAATAAGCTAAAAATAATAAGCTTCATGAAGTAGAATTTGAAGACTAGAATATTAATAGAATCCAAAGAGTAAGTAGAGTCAAAAGTTAGCTCCTTGAAAATAGAAAAATCTCTAACACATTAGATAATAGACAAAAAAATCACAACAAATAACCAATACAGGAAATGAAAATGGAAAATAATTATAGGCAGCAGAGATTTTAAATGGTAATAAGATAATGCTATGAATAAACTTTGCCAATGCATTAAAGAACAGACAAAATGGACAAATTTCTAGTATACTATATGTGTGTCAGAAAACCATTTTCGTATTGGTTTTTTGAAAGACACTCTCACTGGATATGGAATTCTAGATTGACAGTTTATTTTTTTTTCCTTTCTCTACATTAAAGTTGCTCTGCTGTTTCCTAGAAGAAATCTGCTTTCATTCATATCTTCATATGCAGCCGTGTCCTTTTTCTCTGGCTGCTATAAAGCAATGTGCTTACAGTGTACCTTACCCGAGTTTCCTTCATGTTTCTTTGGTTTGGGAGGTTATTGTTCCTATTGGATCAGTAGATTACATCTTTCATCAAATTTGGAAATTTTTAAGCCATTTGTTCTTCAAATCTTTTTGTCCTCTACTTTACCTCTGAGGATTGCCTTTACCTTGGGGGATTGCCTTTATGCACATTAGACCACTTAAAATTGTCCCACAGCTCACTGATGCGCTCTCCACTTTTTTTCAGTCTTTTTTTCTCTCCCTAATAAATAGTTTCTATTGCTATATCTTCAAGTTGACTAATCTTTTCTTTTGTGTTATCTATTCTGCAGGTAATCCTTTCCCGTGTATTTTCATTTAGAATTTGGTTTATGTCTTTGTATATCTTCCATGCCTCTACTTAGTATGTTCAGTTATTCCTCTACATTCTTGGGTATATAAAAATAGTTACAATAACTTAATGCCCTTATCCAATCATTCTATCCTTTGTGTCATTTCTGCATCTGTTTCTATTGATTGATTTTCCCCTCCTTGAGGATTTTATTTTCCTACTTCTTTTCATGCCTGGTAATTTTTTATTGGATGCCAGACAGTGTGAATCCCGCCCTCCCCCCTTATTGGGAGTGGATATTTTTATATTCCTATAATATTCTTGAGCTTTATTCAGAGGTGTATCGAACTTACTTGAAAGTAGTTGACCCTTTTGAGACTTGCTTTTAAACTTTGTGGACCAAGGAAAGAACCAAGGAAGCCATTATCTAGGGCTAATTTTTCTCCATTACCTGTGTGATTGCCTTTTGAGTACTTTTCCTCATGCCCTCAAATTACAAGGGTTTTTCACTCTGGCTGGTAGGAGCATGATCTATTTTTGGCTTTGTGTGAGACATGGAGATTGTTCCCTCAGATCCTTTCAGGTCATGTTTCCCCTGACCAAGGTAGCTTTCTTGCATGAATGAACTTATTTGTACTCAGCTGAAGATTCAGGGGAGAACCTCCACAGATCCTGAACCTCTCTGCCCGTGCAGGTCTATCTATTCTCTCTGGGATTCTGTGCTGAGGACCCTAGACTACCAACTCTGTCTCTTCAAATAAGGGAGTCTGCCAGGTTCCTGAGTTCCCCCTCTCTGCATTGAGGTCTGGGTAAATATTATCAGGCAATGATCTGGAGCCATTTGGGGCTCACATTGTGTGTGATCTCTCAGGCATAACTGTCCTGCAGTGCTTGATATCCAATATCAGAAAGCTGCTGTTATAAGATTTTAAAAAGTGCCTATTACTCCATCTTGGCTGCACATAGAATTTTCTTGTGTCTTTTAAGTGTTGTTAATTAATTAAAATGTGAATTTTTTTAAGGATTTAATAAATGTATCTATGAGCTCTTAGGCTTCCCTGAATGTCCATTTAGAATCTTCCTCTTAGAGATTAGCTTTCAACCAGCAATACTCAGTGGGGCCAGAGAAGAGAAAGGTGAAATTTATGTCTTCTAAGAAATCCCAATAGGTGACTTCTGGAGAATAGGAGGAAAGAGAGGATAAGAAATCAAAATGAAAGATAATAGGAAAAAGAGAGGCGATATGCATCAACCCTAAAATTAAGTCTAAAACAGAGAAATTGGTGAGAATTATGTGCTTAATAAAGCCCTTGCTCTAATAGTTATATCCTAAGTGTGACTTCACTCATTATGTGCCAGTCACTCTTCTGAGCACTTTATATCTAGACTTAATTCACTCTCTGAAAACTCCATGAAGTGAGTTGCTATCATCCCCCTTTTGTAGATGAAGAAACATGTTAAGCAAATTGTCCAAGACCCCATAGCTAGAGAATGGCATGGCTCAGCTTTCAACCCAGACTCCTTCAGTATTACTTCATACAACTATCAGTCTTGTCAAGGTTAGTTCTCTGATTTTAAGCCCACAACATACTAAAAAGAACTGTAGATACTGAGATGAAGCTAAGTAGATGCAAATCCAATGAATACAAGGAAAAATAAACAATGGCAGTTGGTTGAAAGGGGCAAGGACATAGAAACTTCAGAAATAAGCATTACCCTGAGCAGCTTACCACTAGCACATTAAACAGTAAAGGTTCAAATGATGAACTTTAATCCATGTTAAGAATTATTTTTTGTTAAAGCTCTGGTTATACTTGAAACGTTCTACTTTTAAAAGATGCATTTTTACATCCAAATGACATTCTAACACCAAAAGAATTTTCACTCTGCAATGCACTGTGTGTTACCTAGTGGAAGCGAACTTCATTGTATTGAAAACTTATTCCTGAACAACGCCAGATAAAAAAGTTAACAGTTGCTTTAAATATCATTAAATAATATGCTCTACCGACAATGTGCTAAGAGCATTTTAAACCCCTACTTAATCATTTCTTTTTTTTTTTTTTCAAAATTCTTCTCACATTGACTAAAGTAGAATTTTGCCTCTTCTTTTTTAAAATTCAGTTATTTTTTAATTGAAAGATAATTGCTTTACAGATTCTAACAGTGTTCATTGCTAGCATCTCATGTTTCAAAGACAGAACATCTTTTCAGATGACTTTTCACTCTTCAGTTCAGTTCAGTCACTCAGTAGTGTCCGACTCTTTGCGATCCCATGAATTGCAGCACGCCAGGCCTCCCTGTCCATCACCAACTCCCGGAGTTCACTCAAACTCATGTCCATCAAATCGGTGCTGCCATCCAGCCATCTCATCCTCTGTCGTCCCCTTCTCCTCCTGCCCCCAGTCCCTCCCAGCATCAGAGTCTTTTCCAATAAGTCAACTCTTCGCATCAGGTGGCCAAAGTACTGGAGTTTCAACTTCAGCATCATTCCTTCCAAAGAAATCCCAGGGCTGATCTCCTTCAGAATGGACTGGTTGGATCTCCTTGCAGTCCAAGGGACTCTCAAGAGTCTTCTCCAACACCACAGTTCAAAAGCATCAATTCTTCGGTGCTCAGCTTTCTTCACAGTCCAACTCTCACATCCATACATGACCACTGGAAAAACCATAGCCTTGACTAGACGGACCTTTGTTGGCAAAGTAATGTCTCTGCTTTTGAATATGCTATCTAGGTTGGTCATAACTTTCCTTCCAAGGAGTAAGCATTTTTTAATTTCATGGCTGCAATCACCATCTGCAGTGATTTTTGAGCCCAAAAAATAAAGTGTGACACTGTTTCCCCATCTATTTCCCATGAAGTGATGGGACCAGATGCCATGATCTTACCCCCAAAATATCCCAATTTTATGAGACCAATAGTAGATGTCTTCCTGTCATATGTCATCAGGAGAATCTCACTTCTGCTTAGATCGTGGATTATTTCATGTGGTTACAACAGGAGGAACAAGTATCTCCTTGAAGAAGGTGAGGAACACCTGTAATGCTTTACAGAGGAGACGGATTCCTGTACGGGCAGTTTCGCAGGCAGCCTCATTGACAAAGCTCCTAAAGGAAAGGAGTGATGCTGTTGACATCATTTCTGAAGGCATGAATTGTGGATTTTGATTCTTTTCCTATAAATACTCACCTTGTGAAAGCTCCTCTGCAATCTCTGCTGTCAATAAGTTTTATAAATGCTGTATACAAGCCTTTAATTCACCAGTGCCTGCTTGAGGCTTATTTATTTTTTAAAGAAGAGAAGCTGGAGAAGTCATTTGAAAATTCATGGGCAGTTCACTCTTCAAGGTTGCGATGTGCTCTTGGAACAGCCGTAAAAACTTCTGAGCACCTACACATGGCCCCTTCCCTTCAGAACAAAGAGCTTTGCTTATTCATTACCTGAATAATGGATTAGGTACTCAAGTAAACAATTACCTTTCTATTCAGATGGCAGAAGAGTAGCCTCTCTCCCCTACCCCTGCACCCTCTGGCCCCACTTGCTTGCTGGTTGTCAGCCTACTTTGTCTTGGTTTTTTGGGATTTCCTCATATCCCTCCTCCTCCTCAAACTCCCATATTCAGAAAATTATAAAAACAGTTTAAATCTCCAAGTAATGCTAGTCTTCTAAGAGTTAAGCTAAAGTCTGTCAAATCACCTTCCTAAATAAATGACAGCTTGTTTGATATGCCTCTATATAAGGTTTGACAGACGTTTCCTGTAAAAGGCGAGATGGTAAATATTTCAGGCTGGTGGGCCATGTGGTCTCAGTCACAACTGCTCAACTCTGCCATGGTTCTGTGAAAGCAGCTAGAGACCACATTTGTAAAGGAATGGCCATGGCTGTGTTCAATAAAACTTTATTTATTGACACTAAAATGTGAATTTCATACAAATGTCACATGTCACAAAATAGCATTCTTCTTTCCCAATCATTTAGAAAGACAAAACCATTGCTTATTCATAGCCCAGACTGCATTTGGTCATGAGCCATGGTGCCAACCCTTCTCTGGAGGATTAGCAGAATGTCTTATAAAGGGTTTCTCACCCATAGTCGTACTTACAATTGAGGTCAGACAGTAGAGAACTCTCTTGTGTATTTTAGGATGTTTAGCAACATAGCTGGAATCCAGATACCAGTAGAACCCCTGGCCCCAAGTTCTGACAGCTGGAATGTCTCTAGATATTGGTAGATGTTCCTAGGGACAAAACCACCCCTGGTTGACAGCCACTGGCCTAACACACTGAAGGTCAGTTTTCATGCATGAAATTACAGCTAAGGGGTTGCCTAGTTATATTATCAGATAGTTTCATGTATCACCTAAGAGATATCCCTGGAGTTCTCATGCTACTAAGAGAGAAAGGATGAGGCTCCTCCCAGTTCATAGCTATTGATGAAATCTGAGCCCCAAGGCAACCCATTATGTAACCTGGTTGGAGGTGTTAGAGGGTTTGCACAAAACTACCTGCTTTGGACTTAAAAGTCAGTGTTCTCCACCCCCTGTTATTTATTTCTATATTTATTTGCATTCCTTCCTGTTTTCACCTCCTCACCTCAAATCATATATTATGTACCTGGCTCTGGACTACAAAGATAAATCTAACATTTGATTAAATTATTTCATTTATTTGACCAGAATACCAAGATGTGAGATAGGAGTGTAGGATACATATTAATATTATATTAAGAACCTAAATTAATTTATTTTTTGTGACTGCAATATAGTTGATTTACAGCATTGTGTTAGTTTCAGGTGTGTTGCAAAGGAATTCAGATATATTTTTCAGATTATTTTTCCATTATAGGCTTTTACAAGATATTGAATATATCAGTAGTTCCCTGTGCTATATAGTAAATCCTTTGTGCTTAAATGAATTTCTATAAATCATCTTCCTACATAAATTTTTTTTCATTCCAAAGTTTCTTCTACTCTACAAATTGTCAGAGGTATGCTCTTAGCTTTTTAGATAATTATTTAGGCCAAAGGCAAAAAGGTAGGTGATGTGTTACAATGACTCTAAAGCAGAGACATCCTTATTCTTCTCTACCTTTTTAATCTCCAGGTTTAAATTATAGGGATAAACAAAATTCTACTTCTCACTTTAGAATATATTTTTACCATTTTTTATAATTTATCAAAGGAAGTTTTTCTGGATTGTGCTGGAAGTTGTAAAGAATGCCAGATTTTATATTCTAAAGAATATAGAATATACAATCTATATCCCTCTTACTTACCTGATAAACAACTTTTGATCCTTCCAGGGTCAATATTGTATCCAAATTATGAACATTTGTGCCTCAACTCTGCAAATTCCTCAGGATACTTAATTATTTGATATCTCAGTGTGAGAAAGAAAGAATAATACCTCTTTTGCCTGAAATGTGAGGTTTCTGGTGTGTGGAGAACAGCTTGCTCTGCCGACATAAGACCGATTAACTCGTATCTCTCAGTGAGTAGGAAAGTCCTATATGACACTGCTAAAAAAATTCACACTGAGATACACATAATAAGAAATGGACCTCCAGCAATGACAAAAAAATTATAACATTTTAAGAGAGAGAACAATGTGTTTTGAAGAGGAATCTTAATTTTAGTTTCTGGCTCCTGTGATTGATTGGACAAGTTTTATCTTCTCTGAACCTGTTTTTTTGATCCCCAAAATAAAGGAGTTGAACTGTGTAATTTCTAAATCCCTGGACTTTATGACCTGTTGACAGGTTGCAAGAACTATCAGACAGGATCACAATTTCTTTCTACAGGTGGTACCAAAATTCTGAATCAAATATTTGGAAAAGTTTAGTGACAAGTTCAATAGTCCATATGCCTCCAAATCCTTTAATGTTTCTTATTTTTCCCCTCCTTCTGTAGTCTTTGTAGGTATTCATCTGTAAAATGTGAGCCTTCTATAAGAATGGGCTTCCCAGGTGGTTCAGACGATAAAGAGTCTGCCTGGAATGCAGGAGACCTGGGTTCTATTCCTGGGTTGGGAAGATGCCGTGGAGAAGGAAATGGCAACCCACCCCAGTATTTTTGCCTGGAAAATCCTCTGGACAGAGGAGCCTGGTGAGCTACAGTCCACGGGGTTACAAAGAGTCAGACACGACTGACTTTCACTTTCTTCATTTTCTGTGAGAATGAATATACGTGATTAGTCACATAGCTTGGTATAATGCAAGATTTAGCTTTTCATAGAAAATGCAGAATTAATTAAAGGCTGAATAAAAAGCAATTTCTTAAGAAATTCAACAGTTCAGATTCAATAATGGCCAGTCCTCTTATGGTACAGACCAATAGTCCTCAACCATTAGAATGACCTTCTTCCTCTAGGGGACACTTGGCAGTGGCTGGAGACATTTTTGCTAGTCACCCTGGGTGTGGCATGGTGGAGACAGGGTGTGTTCATGGTGCCCAGTACGTAGAGGCCAGGGATGCTGTTTATACCTACAGTGCATAGGACATGGCTCCCACAACAAAGGATCGTTGGGCCCCACATACTGGCAGTGCCAAAGCTGAGAAACCCTGCCGTTGACTATTACAGATCTGATTTCTAACTGTGGTTGTCTGTTCCATCTCTCCTCTCTTACTTGCCGCCATCAAGTGGCCGCTCGACCAGCAGTCAGTGACAAGGGTCCTGGCCCTTCAGCTTTGCAGAAAAGAATTTCCACAAAGACAGAATGTGGAAAAGCCAGTAAATTATTTATTAGAAGGAGAAAGAGTATGGTACATGTGAATAGACACACAGGCAGACTCAGGGAGAGTCACTGAGTTACTGAGTTGCTCCTTGTGCTAGCGTGAATTATTTCTATGGGGCATTTCTACTGAGTTTCCTTGGGCCAGTCATTATGATTTGCCTGCTTCACAGTCCGTATTTGGTGCATCTCAGGATCCTCCCACGTGTGCACACGCATCTCTTAGCCAAGATGGATCCTACCAAAAAGGCAGTAGATTATCCCTTAACATGACACTCTTTTGGCCTCCAAGGAGCCTGTTCTGCCCATGTGTGGTCGGGAAGGTCTTCTAACTTTAGAAACTAGAAATATGTGGCCTGTGCAGGGACCAGCCGCCTCCCTTAATTGCCCTGCTATTCTTGTCTTGGAGTTTCCGTCAATATAGAATGAATCTCCAATTGCTTTACCCTGGGGAGCCCCATCTGCCTCCTGCCTCAATAGGCCAGAACTTACACACTGTTTGCTTAAAATCTTTCTTTTCTTCAGATGTGAAACTATATTCCCAAAGCTAAATGGAGACAGAGCAATTACACATTTTGCGTGAATTATCTCATCAATAATGGTATCACCTGGCTGATTACGTCTAATTAGAATTGGCCTAAAATAGATAATCAAACAAGTATCCAACCATTTTAATTTATGTTACATACTCTACAAGGTCCTGGTTTGTTCACCGCACACTTATTTAAAAATAAAATTCAACTGGCTTTTGATGATTTATTCTGATCCTGTTTTTCACATAAGTTTTATCAGCAAAGTAATTCTTTCTCATAGAAAGCCTGGGATCATATCACAGAGTTACAACAGTTGGATTCAATTACCTTAATAAATATGGTTTCGGGTATACAAAAGATTGATGTACTTTAAAACATAATAACTGATTCTTTCACTTGTGTGATCTTCCTGTCCTCCATTTCATCCTATCTAAAGTGATAAAGAAAAGCTGTTAAATACTTATTTTTGACATTCTTTCCTTGATTTTCCAAGAAGAAAAACTTACACAAAATGATAAATGCATTGAAATCTAGATTTCAAAATGTTTGCTTTCGGGAAAATTCAGCAAATCTCATTGCTTGTAGAAGGGAAAATGAGCAGGACAAATTTTCCTAGTGACTGCAGGCATGTGCACTAAGTCACTTTAGTTGTGTCCAACTCATTGTGACCCTATGGACTGTAGCCCACCAGGATCCTCTGTCCATGGGATTCTCCAGGCAAGAATATTGGAGTGGGTTGCCATGCCCTCCTCCAGGGGATCTTCCCAACCCAGGGATCGAACCCATATCTCTTATGTCTCCTGCAATGGCAGGTAGGTTCTTTACCACTAGCACCACCTGGGAAGCCCTTCCTAGTGATTAAATGGTAGTATCTACATTTTGAGTATTTCTCACTGAATTTGTATCTGCAATCCTGTTCCCCAGTATTCTGGTTTTCCTCCTTCCAAGCACATGGTTGGATTGCATTTTTCCTCTGGCCTGAATTGAAGTTCATTGTGGTCACCTGTGGCTTGCTTTGGACTATGATACAGGAGCTCAGGTAATGTGTAACTTTAACCTCAAAGTCTTGAAGAGCCAGCATGTGATTCACCATATCTTCCTTCTACCATCACTCCAAATGGTTGAGCCTACGTGAGGGTGACATCAAGCAGAGCCTGTCTGCAATGAAGCTATAGCAGATGCAAGAAATAAGCATTTGCTGGGTTAAGCCACTGAGAGTTCAGAGTTGTTTGTTCAGCAACAAACCCCATTTCAGGCTGACTAATGAACTTGTCCATTCAAGTCATCGGTTTTTTATATAAATGCCCCCAAGGAATCAGGTAATGCCTGAGAAGGTAGTTTTGAATAACTCTCCATCTATGCCTCCCCAAAGAATAGTAGTAATCCAAGAGTATTTAATTTAAATCTTCACTATGCAGAGTGTATTTTGTCTAGGAAAAATCTTTATTGATATTAGTGATGAAAATTATAGAGCAGGAGAAAAAATAAGAAGAAAACAAATCTCGAATGTCAGCATTTGTAGGGATCTTGGTTGTCCTGTCTTTGCAAATGAGGAAGCAAGTTCCCAAAAGGCTATGTGAATTGCCTTCAACAAGGTGTGTGTAAGGTATGTGTTAGACCAGAGGCCATGAGAAGAAAGTAGACTGAAACGCATGTTTTCCTCACCAGTGAGGTGAACAGCTTCTTCTTCCACCAAAGACAGAAGCAATCAAAGGTTCTTCGAATCCTTTCCCTTAGGCAAGTATGAAAGAAAATACTTGCATTTGAAGGAAAAGGATGATTATGTCTATTTCTTAAAACATTCCTCCTTCATGATTATGTGACTGTTATCTTTTGTTGTTGTTGTTCATTCACTCAGTCGTGTCTGACTCTTGTGACCCCATGAACTCCAGCACACCGGGCTTCTCTGTCCTTCACTGTCTCCCAGAGTTTGCTCAATCTCACGCCCATTGAGTCAATTATCTCTGGAGACTCTCAAAGGACTTTTGCAAAAGTGCAAAAGGAATAAACACCAACTGTGTGCTCAGCACATCACTGGTCACCTGTGTTTAGGTCTAGAAATTATATAACTAAGAGTCACTCTTTCTCTGAAAAGAGAAAAAACAGTTGCCATCTTTCCTTAACGTATCCCTGAAGCCAGCACCTTTTCCATGGAAAAGGGTAGATCGCTCGATGACTGTAGACGTGATATCACAGATCCACAGATTTCTTAAATGCTGTGTTCTCATCTTACGATAACCTGAAAGGCGAAATTTCTCATGTGCTGCAACAACACACAGCTGAGAAACATTTTCACGGAAGAAGACTGTATTTTCTTGAGGCAGTGTTCCTTAATATAAATTCTCACAGGACTCAGAATTTATTTTTCCTTTAATACATTCATTTCTCTAGACCAGGACGGCAGTTTGCACACAAACCTTGTTTCCTGCTGCCATCTGGTGGAAACCACAGAGGAGTCTTGCCCAAGCCTCAGCGCTGCTGGCAGGGGGGCCAGGCTCTCCCTCAGTCGCAGGAACCCACGTGGTGATCAAAAGGCAGGCCTTTCTATTAAACTCCCTGGCAGGGCGATGGCAAAGGCTGGGCTCCCTGCCCTGGGGACTGTGCAGATTGTCTCGTTTTGGACACCCAGAGCATTTTTCTCTTCTTTTATCTTTAAACTTCCATGGCTCTCAGGCCTTGAATATAATTCTTTCCCAAAGATCCTTTAAAACCACTATTTGTTCTTTCTTTGCTCTTTCTCCCTTTTTTTTCCCCTTCTTTCTCTTTTTGTGGTGTGGTAGAGGGGAGGAGACAGGGGGTAGGTGCTTTAATGTAAGGAGGATTGCACTAAAATTATAGAAATTGCTTGGTTTCATCAACTTGCTGCAATAACAGTTGGATATGACAGGTCATTTACATGTCACTCATCTGAGTCTCTTGTGCAGAGAAATCATGAGCCAAGGGCTGGGAAGTGCTTTGAGTATGATTATAAATGGTCCACAATCACTTAGAGGAGTGACATAGATAGAAAAGAGATTGTTTTGTCATAAAGTCTCCTTCTAGGCGATTTGGCTGCTTCTCTATCAAGTATAATGGGAAAACAAGCCAGTCTTGATATTAAATATCCCAATGATCCCTCAAGCTTTTTATTTCCTAATAAGTCAGTGCTCAATTTTACAGCAATATGTGTTACCCACGACAGTCATTTAGTCGGTCAATTTCAGGCTAGTGATAAAACTCTGAGTAATAGGACAGTAATGGTGATGCTCCATATTCTCCGAGGAGATGTCTATAAATTAAAGTACCCAGGTACACACTCAACTTATATTTAACAGCCATTACTAAATGTAATATCTAAGTAAAACTGGATTATGATCCACATATATGAGAAACTAATTAAAACTGTTGGAAACAACCCATTTCTCTTTGGATTATTTATATAAACACATGGGGATCTGAAAGTTTAGTGCATATCAGATGTGTCCCTGCCTATAGCTATTACAGAAAGCAAAGAACATTTTATGAGGAAAATGGTGATTCTCAAAGACTGAGCTCCAAATGGAAATGTTCATACTTTTATAAGGATACAGGTTGGATTATTAAACATCAGTGCTTTTCGAAATAGCTTTCTGCTCTCACAAGATAAGTCTTATAAAAATCTCTTCTATCAAAAAAATAATAATCTTTGCTAATTGATTAACACCTCTGCTCTAAGTGCTGCATCTGAACTCATTTTTAGAGAATACCAGTGCTTTCTCAGCTCCAAAATGAAAGACTGTTAGTTAGTACTATAATTTCTCACCTTATAATCAAATTTGCATTCACTTTGTAATGTTAAAATTTTTGACAGTCGTATGAAATGTACTTTTTTCCTTAAGACTTCGAAGATTAAGCATACTCTCCCATAAAAGTTTCTAGATGGGATAACATCGCTCTAAGCCACGTCTGGCATGTACCACCTCTGACACACAGGAGAGAGAGTGCACTCTGCATTTTATGGGGAGGCAAGTGTGACTGGTGGTGATGGGGAGAGATGAAAGCAAAGTGCGAACAGTCATGGACCCCAACAAAGCAGATGAAGGCAGTGGGTGAAGCGGTGTGGGGAGGCGGGGGTGTTGATGCCGGCGCATGTGTTCTAGGCTTGGCCAGGTGTTCAGTCGTGACACAGAGCAACCTGTGAGGTAGCTTGTGAGTGATGGGTGCACCAGAGTGATAATAAGGAGTGAATATAGGCACTGACCTGCCTTCAATGTTAACAGTCCTACCAGAAATTTCTGCTTTATTTACACAAAGTTTTTCTGGTTGTTTCTGAATGAAATGAAGTCTGGTTAGCTCCCACCCCCTAAAGTTGGCAGAACATCCACGTGCAGCCATTTCAGCATGTTGAATTTAGAGTTCAAGGGGGAGAAAAAGTACCAGGAAGAGATTTACAGGGTCTAAGAGAATTGAGGGGTCCCTTACCTGCTTATCACTGTCACTAGTCACCCCTCTGACTCTCTTTGAGCTGGGAGAGTTGGGAAGCATAGTTGGCAAATGGTTGCACAAAACTGAGAAAATATGAGTTGACAGTATCCCAGATGTGCACATCTGCACTAATACCCCAGAGGGGCCAGGCCACCCCTACATTAATTCACAGTACCAACTCCATCCTCTTGCCCTCTGAAAAATCCAGTGGATTTAAGCAGTATTCCTATCACTCTTTTAAGAAAGTAGATGACACATCCAGACTCTTTTCAATCATATTGTTCTACTATATAAGTTCAGTTCAGTCGCTCAGTCATGTCCGACTGTGACCCCATGGACTGCAGCACACCAGGCTTCCCTGTCCATCATGAACTCCCAGAGCTTGCTCAAACTCATGTCCATTGAGTCAGTGATGCCATCCAACCATCTCATCCTCTTGTCGGCTCCTTCTCCTCCTGCCTTCAATCTTGCCCAGCATCAGGATCTTGTCCAATGAGTCAGTTCTTTGCATCAGGCGGCCAAAGTATTGGAGTTTCGGCTTCAGCATCAGTCCTTCCAATGAATTTCAGGGTTGATTTCTTTTAGGACAGACTAATCGGATCTCCTTGCAGTCCAAGGGACTCTTAAGAGACTTCTGCAACATCACAGTTCAAAAGCATCAATTCTTCAGTGCTCAGCTTTCTTTCCATACATGACTACTGGAAAAACCATAGCTTTGACTAGACGGACCTTTGTTGGCAAAGTAATGTCTTTGCTTTTTAATATGCTGTCTAGGTTGGTCATAACTTTTCTTCCAAGGAGCAAGCATCTTTTAATTTCCTGGTTGCAGTCGCCATCTGCAGTGATTGTGGAGCCCCCAAAAAATTAAGTCTGTCACTGTTTCCATTGTTTCCCCATCTATTTGCCATGAAGTCTACCATGTTAAATCTTCAATAAATTGCCTTTCTCATATTGCATGTATTGAGTTTCTGCTGGATTTCAGTCCTAAGCATGGTCTGCCCCTATTAAATCATTAAGTCTCATTTAATCATGAAACAACTGTCAGATCCAACGTTGAAAAGGGAATAATTGCAGACAGCTGAATTTGGCCAACCAGTAATCTTTTAAACTCAGTTTCTTGCACAGTGCTCAGTCTCTCAGTTGTGTCCAACTCTTTGTGACCCTATGAACTGTAGCCCACCAGGCTCCTCTATCCATGGGATTCTCCAGGCAAGAAAGTGGGTTGCCATTTCCTTCTCCAGGGACTCGGTTTCTTAAGGAGGATTTGAAACTGTGTCTTTAAGAGGATTAATGCTTTAGAGTCCAAGTGATTTTAGAAAGATCCTTTCTGGCTTAGTCTGCTCAGGCTGCTCTAACAGAATATGATAGACTTGGGTGGCTTATAAACAATAGAAATATATTTCTCATAGTCCTGGGGCTGAGAAGTCTAATATCAAGGCACTGGCTGATTCAGTGCATGGTGGGGACTTGCTCCCTGGTTCATAGATGGCCATCCTCTTGCTGTGTCCTCACAGGGCCTCTTTTGCAAGGACACTAATCTAATTCACAAAAGGAGAAGAGGGCAGCAGAGAACAAGATGTTTAGATAGCATCACTGACTCAATGGACATAAATCTGAGCAAACTCCAAGAGATAGTGAAGGACAAGGAAGCCTGGTGCGCTGCCGTCCATGGGGCTGCAAAGAGTCAGATATGACTTAGCAAATGAACAACAAAATCCCATTCATGAGGGCGCCATTCCTCAAGACCTGAGCACCTCCTAAAGGTTCCACTTCTCAATCCCACCATGTTGCATGTTAGGATTTAGTATGTGAATTGGAGGGGACAAACATTCAGTCTACAGCCCTTTCTTTAGAATGAAATACTTTTCTTTGTTCTTTCTTTAATGTCCATTTATTAGTTTTATGAATTAAACAGTATCTATTTATTTCAACAAAGTTATCAACATTTCCCAAATATTGATAGATTACTTGTTTACTTATACAACTAACAATTAAAACTTAGAGATTTAACAAATTAAATTTCCCACACACTTAAACATTAATTGCAAACTTAATCAAGTTTTTATAAGCAATACATTTAAATAAAAATTCTGCTATGTCCAATTTTCCTAATTATGCTAAATACCTGAAAAGTATATAAAACTCTCACAACTTTATACAATATAAATGTTATATAATTTTATACAATATAAATTGTATATACAATTTTATATACAAAAGCATATAAAACTCTCACAAAATTGTTGTAAGTACAAAGGTAATCAGTAATTCTAGATTAAAATCAGTTATAAACATGCAAATATAGTGAATTTAATTTTTTCCTTAGTCTTTATCCTGATTTATATTTCTGTTGCTAGGCTACGTTACTAACACATAAGCTATTTTACTAGTGCTGTGGCTTCCTAGAGTTCAAAAATATTGGCATATCCCAAAGAAAACAAAAGGAGTCACTGTCTCAGAGCAGCCAAGGGTTTAAGTTGTGAACCAGTTGATTCTCGGTAAAGACAAAGGCCCTGGTTTCTAAGGAGGTTTAAACCCTAGCCCATGATCATCAGATTACATTTCACTTAAATCTGCAGATGTCAAACTAGCTTGTTTTTTGTTTGTGCTGGGTCTTCCTTGCTGTGCCAGGGCTTCCTCTAGCTTGGGCGAGGGGGGCCATCCTTCGCTGCGGCATGCATGGCCTTCTCACTGTGAGAGCTTCTCTTGTTGTGAACATGGACTCTAGGAGCAGGCTCAGTAGTTGTGGCAAAGAGACTTTGTTGCTCCATGGCATGTGTAATCTTCACAGACCAGGGATCGAACCCATGCTCCCTGCATTAGCAAACAGATTCTTAACCACTGGACCACACGGGAAGTCCCTGGTTTTAGCTTTAAACGGTCTTTCTTGACAAATGATTTGACCAACATCACATAACCTAATTGTATTGATCCTATCATCATAATGTGTTGACTTGTGTTGATCTGTTAGAATATCATGTTGGGAAACTTTTAAGTAATTTTATTAAGATTATTAGAACCATATAGGAGCATTACTCCTAGTAGACAACACCTTGAGTCCACATTTGGTTCTCCTCTTCAAGACACTGGCTCAGATGATAATTTTCTGAAGTCACGGTTGATTTCTGCTCAGTAGGGTCACTGATGCTAATGAATGACGAGCTTTGGTTTTGTTCAATTTTCATGTTTGACTCCAGCTACTGGCTGGTCCTTTCTGGTTTCATTACAATAACTACTTCCCTTAGGGTTATTTGTCTTGCTGATTTTGTACCTGCCAAGCATATACTATATAATTAACAGTCAGGAATATAATTAACAGAGGAAATAGACTATTAACACTCTATTTTATTTACCTTTATTTTATTTACTATTTTATTTACCCTTCTTTGTATTATAAGTGTCTTTGATATGCTTTATATTGACTTTTATAAGTATCATTATAAGCAAATGGCTGTTCACAGACTAAACTCAACTTGTTTTAGTCAACTGTAACTCATGCTCACTTGCATTCCACCAACCCCCCCACTTCGACTCATCAATATTTTGCTGACAGGAATCTCTTTACCTTGATTCCATTCTTTTATTATTCTACTACTACACCCAGGATTCTTAAAAACATGCTTGAAAAAAAAAAGAAAAAATGCTTGGTTTCTGGCAACATGATGCACCAGACCCATTCCAATTTGTTTTGTTTTGTTTTCCTGCTCTGAGACGTGAATCCACATCCCTACCAGAAATAGTAGAGAATAAAAAAAAATCCAAAATCTGGGCACCAGGTATAACCAGGACAGTGAATGGTAGGTAAACACGCTGCAACTGGGCCACAGTAAATCATGACAGAGATGGAATATACATGTGGTTTTAAGGTCCTAAGTTCACAGTGCTTTTCTGATATAAAATTATAGATTGCTGTGATCTTCCTTTCTCAGGGCATCTGATTTTGTTAAGGCTGACTTTTTTTTACATTGAAACATTTGGTCCTCATTCTTTCATGCTTAGACAAAATGCACTGAAATAGTTCTTATGCCTGGTTCTGTAAGGGTTCCAAACCATATATACCTTCACAGAATTGCATTTAGAATTGTGTGTGTGTGTGTAAATGTCAAGACTGTGGATCTATTTCTAGCAGCAGGCAGTATCTTTTTATCAAGGATCTGTGGCAAATACATGTTGCATTTTGCTTTCCCACTCCCCAATGAATTAACATAAACCACAACCTTTGTTTAAATTCTTTTGTTTCTATACCTGTCCATATCAGCTTCTTCATACCCTCCCATAACAATCTATATTTTCCTTTTGGAATAATATACTTATCCCAGTTCTCAAAATTGACAAGTAATTAATTTAAAAATGTGTTTAGTCACTCAGTCATGTCTGACTCTTTGTGACCCCACGAACTGTAGCTCACCAGACTCCACTATCCATGGGATTCTCCAGGCAAGAATACTGGAGTGGGTAACTATTCCATTCTCCAGGGGATCTTCCTGACCCAGGAATCGAACCTGGGTTTCTTGCATTGCAGGCAGGTTCTTTACCATCTGAGCCACTGGAGAAGCCCAAATTAAAAAATAAAGTGACTTAATTTTACTTATATAGGGTTGAGAGAAGCCAATGAACACAGGTCAAAATCAGAACAGGAAAATGCAATTTTCTTGAGATTAAAATAATGTCTACAAATAGCAATTTGTTCTTCTAAGACACCATTAAAGGAAACCAAAGGTTGGAAAGAGTTCTGTCTTCACACTTTTTTCCATATATAGTCTTCATCTTCAGTGGCTTCAACCCATCTCATGATATCCGCTCCATCCTCCATTGCACTGTCTCCACGACATCTGCTGCATCCTCCATTGCAATGTCCCCCTGATATCCACTGCATCCTCCATTGCACTTTCCCCACGACATCCACTGCATCCTCCGTTGACTGTCCCCATGACATCCGCTGCATCCTCCATTGCACTGTGTCCATGCTATCTGCTGCATCCTCCATTGCACTGTGTCCATGCTGTCTGCTCCATCCTCCATTGCACTGTCCCCATGACATCCACTGCATCCTCCATTGCACTGTCTTCATGACATCCACTGCATCCTCCATTTAACAGTCTCCATGACATCTGCTGCATCCTCCATTGCACTGTCCCCATGACATCCACTGCATCCTCCATTGCACAGTCTCCATGACATCCACTGCATCCTCCATTGCACTGTCTCCATGACATCTGCTGCATCCTCCATTGCACTGTCTCCATGACATCTGCTGCATCCTCCATTGCACTGCCCCCATGATGTCCGCTGCATCCTCCATTGCACTGTCTCCACTGATGTTGTCATAGGTCAGGTGTAACCTCAAAGGCACCACAAGCCAAAGAGAAGCCAGCAGTGTAGCAGGAGAAGGAACTCCTCCCTACCCGGCTGGGAGTCGATGCCTATGTGGATGCAGGGATGTTAGAAGACAGGCCTGAAGCACAGGGTCCAGATCAGACAGCTTCCCACAAGTTCGAGAGACACAAAGTGAAGAGTTTATGACCCTCAGTAGGAGATTATTTGCTGAAATTCTCATCACAGAACCAAAAAGAAAGAAGGATGCAGACATAATTTAATAACACTAAAGTGGCCTGGGAGCTGTCTTATTCTACCAGTTGTTGTTGTTCAGTCGCTCAGTCATGTCCAACTCTTTGTGACCCCAGAGACTGCAGCACACCAGGATTCCCTGTCCTTCACTATCTCCTTGAATTTGCCAAACTCATGTCAATTGTGTCGGTGATGCTATCTAACCATTTCATCCTCTGCCACCCTCTTCTCCTTTTGCCTTCAATCTTTCCCAGAATCAGTCTTTTCCAATGCATTGTTGTTGTTGTTCAGTCATCAAGTCATGTCCAACTTTTCACAACCCCATTGACTGCAGCACACCAGTCTTCACTGTCCTTCAGTATCTCCAGGAATTTGTTCAGACTCATGTGCATTGAGTCAGTGATGCCATCCAACCATCTCATCCTCTGTCGTCCCCTTCTCCTCCTGCCTTCAGTGTTTCCCAGCATCAGGGTCTTTTCCAATGAGTTAGCTCTTCTCAGTAATTTTACTAAAAGTTATTTTGCCAATGACTTAACTAAAAAGAACTCACAAAAGGAAAACAGAGTAAACTCATGGAGGCTCTGGTCTGGATCTTAAGACCCCATCTGTTTCATTTCCTTGGGGAAGCAGGTACCTAATTCTTAGAGCCATTTGGGTTAAATGTAGACCAACAGAAGCAGATGTTATATCCTGTTTGATGGGCAAAGTCCTTATTTTCTGTGTAGTCTGGTGAGGAGCATCAATCCACACAGAAATATTCATGAGGTGTTTCCACCTTGAGGCATGGCATGATTCCAGAAGGGCAATGAGCCAGGAGAGCTCTGAAGCCTCCCAGAGAAAATGGAGGAGCTCATTACACGTTATGCTTGGCTGGCACAGATGGAGGGATGGGGCAGGCAGGTCCACCAGGACTGCAGATCCATTGCTTCCTGGAACCTGGATCATAAGTAAGAAAAGAGCTTTGAAAACATTTTACTATGGCTTTAAAATCCTTCAGGCTTCTCTGGTGATGCAGGTTTGATCCCTGGATCAGGAAGATCCCCTGGAGAAGGAAATGGCAACCCACTCCAGTATTGTTGCCTGGAGAATCCCACGGACAGAGGAGCCTGGGGGGCTACAGTCCACGGGGTCACAAAGAGTCGGACACAGCATAGTGACTAAACAACCATAGCAACAAAAGTCCCTCACTGCCGCTATGCCCAGCTGTCATTCTTTCAGCATACCTCCCATTTCTCAAGCGTCTCCCGGCACTGGGGTTGCCGCATTCACAAATGCCTTGACTACTGTTAGGGGAGAGAAGCAGCAGAAAACAGATCTGATCCCCCATCACCTATCACAGAGCTCGTTTAAGAGTGCATGAGTCTTTATTAGATACACAAGAAGAGTTGCCAAGAAGAAAGTACCTACAGTCTCAGTTTTTAAAAAAAAAAAACTCTCAGGCCTTGGTTTATGTGCCCGCCTCCTGACGACACGGATCAGCAGTTTAATCGATAACTCTCCACATCTTCTCAAGCAGTGATTTGTCCCAGTTATCACAATTTCTAAACCGAATAAAACATGCTGATGTTCTTTAATAATATCTACGGGGCTCAAAATAAAAATAAACAGCACAGTCTATATACTTATAAATACAAAGACCATTGATATTTCAGAATTCTGAAATTAGTGGTCTATTGAATATATTTGGAAAATGCTGAACTAACCAATCTACTTACAGTGGAAGGAATTACAAAGATCCTCAGCCATTAACAGTGAACACATTTGAAATCTATGAGCATAAAAGTAAAGCATGAATTTAAGAAGCTGCGGCCATGGAGTTCGTCCTCTAAGACGTATGTTTGTTTTATAGGCAATATAGTGACAAGCTCACCCTGAGCCAACTGAGTGACTAAACCCATCACTGTTCTCCACCCACCATAGAATAGAAATTATTTTATATGCGTATAGTAAGAATACTCTGCACAGTATTTATTTAAGCACAATGAAAATAGGCAGTCAAGGGAAATGATTGGAATTATAGATGTTGGATTCAGTCAGACTTACTCTGAGGTCCCTCTTACTACCCATGTGAACTTGAGCAGGTTAGTTAATCTCTGAGTCTCTACTGCCTCATCTGCAAAGGGGAATAAAAGCAGCATCTGTGTTTTAGGGTTTCGTGACTCAAGTGGGATTGTGCATATCAATACCTAGCACAGGGAAGGACACATACAGTAAATGTCACTAAAGATTAGTGTGATCATTATCTCTACAATTCATAGCCTTTGTGTAAACCAAGATGAAGAAAAGAAGGAAAACAAAAATGAAATGTCATCACAGATAGAGGGGGTTGAATCTGCGGGTTGGATTCATGACCTGTGTGGCTAATTTGGTCTATGTCAGAAAGCAGTCCTGCTGGCCCAGTGGAGGATGGCAGGATGGCTCGGAGTGGGAAGGATGGTAACCAGGGAGACGAACATGATGGGGAAAGAGAGCAGGAGATGCCTGGAGACGCGCCTCAGAGGTAGAAGTGACAGAATTTGGCATCTGATTTTGTGGGTTGGGAGAACTGTGCCTCGGGCTAGACAGCGAAGCTACCTATTCGTGGGGGACTCCAAGCACAGCAATCCTTGAGATGCAGACCCCAGAGGGGCCCATCGGGTGGTGAGGGCAGTCAGTTTGGTTTTACACTTGCTCTTTTAAGCTTCTGGTAGGAAGTCAGAAAAATGGGCATGCCCTGCTAGGATTTTGGCACTTCATCCTGGAACTCTGATTTGAGTCTGTGCGGGGGACACAGATGGCAGTCATCAGAGGCAGGAAGGTGGCGGTCATGGCTGGGGTGGGGGGTTGAGGAGGGTGGGAGGCTGGAGAGAGAAGAGTTGAGGACCTGAGTGCAGCCTGGGGAGGACAAGTACTTAAGAGATGTGTGGAGGCCGCAGAAGCATTGAATGGCCCAGGAGTGACTTGGTGGGGAGAGAACCAGGATGAACAACGTCCTGAGTGTCAAATGAATTCAAGTAAACAAGCAGGGAACTGCAGGAGGAAGGCTGGGTGCCCAGTCTCTGAGCTTCTTCCAGGGACCCCCAGAGCAGCCCAGTCTGGCTCCCAGCGTGCAGATCTCTCTGGCGAAGGAAGCAACATGCTTGTGCATCAAAGCTGATGGACCTGTGCTCTCAGGGTCTGGGAGGTTTCCAGGATGTTCCTGCTGGCTGAAGCCTGAGTCAGGAGCGAAGGTGATTTCTTGGCAGACTTTCCTCATGTCCTGGTCCAGCTGCATCAAGAACAGGAAGGAATGGCACGTTTGCCCTTCACAACATTCAAAATAATGATATTCACATTAAGCCAAGCTTATAGAAAGGTACCAAGACTCCAAAGCCATGTTTCCAGTGCTTCTGTAGAAAACATCGTCCACATCAGAAGCAGCTGAGGTTCTGATTAAAAGGGCAGATCCTGGACCCGGGCCTGAGTGATGCTGAAGAACTGAGATTGAGGCTTGGAAAGCTGCATGTTTAGCAAGCCCCGCAGATTATTCCAATGCACACTGAAGTTTGTGAGCTGTTGATTATAAAAGGATAAAATACCAGGTTGCTAGATGCACAAAGAGTTGTGCCTGGGAAAATTATCTGGAGGGAACACTATGCTTCACTCATGGGAAATAATCCTTTGCAGAATGGTGATACCTTGTGAAAACTAATCAGGCCTAGTCTCTCACCTTCCAAGTGATTTCCGTGAAAATTTGTTCCCTTTCCGCTCTGAGTTCTCTGATTAATACACAGTAGACTGCTTTAGAGTTTTTCAAGCATGTGAAATAGAGCAGAAGGAAATTTCCCCATCTATTTTCTTCAAAAAGAAAGATATTTTGAAGTTTAGTGTTAAAAGGAAAAATCATGAAATGGTTTAACCTTCCTCCCTGGAGTGGGGTAAGTTTTGTTCACTGCATTATTTTTATTAAGCACTTTTCAATGTAAACTTCATTTTCTAAAGTTGTTGTTCAGTCACTGCCTTGTCCACCTCTTTGTGACCTCATGGACTGCAGCATGCCAGGCTTCCCTGTCCTCCACCATCTCCTGGAGCTTGCTCAAACTCATGCCCTGCAACCATCTCATCTTCTTTTGCCTCCTTCTCCTCCTACCCTCCTGCCCTTTTTATTCTATTTTTATTTAGAAAAATACTTTTTATAATTTAGAAATACTTTTTCTAAAGTATTGATATCCAAGTTCTTTGTCATAGGTCAACTTTGGAAGGCTTTACTTGATTCTTCTTAGTGAAGAAAATTAGAATTGTATGGTCCACTTTTTATTCTAATGTTTTCCCCTCATTTGTCAAGATTGTTAAGTCAAATGTTTTTCTGAGGGTCTATATGTATGCTGGCACTGAAACATAGATCATGAATGCAAGGCAACTATTAATACTAGATAATTATTATAGGTATAAATATAGACCATGGGATATTGAAATATTTATTCCCTACCCTGTGTTGATATTTGAAATCATGCCATTGAACATTAGTTTGAATCCTAAAGGCATTTCAATCTTCAAGAATCACTCATTAAAATAATTTTTTTAATAGGATGAGTAATTGTTAAGCCATCAGCAGCCACCACTTTATGAATGTCTCAAGGACCTTATTCTTTCTCTGGATCAGGAAGAATGGCCCCTTTCTCGCTGCAGCTCCAGTATGGCTTTAGAGTAAGGTCCAGAGACCCACTATCCAGATACAAAAGCCGAGGCTTCCTCCACCCCCACCGCTCAGTCCCATCATGGGATTTCTTCTGGAAAATACAATCCAGTGACTAAAGGTAATGGGGAGATAATCCAACCTTTATTTGTATCCCACAGGAACATCCAAGGTCACGGAATTCTTAGCACAGAGCACATTTACGTTCTTCAGCCCACTCTGTGCCATGTTTCTCTATCACTCTCCACTCATGCTCAACCCCACCCTAAGTTCCTCCCCCAGCTCTCTTTCTTGCAGCCTTGCTTCCTCTTCCGCTTAACTTTCTCTTTTCTTTTTTCCTCTCTCACACAAACATACAATCTCCGTCCTTCCCAATACAAATCCTCCATCCATTACCATCCACAAAGGTAACCAACCAGTGTTAAAGTTTGATGTGAATTCTTCTAGACTTTTGCCTTTTACTGTGTGCTTAAAGGAATGTACACACCCTTGCAAGTATCAAGGTGTATGTATTCTAATTTTTTGTTGTTCAGTTGCTAGTGAAAGTCGCTCAGTCATGTCCGACTCTTTGCAACCCCATGGACTATAGCCTGCTGGGCTCCTCTGTCCATGGAATTCTCCAGTCCAGAATACTGGAGTGGGTAGCCTTTCTGTCCAATTCTTTGCAGCCCCACGGACTCCATTATGCCAGGCTCCTCTGTCCTTCTCTGTCTCCCAGAATTTGCTCAAATTCATGTCCATTGCACTGGTGATGCTATCTAACCATCTCATCCTCTGTCATCCCCTTTTCCTCCTGCCTTCAATCTTTCCCAGCATCGGGGTCTTTTCTAATGAGTTGACTCTTCACATCAGGTGGCCAAAGTATTGGCGCTTCAGCCTCAACATCAGTCCTTCCAATGAATATTCAGGGTTGATTTCCTTTAGGACTGACTGGAATATTCAATATGTATTCAGTCAATTTTGACTGATATATTGACAGGTATATTTAGGATTGACTGATATATTCTATATATGTGTGTATATACCTGTATATAGGGCTTCCCTGGTGGCTCAGACAATAAAGAATCCACCTGCAATGCAGGAGACCTGGATTTGATCCTTGGGTTGGGAAGGTCCCCTGGAGAAGGAAATGGCAACCCACTCTATTATTCCTGCCTGGAGAATCCCATGGACAGAGGAGCCTGGCGGGCTACAGTCCATGGAGTTCAAAAGTCAGACAGAACTTAGTAACATATGCTTATTCTTAGGCTTATACATGTATATGGCTTCCCTGGTGGCTCATACGGTAAAGAATCTGCTTATAATGCAGGAGACCTGGGTTCGATCCCTGGGTGGGGAAGATCCCCTGGAGAAGGGAATGGCTACCCACTCCAGTGTTCTGGCCTGGAAAACCCCATGGACAGGAGTGACAGGCACAGGACATGGGGTCACAAGCAGTCTGACACAACTGAACGACTGACACTTTCACCTCACACGTGTATGTATGTGTATAAGGCACTACACACCCACTTTTTATCAAAATGGAGCTATCGTATGCATTTCATTCCACAACTTGCATGCCATGTCACAATATACAATTGACCGTTTGCTTGGGTCTATTTTGCTATTTATGCCACATTGTATTATATTTTTGAATGCACCATAATAGATTTACACATTGTGGTTGTTTGCATTTTTTTTTTTTACTATTAAAAACACCTTGAAAATTTTACAAACCAATGAAGCATCAGACTAAAACTGTGTGTGTGTGTGTCTGTGTGTGTGTGTGTGTTCAGCTCAAGGTAGAGTGTGGAAGATTAAAGGGAAAGTCAAGTGGATTGAAATCAGCAATAAAGCGACCATTCTCCAATACTAAATGTACTTGAAATTTATTCCCCTGCATCTGTAGGTAAATGTCCTTCTGTTCTTGAAACAATAAATCCCCATAAACTTCCCATAAAGTTTTGCAGAGGTGAAATGTGAGATTGGTTCCATCAGCATCCATTCGGGGCTCTGTTTGTGCACCTTCCGATCTGAATTTTAAAGCCTTTGTTCTTCCTCCCAAGCCTGAGACTGAGAAAAGGTCAGAATGCAGCATGTTTCAAAGCCAGTGTGTTCTGGGTGCTGCCAGGCTGTTGGAAATCATTGCTTTCAAACTCCAGATTATGGCACCATCTACTCAGTTTCAAATTAGCATAACCCACAGCAGTAGGTGGTGGCAGTTAGAACTCTTGACTTTTGCTTTGTGTTATAATCTAAATTCACTTTAAAATATTGAGATTCCTGAGCAGCTGTATTCTGGGCAGCCAGCCTTCACATTGTTCTCAGTAATGTCAAAGGCAAGAATGAGACCGGAACGTCCATGTTACATGGACATTTCGAAGTAGGAAGTGTAAGTCTGATCATAGAGTGGCATGTCACACTGAATTTCATTGTAATGACTTCTTTAATAGTTCATTATCCAGGCATGTACTTTGGTACCACATTTTGCTCAATAAATATGGAGTGAGGCTCCACTGTGTGGGGCTGTGGCAGTGCCTCTGCCTTCAGTGAAAATCTTTTACGCTGAAATCCAGTCGGTCCGAAGGTGCAGCTGGCACGTGCCCTTGGGGGTCTGCAGCGCTGTGATAACCACACACTCAGGGCACGTACCAGCTGCACCACGTGTGTGGTAACTGCACAGTCAGCAGCATCTGCTATGGATCCTGCTCTTCACGCTTGAAGCCGCTTCAGCATCTGGTCACCACTCAAGCCATCCATCCTGCCCTCTGACAAATTCCCAGATTCCCTTAACATTAGGTCTAAATCAGCACATAGGGGCTTCCCTGGTCAGTCAGTTCAGCCACTCAGTCGTGTCTGACTCTTTGCGATCCCATGGACTGCAGTATGCCTGACTTCCCTGTCCATCACAAACTCCCAAACCTTACTCAAACTCATGTCTGTTGAGTCGGTGATGCCGTCCAACCATTTCATCCTCTGTCGTCCACTTCTCCTCCTGCCTTAAATCTTTCCCAGCATCAGGGTCTTTTCCAATGAGTCAGTTCTTTGCATCAGGTGGCCAAAGTATTAGAGTTTCAGCTTCAACATCAGTCCTTCCAATGAATATTCAGGACTGATTTCCTTTAGGATGGACTGGTTGGATTTCCTTGCAGTCCAAGGGATTCTCAAAAGTCTTCTCCAACACAGCAGTTCAAAAGCATCAATTCTTTGGCTCTCAGCTTTCTTTCTAGTCCAACTCTCACATCCATACATGACTACTGGAAAAACCATAGCATTGACTAGACAGACCTTTGTTGGCAAAGTAATGTCTCTGCTTTTTAATATGCTGTCTAAGTTGGTCATAGATTTTCTTCCAAGGAACAAGTGTCTTTTAATTACATGGCTGCAGTCACCATCTGCAGTGAATTTGGAGCCCAAAAAAATAAAGTCTTCCCTGGTAGCTCAGTGGTAAAGAGTCTACCTGCCAAGCAGGAGACATGGGTTCCATCCTTTGGTCAGGAAGATCCCCTGCAGTAGGAAATGGCAACCCTCTCCAGTATTCTTGCCTGAGAAACCCCATGGACAAGGGAGCCTGGCAGGCTATAGTCCATGGGGATCTCAAAAGAGTCAGATACGACTTAGTGACTAAACAAACAAGTCACATATTGGATGCCATCGCACTCACTTTATTATCTGTTTTAACTATGTGACACAAAGTTCTAAACTCCTGTGGTCTTACATCATTGCAGACTGATGTGTGTCCTCTGCAGTCAGCTTTAATTCCACTTTGCAATCCTCACCCCTGTGATCAGACCAAAGCTCAAGTGTCTACACACCCCAGCCTCATACTGTGAAACCAATAGCAGAGACTCACAATCTCAAAATGGAATACATCCTCACTGTGTTCTTCTTATCCTTAATGTCTGAATGCTTTTTTTCTCCTCGATGAACCATTCACTTTCATATTGGGAATTATTTTCACTTAGCTCCCAAACAGGATTTGATTTTGTACTTTCTTTTGACCATGCTCTCAAGCTTTATTTTGTGTTTTGAGTTAGCAAGAAACTGCTGCATATATGTTATGCATAAATCCAAACCAGCTATCCCCCTCCTACATACATTGAAATACATGTTAATTTTCTACCATTATTAGTAAATACAGGCAGGAAGGAATTTTTGCCTTTCTGTAGTTCTTTTGTGTTTCATGATGCTGCTGCATGCCATTGTTACTTTCTCTTGTTACCACAACCCTGTGACCAGAGAGCTACTTTTCTAATTTACAAGCAGGTTTATTTCTGTATAATTACAGGACGGGTGTCAAAAGCTCACGTTCCTTTGCTCATGTCCTTCACTTTGCTCTGTGGGTTGTTGGGTTCTGATGCTGCTTCTGGAGACATGAGGACCGTGTTAGTTTTCAGTACAAAACTCACTGTTATCTATGAATAGGACGCGTGAATCTTTTTATTTCCTGTAATAAAAAGCGCACCAACAGGAAACTTTGATTTGTGTAACATAATTGCAGGGATCGTAGCAATCCATTACTCTGCTGGATAGAGCAGTTTCTAAGGTTCACACCCACCATTCTGCTGAAATGAACCACTTTTTTCCACATTTTACTGACCTAACAGAGTTGATGGAAAATCTGTTTTCCTATGGCTGAGGGGCTCTGAGGGGTTTAGTCTGTCGATACGGAAGGGCTGCTCTCGTTAGAGCCTCCCCCTCTGCAAGACGGCCGAGGTGGCTGCATGCACAGCTGTGTTCACCATTTTGCAGGACTCCTCCATGACAGCGGGGCGGACCATGAAATGGGAGCTTCATGGTATTAGACCATGATCTGCAATTATACCAAAAGATAAAAAATGAGAGGTAGAGGCAAAGTAAGACCTAGAAAAGACAGAAGTGACCTCTGTGCATGTCAGATCTCTGAGAAGGGAAGTCCTGCATGTGCCCAGAAGTCCAAATAAATAACACCAAACCTAGAAAAGCTTCTGTCCCTGTGGGCCAAATAACTCCAATTCTGAAACTAGAAGGTCAGCTTTGCAGATGGTCATGTCAAGAAACGATATTAACTGGTAGTGGGATTATCAATGCTGCAAACTTTTTTTAAAGAACATTTTTTCACTAACTCAAGAAGCACATATTGATCACCTCTGTGGCTCAGGCTGGATACTACAGGGAGAAAGAAATAGAAAAGATGATCTTTGCTCTCTGAAATCCATAGTGTAGCAGAGAAGGGGAACACAGGAAATAATTATAATAATACAGTAAGTTGGGATAGTTGGGTAGCATCACCAACTCAATGGACATGGATGTGAGCAAACTCCAAGATAAAGTGAAGGACAGGGGAGCCTGGCATGCTATAGTCCACAGGGTCACAAAGGATCAGACGTGACTTAGTGACTGAACAACAACAACAAAAGTTGGGTGTGATGATAAATTCAAGATGTCACAGGAGATCAGGGAAAGTGCATGGCACACGCAAGGGGAGGGGACAGAATGCCATCTGGAGGAGGTGACACCTGAGCTGAGCCTTCAAGACTGAGAAGGAGCCAGGTCAGATACAGTGTGCAAGCTGGGAGTTGAGTAAGGGGCAGATGGAAAAAAAAAGGAAATTCCAAAACGAGGAAGCCGCACAGAGGAAAATAAGGAGTCCGTACATAGGACCATGGCTGGCGGAAACTGGGCAGCCGCATGAAGCTGATGATAGGCAAGGGGTAGGGAGAAAAGAGGCTGGGGAAACTGGGCTCACACATCACATCAGGGAGTTTGCAATGCATTCCGAAGGCATTTGGAGCCATTAGGGGTTCTGACACCGTCAGCTGTGCATTTTAGAGAGATTTCCCTGTTGGCTTTGTAAAGGCTAGATGTAAGATCCCAACACACTGGAAACAGAACCAAAAATTATCACAGAATCCAGGCAAGAGGTGATGGCCGAGCCAAGATAGCAGAAGTGAAAAATGCAGGCAACACCACAGAATATTCTGGAGGGTCCACCATCAGGCATTGGGGTGGATACCCAGCAGTGACTATCATGTTCCTGGCTTGGGTGACAAAGTAGGAACAGCTCTAAAGTGGAGAATACAACAGGTAGAGCTAACGTGGAAGGAATATGCGTTCACTCAGGGCTTCTCTGGTGACTCAGACAGTAAAGAATCTACCTGCAATGTGGGAGACCCAGGTTTGATTCCCTCAGTCGAGAAGATCACCTGGAGAAGGGAATGCAACCCACTCCAGTGTTCTTCGGAGAAGGCAATGGCACCCCACTCCAGTACTCTTGCCTGGAAAATCCCATGGACAGAGGAGCCTGGTAGGCTGCAGTCCATCAGGTCTCTAAGTGTCGTAGTTCTTGTCTGGAGAATCCCAGGGACGGGGGAGCCTGGTGGGCTGCCGTCTATGGGGTCGCACAGAGTCGGACATGACTGAAGCGACTTAGCAGCAGCAGCAGCAGCCAGTGTTCTTGCCTAGAGAATTCCATGGAAAGAGGAGTCTGGCGGGCTACAGTCCATGGGGTCGCAAAGAGTTGGACAGGACTGGGCGAATCCCTGTCACTCTCAGGCATTTAGTTTGAGGTATTTGTAAGTCAAGGTAAAACTATCCAGTAAGAAATGCATGTGTTTAAAACCAACACAATACTATGAAGCAATTATCCTTCAATTAAAAATAAATAAAATTTTAAGAAAGAAATGCATGCGTTAATCTTATACTAGACAGCTAACTGTATACATCAATCTGAGGATCATCGATCTAAGGATAGTACTTGAAGTGCTGAAAGCAGATGAAATCACTCAGGAAAAGAGAAAATCAGAGAATTCATCCCTGGGACATATAAAGGTCTAGAAATTAGGCAATCTGCAGTGTCATCCTGCTGTGGCCATTTCATTGCACTAAATACATGTTAAATATTTTTTCATACCAACCTGCATGTTGTGGTTCAGATGCTATGTCGTGTCCAGCTCTTTGCAACCCCATGGACTGCAGCACTCCAGGCTTCCCTGTCCTTCTCTATCTCCTGGAGTTTGCTCAAACTCATGCCCATTGAATCAGTGATGCCATCCAACTGTCTCATCTTCTATCATCCCCTTCTCCTCCCACCCTCAATCTTTCCAGGATCAGGATCTTTTCCAGTAACCTGCATGTAGTAGATATAAATTTGTTCTACAAACTCCAGATGCAACAAACTTTTATTTTTCCTAAATCAAATCTCCCTGCAATCCCTTATTCACAGGTATATGAGAGATTCAGTCTTGCTACTCTCTCATTCTTTGGAATTGTTCACACAGAAACCTTTTGGGATTTACCCAAGACAGAAATTCGAGTGAAGGGCAGGAAGCCCACGTGTTTCCATTACATACCTAGCTATTCATTTCTCCACTTCCGGTTATTAGCTTTTAACTTGAACCCCAGTATACTTAGGATGACTCAGGCATAGTCTGTAGACCCAGTAAGGAAAGTCTGAGGAGATTTAGGGATCTAAGGTGGAGACCCTGAAGAGCTTTACAAGAGGACTTGGACCTGATCTCCTCCCCCAAACATCCAAGCACACACAGCTATTTCCAGCATTCCAAAGGAACTAGAATGACCTCTTAAATACCTGTATGTTTAGATGTACCATTAATGGATTTGATTATGTGAATTTTCATGACTAACTGGGAAAGTCCAGTTTTTTCACGCAGACCCCAGTCTATTTATTGGTCAGCTCACAGCCATGCAGGAGCCCCCCCAGTGAGAATGATTACCTTTGGGGTTTCACCATCATATTCTTTTTTTAAAAATGCCTATTGAAGTATAGTTGATTTATAGTTATCCAGGTGTACAGCAAAGTGATTCTTATATATATATATATATATATATATATATATATCTCAGATTCTTTTCCATTATAAGTGATTACAAAATATTGAGTATAGTTCACTTCCTATATAGTAGGTTATCTATTTCATATATAGTAGTGTATACCAGAGAAGGCAACGGAACCCCACTCCAATACTATTGCCTGGAAAATCCCATGGGCCAAGGAGCCTGGTAGGCTGCAGTCCATGGGGTCGTGAAGAGTCGGATACGACTGAGCGACTCCACTTTCACTTTTCACTTTCATGCATTGGAGAAGAAAACGGCAACCCACTCCAGCATTCTTGCCTGAAGAATCCCAGGAATGGCGGAGCCTGGTGGGCTGCCGTTTATGGGCTAGCATAGAGTCGGACACGACTGAAGTGACGCAGCAGCAGTGTATACATATTAATCCCAAACTCCTAATTTATCACTATCCCTGTCTGTCCCCTTTGGTAACTGTAAGTTTGTTTTCCATGTCTATGGATGTATTTTGGTTTGTAAATAAGTTCGTTTGTGTCTTTTTTTTTTTTTTTTTTTTTTTTAGATTCCACATATAAGCAATATCATGTGATGTTTGTCTTTCTCCGTTTGACTTACTTCACTTAGTATGGTAATCTCTCGATCCATCCATGTTGCTTCAAGTGGCATTATTTCACTCTTTCTATGGCTGGGTAGTACCCCATTGTGTGTGTACACCATGTCTTCTTTACCACTCATCTGTCAGTGGACATGTTGCTTCCATTTCTTGCCTACTGTAAGCGGTGTTGCAGTGAGCATTGGGGTGTGTCTGTGTTTGAATTAGAGTTTTCTCTGGATCTATGCTTAGGAGTGAAATTGCAGGATCATATAGTATTTTTAGTTTTTTAAGGAACTGTTTTCCATAGTGGCTGTGCCAGGTTACATTCCCAGCAACAGTGTATGAGGGTGCCTTTTTCTCCACATCCTCTCTAGAATTTATTATTTGTCTCTTGGCCATGTCCCTGGAAATGTTTATTTAGAAATTTTGACCATTTTTTGATTGGGCTATTATTGAGGGTTGTTATTTTTATTGAGCTGTATGAGCTGTTTGTATGTTTTGGAAGTTAATCCCTTCTTAGTCATATTGTTTGCAAATATTTTCTTCCATCCTGTAGATCGTCTTTTCATTTTGTTTATCATTTCTTTTGCTGTGAAAAAGCTTTTAAGTAGGTTCCATTTGTTTATTTTTGTTTTTGTTTCCATGACTCTAGGACAGGAATCCAAAAAAACTGTTGCTGCATTTATGTCAAAGAGTATTCTACTTGTGTTTTCTTCTCTAGTATTCAGTCTTCCATTTAGACCTTTAATCCATTTTGAGTTTACTTTTTGTATGGTGTTAGAGCATATTCTAATTTCATTTTTTTACAACCTTGGGTAGGTTCAGTTTTCCCAGCACTACTTATTGAAGAGACTGGCCCTCTTTTCTCCATTGTATATTCTTGCCCCTTTGTCATAGATTAGTTGACTCTAAGTCCATAGGTTTGTGTCTGGGCTTTCTATCCTGTTCTGTTGGTCTATGTGTCTGTTCTTGTTCCGCTACAATACTGTTTTGATGACTGTAGCTTTATAGTATAGTCTGAAGTCAGGGAGCATGATTCTCCCAGCTCTATCCCTTGTTCTCAAGATTGTTTTGGCTATTCAAGGTCTTTTGTGTTTCCATACACATTGTAAAAGTTTTTGTTCCAGTTCTGTGGAAAAAAAAAATGCTTTGGTAGTTTGATAGGAATTGCTTTGAATCTATAGATTACCTTGGGCAATATGGCCATTTTCATAATAATTGATTCTTCCAATTCAAGAACGTGGTGTATCTGTCCATCTGTTTGTGTTGTCTTCAATTTATTTCATCAGCACCTTACAGTTTTCAGAATACAGGCCTTTTGCTTCCTTAGGTAGGTTTATTCCTAGGTATTTTATTCTTTTTGATGCAATGGTAAATAGAACCATTTTCTTAATATCGCTTTCTGGTTTTCATTGTCAGTGTCATTTTCTTTTTCTCTGTGGGACCCCATCCCCATTCTTGCCCGAAGGAAACAAGTCACAAAGAGACACAGGGTGAAAACTTCATATTATTGACTCCTCTCACAAGGTTATAACATCACCCATTTGGGTTGTAGCCATGGAAACTGCATGCTGGAGAGGATGAAGCACTGCAGAGGGAATGGATGGCTCCAGGGCAGGTCTTCACTTGCAGCCCTTGGTTCTGGGTTGAGCTCGCCCCATAAAATGAGGCTGTTAGCAGAACAAAGCTACACTTACCTCTCTTGAATGCACAAAACAGCTTAATTAAGGAAGTAATTTTTTTTTCTACCCATAAGAACACCTCTACAAATAGACTCAAATCTGCATGCAAATGAAGCCATCTGCTTTATTGTTGTAAATAGCACCCAGCCATAGTAAACAATAGAGGCCTCATTACATAACTCAAAGAATGCTCCAATTTTCTAACCTCTGGGTCACTAAAAATTTTCAGAGTAATTAGTCCCCTAAGAGCTAGTACTTAGGTTGGAAAGCGCCTTCCACCTTAACCAGAAGCTATGGCTATGCTTCCCGGTGCAGTCCCAGCACAGGGCCCATTGGTGGCTCTGAGAAAGCTGCTGAGTCTGGGAGGGAGTGGACGTGTCCACTGGCATCCAGGCCACTCCAGTGGCCACACAAACCCCTAAGCCACAGCTGGGGGAGCCACGCCCAGTCTCCTCCATGTCAGCTCAGTGCCAGCTCTTCCAGTTGCTGCCTCACCACCTTTTTCTAGTTCCCTGTGCCCCCTCTGAGGAGGAAGAGAGGATAGCAGGCATGGATGCATCAAGGTGAGACCGCGGCTTCTCCTCCGGGTCTCTGCCCACTGCGTGCCTTGGGTCATCTTCACTCACATGAACCTGTGTGTGGTATTTGGGTAACTCTGTTTTCTTATTGTTGTTTTTCTGTCACTCAGTCATGTCTGACTTTTTGCTCAGTCACTCCTTCCATCAGACTTTTTATGTAATGGCTTCTCTGCAAAACCCTATGTCACAGTGTCAGGGCTCAAGAAGCGTTCTCATTTGCATGTCTGCATGGATGTTTTCTAAAGTCAATAATGAGGCAAAAGGAGAGGATGTGCACAGCTTTGAATTCCAGTGAAGGGGGGTGCAGAGAAGTGAGGAAAACAGGACAAAAGGCAGCTGGGCGTGGGTCAGGGATGTGCCAGCGACTGAAGAGGCTGGGGTTGTGGGTGAGCACTCTGTCTGCCTGGGAAGTCTGTTGCCTCCCCACTCAGAGCAGGGGGCTCAGGAGAAGCTCAGGGTGGTCGGGTCATACGTTTAAGGAAGGAGGTCCTCTCCCAGCCTCCCAGCTCCTTGGCGAAGCCCTGGACAGTGAGTGAACGTGACACTGAAGCCCCCTGTTTGGTGGTGGAATAATCCCATGTGTTGAACATTTATTCTGTGCTCAGCCCCTGAATAATCTCCTGGGATTCCAACAATCTTTAAAAGAGATTCCAATGTTATTCCATTGTACAAATGAGGACATTGGGATTTAGGAAGATAAGACAACTGTCCAGAGTCGCCCCAGTGGGCAGGGACGATGAAGCCGGATTGTCTGATTCCGGAGTCTGCACATGGACCAGTGCATGTCACCAGGTGACAGGCAGGCCGGTGCAGCCCCTGAGTTCACCTGCTGGGTCCCCTATATACCCCACCCCTCCTCACCACCATCCGGAGGGAACCTCAGGGTATCATGTGTTCGGTCTCTTCCTCACTGACAGTACAGGAACGTCTGTAAGTCCAGACTGTTGATGGGCAGATGAAAGCTGAGAAACTCCACCAGGTTCAGGAATTGGAGTCGTCAGAAGGCTGGGGGAGGAGAGGCTCAGAACAGGTTTGGTTAAAAGTCTGTGTAGACATCAGCCTGGCATGCTGCAGTCCACAGGGTCGCGAAGAGTCAGACACGACTGAGCAACTGAACTATAGACATCAGCCGTGTAGACACCAGCTATAACCAACTTCACCTCCTCCCCCCCGCCCAGGTGACTATCCTATTCTACCCCAGAGGGAGGTGAGAGGTTACACTCCAGACACAAGGCACCAAAGACGGTGGATGTGACACTTCTTCATTAAAACAGAATAAAAACAAGGAAATCTATTTAAGTGTGAACCTGCTCAGCCTCCGGGACACTGATCATCACACATACATGCTTCATGAAACTGCAGGATCCTTCTCTCAAGAAATTGAATGATCTGTAATCAAAAAATAAAAGCCACAGTTACTGACACCTAGGGTCCCTTCAATGAGATGGGGAACTCATCCTTACTGTGGTGTGACCGACTGGTCAGCAGACCATCACTCCTAGACATACACTCATGGAGCGCCAGACAGTCTCTAGAGCATCACTGTTCAGTGTGAGTGTTGTAGGAAGACTCGCCAACCAGGCAACGTGAAAAAGGAGCCCGAACTAACAGTAGGGAAGGAAGAGACAAAGACAACGCAGACAACAAAAGAAAGCTTTTAATGATTAAATCAGTATTCTCAGACAGATAAGAGAAGATATCGCACCCAAAACTGAACAAAACCTACAACAGCATGCTCCAGAAATGAGGACCCTCAGAAGACAATGAGTAACACTGAGAAATTTAAAATATGATTGCTGAAACAAAAAGACAATAGCAGTGTCAGAAATAAAGCTGAAGGAACTTCCAAGGAAGTCAACCCAAAGAAAAAAGATCAAAATTAGGAATGCAAAGGATCAAGAGAAAGAGATAAATATAAAACTAACAGGTGTTTAAGAAAGAGAGCTCAGAGAAACTATCGAAGTCCAGACCTGATGTGGGAAAGATATACATCAAGGTCATTGTATGAACTTTCTTTTTTTTTCCCTTTTTTAACTTTTTTTTTTTTTTTAAGATTTTTTTCTTGTGGACCATTTTTAAAGTCTCTATTGAATTTTTTACAATATTGCTTCTCTTTTATGCTTTGGGTTTTTGGCCATAGGATCTTAGCACCCCAACCAGGGATGGAACCCTCACCCCCTGCATTGAAAGGTGAAGTCTTAACCAGTGGACTGCCAGGGAGTCCCTATATGAATGCTCAATTAAGGGAGTTAAAGGAAATATCCTCTAAGTTTCCAGAAAGAAAAAAGATATGAGTAACTCAGGAGATCAGTTTCTCTAGGGGGTCCTGGCTGAGTTTCATTAACAGAAAGAAAGCATACAAGTTTATTTAACAAGTGTTTTTACACGACACGGGAACCTTTGTGATGAAATGAAGACCTGAAGAAATGCTTAAATTTCAGTGTTTTGATGCTTGGTTTAATGAAGGATAGGAAGTCAAAAAAGATGGGATGACAGTGTAAGCTGAGTGGAGTCAACCATGCAAGGCCTGTTCCCCAGCTGCCCCTCTGCCCCTCTGTCTTTGGAGATGGTGGGTGGTGATGGTAGTTTGGCTGCTCAGTCCTGGCTGACTCTTTGCAACCCCGTGGACTGTAGCCCTCCAGACTACTCTATCCGTGGGCTTCTCCAAGCAAGAATACCTGAGTGGGTTGCCATTTCCTTCTCCAGGGGATCTTCTCGACCCAGGGATCGAACCTGTGTCTCCTGCATTGCAGGCAGATTCCTTTCCTCTGGGAAGGAAGGCACCTCACACAAGATTATCCTGGCCTGCTTCAGAGGAAGCCCAGGAAGTCCTCTGCACCTGCCTTGCCTCACATCCCTTCGGCTGGAAATACTCAGTCTCCCAAGGTGTCAATTTTGGGGTAGCACATCCCGAACCCCATCAGTGACATGCATGACGTAGTGGTCCGAAAGCTTTAGTTTTCTCAATGACAACCCCAAGCGCCTGAAGACAGTGGAGAAATGCCTTTAAAATTCCCCATGGAAATAATTTTCTGGAGTGTCTCCATTACATGTGAAAGCTGAATAATGACTCTTTAGAGGAGCAGGGATTTAGGAAGTTGACCTGATACATCACTTTTCTGAAGGAGCTACTTGAGTATGTGCTCCATGAAAATGAGGGTGTAGATCCACAAAGAGGGAACATCCAAACTCAGAGAGGCCCAGGAATTAAGGGACTTAATGTGGATGATGGACAAAAGGAAGCCCCTGCGAAAAGGGCAAGAAGGAGGCCCCTGACCAGCAAGCAGCTGGGCAGCTGCCCTGAGAAGAGCCAGCATGGATGGTGGCAGATGGATGGGGCACTGTCAGGCAATGCCCTCAGGGGACAAATATGTGACTGATGGACAGCCTGATGTGTCAAATGTCAGAAAAATTTTTTTTAATTTTATTTTATTTTTAAACCTCAAACACTGTATTAGTTTTGCCAAACTTTTTTTTAAGAAGAGTTTTCAAGTGCGTTGGAGGATTTGTAAAGAATTCATGACAGATACAAACAAAAGTAGGCAAATGGAAAAAAAAAAAGTAACTCTAGGGAAACAAAAAATTATAAAAAACAAGAAAATATAATTAGATTTCACTTCTTGGCTCATTAGTGGATAATACTTAGTGAAATGAAGTCGCTCAGTCGTGTCCGACTCTTTGCAACCCCATGGACTACTGTAGCCCACCAGGCTCCTCTGTCCATGGGATTTTCCAGGCAAGAATACTGGAGTGGGTTGCCATTTCCTTCTCCAATAATACTTACATAGTCCTGAAGAAGGGGCAAAAGTGGAGGCAGTGACAAATTTTATTTTCTTGGACTCCCAAATCACTGTGGATGGTGACTGCAGCCCTGGAATTAAAAAGTGCTGTCTCCTTGGAAGGAAAGCTATGACAATGTCTCTGCTTTTCAATATGCTGTCTTGGTTTGTCATAGTTTTTGTCACTTTGCCAGCAAAGGTCCATGTAGTCAAAGCTATGGTTTTCCCAGTAGTCATATATGGATGTGAGAACGGGACCATAAAGAAGGCTGAGTGCCAAAGAGTCAATGCTTTTGAATTGTGGTGCTGGAGAAGATTCTTAAGAGTCCCTTGGACTGCAAGGAGATCCAAGCAGTCAATCCTAAAGGAAATCAGTCCTGAATATTCACTGAAAGGACTGATGCTGAAGCTGAATCTCAGATACTTTGGCCACCTGATACAAAGAGCCAACTTATTAGAAAAGACCCTAATTCTGGAAAAGATTGAAGGCAGGAGAAGAAAGGGACAGCAGAAGATAAGATGGTTAGATAGCATCACCAACTCAATGGACACAAACTTGAGCAAACTCCAGGAGACAGTGGCAGACAGAGGAGCCTGGCATGCTGCAGTCCATGGGGTTGCAAAGAGTCGGACATTGTAACTGAACAGCAACAAAAAGTCCTAAAGATATAAATATTGTGTTTCAATACACCCCCAAATCTGTGATCTTGCTATTTGGGAAGAACAGGGGGTTAGGCTTGTAAAAATGCTCAGTTCTCATCTTGCATTCAGGAAAGTCAGTAGAGACTATTTAAAATGCATAAATTAATAAACAGCTAACAAGTCTATGTTAGAAATTCTGGGATACAAGAAGAGCTGTCACTAAGAAATTGGGTTTGGTGGGGGTGGGGTGGAGCAGGGAATGGCATTTTGCTATATTCCTTCTAGCACCACTTGGCTTTTAAAACCATGTATGTGTAATACTTTGTTAGAAATTGAAATTGGGCTTACAATTAATGGCTGCCCATCAAGAAAAAAATATTGTTAGAAATCTTGAAGGCAGAATCCCATGCTAAATAATCACTGATGAGATTCAAGTGATTTCATGTTAAAGAATTTGGCTGAATACATTTTCTAGCAGTGATTGACTGAGGTTTGAAGTGACCTACTCCCCTGCACCGTCTGGAGGTACCTCCCTGGTTCTTCGTCCCACCCAAGATGAGCCCAGGTCTTGCCCAGAAGGTACTTTAAAAGCTTCTCACACGGTCAGCTGGTTTCCAAGCTGGCAGAACCCTCAACCTCACCCCAGTGGTTTTGCTCAGACTTTGCTGCTGACTGTTGCCTCCGCCCTGGTCTGGATCCCTCACCCCTGTCCACAGCCTCTTTATTCTGTTACTGTGACTCAACCAGCCTCTTCCACCTCAGATATTCTGCTTCACACTTCCCCTCTCAGTCTCCATCCTTGCCCGCTCTGCCTGTCCACGCCGGCCATCTCACCATCTGCCATGGAACATGCCTGCCATCCAGCAAACCTCGTTCCCAGCTTGGTGTTCTCAGCCAGTATCACTTCACCCTCGAAGCTCTGACCTTGAGAACAAGTACAGATTGCAGCCATTTCAACAACCTTAAGGGTATAAGCATCATCAGTCTTGCAAATGCACAGCATCATTCAATGAGGTCTCTGGGAAATAATAGGAATTAAGTCATGGATAAGGGAAATTATGGTTCGCCAGTGGGAGCTGTGTCCAGTTATAATAGGTGCTAAAGCAGCATTCACTTTTATTTATATTTATTTGGTATCTTTAATACTCATGTTACTATAAAGTAGATTTTTGTCCCATGAGGGCTTTGCATATAGAGTAGAATTGGATATAACTTATCCAAATGTTTCACATACCCATTGATTTAATAATTATTTATTGAGTACTTAATACGTTGTGGAGCCAAAGGTTACAGAGATGAAATGGGTTTCTCCCAGCTTTCAAGGAGCTTACAGTCAGCTGGGAACAATAGAAACAAACAGTAATAAGGCTCTAATCTCCATGCATCAGAGAGTGCAAGGAGCACTAGAAAAAGCGCTCATGTTTTTTCGTTTTAACCAGAAATCCTGAGACTGGGCAACAACTCACGAGAACAGAGTCTCATAGAAGTTCATCAGGGTCTGGAGTAGTGGCACCCAAACTTTCTTATTATGCCCCTGCTCACTGAAGCCTTTAACCTCACGTCCCTAAAAGCTTACTCATGAATTCTATCCATGTCCCACCGTTCAGTTCAGTCGCTCAGTCGTGTCCAACTCTTTGTGACCCCATGGACCACAACACGCCAGGCCTCCCTATCCATCACCAACTCCCGGAGTTTGCTCAGACTCAAGTCCATCAAGTTGGTGATGCCATCCAACCATCTCATCCTCTGTCATCCCCTTCTCCTCCTTCCCTCAATCTTTCCCAGCATCAGAGTCATTTCCACTGAGTCAGTTCTTTGCATCAGGTGGCCAAAGTACTGGAGCTTCAGCTTCAGCAACAGTCCTTTCAATGGATATTCAGGACTGATTTCCTTTAGGATTGACTGGTTTGATCTCCTTGCAGTCCAAGGGACTCTCAAGAGTCTTCTCCATGTTCTACTAAACTCCTATATTATGTACATTATCAAGTATAACTAAAATAAATATTTTAAAGAATGAAGGTTTTTAAAAAATTTCTAAATAGACTTTCTGGTCTCCTTTGCTTGTGCCCCAATGACTCTCTCCTTCAGCACCTCCCTGGAGTAGACACCTCACCTGGCATCACCAGTCAGGTCCAGGGTAGAATCCGCACTGTTACTGATCAAGGATCTGCACTCAGACATCAACAGAGGACTGAAGAAAGAAGATGGGGTACATATATATATACAATGGAATGTTACTCAGCCATCAAAAATAATGGAATAATGCTATTTGCAGCAACATGGATGGACCTAGAGATTTTCTGAAGGAAGAGTGAAGGAAGTCAGACAAGCAGATTGCAGCCATTTCAACAACCTTAAGGGTATAAGCCCATCAGTCTTGCAAATGTGTGGTATCATTCAATGAGGTCTCTGGGAAATAATAGTAATTAAGTCACGGATAAGGAAAATTATGGTTTGCCAGTGGGAGCTGTGTCCAGTTTTATAATAGGGGATCATGAACTCCTTATTGCCAAATTCACACTTAAATTGAAGAAAGTACAGAAAACCACTAGACCATTCAGGTATGACCTAAATCATATCCCTTATGATTATACAGTAGAAGTGAGAAATAGATTTAAGGGCCTAGATCTGATAGATAGAGTGCCTGATGAACCTATAGAATGAGGTTCGTGACATTGTACTGGAAACAGGGATCAAGACCATCCCTAAGAAAAAGAAATGCAAAAAAAGAAAAATGGCTGTCTGAGGAGGTCTTACAAATAGCTGTGAAAAGAAGAGAAGCTAAAAGCAAAGGAGAAAAGGAAAGATATAAGCATCTGAATGCAGAGTTCCAAAGAATAGCAAGGAGAGATAAGAAAGCCTTCCTCAGCGATCAGTGCAAAGAAATAGAGGAAAACAACAGAATGGGAAAGACTAGAGATCTCTTCAAGAAAATTAGAGATACCAAGGGAATATTTCATGCAAAGACGGGCTCTATAAAAGAAAGAAATGGTATGGACCTAACAGAAGCAGAAGATATTAAGAAGAGGTGGCAAGAATACACAGAAGAACTGTACAAAAAAGATCTTCACAAGCCAGATAATCACGATGGTGTGATCACTCACCTAGAGCCAGACATCCTAGAATATGAAGTCAAGTGGGCCTTAGGAAGCATCACTATGAACAAAGCTAGTGGAGGTGATGGAATTCCAGTGGAGCTATTTCAAATCCTGAAAGATGATGCTGTGAAAGTGCTGCACTCAAAATGCCAGCAAATTTGGAAAACTCAGAAGTGGCCACAGGACTGAAAAAGGTCAGTTTTCATTCCAATCCCAAAGAAAGGCAATGCCAAAGAATGCTCAAACTACCACACAATCGCACTCATCTCACACACTAGTAAAGTAATGCTCAAAATTCTCCAAGCCAGGCTTCAGCAATACGTGAATTGTGAACTTCCAGATATTCAAGCTAGTTTTAGAAAAGGCAGAGGAACCAGAGATCAAATTGCCAACATCCGCTGGATCATCAAAAAGCAAGAGAGTTCCAGAAAAACATCTATTTCTGCTTTATTGACTATGCCAAAGCCTTTGACTGTGTGGATCACAATAAACTGTGGAAAATTCTGAAAGAGATGGGAATACCAGACCACCTGACCTGCCTCTTGAGAAACCTATATGCAGGTCAGGAAGCAACAGTTAGAACTGGACATGGAACAACAGACTGGTTCCAAATAGGAAAAGGAGTACGTTAAGGCTGTATATTGTCACCCTGCTTATTTAACTTCTATGCAGAGTACATCATGAGAAATGCTGGGCTGGAAGAAGCACAAGCTGGAATCAAGATTGCCAGGAGAAATATCAATAACCTCAGATATGAAGATGACACCACCCTTATGGCAGAAAGTGAAGAGGAACTAAAGAGCCTCTTGATGAAAGCGAAAGAGGAGAGTGAAAAAGTTGGCCTAAAGCTCAACATTCAGAAAACGAAGATCATGGTATCTGGTCCCATCACTTCATGGGAAATAGATGGGGAAACAGTGGAAACAGTGTCAGACTTTATGTTTTTGGACTCCAAAATCACTACACATGGTGACTGCAGCCATGAAATTAAAAGATGCTTACTCCTTGGAAGAAAAGTTATGACCAACCTAGATAGCATATTGAAAAGCAGAGACATTACTTTGCCAACAAAGGTCCGTCTAGTCAAGGCTGTGGTTTTTCCAGTAGTCATGTATGAATGTGAGAGTTGGACTGTGAAGAAAGCTGAGTGCCGAAGAATTGATGCTTTTGAACTGTGGTGTTGGAGAAGACTCTTGAGAGTCCCTTGGACTGCAAGGAGATCCAACCAGTCCATTCTAAAGTAGATCAGTCCTGGGTGTTCATTGGAAGGACTGATGCTAAAGTTGAAACTCCAGTACTTTGGCCACCTCATGCGAAGAGTTGACTCATTGGAAAAGACCCTGATGCTGGGAGGGATTGAGGGCAGGAGGAGAAGGGGATGACAGAGGATGAGATGGCTGGATGGCAGCACCAACTCGATGGACATGGGTTTGGGTGGACTCCGGGAGTTGGTGATGGACAGGGAGGCCTGGCGTGCTGCAGTTCACGGGGTCACAAAGAGTCGGACACAACTGAGCGACTGAACTGAACTGTACTGAACTAACACTCATGTTACTATAAAGTAGATTTTTGTCCCATGAGGACTTTGTGTATGACTTCCCTTACATGAAGAATCTAAAAGGACATGATCCAAATGAGCTTATTTACAAAACAGAAACAGATCCACAGACTCACATAATGAGCTTATGGTTGCTGGGGAGGAGGGCTGGGGGAGGGATAGTTAGAGAGTTGGGGATGGTCATGTACAGGCTGCTATACTTAAAATGGATAACCAAGAAAGACCTACAGTATAGCACAGGGAGCTCTGCTCAATGTCATGTGGCAGCCTGTTTGGGAAGGGGTTTGGGAGAGAATGGATACATGTGTATGCATGGCTCAGTCCTGCTCACCTGAAACTATCACCACATTGTTAATTGGCTATACTTCAATACAAAATAAAAAGTTTTTTAAAAAAGAATCTGGATTTAGTCAATTCATCCAGAGATGAGGGACAGCCCACCAGCAAAGACTCCAAATAGTCATGTGATCAGCCAGACCTTTCAGGAAGCATGACTAGTAGCCATTTGTACAAGGCATACTTTCCCTGTGAATGTATTCATTCCAGAGACCAAATTAATTCAAAGTTGCTTAGTGAGCACAGAATGAGAGCAAATGGAACTGTGGCCTGTCGGGATATTTCTGCAAATGAGAATTAACGGATCGAACTGCCCTCCTCTCTGGAGATATTTCTGTCTGATTAACCAGTGCTGGACCTCAAATAAATACTGACATATTTTACTTTTAGCTTTCCTTTTTTCTAGAATCATTTTAAACAGCTGCCCTTCTGTTAATTACAACACATCAGAAAATAAGAATGCATTTGATTGGAGGAAAACTTGAAAATGCCAATTACATCTCTGTCCTGGGGATTCAGCCTAAAAAGACAGAATTGCTTGACTTTTAGGTTGACACATGGCTGGAGACTGACCCTTGGCAGCTCCTAGGTTGTTAAGAGGCTCTCACCCATTAAAGAAAAGTGAAAGTGAAAGTGAAGTTGCTCAGTCGTGTCCGACTGTTTGCGACCCTACAGACTATAGCCTACCAGTCTCCTCTGTCCGTGGGATTTTCCATGCAGTAGTACTGGAGTGAATTGCCATTTCCTTCTCCAGTGGATCTTCCTGACACAGGGATCGAACCCAGGTCTCCCGCATTGTAGACAGACGCTATACCATCTGAGCCACCAGGAAAGTCCTCTCACCCATTGGGCAGGATGAATGCTGCTGGCCCGGGGGGCTCTTCATTCCAGCCTAGAACTCTGATTGATGAGAGGGTTGCAATTTTAACTTTTATCTTAAGAGAGCTTCATTTTCAGCTACCTGGGAGAGGTGAGCCTAAACTCGCCTCTCCAGACTTGAAGGCAGATCTTGAGCGGGAAAGAGGGCTCAGTGCTCAGATGATAGCAACTTAAACAATAGTTAAGATTCTTTCTTTTGGGGTATTTGTCTAACCAAAGTTGTATCACATCCTTCTTCCCGAAAGGAAACGCGTCTATTTTTCTCCTACTGAAAGCAATGATATTGCAATTAAAAAAAAAAAAAGAGCCTAAAACTACACCTAAGACTTTTGGTACACTTTCAACAGTAGACTCTCCACCACCACTGTTTTTACCTTAATGGAGATATTTGAAAACATGTTTTGCACTGACTTGTTCAGTTGCTCAGTCATGTCCAACTATTCGTGACCCCATGGATTGCAGCACGCCAGGCTTCCCTATCATCCACTATTGGAGTTTGGCCAAATTCATGTCCACTGAGTCAGTGATACTGTTTATACATTGCCATTCACTTATCTAGATGTCACTGTATCCTAGATGTCCTAAGAACAAATTAAATAACATTAATTAAATGAAGACACTTTATTATCTCATAATATAGCAACATTATATACTTAATTTGAACTTATGGCATAAGCATTCAGTTCAGTTCAGTTCAGTCGCTCAGTCGTGTCTGACTTTGTGACCTCATGAATTGCAGCACGCCAGCAGTACCAACAAAGTTAATTCTGTTTAAGAATAGCAGCTGAACTTATTGCATATGTGCATAATTTGTATAAAAGGAAGGGAAAAATATAGTCAATAGAAACTAACAAAATGAATGTAGTTGATTCAGTGTGTTTTTTGAAGGAAAGATATGGCAAAAATAAATTTTTAAAAACAATATATTGTATTTTAAATTTTTTATTTACTTATTAATTTATTTATTTTTGGCTGTGTTGGGTCTTTGTTGCTGCTCGAGGGCTTTTCTCTAGTTGTGGTGTGTGGGCTTCCGTCTGTGGTATCTTTTCTTGTGGCTCATGGGCTCTAGAGCATGGGCTCAGTAGTTGTGGCACACGAGGTTAGTGGCTCTGCAGCATATGGGGTCCTCCTGGACAGGGGATTGAACTCATGTCCCCTGCATTGGCAGGCAGAGTCTTAACCGCTAAACCATCGGCAGCTGCTGCTAAGTCGCTTCAGTCGTGTCCGACTCTGTGTGACCCCACAGACAGCAGCCCACCAGGCTCCTCTGTCCACGGGATTCTCCAGGCAAGAACACTGGAGTGGGTTGCCACTTCCCTCTCCATGGACCACCGGGGAAGTCCCAAAAATACATATTTTAGATGTTAAAATTTTCCACAGGCAGTTTACTGATCTAGTAGTCTTTTATTCAGTGATTCATGAATCAGGCGACCTCCAGCATAGCGGAGAGAAGGGAGCTCTCAAGAGCTGTGCGAGATGAGAGGTGTTAGGAACCAAAGGGAACAGGAACAGGAAGTTACACTGGGCGTGTGCTGATTGGCTGAAGCAGGGCTGCACCCCTTACATCAGCAAAGGGAAGGCCTAGAGTATCAGGGACCCTTAGCTGAGCAGGCCAGTGCTGCCGGGGTAGCCTGGACCTTCCTTCTCTGGGCGAGCTGAGCCCAGAAGCTCAGTTAAGTGCTGGTTTGCTGACCCGGGGGTTAGCAAGAGTGACTCCATCTTGGGCCTCACCTGGTGACTTTAACATAGGTTTAATACTAAAGGTAAAAGCTTTAGTAACTGTTTTAAAGCATATTATGTATTTTAGTCCTTACCTGTGCTGTCAAATGTACTCAGAAATATGCACTTCCTAAAGGAATTTCTCCCCTGGAGATAAAGTCAGGAGTCTGCTCTTGGTGGGCTTCCCTGGTGGCTCAGCAGTAAAGAATTCGCCTGTAATACAGGAGCCAATGGAAGCACAGGTTCAATCTCTGGGCCGGGAAGATCCCCTGGAGGAGGGCCTGACAACCCAATCCAGTATTCTGGGTCTGAAAAATCCCATGGACAGAGGAGCCTGACAGGCTGCAGTCCATGGGGTCGCAAAGAGTAGGGCATGACTGAGCGACTGAGCATGCAGGCACACTGCTCTTGATATCATATTAAATTCTTGGTCCACCTGTTTTGATGGCATGTCAGACCTCTAGTTTAGTGGTTTTACTTTGTCCCATGAACTGCCTTTCTCCTGGGGCCACTGCCTATTACCAGGCAATGAGTGCGGAGGTGGTGAGTACAACTGTGTCTACCCCATGAGTTCAAGGATAGGGGTTGATTGTAAGCCCTTCAATGCCCTCAGCTCAGCATTCCCACCCCCACAAAACAGCCACAGGTCAGAGTGTCCCATGGAGTCCCCAGGGAGGAAGAGGCTGGGGAGGGGACCCTCCCTTTACACCAACTTGCCTGGGGCTTGGAGCAGGAGGGGTGGAGAGATGACTGGCCAGGTGATCCCACCTTTTTCCCTAGCCCCTCGCTCAGCAGGGCTTCTGCACTCCGAGTGGTTGTATTTCTGCTTCAACTGCCCCAGGGTTGGAGCAGCTGCTCGCTGGAAGCAAGCATTGCTTATTCCAAGACAAAGACAGCTGAAAAGCAGGAGCAGGATACCAAAGACCCCTTCCTAGTCTGTCCCTCTCGGTCGAGTCCAGATGCCTCTTGCATCAAACATAAGCCTGGGGACTTCTCTGGTGGTCCAGTGGCTAAGACTTCACCTTCCAACGCCAGGGGTGTAGGTTCAATCCCTGGTCAGCGAGCTAAGATCCCACATGCCTCACAGCCAAAAAAAACAAATCATAAAACACAACCAATATTGTAACAAATTCAATAAAGGCTTTAAAAATGGTCCACATCAAAAAAGAAAAAAAAAAAAAAAACATAAACCTGAGTTCAAAACAGCCACGCCCACCCATCACGTGAAACCAGGGGCGTCACTCCCTTTTCTCCTCCTCTGACATGTACTCCTGAGAGGACACCTCTTAGAAGGATTTATCCATCCTTAGTCAAATATTTTATATACAGACACACATGTAACTTTTGGAAAGTTGAAGACACGTCTGTGGGGACTTCGTGCAGTGTCATTCAGCAGGAAGAGCAGAAGCAAGGGCTACTGTCAGTGGGACTGTATTAAAACTCGGGAAGCGGCTCTCTTTTCCACCAGTGCCGTGATCAGGTGTAAATTACCCTGCCCTCTCCTTTGTGCCTTCCACAGGGGATTACTGGAATGCGGCCTCTTTCCCAAACCCATCATCCTACCTGCATTTCTCCACTTTCCAAGGAGAGACCAGTGCAGACATCTCCTTCTACTTCAAAACGCTAATCCCCCGCGGAGTGTTTCTTGAAAATCTGGGGAACACGGATTTCATCAAACTCGAACTGAAATGTGAGTATCCATTGTTTGTCGGCTCATGAATAACTACTCTTGTCACTTACTCTTGTCACTTGGCGATTATGTAATTGGCGCTAGAAGGTAGATGCACTCCCTGAGAAAGACCTGGGTTCCCGTGCCCAGATGCTCAAAGGATACAGTCACAGACAGAGCCTCCCACAATGCTGTTCTAGGAGGACGAGAGAGGATAAACTGCCCTGAGAAGAGGGGGGGAAGAATGTGTATTTTTGTTGAAGTCTAGTCAATTTACAGTGTTATGTTAGTTTCAGGGGTACAGCAAAATGATTCGGTTATATATATATAGCTTTCCAGATTCTTTTCCACTGTAAGTTATTACAAGATACTGAGTACAGTTCCCTGTACAATAAAGTAGATTCTCATTGTTTATCTATTTTATATATGGTAATGTGTATCTGTTAATCCCAAACTCCTAATTTGTCTCTGCCCCTCCACCTTCTCTCTCCCCTTTGGTAATCCTAAATTTATTTTCTATGTGTGAGTCTATTTCTGTTTTGTAAACTAAGTTCATTTGTATAATTTTTTAGATCCCACCTATAAGTGATATCATATGATATTTGTCTTTCTCTGTCTACTTACTTCACTTAGTATGACCATCTCCAAGTCCATCCATGTTGCTGCAAATGGCATTATTCCATTCTTTTTATGGCTGAGTAGTATTCTATTGTATATATGTACCATATCTTCTTTATCCATGCCCCTGTTGATGAATATTTAAATTATATCCATATCTTGCTTATTGTAAATAGTGCTTGCTATGAATATTGGGATGCATGCAACTTTTCAAATTAGAGCTATATGCCCAGGAGTAGGATTGCAGGATCATGTAGTAGTTCTATTTTTACTTTTTCAAGGCATATTTTTTAGAAATATTTATTTCCAAAAATAAATATATTTTTAGAAAAATATTTTTAAGAAATATTAAGGAACAATATTCCATTTGTTGTTCTCCATAGTGTCTATGCCAATTTACTTTTCCACCAACAATGTAGGAGTTTCCCTTTTCTCCATGCTCTCTCCAGCATGTATAACTCATGGACCTTTTAACAATGTCCATTCTGACTGGTGTGAAGAATGTATTTGTTTTCTAAGGAGACAGGGTTAAGAGTAGACAGAGGATTGGGTAAAGTGATCAGGAATAAGAAATAAGAGAATTGGGGTAACAACACACACGAAAATAGGAAAAATCAGAATTAACATCTGCAGGAGTGGATGAAGCAACCTAGACAGCGGAACAGTGTTGCTGTGCAACTCTGGGTCTGCAGCTTTGCAGAAGAGGCTCCACATCCACCTACCCTCTGAAGGTTTGAGCCCTGGGTGTTCTCACCTAGGGTGCAGAAACCACCAGAATCCCAGCAAGGGCAGAGGCTGCCTGGCTCAGCTCAGCCCTGTGATCCCAAAGACCCTCAGAGGTCGTGTGATTTGAGGATGCCACCTGTGGAGGGCAGGGTGTCACTGCATCTGAGCAGGGCAAGTCTCATCGTACGGGGGACCTTTTATCCACGGGGCACAGGCGCAGCTGTAGGAATCTGTGTCCACAAACTTCCAGGTCTGGTACACATTTGCCGGGCTTCCCTGGCTGTTCAGACCCAGGAACAGCCAGAACCAGGAGGGGAAGCGGTCCCTGCATGGAATCTCCCCGCATCAGAGTCCTTCCTCCTGGCCTGTGCTCTGTCTGAGCACCTGTGTTACTGGGTCTGGTCTGCAGATGATCCCAGACATATTTTCCAGAAATAGCTGATGGTGTATTTTCCTCCTTTTGTAGTTACAATTGTGCAATATGGTCTTTCAGAAAGGGAATCTCAGGCAACTGTTTCTGCTGAAATCCTATGGGATTCTTTCTGTTAAATGCTGGACGGTGATGTGGCAGAAGTGCATGGACTTTGGGATTTTCATTCTCAGGTTGAAATCCAAGTCCTCAGGCAAATTGCTTAATCTGTTTGAATCCTAATTTCCAAATCTATAAAATGGGGATGATAATTTGCTGGGGTTATGATGCTAGAATATAGCTACTCATGAAGCATTTATTTCAGTGTCCGGTAGTTACTGTAATTATCATCTTTCTGAGAATGCTCATTACAGATCTAGTATGAGCAGATCTGGTTGAAAGGAAGACTGAGAATATTCTAGCCCTAGAGTTACAAAGTAAACAAATAGAAATCATTTATTTTCATGAATTATGGACTAGAATTATTTAAAAGGGATTTCCACAGAAATTAATTGAATCAGACTATTTTCTCACTTACACAAAGTTGGGTTGTATTTTAGAAATATCTCATGGCACAAAAGGAAAATTGACAATCCAATATCTGAGTAATTCTATGAGCTTCTATAAAATTACTTGAGTTTGCCCTGTCCTTGCTTCATACCCCCATGTTTTGTAAACCTAGTCCTGGGTTGGAAATAAGACAAATTAAGTATAGAAAGAGCAGGCATTTCTACTAGAGTATCTGTATAACAGAATTTCACTCATTTCTAATTATGAAAAACCTCCATAGATGTTCTCAAAGTCTTCTCAGTCTTTCCATGGTATGAAAACTCCATGACAGAGGGCGGAGTATAGCCTCATTTTCTCATGCAGCTCTTTTCTGTCATCCAGTTTACTTTTGGTGAAGAAGTGTGAGACTTTCAAGGCACGGATTAGAGGTTGGCCTCTCCTCGGAGTTCTCTAGACCTTCTAATAATTACTGAAGGTGGAAGCACCTTTTATAAGGTCCCCTAAATGTTAGGGATACCAAATGTCCATCTTTGTATAGCACCTCCATTCAGGTTCAAAGGAACTTTTGGGAGGAACAGGGAGGGAAAGGCAGGTTGTTCTGTTTGAGCAAAACTTCTTCAAAGTATACAAGAAATGGTGCTTCCACAACGAACATGGAGGAAATGTGGCCATGATTGAGGCTTGCTTCTGCCCTATGCATCACGTTTCTCCAGACTCTTCTGTGCAGGATACCTGGGGTGGTGGGAGAGGTGGAGAATTATTGCAAGCCCTTCTCTCCCTTCCTCTGATGAATCACTGCAAACCTAATGGGTCCCGAAGTCAAACTTTTAAAGAGTGTCTCTACTTTTTTCCCCTGAATTTGCTAGGCTTTCTAATATCTTTCAGGTAGGAATTCAAATTTTTCTTCTCTACGTGTGTCTCAAAGGAGTTTTGTCACAGTTCATGTCTACGTAGTGGTTTCTAGAATAACATTTCTGTTAATTAGTGACACTGTGTCCTTCTGTTGGAAATGGAAAATTCTTGACTCTAAGAACAGTGAGTCAGGGGCTTCCCTGGTGGCTCAGCAGTAAAGAGTCTGCCTGCCAACGCAGGAGACTCAGGTTTGATCCCTGATCCAGGAAGATCCCACATGCCTCAGGGCAGCCAAGCCCAAGCACCAGAACTATTGAGCCTGAGCTCTAGAGCCAAGAGCCCCAACTACTGAGCCCTGGGGCCCATGCTGTACAACAAGAGAAGCCACCACAGTGAGGAGCCTGTGCCCTGCAACTAGAGAGAAGCCCCACGCTCACCCCAACTAGAGAAAAGCCCGGGCAGCAATGAAGACTCAGCACAGCCAAAAATTAAAAAAAAAAAACAAAACAGTGAGTCAGTTGCACTAACTTAATGAGATAGCATCAGCATCTTAATGTGCAAGTAAAAAGGTCCACATGGTAAAGTTAGACTGATGTTAATCACTAGTATACTCTACAGGTAAGAATTTAAGGCTGTATTTCACTTCTTTACCATCTATATTTTTTTCATTCATTCGGTGGGTATTTACTGAGTCCCAACCATGTCCCAAATGCTATGCTAGGTCAAACGTCATTAAGTCAAGCATGGTGTCTTTCCCTCCAAAGATCTTTCTGTTTGTTTTGGAAAGCAGCCAAGTCAATCAGCAGCTATGATAACAATAAAAATAGCTCAGCTTTGTTCAGATGCTCTGTGTCTCCAGCACTTTTCCAAGAACTTTACAGACAGCATCTCACTTACTTCCCTAACCACCCTTTGGGCTGGAGCACCACCATTAGCATCTCTGTTTTTCAAATGAGGAAACCGAGGCACAGGGTATAAGATGCCTGGTCACGGTCACACACAGAGGATATGACAGAACCGGTGCTTAACCCCAAACATTTTTTGTCTATCCTGAGTCTGTTGCTGTTAACACCAAACCACACCACCTCCCAGAACAGACATTGAGAGAGATGGCTGAGCGCACCGAGGGGGCATTTAAACCCAACTGGAGTGGCAGGTGCTTCCCAAGGAATGTGATGCTTTAATTAAATTTTGATGGATGACCAGGAGGCAGGAAGGGGAGGAAGGTAGGGGCAGAAGGAAGATCCGGAAAGGAAAAATGTTACTAGAAGGAGAACACCTGTCCATGAAGGTGTGAGCTGGCTTGCCTTGACCCTGAAAGTTATGGTGAGAGAGACCATAACGCGATCAGATCTGTGTTCACCCGAGGAAAGATGGAAAAGCCAGAGAAGAAGTGGCAGGGACTGCTGTGGAGATGGTGCAGAGTGAATGGGAGCTGGGGAAGATGACAAAGAAGGGTCCTAGATGAGAGAGCTGCTTAGGAGAGAGATTCCACAGGTTCTAACAAAGTGGTTATGAGAGTGAAGTGGGAGGGAAGGTTCTAGAATGAAGCCAACATTTGGTTGGGATGGTTTTGGTGATTGTGTGGGTAGAATGACTTTTACCAAGGATGATGGCATTGGAGGGCAAAATGAAAACTGCCTTTGGATGTTCTGAGTTTGAGGGCCCACAGGATCAAGGAATGTCTCTCCAAGTGGACATACGTAGAGCATGCCGTATACACAAGTCTGAAGCCCAAGAGAGCACTCTGAGTTACAAGCATGAAATGTGAGCAACAGCGTCACTTAGAGAATCATCAGGAAATAAGTGTGGGTGCCTCAGCATGGATGAGATTGCCCAGAACAAATGCACAGAGAGAGGAAACCAGATGGCCAAGGGTGAAAACCACACTTAAAAGATAGAAGGGAGAAAAGGAGCTTGTAGAAGCCTGGCAAAAAAGTGGGAAGACGGTGATATCCCAGGGCTCAAACATAGAAAGAATTTCAAGAACAAAAAAGGTGCCTGATGCCACCGAACTGAGAGATCACTAAAGGAAGAACATAAGGGGCTCTTCAGCTTTCACATGTAGAGGTCACTGTCAGAATGTGAGACCATGTCTGTGGTGAGCGGAGGTGGATACAGAGATCAAGAGATGGTGGTTTTCTTCATTGTTCTTGTGGGGAGGGACTTGAGTACCATGTATATTAAAGAGAATTCAGTAAAGAAGTTAGAGATGTGGGAGAGAAAGGGACTGGTGGAAGGAGTGACGTCCCCTAGGAAGTGAGAATGAGTGAAATGTAGAATTAGAACATCTGAAGAGACTGATGGAAAGAGGAGAGATAAGCCAGTCCATTCCAAACCAGAAATTACTTTTGATTCTGTTGTTTGTTTGCTTATTTTTTGTCAGTTATTTTTGAGATGGCCGAGGAGCCGTTCTTTAGAAAATATTCACTAACAACCACAGACATTTCCATTTATTTTTACAGAGTTCCCCATAGGGAACAACTTGACCTTGACTTCTCTACATCCCTTTTCTGGCCAAGATGCTCCCATCTTGACCTTGACCATGGTCCCATCACCAGGCCACCTCTCACTGAGCACCTGCTGCATCAGAGACACTAGGATGGATCCTGGAGGTTCCAAGGTGAAAACAAGAGAACCCAAGACCCTCACCTACTAAAGGAGACAAGCACATTGACTGCAGTATGGATGCATAACTTTTATTATGAACTTTGGAAGTGCCACGCACTGCTCTAAAACTTTTATAGATACTAACATTTTTAGGTTTCATAACAAGTTCTGTCCACATTTTATAGATAAGGAAACTGAGACACACAGGTTATCCAGCTGATTTCAGATATAGTGCTTATAATCATTTAAATACAATAAATAAATTACAAGAATAGGCATACGCTATAGTCAAGGCTATGGTTTTTCCTGTGGTCATGTATGGATGTGAGAGTTGGACTGTGAAGAAGGCTGAGCACCGAAGAATTGATGCTTTTGAACTGTGGTGTTGGAGAAGACTCTTGAGAGTCCCTTGGACTGCAAGGAGATCCAACCAGTCCATTCTGAAGGAGATCAGCCCTGGGATTTCTTTGGAAGGAATGATGCTAAAGCTGAAACTCCAGTACTTTGGCCACCTCGTGCGAAGAGTTGACTCATTGGAAAAGACTCTGATGCTGGGAGGGATTGGGGGCAGGAGGAGAAGGGGACGACAGAGGATGAGATGGCTGGATGGCATCACTGACTTGATGGACGTGAGTCTGAGTGAACTCCGGGAGTTGGTGATGGACAGGGAGGCCTGGCATGCTGCAATTCATGGGGTCGCAAAGAGTCAGACATGACTGAGCGACTGATCTGATCTGATCTGATCGTAAATGTCTGAAGGAGAGATACACAACCCAAGCTGGGAATGAAGAAGATGAGGTGATACCCAAGCTGGGTCATAAAGAACAGGCAAAGAAACTAGCTACATGAAGAAGTAGGGGAAAGAACTCTAGCAGGAAAGACAAGGCAAGGAGAAGCATAAGGATGGGGAACGTGACAGGTGCTTGGGAGCTGCAAACATTCAGTGTTGTTAGAGTAGGAGGTATGACACAGGTGGTAGAGACTTTTAGGCAAGTCTCAGGCCTGATTCTAAATACACGGCAATCTGAATATTTCAGCCCAATAGTTATTGGGTACCTACTCCATACGTGCCAAAGAGGAACTCAAGAAGAATAAGAATGTTCCCATCCCATCGCACACAGTCTAGTGGGAGAGACTAGAGTATAAAACAGTATTTTGGATGAGATGAAGTGTTAATAAATATTAGGGCAATACACGGCAGTGACCCAGATGAGGCAACAATTACTTCTGCCTGGAGAAGAAGAGAAGGTTCTCAACCAACATTTCTGGCTCTGGATACCAAAGGAAGAAACTAGTCATAGATGGCGTGGGTGCATCGCAAAGGTGAGGTGCGTGGTTCGCCAGTGCAGCAAGGGCTGTAGAACTCTGTGCTTGGTGGGATCTCCAGGCCCGGAACACTGCCTGGTGCATCGCAAGTGCTGAGTAAGCATTTGTTGAAAGAATAAAATCAATGAATGAGGTGCTAGGCTAATGGAGAAACATAGGAAAATCTAGGTGGAAAAGGACAGCGCCGCTCAGGGGAGGTGGGGATCAGAATGATGATAGACATACATGGAAAGGTGGAAGGATGATTGTGGTTGGTGAACTTTAGGAATTCAAGATTTCACAGGAAAGCAGTTTGGGCGATGAGCAGGTCTACGATGCATTGTCTGGCCATGCACATGGGCTTTTGGGTTGTATGAAAAGGCTGGGGAAAGTCATGGCAGACGGCGCAGTGGACAGGGAGCCTGTGATCCAAGCATTGCAGTCCCTGGGTTCAAGGATGGCAGTGGTAAGCACGGGAGAGGAAGTCTCCTGGGAGGATGCATTGCTGCGTGCAGTCTCTGGAGCCATAGAACAGAAGAAGCACTCAGGTCAAGGGCGCTCCCAGCTGCCCTCCTGGCCCCAAGACATGGGCCCCAAGGGAAGGAGTTGGGTGACTGATTGGTAGGTTTTTCCTCAAGGTGAACTGTAATCAGAGCAAGTGTTTAGAAGTATTTGATGATAAACGGTGACCATAGCATTTCTTAGGGCTTCCCTGATGGTTCAGATGGTAAAGAATCTGCCTGCAATACAGGAGACCTGAGTTCGATCCCAGGTCAGGAAGATGCCCTGGAGGAGGGAATAGCAATCCATTCCAGTATTCTTGCCTGGAGAACCCCAGAGACAGAGGAGCCTGGTGGGCTATATAGTACAAGGGATCACAGAGAGTCAGACATGAGTGATTAACACTTTCACACTTCACTATAGCATTTTTATTCTTTGTTTAACGATTTAAAAGAACTTACACAGTGGGGGGATTTTGAAGGGGATGTTCGCTGTCTGGAAAACATTCAGGAGAAGCAGCCAGCAACTGAAACTGAACCAGGAATTGAAACTGAAGCTCTAATACTTTGCCCACCTGATGCAAAAAGCCGACTCCGGAAAAGACTCTGGCGATGGAAAAGATTGACGGCAAGAGAAAGGGACAACAGAGGATGAGATGGTTGGATAGCATCACCAACTCTATGGACACGAGTTTGAGCAAACTCTGGGAGATAGTGAAGGGCAGGGAAGCCCGATGTGCTGCAGTCCATGGGGTCGCAAAGAATCAAACATGACTTAGCAACCCAACAACAACAACCAGCAACTGTTGCAATACTTTGGCATAAGCTTCCCTGTTGGCAAAGCTTGAGCTTTTCCAGGTATCAGGTTGACTCGGAGCACAGATTTGCATTTAACCGGCATATCTCCACAAAATGCGCTGGCAACAGTCCAATGTCCTGCTAATCTTCGGGAAACGTATTAAGGAAAAACCTTCATTTTCCAAGATCCCGGTTTCTGCAGTATGCATGCTCAAGAATGTGACAGAAGAAAATATTCTGCAGTATATAGAAACTGATGAATCAGAGGAAATAAACTAATGGCAATTTATGTTCCACTATTCCAGAATTGGAACAACTTTTTGTATTAAGGGAGCTTCCTTTGTGTAGACATGAGGAATGTCTAATTCCACTTTACTGGTCTCTGTGCCATGGGGATGTTATTTAGGGTGTTTTTTCTTTGATAAATATCGTGAGTTTTTAGTAATACAGATCAGATGTTAGCACCTGGATTTTTCCTTTTAATTATCCCACCCTTCTTGTTATCAACATAGATTCAGGAAGAATTTTAGTATTTCTACTTCTTTGCAAGTCCAGCTATGAGCTCAATTAGTGTTAAAGATCTGGGAATCTAAATGCTCCTGACTTGCTTATTATAATACATAAGAAAAAAACCACTGTAAAATGTTTTCTAACCTGCATAGAAACACTGTTGTGAATTTTTTTAATGTTTACAAAATTTTTCTAATTTCTGGTTTAAACTTTTCAATTTCAATTGTGGACCAAAACAGTTCAGAAATATAAATGAAGATGAAACTTATGCTCTATTAAAGTTATTTAATATATTAGCCATGTACATTTCTAAGTATTAAAAGATATACAAATAATTGGTAACACTGTCAAGTTTAATGTACCCAGATTTCTTTGCCAGTCTCACTGAAGGGACAGTTATTTGAGTATATGGCATAGGTGTGTGTACGCTAAGTCACTTCAGTCATGTCCAACTCTTTACAACCCCATGGACTGTAGCCCACTAGGCTCCTCTGTCCATGGGATTCTCCAGGCAAGAACACTGCAGTGGGTTGCCATGCTGTCCTCCAGGGCATCTTCCCGACTCAGGGATCAAGCCTGCGTCTCTCATCTCCTGAACTGGCAGGTGGATTCTTTACCACTGGTGCCACCTAGGAAGCCCCCAATGGCATAGGTACCCTAGAGTTAAAAGAATAGACTTTAGGATGTCCTCTTGATATGAAAAAAAATTACCTTAGATGTTACTGATCTACCCATGTCTGCTGATTTGGAAATTTCTAGAAGTTGGGAAGTCCTCTAAGCCAGATATAGTCACCTGTTTCTACAAAGTTTCTGTTCCTGCCCTTCTCTCTCCACGGTCCAGAGGCATCTAGAAGACAACCTCCCTACTGAAATCCTGCCCACACAAAAGATGTTTTTACTGTATCCTAATTTAAAGTGTAAAACATGCATAAAAGAGAAGTCTTTCATTTTCCTTAAAAAAAAAAGCAACATTTCTATAAGACAATTAATTTGGTGCATTGCCTGGAAAATAATAGGCATCCTCATTAGAGAGCATGTTCACTTCGTGTTTGTCTGAGGAATGTGTTGTGTGTCGTCTTTAGAGAAGTGCTGACATTTCTTAGAGATTTTTTTGAGTGGAATTTCTCTTCTGTCTCATTCCCTTTGATTCAAATGTTTTCTATATTATTTATAGTGTGTGATCGTCCACAAAACCTTTCCCTTCAAAGAGATGGCATGTTAAAGTGTCAGAAAGGCCAGCTACTAGAATCAGCCTGCCTGTGGGCAGCTGGAAGAGAGCAGACGTCCTAAGAGGAGAAGAAACTAAAGAAGCGAGGATTCATGCGTCCTGACCGGGGACAGAGCTGGGAGAAAGAGTGTGTTATCCTGACAGAAACAGACACGCGGATTAGTGAGAGAGGCAGAAATGTATGTGTGGAGTTGTAAGGAGGTTAGAGACCTTACATCTGCCTTTCTAGACGCTACCAGTGTCTCTGAAGGCTTGATATTTTGTAAAAAAAAAAAAAAAAAAAAGCAAATGCTTCGAGAGGGAAGGGTTGGTGCCAAAGTCAGTCAGTGCTTGTTACAAACACTGGAGAATTGATCCAACTAAGGACGACACTTGGGACCAATTAATTCAAAGCCAGTTGCAAAAAAGGATACAATAAACCAGGGAGCAGAGCTTCATTTAAATATATTGAGTGACTGGGGAAGATTACTGGAAATAGCTCAAAACCAGAAAAATCTCCAAGGGCCGAAAGGCAACTGTAAACATAACAGCTGTAGGCTCTCACGAGTCATCAGACAAACCTAAATAAAGCCGCATGACAAAACACTGGCCAACCGGACGTCAGCTGGAAACCTTACAAAAGCAGTGTTTTACAAGTGAAGAGTTCAGGGACTTATCTCCTCCAAGACACATTTTGCTCAAATTTCAAGGTGATATTTAACAGCAATCAAGATAGGAACTTTGAATAGACAGAGAGAAATATAAGGCTTAGATGAAATCTGATAGAGGACTAGGATCACAGATTGAATATATTTTGCTTAAATACTTTAGGAAAGACTTATTTCTACCTCTATGATATGCTTTTTTTAAAAAAGAAAATTTTAGTTTAGGTACTTTCTGACTTACAAAGGGACTGTGTTATAGGAGTTTCTGAGCCTGTTTTTTAGAACCTGGAATATATCTTCCTATAGATTTAATATTGTAAAATGGCACTCATATGCCACTGCTGACCGTAAGGAGCTTTGTTGTTTGTCTGAGTTTCAAGAGTGGCTTACAATAGAGCTGCATGTGCCAGCTTAAGAGTTCTGGGATCTGGAGTCCATTCAGTTTAGAACAGAAGCATTGAGGAGCAAAGGGAACTTCCTCCCCTATTGATGAATGTTGACCTTGTCCTGGACAAACTTCTCAAAGTAGGAAAAGGTTTTGTTCACCTTTATACTAGTCAAGACACAGCTGTCCCTCTCCATTCTTTGGGAGCTCAGTTTGGTGGGTTTAGTAAGGAGGTGGCTCAGACATCCTGAGCACGCACAACCTAAAACCTCCGTATGACTCTCAGACACTTCTCTTTGCTCTGAAACTTCATAGTTTTATGAATTGTGTTTGTGTGTGTGTGTGCGCATGCACTAAGTCACTCAATCACGTCCAAATCTTTGAGACCCTATGGACTGTAGCCCATCAGGCTCCTCTGTCCAAGGGATTCTCCAGGCAAAAATACTGAAGTGGGTTGCCATGCCCTCCTCCAGGGGATCTTTCTGAACCAGGGATCAAACCCACGTCTCCTACATCTCCTGCATCTCCTGCGTTGCAGGCAGATTCTTTACTGCTGAGCCACCAGGGAAGCCCATTTTATGAATTAGAGAATTCCATGAATTCATTCAAAATCATATTACAACATATATATTTTTAAACTATGGCAGTGTTCTGATACAGAGCAGGGTATTGGAACTAGAATAAGGCCATACAACACCTTTCATCCCATCAAAATTTCAGTGGTCTGAAGGAGAAGATCCTTTGGTTATAGTTTTTAATCTTATAAATAAATATTTTACATGTGATGAGGTCATAAGAGACTTAGGAATAAGAAATACTATTGTTTAAGACTAAGTTAAGCTGCTGTAACAAATAAAACCCCGTGTTTCCATGACATTGCGGCAGTACCACCTGCAGGCTTTGTTCCAGGAAGTCCTTCCACACAGTGAAGGCTCCTCTTGTGCTGTGATTCCACCATCTCCTAGAGCCTGGGCGTTTCTAAACCAGTTGGCAGAGAGAGGAAGGGAGCTGGAGAAGAATTCTCTCTTCGTACCCACACTGGTCCAGAAGAGACACACACTCCTTTTGTTCTTGTTCTGTTGGTGGTAACTAGGCATGTGGCTCCACCTCCTTGTCCAGGAAATTCCACTCCCAGATTCATGGTACTTTTTCAGGGGTCTCGTGGGAAGGAGAAAACGTTTCATGAGAGGTTGGCAGTCACAGGCACTGTGGCCTGAGAAGGAGTAAGCTTTCACCTTGTCTAAAGACGTTGAGGTAGGTTTCCAGAAGATGCAACATTTGATTTGCCTTGACGGGTGACAGGCAAATAAATGAGATAAAGGCATTTTTTCCTTTCTGCTTACAGAAAGTAAGCAGATAAAGAGAAAGATCATGGAGCATTTGAGGAATTGAAAAGAAAATAGCAAAAGCCCAGTCACTGGTTAGAAGACACTTCTTGTTCAAGTAATGACCCTCCGCATATCCATGTTAAGAGTTAGACAAAAGAAAGCTAGCTGGATGGACCTAAAGCCTCTTAGGAAATGACTCATTTTACCTGCCTTTGTGGATAGTATTAAAATGATCAGATTTGGTTTTCTACATCTCTGAATTTGATTCCTCTGCTGAGAACTGCAGAGAATGCCAAATGACTTCTCATGGAGAGGGTTGATATTTAGTATTCTAAAGGGTCTTTCTGGGTAAGTGCAACCAGACCCAATGAATAATAGAAACAGTGTATATCTGTCAAGTGTAATTATAACACTGAATATGCTCTTCTTGCATTCTGACTCCTGTAGGCATTAGTTTAAACATCTGAACATGCTGGCACTCCAGACCTGTGAGGATTCTTCTTTGAGAAATAGCATGCCCTTATTATTTGGGCCATTTTTAATATGGAAAAAAAGCTCACATCTTCTTCAAAATGAATTTATGGTACAGTTTGACCACTCTCTTTTTTAAAGAATCTTCTCAGATCTCTTAAGAATAGGAAAGAAGTAAGGAAGAATGTTTCAATCTAGTTTTAAATTACCTCTAATTTTCTGTATTTAAATGAAATTTCTTCTTTGCATTTTGATTAATCTCTCTGATTAAATACTGGCTAAAATTATAGAACAGAGTAGCTTAAAATGTCACCAACCTTTGCAAAAACAGTGAAAAAATGATCAGATAGTAGCTTTTAAAAATTATACAGTGTTTGTTTACTGTTGAATGATTAAAAATCCAGAAAAGCAAAAAGAATTACCCCCCAAAATCAACTATACTCTCAAATTCTGACATATGTAACACCACTCTTTTGATGTGCACATTTCCACACATTTTTATATGTGCTTATATATAATTTTTTACAAAAAGGTGATCATAGTAGTACATACTGTTTGTAACATATTTGTTTCAAGTAACTGCATTTTAGAAACACATTTCCATGTCTTTTTATTTCCTGTTATAATTTATTACAAGATATTGAATATAGATTCCTGTGCTATACAGTAGGACCTTGTTGTTGTTTTTTAAAATTAATTTATTTATTTTACTTGGAGGATAGTTCAGTTCAGTTCAGTCACTCAGTCATGTCCAACTCTTTGCGACCCCATGAATCACAGCATGCCAGGCCTCCCTGTCCGTCACTAACTCCCGAAGTTTACCCAAACTCATGTCCATCGAGTCGATGATGCCATCCAGCCATCTCATCCTCTGTTGTCCCCTTCTCCTCTTGCCCCCAATCCCTCCCAGCATCAGGGTCTTTTCCAATGAGTCAACTCTTCTCATGAGGTGGCCCAAAGTATTGGAGTTTCAGCTTCAGCATCAGTCCTTCCAATGAACACTCAGGACTGATCTCCTTCAGAATGGACTGGTTGGATCTCCTTGCAGTCCAAGGGACTCTCAAGAGTCTTCTCCAACACCACAGTTCAAAAGCATCAATTCTTCGGCGCTCAGCTTTCTTCACAGTCCAACTCTCACATCCATACATGACCACTGGAAAAACCATAGCCTTGACTAGATGGACCTTTGTTGGCAAAGTAATGTCTCTGCTTTTTAATATGCTATCTAGGTTGGTCATAACTTTCCTTCCAAGGAGTAAGTGTCTTTTCATTTCATGGCTGCAATCACCATCTGCAGTGATTTTGGAAGGCAAAATATTTGTTTAGGTAGACTGATTAAGAAAGTTGTCTTTTTAGCTATTATGACCAGAAATAAGAGAAAAGGAAGAGTACCTGATGGTGAATCACTTTTGTTATTTAACATGATCCATTTTCATGGGATGCTTTGTTCGGGTAGAAACCGGTTGGCCCAACCACTGGCGATACTGTGAAGTGTTGTCCTGTCATTTTGCAGAGGCGGAAATGCATGACCTCAGGGGTCTATTGACTCTTCTACAATGTTAATTGGCCATTTCTCCTAGGATGCTCTCAACCTTGAGATTCTAAGATACTGTATTTTTAATGTTCAACCCTAAGAGTCCTCATTTCTAATATTCATTACTAAATAGAAGATAAGAACAAATTTAAGTAATTGTAGCTAGAGGAAAACTGTTAAGATAATTTAGATCTTTCACAAAGATTTCAAGGCACATTTACAGAAGTCTTTCACATTTTAACAAAGTTGTTATGGTAGAAAGACAATGATTCTCCCCTCCTGTCATCTCTCTCTGCTGACCCCGTGGCATGTTTTCACTTTCTCTCCATTATTTGCCTGATACTCCAAATACTGTAGTTGAAGAGCATCTGGTGGTGTTGTGGAAAATGGAATAAATCTCTGTTTTGCATTCTGAGTTTGTAGCATGTAGAATATAGAATCTTCATGTGGCACTTTGCCCCCTCATTAAAGAGGTCTTGTCTGAAGTCATACCAAGCTGGCATTGAAAGAATCTGCTCAATAGGAAACAATTTGTTGTAGAACAGAGAGACAGAAACAGTGTCCGTGATGTGACCTATAGTCTGGGCTGGAACTCAGCCCGTGGCAACCAGGAAGCAGTCTGTTTTCCTTATGATGGCTTGTTCACAGCCCTCATCAGCAGGCATGCACCTTGCAAAGCCTCATCCTTTTCTCCTTGGATCTTGCCTTTGGCTTTTACTCATGATATGTCCTTGCTCCTTGGAAGAAAAGTTATGACAAACCTAGATAGAATATTAAAAAGCAGAAACATCACTTTGCCAACAATGATTCGTATAGTCAAACCTATGATTTTTCCAGTAGTCATGTATGGATGTGAGAGTTGGACCATAAAGAAGGCTGAGCACCAAAGAACTGATGCTTTTGAACTGTGGTGTTGGAGAAGACTCTTGAGAGTCCCTTGGACAGCAAGATCAAACCAGTCCCTCCCAAAGGAAATCAACCCTGAATATTCATTGGAAGGACTGATGCTGAAGCTCAAGCTCTAATACTTTGCCCACCTGATATGAAGAGTCAGCTCATTGGAAAAGACCCTGATGCTGGAAAAGATTGAGGGCAGGAGGAGAAGGGGACAACAGAGGATAAGATGGTTGGATGGCATCACTGACTCAATGGACTTCAGTTTGAGCAAACTCCAGGAGATAGTGAAGGACAAAGAAGCCTAGTTTGTTGCAGTTCATGAGGTTACAAAGAGTTGGACATGACTGAGTGGCTGTACAACAATATGATGTGTCCACATAAACACAGGCATCCATAGCTCAGTCATTTATAAATTATAACTGATTAATTGACTGGTATTGTATCTCCTTATAAGCTTCAGCTTGGTCCATGTTAACACCTGTGAACTTCTTTCTGATTCAAGCTGTTTTTGCATCCAGTTGTATTACCTTTGTTGGCCATCAAATCCCACATTCCATTCTTTTTGAACTCTCCATCACCAAATATCTCAGTAAACCTACTCTCTCTGACATCACCTGAAACCAGCCCCATAAATCACCCCCAGTCCTCCATGAAAGCACATCTCCCCCAATGAATGGTTTCCATTTTGCTGCACAAGTTAATCTTAATCAAGAGAGAAGCTTCTTTGACATCCATCCCCTCTTTGATCCACTCTCCTCTCCATCTCTGGAGAATCCTTAGGCATCCAGTTTTGTGGTTTCTCTCCTGCAGCTTCTACATTTCCTTTCATCACAAATATTCTCTCCCCACCATCACCATCTGGGACCTCCATTTATCCTTCCAAACTGGCACTCTCTGCCCAGCAGACAAGTCCCCGCTGATTCCAAACATGGGAGTATTTAAACCCTGACTACATGTCCCTTACTGAGGATAGGGGCTGTTTCAAGCCACATGTCCTTTTGGAAAGCTTTTTGTCTTTTTCCTTTTTATATAATATAGGTCCATTAATATTCAAGAAGTTATCCTCAGAAGTTAGTTAAATGCATGGAGAAAGCTAAAATTAGAAAGGCTTTGCATTTTAAAGACAGCTCTCTGTTTTTGCATGGCCAATGGTAACTCCCTTCTGTTTCCTTTTCTCTATGGATGCCTTTGTGAAGTTATTTTTTAACCATAATAAAAGGCTTAAAGGCCAAAATACATAAAGAGAAAGATCTCTCATACTCAGGAGGTTATCAAGATACCAGAGGTTTAAAAATTAGTTCAGCGCATTGATTCTTAAGCTCCAGGCATTTCCTTGAAGAATTTCCAAAAGACTTCAAATAATATTTTTCCTTGCCAGTGTTCATGTTCAAATGTGTTTAACACTGAGATTTTGGGTGTGAATATGCATATTTGGCTCTAGAAATTTCCATCCTCACAAACTAAGACGCTAGTAAAGATTAGTAGGGTTTATTTCCTGCATGATATGAAAAATGGTACAGCACAGTTAGAAAAATAGAAGCTCACTGGTTAGTTACAACTGGATGTGAACATCTTACAGACTCAGCTTCCTTATGTAGGCAGTGAAGGTGAGCTTGGAAGTTGGACTTCATTCTCAGACATCCATCAGCCTTAACACTGATGGGTTCGATTATATGCTTCAAAACTGAAGTGAAGTTTTTCGCAGAGAATTAGACCAACTGCAGACTTGGAAGGACCACAGCCCACACAAAATTGCACACACTTCTGACACCACTACAAGTTCAGTGAGTCCCCCAAACCAGGCTCAGGTTCAATGATTCTCTAGAAGGACTCACAGAACTCACTGGAAGCTGCTCTACTCATGTTTATGGTTATTACAGGGAAAGAATCAATGCCGGTCAGACAAGAAAAGAGCACAGAGGCACAGACCAGGAGAAGCCCCAGGGGCCGAGCCCACAGGCATGCTTTTCCTGTGGAGTCATGGACACTTTCCTTTCCCAGAATTGATTGTGCCAGTACGCATGGGGTACTGCCAACCAGGGCAGCTTCCCCGAGCATCAGTGTTCAGAGTCTCTATTCAGGCTCCATTACACAGGAATGGTCCACTGCCCATATGGCCAACCTCAGTCTCCAGCCCCTCCAGGGACTGAACTGTGTGATCCAAGCCCCCATCATCACATTATTGGTCTTTCTGGAGTGGTCAGCCTCCACCCTAAATACTATCTGGCAAGGTCCCCATCCCAGATACTGTGTAGTGAGGCCAGCCATCACCCAAATCACATTGTTAGGCTACCTGTCATGACCCGAGGTCCCCAGGCAGACAGGGACACCCCTACCAAGCATAACACTCCAAAGCTTTAGATTCTATCTGCCAAGGGCAAATCCAGACCCTTCCTTGGACAAATTTAAAGTGTTTAGTATACAGTTTGAAAATCTCTTGATGACAAGGAAGCAAAAGATTCCTAGGACCTGCCTACTGGAATCAAACTTGGCAACCCTAGTGTTGAAAGTCGTATTCCAGGACCACCTGCATCAGAGTCACCTGGCATTCGCAAAATACAGACTCCCAGGTGGCACTAGTGGTAAATTACGAATCCAACTGCCAACGCAGAGAACATAAGAGATGTGGGTTCCATCCCTGGGTCAGGAAGATCCCCTGGAGAAGGAAATGGCAACCCACTCAGTATTCTTGCCTGGAGAGTCCCCATGGACAGAGGAGCCTGGCAGGCTACAGTCCATGGAGTCAAAAAGTGTCAGACACGACTGAAGCGACTGAACACACACACACACAGCCCCACCCCAGCCTACTTAAGTGAAAGGAGCCTTGAAATATTCATTAGGCATGTTTCTTTTCTTTAGCAGTTTCCTATGGAGGCCAAAATTTGAAAAACGTAATTATGATCCCAGGTCCTTGTTCCTAACAGTAGAGTGGAAATAGCACAAGATGTGGATATGAGTGAAAATTCTGCTACTAACTCCACTACAGAGTTTAATGTCTTTGTTCCTCAAACATGACATGTTTGGGAACATTTGGCACAGTCTGTTTCAAACAGAGGTGACTCATGTATCAAGTTCCTAGACTGAAAAATATACATTATGTTACTGTATGATCCCAGGGAAGATGCTTATAGAATTATAAGATGGCATTCCTTATATATGCTAGTGTGTTAAGTTATGGTTTGCCTTAGGAAAATGCAGGGAGCTGTTTTTCTCAGAGTAACTACCTACTTGTTTGACCTCCAAACAATTGAATGGCAAGAGTGTTGCTCTTCATTCATAAATTGTCAAGTGCTTACTCTGTGTCAAGCATTGTTCTAGGCAGTGAGCAAAAAAGGGACAAAACAGGAAATCGCTCCTCTGCTTTCATGAGGCCAAGAGCACATATATATGGTGCCAGATGCTGATACATGCTATGTAGATCCAAAAAATGAGGATAAAGGGGGAAAGGCAGCTAAAGGATGGGATGTGGGTGGGGGAGACGCTATTTAACATAGAATGTTTAAGTGAAGTCACTCAGTCGTGTCCGACTCTTTGCCACCCCATGGACTGTAGCCCACGAGGCTCCTCCGTCCATGGGATTCTCCAGGCAAGAATACTGGAGTGGGCTGCCGTTTCCTTCTCCGGAGATCTTCCTGACCCAGGAATTGAACCCAGGTCTCCCGCATTGTAAGCAGACGCTTTACCATCTGAGCCACCAGGGAAGTCATAGGCATAAACATAGAATGTTTAGGGAAGGAATTTCTAAAATTCAGGCTGTTCACAGAGGGGTGGAAAAACAGCCATACAGTTATTGGGTCAAGGAACCAGTAAGTGTTTAGGAGCTGAGAGGAGAAGAGTGTCACAAAGTAATAAAGGAGAAAGCCTTGAGTGATGGGGTTGCAGAAAGACTAACAGGAGCAACACAGGCGGAGAGCACAGAGGCAGCTCTTTCAAGGAATTTGGCAACAGCAAGGAAGAAAGGAATGGGATGCAAGGACCAGAGAAGGGCTGTGTAGTGGCGGTGGCGGCTGTTAGCATTAGAGGCGTGTCGGTACGTTGATGTGGAATGATCCAGTAGAGGACAAATGACAGAGGCTGTACAGGGAGGGGGGAATTGCCGGAGACATGTCCTGGAGCAGGCAGGAAGGAATGGCATCCGGTGTGCAGTGGAGCACCTGGCCTTGGACAGGAGCACCGGTGTTCTCCTTACTTCTTCCTCCTGTTCCGCATCTCTCTGATCCCCACGGGGACCTCATTTCCGCCTCCCTGCGCCTTCTCGTACCCCTCCTCTTGCCTAAATTATTTTGCCTCCTAATGGACACGTAGCCCTTCCTTCATGGAAAAGAAAAAGAAAGCAGAAACTATTTATAACATTCTCCACTCACAGAGTGAGGCTAACGTGTCCACTCTGCCTGCTACCAGTTTTGTTACATGGATCCAATGAGATCTGGTGCAGAATAGCCCTTGGGAAGCTATCCATCCTTGAAGTTCACTTTAGAAGGGAAATAAATCGTCACCAGAATTGTAACCGTGCTGGCTGGTCTTCTCAGCATGCTCACTTTGTGTACCTTCCCTGGTCTTTTTACCCATTCTGTACTTAATGACCAATTTTTTTTGCTGCTTCCCAATAGCACTTTGAGTCTAGTGTGTCTGAAGCTTACCTCACCTGCTGGCAGAACCCAGAGTCCAAAAGTCTACTCTTCTGGACAGTTGTTAAATTCATCTCTCAATACATTAAGCCTGGAGTGATTTGTTTGAGAAAAAAAAAAAAAAAAACGCATGGTGAATTAGAATGAGAGCAGATAGTGCCACCTGCTGGAATTATACTCGAAGAAAAGGAGGGGAGATAGTCTCTATTAATACCAAGAGCTGTCCATGGTTTTGTCCCATTCGTTACATTGTCACTCAAATGCAGTCATGATCCAGAGGCAGTCAAAGACAGTTTCTGCCATATATGCTTGCTTCTAATGCCCATCTACCACGTTATGCATTTCTTTTTCAACATCTCTCTTTTCTCCCTGTAGCGTTCCAATACATATAACTGCCAGTAAGATCACCAGGGCTTCCCTGGTAGCTCTAAAGAATCAGCTGGTAAAGAATCCGCCTGCAATGCAGGAAACCGCAGTTCGATTCCTGGGTCAGGAAGATCCGCTGGAGAAGGGATAGGCTACCCACTCCAGTATTCTTGGGCTTCCCTGGTGGCTCAGACGACAAAGAATCAATGTGGGAAATGTGGGTTCAGTCCTTGGATTGGGAAAATACCCTGAGAAGGGAACAGCTACCCACTCCAGTGTTCTGGCCTGGAGAATTCCATGGACAGAGGAGCCTGGCTGGCTACAGTCTATGGGGTTACAAAGAGTCGGACACAACTGAGCGACTTTTACTTTCACTCACCAGTAAGACCAACTGTATTTCATTTATTGTTTCTCTTAGAATCTCTTGGAAATTAGATCATAGAATGTTCACATTCAAAGGGAACTTAGAGCTTGTCAATATGTTTTCAAACACATTTTGGACACAGAAACTCTTGGGGAACTATAGATGTAATCCCCCTTTCAGACACCAGTAGACTGAACCCAAAAAGGGGCCAAGGCAGAGTGAAGACTAAAAATCATAAATACTGATTGCTAAACTGTTCTCTATATCAGTTAAGATGCTTTCAGCTGCAACACAGATGGCTTTAGCAATAATGGATATCTCACATGAGAAGCCTTGTGGGGCTCCAGGAATACCTTAGGTGAGCAACGTCACCTAAGCCCAAGCTTCATCCCATTTCCCTCCCTGTTCTCTTCAGTGTGTCTGAGGTTTGCAAGATGGCCCCACCAACACTGGGAACCACATCTTCACCCAAGATCAAGGAGTGAAGATGGATGACTCTCTCTTCCCTTATGAACTAATAGATTTGTCTTCTAAAGGCTCCCCCTCATGCCTTATTGGCCAGGGGAAATGAAAGGTCCCATCTTAAGTGGGTTACTGGCAAGGAGCACAGCACTCTCATGTATGACTTAGAAAAAATCCAGATTCACCCGCTGGGCCCGGGGTAGGGCCATCCATATGTGAAGCACAGAGTTGTGTGGAAGCCCATAGCTTCCTGGGCAAAATTGGGTCAGCTCACAGGGAGGAGGGTAGGGGAACAGCTAGCTGTCAGGCAAAATTCTCCGTGGGTCTCTCCCATTTCTGCTTGTCTTCTGAACAAGAGGCATTGTCAGCTTTGTTCATACCTTTGAAAGGATGTGGGTATAGCGGTCTTGGAAGATAGATTGTCTTCCTCCAGAACAGAAGGTAGATTTATTTCCTGACCGGGTAAATAAAGCTAATGTCTCTTCCCAAGGCAAACATTAAGCAGACTTGCCAGCAGCCCCTCTAAAACTTATGGGTTTCCTGAGGTCAGAGTGCACCAGCTTCCTGAGCAACATCCCCCCTGGACTGCTCCACACGGCCCCCACGGGAGCTGGGGCCCAGAGAAAACCAAGGCAGATGGACGCTCATGTTGCCTGCTGCCCCATGAGGAATACAACGCTTTGTCTCTGACCCAGGAGCGGCCTGTCTTCCGTCCACATCTACAAAATGATGGCAAGCCAGCTTGTGAGCTTGGAAGCAAGTTGCTCCCCAGTCTTCCTGACACCAACAGAAAGGCAACCATGCGTGTTTGCTACAGTGTTCTCCTTAATGAGCCTCCCTAGAAACACCCAACTCTCAAATACTTAGTTCTGGAAATAAGAATGGTTTCAAGATGTCAGAAATCCCTTTTCCATGGGCAGAAACAGGGCAGCCCTTCCGTCTCCAACCGGAGGCGCACGTTAAGTGATGATGGTATTGTTGGCTGTGGTGTCCTTTACGCTATCTCCCTTTCATTCACTGGCTGACTCTCTCTGTAATTATCTTTTTTAAAATGTCAGCTCCTCTCACCCAGAAGACCAAGAGCAATCAGCCGCAAACTGAACTTTAGAAGCTTTTAAAACACACTTGCCGTTCGGCGGGGAGATGGGATTTCTCAAAGGCAATGTCAGGGAAGCTGATGCTGAATGACAGATGAAGGAACTCTTTCCTTCACTCTCACATGGGGCCTTGCGGCCCCTTCCTCGGGAAGCCCCACAGGAAAGTGGGATGGGCTGAAACTGCAAAGGTTTCTTCAGTGAAGCCTGGATGGAGGCTCTTGGAGGAGGATCTGTTCTCGGTTTTTCCACTAGTCATGGACGGATGTGAGAGTTGGACTATAAGGAAGGCTGAGCACAGAAGAATTGATGCTTTCAAATTGTAGTGCTGGAGAAGATTCTTGAGAGTCCCTTGGACTGCAAGGAGATGAAGCCAGTCAATCCTAAAGGAAATCGATCCTGAATAGTCATTGGAAGGACTGATGCTGAAGCTGAATGTGAAAAGCTGACTCATTGGAAAAGACCCTGATGCTGGGAGAGATTGAGGGCAGGAGGGGACGGGGGTGACTGAGGATGAGATGGTTGGATGGCATCACTGACTAAATGGATGTGAATGTGAGCAGACTCCAGGAGATGGTGAAGGACAGGGAAGCCTAGTGTGCTGCAGTCCATGGGGTCACAAAGAGTCAGACACGACTGAGCAACTGAACAATAAGGACTGTTCTCAGAGTCCCTCTTACTGCACCCAGTTGGGGAGAGAGGACTGAGCTACAGTGGGCTCCTGGGGACCTCTCCTTCTCTAGAGGGAAGTGTTGGTGTTAAGAAGACCATGGCCCAGAGGCAGAAACAGGGGATCCAGTGTGACAAGCAGAGAGGGAAGCATAGGTATTTCCTGGTAGCTGCTGGTCCTCAGGGTTTCTCCTAATGGTGACAACTTAAAGACATGAACAAAAATCCATCATAGCAGGAGGAGAGGAGTGGAGAAAATTAGAGCAGCATCAGTCCCTCCAAGTCAAACCTTAGGGCTCAACTCAATTTATCCCTACATTGTATTTCCCTGATGGCTGCTGATGCCTCTTAAAACGAAACCATCTTTCCTACTTAGCTCGGAAAGCCTTGTTCTCTGGCTAGTCTGACAACTTACATTTTTAAAATGCATCTGCTAAAACACAGCACTGCAAGAACAGAACAAATTCAATCTTAAAACCTGAAGTTACGTTTTCCCCGTCGACTCATGCCAGAAATTCAGGGAAAGATCATTCCATCCATGAGTCAGGTGATTGCTGACCTGCATTCTCATCATACCTGTGTAGAAACCTTGGTGAAGGTCACTCCAGTGAATCCTGGAATGCAGGAGCCCCTAATTCAGAGAAGAAATGTCACCAGTACACGTGTGGGATCACCACAGGTGTTAAAATTAAAGTCCCCTTTCTAATGACATAAAGGAGCCAAGTTCCCCAGTACAATGAGGTTGATTACATTGAGCTCTGTGTCTAATGTCTCTGGAGCTCAATAGAGTAAATGCCTCCTCAGAGGGGCCTGACCCAGGGGTGGAGAACAGTCTAGGTCCCAAGAGAATCCGGCCCACTGCGGTTTTTAAATTAGAAGTTTGATTGCTTGCAACATCATCTCGAAATGGTACCAGTGCCAAGCGCCTGAATTTTTCATTAGCCTGGGGGAGAAAAAATGACAGATATTTAATTAAACCGCTTGGCGATTCATCAGAGGCTTATTGATAGATAGAGGCACCAAATCACTTTCTAAGCAAAGCTAGGCCCTCCAGTGATGTGGGGAATCTGTTCTGTCAAAAAGCATTTGCCAAGCTGAGGAGCTGGGACCCACATGCTGCTTCCCCGTCACTCTGCCTTTCCTGCCAATGGCAGGAAAAAAAAAAAAAAAGTTTAAAAAACGTGTTTATAAAGCACTCAGTGGTCACTGAGGAATTTAAAACCTAACATGTGAAGTAAGAAAGCTACTAACAATTGAAGTTACCAGCACACCCTCCTAACCCATTTTTCCATTGTTGGAAGGTGATTTAATCAAGGAGGTTGACTGGGAGCAGACCTAGGAAAATAAAAGGAATGATTTGTGGTCAGTGCCGGAGGGGAAGTTATGAGAAGGACTCGGCATCCCAGATGGCGAGTGTTCAAGGTGTGCAGCAGGTGATTCCAGAAGGGGGTCTTAGGCAGGACCCATGCTGCCCTGTGCACAGCCCCAGGGGTCAGGAAAAGAGGCGGGTCATCCTCACTGCCTGCACAGCTCACAGCTCCCAAACTCTCCAGAGGAACTTTAAAGATTAGATTGAAAGTGTCAGTTGCTTAGTCGTGTCCTCATGGACTGTAGCCCTCCAGGCTCCTCTGTCCAGGAATTCTCCAGGCAAGAACGCTGGAGTGGGTTGCCATGCCCTCCTCCAGGGGAATCTTCCTGACCCAGCGGATCTAGTTACCAAAAGAGTACGTGTGTTGGGGGGTCTGGATGCCTGCCGCTCAGAAGCCAGTAAAGAGGCCAGGTCGGTGGAAAGGAAAGTTTGCTTTATTTCAGATGCTGGCAACCAGGGGGGTAGGGTAGCAGACATCTGCCCAAAGGCTGACTTCCTCCCCCCAACACGCAGGGGCGAGAGCTTTTATAAACAGAGGAGGGGGGTTGCATGCAGAAACAGCACAGTCATCTGTAACAGTCATCTTCAAATTGGTCATCAGTGGTCTGCCTCGCATCATCTTGGTTGTTTCAGGACAGTTAGTTAATCTCCAGTTCCGGGGTGCACTTGTTCCCATTTCTTTGCAGTCAATTCTCGGAATTGTGGCAGCTCAAGTCCTAGGTACAGTCTGATCATCGTGTAGTTAATTTCTCCACCTGGGGTTTTGGTATCTGTAAGACGGCTCACCAGATGTGGCTCAGAATATTATCTACAGCCCTTGAGAAAGAACTAAAGGTCCTTGACTCTGCTTAGTGACTACATTATTATTATTTAGTCTCCTTTGACTGTTTTCCTTTGTTTCAGCATTTCTCACTTCTCTGATTAAACTTACTCTTTGACTAAAGTGTTCCACTGGCAGAGGACACGGTGGGGGGCAAGGACCTGCCCCCTGTGTGGGTCCGGCTCCGTTTCAGTCGAACTCAGGTGTTCTGCATTGCAGGCAGATTCTTTACTATCTGAGCCACCCAGAGAAGCCCAACAATTAGATTAAGGAAATAAATTTTTGCAAATTCCCCCAAAGCAATAGCTCTCGACTCTAGGTATATATTAATATTTGCCAGGAAGCTTTTAAAAAATACCAACACCTAACCCAGACCAGCTGAGTGGGGATCCCTGGGGACGGAGCTGCACACAGGTGTGTTTCGTAAAGCGCTCGTGTGGGTCTAAAGTGCAGCCAGGGCCACAAGTCACATCCTAGGAGACACTGAAGAGTCGCAGAGTATGTCGAGTTGGAAGATCTCAGGTTTTGGAAGTTAACAAGCCTGGTTCGGATCCTGACTCCACTACTCACTAAATCTAAGAAGCTCAACGTAGACTTAAATGTCCTAGGCTTCAGTTCTTTATTTGGAAAGACTCAATGAGGGCAACTTCTTGGTAAAATAAGAAAAGAAATGTATACCTGGCCCCCAATCTAAGCTCACTTTCCTCCCCTTGGTTATGATTCATTAACAATGAATTGACGCTTTATCCCTCCTCCAAGAATTTCGCCTTGGACCACTGTATACAATAGCAGGTGACAGGTGTAGATTCCTCTTTCTATCTGCTTTGTTTTTCCTCTAGAAAAAGTGAAAGTGAAGTCACTCAGTCATGTTGGACTCTTTGTCACCCCATGGACTATACCCTACCATGCTTCTCCATCCATGGGATTTTCCAGGCAAGAGTACTGGAGTGGATTGCCATTTCCTTCTCCAGAGGATCTTCCTGACCCAGGGATCGAATCCGGGTCTCCCACATTGTAGGCAGACGCTTTACCATCTGAGCCACCAGGGAAGCCTTAAGCTTTAAAGCTCTTTCATATCTGGGAGGGAATGCTGCTTCCCAGGTGGCGCTAGTGGTAAAGAACCCACCTGCCAATGCAGGAGATGCAGTTTCGATCCCTAGGTCAGGAAGATCCCCTGGAGGAAGGGATGGCAACCCACTCCAGTATTCTTGCCTGGGAAATCCATGGCTCCACAGAGGAGCCTAATGGGCTTCAGCGCTTGGGGCCACAAAGAGTCAGACACGACTGAGCGACTTGGCACTCCCACATGCGTACAGGGAATACTCATGTGGCTCTCCTGTTTCTGTTCCTCCAGCTGCCACAGAAGTGTCCTTTTCATTTGACGTTGGAAATGGGCCAGTGGAGATGGTGGTGAGGTCGCCCACCCCACTCAACGATGACCAGTGGCACCGGGTCACCGCGGAGAGGAACGTCAAGCAGGCCAGCCTGCAGGTGGACCGTCTGCCACAGCAGGTCCGCAAGGCCCCGACGGAAGGCCACACCCGCCTGGAGCTCTACAGCCAGCTGTTTGTGGGTGAGTGATGGGACACGGGACAACCAGCGGGACTTCTCTATTGCTTGTCATGGAGTTCACCTTGGGGAAAGGAAAACCGCCTACAGGGGTTCTGATAGAGATTTTTCTAAAAGTGTCTTTGCCTCTTGTGGCCTCCTCTGAGACAGGATGGGAGACAAGGGAGAAGACACAGGAGCCCTCAATCTGATGTCACTCTCTGCTTTCTGGAAGTCACAGTCCTCACATCCTACAAGATGATAGGGTGGCTAGGGTTTCTTTGAGGTCCCTGATCTGTGCAGTTTTAGGTTTATAGTTTTAGACCTTCACTGAAGTCCTTACAGTCTGTAGAGTCAAAACTGTGGTCTTTCCAATAGTCCTGTATGGATGTGAGAGTTGGACCATAAAGAAGACTGGGCGCCAAAGAGTTGATGCTTTCAAATTGTGGTGCTGGATAAGACTCTTGAGAGTCCCTTGGACAGCAAGGAGATCAAACCAATCAATCCTAAAGGAAATGAACCCTGAATATTCATTGGAAGGACTGACACTGAAGCTGAAGCTGCAATACTTTGGCCACCTGATGCTAACAGACAACTCATTGGAAAAGACCCTGATGCTGGGAAAGATTGAAGGCAAAGGAGAAGAGGGCAGCAGAGGATGAGATGGTTGGATGGCATCACCGACTCAATAGACATGAACTTGGGCAAAGTCCAGGAGATAGTGAGGGACAGGGAGACTGGTTTGCTGCATTCCATGGAATCACAAAGAGCTGGACATGACTTAGCGAATGAACAACAACAACAAGAATTCCTTAATGATTTAGAGCACTCATAACGGTAAAAAGAAGGATGGACAAAGAGGGAAGAATGATGTAATGGGCTCCCTAAGTTCAAGTTTGCTTGAAATGAGAAGTAGAAATCCACTCCATTGTCTGCCCAGCCTCAAAGTTCTAGGCAGAGGGAGATGGAGCCTTCTCCTTATGTAGCATCTTCACACAGAGGAAAGAGATCAACACTGAGAAGAAACTCAACCAGAGCAAAAAGTAAAGCACCCTTTGCAGGAAGTGGCTCCAGCCCCACAGTCTGGGTTCTGCTTCTGACATTTTCTAACTGAACCTAATGTTACTTCTAAGCAATACCTGTGTCCATGGTTAGTGAGATTTTAAATTTTATTTTCCAGAATACTAATATATCAGGCAATTTGCTAATTTTCCTCTGTTGATTGCAAAGAATGCAAGTTTGAAGGACTCTGCAGCTGCCGTGCCACCTTAGACCTCCCCTCTGGGTGTGTGGGTGTTCGTTGGTCAAGTCAGTCGGATATGGTGGTCTCAGACCCAGTAACACAGAGGTGACCTGCCCCCTGGGCTCTTACCCAGTGGAGGTCAGAGTCCCCACGGTGTCATTCATGATTTTGGTGGGATGCTTGAAGAATGTTAGGAAGCCACAGAAAGACAGGTGATGTAGGTGTCCGCTCCTTGGTGAAATGTTGTGAAAAGTGTGAACTTGGTCAGTCAGCTCTGGAAGTAAGACTGACTTGAGAACAGGCCACTTAAATTTTTTTATTGTGGTAAAAGTCACATAATATAAAACATACTATTTTAACCATATTTAACTGCACAGTTCGGTGGCACTAAGTGCATTCACAGTGCTGTACAATTCTCACCATCATCCATCTTCTGAACTCTTCACCTTCCAAACCCAAAACTCTGCCTGTTAAAGTAACTCCCCATCCCCTCTCCCCACCGACTCCCAGCCCCTGGAATCTACCAGTGTGCTTTCTGACTCTATGAATTTGACTGTTCTAGGCACCTCATATAAGCAGAATCAAACAGTATTTGTCTACATCTACTATATATTCAAATGCATTTTTTATTAGAGCTGGAATGCATTTTGTCCTACAAACACATTGGCCCTCCGTTTTCTTTTACCCCTGTGCTATCTAATTGGTTATCATTAGATATCTATTTTATCCAAAATAGTGTATATATACAGGCTTCCCACTTCCCAGAAGCAGGCCCAGTGGTAAAGAATCCACCTGCCAAGCAGGAGACATAAGAGATGAGGGTTCAATCCCTGGACCGGGAAGATCTCTTGGAGTAGGAAGTGGCAGCCCACTCTATTTGTCAGTCCCAGTCTCCCAATTGATCCCACTCCCTTCCCCTGCGTAGTGTCTATATATCTGTTCTCTATGTTTGTGTCTCTGTTTCTTCTTTGCAAATAGGTTCTCCTGTTTTTTCTAGAGTCCACATATATGCATTAATAATATTAAATACCAGGTCCACAAATTCCTGCTGAATACTGTGAGCAAATCCCCCCTTATCAATACGTCTTGACCAGATCACCTAGATATAAGTCTCTTCGTAAATAAACCCTGCTCATCCCAGGCATGCAGGGTAGATCCACTTAGTTTTCATTATAACAGGTGACCCTAATTGACCCAGGTCCTCATTTTTCTAGATAACTTTGGATGCAGAGGTTCAATTTTACTTTTATCTCTTTCTGTCTACAGACTATAGTTGTCTCCAATATTTTTGGAGACTAAGTAAAATTGTAAAATGAAGAAGGTAGGGAGAGTATTTATTATGGTCTTGGAAAGAATTTTGATTCATTTCAATAAGATGACCAGAAACAGCTTATAAAAAGAGCAGAGGAGAAGGCTGAGGTCAGAATTCAACAGAATACTCAAATGTAAGGGACAGACAGAAAAAAGGCATCTCAGGAAGAATGAAGAGGGATGAAAAGAACAAGCAAGGAAAAGCCAGGAGAGGGGCTGTCACAGGAGGAGAGAGTTTCATGAAACAATTTGCTTATTACTGACAAATCATACCAAGTGCCATGCGTGAAATAGGGCCAAGAAAATATTCTTCAAGTTTAGCAATTATGAAACCACTGTTGACCTTGGAGAGAGAAAAGGTTCACAGAAGTGGACTGATGTGATGAGTTAGCAACTGCCTTTCACTTGATGAGAAAGAGAAAGGCCCCCTGCCCCAGTTTCTAATTTCCTGTTATCTGAGATGTGGACGTGAGTCTCATGGCCAAGACACAAGCTATTTGAACCGGTATGAGAAACGCTCTTCGAAAAACATCTTCTGCAATAGAAGTCTACCCCAGGGGACATGGGAGGGGGCTTGTTTTCAGAAAATAACAAATTCAACAGCTATGAAATCCTGGAGCCAGTTACCTGAAGACTATTCAATAGGGATTCAGATAACCGGAAGCGGTTCTCAGTTCAGCTGTAATAACAAGAGTTATCACTTTTCCTCTTTTTCATCTAATAAAAATCTCCTTTTCCATCTAATCAAGGTGTTGGATTTGTTGCTCTCCAAACTTTCTTCTAACTTTAACCATTTAAGATTATGTGTTAAGAAGTGGCTTGAAAAGGTCTGAGTTGCCAAGTGATCACTTGTAACCACCCCACCTCTGCCACTTAGCATCTAGAGACCACTGACAAGTTAGCCAGTACTTCCGTCAGATGGGAATACAGTTCCTGTGTGTCAGGTGGAGATGAGCCCATCCATGCTAAGCGCACTGTAGAGTACCCGGCTCAGAGCCAGCACTCATGAACTGGGAGCTGTCTCACCACCTTTCCCTTGACCTTTTATTCCCTTAGCTTTCTCCTTCTGCTGGGTCATGTTTACCGCCTCCTACAGAACTCACTTCCAACTGGCTTATTTCTTCCTTCCCCAAATACTCACCTGGGATCTCTTCAGCCCACCAGCCCTGAAGGAAAGTTCATGGGCTAGATGCCCCTTGATATCCAAAATCAGTCTTCAGCCACTCCACTCACCTGCCACAGTGGCCACAGAGCAGCTAGCCAGGTGCAGGAATTTTCTCGCCAAGATGGTGAGTGAGTGTCCACCTGCAAACACCACCCAGCAACACTGTCTGCAGCGGAGACATGACCAGAGCTGACCGAGGGCTTCTAGAGGTGGACAGGCATAAAGTTCAGCTTAGAGCTAAAACAAACCCAGGGTCATTCTTGGCTTTGGACCCAAAGTGGACTCCAGGACGCCCACCCTCTGCCCGCTGCCTTTGTTATCCAGAGCCGGGCTCCCATCTCCTCTTCCACAGTCACTAAGAAAACGAGGACACAGTTCTCATCACCCCGCTGGTAAGAGGTAACTAGAAGCTGCCATGAAAAGCCGGTTAACACAAGTCGTTTGGAAGTTATGGGAATCCAGCTATGATGGTGGTTTAGTGAAGAGATAATGATTCCATTTTAAAAAGAAAAGTGACACAGGGAAGAGAAGAGTGGTTGCTGGGATTTGTCTGAAAAGCACCGGAAGCTTTCTTGTGTCTTTGGTCCATGATGAGCAAGTAGCCTGGGATGCATTCCAGCATGACCTGCAGAGGCCCATGAACCACGAGAGGCTCAGACCTGCAGCCTCTGTGCAGCCACGGGCCAGATTTTGCCCAGTAGGTGGAGAAGAGCAGACACACTTGAGGTCATTATCTAAGTGCAAACAACACCAGGCTACACTGAGCCCAGGTTAGCGGAAAGACATGCCAGTGAGTCCGGAGTCCTGACCGCCGAAGCTGTAGCGGCCAGGCTGGGAGGGAACAGGGGTCTGGCAGACCCTCAGCCTGGAGCCCGGCGGCCAGCCTGGGGCAGGGTCAGCGTGAGCCTTTGGGGACAGGCGAGCGGGCTCTTTGGGGCCAGGGGGCGGGGGGGGGGGGTGCTGGTGCAGGGGTTTGTGTGCAACAAAATCTACCCCAGCCAGAGCGTGGGACTGTGCTCAGCAGTGGTTTAAGGAGGAGGCCAGCATTCAGGAGAGCTGGAGGCTCCAGCAGGATGTCAAGCTCCTAAGGGCTCCTTGGGCAAGATGGTTGGTGGTGGTGGTTTAGTTGCTAAGTTGTGTCTGACTCTTGCGACCCCATGGACTGTAGCCTGCCAGGCTCCTCTGTCCATGGTCGTTAGGTCCTCTGAACTATGACAGATGTTCGGGCCCAGCTCATTTGACTCTGACCTCTTCTGATATCTCTCTGGAAGATAAAGGAGGCCAAGCCTTTTGTGCAACATGTCACCCCGAAAGAAGCTGGGAAGTAGTCCTCCATCCTTCAGGATCCTCTGTGCTGCACTGGGGCTTGGCTGGTATGTGATGGGAGAAGCACCATTTTGGGGAGGATGTCCTGGCCCATGAGAGCAGGAGGGCTGCAGTCACCTCTTCCTCTGCCAGACAGTGTGTCCATCAGGAAAATTTTCTCATGAGTGACAGCTCCTGAGTTTATGGCAGAGTCAAGGTTTGTTAGATAGACTCATAAGCGAAGGGGACCAGCATGCGAGGACCATTCTCTGGGCTACGCTCTGTGAGCAGCCCTGGACAACTGCCCACATCCCTGAACCCAACAGTGGGACTGGTTTGGTCAGCTGCTCCTCACATCCTCAGCATTTCAGACTCATAAGTAGATGATCCCATGGCCGTCTGAAATTGGCAAGGTCATTGAGGCAGTAAAGAAAATCACCATTTGTACGCAAGGGAGAAAAATGGAATTCCCTTCATGAAGTGCACTCAAATCTGTATATGAATAAAATGGCTCTTTCTAGTATCTGAAAAATTTACGATAAAAAATTTCCAATCCAGATTGAAGGAATCAAAACACAGGAAATACATCAGTTGTTCCCCTTTCCCGCAAATTTGAGTCTGTAGCAGCAACTTACAAACTGGCAAAGACATCCCAGATGATATTTAAGCCAAGGGCTCACATGCTTTATTTACATCAATTAAGTTGAACGGTTCTATGAAGACCTTCAAGACCTTTTAGAACTAACACCCAAAAAACGAGACTGGAATGCAAAAGTAGGAAGTCAAGAAACACCTGGAGTAACAGGCAACTTTGGCCTTGGAGTACAGAATGAAGCAGGGCAAAGGCTAATAGAGTTTTTCCAGGAGAATGTACTGGTCATAGCAAACACCCTCTTCCAACAACACAAGAGAAAACTCTACATGTGGACATCACCAGATGGACAACACCGAAATCAGATTGAATATATTCTTTGCAGCCAAAGATGGAGAAGCTCTATACAGTCAGCAAAAACAAGACTGAGAGCTGACTGTGGCTCAGTTCATGAAATCCTTATTGCCAAATTCAGATTTAAATTGAAGGAAGTGGGGAAAACCACAAGATCATTCATGTATAACCTAAATCAAATCCCTTATGATTATACAGTGGAAGTGAGAAATAGATTTAAGGGACTAGATCTGATAGAGTGCCTAATGAACTATGGATGGAGGTTCATGACATTATATAGGAGACAGGGATCAAGACCAAATGGCTTTCTGAGGAGGCCTTACAAATAGCTGTGAAAAGAAGAGAAATGAAAAGCAAAGCAGAAAAGGAAAGATATACCCATTTGAATACAGAGTTCCAAAGAATAGCAAGGAGAAATAAGAAAGCCTTCCTCAGCAATCAATGCAAAGAAATAGAGGAAAACAATAGAATGGGAAAGAGTAGAGATCTCTTCAAGAAAATTAGAGATACCAAGGGAACATTTCATGCAATGATGGGCTCAATAAAGGACAGAATTGGTATGGACCTAACAGAAGCAGAAGATATTAAGAAGAGGTGGCAAGAATACACAGAAGAACTATACAAAAAAGATCTTCATGACCCAGATAATCACGACGGTGTGATCACTCACCTAGAGCCAGACATCCTGGAATGTGAAGTCAAGTGGGCCTTAGGAAGCATCACTATGAACAAAGCTAGTAGAGGTGATGGAATTCCAGTTGAGCTATTTCAAATCCTGAAAGATGATGCTGTGAAAGTGCTGCACTCAATATGCCAGCAAATTTGGAAAACTCAGCAGTGGCCACAGGACTGGAAAAGGTCAGTTTTCATTCCAATCCCAAAGAAAGGCAATGCCAAAGAATGCTCAAACTACCACATAATTGCACTTACCTCACACACTAGTAAAGTAATGCTTAAAATTCTCTAAGCCAGACTTCAACAATATGTGAACCGTGAACTTCCTGATGTTCAAGCTGGTTTTAGAAAAGGCAGAGGAACCAGAGATCAAATTGCCAACATCCTCTGGATCATCAAAAAAGCAAGAGTTCCAGAAAAACATCTATTTCTGCCTTATTGACTATGCCAAAAGCCTTTGACTGTGCGGATCACAATAAACTGTGGAAAATCCTGAAAGAGATGGAAATACAAACCACCTGACCTTCCTCTTGAGAAACCTGTATGCAGGTCTGGAAGCAACAGTTCAAACTGGACATGGAACAACAGACTGGTTCCAAATAGGAAAAGGAGTACGTCAAGGCTGTATATTGTCACCCTGCTTTTTTAACTTATATGCAGAGTACATCAGGAGAAATGCTGGGCTGGAAGAAGCACAGGCTGGAATCAAGATTACTGGGAGAAATATCAATAACTCAAATATGCAGATGACACCACCCTTATGGCAAAAAGTGAAGAAGAACTAAAGAGCCTCTTGATGAAAGTGAAAGAGGAGAGTGAAAATGTTGGCTTAAAGCTCAACATTCAGAAAACTAAGATCATGGCATCTGGTCCCATCATTTCATGGCAAGTAGATGGGGAAACAGTGGAAACAGTGGCTGACTTTATTTTGGGGGGCAGATCACTGCAATCAAAATCACTGCAGATGGTGATTTCAGCCATGAAATTAAAAGACACTTACTCCTTGGAAAGAAAGTTATGACCAACCTAGACATCATATTAAAAAGCAGAGACATTACTTTGTCAACAAAGGTCCATCTAGTCAGGCTATGGTTTATCCAGTAGTCATGTATGGATGTGAGAGTTGGACTGTGAAGAAGGCTGAGTGCTGAAAAATTGATGCTTTTGAACTGTGGTGTTGGAGAAGACTCTTGAGAGTCCTTTGGAGTGCAAGGAGATCCAACCAGTCCATCCTAAAGGAGATCAGTCCTGGGTGTTTATTGGAAAGACTGATGTTGAAGCTGAAACTCCAATACTTTGGCCACCTGATGCGGAGAGCTGACTCATTGGAAAATACCCTGATGCTGGGAAAGATTGAAGGCAGGAGAAGGGGATGACAGAGGATGAGATTGGATGGCATCACTGACTCAATGGACATGAGTTTGGGTGGACTCCAGGAGTTGGTGAAGGACAGGGAGGCCTGGCATGCTCTGGTTCATGGGGTCGCAAAGAGTCAGACACAACTGAGTGACTGAACTGAACTGAACTGAATCCACGTGAGAACCTTAAAAGTAGGTACTGTTTTCTTTTCACAGTGAAGAAAGTAATGCTAGAGGTTAGTTAACAGCCCAAGATCAGGCAGCTGGTAAGAGATAAGAAATGGAATTTGATCCCAGTTTTCCCAGTAGTCATGTGTGGATATGAGAGTTGAACCATAAAGAAGGCTGAGCACTGAAGAATTGGTGCTTTCAAATTGTTCTGGAGAAGACTCTTAAGAGTCGCTGGGACAGCAAGGAGATCAAACCAGTCAACCTTAAAGGAAATGAACCCTGAATATTCATTGGAAGGACTGATGCTGAAGCTGAAGCGACAATACTTTGGCCACCTGATGCTAACAGATGACTCATTGGAAAAGATCCGGATGCTAGGAAAGATTGAAGGCAGGAGGAGAGGGGGCGACAGGATGAGATGGTTAGTTGGCCTCGCCAACTCAATGGACATGAGTTTGAGCAAGCTCCTGGAGATCGTGTAGGACAGGGACGCCTGGCGTGCTGCAGTGCCTGGGGTTGCAAAGAATCAGACACGACTGTAAGAGCTTAGCATGCACACACACACATCTCAAAGGAAAGGAGCAGCGAAAGAATAAATGCTCTAAAAATAGGAGAGTACAGAGTCTATGGTCAGAAGAAACATGTCTGAAGTTGAGCCAAGCTGAGGAGAACGTTAAGGCCATCTTGATCATCTCCACTGCAGGTCCCTCATCTGGGGAGCGACTCTGGCCCCCACATATGTCGAAAAGTGTGATGGCTTTGGAGCACTGCCTTCAGCTCCAGCTGCAGCCAAGGCTGACCACAGTGCCTGGGAGAACCAGCCCCCAAAATCTTGCACTCCCAGATGATAGCTGTACCCCACTATGAAATGCAACTCTCAGTCACAGAGCCTGTAGTAGAAGACCCGGCGTTCAGGCAGGACTCCAGTCACTGGGCTCGGGTCAGCCCCGGCAGGTGGTCTGTGGATCACATTCAAGTCTCAGAAGCAAAAATCAAGGCAGGCAGGGACTCACCATCTGACAAGCGCACAGAGGGCTTGGAAGAACAAGAGAATTTTATGCCGAGGCACTGGCGGCAGGGGACAAACAAGACGACTTACTTGAGAGTCTCTCTGATATAGAAATAAGCTGCATTTCTATTTAGCTCTTTTAGTAAAACCTTTACAAAGGTGGTCAGAGTCAACATGGAGCCCTCTGGAGCTGTGTCCAGAACACGACCTTTCGGCTTCCTCCAGGCTCTCAGGAGCAGCTCACGTGCCCTCCTTCCTGAAATGCATTCTTTTCTTGGAGTCCATGGCACATGGCGCCCGCTTTCCCTCGACCTCACTGGCCAGGACTCAAGTCTATCCTATGAGTTCTTTCTCTTGCACTATATGTTGGTACATCAGACACAGACGCTTCTTCCTCAACCATCCATTTCCCTGGGTGACCTCATCCAGTCCAGTGGCTCCAATACTACTTATGCACCAGTAACTCTGAAATGAGCGTATTAAAAAACAGAGACATCACTTTGCCAACAAAGGTCCGTATAGTCAAAGCTATGGTTCTTCCAGTAGGCATGTATGGATGTGAGAGTTGGATCATACAGAAGGCTGAGCGCTGAAGAACTGATGCTTTCAAACTGTGGTGCTGGAGAAGACTCTTGAGAGTCCCCTGGACTCCAAGCATATCAAACCAGTCAATCCTAAGGGAAATCAACCCTGAATATTCCTTTGGAAGGACTGATGCTGAAGCTGAAGCTCCAGTACTTTGGCCACCTGATGCGAAGAGTTGTCTCAATGGAAAAGACCCTGATGCTGGGAAAGATTGAAGGCAGGAGGAGAAGGGGACGACAGAGGATGAGATGGTTGGATGGCATCACTGACTCAATGGACATGAACTTGGGCAAACTCTGGGAGATGGTGAGGGTCAGAGGACCCTGTGTGGGCTGCAGTCCATGGGTTTGCAAAGAGCTAAATATGACTTAGCGACTCTGGAATCAAAAGCTCCAGGCCTCACTCTTCCCGAAAACTCTGTATCGAAGTACAGGTCTGTCTTGTCAGCAACAGGGGATGTCTGTCTGGTGTCATCTCAGAGTAGACATGGCAGGGAGAATTCCTGGTGCCTGCCCCAAACCTGCTCTTCCACCAGCCTTCCCATCTCAGTAAAGGACATCACCCTCCACCCATTTCTGCTTGAGCCCAGAATTTGGCTTTAGCCTTGGTGTCCTTTTTCCCTCTTCACTGCCCATCAATAATGAGTCTTATGACTGCATCCATCTAGACTGTGCCTCAAATGCATCCACTGCTCTCTCCAGCCACCGGGCCTACTCTTGTCGAAGCCATGCTTGTTTCTTGCTTGGACTATTGTAACCAGTCTCCCAACTGGTCTCCAGTCTTGGTATGTTCCTCGAACGCACCAAGCCTATTCCCACTTTAGAGCATTTACACTCCCATTACCTGAAGCTCCTCCCCAGACATCAAAGCTGGCTCCTTTTTTTTATTGAAGTAGGGACTTTCCTGGTAGCCCACCTGGTAAAGAATCTGCTTGCCAATGCAGGAGATGGCAAGAGATGCAGGTTTGGTCCCTGGGTCAGGAAGATCCCCTGGAGGAAGGAGGGTGTGGCAACCCCCTCCATTATTCTTGCCTGGAAAATTCCATGTACAGAGGAACTTGACAGGCTATTGTTCATGGGGTTGCAAACTGTCAGACACAACTGAGCACACACACACACACACACACACACAAACACACACACACAGTTGATTTATAATATTAGTTTCAAGTGTATAACATAATGGCTCAATGTGTTTTATAAATTATATTCCATTTAAAGTTATTACAAAATAATGGTTATATTTCCCTGTGCTGTACAATATATCCTTATTGCTTACTTATTTTATACATGTGTTAATGGTAGTTTGTGTCTTTCACTCTCCTGCCTCTGTCTTGCCCTCCTCTCTCCCCATTGGTAACTACTGGTTTGCTCTCTATATCTGAGTCTGTTTCTGTATTGCTGTATAGATTTATTTGTTCTATTTTTTAGATTCCACTGTGACAATATGCAGTGTTTGTCTTTCTCTGTCTCACTTATTTCACTAAGCCTAATACTCTCTAGGTACATCCGCCTTACTGCAAAATGCAGAATTTCATTCTTTTTATGACTTAGTAATATTCCACTGTGTGTATGTAGCATATCTTCTTCATCCATTCATCTGTTGTGGGACACTTAGGATGCTTCCATATCTTAAAGACTGGCTCCAAGAAGGAGCCATTCAATCATTCAGTCTCAGCACTGTACCTCCTCAGAGAGGCCTTATCTGACCACCCAGTCTGACATAGCCAGTCATTTGCCATTTTACTTTCTCTTTAGAACTTGTGATATTTTTGTTTATTTTTGTGTCCTTCCCCTAGAAGTGGAACTACATAACAAGAGAAACTTAGAAGAACACTGGGGTAGTTGCCCAGTGGATTTGCTGCAGCAATAACATGAATGAATAAGCAATTTATATTTTTGTTACTACTCTGAGTTGACGGGCTTCCCTCGTAGCTCAGTTGGTAAAGAATCCACCTGCAATGCGGGAGACCTGGGTTCAATCCCTGGGTTGGGAAGATCCCCTGAAGAAAGGAAAGGCTACCCACTCCAGTATTCTGGCCTGGAGAATTCCAGGGACTTACAGTCCATGGGGTCGCAACGAGTTGGACATGACTGAGCAACTTCCACTTTCACTGAGTTAACAGTCACATTGCCATCATTGGAAATACCTTTTTCTTTGGGTACCACAGACTGAAATCAACCATGACTGAAGCCTAAAAAAGAGTCACAGAAAAATTCATTTGATGAAAGATAGCATCTCAGATCATTCTAGGCCCTAAATATAGTTTTCAGTCTCCCTCTTTCAAATTGAGGTCTCAGATTGCTAGCTGGGACCCTCACAGTTTCTCCCCTGACTCTTAAAATTGATCTCGTGTTTCTCTTCCAAACAGGTGAGGAGAGATATCGTAACTAGAAACCACTGACGCAGATAAAATAATAAAAGAAAAAGATGTGCTGTATATAATCTAGTTTAAAAAAATCACTAGATGAAATCAGTAAGCTATCTAAAAGCAAATATGCAAGCAAAATACAGAAGCCTCTCCATGGACTGTCACTCCATCACAGCTGTTCTGCGCAAGCCTTGTCAGCACATTTATTTTTTTCTTAACATGACTGCCTTCACCAGGCTCTGCCGTGAAGCCACAGGTGAGGTGTCTGCTCTCTTCTTAGTAAAACAACCCCCTCCCTGCCAACCTCACAGGCCAGGGAGGGTCCTTCTCCACTAACAGTCACCATATGCTTTCCTGCTCTTTGTCTTTTAATGGTCAAAACTAATTAACTTTTGCAGTCCCAGCTGTCTATTTTACAATTAGAGTTTTAACATATTAAGTGAGTTATGAAGACAAAACTGTTACCTTTCTTACATATACTTGCAACATAATCAAACTGACAGTGTGCTTTCAACCTCCTGTGAGTCTCCGAAAGGCGGTCTTGGTTTTCAGTCGCTCAGTCGTGTCCAACTCTGTGACCCCGTGAACTGCAGCACGCCAGGCTTTTCTGTCCTTCACTATCTCACGGAGTTTGCTCAAACTCGTGACAATTGAGTCAGTGACGCCATCCAACCATCTCATCCTCTGTCATCCTCTTCCCTTCCTGCCCTCAATCTTTCCCAGCATCAGGGGCTTTTCCAATAAGTCGACTTTTCATATCAGGTGGCCAAAGTATTGGAGTTTCAGCTTCAGCATCAGACCTTCCAATAAATATTCAGGGTTGATTTCCTTTCGGATTGACTGGTTTGATCTCCTTGCTGTCCAATGGACTCTCTAGAGTCTTCTTCAGCACCACAATTTGAAAGCATCAATTCTTCAGTGCTCAGCTTTCTTTATGGTTCAACTCTCACATCTGGAAAAACCATAGCTTTGACTATCCAGACCTTTGTCGGCAAAATGATGTCTGCTTTTAATGCACTCCCTACCTATTTCCATAGGCACTCAGCTAATTTTCTACAACAGAGATTCCATGTTTAGAAACTTTTAGAGGGATATTTTACAGTCAAATGCTCTACTACTGAGCTTTAAAACCTTTTACCCCTTTAAAGAGAGATTGTGAACCTAAGAAAGCAGCCAAAAGATGCTGAAGCTGAAGCTCCAATACTTCGGCCACCTGATGTGAAGAGCTGACTCATTAGAAAAGACCCTGATGCTGAGAAAGATAGAAGGGGATGACAGAGACCGAGATGGTTGGATGGCATCACCGACTCAATGGACATGAGTTTGAGCAAGTTCCAGGAGATGGTGAAGGACAAGGAAGCCTGGAGTGCTGCAGTCCATGGCGTTGCAAAGAGTCAGACACGACTGAGTGAACAACAAAAAAGCAGCCAAACCTACTGTTCACTTCCATGTAAAAGACCTCGTGTTCCACAAGAACAAAAGCTTCAAGGATTCTGAGGTTTTTCATTCCAATTTTCTCATAGCAGTTGGAATGGTCCAATTTGGAAAAGATATTTTAATGTAAAGACACGCATGCATGCTAAGTTGCTTCTGCTGCTGCTGCTGCTAAGTCACTTCAGTCGTGTCTGACTCTGTGCGACCCCATAGACGGCAGCCCACCAGGCTCCCCCATCCCTGGGATTCTCCAGGCAAGAATACTGGAGTGGGTTGCCATTTCCTTCTCCAATGTATGAAAGTGAAAAGTCAAAGTGAAATCGCTCAGTTGTGTCCAACTCTTAGTGACCCCATGGACTGCAGCCTACCAGGCTCCTCCATCCATGGGATTTTCCAGCCAAGAGTACTGGAGTGGGGTGCCATTGCCTTCTCCTAAGTTGCTTCATTTGTGTCCAACTCATTGCAAGCCTATGGACTGTAGCCGCCAGGGTCCTCTGCCAGTGGAATTATCCAGGCAAGAATATTGGAGTGGGTTGCCATACCCTCCTCCAGGGGATCTTCCCAATCCAGGGATCAAACCCAGGTCTGCCACATTGCAGGCAGATTCTTTACTGTCTGAGCCACCAGGGAAGCCCCACGATGTGTATATCCACTCTTTCTTTATTCCACCCCATAGTGATGAATATTTGTTTCCTGAACTCTTTGCTTCTACAAATAACTATTCAGCAAATCTATTTGTGCGTATCCCTGTTACCTGTATATGAGGTTTTCTCACGTGAATACACATACATCTGTGTATGCCCAGAAGAATTACTGAGACATAGGGTGTGTACATAGTTAATTTCTCTAAGTACTGCTTGTCTGATCACATTCTGAGTGTAAACGTCAAACTACCATTGGTATTAGTAGCTCTGTATTCTTTGAGACTATTATGTTCATTATACTTTTGATTTATTGTTCCTTTTACAGGTATGTAATTTCCATCTTTATTCCTTCTGATGTCTTCCATCACACAATTTTATTTCTATTCTTATAACTACTGTGCAGTTCTTCTTGTTGTTAATATTTGCCTGGTGTTTTTATGTGGGTGTTGGAATCCTTTTACTTAAATGTGTGTCTTAGATAGTATAATGCTGAATCTTTTCTAAATCTAATTTGAGAATCTCTTTTTATTCATTTATTGAAACTACTGTTATATCAGGGTACACTTTCTACCACCTTACCCTGCGTTTTCAATTTACAATGTTTTCTTTGTTTGCTCACCCACCCCACAATCTATTACCTTTCACTGGTTAGTGAAGTGAAAGTCTATCAGTCCTGTCGGACTGTTTGCAACCCCACGGATATACAGTCCATAAAATTCTCCAGGCCAGAATACTGGAGTGGGTAGCCTTTCCCTTCTCCAGGGGATCTCCCCAACCCAGGGACCGAACCCAGGTCTCCTGCATTGCATTCTTTAAAGTTGGATTCTTTACCAACTGAACTATCAGGTAAACCCTTCACTGGTTAAACTGAATATTATTCAGTTTTAAAAGTTTTAAATCCAGATTTTAAAGCTGTATGTTCTACTTTCATTCCTCTGGCAGCTATGCCTAACTTCTTAAGACTCAACTTATGTTTTGTCTCTATCATCTACAAAACCAAATTGATGTCTCTATTCTGAATGAGACCAAGAACCCTCTGACCTCCTTTGCCACCCCACTACTTGCTATGTTGACATCGTCTATGGTTTTAATTGCAGAATCTTATGAATATCCTTATTTTAACTGCTTATGAAAAAACATTAATATTTGCGGTTTTCTTTTCCCTTACTCTTATTTCCCACACTTATCTACTCTTGGATTTATTTTTCTTTTTACTCAAGAGCAGTTTTTTTCTAAAATGTCATATATGAGTCCTTCAGAGTCTCATATACTTGTGAATGTCTATTTAAATCAACACTGTGAGAATAGTAGTCCATTGTCTTTTATAGGCAGTGTTGATTCTGAGAAATTAGATGTAAGTTACTTTCTTTTCCTTTACTATGTCTTAACTTCATTATAACGCATCAGTTCTTAACCTTTGGGGAGCAATTTGGTACTATCTATATATCTCATCCCAAGGAAATGTTTTCTATGAATGAAAGTCACAGAATTATAAAAGAAACAAATACACTTATCAAAGCATTTAAAACAGCACGTTCATTTTACAATAATAATATGTTTGCTCATTACCAGTACCTTAAATAATAGGACGTAGAATCAGGTCTTATAACTGCTCATAACTCATAATTTCAAATTCATCATGGTCTTTATGATTATGATATTTCCAAAAATCTAGAACATAGAACATCTATGATTTTTTGGTTAAAAATAGTGATACAAAAATGGCTAACGCTACTATGATTTTTCCTACATTTCTAATTGAAGCAAATGCTGAATTTCTTTTAGAGGTTAGTGAAAAATGATCCTGTTCGCCTTTTCCCATCTGCGCTGTCAAGCTTTCCCTCATTTTATGTACAACTGGAGTGGCGGGCCTCCGGTTAAGTGCGAACTACAGCTGGAGGTGTAGGTGGAAGAGATGTTTTTCTTATCTACTCTGTTCATCACTTCACGGGCTCCTTCTTTCTGAAGTCCAATATTGTTTATTCCAGAAAATTCTGGCCCCTTATTTCTTCACATAGTTCCGTCTTGCATCGTTCTTTTCTCTTCCTCTGAGCTTATTGTCATGTAAATAGTGACACTTCTGCGTCCACCCTCCATAACTTCTCTTCCGTTCTTTCACTCTCCTTGTCCTTTATCGTCGACCTTGAGGAGGACTGACTGACCCAGGATCCCAACCCACTGAAGTGTTCTTCTGCCCTGTCTATTCTGTTCTTCGACACTTACAGGTGTTTCATTCTCAGTACCCCCAGCCAGTTCTCCTTCGCGAACCTCTGTCACCGCCCGTGTCTCCATCCTGAAGGAATCCTGATGCTCACTTACAGCTGCATCACATCAGTGCAACAATGACGACATCAGTGCGACGAAGACTACGTGAGTGCGACGATTACGACGTCAGTGCAACTACGATGCCATCAGCGCGTTGATGATGACGTCAGCATGACGATGACGACGTCGGTGCGACGATGTCAACGTCAGTGCAATGATGTCGACGTCAGCGTGATGAAGACGACGTCAGTGTGACGAAGACGACGTCAGTGCAATGATGTCGACGTCAGTGCGACGAAGACGACGTCAGTGCGACAAAGATGACGTCAGTGCAATGATGACGACGTCAGTGGAACAATGACACCAGTGCGACCATGTCGACATCAGTGCAATGATGATGATGTCGGTGCAATGATGTCGACGTCAGTGCAATGATGACGACAGACGACATCTGCTGGGTTAGCTGTCTGTTAGCTGCCTGTCCCAACACAGCTCGTGCTGTCGTCCACCCTGCATAGTATTTGCCATCCTCAGGGGTCCTGTCCACTCACATATGTCCCGCCGAGATTACCGAGTGACTCTTTTGCTGTCGTCACACAAGCACACACACACGCACAGGCCCCGAGCCGAGCTTCTCCTGCAGAGTCGAGGGTGGGAGGAAACACCCACCTTGGGATGTAGAGCTGCCCATGCCCCCCTGTCCCAGCCCCTGCTGTCCCCACTTCTGCACCTCCCTCACGTCCCTGCACCCGGCTTCAGAGGGGCTCCCCCCATCATGTCCTGCGGCTAACCCTTAAGCCAGTGCTGGATCTTCACCTGCTGAACCCACTCTCTCACCACACATTCCCTCACTAATAATGACCAGGTGGATTCTTTACCAACTGAGCTATTGACAGTTCAGTTCAGTTCAGTCGCTCAGTCCTGTCTGACTCTTTGCGACCCCATGAATCGCAGCACGCCAGGCCTCCCTGTCCATCACCAACTCCCGGAGTTCACCCAGACTCATGTCCATCAAGTCAGTGATGCCATCCAGCCATCTCATCCTCTGTCGTCCCCTTCTCCTCCTGCCCCTGATCCCTCCCAGCATCAGAGTCTTTTCCAATGAATCAACTCTTCGCATGAGGTGGCCAAAGTACTGGAGTTTCAGCTTCAGCATCGTTCCTTCCAAAGAAATCCCAGGGCTGATCTCCTTCAGAATGGACTGGTTGGATCTCCTTGCAGTCCAAGGGACACTCAAGGGTCTTCTCCAATACCACAGTTCAAAAGCATCAATTCTTCGGCCCTCAGCCTTCTTCACAGTCCAACTCTCACATCCATATATGACCACCGGAAAAACCATAGCCTTGACTAGATGGACCTTTGTTGGCAAAGTAATGTCTGCTTTTCAATATGCTATCTAGGTTAGTCATAACTTTTCTTCCAAGCAGTAAGCGTCTTTTAATTTCATGGCTGCAGTCACCATCTGCAGTGATTTTGGAGCCCAAAAAAATAAAGTCTGACACTGTTTCCACTGTTTCCCCATCTATTTCCCATGAAGTGATGGGACCAGATGCCATGATCTTCGTTTTCTGAATGTTGAGTTTTAAGCCAACTTTTTCACTTTCCTCTTTCACCTTCATCAAGAGGCTTTTTAGTTCCTCTTCACTTTCTGCCATAAGGGTGGTGTTATCTGCATATCTGAGGTTATTGATATTTCTACCGGCCATCTTGATTCCAGCTTGTGCTTCTTCCAGCCCAGCGTTTCTCATGATGTACTCTGCGTAGAAGTTAAATAAGCAGGGTGACAATATACAGCTTTGACGTAGTCCTTTTCCTATTTGGAACCAGTCTGTTGTTCCATGTCCAGTTCTAACTGTTCTTCCTGACCTCCATACAAATTTCTCAAGAGGCAGGTCAGGTGGTCTGGTATTTCCATCTCTTTCAGAATTTTCCACAGTTTATTGTGATCCACACAGTCAAAGGCTTTTGGCATAGTCAATAAAGCAGAAATAGATGTTTTTCTGGAACTCTCTTGCTTTTTCGAAGATCCAGCAGATGTTGCCAATTTGGTCTCCAGTTCCTCTGCCTTTTCCAAAACCAGCTTGAACATCTGGGAGTTCACGGTTCACATATTGCTAAAGCCTGGCTTGGAGAATTTTGAGCATTACTTTACTAGCGTGGAGATGAGTGCAATTGTGCAGTAGTTTGAGCTTTCTTTGGCATTGCCTTTCTTTGGGATTGGAATGAAAACTGACCTTTTCCAGTCCTGTGGCCACTACTGAGTTTTCCAAATGTGCTGGCATATTGAGTGCAGCACTTTCACAGCATCATCTTTCAGGATTTGAAATAGCTCCACTGGAATTCCATCACCTCCACTAGCTTTGTTCATAGTGATGCTTTCTAAGGCCCACTTGACTTCACATTCCAGGATATCTGGCTCTAGGTCAGTGATCACACCATCGTGATTATCTGGGTCGAGAAGATCTTTTTTGTACAGTTCTTCTGTGTATTCTTGCCACCTCTTCTTATTATCCTCTGCTTCTGTTAGGTCCATACCATTTCTGTCCTTTTTCGAGCCCATCTTTGCATGAAGTGTTCCCTTGGTATCTCTAATTTTCTTAAAGAGATCTCTAGTCTTTCCCATTCTGTTGTTTTCCTCTATTTCTTTGCATTGATCGCTGAGGAAGGCTTTCTTATCTCTTCTTGATATTCTTTGGAACTCTGCATTCAGATGCTTATATCTTTCCTTTTCTCCTTTGCTTTTCATTTCTCTTCTTTTCACAGCTATTTGTAAGGCCTCAGGAAGGTCTCAAAAATAACCCAGTCAAATAGGCCTTTCCCATATTCCTCTCCTACTTGGCCTCAGGTATCATTTAAGACACATAAGCACGCCTTCCGGGCAGCCCTGACCTCAGAACACCAGTTCTGTCCTCAGCCTCTCCAGCTCCCAGCTCCCCTCCCACTCCATCCCAACCCTCGCTTTTTTTTTCTTCTGCCTCCATCTTGGGAGCTCATGCAGCCTGGGAGGTTGGTGATGAGAGCTGTGCTGATCCCTCCCAGATCCATAAATCCAGCCTGTATCTGGGACTGAGGTCTGCAAATGCTTGCTTGGAGCCTGAGAGTGAGAGTGTGAGCTAACAGCTCTGATTCTTGGCTGCAGAAGAAACAGCTCTGATTCTTAACTATGTGTGTGAGAGAGAGAACACAGGACATAAGACCAACAGAAAGAAGATGCTAATTTTGCTCCAAAGATGAGCAGAACTCTCCTGCAGGACACATCCTATGAGCATATGTGCATGCTATTGCTTCAGTCCTATCTGACTCTTTGTGACCCCCATGGACTGTAACCCACCAGCCTCCTCTGTCCATGAGATTCTCCAGGCAAGAATACTGGAGTGGGTTGACATGCCCTTCTCCAGGGTATCTTCCCGACCCAGGGATCGAATGCATACCTTGGCAGGCATGTTCTTTACCACTAGCGCCACCTGGGAAGATATTTGTAAAAAAAAATGTTTAGACAGAGTTGTAAGCTAGTGTATTTGAAATTTGGCTTTGTATTGAAGTTTACTGAAGTAACTATTAATAATTTAAAATATAGATCCTGCTGGGATCTGGAGGTTTATCACTAGACCCTCTGTCTGCCCCCACTTCCTTGAGGGACTTGGAGTCATAAGACCCGCTGCAATGATGGTCCTCTGAAATAGCACTGTCAGACCAAGAGTAGAGAAATAACCAACTTCCCCCCATCAGGAGCCAGAGCTCATCACTGCTCTGATTTTGAAAATGAAGTATGAAGCTTTTGCTTCATGTGACAAGAAAATATACATATGACTTCAAGGATAGCATGAAGCAAGCATCTCCTCTTTGTGGCCTAGAGACCAGGTTGAGCATCCATATGTCCAAATTTCTGATTGTGAACTCTGAGTGTTACATTCCCCTTCAAGCTTCAGCCATCCCAGGACAGTACTCTGCCAAGGGGTGGATAATTCATTTCAGATAGTAATCATTCTGTTAGCATTTCCCATATCTAAGCACAGCAATGCCTAGAAACTTGTTAAAAAGCTGACGAAGAGTCTCATATGATGCAAGCCCAAAATCAAGATGTAGCTACAGCATTGCAAGAGCGCTGAGTTACCCAGGGAACTCTACTCAGTACTCTGTAGTGACCTATATGGGAAAAGAATCTGAAAAAGGGTGTATATATGGATCAGTTGTACATATACATATGTGGACACCACAAACCAACACAACATTGTAAATCAATTATACTCAAATTTAAAAATTTTTTTTATTTTTAAAAGAGTGCTGACTTCATAGCTAGAAAGCCCAGGGGTGAACTATGGCCACTTTCCTATTGTCTTGTCACAGTGCCCTCTGCTCCCAGAAACCCGGTTATCTTCTCCATCTCGATTTTGAAGTTTTCTTCTCATTCAGATACTTTGGATTCACCTATTTTGCATGTCCTCTACTCAGAGGACATGGGAAATTCATGCAGTGATAATGAACTTTAAAAAGATCCATCCTATTGAATGATGTTACAAATGAGAACTCGGGAGCATTATCTGAAGAAGCAATCCTCCAAAGTCTCTGACTCAGGAATTGAACTCGGGTCTCCTGTATTAGCAGGCAGATTCTTTACCACTGTACCACCTGAGTTGGCATAGAGGTATCGAATGCATGACTGGCTGGCATAAAATACAGATAAGAAACAGAGCTGAGATTCCTGTGTCCAGGTGACCCACCCAGACCCTGGCTCTTCACTGCAGTCAGACCTGGCCATGCAGGCTAGGGGGCAAAAGCAGTTGTGTGTTTGGTGCCTGGACAGGCTGGGCCCCCAGAGTGACTGATGCTGCTCCTACCGTGTTTGTTTTCCAAGTTAGCATTGTCTCTTAGATCTTGACTGTCAACTTGAACATGGAAAAAACCTTGTAGTGTCAGTACAGACGTGAAAAACCCAGCTATCTGGTTAAGCTGAGGACCTCAGAATGGCCCAGATTCTTTAGTAGTGGAGGGACTTCAAGGATGTGGGCTTATGTTACTCAGCGTAGAGCTGCGTGATTGACAAGTACTGATCAGGGATGCCTCTGTCGGTTGGATATTGGAGGGCATACGTGAAAACGTTTATCCACACTCTAGAGCGGGGCTTTGGAGGATTGCTTCTTCAGATAATGCTCCCGAGTTCTCATTTGTAACATCATTCAATAGGATGGATCTTTTTAAAGTTCATTATCACTGCATGAATTTCCCATGTCCTCTGAGTAGAGGACATGCAAAATAGGTGAATCCAAAGTATCTGAATGAGAAGAAAACTTCAAAATCGAGATGGAGAAGATAACCGGGTTTCTGGGAGCAGAGGGCACTCATATGTGTCTGAATGTGAATTGTTCCCTGATGGGGATGATGCTAAGAGGTCCTAATTCATTCCAGAGGCCATGGTGGCAAGGCAAGCATGCTAAAGTATTAGCTATTTAAAAAACTAATATTAATAATTGAATACTAGCTTCTCCAGGTACTGTTTCAAACTTTACATTTTTGTGTTCACTCTCAAAGGCAATTATGATTTTTATTTTACAGCTAAGGAAACTGAGACCAAGAGAATGGAGTTGCCCAGAGTTACATAGATATAAGAGATGTGGGTTTGATCCCTGGGTCAAGAAGATCCCCTAGAGGAGGGCATGGCAACCCACTCCAGCATTCTTGCCTGGAAAATCCCCATGGACAGAGGGGCCTGGTGGGCTACAGTCCATGAGGTCGCAAAGAGTCAGACATGACTTAACAACTGAGCGCATGCCGGCTCACAGCTCCCCCAATCCGGATGCAGTCCCCCACAGCAGACAAGAGAAGAAAAACACTCAACCTAACCCTGAAACTCCCAAGGAAATAATCCAATTAGACAATAGGAAAGTGGACTCCAAGGTCACTCTCTCAGGCAGGCCTGGACCAGCCCAAGCTTGAAGTTAACCCTTTACTCACTGTACTGGTCTGCTCAGTCTGCCCTGAGAAAATATCACAGACTGTGGCTTAAACAGCAGAAATCCATTTCTCACAGTTCTGGAAGCTGGAAGTGCAAGATCAAGGTGCTGGCAGGGCTGGTTTCTCCTGAGGCCTTGGCTAGCTCACCTGTGTCTTCCCACATGCCCGTTTTCTATGTGCCTGTGTCCTGGCATCTCTTCCTCTCCTGACAAATGACACCCCTCAGAGTAGATTAGGGACCACCCTTGTGTCCTCATTTACTCTTAGTTACCTCTTTAAAGGTCCGACCTCCAAATGTAGTCACGGTGGGTGCTGGAGCTTCAACATAGAAATTTTGGGGTGATAAAACACTCATGGGGTCACAAAGAGTCAGACACGACTGAGCGACTGAACTGAAACCACTCATGATGCCTCTCATATCAGATTTGTGTACTGCTCTTAGCCATATTTAATTTCCAACTCTGTGCTTCTATAGAATTCTGTCTATACTGAATAATAGGATTAATACTAAACATCTACCATTAACTGAGCATTTGTACAGAGGAGGGTATCCTTATTACTGTTATTAATATGACCCTGGCTTCCCAGGTGGTGCTAGTGGTAAAGAATCTTCCTGCCAATGCAGGAGACATGAGACATGTATTCAGTCCCTGGATTAGGAAGATCCTCTGGAGGAGGGCATGGCAACCCACTCCAGTATTTGTGCCTGGAGAATCCCGTGGACAGAGGGGCCTGACGGGCTACAGTCCAGGGGGTCACACAGTCAGACCTGACTGAAGCGACTTAGCATGCAGCATGCATGCAAGGTGTATATGTTTGTCAGTTTCATCCATGAGGAGACTGAGGCTCAAAGAGGAGCTGGGAAGATCGAGCAGGGAGTGACGCCACTGAGGGCGGGCCTCCGAGAGAGGAAGGGGCGGGGCCTAGGCAGACGACGCTTGCGCAGTGGGTTTAAAAAAAAAAAGATCCAGCCGGGAGCCGCAGACACCCAGGTGTAGAGCTTTGTGAGCACAGTTCATGCTCTCCTCACTTGTTTGCTGCCCCTCCTGTCACATTGTACCTCACACCACAGTATGGCTGTGATTACATTTGTATCAACCTGTGGGCAACAAGTATGTCTCCTCTGTCTTTTTATTTTTATTTATTTTTTAATGTATTTTTTTGGCTGCACTGGGTCTTCATTGCTGCACGTGAGCCTTCTCTAGTTGCAGTGAGTGGGGCCACTCTTCATTGTGGGTAACGGGCTTCTCATAGCGGTGGCTTCTCTTATTGTGGAGCACGGTCTCTAAAGTGTGGGTTCAGTAGTTGTGGCACATGGGGTTAGTTGCCTCACTGCTCTGGGATCTTCCCTGACCAGGAATTGAGCACATGTCCCCTGCATTGACAGGGAGATTCTCAACCACCGGACCAGCAGGGAATTCCCCCTCCCAGTGCCTTAACACGTGAGCTGGTGGCTTTGCTTCTCTTGGCAGTTCCTGTCTCCCCTCCCTTCCCTCACCACCCTCCCCCGGCCTGCAGGGAAGTGCCCCCCTTAACCTCTGTCTTCCCAGGGTTTTTGCCCTTGGATATTCTTTCTGGCAGTTTCTCAGTGGGATGTGCCCGAAGGGCTCTATTTGAAACAGGAATTTCCCTGGGACTTCCTTGGTGGTCCAGGGGTTAAGACTCCACCCTTGCATCCCTCCCATCCCTGGTCTGGGAACAAAGATCCCATATGGAGCCAAAAAATAAAAACAAATAAATAAAATAGGGGTCTCCCCCACCCCACTCCAGATCCCACCTAACCCACACTGACTTCAAACACGGCATAACTTACTGAGCTTTTTGTTAAATTTCCTTCTCCCTCGGCAAGAATGTAAGCTCTGCAAGGGCAAAGACTTTTGTGTGTTTTGTGTCACAGTACCTTCTAAACATCTAGACGAGGCTTAGGAGCCATAAAATTAATACTTATTGAACGGATAAATTAGATTCTGTGTGTGTGAGCTTTGGTGAAGTTTCTCTCTATGGCGAGTGACTGACCCGTCTCTCAGGGCACAGGTGCTCTGGAACCCAACTTAGCTCCTTAGAAAACTATTAAGCTCCTAGTTTGAGGACAGTGTTTTTTAGAATTCCTCCTGATCATTAGTTTCACCCTTTGTGTTTAATTTAATACCTGATTATTTTGCCCCAATCTTCTGTACCTTTGATGACTGTATTATTCATTATGGGTAGTTACAGCATTTTCATAATTAATCTTTAATTGCAATACTTGAATAGCATTTCACATGGAAAATGATTTACAAATTAAACCCACGTCTCCCCTTGGGTAATTATCAGAGGTCTGACTAATGTGCGTGAGGCCCTCACGTGGCAGGGGGCTCTCTTCAGTGACAATGTGTTGATTTTCTAATTAACGAAGGTTAAGTAGCATTTTTGCTTGCAGACCTACAATTTAAACTTATGACATTTGTCACCAAGACAGATTTCTATAGAGCACACAACTTGAACTCAAATAATTATCACTGGCTCTAGTGCATTAGCATCCTTTGCATAATATTTAATGACCGTTTTCAGGACAAAAGACTTTTCTTCATATTGACTAGGTCAGTAAAAGTACTTTCCAGCTCACTGACCCATTTCATAAATCAGGGACCATCTAAAAAAAGAATGTAAGTTATTTGGTTTTCCTTTATAGAAAGGGAAATGGCATTCCACTTGCCTTCTTTATAAATTAAGAAAATACTATAAAACTTTATTTAATCAATGCAACAAATACAAATTAGACTATAGCTGTATGTTATGGTCAATTAAGGAAAGAAGGGAGGGGAAAGGTCAGGCAGCAGTGCAAAGAGGGAAAAGGAAGCAAAAAGAAATTTAGGAGAAATTGAGAGTAATTTGCTGAAATGTAGAGAGGGAGACACACAAGCCTCCAGGGAGAGATTGTACATTATGGACCAGAGTAATTCATAGCTGGAAGGACCAGAGACATCCAGTGCAGCCTCCTTTATGGAGAGGAAAGACTGATGCTGAGAGAGGGATGCTGCGATTTGATTGAAGCCACAGAGCTGACCAAAAACAGGCAGCAGTCAATAGGGAGAGAGCCATACAAACACAAAGGCAGGAAGGAAGACTGGCGGGTGTAAGAACTCAGAAAGAACAGGTCCAGAATGAACCAAAGAAGCTAAATCCTCTCACTGAATGAAGTTTGTTTACGTACATAATGAAGCATATACACATATATCTAAATACTTATTTTGATACAATTAAACTATGAATTAAGCTATACGTACTTTCTCTGACAACTGAAACTTACTAAATCTCCATTTTTATCAGATTGTCATTTAGAGTCTTTTAACAAGTCTCTTCAAACTCTCAACCATTGCTGACACCCTTAAATATGAATTATTTCAAAATTAATATACATCCCAGATAGATTAAAGAATGAAATGTTAAAAGAAGTAAAATCATAAAAGTTCTAGAAGAAAATATAGTTGAAAATTATATTATTCTGGATTAGAAAAAGTTATTGTAAGTCTAATATCAAAGGCAGAAATCATAAAAATAAGATAGATGTGACTACATAAACATCAAAACCTTTCGTAGGGAAAAAGAAACATTATGTACAAGTTAACAGATGCAAACTGGAAGGATGTAGTTGCCAAATTTATGACAAAACGTTAAAGCCCCAAATATTGTTATCAATCAATCAGAAATGTATCTTCTCCTGTAGTGCGGTGTTAGTCTCTCGGTCATGTCTGATTCTTTGCGACCCCGTGGACTGTTGCCCACCAGGCTCCTCTGTCCGTAGGATTCTCCTGGCAAGAATATTGGAGTGGGTTGCTATTCCCTTCTCCACTTCCCCCCAAAAAACAAAGGTCATGAAGAAACCAAAAAATAGGAATGAGAAAAAAAAAATTATTCAACTCACAGTATTGAAGCAATGCAAATTAAAAGAATGAACTCTTTCCCCGCCCTCCAGCCTATAAATTCGAAAAGATTCTGCCTAGTATTAGAATCGTTGTGGAGAAGACAGGAGTCTGATACCCTACTGGTGAAAAATAATACAAATTGATAAAGTCTTCTAAGAGGGAAATATATTGTAAATGACTTTAAAATGTATATTCCCTTGTACCCAGCATTTACACATCTGAGAATTAATTCTAAGGAAAAACTGGACAGCATGTAAAGGTTGTTACAAGGCTGTTTATTACAGTATCATATAGGGTGAAAATTGGAATAAGCTACTTAAAGCCCAAAGGTAGGGGAATGACAAAATAACTTACAGTGTTTTGCAGGCTGGGCTGCTGTGCAGATGTTAAACAAGATGTTCTATTTGAATATTTATTGCTGGGGAAGTGTTTTATGATATGTTAAATGAGAAAAGCAAATTTCAAAGCAATGTGCATACCCCGCTTTTTCCTTTGTTTTATTTTTTACACATAGGTATGTTCACAGATAAAAGAGAGAAAATTTTTGCTAAGAATTTTTGCTATTTGCTAAGAATGAAGGTAATTCTATCTGAGTAGCATTACTTAGTAGATTACATAGTAGATTCTCTTTTTCATTTTGCTTATCAGTGTGTTTATGGTTTCCACAATGAAAAACTATTATATTTGTAACCAGGGAAAGGAGAGGCAGACATCTAAAAACACAGATTTAAAAATTTCAGCATATTTTGGCATGATGTAATTATTTTAATTGAGTAGTGATGAAAATTTAAATGATGAAGCATTTATTGAACAAAAGGCCCTTTGGAAAAACCCTTATTGCAAGAACAAAAGCCATAGCTGATAAAATGATAGATGCCAAATGGAAATTTTAGCACACAAATGGTGACTCATGGATTGAAATTCTTCCAAAACATAGCTAAGGCCCAAATTCTCCACAGCCCAGAAGTGTGCAGAGGTGCTGATGAGCAGATTGCAAAATGGGAAATTCTTCAAAGTGGTTGTTTTTAGTAACTTCTTTTGCCATCTACTCTCCCACAGCTATTGAAATGGGCATTGGACTCCCTTCAATTAATCCTCTTCTATTTAAATATTTTATTAGAAAGAATAATCCCTGGAGAATCATCACTCAAATCTCAGTACTGCCCACTGAGAGAACTGCAAGGCTTGGGTTTACAAAGAGAGTAGTGCAAGTCATTTGCCGTTTCACAGCTGAGGATACGCAGGCATAAACAAAGGCTGATCCATCTCTGCAACTAAAGCCTCTGATCCACAAGCCCTGTCTGTTGAGTTGTGTAATTGCACACTTTTTCTCAAGATACTGGAATAAGTGATCAGAATCCATCTCCAGTGTGCAACCTTACCCAAAGTCTGCCAATCCCATTGACCATGCTGTCTTAAAGACATCCAAATCTACACCTCAGAAACATGTATGTCTGTGCCCCCCAGACCCTGAAGATCTTCTGTACTAGACGATCATCACAGAACAGAGTCTAAAACCACAGCTTAAGAATAAGACAGAGCTGACAGTGCCCTGGCACTGCAGAGTTATGAGTCCTAAGTACAGGACTTCATGTCTCTAAACCTCCTTTTTGTTACCCAAATAATTAGGGCAAGATAACAATGTATGGATGTGAAAGTTGGAGTATAAAGAAAGCTGAGCACTGAAGAATTGATGCTTTTGAACTGTGGTGTTGGAGATGACTCTTGAGAGTCCCTTGGACTGCAAGGAGATCCAACCAGTCCATCCTAAAGAAGATCAGTCCTGGGTGTTCATTGGAAAGACTGATGTTGAAGCTGAAACTCCAATACTTTGGCCACCTGATGCGAAGAGCTGACTCATTGGAAAAGACCCTGATGCAGGAGGAGAAGGGGACGACAGAGGATGAGATGGTTGGATAGCATTGCTGACTCAATGGACATGGGTTTGGGTAGACTCCAGCAGTTGGTGATGGACAGGGAGGCCTGGCGTGCTGCAGTTCATGGGGTCACAAAGAACTGGACACGACCGAGCGACTGAACTAACAATGCCTACCTTGCCAGGTTGTTGTAAGAATTAGGTGAATATCATACATAAGGTGCTTAGTAGAATGCCTACTACATTGCCCTCAATAAAAGAGTAACTTTCACTTTATTAACCATATCTTTTTTTTTCTAAATCCCCATCAGATTTCTTCTAATAAGTTTAACGATTATCATTGTATTTAATTTCCAGAAGCGCTGTTAGTCTAAAACCCAGGCACATTTATAAATTTGAGTTCCTCTTTTTTTGTACCAGCTGCTTAAAAAATCATAGCAAAGGTTATTATAGACACAATCCACTTGTGATATATTAACAATTCTCCAGTGAATTCTGCTATGAAATTTGTTAAGAATATTTTAATATTTTCATGCTCATAAACCTCTAACTCCATAACTTAGAAAATCACAGTGAATTTGCTTTTTGTGTTATGTGTCTTGAAATGGCATTTAAACAAAGGCAATAAAATCTAAACTGACCTGGTAATAAATGTGGTATAGCTGACTTCTGTGTGAAATCGTCAATTCCAATTTCCAACAACCCCAGACAAGAAGCTCTGGGAATCCTTAACATGAATTTCAAAGCAAAGCTTTTCTTGAGACAAGAAGAACCAGGACTTACAACCACATTCCAAATGGATTTACTTCTTCTGACTAATTGACTTGTTAACTATGCTAATATATTCATATCCCTTTGCCTTTTTATATCTCTTCCAGTAGATAATGCTGTGGAATGTAACAACGTGAGATTAAAAACCAAAGAACTTAGAGATTCGTATAAACTTCTCTCCTAAGGAAACCAGATTAGACTTCCAAAACAGCTTATAAAATTTGTGTGTGTCTCCAAGCATTTTAGTTCTGTAGCAAATTTATTGCTTCTCCCAAGACAGCCTCTTTTTTAAGTAGACGTTATAGCCTAAGGGAGGAAAGTTGCAAGCTCTTCTATTGACAGTAAGAGAGCCTGCAGCACTTGGCAGTCTCATCTCCTCCCACAGTGGTCCGAGGCATGAGGAATGAAATAGAAGCCGTGGCAGAGGTGATTCTGTCTGAGCGCCGTGCCTTCTGTCTTCCCAGGTGGTGCTGGAGGCCAGCAGGGCTTCCTGGGCTGTATCCGCTCCCTAAGGATGAATGGGGTGACTCTGGACTTGGAAGAGAGAGCCAAGGTCACATCTGGTTTCAAATCCGGGTGCTCAGGGCACTGCACCAGCTACGGAGCGAACTGTGAGAATGGAGGCAAGTGCATAGAGAAGTACCATGGCTATTCCTGCGATTGCTCCAACACAGCCTATGATGGAACATTTTGCAACAAAGGTAGGTCAGAACCAGTTTCCAGAGCCACGTTTAGATATCTTTGAAGCCCAGATCATCTGTTGAATTGCTCTTCAGCTGGCATAAGGGTACTTCACTCCAAGGGTAAAGTCTTTGGAATTCTTCTCCCATCATAAGTAGGAAGTCCCCTAAAACAATCCTTCATCTTTGTTGTTCATTAAGAAGAGAAAAGTTTTGAGTGTGGTGCAGAGTTTCCCCCTAAATTCAAGCAAACTTTGAAGTGACTAGAACATTACAGAGCAAATAGCCATGTCATGCCTTAACAAGGAGGAGTAAAGTAAGTAGCCATTGAAAGGGGTCCGTGATGGGCCTCCTGACTGTCTCACTCGCTTGGACCTGTACATCGTGCAGTGACTCAATCTGTGCTGCCCAGTGCTCTTCGTGTCTGCCTCTCCCCCAGCTGCTAAGAGAATGAATTCAAGTTGGACTCACAAGAAAGCCCCTCTGTTCAATTCTTGTCACAATCATTTTTTATCACTCTTCTATAGGACACCTCAGTGGCAGGTTCTCAGCCCCCACAAAGTGCAGGAATCCTGAGCTACTACATCTAATAATGCAGTAACATCTAACAATGTCACTGCCTTATTTCAGTCTTGAATGAGTAACCCCTAATAAATTCAGCAAAGCCAATCAGCTGACTCCAAGAACCTGGTGTATATGGCTGTTGTCATTCAGGATACACCCGGTGATCTTGCATAACCAGAAGAAATTCACACACCTGGCCTGTGGCTTCTTTTCCACTTGTAAGCAAGAGGGCTGGGGAGAGGCAGAGCTGACCCTCTTCTCAAGCTACAATTGAAATGCATGTAACTCACTCTTCTCTTTCAAATGAATGTATAACGTTTGGGTAAAGTTTTCTGTAAATGGTTGGTGCATCTCTTTATAAGAAGCTTTACATAAGTAGCCTTTTCATACTCTCATGAATACATGGAGGGTTGTTTATGCTGCCATTATTCACACAAGATGCCACACAGGAGGAGGAATTGTTCCCTAACACTCGCTGTACATCCAGGCTACCGTCTGACATGTAAGCTGTCATGTAAGCATGTAAATTCGGTCAGACTGGGCTTGAAGGATGAGCACGAGACAACAACCAAGGTGGAAAGGAACACCATTGCTGAATAATCCACAGCACATGAGCACTGCTGTTATAGAGCATTCTCCCACTTGCAACAACATGGTTCCATGATTTTCCAGTGTCACACAATGGGAAAGGTTTGCAGAACCCATTAATTTTGCACTTGTAGAAATGACAGTCTTGCAATTACCATTCATTGTGCTTGATGCTAATTTAATGTAGTCATTCCCTTGCCAAAGTGGTGTCTGAATGCAATCAAGTGAGCGCTAATGTCTGAGAGATTCCACTGCATAAGTGCCAATTTAAAGAAAATCATGAGCCCCTTATTTTTGGAGAGTTAGGTTAAGTACAGTAGCTCACACACAACCTCTGGGGGTTAATAGGCAATATTCACAAACAGAAAGATTAGAGTATATACTCTTCTGCCTTGCCAGTGCTTGAGATGGAGTCAAAGAAAGCCTGTGAGTTCCCAGTGACATTATTTCAAAGGGTTTACATAAAAAAATCCCTAAATATTCTCTTAATACCTGTTTAGCAGGGTGAGTTTACATTTGACTCAGTTTATGGCTTTACCAAAAAAGATTAAAAACAGCAAACTGTATTTGGAAAGTATTTGTGGGCATCCTTCTGGGTCAAGACAAGTATTCTCTTGACCTGGGGAGGATGAAGGTGGTGCTGGTTGAGAGGAATCAGAAAAGCTTCACCTGCACGTAGGCAGGCTCATTCCCAGATGGGGTCTTCCAGCCGAGGCCTGTGGCCAGGTGGTGCCTCTGGCCTGGGTTTCACCTCCCAGAGCATCAGCTCCTGTGACCACACCCTCCAGGGCTCTACAGCCACGTGACTCAGCCTCCAGAGAGAGCAACCACGGTCATCTGCCTAAGAGTGAGCTCGTGAAAGTCCTTTGCAGGCAGGCTTCCTCAGGCTTCTCTGATAGCTCAGTTGGTAAAGAATCTGCCTGCAATGCAGGAGACCCCAGTTTGATTCCTGGGTTGGGAAGATCCCCTGGAGAAGGGAAAGGCTACCCACTCCAGTATTCTTGGGCTTCCCTTGTGGCTCAACTGATAAAGAATCCGCCTGCGATGCAGGAGACCTGGGTTCGATCCCTGGGTTGGGAAGATCCCCCGGAGAAAGGAAAGGCTACCCACTCCAGTATTCAGGCTTGGAGAATTCCATGGGCTATCCATGGGGTCACAAAGAGTCGGACATGACTGAGCAACTTTCACTTCACTTCACTTCCTCGGCTAGAATAGTTCTGTGCTTGTGTATGTGGACAGAGGTCCACAGAATTTTGCTGAGTTAATGAAATGGGTCTCAACACATTACACACAACATGATTAAATGTCTATACAAAATCTAACACACACACACACAAGGAAACATATCAAAATATTATGTTAGTCACTCAGTCGTGTCCAACTCTTGGTGACCCCATGGACTGTAACTCACCAGGCTCCTCTGTCTGTGGGATTCTTCAGGCAAAAATACTGGAGCGGGTTACCATTTCCTTCTCCAGGAGATCTTACTGACCCAGGAATCAAACCTGGGTCTCCTGCATTGCAGACAGATGCTTTACCATCTCAGCCACCAGGAAAGCCCATCAAAATATTAACTGTCATTATTCCAGGGAGAGGGTGAAAACACAAATATTTATTTTCTCTTATCTTTTTGCTGTATTTTCTAATCTTTATACAATGATGAATTACCTCTTTTTTTCCCTCACTTTTGCCTCTTTTGGAGAAGAACTAAGTACTAAGAAGCAGAGCCCTTACCCCATGCATTCAAGGCTCAACTACCTATGGTTAGAAAATATCTAGTTATTAACCAGAAATCATGATACCATGTAATCACACTATCTGGAATGGAGGAGCATCTCGGGTGAAAACTGCACATAATTAAATTACCTTTGAAAAATCCCTCTCTCCACGCATTCAACAGAGCCCGTTTTTTCACAAACCTTCAAAGCAGTCACCTTTCAGATGGTCCCTGAAGGAAGGTGTGCCTTGTTGGGGCCAAGTTGTATGAAAATAAAAAACACTTGTATCACACTCAGCCAGGTGAGGGGGGCGTACAGGGTCTCTAGCAGGTCCCTCCTGATGATGCTTTTTGCTTTGCAGGTTTGACAGTCACTGTCCCACCAGCACAATATAGATAGCAGACACTCCTTTCTCTCTTCTCTGAACTCTTATCAAAAACTTCTCCTAGAACCTTTTTTTTTTTCCCCCAAATGAATGTTTAAAGATTTGATCATCACTTAAGGTGTCAGCTCTCCCAGGGAAGAGTCATTAAATAGAAAAGCTGAGTGGGGAAAAGTTCGGGTTTTGGGGACAGCATGAGTGAAAGTTAAAGTCGCTCAGTCGTGGCTGACTCTTTGTGACCCCATGGACTATACAGTCCATGGAATTCTCCAGGCCAGAACACTAGTGGGTAGCCTTTCCCTTCTCCAGGGCATCTTCCCAACCAGGGGATCAAACCTAGGTCTCCTGCATTGCAGGCGGATTCTTTACTAGTTGAACCACAAGGGCAGCCCAGAGAGCATGAGGGCCTCCCAAAAACTCTATAACTAGACCTCATAGCCAGTCAGCTCGTCTCTACAGATAACTGTGCAATGTTCCCTCTTCTTAGAATGCCCAGCCAATAGCCACCACTTCACTCAGCGCAGACAGCACCATCCCATGGACGGTTCCTTGGCAGCCCATTGGCTGAGACCATAGATGCCTCTGGGAGCAGGGCAAACCCAGCTTACATGGAAGGCTTGGCTGTGGGTCTGTCATACCCAGCATTAGTGGGGACCCCCACTGGGGACCCCTGGACACGCCACCGGTTGTCTTCTCTAAACGGACCTATTCCTTCTTGGACAGTCAAACCTCAAAACACATTTATGACTATCAACCTCAATTTTATTTCTAACCAGAAATTAACAACATGATTAGAAGTAAACTCTGTCTTCTCCAGGTTTTCAAGCAAGAGGTAAAGTAGCAGACCTATCGCAGCCACAGCAATTTCTATATTAAATGTTTGTAGCTGAATACAATCACGGATTGAATAGGGTCCCTCTCTGCCAAGCACTTGTCCACCCAGAGCCTCAGAATGTGACCTTGTCTGGAAATAGGCTCTTTACAGATGTAATTAATGTGGGGTCATCCTGGACTAGGGTGGGCCAGGAACACATGGGGGGCCCCCAGAAGCTCAAAAAAGCAAGGAAGGACCCTCCCTGGAACCTTCAGAAGACGTGTAGCCCTGATAACACCTCTGTTTTTACTCTGAGCCACTATAACTGTGAGAGAATAAACTTCTGTTGTTTCAGGCCACCCAGGGTGTGAGCCATTGTTGGGGCAATCATAGGAGATCAACAGAAGTGCATTTAACCATGTATTTAACCATGGTAACAGCTGACATTTATTGAGAACTTGCTATGTGGCAGGCAGTGTGCCAAGGTCTTTAATTATGTTAACATCACCTAATACTCATGACAGCCCTATGTTGGTACTATAATTATTTTCCTCATTTTACACAGAAGGAAATTTAGGCACAAGAGGGTATTAGTCACTTGCCTGAGGTTCACATACCAGTAAGTAGCAGGACTGCGATTTATATGCGGGCACTTTGACTCAAAGCCCCTGTTCTTCACCATCACCGTGCGTTACTGCTTCTCACCAGGGCACGGTCCTTCATGTTTGTTTAGGCGCTCAGTCTTGTCCGACTCTGCAACCCCATGGACTGTAGCCGCCAGGTTCCTCTGTCCACGGGATTCCCCAGGCAAGAATACTGGAGAGAGCTGCCATTTCCTTCTCCAGGGGATTTTCCAGCCCAGGGATCGAACCCAGGAATGCAGGCGGATTCTTTACCACTGAGCCACCTGGGAGGCCTGATCCTTCATGTAGCTTCATGTAAAACTGAAAAGAGAACCCCTGGTCTTAAAGCTTTTTAGTTATGGTGATTCAGTTAAAAAAAAAAAAAAAGCACATTCTTGGATGCAAATTTTATCATAAGAAGAAACAGAATACAAGATCTGAACACAACCTCTTTCTCTTTCTCTCTCCCTCTTTCCCTCCCCTCACCCCCCACCCTACACCCACACATTTAGGTGTAAGCAGTAATCACTTATTTGATTTATTTCTTTAACAAACATTCAGTGAATAGGCGCTTTGAACGTACAGTTGAGTCTGACTATACTGAAATTTTCAAAATATTTCAGTGGTTTACATCTACAGAACCAGGACAATCTAGTGTACACAAAAGCAGGAAATGAGAATTAGCCATCATCCAGGCTGCCAGAAAGAGTTCTTCATTAGGATCCCTTCACTGGGCCAACTTTAGCAAGAACTTATCATCAAGAGGCACAAAAATATCTCCTAATTCACTTCTCTGCATTTTTTTCCTGTAAAAATTTTCATGTTCCTCTGCCAATCCAGGACAGCGGCTGAAGCTTCACTGTTGTTCAGTCGCTAAGTCACGTCCGACTCTTTGCGACCCCATGGGCTGCAGCATGTCAGGCTTCCTTGTCCTCCACTATCTCCTGGAGTTTGCTGAAGTTCACGTCCATGGAGTTGGTGATGCTATCTAACCATCTCACCCTCTGCCGCCCTCTTGTCCTTTTCCCCTCAATCTTTCCCAACATCAGGGTCTTTAAACGCGTATCTTTAAATACTCAGAAAACAGTGTCTGAGTTTAGGGAGTTGTCTTTTCTTCTCAAACATCCATTTGTTTGTCACTCAGATAAAGTCCAATCTTAGAAGGACCAAGGTAACAGGACTGCAGTGACCACGAGTGAAGGAGGAGGGTCAGAAGATACAGCGTCGCCTCATTTACAGCCACATGAACGCACGCCCCCCTCCCTGTGGTCCGGCTCCGCCTCCTGCTCTCCCTGAGTGTCCTGACATTGTAACTGATACAGAAGAGACTGTTTATGGCTAACTCAAGTCCCCACGTAGAAAATGGATGAGGGAATTAGACGTGACTTTGAATCTAGTGTCCTCACCTGCAAGTTCCATGACCTTGAGCAAATGTGTAACTCCACTTGGCCTCATCTTCAGCAGTATGTAACATCTATTCTTAATTCCACCGTGAGGCTCACATGGGATCATGTGAACAAATTTCCGAACTGAAAACCTGGTACACATCAGTCAGACAGCAGGTGTCCCTGTCCATTCTCTGCACTTTCTTTTTTTGTTGTTGTTTGTGTTTTTGTTTTTACTTTAAATCATGTCATCCTTTCATCTGTCCCTAAAAGCTTTAAATATCAGATGCCTAACTAGCATTGTTTCAGTTACCTCTGAGTGCTGGATTCAGTTCAGTTCAGTTCTGTTCAGCCACTCAGTCATGTTTGACTCTTTGAGACCCCATGGACTGCAGCAGGCCAGGCCTCCCTGTGCATCACCAACTCCTGGAGTTCACCCAAACCCATGTCCATTGAGTCAGTGATGTCATCCAACCATCTCATTCTCGGTCTCATCAGCTACCGGAGAAGCAATGGCAGTATCATAAAGTGTGCTCTCTACTAAATTGTGGTCACAGTCATATTTTTCTAAAGCTGAAAGTATCACCTCTGGACCCTAAACCCTGATGGACTGAGGAATATGCAGAGATGGGAATGGACACCCCAGTCTCTGCATCCCAGGGGTCACGCCCATGAGTGCAGTTCCTCATATAAGGTGTCCATCCCCATTAAGAGCCAACTTAGGTCACCTTAACGATGGCTGGGTCCCTTCCTAAATCAAAACCCATCAGGAGACAAGAAAGCACTGAAAGAGTTCAGGACTCCATTTTGCTGAGAGGACTCAAGCCTAAGTTCAAGGAAATTAAATTGTACCCATCAGTCCAAGTCCAAGACTCAAGTCCAAGTTCAACCTGTAAGGGATGAGGATCTTGCCTCCTAAAGGAGTGTTTCATGGTAAGCGGGAGGAGGTGGCTTTGGCCAATGCACTTTGAATATTTCCAAACTCTGCTTCTCGGTGGCTCCAGGCACTGCTCAAGGAGCAGAGGAAGTCTGTGGGCTGCCCTTGTAGAGTGGGGTTTGAAGCCTTTTAGGGAAGGTTCATTTCAAAATATTATAAAACACTTAGGGGAGAGAGAAAAGAGAAACACATCTTAGGATTGCACCCTTATATGAAACTAGTTAATGGCAACAATCCCAGGAGGAGGAAATGGCAACCTACTCCAGTATTCTTGGCTGGAGAATCCCATGGACAGAGGAGCCTGGTGGGCTACCGTCCATGGGGTCTCAGAGTCAGACAAGACTAAGCACTCACACACCAATGGGAACACCGGCCATTTTTTCTGATTGGCCTCCCCACTCTTGACCCCAGCTTGGAGAAGAGTTGATACCAGCGGGAAGAAATGTTTTTCATGGGCTTCTTTTTCATTGCCAGTTGGAACAGGAGATTTTATAGATTTAGACTCATGCCTACAGGAACAAGAATTCTTTTTCCTCTTCCTCTTCCCCTTAGAATGTTATTCAAGAAGGGAAAACTCTCCTCTATTAATATGTTTTTTAAATCTTCAGACCTTAAAAATATCATAAAAACATACAGTCATTTGATTTTAAAAAGAAAGAAGAAAAGTTAAGAAAATTCTTGTGGACAAAAGCCTGTAAATACTTAGGGATAAAAGGAAATGCTTTTGACTTGATTCTAAAAGGTCAGAGCTGCAGAGATGGCCTTCAAGCTTAGGTGACTTCATTATCAAATTTTATGGTGGTAAATAGCATTCTCCCTGACCTGGGCTTTTCTTTGGGGTCCCAGATACAAAGTAAAACCTGACCTATTAACTTTTCTGCAGAAAGGGTTTTTTAAAATTCAGTGGTAAAAACAAGCCCTTTGTAAAACACCAAATGTAATAAAGGACAGAGTTTTGGACTTTGCCTCACATAAACGATAAATAACTTTAAGTTTGTGCCCATTTCTATTACCCACCAGGTTTTGGACCTTTTTGGATAAACAGTTTTCATTTTCCTGTGTATGTTGTTGAATGTTTTTATTCCTCATTCTTCAGCAATAATGAGAATTCAGTCATTTATGAAGTTTATAAAAATAATACTCTATCATTTCCTAGAAATTAGCCACGATTTCAGCTGAAACTCTACCCATTTCTTTTCTTTCATGAACCTAAAAATTATCAGTGTCATAAATTTTCTGGAGGGTTTGCTTTTAAATCACTCACATTTTTTGCTCCCCTTACAAGCATGTCCATACCAACATTCTGATTGACCGTAAGTATTTCGTTACATCCGCAGGACATAAAGTCCTGCCCCTGGTGTGCAGCGTCTCCTCTTTGCAGCCTCCTTTCATGGTCATCATTGCCAGCAGGCAGCCCTGGCCTTAGCAGGGCTCATCCGAGGCATCCCTTGGCTAGAGGAAATTCACTTTCTTCAATGATCAAACCTGAGGGGTCTTGAGCTGTGTTTAATCTGCCATCTTATAGATCACCCTGGCTCTGAACTCATTCACATACTTTTACCTCCATCAATTGCAATTGACTGTAATAGTGGATGGTTTAGATAAATGGATATTTTGCTTGTTTTGCCCCAGTGAGGACCAAACCCTAAGGAAACAGAAATGATTAGGGTCAACTACTCTCTCTGAGCATCCCTAAGCTTGGCATCTTAAATATATGATCTCCAAGTTCTCATGAGGTCTGGGCATAAGATATAGATATTGTGTAGTGTTTAACCCAGCCTAACAATAATCCTCTAGGTAGGCTTCTAAGTGATGAGTTTATGAAATATAAGGTGGCGTCTAAACTATTCAAGTTCTGTAAGGTAAAGATTCTCAGCAAAATTGAATCATTGGCAGTAAAAATTTAACATATCTATGTTCTGGATGAATGAAGCAAGATCAAGTGGTTTGATCAGTGCTGCTGCTGCTGCTAAGTCGATTCAGTCGTGTCCGGCTCTGTGCGACCCCATAGACGGCAGCCCACCAGGCTCCTCCGTCCCTGGGATTCTCCAGGCAAGAACACTGGAGTGGGTTGCCATTTCCTTCTCCAGGGGATCTTCCTGACCCAGGGATTGAACCTGTGTCTACTGTGCCTCCTGCATTGCACGTGGATTCTTTACCACTAAGCCACCAGATAAGCCCCATTATGATGGGCACATATCATTATTTGGGGCTTCTCAGGTAGTTCAGTGGTAAAGAATACGCTTGCCAACGCAGGAGACCCAGGAGACCCAGGTTCGATCCCTGGGTCAGGAAGATCCCCTGTAGGAGGGCATGGCAACCCACTCCAGTGTTCTTGCCTGAGAAACCCATGAAGTGGCACGCGTGTGACGCAACTTAGCAGCTAAACCACCACCAGGCCTCATTGTACATTTACCCAAACCCAGAGAATGCACAATACCAAGAGTAAGCCGCAGTGTAAACCATGGACTTGGGGCGCCTCTGATGAGTCAGCATCCTTGGCAGATCAACAGTGTTACTGTAGCAAGTGCACTAATCCGGTGTGGGTGCTGACGGTGGCAAGGGCTGTCCGTGTGCGAGGACGGAGAGCATGTGGGAAACCTCTGTATCTTTCTCTCAATTTTGCTGTAAATCTAAAACTGCACTATAAAGTATTAAAGAAGAATAGGGGATTTTTTTGCAATTTTACAAAATTTTATTTTCATCCTCCCAGAGTTTTCCCTCAGCCCTACTTCCTAAGACTTTATATGTGCTTAATGTTGAATGAACTCTGGGAGTTGGTGATGGACAGGGAGGCCTGGCATGCTGTGATTCATGGGGTCGCAGAGTCAGACACTACTGAGCAACTGAACTGAACTGAATCGTACATTCTCTCTTTATATTTATACTTTAAAGATACCCCTTTAAAGGTACCAGTTCAAAGGTAGATCAACAAATAGATATGAAAATGACAGCTTATCCCTGCTTTTTTATTAAAAGAGGTCTTCTAAGAACTCTTTATTAACTTTAACATGACCAAATTTTATTTTAATATTCTATCCCAAAGTTCAGACTTAACTGACCTGAATTTGCTTCCTTTCAGTTCAGTTCATTCACTCAGTCGTGTCCGACTCTTTGTGACCCCATGAATCACAGCACACCAGGCCTCCCTGTCCATCACCAACTCCCGGAGTTCACTCAAACTCATGTCCATCGAGTCAGTGATGCCATCCAGCCATCTCATCCCCTGTCGTCCCCTTCTCCTCCTGCCCCCAATCCCTTCCAGCATCAGGGTCTTTTCCAATGAGTCAACTCTTCGCATGAGGTGGCCAAAATATTGGAGTTCCAGCCTCAGCATCAGTCCTTCCAATGAACACCCAGGATTGGTATCCTTTAGAATGGATCTCCTTGCAGTCCAAGGGACTCACAAGAGTCTTCTCCAACACCACAGTTCAAAAGCATCAATTCTTCAGTGCTCAGCTGTCTTCACAGTCCAGCTCTCACATCCATACATGACTACTGGAAAAACCATAGCCTTGACTAGATGGACTTTTGTTTAGACGTCTACAAATTTACCACTCCAGGGAACAATTTTACTTCCTGTGTTACTCTCAGAAGAGTTGGATCAAGTATAGCTTAGAGAAGGTTCCCCAATTTAAACTCCTACATGAGTCATTCTCTCTGCAGGCACCAAAATATTCTTTAATATCTTCTATTCCTTTCAATCCTTTCCTTATGACCAGCAATGCAGCCAACATCATTCTAAACTAATATTGTTTTTTAAAAGAAGGAATCTGTACATTTTAGAGTTTTCTCAGTTGAAGAAAGTTAATACTATTTAGAACAGTGGAGCAAGAATACCTTGAATTCCAATTTCAACATTATTGAAAAAAACAATTTGAACAGTCATGTGACTCTCTTGACTTGCAGTTTCTTTATAAATTGTATTAATTATATAAAATGTATTATTCACAGGACTGTGAGGATCAAATGAACTGATGTAGGTGAAAGCATTTTTAAAATCATTTATGTTATGAAAATGCAAATTATTATGAAGGATATTAATCACTAAGTCAGAGGTCCTGCAGTTTAGGGTCTCTTTAGAGAGAGGACTGCAAAGTGTCAACGTTGCCTTTCAAGAGCAACCAGGAAACCTGCTCAGAACTTCTCTGTCCACATGGGTAGTGTTTCCCTAACTGGCAGCAGAAAGCTGAATATCCCTCCTGTTTACATTACTGCTCGCCCACATCTATAGGGCAGTGACAAGCTTTCTCTGGAGCTCAAAGATTACAACGTCCCACAAGACATTAGACCTCAGAGCAGTCCTGCTCCATGGCCTGCAAAATGGCATTCAGAGTCAGCGCAACACTTGCATGCCATGACCCTAATTACATCTCTGTCTGCATCATGGAATTTTGATGAATTGTTTAACCTGGAGCACCGTTAAAGCAGCAGATACACTTGAGATTAAGTAAGAATGGATTCTAAAGCAGCTTCTTGGGGTTATGATTTATTGAGGTCTTTAGAAAATAATACTGGTTGCTTGAATATAGAGTTACAAAAAAAATAAAAAGGAACTCCTAGACCCTAGAAGCCTCATCTAAAATTTTTCCCTTATCCAGAATGATTAACAGTCTCTCTGCCCCTCGCTGGGCTTTCCCGGTGGCTCAGCAGTAAAGAACCTGCCTGCTGCGGAGGGGCCACAGGAGACAGGGGTTCAATCCCTGGGTCAGGAATATCCCCTGGAGGACGGCATGGAAACCCACTCCAGTATTCTTGCCTGGGAAATCCCATGGACAGAGTAGAGTCGAACATGACTGAAACAATTTAGCACACACACACACACACACTGCCCCCTTATTAAGGATTATAGCTTCAACTCAGATTAATGAGCCCAGGTATTTCTCATGTTTAAGCCAAATGTAATTCAAATATTTGCACAAGACCATTGCCAGTCACTTCTTTCTAAGAAGTTAACAGAGATTATCAAGGTTGCCAGTGAAATGCTTTCTAAACTTTACTATTAGAGTAATTGAAATTAAATCCCTTTTAAATAGATCTACTCTAGCCTGTTGGCTTTTTATAATTCCTTAATAAGTGTCTCCTATAATGGAATCTTATAAATTTGGTTTAAAATATAAATTAATTTATAAAATATAAATTAAGAAAATCAAATCAAAACAGGAAACCAAGTTATAAATTTCAAAGTTTATAGGCCCCCCTCTCCTATTAAATAAGCAAAATTATTATCTTGTGTGACTTTGTAGTCTCCTACTGAATCAGAAGCCACATGTGGTTATTACAACACTTTATAACCCCTTAGAAATATAAAGGACTAGTGCAAAAAGTTTTATTTCTATTATCATAATGAATTTATCATTATTCAGACTTTCAGCTTTTACTCTAACATTTAAATGTCATTGGGTGATTTATTTCAACACTTCTTCAACTTCTCTTAAATTGTTAAGTTTGTGAAGCTCTTTTTGTCACAAAATCAAAGTATCTCAGGGTTGAAAGGAATATTACATTTATTCATATTCAACTGACATTTTGTTGAACTCTTCCTTTTAGGCCAGGCACTGAACTAAATACGTTCACATATCTTACTGTATTTAATCATCACAGCAATTTTGAGCTGTCGGCATGAGCACTCCTATTTGAAGAAACTGAGGCTTCTAAGAGATTCAGTCTGTTATCCACAGTCACAGGGCTTTGGAACAACCGCAACCCCAAGCCTGGTGTTTTCTCCGTGATATACACCAGCTCAGTGATCCCTTTACAACACACCAGTGACTGGGATCCACACCACACCACAGGAAGGGGCTCATTCCATATCTAGACATTTCCAACAGCTAGAAAGGCTTCCTTTACCCTACACCACCATCTCTATCAAAGACAGCAAATGCATGAAGAGAGAGTAGATATCCAGCTCTGGCTTCAAATCCCTGTGCCTTTAAGAACTCAAGAATGTACACATACCTTCAAACCTCCCAACTCCAAGAAGGACAAGTGAAAACATCTAACCTAAAGGTTGAAATAACCTGAAGCCTTGAAATAATCAGAACTCTAAATAATGTGAAGGTCACAAAAATGATGCCCTTTTTCTTTCCCACATATTAACTTCACGGTTCCAGCTGAAATACTCTGCACTTCTTTCATGAATCTAAAAGGAGCCAGTCTAAAAAAAGTTGTCCTGAGGGTGTTGCTTGTAGATTACTCATGTTTCGGCTCCAATGCAAGCAGGTCTACTCAGCCATGTCCACGTTGCCCTTGAGAACCTCAGCACGTCTCCAAGGCGTCCTTCTCTAGGCAATAGTCCTGTGTATAATGGCCAGTTAGTGAGTGCCATGGAGAGTAGGTAATACATCCTGCCCAATTTGTCCTCTTTTTATCTCACCACTCTGAGAGCTAAGAGTAGGCCTAAGTCCCAAAAGTTCTGAATAATTTTCCCTTCTTTCTTTGCCTGCCTTCCTGAGGTTCTCTCTGTATGGCTGATTAAGGAAGCAAACACACACACACACACACACACACACACATACACACACACACACACACAGAAAAACAGAGGCACATTTGAACTGGACCTATGGATTTCTAACTGTGAGCCTCAGATAACAAGACATTTCTTTGTATTTCTTAGGGCACCACCCACCCACACAGCTTGTCCACAATTTTGTGTTTATAATGGATCAGACCTTTCTCTCCAAATGTATAAGGTGAGGGATGAAACAGGGGACATTGGGAGTCTGACCAAATAAATTCTTCTGACATGAGAGACCACTCTAAATTGCTTTATAACAAAGAAGGTGATTTGCAGGGTAAATACAAGCCATGCTCTGTGAGTTTTCCTATTGATGAAATTCATGCTTTGAATTACTGATTGATGGCTGCCGAAGCATTGCAATATCTCTGTTCTAGTCTGGAAACAGTGCTGTAAGCAATGGGCTTCTGATGACTGAAATTCCAAAAAAAAAAAAAAGAGAGAGAGAAATTACCAAAGTAAAGCTCTACATCCAATTTTATAAGGAGCTAGGAGGGCAGACGCACTTGATCAGCCACACTGTCCACTCACATCCTTGCTCAGAGGTCACAGAGAGGAATTCAGTCTATAGCTGGGCACTCTCAGCCTCGGTACAGCCCACGCATCTTCATCATGACTGCACAGCAACCCTCTGCTCACGACAGGAGTTCTGCTTCCTCTGGTCAGAGGATAATGTGGAAATTATGACACAGATAAAATATTTATCCTCTGGACAAGAGTAAGGAACTCACAAGCCAGGACATGGCTGGCTAGCACAGTAGATAGAATCCAGAATAAGTGTCTTTGTCTGTTCTGGCTGCTATAGCAGAGTACTATAGACGAGGCTGCTCATAAACACAGGAATTTATTTCTACAGTCTGGAGACCAGAAGTCCAAGATCAGGTGCCAGCGTTGTCTGCTGAGTGTTTTCTTTTTGGTCACGTACTTCTCTTTGTATCCTCACATGGCAGAGGGGTCTCTTTTATAAGGGCTCTAATGTCTTTCATGAGGGCTCCACCCTCTTGACCCAATTACCTCCCAAAGGCCCCACTTTCTAAAACCATCACTTTAGGCTTGAGGATTCCAACATGTGATTTGGGGGAAGCACAAACATGCAGACCATAGCAGTTGGCCTCCTCTTTCACAAACACAAACACGAACCTGTTAGTAATCATCTGCCCCGGCCCAGGTCTCCCCTTCCTATTGCTGACCTCACCCCACACCAGCAACACACACACACACACACAGGAACACACACACGTGACTCATACAGACACACATTCACACACATACACACACGTGTGCATTCACACACATACACACATATATACACACATACACACGTTACTCATACAGACACACACATTCACACACACACACATATATACACACATACACACGTGACTCATACATACACACACACATTCACACACATACACACATATATACACACACATACTCACATGTTACTCATACAAACACACATACACACACACACTATTAAAGTTACTCACCACCATTACATTGCCGGGATATTTGGTATTTTTTTTTTAATAAATTTTTAGAGCATCTGTAAGTTTAAAAGGAAGAAATTGTGGAAGAGTAGGAACAGTTTAAGGAATATACTTGGAGAGTAGCCGTTCTCCCCCCTAAATAATTCCCTGCAAAGTCACTCACTTCCTTTCCTGTGGCCTGATGCTCCACGCATCAGAGCATCACTCGAGGTAGCAAGAGTGGGTCTGGAGAATGGCGAGGCTGTTACTGTTTGGCATATAATTGTGGATTTGGTTCTTTAGAGCCAGGTGTAATTTAGGGGTGAGGAAGATGGCAGGCAAGCTCTGTGAGGTGGCTAAGATGACTTCTGTGAGGCCGGAATTGTTTAGTGAGAGGAGGAAAGAGCAGGGTAGGCAGAAGGAGGCTGTCAGAGAAGCTCTCCTTCTTTCAAGGTCTTGCCTGAGGCCAGCCCGCCAGACAAAGACAGGGGAAACTCGTCCTTCCTCTTCCTGGCAGTTTCCTTGCGCCTAAGTTCCAGGATGCAGGCTAATTGCATAATTGCTGTAACTTAGTTACATTGTCAAATAAATAATCTCTAGTTATTGATTCATGTTAGAACATTGTACTGTAGGAAAATGTATTCCAAGCTCCTAAAAGCAATTTATACTATTATAATGCACTATGTATCATTATAAACATGCTATTAGCATAGACAGCGTAAGCATTTTTCCTTGAAACCACTTGGTCTTCATACCCATCATTTAAAAAGACTGCCTAGCATTCCGTCCAGTGGATTTGCCAAAATTTATTTAGCCTAAGTATCTCAGAAGAAGAAAATGGCAACTTCTATTTTTGCTCTTGAAATTGTGCCCAATTTTTTATTGTTAAGTATTAAACAACACTGTGGTAAGCGTGTTTGTAAAAGGCATCTCAGTATTTACGTTATTTATGGAGGATGGATTGCCACACGTGGAGAGGTGGAGCGTGAGGATGTAAAGTGTTTGACTTCCCATGTGTGGAGCCGATCTCATGTCCCAGAACACAGCGCAAGTGTGCACGCAACACACGAGAAACCCAGTTCTCCCAAGGCCAGCAGCAGTGTGTTCTTTTCTTCATTGTTGTGAAAATGATAAGCCAAAAATGGTTCTTTGTCATTTTAATTTGCACTCCATTAATTACTGGAGAACAAGGAATTCAAAAGAAAGACAGATGTGTCACAGAGAAAGGTGGCTGGAGGGCTGCAGAGTCGTGCAGGGCCACATTACGAAGGTGGAGTTGGTGTCCAGGTTCTGACGTTCCCTTTGCTGGTGTCCCAGGGTGGGCAGGAAGGAGGAACACAGCTGACAGCCACCTCGTGCACGAGATAGTGTGCAAAGGAACTGCCAGAGGTCAAGTGAATACTGTTCATCAAAACGTAGCCAATGTGTATTGTTAGCCCAGTGATCATACTCAAGACACCTACACTAGAAAATCACTAGTATTAGAGACATATATGTTCACAGAGCGGTCATCACGGTATATTCCTGTGTGATAATGAGGCATGGGGACTACGATTTAACTATGATACACAACCACGAGAAAGAGTGAGACAGACATATTTATTCGTGTGACAGAATGTCCATGATATATTATTAAGCTTAAAAGCAGAAAATGTAAAGTTCGATTGTGTTTGCATTAGAAACTCATGCGTTTCCTGGGCAAGCACCCTATTCCGAAGGATTCCTGCAGTTCAGACACCTTCCAGTGATGATAAATGGATGCATGATACTACGTGTAGCATTCTTTCAGTTTTCTTTTACCTAGAAAAAAAGGTGAATCCACTCTGCTTTTGCCATTAATCTAAGCCATAACTCTTCCCTGCACCAAAAGGCACTGAATATTCCAATTGTTAACATCTAATGATAGAGTCAATGAGAGCCCTGGCCAAAAAAAAAGCATGGATATCTGTGCTGTAATATACACCATCCACACAACACACACACGCAGGGTTATTTTCAACATGAGTGGAATCAGACTGTACATGGAGCAAAATACTGATGCAATCCTTTCATTCTTTAAGAAGTTTTATAAACTCTTGGCACTAGTTACCTCCAGAGGTTACCTCCACAGGCAATGTGATGGAGTTGGGAAGGGTAGGATGTTAGAAATATTCTGCCCTTTTGCTGTATGAAAGAGTCCTTTTTTCCCCTTTACAATAAGCATGTGTGATTTTTGAAAGCAAAACTGAAACAAGTAGGTATGTTCACCTCTCTGGATACCTTCATTTTCATATTTCCTAATGAGAAAAGGATTTGGACACTTCACCTGCACCCTGTTAGAGCAAACTACAGTGAAACAGAACAGTTTTCAACTTGTTTACTATCTGAATTCAATCTTTGATGAATTTTTAATTTATGCTCTTTGAGCCTATTTATTTGGCAAACTATTCATTAAGATATTAGAGGCTCCAGTTCCACTTAAATGTGACAGATTGATCACAGCTGTTAGCTTTTGCTTCACCCTTAAATCCTTGAAAAGGATTAAAAAAAATACAAGTCAACCTGAGCAAAGAGGACAGGCAAGGACAGAAAGCAAATGGAGGAGCTGAGGAGACAAAGGCTAGAGCCTTAGTTGGTAGAAGGAAAAAGTCCTTCAAGCAACCGACTTGTGCTCTGACCCCCAGAAAGGCTTAGATATGGGGCCCCAGGTGTCTCAGAAAGATGGAGTTGACAACAGAGGATTGGCTTCAAATATATAAATGAAGCCAGGCTTCCCCTTGCAGCAGGGTAGTTGCCCCTAAAGCTGGATCAGGCAGAAAACTAGTGATTCCCTCATTGGAGGGACAGGCTCCAGATAGCAGAATTGAGTGAAAGTTTTCACTGGGGCTTCCAGGGTCCTGCCTGCAAACTCCATCAGAGAACAACTGGAGGACTGTTTTGGGGATAAAGTGTTATCTCTGAAAGAGGCAGCTGGTAGATAGAAATGGGCCAGACCTGCCACCCAGCTGTGAAGCCCACCCAGTAACAAGCTCCTGGGCAACACGTCCAGCCTCAGTCTCACCTCCCATACCATCCATCACTTGTCACGGGATTCAAGTCTCTAATGTGACAAAGACCAAACAGAAGATCTGGTGTAAACAAAGATCATACTGGGAGAACAAGCTGTTTTGAAAAACCAAAAAACTACCATTCATATTCTCCAGTGCAGGTCCATTTGCTGCCTAACAAATTGCTCCCCAAACTTAGTGGCTTAAAATATCAGCAGACACTTCATGGTCTCAAATAAGGTTTCTGGGGACCAGGAATTTATAAGGACTGTAGGGTGGTTCTGGTTTGGAGGCTCTAGGGGATTGCAGTCGGATGGCAGCCGGACCTGGAGGAGCCAGGAGCTGGCCAGTCTTCTCTCCCTCCTCCCGTTGACGCAGGGCTCCTCCCTGTGGCCACCACACTGCACTAGTGTGACTTCTTCCACCAAGGAGGACTTGAGGCAGGCAACTGCTTTCCTGGCTAAGCATGGCTCCAAGGTGACTGGTCCAGACCCCAAGGCCGGAATCACATTGCCTTTTGTAACCGAGCCTCTGAGGCCGTGCACCATCATTTCTGCCACATCCATCCGGTTCAAGCAAGTCCCAAGGCTGCCCAGATTCTAGGGGCGGGGAATGAGAGCTCTTATGACAGTCACCTTTGGAGAACTTATCAGAGAGCTAAGAGAAGGCACTGCATCCATGAGAAGGGAAGGAAATACGCCCTTTCCCCATGCAACTCAGAGGTGAGAAATTAACAATTTGAAAATTAAAATCTGATAGCAGAGTTTTTTAAATGAAAGATTTAGAGGGTAAAAATCTAGCAAATTGTTCAGGAAAAAAGGAGAAAAGAGAGAAACAGAAGAAAGAGGATAAAATCAGTAAGTTCAAATACAGGTAATAAAAGATCTAGAAAAAGAAAACATAGAAAAGGGGATGGAGAAATTTGCCAAGTGGATCAAGACAATCTCCCTGGGTTGAAAGGCGTGAGTTTATAGAATGAAAGGGTTCAACATAAAAAAAGGGGGAAAACTATATGAATTCATAATATTATAAAACTTATAATATTATAAAACTTATAATATTATATTAGAATTATAACAATTGTATGATCATATAATAAATATAATATATTTATAACATATCATGTATTTATAATATACTATATTATATAATTGTATGATTATAATATAATATAAATATATAATAATATGTTATATAATAATTATAATATTATATAACTTATAAAACTCATAATATTATAAAATTATAATATTCAAAATACTATCTATCTAAAAATAGATATAAGTATAAAACTCTAAAAGCTTCCAGGATGCTGGTAAAGAAGATTAGAGGACAGCAGCTATGCACGAGGCCAAGAGAGCAACCAGCTCAGCTTGAAAAAGGAAGATGGATGGTCCAGGGTGCTATTTCCAAGGAAAATGTGGACGAGTTACAGAAAGGAGAGCCACACTTCCAACCAAGGAAGGAGGGACTTGTGAGTGATAGGCACGCAGAAAACACGGCAGAAAAGAAATGAAAGATTGCACTGGGGTAGAGATACAAGTGCTGTGAAGTGTGTATGATCAAGAACAACAGGGTAAGCTTGTTACCTAGAAACAGGGAGTTAATGTCAGGGGAAGAAAAGGATTGTTTCTAGGGAGTGGGAATCGGGTGGGGTGGTAGAGTGGAGCGTTCCTATTATGTGTTCTGAGCCTCGTAGAAGTAAACTGAGTTCTTAGACTCCGTATGTCATAACATCCTTCAGAATGATAAACTTATATACCACATTAAAATGATTGCTGAAAAGTGAAAATAAAAAGCTGTAGAAGAAAGCTCTCCCTCAAAGCCACTGGTATCAAAAAGAATGAAATAAAAAACAACAAAAAAGAAATATCTGTCTTCAATGCAACGTGGACATAGTCATTACTGTAAACCACAAATCAGAAAGAATAAAGGCCAAATACTTTGAAATTTGGATCAGAACAAGAGAGGAGGCAGTGAAATCATGTTTTTGCTAACTTTATTTAACTCAAAGTTTAACAGCGCCTTTAGTCTCATTCCAGTTTCTGTCCCCTATTACATTTCTGTGAAATATGACTTTATTTTTTTTCCTGTAAAAGTAGCATGGGAGATTGTAAGTTATTTGCACCTTTTTGGTGCTAAGTTTTTCATAATGAGCACAAATTTCTTTTAAAAAACAATCTAATTGTTCTTTTTTTTTTTTAATGAAAATGTTTTTCAAGTAAGAGGATTTTCACCTATTTTAAAATTACCTAAAAGTCAATCATTATCTTTCCTTTTCCTGCAAATATTTTACCCATACAGTTGTTTTCACATTAAATATTACACTTTGAAAATACCAGTCTGACCATACTGTGCAGACTGAGAGGTCAGCACCAAATGACAGGCATTTAGAAGAAGGTACTGATGTTAGACGCTGATTCCATTCCCGCCAGGGCACAGATGAGAACCAGAGCCAACGCACTCATTAGCTTGGGTGGGCACATTGCCACAGCACCATTAGAGTCCCACAAAAATATGTTCATTTCTTTAAGAATTATAAGAAAAGATGAACTTTTATGTTGAAGAAGCTATTTTGATATATGAGTGTATTCATCTTTATACCAACACAGTTGTAAACTATGAACTTTTATAATTTGTTAGGAAGGAAAAGGTTCACAAAGACAAATGTGCCCCAGCTCCCAAAAGGCCTTAATAGGGCCCTGATGAGGACTCTGGGGCCTAGAAAGATTTCTGTAGTTGGAGGTGGCAGAATCTAGACCAAACTTCAGGTCTTCTAACCCCAGCTCGGTGCTGGGGCAACTCCCAAGCCACCGCCTGGCTTGGGTACCAACACTCTCCACCATCCACCATCTCCACGCATCTCTTCTGCCCTGAGCCAGGATGCACCTTCTGCTGCAGCTGGGTTGGCCGCACCTCATTTCCCACGGTTCATCACAAACGTATCCCACCTAAGCTCCATCCATGCTCAGAGTTCCAAGACCACTAGAGCCCATTACCAATTCTGGTTCTTGTTCCTATTTGCCTCACATGGAGTGACCTCCCTGTGTCCTCTGCCTGCTCCAGAGTGACCTGCTCCATAGGGGCTTTGTTCCAAGGCACCTTCCAAATGCCTTTCAAGATGAGTCCAGCCTTGAGTGATCTGTGCCATGTGTGAAGGAGCTTCACATTTACTAACAAACTATCTTCTCTCGTATCATTTGTATTATCTCATCTTATCCTCTCTCCCTTATTAGTTTCATCCCCCTCCCCAGTTATCTCAGGGTGCTGGAGAACAGAGACCCCATTATATAGAGTACATGGTCAGCACCCAGTAGATTGGCTGGAGTCTCTGACTCCTCTGATAGTGAGCTCCAGCAAGACCTCTTCTGGGCCCCTGAAGCCTTATGCTTCCCCATGTGGCCCAGATATTAAAATATCTGCCTGCAATACAGGAGACCCGGGTTTGATCCCTGGGTCAGGAAGATCCCCTGGAGAAGGGATTGGCTACCCACTCCAGTATTCATGCCTGGAAAATTCCATGGACAAAAGAGCCTGGCAAGCTACTGACCATGGGGGTCACAAAGAGTTGGACACAACTGAGTGACTAACACTTCCTTTTTCTTTCTTATATTTGTAACCCCTGAAATAACCTTTAACCTGTCTGATTGTGAAATCCTCAGACCAGGGCTGATATCTTTTCATCTCTGTGTCCTCAACCCCCAACACAGTGCCTGGCTCGAAGTAGGTATTCTGTAAATATTTGATGAATGTGTATTTTCTAGAACCAGCTTTCAGTTGAATTTCCAAATTTGGGAAATGTTTATTTTTAATGTGAGCTCCCCACCCCTAGGAAAAAATAAGGGAAAAAGAAACCAAGAAGCCAACTTAAGAACAAAGTAGAAATTGTGAAGGTTGTTTCCATAGAGGTTGTAGTAGACTTCTCCAAGTTTTCTTCCCTCCAGGGTTAAGTTCACAACCTAAACTGTAACTAGCTCTTCTCCAGGCTAGATGAGCATCCACTTAAATACTGTTGGTCTTGTTTCCATTCGTGTAGTCAGCTATCACAATGATGCATCACAAAGGCTTTTCGTTCTTCTTTGATGCTACTTTTTGTTTGTTTGGGTTATTTATTTATTTATTTGACTGCATCAGGTCTTAGTTTTTGTTTCTTTCTTTTTTTTTTGGCTGCATTGGGTCTTAGTTGAGGCATGCGTGCTTAGTTGCTCCGTGGCATATAGGATCATAAATTCCCCAAAGACCAGGGATCGAACTCATGTTTACTACATTACAAGGCAGATTCTTAACCACTGGACCACCGGAGAAGTCCCCATGTTATTTTTTAAAATCAGAAATGCACAGTGATGGAATAACTCCAAAACTGTGATATTCATTAAATAATACAAGTCAGAATTTTACTATATCCTATAACTGAGACCCTTATAACATTGTTCTGGCCATCTGAAGATCAGTTTTATTTCCCCATTTTCTTGGTGAAACTCCTTTCTGAGACATCACTAATATTTCCAGAATACTCAAATCACAACAAAGACCATGGGCAGAAAAGCAAGGCTGCTCAGGCATTCAGAGCACCGTATCTTACAAATGCACCACACTAAGCTGCGGAGGACAGCGGGGGTTTAGAAATGCCTATCAAAAAACACCTGCGTCGACACTGGACCTGTCACAGCCAATCAGTTTGGTTTTGGTCATTGCACCTGATCACTGTCGGCTTTGCAAGCACTAAACTGAAAGCAAAAGCATAAATTGGATTTATTTTAGTATTTTTAGCATTTAGCTCTTTTAGCATTTTAAAAGAGCTTCTAGGAGAACCTCCCATTTGCAGACACAGATAAGATTCATTTTTCCCAGGGCTGACCAATTTCAGAATCAATTGACTACTCACCTCAAATAGCAATCATAACTAGAGGTCCATAAAATTGCTTTTGGATGTCAAGATTCAGTAAGAGAAACCGTATTTTGAAAATACAGTTAAATGTCTCACATCTTAATTCCAAATGAAATAAATCAGCCATTAATTAGACATTTTTTCTAATCTCTGATGTGGCCAATCATGGAAGATCTCAAGCAGCAAGACTGGGATGAACTAGAGGCAGCAAGTTGAGGGAGATGGATCTGAATCTAGAAACTCACCCCTCCCGGGAACAGGACAGAAATTTGGGACATAGAGATGCGGCAGGAAGTAGTAGAGGGAGGGGCTTAGGAACAGGATGGTGATTGGCTCCTTGCAGGGGAGCTCCCAGAAGCCTAGCAATGACGGTGTGTGGCACCTAACTGAGCATTTCACGTGTGTCACTTCACACACTTGCACAAGCATCCAAGGAGGGAGGTAGTTTGACTGGACTCATTTTAGGAACGCGAGAAGTTGATGTGTGGAGAAATTAAGTAGCTTGCCCCAGGTTATCTAACTAAATGCCAGAGCAAGGATTTGGACGTCAATAATCCCGCTAGTGGTAAAGAACTCACTTGAAAATGCAGGAAATATAAGAGAAGCAGGTTCCGTCCCTGGGTGGGAAAGAGCCCCTGGAGAAGGAAATGGCAACCCACTCCAGTATTCTTGCCTGGGAAATCCCACAGACAGAGGAGCTTGGCGGGCTAAAGTCCATGAGGTCGCAAAGAGTTGGACATGACTGAGCGACTGAGCACAGAACTGCACAATCCAGCTGTAACCCCCGACCCCTTAACCACTGAGCCCTGATTCTCACAGGATGTAATGAGCTTCTTTTGGGGGCAGGTCCTTCCTGGAGTCTGCCAGCTTGCACCAGGATCCAGGCTCCGCAGAGGGTCGCAGGGAACAGCCCCTGTGAGGGGGGCTCTCATTTCTACACAGAGCATCCCTAACTCCTTGAGTGCACATTCCTAAGGAAAAAATGTGAAGCATGAGTCCCTACTTACATACCTTCACTTATATATTCATGCATAAATTTTGTACAGGTGCTACTAGCTTAATGTACATCATTCAATATGATTTTATTCATAGGGAAAATTTTTCTTTTACACTGAAAACTGACCATAAATTCACTCCCAGTAGCATTAACTTTGGAGAAGGCAATGGCACCCCACTCCAGTACTCTTGCCTGAAAAATCCCATGGGCGGAGGAGCCTGGAAGCCTGCAGTCCGTGGGCCTGCAGTCCGTGGGGTCGCACAGAGTCGGACACGACTGAGTGACTTAGCAGCAGCAGCAGCATTAACTTGCACCAGCACTGAAGACGTGTGTCCCTCTCCAAAAATATAATTTTTAAATAACTTGGGTCTGGTTTTAATTTTGACATCAGAATTTCTTGGTCTAGAACCCAGTTCTCCAAGAATTATCCCCTGATACCCTTATTTATCCACATATGGATGATGACTTGGAAAAAAATGTGATGCAAGACCTTCGACATATTGCATAGTTCTGAAACTATATATTAAGGAAAAAAATAAATAAATAAAAAGCCTGCAGCAATAACCCCCACCCCCAAAAGTGTTACCCAACAGGACAAATTCTCTCTCAAACAATTCTTTTAAAATCTCAGAAACAAAGTCAAAATGTCAATCCTTTCTTTTTAACATTCTCACAGCAAAGCAACAGCCAGTGTACAAAATAAATCTTTGGAGTTCAATCTAAGCTACTACCATCAACAGAACATGTCTCATTTGGGACAAAGATTTCTTTTTCTGATCATTGAAATAACGCACACACACAAAAAAAAGAAAAATTGAAAGCAAGCATCTCAGCCATCCTGACAGTCATGAGCCCTCTGACAGCTTCCCTTACTCCATCAGCCAAGGGTCATTATAGCAGCTGCCTTCCGGAAACCAAGTCTGATGGGAAGAGGTGGAGCTTAGCAAAGCTGCTGAAACATCCCACCTGCAAAACTCATTTAAAACTGAGATCCCCATCAGTCTTGTCCCAAAGGGTCCCCTCCATCCTGCACAGCAGAGATGAGTTCTTCACGTTCCATTCGTATGGTCATCACTTGAGTTTTCCCTGAGGCTCTGGAAAGCTAAAAGGTTATTTCCAGCTAGAGTCACTGGACCTTAGCCCTGTATGCTTTTCCTGGACAAATCTCAACCTGGCAGTAGCTGTTGAGTGAGACTTCTGACCCCCACATTAAGGGGAACACTATCAAGTTCTTCGCCATTAGCACCACCTGGGAAGCCCATAGTAACATACAGAGGTCATCTTTTCAGATGCATCCCCGTTAGCCACCTGGACCCTGCTGAGACCATTCCAATCCCACCCTTGTCTTAGCTGGTGATTAAAGATCCAGAGAGTATTTGTATTCCAGGGGCTAGCTACCAAGTGTGACTTGAATTCTCTGCTGCCCAGAGCTTAGCAGAAGCTCAGTTGAGAGAAAAGAGGTCTAGGAGGACAGCCTGGCAGCTGTGTGATCCACACGCTGCCCTGCCTGAGTGTCTGTCCCCAAGGCAGGCATAACTTCTTGAAAATATTGATGCCTGGGCACCATCTCTTAGTCTATGAGGGTGCTCAGGGCACAGAGGAGGCCGTTGGGGATGGAACAGAATGAGCAGCAGTGGAAAGAGTAGAAGGAAAAGAAGTGAAGGAACTAATGAGGCTGGGACAGGAACGGAGAGTGTATGTTGTCATGCGGTGGGTCCTGGCAGGGGAGTGGCTTCTGCTTAGAAGGAGATGGGCGTGCCTTCCAGGGTTTTGAGCCAAGGACTGACGTGGTATGCTGTACATTATGAAATGATCACTCTGGCTAGATGATCTCTTCTTTCCATCACATCGCTAAAACTCAGAAAAACTCAAAAGAAACGATTTTCCAGCCAAGTGTTCAAGTGTTTAAAGGAAAGAAGTGAGCAGGATCCTAAATGCTAGAATCTTCCAGGTAGCAGCTTCCCAGATTCCTGAAAGAGATTATGTCGAGGATGTAGCTCCAGCAAGTTCATGGTGTTTTTTCACTCTAAGAAGGTTGAACTGGAAATGTGAGCTTTCAATTTGCTCTTTGCTCAGGCATGTCCAGTGGCTAGTCCCAGGAATTTTAGCTTAATGGTTTGAGATAGAATGTAGGCATATGTGTACTTAAGAAGCTTCCCGAATGGATTCTAATGCACACACTAACCACTGCATCAGAGGCTGGAGAAAACAGCTGACACTGGCAAATGCTTTGATTTTCCCCTCTCATGCCCAAGAGCTGTACTGACCAGTGTGGTCACCGCCAGCTACGTGTGGCTACTGAGTGTTTTAAATGGGGGTAGTTGAAATTGAGATGTGCTATAAGCACAAGACACTTACTACTAGATTTTGAAAAGTTAGAATTAAAGGATCTATGTAAAATGGTTAATTAACTATTTCTATATAGATTACATTTTGAAACAATAGTACTTTGGATATACTAAATTAAGTGTGACATGTTATCAACAGTAACTGACTGTTTCTAATGTGGCCTCAAGAAATTTAAGGCAGCACATGTGGTTCACACTGCATTTCTATTGAACAGCACTGATGTAGAGCGTTTCAGAGACTCCTTACGTCAGAACCGTAGCCCTCTGTCTGCCAAACCTTCACAACACAACTATCATGCTACCACCCTCCCTTTTTTTTTTTTTTTTCTTAAAGAAAAATGCTACATTGCTTTTTCAGATCCTTCTTTTAGATCAGGTATGAATAGAAAGCATTGAAAGACAAGACAACATAGCAGTTAATAGTAAGAAATTGCTAGATGTGTAACTGTAAACAACTTATTCTTCTCTGAGGTCCATCCCCTCATCTGTGAAATCTGAATAATAACCTGTATCTCAAGGTGTTATTGTTTGTAAGTCACTAGGTCCTGTCCAACTCTTTGTGACCTCATGAACTGTAGCACGCCAGGGTTCCCTGTCCTTCACTATCTCCCAGAGTTTGCTCAAACTCATATCCATTGAGTTGGTGATGCCATCCAACCATCTCGTCCTCTGTCACGCCCTTCTCCTCCTGCCTTCAATCTTTCCCAGCATCAGGGTCTTTTCCAATGAGTAGACTGTTCGCTTCAAGTGGCTAAAATATTGGAGCTTGAGCTTCAGCATCAGTCCTTCTAATGAATATTCAGTGTTGATTTCCTTTAGGATGGGCTGGTTTGATCTCCTTGCTGTCCAAGGGATTCTCAAGAGTCTTCCCAGAACCACAGTTCAAAAGCAATAACATAGCTCCTAACTCCCCAAAAATGGTAGACCCTGTCACTAGCTCTGACCTTTAAAGAAAATGGGGAGATGCGTTGGAGTCAGGTGATGTGATTTGATGTCGGCAGTGGTACCCCAACTCCCAGCATCAGTGGAGGTGCAGAAATCATCATCCCCCAGCTACTCGTGAGTTGGCTTTATGTTATACTTCTGTCATTTAACTGAAAATAAACTCTCAGAATATCAAATTTATATGCAAATATAAGTATAAAATAAAAACCAAAATGTCTTTTGGAAAGAGTACTCTTGATGATCAGAGCTGTGGCTGTCATGTGCCTTCACTATCATCACTGAAAAAGAGAGGCTAGAGGATCTTGGCTAAGAAGGCAAGAGAAAGGAGACTTGGCCTGAAGTCTCAAAGCATCCAGCACTCCAATTAACCTATTTGATTTGTGAGGGTTCGCTTCACCCTGTTGCTTATGTTTGACCCTAAGTCTCACTGCCTTTTGAGCTCATAACCATTATCTGATAATGCTCACCAGCCTCCAATCTGAAACTGAGTTTTTACACCATTGTGTTCCACTTCTTCCAGTTGTCAAGCACAAAAACTTACTTTTTAAAAAACTTCCTAACTGAATACATCAAACTGGTTTGTCTTCAAAAGTTTCCCTTTTTTTTTCTATAGACATGGGAAAACTCACAGAGTTGGTTTCCCTCATTCTCAGGAGACAAACCAGTTAAGTGAAAGCTGGTTTTGTATGCAGCTAGGCTTCCCACCCTCCTCCAGAGGGTCGGCTCCCATTAGAGTGAGGTCAGGATGGGCTGCAGTGTGCGTTTTAAATCACCATCCATGGCCACCATTATTTCTAGACCCAAAGGCACCATTAGAACCAGGGTGTATTTGCAGATGTTTCTTTGCACTTGGGTCTATTGAAAAACAGAGAAATTAGAAAGAAGTGATTATTTTAAATTTTCCCCAACCTATGGAACAAAAGAAATGACAATAGACAGGGACACATCATAGTTTTAAAAAAATTGATGTATGTGGCCTTTGAGCTATGTTTCTGAAGGAGAATGTTAGTAGCAGAAAAGGCAAACACATCGTTGGGAACAGAGACAGTCTCACTTCCCGAGCCAGGGCCCTCTGCCTTAGACATGAGATCAAAGACTTCAAAGAGCAGAAAGCCATGCCTGCAGGCTGTGTTTCTTGGAACAGTTGTCCTGGGTGCTGAAAACAGCACAGAGCCTTTGGCGAATCATTGAGTGAGTGAGTGAAAGTCACTCAGTCATGTCCAACTGTTTGTGACCCCATAGAGTGCTTAGTCCATGGAATTCTCCAGGCCAGAATACTGGAGTGGGTATCCTTTCCCTTCTCCAGGGGATCTTCCCAACCCAGGGATCGAACCCAGGTCTCCCTCATTGCAGGCAGATTCTTTACCAGCTGAGCCACAAGGGAAGCCCAACAATACTGGAGTGGGTAGCCTTTCCCTTCTCCAGCAGATCTTCCCAACCCAGGAATCGAACCAGGGTCTCCTGCATTGCAGGTGGATTCTTTACCAACTGAGCTATCAGGGAAGGCGAATCCTTAATTCTGAGCATTCCCAGCATCTCACGTGCAGTGCCATCCACCCCGCCTCAGCCTCTGTCCTGCTTCCAGGAGCACTTTTGTGGTTTCCTTTGTGTCAGAGGGCAGGGCGGCAAGTAAGCCACCAGGCAAACTCAAGCAGGACAGGTCACTAAGCCCCAAGTGCTTCTCAGAAACCATTCCCAGTGTTCCCGAAAGTGTGTGTGTATGTGTGTGTGTGTGTGTTCCCACACATGCACTCATACATAATTTCTAGGTAAAATATATGCATATATATATACAGACACATATGCACACACACGGGTTTCCTGAAAACCGTTTTGAGGTTGATTTTCTATACATGGAGAGAGAACTATAGATCCATATAGAAAACCTCCTCTTGCAAATATTTTTAACTTATTTCATACAAGAGTAAATTTATTTCACACAGCAATGAGTACATTCATTCTTTTTCCACCCATGTGGTGCAAAAAGAGGGCCATGCTTGAAGAATAGAGGGGAAAAAATATTAAAGTGAAATTTTAGTTGTCAGTTTTGTCATTGAAGCTGTCTCCTCACTTGAAAATATTGTTCTCATTGAAGTGGAAGGAAAAGAGGAGCTGGCAAATGCCCCCAAATGTTAATTTCCCCAGACAAATTACAAGTATATACACAAAGATTTCAGGAGGGCTCTTGCTGTCATGGGGGCATCCATCATTCAAGGCCGCATATAACAGTGCACCGATGGAGTGGCCCAAATTCATTCTTTTTCTTCTTTTTCCTTTCTCCTCTTCTTATTTCTACTTCTTTCTCTCTCTCTCTCTCTTTTTTTTTTCCTTCTACCAAAATGCAAGCAAACTACAACTTTTTAATGACAACCTCATTTTCTGGAAGTCTGGACAGTTCATAATCCTGAACTTATTTTCTCAAAAAAAAAAAATCCACTGATTGCCAATTTTTTCTTGGCTTTTTTGAGGCAAATCTTTGCTTTTTATCCCATATTCTATCTTCTTTGATGAAACTATCCTCAAAAGTTATGGATGGAGCTAGAAATACTAACGTGTCTAGAATTTTCTTTGTAGGGAGATAGGGGTTATAAATGAAAAAAATCTGACTGTGGCCAAAACTGGTCCATGATAACATTAATCTATTTATTAATTCAGCAGTACATGCATGCAGGCTCAGCTGTGTCCAACTCTTTGTGACTCCATGGACTGTAGCTCACCAGACTCCTCTGTCCATGGGATTCTCCAGGCAAGAATACTGGAGTGGGTTGCCATTTCCTCCCCTAGGGATCTTCCCAACCCAGGGATCGAACCCTCATCTCCTGCACTGGCAAGCAGATTCTTTACCACTGAGCCACCTGGGAAGCTCATTAACTCGACAAATGTGTGTTAAATACCTGATATGTGCCAGGCATTGTGTTGGACTCTGGAGATACAAAATCAACTAAAATGCAGTGTTTGCCCTCAAGGAACTCTTGGTCATCAGTATATGCATATGTCTGTGGTTTAGGGTGAGAAAACCTTTGAAATTACTGCATTTTGAATCTATTTAATAAGAAAATGAGTATTTAAGTCTAGTTGTCACAGAAACAAGTGACAAGCCTTTCAAAACAAAACCAGGGAGGTCACTTGCAAACCAGAAAGACAGACTCAACATAAAGGCAGCTCTGGCCTGGGGAGGAGCCCAGTGGCCTTTGGTCTGTCCACTTCTGGATTCTGGGTGACATCATTAACAGTTTTCAGTACGCATCTTTTTATTTTAAGAGGCATTTTTGTTGTTGTTGTTTGTACACTAAGTCATATCCGACTGTGATCGCGTGGACTCCAGCACGCCAGGCTTCCCTCTCCTTCGCTATCTCCCATTGTGCTCAAACTCATGTCCATTGAGTCGGTGATACCATCCAAACATCTCATTCTCTGCCACCCCCTTCTCCTTTTGCCCTCAATCTTTCCTAGCATCCGGGTCTTTTCCAAAGAGTCAGCTCTTTCCATCAGGTGGCCAAAGTACTGGAGCTTCAGCTTTAACATGAGTCCTTCCAATGAATATTCAGGGTTGATTGCCTTTAGGATAGACTGGTTTGATCTCATTGCTGTCCAAGGGACTCTCGAGAGTCTTATCCAGCATTACTGTTCAAAAGCATCAATTCTTCAGCGCTCAGCCTTCTTTGTGGTCCAATTCTCACATCTGTACATGACTACTGGAAAAGCCATAGCTTTGACTATCCCAACCTTTGTCAGCAAAGTGTTGTTTATTCTTTTTAAAATGCTGTCTAGGTTTGTCATTGCCTTCCTTTCAAGGAACAAACATCTTTTTATTTCATGGCTGCAGTCACCATCCACAGTGATTTTGGAGCCCAAGAAAATAAAGATAACTGTACTGGGATATAACCAAGTTCTTGTGTGGTATGAAGTAGATCGCCACTAGCTTCTAATACTTCATACATTCAAGACAACAGCCCTAGATGAGTTTCTTTAAATACTTGTTTATGTAACCATCAGCATTTTCACAGGAGGCCACTTCCCATCTGACCAGTGAGACTCCAGCCAGGATACTCAACCCACATTAAAGCTGCCTGTACAGTGTCGTGTGTCTTCTAAAGGTGGCAGACAGTTTGTGAATGATTTATGTTGGCTGAAGGACAGATCAGGGCTGGGTAGAACATGTCAACACATCTCAAGGCTTAATTAACATACCCAATAAAGAAGCCACATAGACAAAATGGCTGCGATAAGGAGGAATAATAAGCAAAGTCATTCCATAGAGCTTCCTTGGTCAAGGAAAACAACTTATTTATGTTTCAAAAAATGTGCTCTACTTTTTTTTTTAATTTATTTTCAACTGTGCTGGGTCTCTGATGCTGCACACGGGCTTTCTCTAGTTGCAGTTAGCAGGGGCTACTCCCTAGCTGTGGTACACCGGCTTCTCATTGTGGTGGCTTCTCTTGTTGCAGAGCACAGGCTCCAGGGCTCTGGCACAGGCTTCATTAGTCACAGCTCGTGGGCTCCAGAGCTCAGGCTCAGTACTTGAGATGCATGGGCTTAATTGCCCCACAGCATGTGGGATCCTCCCAGACCAGTTATCTAACCTGTGTCCCCTGTATTGGCAGGTGGATTCTTAACCACTAGACTACCAGAGATGTCCTATGCCCTCGTTTTATCATTAAAAAAAAAAATCATCAAATGGGAATGGCTTTGGATTTCAGGAGATATATATGTGAGTTCCTCAAATCCCTCAATCAACCACGACTTTCAGATGTGGCTTTTTAAAATCAAAATAGAAATGATTTTAATGTTAACAAAAGCTCATCCTAAGTATTCAGTCATTTGCAGATTTTCTGGTTGTTCTTTCCTATTACGGTTTCAGCTGGTAGAGAAAACAGAATTTTATTACCTTGAAGAGTCAGTTGTATTTTTATGTTTGGAGTAATAAACATCAGTGGTTACGTGATGGTTTCCTTTTAAACTTCCTGAACAATAAGCTGGTGAACAAGTTACTTTGTAGATTTCTATGAATACATACAACAGAATTTGCATAAGTTAGGCAAGGCAGGCGAGTAGGAAAAGAGAACAGTATTTGAAGTCCAAAAGGTCTGTATTTGACCCTCCCTCTCTGAGTAAAAGAGTAATGTTGGGCAAATTACTCCCCAAGATCTCAGTTACCTTGTCTGTAAAATTAGGATGCTAGCATCCATCTCAAAAATGTTGCTGTTTAATTAAATTAGATAGTATTTGAAAACTGCCTATTGTGACTCACACATAGCAGGAATTCATGGAAGCCCACTTCCTTGTGGCATGTAAGCGTTTATCTGGCTCCAATTCGCAAGTGTACTCACTGAATCAACAAGCTTTCTGAGAGCTCCTCCTTTCACTAGATTCTGCAGCCACAACAATGAATTAAAAGCAGTGCTTGCCTTCAAGGACCTTATGGTCAAGAATTCTATTTGGCTCTTCAGATCAGCTGAGCAAGCAAGAAAGTATGGGATGTGCAGTGTTAGAGCAAAGAAGAAGCAACTTGCTAAGGCATAAATAAAATCAATAGAATGTGCCTCATATCTGGAACGGGCACAAATTATGTGTGTAAATAAATGTACAAATAAACAGATAATATAATTCCTAACAGCCATTTGCTTCATAGCAAACAATGACGTTAGCAGAGCAGAGATAAAAAAGAGGCATTTGGGGACAACTTGACCTTTAAAACTGTTCAAGCAAATGACCAATCTGTCAAAAAATGAAAATATGTCCTATTTATTAAGCTAATAAGAAGGAGAAAAAGCAGTGGGAATTAAGACCATCTCCTAACCTATAAGTCATTTAATTCTTTTGGACACATTATCCTAAAGGCATCTTATGAGACTTTTGTTAACAAACTTCTATTTTAACCAATGATTATGTCTCAGCTGATGGAATGGCATTTCTCTCAAGAAACTCACTTTACAAAGGGAATGAGACAAAATTTTTCAACTAAGGAAGGTCAGTGTGGACCAACTAGTTAAAGAATATACTGTTGCTATTAAAAAATTCAAATTCAGTTCAGCTCAATGAAAAAATATTTATTGTTGGAGGTCAGGGGCTGGCTGAGACTACCAGGCAAATTTCACCCTGAAAAGCTCACCCTCTAGTGAGGATCCAGATGTGTAACTAAGGCGTTCAGCCTCCCACATCCTTGTCCCTCCTCTCCTTCCCTTTCTCTCCCCTTCCTTCCCTTTCTCTCCCCCTCCTCCTTCCCAGCATTAAAGAGGTCAGGTGGACCCCATATATTACCTGCTTATTTGCAGAAATTTTTCTCTGTGGAAATGTTTATATGCATATATGTACAAGGCCTCAAGATGATGCCAAAACCATTTGTGTGTATATAAGTATTTGTATCTGTATATACATTTTTTTTTCTAGAAATGGGACAATATTGTTGTGTTAACATTGGTTTCTTGACTTAGCTTGCTCTCAAATGATTCAGGAATTAGTGTTTGTGTGTAAGTGTGTGTGTCTGGAAAAGAAATGGCAACCCACTCCAGTATTCTTGCCTGAAAAATTCCACAGACAGAGGAGCCTGGCAATGTGTGTATATATTGTTGCTGTTTAGTCACTAAGTCGTGTCTGACTCATTTTTGATCCCATGGACTGCAGCCCTCCAGGATCCTCTGTCCATGGCATTTCCCAAGCAAGTACTCTGGAGTGGGTTGCCATTTCCTTCTCCAGGGGATCTTCCTGACTCAGGCATCAAACCTGTATCTCCTACATTGGCAGGTGGGTTCTTTACCACTGAGACACCAGAGAAGCCCTTGTCTGGGTATACATATGTGTCTTACATGTATGTGTGTGTTCACAGAAATGTGGTGAAATATTAAAAGTTAGGGAGTCTGGATATGTGGGATAGGGGAGTTCTTTGTACTAATCTGAAATTTTTCTGTAAATTTGAAATTATTTTGAAGTATATCATTCTTCTAAATCTTTAAAAACAAGTGACTCAAAATCCTTCACAGCCCCTCTCCTGCCTTCTTTCTCACCCGTTAGCCCAGCCTTGACACCGAGTTAGACCCCGCTACCTCAGTGGGGTTCCATTGATAACATGGATTAACACCGGTGTCTCCCCAGGTGTTGAAATACACCTGAAAGATACCAACAGGCAGGCCTTCCCACAGATGATGAGATCAGCGTCTTTGAGACTTGGCCTCAAACGTATCCTTCTAAAGCGCAGGAGGCCGCTACACTCGGACAGAAGCTCCAGACCCCACGCGGCTGCGTTCCTCTGAGCTTTGTTCATCACGCCCATTTCCTCCTTCCCGGGAGCACCCTGGCCGCCCTGTACATCTTACCGAGATGCCCTCGCTTGTCGGGACCCAGCTCAGAGACCCCTTCTGAGTGCCTCCTCCAGCCCTCCCATCACCCGCCCCAGAGAGAGCCCAGCTCACCTCCTGCTGTCCGGGCCCCAACACTTGGTGATTCTAAACCTCAAGCTCCCTTTCCCTGATGTGTTTCCTCTGTCTCCCAACCGACTGTGGATCCTTTGGGGGAAAAGTCTGGGTACCTTTGCTCTTGTTATCAGCGTGAGCCTAACGCAGAGTAAGATTCCAAGAAATGTTTCAAAGCAAACAAGGCTATACGTATTAGACTGAAGTTATGACAGACAGCTGGGGGCGCTCTTGGAGGAGCTCTGTGCGCGGCATGAGGCTCATAGCAAAGAGTGGGCGCGTATCCTGACCAGATCAGTGAGTGAGAACCAGCCTGGAGGGGATAAGGAGAAAGTAGAGGTGAGGACGCCAGTCACCCAGCCAGGGGAGACCAGAGCAGAGCTCGGGAGATGCGCCCAGGAAGGAGCAGGGTCAGACAATGAGGGCAGGGCAGGGCAGGGCATTCCAGGGGCTGAGTCAGCGCCGCACAAGCACAGCTTAACAACGGTGATTAATGAGTGGACTCCTTTTTATTATTTTCTCCTTAAATTTCTGAGTTGGGGTCATGAAATTTGATTAAAACTATTAACCCTCTCGCCCCGAAAAGTGCATACACATTTGCTCACGTTTGCCTGAAATTTCAGAAGATGCACAGATTCTCTGAAATGGCTCTAGTGACTCCCCACCCAAATGACAGCCCGGATGTTAAGAAAAGGGATGAAATTTAAGTTTAGGAGCGACATGCTCTCCACTTCCCCCACCCTTGCACTGCACTGCAGCCAGAATGATCTTTTAAAACTGCAAAGTAGAGTTTATACAACTCTACTTAAAACCCTTCAGGGCCACCCATTATTTTTCTTTCTTTTTTTTTTTTTTTGGCCTTTAATTTTTTGAAATTTTAATTTTCTATTGGGGTATAGCCAACTGACAATGTTGTGATAATTTCACATAGAAGGGACTCAGCCATACACACACATGTATCCATTCTCCCCCAAACTCCCTTCCCATCCAGGCTGGCACATAACACTGAGTTCCATGTGCTATACTGTTGGTCCTTGTTGGTTATCCATTTAAAATACAGCAGTGTGTCCATGACCATACCAAACTCCCTTAACTATCCCTCTCCGCACCACCCCCCACCCCACAACCGCAACCGCGAGTTTGTTCTCTAAGTCTGCTGCCTGTTACTCTCTATACAAGAGAATCCTCGACATGCCACTCCCTTTTTCACCAGCTTCTTCCAGTCACTTCCCCCTGAATTTTAGCCATCTTGACTAACACTGGTCATCCCAGTTGTTTTTGGTGATTAACTTAAATGTCATTTACTGCCTATTAAGTCTCAAAGAGCTGCCTGGCTTAAAAGAAAGCTCTTAATAAATATTTGAAGAAAATATGGAAAAGACTGAGTGCCAGCCGGATCAGTATGGGCTCAATCTTAAAGATGGGCATGTTTTAAAGTCCACAGCAATTCAATGATTTTCCTGAATTGGGTCATAGAGTCAGGTATGGCGGCAACACAGGACTTAAAACCCACAACCTTTTGATTCCCGCCCTCTGCTTGTACCACATTAATCCCATACACGTGTCTCAGCTGAAATTTGCTGCTGTGGCATCTTCATCTCTCTCGATCTCCCAAAAGCATTCTAACCTGTTAACTGCCACTTACGCCAGTGATGCTTGTTATGGGTTTTAGGAGCACAACCCTGGAAATTCTGGAGGCAGACTGTCTTCCTGTTTAGGACACTAGTAGAGTTGTTCTGTGCTCTTGGCTCTTAAACTCCAAGTGAGATGGCCCCCCCGGCTCCTACACAGTCAACTCATAGACCATATAGTTTATTGATGTGTTTCCAGCAATAAACTTTACACCTGTGTCTCGTGGGAAGCACGTGCCAGTCAGGCTAAATGTAGGAGATTTTTTCTTTGGTGTTTTTCTCCTTTGTATGGATTCAGACACTTGAAGCTTATTGCATAGAAACTGACCTGGCAGTGACCTGACCTTTAGAAAGAATGGTGGAAGAGTGGCTACAATAGACATGTATGCACCTGGGGAGACAGAATAAATAGAGGTGAACATTAACCCATCTGGGTCCAATGTCGTTGGCCCAAAATGATTATGGTGAATTGAAGAAAACATCAAACAAACAGAATTTAAAAATTCCGGAGGGAAATTCAGAGTGGTATATACTTGGAGAGAAAAAGTAGATTTTGCCAATAAAGGGCCAAGAGAAAAACTGGTTGTGTTTCAGGATAGTGGGGCCTTGGGACCAGAACAGGAAGTAAGTTTAAACAGAGCTGGGCCTTGCAGATTGCCCTGGAGGGAGCCGGGCCTGATTCAGGACCAGGATACACATAGAGGGGTGGCAGCCAAGGTCTTCAGGAGCAGAGCTACATAAAATTCATTTCATTTTCTTACTTGATGATTAATTAAAAAACAGTTAATGAGAGCGATCATTCTGAGCAGTGGAATTCAACCATGAAAGAGTTTAATGACCCTGAGGCTGGGGAGGCAGTGTCTGTTCTGCAGAAATTTCTCCTAAATTTTATAGAGGCTGAACAGAGCTTTCCAGATCCAGGGTAGCCGGGATAAGGTAGAAGAGAGCTTTGGAAGGCAGAAAGGAGGAAGCAAATATTAAAGTTTGTTTGCAGCAGGAGATAAAAAGAAGGAAGCCTGCATTTATGGGTTGCATGTATGCATCCTGCCCACAGTTTCACATGTTGAAGCCCTAAGCCCCAGTACCATGGTTTTGGAGCTGGGGCCATGGGTGGTACAGCCAGCCATTTGTGCCTATAGGTTCCACATTCATGGATTCAACCAAACACAGATCAAAAATATTAGGGAAAAAAAATTCCAGGAAGTTCCAAAAAGCAAAACTTGAGTTTGCCGTACACCATCAACACACCAACACCATTTATATATATAATATATATAATATAAATATAGCATTTATATTAGGTATTATAAGTAGTCTAGAGATGATTTAAAGTATTCAGGAATATGCAAATACAATGCCATTTTATTTAAAGGACTTGAGCATCCAAGGATTTTGGTATTGGAGGGGGGCGGTCCTGGAGTTAATCCTCTATGGATTTTGAGTTAGTCGTTGCTCAGTCGCTCAGTCATGTCCAACTCTTTGTGACCCCATGAACTGTAGCCTGCCAGGCTCCTCTGTCCATGGGATTCTCCAGCCAAGAATACTAGAATGGGTTGCCATTTCCTACTCCAGAGGATCTTCCCGACCTGAGTATCTTATGTCTCCTGCATTGACAGGTGTATTCTTTACCACTAGTGCCCCTTGCAAAGCCCATGGATACTGAGGGATGACAACGATTAGTCTTCGATGAGGTCATGAGGGTGGGGCCTTTATAATGGGATTAGCGCCTTTAAAAGAACAGACCTGAGAGCTAGATTTGCCTCTCTCTCCCATGTGTGCACTTGGCAAGAAATTGTACCTACAAGCCAGGAGAACTCTCACCAGGAACAAAATCAGCCAGCACTTTGATCTTGGATTGATAGCCTCTAAACCTGTGAGGGTAGATTTCTGTTTCTGTAGTTTAAGACACACAATTACAGTAATCTGCTCTAGCAGCCTAAGCTAAGACAACTGCCAATATGGAGACTCAGAAAAGCTATTTTGCTGGAATGACTGGGTCAGTGACTGCGGATGGAGGCAGTTCACAGTGGCAGGAAGACCAACTGTGAAGGTCTCTTCCCAGCTCCAGAGTTAGTGATGCCATAGTGGCAGCTTGCAGTTAGCCAAAGTGGGTGTGTTTACACCATGGGAACAGGCAAACACCAAACCAGGGCTCCCCCCAGGAGAGCCGCCCGTGTAACCTTTACCAGCACACCCCTGGATCTGTTAGATGAAAGTTTTGTGGGAACCTGGGCCCCTGGGGTTCTCACATTCACGGTACACCTCAACGTTTGTTGCTGCTGTTGTTTCTGCTTTAATTCCTAATACACAGCGGCACTCTGCAATTATCTCTTATTACCCATCCAGAGTCATTCAGCATTTGTAGACTCTCCTGGCAAACCATCACTGAAAATGTTGTTTCTATGGGGAAATAGTTCCAAGTTGCAAGCTACTGACTTCGAAATAAAGTCTTGGAAAAGAACCCATCAGTGAGCTGGGGACTTTTTCAATTCTGGATCCTCCTGGGAAAGTTAGAGAACAAAACAAGTCACGTCTATTTTAAAAATACAGGTTGCAAAACTTATCCTAAGTGAAAAGGCAAAAGGAATAGAACTTGGAGGGGAAAAAGATGAGAAACAATTTAATAAGAGGGCTGGGTGCCAGCTGTTTTTTTTGTTTGTTTGTTTGTTTGTTTTTCCTGCTGTAAACATCAGGGATTTGGTTGGACAGAGAGAAGAAAACCTGTGTGGTATTTTTCTGGGGTGTATGAATGTGGATTTTATTTTAAATATTTCCAGATGTACTTTCCACATTCAAGGGTAGTTTACATATGATCTGTTTTGAGGACCAAGAAATGGTTAAGACAGAATTATCTGTCTACTTCAAGGTCTCCATAACCTTTATGAACCTAAACCTACAGATGGTGTAATGTGCTTCAAATTTTTGAGAAGTATAATTCAATAAGTCTGTCATAAGAATCTTAGAATATTAGAATAACTAGACACCAAATTTTTCGTTTTTTCCATCCAAAAACACGAGTATCAAAAATTAAACAATCTCATATCAGTATAAACCCTTAAATCAAGCATTCTAAATCAATACTTTTTGATCATTTAATTGGGGAAAAGATGTGATTTGGGCTTGTGAAGTTAGTGTAATTTTAGTCATTCATTCAGAAGGGATGGGTGTATTATTTTCCTAAATGAAATCACAGTACCCTGATTTGCCATTTCCTTAAAACGATCTGAGACAATGAAATGACAGCTGTAAATCTGCCACTTGGAACTCTCACTGGTTCTCAGCACCCCCAGCTGCTCCGACAGTCGGGTTACGACGGACATGGTTTCAGAGCAGCTCTTGTAAGCGTGGTGTATCCCTTCCTCCAAAACAGATGTGAACTCATAAAGCTTCCTAACGATGACTCTGAAATACGCCAGAAAGTATTCTCGGTGGCATATTTTGGGTTTGTTTATCCAAAATCCCTATCTTGCCCCATTCCCCTTCATGATCTGCCTTGAAATGATCATCGCCAGTTTAGCTGAGAAGTCTTTTAAGTTCTCACCACCCCTCACCCCCAGGCACACTATCCTTTCAGCTCTGGCTCCTGGGACCTGACCTCTGCATCCCTGAGCTCTATATCCCTGAGCATTGCCTCTTATCCATGCTGATTCTCAAAACCCTCTGAGTCAGACTCTCCAAGCTAAATTCTGGGGCTGAGCACCAGGATATTAACCGGCTCCCAGGCCTGTTGAGGAATGTATCGGGGACCCAGTGCTGCCTGCTCTGTGGGAAGAAAATACCTGGGGAGAGTCTGACACAGGGGAGCTTAGATTCTTGCCAGCGATGCACTGCACCATGATTCAGGCGCCTGAGGTCTCGGTGGCTTTGCCTGCCTCCTCAGCCTCTGAACGCCTCCCCCCACCACCAGGCCCAGGTGCTTTGTTCCTCGATCTCGAGTTTCACAAGTCTGATAACGTTTGTCTCTTCCTGTGCATCAGCCCGGTCCACTCAACCCTGGCCTGTTACAGCCCTCTGGCCTTGAGCTCTAGCCCTCCCCCTTCCCTCTTCTCTTCTGTGTGGCCCAGCCAGACCTGTCCTTAGGTGCTGGCCCCTGCATCTTCTGGTAGAACCTTTCTGCTGGCAAAACAGCCCCCTTGGTGCCTTTGCTCCAGGCGGTCTGCCTGTCCTCCCCGAACACTCCCCTCCCTCACCAGATGCTGGGCCCCGTCACATCAGTGGGTCCTAGGAATGTGCGTCTGTTCAGCTCAGATCTGAATGACTTGGGGTTAGGAGCGCCTCTGTCTCTCTCACTGTTTCTCCAACTCCCAGCCTGAAATGTAGGAAGCCTGGTGAGTCTTGGATTCCTAACCCTAGTGAGCGCCATACTGTTAAAGAGAAAAAAAAAAAAAAACTAAGCTCGTGTGAATTTCACCTGGGGGCACAAAGCTCCTGTTGTGGACTCTCCAACCCCCCAGGGTTCTTGCATGCTGCACTCTCAGCTAGAAAGGGGCTCATCTTCCTCTTCACCTTTACAAAGGTGATGAGCCTCTGGCTCTTTCAAGTTCTTTTCACCCAGGAAGTCTTCCTGGAGCCCTGGAAACAAAGCTGGTAACCCTAGTGTTCCACGTGCCGCCTATATCAGCCTGATCCTGTGCTGAGCACACTGCCTTCTGGTGATGTCTCTTTTTAGCCTGAATCCTCCTCTAGATAGAGAGCACCTCTATAGCAAGGATTGTAACCTCAACACCCGGCATGGTGCCTGGCACGTGGCTGGGGCTCAGTAGGTACTTGCTGAGAGTAGAAAAGCCAGAGCAGGAGCCTCCAGGCAGTAAGAAGGAGTCCTTCTCACCTAACCTGCCAAGTGGAGCCCCAGAACTCTCACCACACGGTGTTCACAAGGGTCGCCGTGTCTCCCCTCCCCCCACCACTAGACAGGAGGGTTCTTCAAAGGCGTCGAAGCATTAGCCACATCTCTGCATCCGGCGAGGCGAGCAGTGACCCATGTGGATCAAGTATTTGTTGATCCAGTGTTTCCCAGCAAAGACACCTCTTGGCATTTTGATCAGGACAATTCTTGATTGTCTAAGACGGTCCCACACGCACAAGACACTCAGCAGGCTTCATCCCCGCCCACCAAATGCCAATAGTACCCTCCCTACACACACACACACACAGGCGTGTACATGCAGACACAGACAGACCTTTGCAAAAAGCCCTTAGGTGGGAGAGCCAGGAGAACAGGACTGCCCAAGCTTGTGGTTAACGGAGCCCTGCACCGCGGATCGGGGGAAACAGGATGAGGCACCCCCTGCAGCAGTGCTTGGGGGGTATTATAAGTGTGGCCAGGTTAGGTGGGGGTCAGGTGTCATCTGTGGCCTGAGTCTGTTCAGTTCAGTTCTGTCGTTCAGTCGTGTCCAACTCTTTGCGACCCCATGGACTGCAGCACACCAGGCCTCCCTGTCCATCACTAACTCCCAGAGTTTACTCAAACTCATGTCCATTGAGTCGGTGATGCAATCCAACCATCTCATCCTCTGTCGTCCCCTTCTCCTCCCACCTTCAATCTGTCCCAGCATCAGGGTCTTTTCCAATGAGTCAGTTCTTCGCATCAGGTGGCCCTGAATAGACACTGGTAACTGTTTAAGATGAGGGCAGAGAAATAGAGAGCTTGCCAGGCAGTCAGGCAAGAAAAGGGAAATTTACTAGAGGGAGAACAGAGGGTGACTGGCCCTTGAGAAGAACCAATGTCCTCCCTTTCTGACGGGGTCCTTCTTATACCCCACCAATGAAAAATTCTCCGAAGGGATGGATAATTTTTAGCCTGTAGTTGAGTCCTATAGTCACGTAGCTGGAGGTCTGGAATCTGGTGGTCTCACAGTTTTGAGGAGATTGGCGCCAGTGAGAAAACAGAATGTCATTTGGGCAATTTGGTCAGTCTCAAGGATCCCTGTGATTTTATTCTTTGTGAGGTCAACATAATGAGCCATCTTATCAATGAGACCCCATGTGGGCCCCATCAGTAACCAGTCTTTGTAAAATGACTGAGTAACCTTATTGGACCCCTGTCATATATTCCAGGCACTGGGATAAGTGTCAGCCATGGGTTCTTTAACCCTCCGACAACCTATGAGGCCCCAGTTTCCAGAGGAGGAAACAGAGCCTTAGGGTGTTTCAAGCCGCTGACCAAGTTAACACGGCTGGGTAGCAGCAAAGCCAAGGCTCACCCACAATCACTGTATAATCACTGCACCATGTAAACTCTCTCTGTACCAGACTTCCTTCATAACCACGAACTTCCAGATTCCCAGAGGAAAGAATCCTTTTAAAAGGGGTCCCCTGCTTTTAATTATAACGTGGAGTAATTTCACAAAATAATTTTCTGTATAGTGCTCCACCTATAATGCAGGAGACCCAGATTCGATCCCTGGTTTGGGAAGATCCCCTGGAGAAGGAAATGCTTACCTACTCCAGTATTCTTGTCTGGGAAACCCCATGGACAGAGGAGCCCAGTGGGCTACAGTCCACGGGGTCACAAAGAGTTGGACACGACTGAGCAACTAAATAGCAAATGTTCATTTAGTCAGATGTCAAGTCTTAACAAGAATAACGGGTTCCACGGGCAAGGAAGTGTGGGAAATGCTTTTAAAGGGCACACGAGGGTGAGTGGTAAAACAGTGCCTGCGAAGACAAGCAAGTCTTGCTGGTGGGCCCTAACCTTTCATAGGGAGTTAGGAGATGGTTTTAGAACATGGGAAAGTAAACACTAGGGAAAACTACAGCAGGAGCTTATCTGCCAGGAAATGAGTAAAAACCAATTAGCATTGATTGCTGCTGCTGCTGCTGCTAAGTCGCTTCAGTCGAGCCCGACTCTGTGCAACCCCATAGACGGCAGCCCACCAGGCTCCCCCGTCCCTGGGATCCTCCAGGCAAGAACACTGGAGTGGGTTGCCATTTCCTTCTCCAATGCATGAAAGTGAAAAGTGAAAGTGAAGTCGCTCAGTCGTGTCTGACTCTTAGCAACCCCATGGACTACAGCCTACCAGGCTCCTCCGTCCATGGGATTTTCCAGGCAAGAGTACTGGAGTGGGGTGCCATTGCCTTCTCCGTTAGCATTGATTAGGCCACAGAAAAAAACTGATGAAGGATGAGTGACCTTTCTACTAATTTCTTAATAATAATAATAATAGGTACTATTTATTATGTGCTAATTACTTTACCTTTTGTAATTCTCTCTGTAATTACCTCCCTTTCACATATAAAGGGCTCCCCTTGTGGCTCAGACAGTAAAGAATCTTCCTGCAATGAAGGAGACTCGGGTTTGAAGGGAATGACTACCCACTCCAGTATTCTTGTCTGGAGAATTCCATTGACAGGGGAGCCTGGCAAGCTATAGTTCATGGGGTCGCAAAGAGTCGAACACAACTGAGTGACTAACACTTTGACATATAAAATACTGAGGCCTAGAGAAGCTGGCTAAATGACTTCTCCTAAAGCCATGTAAGCAATTAATGGCAGCACCGGATTTGAACCCAGTTCCCTGTAATTTCAGGTCTTGTGGTTTTGAACACGATACCCAAAGCCTCCCAGGGCGTCATCAGGGTTCCGGGACTTTCCTGGGTGAGCCTCCAAAGCAACTCCCGTCTCTGCCCATGAGCACGTTGAATTAGTGGTGCATGTGATACTGTTACAGGAACGGGGACCCCTTCTGGGGCCAGAGAGTGGGCTGTCGTCTAACACTTGGAAATGAACTGTCCAACAAGATGCACATACCAATGAAACAGACCTTACTGGGAAGGGGGCCCCGGGCAGAGAGAAGCAGGGTCAGGGAACCCAGGACTGCTCCGCAACGTGGCCTGTGGTCTCAGGTTTTATGGTCAAGGGGTGAATTCCCAGGTTGTCTCTTGCCAGTCATCTGGCTCGGTCCGTATTTGTTCTGAGTAAGGGCCCTGCCTGGTGGCGTGTGCATCGCTCAGCAAGGTGGATTCCAGCAAGAAGGACTCTGGGAGGCTGCTTGCCTCCTCCCTCTTTCGCCCACCCAACCCTGTCCCCACCAAATTCGCCTGGTTAGTTTTCAGGGGCAGCACGGTGTTCTGTATCGGGACCTCCTGTTGTGAGACAACTCGGGCAGGTGCGCCTGGCCAAGGCAGGTGGTTTTGGTCAACAGTTCCCTAACAATCAAGTAGTTAAAGTGTGAAAGTGTTAGTTGCTCAGTCGTGTCCGACTCTTTGTGACCTTATGAACTATAGCCCGCCAGGCTCCTCTGTCCATGGGATTCTCCAGGCAAGAGTACTGGAGTGGGTTGCCATTTCCTTCTGCAGGGGATCTGCCTGACCCAGTGATGGAACCCAGGTCTCACTTTTATTCTCAGCATCACTCTTCAACCTAAATTATTTAGTCAAAGTACTAAATGTGAAGTATTTTTTTTTTCCTGGTATGATTTACATCTCTTAATTTTACTATTACAGTTTTAAGGTGACAGATTGCTATACTCTGTTATGTGCTTTTTCTGTTTTGGTGGGGTGTTCGTGTTGATGAAATAACATCCTTCTGCTTAGACATTTTCCCGGTCTGATCGCCCTCCTGGAGTCGGTCCACCCTCCAGGAACGGCCGTCGTGGCCACGACAGAGCTCACCGTCTGCCCAGGTTAAGTCGCAGGCAGTGTCGCGATCCCGACTCCTCATCTTGCCATTTCCTCTTTCCTTTTCGACAGACGTGGGTGCGTTTTTTGAAGAGGGGATGTGGCTGCGGTATAACTTCCAGGCGCCTGCCATCGGGACCCGGGATTCGGGCAGCAGATCGGAGAACTCTCCGGACCCGCAGAATGGAGCCCCAGACCTGGCGGGCGAGGAGATCCGCTTCAGCTTCAGCACCACCAAGGCGCCCTGCATCCTCCTCTACGTCAGCTCCTTCACCACCGACTTCCTGGCGGCGCTCGTCAAACCCACCGGTAAGGGCCAGGATCCCTAGCCTTCTGACGTTCAGTGTTGGGGGACAAATGAGCTTATGGTCGATCTCTAGGAGACAGCTAACCGGTTGTAAGGCACATACACACCAACCCCCCAGGAACCCATTTCCTCTCTGAAAACAGGAGCTCTAAGACCCTTGAAGCTTTACAATCTCTCTCTTACAAATGAAAATGTTCGGGTGTGTCAAGGAGCACGTGTCTCTCATTTCCCAAGGACACTGAACAGGTTGTAGACATGGAGGCTGCCTCTCTGTGATCTTGCTGTCTGGTGACGAAAGCTCTGCAGCTTCCCTGGACAGCTTCCAGGGTCATAGCATCTTAAATACCAAGATTTTTCTTCCATGGGATCTAATCAGTTCAGTTCAGTCGCTCAGTCGTGTCCGACTCTTTGCGACCCCATGAATCGCAGCACGCCAGGCCTCCCTGTCCATCACCATCTCCCGGAGTTCACTCAGACTCACGTCCATTGAGTCAGCAATGCCATCCAGCCATCTCATGCTCTGTCATCCCCTTCTCCTCCTGCCCCCAATCCCTCCCAGCATCAGAGTCTTTTCCAGTGAGTCAACTCTTCACATGAGGTGGCCAAAGTACGCTTTAGCATCATTCCTTCCAAAGAAATCCCAGGGCTGATCTCCTTCAGAATGGACTGGTTGGATCTCCTTGCAGTCCAAGGGACTCTCAAGAGTCTTCTCCAACACCACAGTTCAAAAGCATCAATTCTTTGGCACTCAGCCTTCTTCACAGTCCAACTCTCACATCCATACATGACCACAGGAAAAACCATAGCCTTGACTAGACGGACCTTTGTTGGCAAAGTAATGTCTCTGCTTTTTAATATGCTATCTAGGTTGGTCATAACTTTTCTTCCAAGGAGTAAGCATCTTTTAATTTCATGGCTGCAGTCACCATCTGCAGTGATTTTGGAGCCCAAAAAAATAAAGTCTGACACTGTTTCCACTGTTTCCCCATCTATTTCCCATGAAGTGATGGGACCAGATGCCATGATCTTCGTTTTCTGAATGTTGGGCTTTAAGCCAACTTTTTCACTCTAATAATGATTCTTATTAACCCAGTTCAGCTTGAAAGTGAAAGTCGCTCAGTCATGTCCGACTCTTTGCAACCCTGTGGACTATACAATCCATGGAATTCTCCAGGCCAGAATACTGGAGTGGGTAGCTGTTCCCTTCTCCAGGGGATCTTCCCAATCCAGGGATCAAGCCCAGGTCTCCCATACTGCAGCCAGATTCTTTAGGAGCTGAGCCACTAGGTTTGAAAGATAGATGGGGGAAAAAGATAAATTTCCTTAGGATTTTCCCTTTCAGAAATTAATTCTGAAGAAATAAGCCAAAAATCAGACAAAGATTCAGCATAAAGATGTTCATCATAGTTTATAATGTTATTTATGATAATAAGAATTGGTGAGGACCTAGAAGTTCAATTTTAGTAAAATGGTTAGTCAAAGGGAGTCACTGTTTATGAGATACTATGTATCCATTAAGAAAAATATTTGTAAAGAGTTAAGTAAAGACATGAAAAAGCCTTGACTGTACAATATCAGCCAGACTCCTCTGTCCATGGAACTCTCCAGACAAGAATACTGGAATGGGTTGTCATGCCCTTCTCCAAAGGATCTTCCCAACCCAGGGATAAAACCCTGGTCTCACACATTGCAGGCAGATTCTTAACCATCTGAGCCACCAGGGCAGCCCCAATATTGATTTAGCTCTATAAAAAGATGGATAGAAAAAAAGACAATGATGTGAGCACAAAGTATGTCTGTTTCAATAGCTGACTTGTTTCTCCCAGGTAATACTTTCTACATATGTGAGATGCTCTTAATAAGCAACTGCCACTGTTCTCACCAGAGAAAAATAGTGAGTAAAATCAGGAAGTAAAGAAGCAGAAAAGCATGCAATTCCTGCTCTCCAGGATTTCACACATTCTTTCTTCTACATCAGATTAAATCGCTGTTTAATCCACTGGTGTTCTCCACTCTCATGTCCCAGACTCTCTTTGGTGGGCAGGGAGGCTGCCTCTCAGCTCTAACTCTTCAAGAATGTCATGAACACACCCCAGTAGACGCTGTACTGTCTGCTCTTCAAGCTACCGCTGCGTTCCCATCTGGTCCCAACCCTCTCCAGTAACTCCTGCCCCACAGCCTACACCAGCCCCTGCAAGCACTCACGTGTGTGTTTATGGGCATTCGTCACGTGCAAAAGCTTTAACTAATGTTTCCGTATTAATGGCTCCCATGTAAGGAAGCCCGAAGCTGTATTGTATTTCACATGCATGAATTCCCAAGAGCACACACTCTATAAGGAAGAGTCCATTCTACCCTCTTCCTGCAGGTGACAGAGTGGAGTGCAGAGAGGTTCAGTGATTTGCACACTTGGCCAGTGATGGCACAACCAACGGGTGTTCCTGAACCCGGATCCAGAGTTCTCCAGCACTCTTTCTCTGCTGCAGAGATCTCTAGAACACACTGGGCATTTGCAAAGTATAGACAGTCAACTTCTCTTTAGGGGTTGCAAGGCCATCCTCAATTGTTGCTGGAAATTGGCTTTTTCACACTCCAAATACTGCATATTTTATGAATTGAGATTTGAAGCTAAACAAATTTGAGGAACTCATTCAGGAAAAAGAAATCAATAAGGACTAAGCCAAAATATCCAAAAAAGAAAGTAATAAATAAAATAAGAAGTCTTAACTAAATGCCCTGGCATCTCTCAAACTTGACATGTTGGGAGCTGCATTGCTCTCAATGCTCCTGGAACCTGCCCGCCCCCTGGTTCTGATGGTGCTGCCACGTCTCAGACACGGAACACACAGCCTGGCGTCACCATGACCGCTCCGTCCTTCCCCCTCCTGTGGGTCTATTCCCAATGAGTCCTGTGGGTCCTGTTCCAACCGTGTCCTTCCCGAGTGGCCCCTCCTTCGCTTCCCCACTGCTATCCTCCTTGCAAATGTCTTCTGATTCAGTGCTTCCCGACCCGTGTCACGGCACACATGGCACGTTGTATGTGAATGGCACCTGGGCAGATGGATGAGGTTGTGTTTGGGAGGCCACCTGCCCAGGGGCTCCAGCCACCCTCTCCTCCTGCAAGTCCACCGAGGCCTAAGGGGAGCCTGCTTCTGGTACCCTGGGGCCCCTCCTCGGGGTAGATACACCTCAACACATGTCCAGGAGGCTCTGTTCCCACATTACTCTGCTCCCAGCCACCCCATCCTCCTCAGCCAGAAAAGGTCTTCCTTCACACACAGCACCCCTACCAAACAGGAGCCACAGGAGGGGTCCCTAGTCCCCCCACCTCCCATCAGGACCCACCAGGCTCCTGGGTGAGAGCTCAGGGTGCAGAACCAGAATGTCTGGATTTTAATTCTGCTCCTGTGTTTGCAGACTGTGGGGTCTGGAGCAGTCACGAGCCACATCGAGCCTTGGTTTCCTCATCTTTGACACAGTGACTCTGTGTTGCGAAAGTCAAATGAGTTATTGAGTGTAATTCACTGTACACATGCCTGCATAGTATATCCTAAAGGAAATCAACCCTGAATGTTCATTGGAAGGACTGATGCTAAAGCTGATGCTCCAATACTTTGGCCACCTGATGTGAAGAACTGATTCATTGGGAAAAAAACCCTGATGTTAAGAAAGATTGAGGGCAGGAGGAGAAGGGGATGACAGGGGATGAGACGATTGGATGGTAATCACCACCTCAATGGACTTGAGTTTGAGCAAACTCCAGGAGACAGAGAAGGACAGGCAAGCCTTGCGTGCTGTAGTCCATGGGGTCGCAAAGAGTTGGACACGGCTTAACCACTGAACAACAATAATACACACACACACACACACGTGTGTGTGTGTGTGTGTCTGTGCGTGTGTTAGCAGTAGTTATCCAGAGCCCACAGATTGAATCTACAGTTTCCCACATATTGAGGCCACACCTCCCTACTCTTCCTTTTCCGGGAACTCTCTACTCCCCAAGCACCCCAAGGATGTCTGCCCAGGTGCCCACTCCGTTTCCCTTCTCTGGAAAAGCTCCATCTTCCTCTGTAGCTTCCTACGTGCCTTTCATTCTGGACTCAGATCGAGTCTCGCCTCCTTTCCATGACTGCTCCCTCCTTTCAACTCCGATCACGCTTACTTTCACTGTCATTTGTCAGCTTTCAGTGCTCTGTGTGGTTACCCGTCTCTGTTATACATGCGTCCTGTCTTCCCAGCGAGATGAAAGGCCCTAGAGCAGGTGCTCTGTGAGTGTTTGCTGATGGCAGTGATGATGGCCAGGGGAGAATAAATCTGTTAGGCACATTATTTGCTGCAGCCAATAAAAGAGCATTCCCTTATAACTGCTTTAATTCACTCAGGAGATAAATGTGAGCTGCAGGAAGTGAAGTGTCTCTCCATCTTAATAATATTTTATTTTAATGAACAAATATTAATATTCTCCTTCCCATCATTTAGTGGTTCTCTTGTGCTATTATTTGAAAGAAATAAATATATTATTTAAATTTTATTATTCCAGAATATTGCCATTCCTGTTTATAGATGTTCACTATATATAAATTTTAAAGTCCGACTCATCTTTTTCCTCAAAGCAAATCGTTCCCAATGCCATTAAGCAAAGCAGTTAGAGAAATTTTAAATCATTTTTACAAAGTCCAAGAAAGCCAGAAAGAGAGAAAATAATGAAAACAACTTAATACTGATTTTAATGAGCTGGAAAACATAAAGGGATCAATGACAAAGAGACAGTAGGGAAAAAAATGTCCAGAGTTTTGTTGTTTTGTGTGTGTGTTTGGTTTTTGGGTTTTGTTTGTTTTTTTTTTTTTTGGCATAATTACTGGTTGCTCTGACTTTTAGCCTCAAAGACAGAGCCCTCTCTTACTTCTCTTTGTATCCCCAGATCAGGCACGACCTGGACTGTACTAGGGGTTAGAGGTGGGTGTCTGTCTTGGAAGTGGACTCCACACCAGCCAGGCAGTCCACGTCTGGACCTTTAAGACTTGGTTCCATGGTGCTTTGCACAGGGCACTAAATAAGTATACTCTAAAGAAATGAATGCTTAAAGGATGAATGAATACAGCTATATATTTTTAAAACTGGAGATATGTATATATGTATAGAGTCTAAAAAATGGTACTGATGAACCTATTTGCATGGCAGCAATAGAGATGCAGATACAGAGAACAGGCTTGTGGACACAGCAGGGGAGGGAGAGGGTGGGATGAACTGAGAGTGTAGCATTGAAACATATACACTGCTGCTGCTGCTGCTGCTAAATCGCTTCAGTCGTGTCCGACTCTGTGCAACCCCATAGACGGCAGCCCAGCAGACTCTGCCATCCCTGGGATTCTCCAGGCAAGAACCCTGGAGTGGGTTGCCATTTCCTTCTCCAATGCGTGAAAGTGAAGTCGCTCAGTCATGTCTGACTCTTAGTGACCCCATGGACTGCAGCCCACCAGGCTCCTCCGTCCATGGGATTTTCCAGGCAAGAGTACTGGAGTGGGGTGCCAGTGCCTTCTCCGAACATATACACCACTATATGTAAAATAGACAGCCAGTGGGAAGTCCCTGTATAACACAGGGAGCTCAGCCCAGTGCCCTGTGACCACCTGGAGTGGGATGGGGTGGAGGAGGGGAGGGAGGGTTGGACATATGTATACCTGTGGCTGATTCATGTTGAAATATGGCAGAAATCAATACAGCATTGTAAAGCAACTATCCTCCAATTAAAAATTTAAAAATAAATGTCACCAGTAAAAAAAAAACAAGAAAGAAAGCTGGCTGTGATCATACAAAGTCAGAACACCAGAAGTAAAGTGGAAAATAAAAACTGAAGACAGTTGACTTTTTTCCTGCATATAGCCAAACAACTTTCCTAACCATCTCCTTCACTGTCAAACAACAGATTATTTGTAATGCTATTATAGTAAAGTAAAAATAGGGTAAAATCCCTGAGTGGTGGGGAGAGAAGCAGCTCAGGGGAAAAGGAGTGGCATGTTCAAAGGTCCTGAGGAAGGAAGAAGAGTTGTATTTTCTAGGGAATAAGCCAAGTGCAAGGGAGCTTGAATGTAAACAGTGAAAGGGTAACTGACTTGATTTTAAAACAAAGTAACTGGCAACCTTTCAGGCAGGACATCATCAGCTATATTAAAAATTTATGTCTTTATCCTGTAAGCAACTGGAACATTTGAAGAGCTTTATGTGAACCATACAACTAATTAATTATGCATTTTGAAAAGATTACTCTGCAAAGAAAACATGGGAAAGAAGAAGAAGCAGGAAAACCATGATTCATTCACTCAATGAGTATTTATTCAGCACCTACTGTGTGGAGAAGGAAATGGCAACCCACTCCAGTATTTATGCCTGGAAAATCCCATGGACAGAGGAGCCTGGCGGGCTACGGTCCATGGGGTTGCAAAGAGTCGGACACAACTGAGCAATTAGCACACACACTGTGTGTCAGGCATTATTCTAGACATTGGGAATTAAGTCATGAAGAACATAAACAGGGATTTCCCTGGTGGGCCAGTGGCTAACACTCCAGTCTCCCAATGCAGGGGTCCAGGTTTGATCCCTGGTCAGCAAACCAGATCCCACATGCTGCAACTCAGACCTGGTACAGCCAAATAAATAAATAAAGAGTAAAATATTTTTTTGAAAAAAAGGATATCAGCAAAAGTTCTTACTCTTATGGAACTTACTTTTGAACAGAAGAAGACAGACAATAAATAAATGAAGTGCTCTCTGTAGTATGTTGTATGGAAAGAACTATCATGGGGGGAAAATAAAGCAGAAAAGGAGTGGGGGGCGCCTGGCCAAGGGAAAGCAGTAGGTAAATTGTGCTTTTGATAAGGAAGTCGCAGAAATAATCACTGAGAAGATAATATTTGAACAGGACCTAAAGGGAGTGAGGGTTCCTCCATGCAGGTAGATAGCTGGAAAATGAGGGCCCCAGGCAGAAGAACCAGCAGGTGCAAAGGCTGTGAGGCAGGAACATGCTGGCATCTGTGGAGAGAGCAGAGAAGCCTGTGTGGTCAGGTGAGGAGTGAGCAAGGAGGAGAATAATGAGAGGCTGAGTCAGAGACAATGGGGACGATCACAAAGGGCCTGGCTGGCCAGGATGAAAACTCAGAGTGAGACTGTTGCTGTTGATGCTCAGTCACTAAGCCGTGTCCTATTCTTTAGGACCCCGTGGTCTGTACTACACCAGGTTCTCCCATCCTTTGCTATCTCCTGGAGTTCGCTCAAACTCATGTCTGTTGAGTCGGTGATGCCATCCAACCATCTCATCCTCTGTTGCCCCTCTTCACCTCCTGCCTTCAATCTTTCCAGCTTTAGGGTCTTTTCCAATGTGTAGGCTCTTTTCATCAGGTGGCCAAAGTATTGGAGCCTCAGCTTCAGCATCAGTCCTTCCAATGTATATTCAGAGTTGATTTCCTTTAGGATTGACTGGTTTGATCTCCTTGCAGTCCAAGGGACTGTCCAGAGTCTTCTCCAGCACCAAAATTGGAAAGCATCAATTCTTTTGCACTCAGCCTTCTTTATGGGATAGGAAGCCAAGGAAGGTTCCTGAGCAGAGGACAGCTCTGCCTTCCGTGTGCAGAGACTAGGGATGGAGACTAGGAGACTAAACTGGGCTGGGGAGACGTGGTGGAAGGGCAGAGGCAAGCAGGTTCATTAGTATGAAGGCTCGTACAGTAATCCAGGCAAAAGACAAGGGTGGCTTGGTCCAGGGATAGAAACTGAGGTGATGAAAAAGGTAAGATTCAGGGCATGTTTTGAAGACAGAACCAAGGAGCTTTGCTGACAGATCATACATGTAACACAGGAGCAAGAGGTGAGTCAGGGTTTTTAGGCGGAAATAGCAGGAAGGATAAAGTGTCCATTAACTGAAATGTGGGAAATGGGTTGAGTTAGTTTTAGGAGAGGAAGTTCAAGAGTTTGGTTTCTCGTATGTATCTGAGGTTCCAGTGAGACATCTCCATTAATGTATGAGTAGTAAGAGAGCAGAGAAAGAGGGGACTCGCCTGAGAGTGAAGTGGGGTGAAGAGTGGCCACATTTGAAGGAGAGACTGCTGTGGGTCACGTGATCCAAGCAGACGCGAATGCAGGTGCATTCCACGTGACGGCAGTCAGGTCACTGATGGGAGTGGCCGGCACAGAGGCCCGGGGCCAGGGCGGGCGCTCTGTGTGGAGGGACAGGCTCCCGAGGGAGCCACACCAGGTGCTCTAGGTGCCAGTGGGGGCCCTGCGGCTGTGGAGATGGGGCAGAGTGGGTGAACTCAGATGCTTTTAGGAAACAGAAGTCTGCAGTACTTGGTTGAAATGCTATAAAGCAATCTAGGGTCAGGTGTTAAGAGAGAACTCAGAAATAGTGAAGGCTTGTTCAGATTTGTTCAGAGAGCAAAAAAATAGGAAACACAAGTAATTCATGATTGGCCTGATGGATGTTTCTTTGAATTTCAGGGACATAGTTCCATATTTTAAAGAACACGTGTAAGGCTAAGGAATGGCAGTGCTCAGAATCAATTGCATTGGTTTACAATGCAGGAGAAGGCAATGGCAACCCACTCCAGTACTCTTGCCTGGAAAATCCCATGGACAGAGGAGCCTGGTGGGCTGCAGTCCATGGGGTCGCTAGAGTCAGACACGACTGAGCGACTTCACTTTCACTTTTCACTTTCATGCATTGGAGAAGGAAATGGCAACCCACTCCAGTGTTCTTGCCTGGAGAATCCCAGGGACGGGGAGCCTGGTGGGCTGCCGTCTATGGGGTCGCACAGAGTCGGATACGACTGAAGCGACTTAGCAGCAGCACATCCATACAAGGGGCTTTCCTGGTGGCTTAGATGGTAAAGCGTCTGCCTACAATGCGGGAGACCTGGGTTCAATCCTTGGGTCGGGAAGATCCCCTGGAGAAGGAAATGGCAACCCACTCCAGTATTCTTGCCTGGAAAACCCCATGAGCAGAGGAGCCTGGTAGGCTACAGTCCATGGGGTTGCAAAGAGTCAGACACAACTGAGTGACTTCACTTTCAATTTTCACTTTCACATCCATATAAGGGTGTGAGAATTACCTGAAAGGAGATCTGGCCAAATATTCAGAGTAGTTATCTCTGGATGGTGGTATTCCCAGTGACTTTCTTTTTTATTTTTTCTGTTAACTTCCTAAGTTTTAATTACCCTGTGCTGTTTCACAACTTAAAATCAGAATATCAGTTTTGTTCCTCTGGAAGGAAAATGAAAGAGGCAAGGAAGAATCTCTGAAGTGATTTACAGTTAGCCACACTCTTGCTAAATAACTGGCTCCATTTTTAAGCTCTGAGATGTCAAAAGCTATTAGCACGAAGATTCCAATTTGAGTGGAAAAATGAGATAAAAAGTTGATGCCTTTAAATAATCATAAATAAGAAATAAAAGCTACATTTGCTGTACAGATTAATTAAAAGCAGGACCTAGAATATTAGATTAGTCTTTCTGAATATTGCTCACCATCAGGGGGAAGCAAGAAAGAGGATAAAAAGAATAATTTGTTGAGGCAAAGTGCACGACGGCTGAGAGGCAGTGAGGACCCATCTTTTTATTGATTTGCATTTGGATTGATGAGGTCTCTAACCTAGAATAAAATCCTCTGCTCTGTTTCCTTGGTCTCAGTGAAGCCACCCAAAGTGCCGTGTATTTATCTTTTGTAAATTATGTTTATTTTTAATACTCTGTGCTCATGATTCTTTTATATGGCGAATGTCACACTTTGCTGATGGCATGAGACCACCCTGGCATCCTGCGTTTATATTTTATTTTACAGAGTGTTCTATGGGGCCTGTCTCCACAGTCCTGTATTGTGTATTTGTTCTCATCCTGCCTTCCCAGACACAATCCACACTTGGATCATTTATACCGTTTGCTGCATCAACTTGGAGATGATGGTCACGGATGGCCCATAATTGGTAGACTGTCAACATGCGTGAGCCTGGTGCTGTGAACCTTTATGGATTAGTACACCTCTGAGCTAGTGGCTCAGAATGCAGAACGGCAATTGTGTTGATGGACATCGAAGCCGCATTTAATGGAAACAAGACCCCAGGGCTGGGGGGTGTGACATTAATATGAAATCCAGAGCAGAGAAATGACTGAGTCTCTTTCCTTTTCTCTATGCAGGAAGCCTCCAGATCCGGTACAACCTGGGTGGCACCCGGGAGCCCTATAACATTGACGTGGACCACCGGAGCATGGCCAATGGCCAGCCCCACAGCGTTAACATCACCCGTCATGAGAGGACCATCACTCTCAAGGTACGCACGTGTTACTCATCTGTCATCTGTGATACTGTGTTGCGGTCTCTGCCTGCTGTCACACTTGAGTGATGCTCCGTCACTCAGTCATGTCCAGCTCTTTGCGACCCCAAGGACGACAGCCCGCCAGGCTCCTCTGTCCATGGGATCCTCCAAGCAAGAATGCCAGAGTGGGTTGCCATTGCCTCCTCCCTCTGTCATACTTGGCTGTTGTTGGGTTTTGTTTTGTTTTGGTTTTGGTTTGGTTTTGGGTGGTTGGGGCAGGTGGTAGAGATGCTTCTGATACATTCTTCTACAAATTGCTAACCAGTGACGTAGAAAGACATGCAGTTGGTACAGGAAAGACAGTGATGGTGTTGATGGAGAAGAGATTTCTTGGGAGAAGGTAGAATAAATGTTTGCTCCATATATTCTTCATAGCTTTTCCTGTGTATAGACCTGCACATCTATCAGCCTTCTGCTTTTATCCATTGCAGCATCTTTACCCTCCATGGTCTCAGATGTCTGAGGCTTATCACGTTTCCCAGCAAAGGTTATTTTGGTTTATCTGACCTACTTCCTTCACGACTCTAGTGCAGTGTGAATAACTGTTTTTTTTTCCTTCTATAGATGCTTTGCCTTAAACATCTTCTGTACACATACCTTTCCCAGCATCTCAGACTCTGGTTGTGGGCTTTTTGTACACAAAGGGATAGTTTTATTATGACACTCAAATTTTATTTCAGGTTCATTGATTGTCCCTCCCTTCCCCCCACCACCACCACTGATTTTTACAATGAAGAAGCCAGCCTGGGAGACACCATGAATCAAACATGACATGAGGTCTCCCCGGGAACTGAGCCAAAGATCAAGGCTGGAACTGTCACTGCGTTCTCTAGAAGGAGTTCAAAATAGATACCTGTCAGGAAAAAGAACGGCAGGGGGATGCTGTTTTGTCAGCCGAGCGGAGTGCCTTTTGGCAGGGGCTCAGCAGCCTCTCCAACCTCATTCGGATTCAGCTCATTGCCATGGGAAGTTCAGGTTGCAAAGAATCAGCACAGGCCCCATCTCTTTTTGAGCCCTGGTGGATGTCAAATTCATAACTCGATATGGAGTTTACACTTGGCCTTTAGCAGGAAATGCTAGAGAGCGTTTTCAGGAGAGACCTTTCCTAGGAAAATGACAATGTGCAGAAGCAGCTTACTGTGCAGTCAATCAGATGGAGTGTAAATAAGGTTCTCTCATAGTGACGGAAAGTTGCTGAGCCCAGCGCAGTGCTTGGCACACGAGAGGTGCTACAGATTACTTACAGAGTAAACCGCCCCCATCCTTCACCACAAACTCAAGTCTGATTCAGAAGAGACAGCAAGTTCAGGGTTAGTATGGTTTATACCATTATAGGATACGAATGGTTTTATACCATTCTACCAACATTGTGTTCACTGGATTTTGATTAGACTCATTCACTTATTTTAAACTATGCCATCTGTCACCCCTCTCAAAGAAAGTGATTCTCTTGCCATTTCGCCACTGCAAAATAATATTAAAAGTTAAAAAAGCTCAGCAGTCAGCTTGAAGGACAGTGTCATGGAAGACAGCTGATTCCCCTGTGGAATTTTGCAAGAAAATGCCTCGTGTGTTGGGGCTGAGCCCTGTGGGTTGAGGAACTTCAGCAAAGATGAAGGTGGAGTGAGTGGGAGAGGAGAGTCCAGGTGATAAGCTAAATAATTCCATTTCTGGGTACAATCCCCCAAATGAGAGTCTGAAGCAAAGTAGGTCAAGAGGTCCTCCCTTCTGGCAAGTTCCACCAACTGGGAAATCTTTGGAACCAACCAGAAACTCTTGAAGAACAGATATCAGCTAAATCAGAGCTGCTATCTGCTGCAGTGAATCAGAGATTGCCCTGAAGAAGGGGAGAAGGATGGACTATTTTAAGGACTTGGGGCTTTTGAGGCAGGGAGAGGCCAAGAAGTCCAGACAATGCAGTAGCCAGAGGCCCGCAGAGTCCAGGGCACCGAGGAGGGCCAGGGGAAGTGGGGTCTGCTTCTATTGCTCTGGGTTCTTCTGGTTGCAAATGATAGAAAACCAACTCAGAATTCATTTGTAGAGGAAATTCCTAGGGTAGGTTATAAAAAGACAGTAAAGAAGAGAAAAATCACAACTTTGAAACAGAATCCAGAAGACCTGGAGGATTCAAACTAAGACTAGGCCTGCAGTGAGCACCTCTCCGCTCTCATGTCTCTCTCTCTCCCTACATCATCTCTGCTTGCCCACCTCCCTCTGACAACTGGATTAACTCTTCTCACAGCATGCTCCATCTTCCAGACGTCATGGACCCAGACACTGAAGTCCTGGGCCCATGTCTTCCCAGTTTTGCTGTCAGAAGGAAGGTCCTAGTGCCTCAGTTCTCATTTTAAAACCCAGGGGAAGTCTCTGGTTGGCCGGGCTGGGGTCCCACACTCACCCTATCGTGGGGAGCGGGGCACAGTGACTGATGGCCCACAATCAGACCTCATGATCAGAGTGGGGAATTTGGCGGAGAGTCCTCCAAGGAACAGGACTAGAGCTCCAGGAAAAGGAAGACGTGGATGAGGATGAAAAACACTGGCCGTGTAACGCTTTGTAGTAAAGAAGACAGAAGCAGGAAGCATTCTAAAAGACATGGAACAGGGCTTCCCTGGTGGCTCAGTGGTAAAGAATCCGTCTGCCAATGCAGGAGACACAGGTTCAACCCCTGATCCAGGAAGATCCCACGTGCCTCGAAGCAACTAAGCCCGTGAGCCACAGCTATTTTGCTTGTGCTCTAGAGCCGGGGAGCCGCAGCTACAGAAGCGCACGCACCATGGAGCCCGTGATCTGCAGCAAGAGAAGTCACTGCAATGGGAAGCCCGCTCACTGCAACTAGAGAGGAGCCCTTGGTCACGACAACTAGAGGAAAAGCCCACACAGCAATGAAGATCCAGCACAGCCAAAAAAAAAAAAAAAAAATCTTTTTTTAAAAAAGAAAAGATGGGGAGCACATGTATACCTGTGGCGAATTCGTTTTGATGTTTGGCAAAACTAATACAGTGTTTGAGGTTTAAAAATAAAATAAAATTAAAAAAAAAAAAAAAAAAAGACATGGAGCAAATTCAGCCATAGAAATTGTGCCCAGGGTGTTGGAAAGCCCTGCCCGCCCCAATTCTGTCACACAATGGAGTGCAATCGCCCTGAGATTTCTGGACGTGTTTAGAAAGCCAGATGGCATCACCCACTTGAATCCAGCCTGGACAGACTTCATGGTCTGGAGGGCTCTGGTCTTTCCAGCCCGGATGGAAACCAGAGGTAGACGCGGTGGAGGAAGAAAGCACACGGCACCTCCTTTCAGACCAGCGGATCTGGTGGGCTCCCTAGGTCCACAGCCTGCTTTCTTTCAGGCAAGGGAGCCTGTTGAGTATGGACATAACTCCAGGTGTACCTTTAGAACCCAAAAAAAACACTCCAGTTTTTTTTTCCCTGGGAACAATCTACAAATCCATCTTGAGAACTCCTACAACCTCAAGAATGCATGGAGAACAATATAATGTTAATCGTGATTATTTCTGTGTAAAGGATGATAAATGGTTTCATTTCCTCTAGAGTTTTCTATATTTCCTCATTTCTTATTACAAATGTGTGTTGCATTTTTATAATTGAACAAAAATGTAAAACACATATCTGGTTTGGTCCCTGGGTGGGGAAGATCCCTGGAGAAGGGACAGGCTGCCCACTCCAGGACTCTTGGGCTTCCCTGGTGGCTCAGCTGTTAAAGAATCTGCCTGCAATGCGGGAAACCTGGGTTCAATTTCTGGGTTGGGAAGATCCCTGGAGAAGGGAAAGGCTACCCATTCCAGTATTTTGGCCTGGAGAATTCCATAGACTGTATAGTCCATGGGCTCGCAAAGAGTCAGACATGACTGAGTGACTTTAAAAAAACACACATGTATCCGCCACCTATTCTGATAACCCCCAGTTATAATAAAATATAATGACAAATATACGTAAATAATTTTGAATTAAGATGTACTTCCAATCAAAGAACAAAAATAAGCCTAAGATGAATTTAAAACGCTGTGGAATGATGCCTTTGGAATTAAGGTGAAATTTTATATGTTTCTACATATACAAACATCATATAATTTAGATGATGTTTATCAACGTTTTTAGTGTTTTTAAAAGCAGGTTGGCTTTCCTAGCTGGGTTTGGCTAAAGCTAACATTAAATTAATTTGCATTCCCTGAGCACACACTGTCTGAAATGGTGCTGAGCACTTGAGGGAAATTGACCTTGGATGAAACATTTGCTGCCAAAAACAAAGTGCCCAATCTCCACATAGATAATGAAGAACTGACTCTCGGAGTTATCAGACAGCAATGTGAACCAGAGCCCATGACAACCCTCAAGTGGCATCATTTACAAAAACTCACAGTCGCACCCGTGATAATAGCTGAAGGCTTAATGCCAGTCAGATGTAAAACAAACCCTGAGCAGGCAGAGAGCATCTGAACAAAGCGTTGTATCTGATGAAAATACGTGCCAGTTAACACGCATCTAAGAACTGAACATTACGAGGAATGACTTCAAAGTCTTGTGCTGCGAATCCTTTCTTCTTACTTTCCTTCCTGCCTGACATCTTTGGCTTCTCCCTTCCTTCTTCATTCCTTCCTTTCATCCCAACCACATTGCACAGGGTATCTAAGGTGATTTATAAGGAGTTCAGTTCAGTCATTCAGTTGTGTCCAACTCTTTACGACCCCGTGGACTGCAGCACGCCAGGCTTCCCTGTCCATCACCAACTCCAGACCTTGTTCAAACTCATGTCCATCAAGTCGGTGATGCCATCCAACCATCTCATCCTCTGTCGTCCCCTTCTCCTCCTGCCCTCAATATTTCCCAGCATCAGGGTCTTTTCCAATGAGTCAGTTCTTCGCATCAGGTGGCCAAAGTATTGGAGTTTCAGCTTCAGCATCAATCCTTCCAATGAATATTAGGACTGATTTCCTTTAGGACTGACTGGTTTGATCTTCTTTCAGTCCAAGGGACTCTCAAGAGTCTTCTCTAACACCACAGTTCAAAAGCATCAATTCTTTAGTGCTCAGCCTTCTTTATGGTCCAACTCTCACATCCATACATGACTACTGGAAGAACCATATTCTTTGACTAGATGGACCTTTGTTGGCAAAGTAATGTCTCTGCTTTCTAAGATGCTGTCTCAGTCTGTCATAGCTTTTCTTCTAAGGAGCAAGCGTCTTTTATTTCATGGCTGCAGTCACCATCTGCAGTGATTTTGGAGCCCAAGAAAACAAAGTCTCCCACTGTTTCCATTGTTTCCCCATCTATTTGCCATGAAGTGATGGGACCAGATGCCATGATCTTAGTTTTTTTAATGTTCAGATTCAAGCCAGCTTTTTCACTTTCATCAGGAGGCTCTTCAGTTCCTCTTCACTTTCTGCCATAAGGGTGATGTTATCTGCATACCTGAAATTATTGATATTTCTCCCGGCAATCTTGATTCCAGCTTGTGCTTCATCCAGCATGGCATTTCTCATGATGTACTCTACATATAAGTTAAATAAGCAGGGTGACAATATATGGCTTTGACATACTGCTTTCCCAATTTGGAACCAGTCTGTTGTTCCATGTCCAGTTCTAACCATTGCTTCTTGACCTGTATACTGATTTCTCAAAAGGCAGATCAGGCGGTCTGGTTTTCCCATCTCTTTCAGAATTTTCCATAGTTTGTTGTGCTCCACACAGTCGAAGGCTTTGGCATAGTCAATAAAGTAGAAGTAGATGTTTTTCTGGAACTCTATTGCTTTTTCTGTGATCCAGGGATGTTGGCGATTTGATCTCTGGTTCCTCTGCCTTTTCTAAATCCAGCTTGAACATCTGGAAGTTCTTGGTTCACATACTGTTGAAGTTTGGAGAATTTTGAGCATCACGTTACTAGCGTGTGAGATGAGTACAATTGTGTGGTAGTTTGAGCATTCTTTGGCATTGCCTTTCTTTGAGGTTGGAATGAAAACTGACCTTTCCAGTCCTGTGGCCACTGCGGAGTTTTCCAAATTTGCTGGCATATTGAGTGCAGCACTCTTATAGGGAGTACCTACAGGTAAAGAATCTGCCTGCAATGCAGGAGACGCAGGAGATGTGGGTTCGATTACTAGGTCGGGGAGATTCCCCAGGGAGGAGAAAAGGACACCTAAACAGAGAAGCCTGGTGGGCTACGGCCCAAGGGTCCAAAAGAGTCAGACATGACTGAGCCACTAAGCACAACAAGAACTAAATGAAACTGAGGATTAAAGCAAGTCACAAAAAGTAGGGCCCCAAGACAAGGAAGGAGCAGAATATAGTCACCCAGGTCAGGTCTTATCCATGTGTATAAGTTTGGACTTCTGGTGGCCAGAAGTCCACAGCCCATAAGAGCAAAATGTACCAGTTCTTGTAGAGAATTGAAATTTTTCTTACTCTATCATCCTTTTCTTTTCTTGTCTACCATGGATTGTATTTACTGGCATAGCAAGCTGCCCATAGCACGGTTCACTTGGCAACATCACGTGCATGATGGTAGCTCGTGTTTACTGGTGACAGTGGCCCAGGCATTGTGCTAGCACTTGGCACACATTCGCTCACCGAGTCTTCACAAGAGGCCTATGAGGAATGTACCCATTTTACAGATGGGGAAACTGCCGCTCCGACTGTGCTGTAGATCACCCAAGGTCAGGAAGCAGTGAGTGGCAAAAGCCTAGATGAACCTAAGTCTATCACACCTTATGGCTTCCATGTGCTCTTACCCGAATCACTTACTAGAGAAATGTCTAGGAGGGTGGCCGTAACATTTTGGAAGTGGATATCTCTGGCCAGTTAGAAACTGCGTGATGTTGTTCTCATTACTAAATACTTCAAAAATACACAAAAGCACAGAGAATAATAAAACATACACCTACAGACCCACCATCCAGACATTAAAAATCTTGGCATTTTGCTACATTTCTTCAGATTTTTAACAAAACACTGATAGCTGAAGGCCCTTCGTCCCCTCTGTTATATAATGGGTCCCTAGAGACGTGGTGCCCAGGGCCCTTCAGCAGGGTTTCTGCAACAAATGTGTTTTTCACAAACCTGCTTGATGTAGCATTTCCTTGGGAAAGCCAAGCATCATTTAAAAATGGATTTCAGCCCAAACAAGTCTGCAGTCAGTAAGGTAGATGAGAAATGAAGAGGACAAGGGCCCAGATGAGACGGTTTTCTGATATCCTGGCCTAATCCAAGGGTAAAATTAGCTCAAAAGAAAAATGAATTAACCACATCTTTGAATTAACCTCACATATGTGAGGGTTTCTAGAGGTTATACAATGGAGGGTTCAGGGCTGTGGTCTCTGAGTCCATTTTCTCTAAAAATCAAATGAACAGATGGTAATATGTATCATTTTGGCTTCCATCTAACTGGAGGACCCTCCTGAAGAAGATAACAGATTTGCTACAAGTAAAATGACTTTCTTTAAAAAAAAAAAAAAAAGAAAGAAACTCTAAATCCTCAGAAACACATGATGACCAGGCCTCCAGACTGTTATACCATGAACAATATGACTTCAGTTGTTTTCTTTCAGATCAGATCAGATCAGTTGCTCAGTCGTGTCCGACTTTGTGACCCCATGAATCGCAGCACTGCCAGGCCTCCCTGTCCATCACCAACTTCTGGAGTTCACTCAGACTCACGTCCATCGAGTCAGTGATGCCATCCAGCCATCTCATCCTCTGTCATCCCCTTCTCCTCCTGCCCCCAATCCCTCCCAGCATCAGAGTCTTTTCCAATGAGTCAACTCTTTGCATGAGGTAGCCAAAGTACTGGAGTTTCAGCTTTAGCATCATTCCTTCCAAAGAAATCCCAGGGCTGATCTTCAGAATGGACTGGTTGGATCTCCTTGCAGTCCAAGGGACTCTCAAGAGTCTTCTCCAACACCACAGTTCAAAAGCATCAATTCTTCGGCGCTCAGCCTTCTTCACAGTCCAACTCTCACATCCATACATGACCACAGGAAAAACCATAGCCTTGACTAGATGAACCTTTGTTGGCAAAGTAATGTCTCTGGGTCTTCAAAACAAATATTCCTCCAAGTCACTGAATTTCATCTCTTCAGTATGATCAATTTCTTACCCACTATTAATCATAACTTCAACAAAATTGTATAAAAACTGTTGCGTCGATTGCTAATTGAGTTGTATATTGAATATGAATCCTAAAAAATGGTCAGAATTAACCAACAATAGCCACACACAGTGCATTCTAAACTCCAGGGATCAAGAAAAAGACACAGACACCAGGATAACACCAGTTGCTGTAACAACCGAAAATGTCAGTGGCTTAACCCAATGAAAGTCTACCTTATGTCAGATGTATTTTTTAAAAAGGAAAGTCCTGTGGTCTGTAACCATGCTAGATAGGGTTTACTAGGGCTTCCCTGGTAGCTCACATGGTAAAGAATCCACCCTCAGTGCAGGAGACCCAGGTTCGATCCCTGGGTTGAGAAGATCCCCTGGAGAAGGAAATGGCAACCCTCTCCACTATCCTTGCCTGGAGAATCTCCATGGACAGAGGAGCAGGGCAGGGTACAGTCCATGGGTTCACAGTCAGACACGACTGAGCGACTAAGCATAGGTACAGGGCTTCCCAGGTGGCGCTAGTGGTAAAGAGCCCACCTGCCAGTGCAGGAAATGTGAGACACAGGTTCAATCCCTGGGTCAGGAAGAACCCCTGGAGAAGGTGTGACGACCCACTCCAGTATTCTTGCCTGGAGAATCCCATGGACAGAGGAGCCTGGCTGGGCTACAGTCCATAGGGTCGCAAAGAGTCAGACACGACTGAAGGGACTTGGCATGCACACAGGCACTCTGAGAACCCCCTGTGGCTGCCCTTGGCCATGAACGACAATGATAATCATTCCTAGGGCTTCCAGGGACCATTTCCTGCAGACGTTAGTTGCTCGGAGGGTTGTTTTATACTCACAAGCCTCTGCAGACCAGACCAGTGGTTTCTTTGCCTATATAATTCCTTCAAAGCCTGAGTTGGCTTCTGACCTATCCACTTCTGGTCAGTTTCTCATACCAGTAGATAACCCTACATTCTTTCCTAGGCATGGTTCTTGGACCAACATAATTACTCACTTCCCCAGAACCATGCCTCTCTCTGAAGGCCATGGCCATCTGAAACAAAAGGCTTATGTGGGGGACAAAGACTTTTAATTTTAACTTCGCCCATGGGGCTGAATTAGTTTGCTGAGCTGGAAAATCTAACTGTGCCTTCATTAGTCAAAGCTTTTTGCAGTTTTATTCCTTATTCTCTGGTGTGAGGCTTTAAAGTTTTGAACTTTTCTCTATCCCTCACGTTGATGTTTGGACACTGGTCAGTTTTTTCTGAACTCATCTCTTTCTTGACATGGGCAGCAAGAAGCAACCCATTACTGTGACCATTCTGGCTCTTTCCAAGCACTTTCCCGAAATCCACAGGGCACAGGCTAAGTCTGTCTTCCAGGTTCCGTGAGATGACAGCTTTATAAAGCATTTTATTGCATATCTTTATTGTCCATCTTTCTAGCCCCTAATATCCATACCCCAGGATATGCTACAAATTTTAGGTTTCTGTTATGTCAGTACTCTGCTTCAAAGTGCTCATTTGTGTATTTGTTGGGGTTCTATTAGCTACTGTAACAAAAGAAATTCATAGATTGTGGTGATGGGTTCATGGGCATATACTTAACTCCAGACTCATCAAGTGGTATATACTAACTAGGTTTGGCTTTTTGTGGGTCAAAATGATATAAAATAGATTTCCATGAAAATTGTTGGAGAAATTTTAATGACAGAAAAATTAGAAGTAATTCAATTATGGACTTATAGGGGAGCCATATATGTTAAGTAACATGAAACATTGATGAGGGCACCACTTTTGGGATGTGGAGAACTGTTCAGTTGTAAGCTGTTTCAAGTAACTTCCTGAAGCCAGGAGAAATTCTGTCTGTACTAGAAGGGCCTGAGTCATCATGTTATGCGATGTTCAATATATTCATATGTATCTTTGTTTGGGATGCTCAGCCTTATGAGTTGGGAGCCTCTGGTACTATTAGCCCACTAGAAGGATGGGAAGACTGAGATAGAGGACATCCAGGTGACCAGTTAGATCCCAGTGCTCGCAACAGACAAACTCCTATCTAGAACCCATATAACCAGACCCCCCGCCCCTCCCTGCCGCAGGGGCTGGTCACCGCTCACCCCATTGCCTCTTTGTTGCTTTTGAGAGCCATCAAGAGTCCCAAGCTCACCCCTCTCAGCTTGCCTTATAAACTTTTGAAAATTTTTATGAGTTTTAAATAAAAGTAAATCATTGGGGGGAGTTAGTGTTTGAAGTCAATTAGGGTCGTGGTGGGAGATGGGGAGTAGCACATTCGTCTGATAAACTCTTTGGACCAGTGTTGTGTTTAAAGACAGGAAGGTGCAGAGAACAACCCAGGAGGTGATAAGACAGCCTCCCACGTGGCTCAGAGGGCGCCACCTGCAGCTGGGAGATGAAACATGCATGTGGGAGCTCCAGGAAGAGAGGCTGATAGAGCAAGCTCTTTAGAAACTGCTGGGGGACTTCCGTGGTGGTCCAGTGGTTAAGACTTCATCTTCTAATGCAGGGAGCTCAGGTTCAATCCCTGGTTGGGGCACTAAGACCCCACATGCCTCGCAGCCAAAAAAGCCAAAACATAAAACAGAGGTAATGTTGTAACAAATTCAGTAAGGACTTAATAAAAAAGGTCCATATTTAAAAAAAAAATCTTTAAGAAATTGCTGGATCTGCTTATAAAGATGATTTGGTACAAGTAGCTTTTCTCATGAATATTAATACAGATGCCAGGAATTCCTCCTCAACCCGCCACAGGAAAAGCTTATTAGGGCAATAATAATAACACTGATAGTGTTAGTCTTAGTTGTGAAGACAATTACCATTTCTCGAGTGTACCAGTCTGTCTTCGTGCTTTACAGGCTGCACTTGATGTAAATCATGTTCCTGTGAGATAAGTACCATTATTCCCATTTTACAGACGATGAAACAGAGACGTAGAAAGGTCAGCAAGGGGTCGAGTTGAGGTCCAAACCTAGATCTGCCTGATTCCCATGCCCAGACCCTAAACACTCTAATTTAACTAGTGATTAAACTGACTGTGGATTAGGTGGCCTGGTCACAGACAATAGAGGACCCTTCCTCAAATATATCCACCTACTTTGGAAAACTGACTCAGCACAGTTTCTACAAAGTGTTGCTAGGGGACAAATGGAAGGTGTAGACAAGTACATACAACCTGACCTCAGTGTTTAAAGAAAGCTAATGACATGGAACCTTTAAAACAAAGCATCAGTAGTGTGTGTGCTAAACAAGATACAAAATATGGAGCCTGCTGCAATTGATGAAACGGTTTAGTCATTTTTTGAAATACCAAATTATATGAGAGTCTTCTTAGAAAAAGATAATGTACTAGGGGAAAAACATATTTTTTAAAAGAAAAGCCTATTGAGATTTGCTGGATGTCAAAATCACTTAGAATCACTTTTCTAAGTGAAAAAGAAGTAAGTGGCCCTACTCTCAGGCCTGTGTGTGTGCCACCTGGAAAGTTCCCAATCGGTTCTTCAGGAAGCGTGGACATGACCTCCGGTACTTTCGTTTGAGCATCCTTCTTTCCTGTGCTACTGTGGAGCCTGGCCTGAAATTAGATGCCAAAACTCAGATGAATTATTTAAAAATGTGTGTCTTTATTACCCTCAAACTTTCTGCCAATAAAGAACAATATTAAAAAAGTGTATTGCTGTAAACACACCTGAAAAATTTTAATATCAGAGGTTGTTCAAGTCTTTATGAAAGAAAACAACGCTGTTGGGATGCATTAAATCTTTTCAGGGATGTCAGAACAAATAAAGAAAGTTGACCTCACTAGTCTAAGGCCCTGCTCTGAAATCACACTGTCTGTAACGTCTTCCTTTGGCTAATTTAGTGCTTCTCTACTTGGACGATGAGCTCACTGCCTAGGTTGTGCACTCAAAGTGGGTTTGACAGAAGGGAGGAGGTCGTAGGAATAGTGATGAGCCCCTTGGTGTCTCCAGTCCTTCCCTCCCGGTGCTCTGGCTGACCCACACACGGGCTCTCTGTTGGGGTTCTTGGCAAGTGTATTCCTGCTTCGCTTTCTGCCTTCGTGGAAGACTGACTCAGATGTTTGATTCTGTGGAGGACATCGGTCAATGTTTTATTCATTTCTCATATCACGGTTGCTTTTTACTTGCAGAGCTGTGTTTGTCTCTTTTACCCATGGACTGTAGCCCACCAGGCTCCTCTGTCCATGGGATTTCCCAGGCAAGAACACTGGAGTTCTTCTTCAGGGCATTTTCCCAACCATGGGATCAAACCCACATCTCCTGCTTGGCACCACATCTTCTGCTTGGCAGGCATATTCTTTACCCCTGAGCCTCCAGGGGAGCTCTTTCACGTCATTACACTGGTTTAATTCTATAGAAGATGCCTGGGAAGGGAAGAGACAGGGATGTCTGTTGGAAACTGGCCCATCAGTTTGGTCTGTATCAGAGTTTATTCTGTTTTGTTTGTAATACTTCCATGTGTCCAGATAAACCTATTCACAAGCAAGACACACATCAAAAACCTCATGACCTCATTAATTTTGTGTCATTTGGTTTTAGATCGGGCTGGGCACTTGGCCTGTTGAAGGGTATTTTAGTTTTCTATGTTTTCTGTGTTTAATTCTGAACAGAAAGTAGGATATTTGATGAAGTGTCTCCAAAAAAGAGAAACAAGATAAGCAACCATCAATGCCAAGGATTCCGCCCCCTGCCTTGCATTCAGACCAGCCTTTACACCAAGACCATCTCTATGCTTAGTGGTCTGGGCACCCACAATGTAAGGGCACAATTTCGAGATGTGCAGTTGAGATGTGTGATGAAGATCCGGCTTCAGATAAAACATTCTCAAGATGGTCCTGGCATGTCCATGTTCCATTAACAGTGCAGTTTTCCTATATTAAAACTATATGAGGATCACTAAGAATTTAACACAATGATATCTGCTTGACATTATCTCTCACCCTTGTCCATCACTCAGCCCATGGCATGATGGGAAACTCCAAACAGCAACCATCCATTAATCCTGACTTGGGTAAAATCAGTTATCAGTTATTGATGATCAGATGGTCATCAATACCATCCCATAAGGCTACTTATGAAGTGCAATTAAAATGGAATCAGCTTCACTGAGTATACATTGAGAAGAACAAATATATGCTATGAACCTCTTACATGCAAGAAATCCAGGTAGATTTTGATGAGTTGATGGAGCAGAGGAGAATGACAAAATGTATCTTTTACCCTCAAGGAGTTTATATTTTGAGAGAAACAAAAAACTGTGTATACACACTTGATATATTAATGCATTTGTTGTTGTTCAGTCGCTAAGTCGTGTCCAACTGTTTGGGACCCTATGGACTGCAGCATGCCAGGCTCCCCTGTCCTTCACTATCTCCTGGAGTTTGTTCAGACTCATGTCCATTGAGTCGGTGATGCAGTCTAATCATCCCATCCTCCGTTGTCCCCTTCTCCACCTGCCCTCAGTCTTTCCCAGCATCAGGGTCTTTTCCAATGAGTCAGCTCTTCACATCAGATGGCCAAAGTATTGGAGCTTCAGCTTCAGCTTCAGTCCTTCCAGAGAATATTCAGGGTTAATTTCCTTTAGTTCAGATGATAGAAGCTCATCTCACCTATTTCTCCTCTGGAAGAGACTTATTAACAAGTTGGCTCCCAGTCAGCATGTAAATCATAGACAAGGAATCCAGAAAAAGAGAGGGTCAGCAGTCTGGACTAGTAATAAGACCTTAGTTCATGAAGCAAGATTTCTCTTTGAGGATGCTCTGGGTCTAAAATGAGACCCCCACGGATTGGGACTGTTAAATTCAGAAGTCATTACTAAGACATTCTGAAACGCCCTTATTGATAGACTCCTCCTCTTCCCAAATGTATTATCTGGCTAGTTACCTAACTCTCTGTTTACTTATATGTAGAGTGGGAATAAGGCTGCCTATTTTAATGGGACTTGTGTGTGTCTGTTAAATGAAAATATCTAGCATATTCTATGGCCCAATAGATGCTACTTCCCTTCCTTCCCCAGCCGCTTCTCTTTCTTAAAAGCAAAAAAGCAAGAGAGCAGCTGTCAGGTCGCTATCAACAGGGCCTTCAGGACCAAGGTTCCATCGATTTTCTGTTCAACCCGGGGAGCCAGTCCCCAGCACCCCGTGTGTTCTTGGCAGGTAATATGACCGGAGCTTCCAGGAGCCATAGTCTGATGGAGGAGACCAGCCATCACATGGACATCAATGAAAAAGTATGAACTTGTGCTGAAGAAGCGTAGCAGAGGGGGAAACTGATCATCCTGGGGCAGAAGGAACGGACCAGAGCAGACAGGAAGACTCTCAAACTGCTCCTTACCATTCCCATGAGGGGCCCGAGGACCACATTATCATACTTATTTTTTACCACAGGGATCCAATATTTGCTCCTCTGCAAATCATAAAATTTACAGAGAGGAACCAAATAAAAATATACGTTCAACCCATCAAACTCATCTGATCTGAAACAGAAAAAGACTCCTAATGAATATGTCAACACCTGCAAGTTTTTCATTTCTTTTCTGAAGCAATTTCATCTGCAAATGAATAATGCTTTCTGGGGCTGGACAGGACCTCCATTTCTACACTGCAGAAAAATGTGTTTCCTTCGCTTTACATTTCTCACACTGCTCAGTTGGGAAAGCAGCTGCGATGCAATTTCGGATCCAGTTTAGGGTGTGAGATGTCAGTTCTCGCTTTCCTCCTCCAGAAGGCAGCCAAAGCTTATAAGCCCAAGGTTGGAGAGTTCATTTTTCCCCCCCGAAGCACATTAAGTTCATAAATCATCTCTCAAGAAAGAAGATAAGGTTCCCAGATTTCTATTTTGTCGGGCATGAAAACTGAAGCCCAATCTGTAAGGCATTATATCCTCATATCCACCTGCGGTGCACAAAAATCACTCTTAGAGATGGTAATTCTCGAAGCTATTTTTTAGCGTGATGGGCAGAGAGGTGTTTCCCGAGCACAAGTAACTGAAAGCAGGTTCCTGTCCCACATGAATGTGTCTCCTCTCCGAAGAATAAGTGTGTCTCCACACGCAGTCTGAGGTTTGAAGGATGGCAAGCTGCCCTTCTGTTCAGTAAAGGGAAAAGTCAGCCCCGACACTGAGCAGGAGGATTTTGATAGATGGATGGCGGGGAGCGGGTCCGGAGCTGATGCTGAAATGCCCTCTAGTGGTCATTAGCCAGAACCAGTGCTGAGCGTGGGGAAGCGAAAACTTTCTTGTGAAACTAGCTCAGGTGAGGTTTCTAAAAACACCCATCTAATGAAAGAAGGCTGAGCGCCAGAGAACTGATGCTTTCAAACTGTGGTGCTGAACAACTCTTCAGAGCCCCTTGGACTGCAAGGAGATCAAACCAGTCAATCCTAAAGGAAATCAACACTGAATATACATCGGAAGGACTGATGCTGAAGCTGAAACTGCAATACTTTGGCCACCTGATGTGAAGAGCTGATGCATTGGAAAAGACCCTGATGCTGGGAAAGATTGAAGGCGGGAGGAGAAGGGGACGACAGAGGATGAAATGGTTAGATGGCATCACCGACTCAATGGACGTGAGTTTGAGTAAACTCCGGGAGTTGGTGATGGACAGGGAAGCCTGGCATGCTGCAGTCCATGGGGTCGCAAGAGTCAGACATGACTGAGCGACTGAACAACATCAAGAGTCAGGAGTTGTAACATGGGTCATTTGCATCTAATGGGAGATACTTGGATGGCCATGAGGCTTGGGGTTGCTTATGTAAATGAGAACTTGACTCCAAGTTCAAAGGTACAGCCCAGGGGGTTCGCTCCCACCTCTTCTTCTCACAGCTCTGTTCCTGAGCCCTGGGCACTGGAGCCTCAAGAACGGTTTGCTGAGTGACTGGATAAATGAACAAACCGCGGTCATCAGTAATGGATTCTGAGCCCACAGGCTGCATTTGAGAGCACACAGGTCCTTTCTGCTTCCTAAGGTGCATTTGATTTGCATTCTTCCCTGACATCGCCTGCGACCTAAAAGAATTAGCCTCACTCTAACAGCTTTGAGACGAGGAAATGTGATCCGAATGCTGGAAAGGAAATGGTAATAAAAAAAACTTCCCCGGGTGGATGCAAGGGTCTGAGCCAGTTGTTCAAAAGTGAAGATGGAGAAAGAGCATCAGAAAGGAAGCGGAGGGGACTTCCCTGGTGGTCCAGTGGTTAAGATTCTGTGCTCCCAATGCAGGGGGGCGTGGGTTCAAACCCTGGTCAGGGAACCAAGATCCCTCATGCCGCACAGCGTGACCCAAAAAAAAAGCAAAACAACAAACAGGAAGTGACGTAAAAGACCACCCCTCCCAGCATCCTCAGGCAGGCCGCCAGCAGAAGTTAACCTGGAGGACAGACAGAAAACTGAGCCCACACCTCCCCAGTGAGAATGACGGCAGGGTGTAGACAGCTGACCTCGTAGCCTCTACCCATGCCGTGTGCTTCACCTCAAAGCCTGACACCACAAGTGGGCCACGGTGCCACCGGAGAAGGGGCGGACAGATTGCTGCAGCCTCTGACCTCCAATGTTGAGATCGTCTCTGAAAACCCGTCCTGCAGCCAGAGGTGGGTCGTGTAACTCAGGAGACCCACAGAAGGAGAGGCAGCAAGACGAGGCCGAGAAGGACCCCGCGTAGAGGTGAGGCTGGGGTGCCCCTGCCCTCTGCTCGTTCCCAGGAGAGTTTTTGTGCAGCTGCTGTGGGCACCCTGCCAGCCCAGCTTTGCAGCTGCACAGGGTCCAAGCAGACACGGTGGAGAAGCCCAGACCCTGCAGGCCCCCAGACCCCTGGGTTATGCCTCTCAGGAGCTATGTGTCCTTATAGGTAACATCACTTAATCTCCCAGGGCCTTGGTTTCTGCAACTGTAAAATGGGGCAAATGAGAATCTGTGTCCACTAGCTTGCCTGCAGATTCAGTGAAGTAATAGGTAAGTGTAAGTCGCTCAGTCATGCCCAACTCTTTGCGACCCCATGAACTGCAGCCCACTAGGCTCCTCTGTCTATGAGATTTTCCAGGCAAGGATACTGGAGTGGGTTGCCATTTCCTTCTCCAGGGTATCTTCCCAAGCCAGGGATGGAACCCGGGTCTCCTGCACTGCAGGCAGATTCTTTGCCGACTGAGCTACAATATATGCAACATACCTAAGGTGGGATCTGACCTGGAGTTGACTTTCAAGAAATGTTAGATGCTATACTTCTGATACTGATGATAGAGAAGAGGAGCAAGTAGAGGACCAAATCTTGGGGAGATATTCTTGGCACTTTTCCTCCTTCTGCCAAGTCCTCTCAGCCACGTATTGTTTCTTCCCAAGATTGTCAACAGAGCCCAGGTACAACATGTCAAGGACCAAACCTTCTCTAAAATATTAATGAAGAGCTGGAACTGGGCAGAGTACCGAGTGGGTCTGAGGTTACCAAGAGGTTTAAGATCCACAGATCCTCCCAGCCCTGTTCTGGAGCAGATTTGAAAACAGGCTCCAAGTCCAAAGCTAAATCTAACAGGCTCCCAGGTGGAGGACTGTTTTGGTCCATTTTGTCATAACTTTGACATACATACACATGCACGCACACAGCTGGCTCGCAGAAGTGAAAGCTCTCCTTACATTTCTAAACCTCATTTCTCCTAGTCTTTTCCATCTGCCACCACCTCTGCTATATCCTTCCACCCCTCCCCACACTCGACTTCTTGCAACAGGCTCCAAACATAGCCTTAAAAGATGAGTGTTTCCAGGGAGCAGAGCTTTCCTGCTTTCTGTAAAGTCAGCAGAACTGGCCATCACACCGAGCCATGAGACCCGTGGCTTTCACCCCACATTCTGAGGTCACTCTGTGTTTAACGATCTCTTTGATACACCTTTATACGCTGTCACCTGGGACAGGATTTAAAGGATGTGTTTATCAGTCCTCTGATAACTGCCAATTTTTAGACTGTTGTTATTGCAGCCGAAAAATACTGGCAAAGTAATATAGACAGAGCCTCTGTATGAAAAAGAATGTGTTTGCTGAGCTTTCTTAATATCCAGGACTTTATTTTACAGTTAAAAATCAATAGAAATGTAACCTTTTCAACCACACAAAATGAGTTCATGTTTATTATTAGTCTTTTTCTGCCATTACCATGTCGTGATTGCAGAGTGAGCCAGGTCAACCTAAGCTTTATTGAAACACCATTAAAGAAACAAACTCAAACTCGTTTAAATACTGAAGCCAGTGCCTTAGAAAGATCAATAAAGTAAAGGCTCCCAGAGTTGCTTAACTTAAATGCCCCACATATGAGGATCGTTCCACAAGCACATGAGCAAACCTAGAAGGCAGCCAACAAGGAAGAAAAAGCCGTTTCATTAAATAGGTTTAGAACTGCAAAGCCCTTAACCTTAGTCTGATTAGACATGAAGCATTTAAATTTTCTCAGTATTTTAAACATCATCTAGAGAAGAACCATTGATCAATGAATGCCATTTATTCAGGAAAGCCATTAGCTTTTAGGGTTAGGGGAGTGACTGTGATCAAAATTGCAGGTTCATCTCTTTAAAAATAACCAACACAGGATCATGCTCTAAAGTCCTAGACCTGCTTGGAGCCAGGAAATGTTCTTTCTAATGACCCTTATCCTGGTGGCCTGCACACAGTCATGTGTATTCAATCAAATAGCTGCCACTGAATCCGTGGACTTGGGTCAGACACAAACCTCTTGGTGCCTCAGTTTCCCCAGATCTGAGCACGCACGCTAAGTCGCTCCAGTCACATGCCACCCTCCAGTCTCCTTCATCCATGGGATTCTCCAGGCAAGAATACTAGAGTGGACTGCCATGCCCTCCTCCAGGGGATCTTCCTGACCCAGGGGTCGAACCCATGTCTCTCACATCTCCTGCATTGGCAGGCGGGTTCTTTAACGCTAGCACTGCCTGGGAACCAGAGATCTGATTAGGATGCTATCCTTTTCTGCATCCTTCCCTGGATATGAGAAACAAAGATGATTGTCACAAACCGCTTCCAGTTCTTCCTTATAAACAGTAATGTAAACTGCGAACTTCAGTAGTAATATTTGCTTAGAATAGTTTTAGAATCAGAATGGTCTTCATGGGCCATTGAATTAACCTCTGACCCAACTTAGAATCATCCCTGTCCCTCCTGACATCACCAGTTGTGAGAAATATACTCTTTTTGCCTTTAACTGAAGTAGAGTTGATTTACAGTGTTGTGTTAGTTGCAAGGATATTTATACATATATACATATTCTTTCTCAGATTCTTTTCCTTGATTATTACAAGATACTGACTACAGTTCCCTGGGCTATACAGTAGGACCTTGTTGATTATCTATTTTTCACATCAGTTCAGTTCAGTTACTCACTCATGTCTGACTCTTTGCGACCTCATGGACTGCAGCACACCAGGCCTCCCTGTCCATCACCAACTCCCAGAACTTGCTCAGACTCCTGTCCATCGAGTCGGTGATGCCATCCAACCCTCTCGTCCTCTGTCATCCCCATCTCTTCCTGCCTTCCTAGTGCTCTGTGTATCTGCTGAGCCCAGACTCCTAATTTATCCCTCCCCCACTGAAACGTAACAAGAGGTTTTCCCAGCTGCGAGCACCTCCTTGGGCACATCTTCAGCTTCACTCCACAGGGTGGCTGGACAGCAGAATCGCTCGAAAGCCCTTATGTGGTGTTAAGAGGTATGAGGAGTCATGTCATTTACTTAAAGATGTGCCTAGAAGGAGATATGATCAGGGGAGGAATTTGAAGGTCATGCCAAAGGTTTTGCCTCTTCCCCAGTGGCTCAGACGATAAAGAATCTGCCTGCAGTGCAGGAGACCAGGGTTTGATCTCTGGGTCGGGAAGATCCCCTGGAGAAGGGAATGGCTGTCCACTCCAATATTCTGGCCTGGAAAATTCCACGGACAGAGGAGCCTGGTGGGCTACAGTCCTTCGAGTTCCAAAGAGCGACCAACAGAGACACACATGCCTCTTCCCACGCAGAAGCCCCAGAGCAGTCAGGTCACCTGTGACAGTTATCCATGCCCACCCAGGTGGCCCAGGGCTGCACAGGTGTAGCCTTCTCAGGAGTGCAGGCTGGCAGACACCTACTGAAGCCAGCCTTCAAGCTCACTCTGAAGATCTGACTGTGAACGTCCACGAGGAGCTCATCTTCAAAGACAGTCCCTGTATCTGGATCAGTCACAGCCAGGGCCCCCCACCCGAGAACCGGACCATCAGAGAAGCCACCCCCCATCCCAGCCTCAGCAGACAAACAACGGGACAGCCATACCATCACACACACCAGCCTACAATGGTTTCCCTGTCCGTACGTGCCCTAGACAGACAGTCCTAACACATCGAGTTTATTGCTGGCTTCGTAAAAACTTCCCCCACACAACACACCCAGGGATTTGCCAGGATCTAAATTTAAACAACCAACTCCTGAAAACACATGCTGGTCAAACCAAGACAACAGAAGCCAATAAAGACTGAGATAGAAAATGCCCTGGTTGTATTCGTCATGTCGACATTATTTCTTATAATTGTTCTCACTTGTATTTCTTTACTCTTTTTTGTTTGATGAGTAGAAATTTTAGTCATCATGTTATATGATTTGGGGAGCTTTGTATTTGGAATCCCTATTTTCAGAACTGACCGTCCCCAACTTTTAATTTTTCACTCTTCTTTGCCTTCCCCCTGACTTTTTCCACCCACTGATTTGTTCTTCTTTATTCCCAGAAAGTCATTTTACAGTTTATCAAAAATGTGTTTTGCCTTGAGCTTTTCAGGAAAATACGTCTTTGAAATGATTTAACGGATGCTAATTGTGTTAATTATTAGCTAAACCACTCGCTGTGTGTAATCATTAATTTTGATGGCTATTAAAGTGATTTTAAATGTAAAAGCATATTAAAACCATGAGTTGTTCTCACACTGGATCTCTGAGACTGAAATCGGAAATGTAATTACTAGATAGTGGTTCAGATGTTGATTTTTAATGCTTTATCTTTATCTTCTGAATTCTCATATACAAGTCAAAAGACAAACCTGAAAATCCTAAATATGCTCTGATGAGTTTTTGTTTTTTTTTTTTAATTATAAAGTATTTGGGAACTTGCTGCTATAAAAGTCCTAGAAATTAGCTGTTTTGAAAATGCTATATCAATTGTGAAATGAGAATTTCTCCTCTTATCCTTTGATATTTATAAATATTATACAGATTTATTAATACAAAGTCAGTTTTCTTTTTTAAATACTTGGTGCTTTAAATAGTATTCACTGTTTTTCCAGTAGGTGGAGTGTTAGGCCAGGGAAAGTAGATTAACATTTGACAGCTTTTTTTTTTTCTTCTTTTTACTGTTTTGAGAAATTTTTTATATAAAAATAAGCCACCTAATGGGCTCATTAATTCTTTTAATTGCATCAGTACCACAGGATTTCAGTCACACTAGACCTTATGAGGCAAAATATATTGTACTGACTACATCTCCATAATAATGAAGGCATGATGGCAATAGTAATAAGTACGTAAATGCCCCTCATTTTCAAATTGCTTATCAAGCCGTAAATGAAAACTCCTGATAACTCTGAAAGGAAACCTGTGCACATGTACAGGAAAGGAAGGTCTGTCTCTTAAAGACTTTATTTCCCAACCCTTAACCGTCTCTGGAAAAGAACATTCCTTGTGAGTTTAACATCGGTTCACAGCTGACCTCGCCACTTCCGGTCTGTGACCCGGGGCGGGTCACCGACTCTCCGTGTCCTCAGGGCGGTGCTGCGGGTCCCTTCCTCTCCAGACAGGGAGCTGGGCCCTCGGATGCCTAGAGGTGACCATACGGTAGCTCAGCCTTTCTTCCCTCCTCCTTCCCCACCTCCTCCATTTCACCCCCAAATCACAAACGGGGTGAGGAAATCCCCTCCCACTCTGCCAAGACAAACTGTGGCTTAAAATGGCAGTGAACTGAAATCACAAAATCATACCTGGACGACACGAAAGCTCTGAACTCAGTGTGTGAGGCTGGAGCCCCAGCCCGAGTCACAGTGATGGTAAATGTCACGCAAATGAGAGTCCCCTTAAGGGTGTCCTGGGGCACATGGTGTCACAGCCTTTAACTTGGATGCGCCTCTATTGCACAAGCTCTCATTGCCTCTTAACTGCCGTTGAGATGACCATCAGCTAAATGTACAGCAAAATAGCTCGCTTGGACCCCGAAGAAATTGCCTTGAACAGATCACACTTGACCATGACAAGTACACCAGGGTTCCCTGGCAGAGTGGCAGCCACCTGGTAACATGAGTGAACCAGTATTAATATGATGTGTTTTCAGGCTCTGCAGGTTGAGCTGTACTTGCCTTATCTGATTTAACACATTCTCTCCTATAATGTAAATACTTAAAATGAAGCTGAGCTCTTCCTTCCCCAGCTGAGCCACGGGGGCTGTTTCAGGAGCCTGTCACTCACAGGTTGCCTTTGTGGTTACCCAGGTGTGGCCAGGTTAGCGTATCAGTCCAGCCAGCCAACTCCTTTTCTGAGTTGAGATGCTTTTTGTCATGTCTGTTAGACGACGTAAGGACATGAAAAGCCCAGCACAAAGCCCTGCACAGAGTAGCGGCTCAGTACATGGGCCCAGGTTCAAGCAGAAGACAGAAACCACATGCGTGCATGTCTCTCCCCGCACCCCAGACAGCAGAGAAGCTCTGGCTTGGCAAGGCTGGAGCTGGTCTGGGGTTGCTGGGCCACTGAAAGGCCACTCTGTGGAGTTGGAGGAGTGTGCACATGTGTGAGCATGTGTGAGATTGGAGGCAGGAGGTCTCAGAGCACGCAGCCCACACAGGGCTCACAGGGGCTCTGGTTTCCAGGGGAAACAGATGGGTACCAGGCTATAGGGTCACAGGGGGAATCACACTCTGGGTCTGAGGCTCGGGCAGACCTCAGGCCCTAGGCAGACCTCCCCACCCTCAAGCCAGCACTGGAAATTTCCAGAAGCCCTTCTTCCCTCCAGGGCCCCCTTTGTTATTCTGTCACTCAGTCATGTCCGACTCTTTGAGACCCCATGGACTTGCCAGGCTTCCCTGTCCTTCACTACCTCCCTGAGCTTGCTCAAACTAATGTCCATTGAGTCGGTGATGCCATCCAACCATCTCATCCTCTGTCCCCTTCTCCTCCTGCCCCCAATCTTTCCCAGGATTAGGGTCTTTCCCAATGAGTCATCGCTTCACATCAGGTGGCCAAAGTATTGGAACTTCAGCATCAGTCCTCCCAATGAATATTCAGGGTTGATTTCCGTTAGGATGGACTGGTTTGATCTCCTTGCTGTCCAAGGGACTCTCAAGAGTCTTCTCCAGCACCACAGTTAGAAAGCATCAATTCTTCAGCGCTCAGCATTCTTTATGGTCCAGCTCTCACATCCATACATGACCAGTGGAAAAACCATAGCTTTGACTAAAGGGACCTTTGTCGGCAAAGTAATATCTCTGCTTTTTAGTACGCTGTCTAGGTTGGTCATAGCTTTTCTTCCAGGGCCCTCTACCAGAAAAGTTTAATATTTTGCTCACTTTAAAGGAAATTAAAGGAACTCACGTTAATCATAGAGCATATACTGAAAGGAGGCAACAAATTGATTACTGGACACAAAGAGACTCACATCCCAGGGACCTCCATGGGGTGTCACTGGGAGAGAGGCAGGGAGAGCTTATTTTGGGAACGGGGCTCATGTGGGGAGGATTCCGGAAAGCAGGGCTGGATGCTCTCAAAAAGCCAGGGCAGCTCAGAGATCTGTCTTATTAACAATCTCTGGGAGGCAGGAAGACAGGAACAGGACTAGCGTGGTTGTCTGAGAAGCGAGCCAGGAGAGGGCGCTGTTCGGGCCTGGTTTTAATGTCGCAAGCTCTTTTAATTCCGGGGATTGGTTTTCTGTTTATGCTGTAAGAATTTACTGCGGATTTAGGGTAACCCTGAGGGATTGATTGCCTTACGGTTCTGGAGGCCAGTTAGCGTTACTGAGTGGATGGCCTGCTGCTGGCTGGGCTGGTTGCCCCGAAGCTCGGAGAGGAGAATCCCTTTCCTTGCCTTTTCCAGCTTCTAGAGCCACCTGCATCCCGCAGCTCATCGCCCCAGAGTCCGGGATCCCTAATTTGGTCGCATCCGCTGGTCCCAGAGCTGCTGTTCCCTTTCCCACCGTCCCCGCCACGTCACCTCATCCTTTCCTCCCACACCCTTCCTTCTGGGTACAAAGCAGGACGGAGAGTGAGAGAGAGACGGGCGGCGAGGAAAACTCGTGCAGACTCCTCTTCCCTCTTAGCTCTCCTCCTGTGGTCCTCTTCCATCACAGAATTGCCGCAGGCACGAGGAGTTTAATCTCCATAAACGTTAAAGCCTTCCTGTGTATCTTCAGCGGTTGTCATATTTTCCGACTCGGTTGTTACAGAAGATTTTCCTAACAAGTGATTTGGATCAGAATGATAGATCACTGCCCGCTGAGATTCCTGCCCAATGTATTTTCATTAATCGCTTCATTAATGAATTAAGACTCAAGGGTGTTAGTGGTATTTATAGATAAATCAACGCCAGGCAGAATCACTGATGGCACAATCAAGATTCAAAAACTTCTGAGTAGTCTGTATCCTTCCAAGCAAAAGAAATAAATTTTAATATAATATAGGTAAATTTTAGCTTTTGGTTCAAGTCATCAGCTGCATATATGAAGGAAGGGGAAGAGATGAAAGTAATCTATGGAGACAAACTAGCAATTTTATTTTACATGAGCTGGGTAAAAATAATATAAAATGTGCCAAAAGCCGACTCTGTCAAGTGCAATAGGGTAGCATACTGATTACTACATACTGTTATGATGTAACTATTTCAGGAAGCCTTTTTTTGTTTGTTTCAAACTAAACTTTTAATTTTGTATTGGGGCGTAGCTGATTAACAATGTTGTGGTAGTTTCTGGTGAACAGGGAAGGGACTCAGCCATACATATACATGGATCCATTCTCCCCCAAACCCCCCTCCCAGGCAGGCCACCACATAACATTGAGGAGAGTTCCCTGTGCTACACAATAGGTCCTTGTTGGTTATCCATTTTGAATATAGCAGTGTGTACATGACCTCTGCAAACTCCCTAACTATCCCTTCCCCTCGGCAACCCCAAGTTCCCTAACAACAGGTACTAAGTGGATGGAGGAACCATAGCAGTTTCCCATGTGTGCCACCAGATGGCGCCAAAGCAGTTAGTTGCTATTTAGCAACAGGGACCAACCTAGACAGCATATCAAAAAGCTGTTACCTTACTTTGCCGACAAAGATCTGTCTAGTCAAAGCTATGGTTTTACCAGGAGTCATGTACAGATGTGAGGGTTGGACTCTAAAGAAAGCAGAGCGCTGAAGAATTGATGCTTTTGAACTGTGGTATTGGAGAAGACTCTTGAGAGTCCCTTGGACAGCAAGGAGATCCAACCAGTCAATCCTAAAGGAAATCAGTCCTGAATATTCATTGGAAGGACTGATGCTGAAGCTGAAATTCCAATACTTTGGCCACCTGATGTGAAGAACTGACTCATTTGAAAAGACCCTGGTGCTGAGAAAGATTGAAGGCAGGAGGAGAAGGGGATAACAGAAGATGAGATGATTGGATGGCGTCACCGACTCAATGGACATGAGTTTGAGTAAACTCCGGGAGTTGGTGAAGGACAGGGAGGCCTGGCATGCTGCAGTCTGTGAGGTCGCAAAGAGTCGGACATGACTGAGTGACTGAACTGATAGTCACCTCTGCCCCAGGGAAACAATAAAGTAGAAAAATATTAATATTTAAGGTTGTCTGGCCAGAACATGTGTTTTGTTAACGAAGCACTTGAAATCGTAGCAAACTTTTCAAAATTGTAGTCGAACTTGGCCAATGTTGGCTTTAATCGTGTTTTTTTAGACTTTTATCACAGTGCTACCAGATACCCAGGCACAAAAAAACCTCACAGTACCAGTCCTGCAGGTCAGAACTCTCCAGATTCCTAAGCTGCGATGACTCTTGGACTCTTAATCTTGAATATTCAATAAGCTCTAGGTTTCGAGTAAGCAGTCTCAAGATTCCAGTGTAGATGGTCATTAATAATTAACCATCATTCCTCAAAGCGGCCAGTCCTCCTCCTGGCCAGTGAGATTGGTCCCCTCCCCACACTTCCTGCCTGCCTCTCCTCCCCCTGCTCCTCGCCTCCCCAAGCAGGCCTGCACCCTGCAGCTTTGCCCATGCTGGCCCACCTCTAGCGAGTCTAGTTTCGGAAGTTTGTGCCCCAGCACGTAGCTACTGTACCCAGTTCCCACAGAAAGGACCTGCTGGATAGGACAAAAGTGTTTCCTTCTAACCCACACCTTACTTTATGCTCTCCTGAGCAGGTATTAAACTAATTTCAGAAAAACAAAAGGGTACAAAAGAGATTTTTTTCCCCCAGGTGGTTACAAGGAACACAGAAAGTTCTAAGAGCTCACAGTTGGAGAAACAACTAGAATGTTTGGGTTGTAAAAGTTCAGCTAAGGCAATAGCCAGTTAGGGCACAAAGGATTCTGGGACAGCGGCATTCACACTTTTGCGTGGGAAGCATAATCAGACGTGTGACAGCCATTGTCTGTAAGCTCTTCCCATCTGCTTCGTTTTTAACTCCCTCTGTTGCCAACCCAGCTCCACTCTGAAAGGTCAGCTCTGCTAGAGCAATGGTGTCTTTGCCCCCTCCAGGCTCTGATGTCCCTGCACTGTGGCAGAAAGGAGAAATCACCTCGTTTGTACAAGCAAGAAAACTGTGACCCAGATATCTCAACATTTGAATGTACATATTCTTGCATGCTTGCCCACTCAGTCCTGTCTGACTCTCTGTGGCCCCAGGGCTGTAGCCCGCCAGACTCCTCTGTCTGTGGGATTTCCCAGCCAAGAATACTGGAGTGGGGTGCCATTTCCTATTCCAGGAAATCTTCCTGATATAGAGATCAAACCTGCATCTCCTGCCTCTCCTGCATTGGCAGACAGGTTCTTTACTACCTGAGTCACCAGGGAAGCCTCGCACGTATTCACACACATTAATATATTCATATTCACATTTGAACACACACACACATATATATATTCTGAAGAATGATATTGGTGTCCTGGTAGATAAACCCAAATGGGGAAAAAATAAGTGCAGTAAGATGATGCTCAAAAAAATCACTATACATGTAGCCTACTCTATCTCAGGGGTCAATACTAGAGACTGAATCAAGCAGATTTTACTCTGTTAAAATGAGTGAAGGTCTTAGTCCAGCAGCCACAGAAAAGGTGTGTGAGCTGGAGAAGAACTCATAAAAGGTCTTCATGTACAAGCTCAAATCATTTTCCAGTAACCCCAGCGAGGGCTGGGATGACCTCCTATTTTCTCAGGCTGGTATTTTGGAGTCAGCACTGATGAAATAAGATCCAGAAACTGAGTCTGGAAAAGTGACATCATCCCTCAGGGAAGATCCGAGTCCATGCAGGATGTGACATTCTTCTAAAAGTGTCTCTCCTTTTCCTCCTGCAGCTGGATCACTATCCTTCCGTGAGTTACCACCTGCCAAGTTCATCCGACACGCTCTTCAATTCTCCCAAGGCGCTCTTCCTAGGAAAAGTCATAGGTAAGAAATTTGGGATAAACTGCCCATGTAATATTTCCTAAAGCTGCTCATTGGCCTTTGAAATGCGTCGTAATTGGTTGTTGAGGCTCCTACATCTGTGATGGTGATAAAACCTGTGTCGTTTGGTGCGTGACAAACTAAAACACGGGTGAAACCGTGTATCTGCTCCCAGTTTCTTTATCTAAAATCTGTTCTTTGGTTTATTACAGAGCTCTACCCACTAACAATATTTAATATAACTTTTTCCTATTCTAAGTATTCAACATGGTTCTGTCTTCCTCTCACTGTCGAGAAGGATACCTGATTTTTTTTTAAACTGTTTTCTAGATTTCTTGTTTGGACTATGCTGGGTCTCCGTTGCTGCTGGTACTTTTCTCCAGTTGTGGCAAGTGGGGGCTGCTCTCTAGTTGCGGTACACGGGCTTCTCATTGCAGTAGCTTCCTTGTTGCAGGCAGGCTCTAGGGCGCTCAGGCTTCAGTAGTTGTGGCACGTGGGCTCAATAGTTGCAGCTCCCAGGCTCTGGAGCACAGGCTCAGTAGCTGGGGTGCACAGGCTTAGTTGCTCCCGGCATCTGAAATCTTCCCGGATTGGGGATCAAACCCGTGTGTCCTGCATTGGCAGGTGGATTCTTCACCACCGAGCCACCCGGGAAGCCCTACCTATATTATTTGCAATCAGAAGGCTGATAGGAATTGGGAAATTGTGACAGAATCCCCCTACATGTGATTGTGAATTTAGAAGCCACTTGGCCCTTCTCTTTACTACAGATCAGAGCTGTCGAGATTAACTCTGGATGTGATTGGTTACATATTTTAAGTGATGAATATAAAGCCAATGACATTTTTTTTTCTGTAAGAGAACTCTATATTGCGAACCCAAAATGGAGCTCGTAAGTGGGTGATGTGCTGGCCAAAGCCAGAGGAGGGGGGCTGCTCTATGATCAGAATGCTCTTAATTGTTAAAAGCACTCATTTTTAAAAGATGAGGACAGGGGAACCTAGCAGATAATGAAAAGAACAGGGGGCCAAACCCATAACAACAAGTAACAATAGTATATACTTACAGAGGAACTTTCTATGGGCCAAGATCCATGTCAAGTGCTTCAGATACACAAACACATTTAATCTTCTTAGTAATTCCATGAGATAATCAAGGTATCATCTCCACTTTACAGCTGAGAAAACTGAGCCATCAAGAGATTACGTATTGTGCCCAAGGCCACCTACTTAAGGGTGGAATCAAAAGGTTTTCCAGGACAGTCAGATACCTGTGTCTCTCTGTTCCTGACCACCATGCTGTAACCTCTGTGATGGTGGACTTAGGAACGAAACAGAAAGACGGAAGAAGAGGATTTGGGCAACAGAGGCTGGCCTGTTGAGGGACAAGCCCGACATCCCATGTCAGAAAGCAGCCAAGAGCAAAGTGTATTCCAGGACTTAGAACCGGGGACACACCAGGCGAGACAGCGGGCAAACAGAGGCGTGGGTTGCGTCCCAGGAAAGGGCCACGCCCTCAGCAAAAAGGCAGAGCGGAGTGGCAGTAGCTTAATCAGTGGGTGAAAGTGGAAAAGGAAAGGCAGCCCAGACCACGGGCCGCCTGCTGTTCGAGGCATCGGGCTAATCATCTTCCGTGTGCAAATGTGACAACGTACTGTCAAAGCAGCTCAGGGAAGCAAGACGTATGATCATTGTCCTCATTTTACAGATGAGGAAGGTGAAGCTGAGCAGGGTCAGTTTGCCGGAGTTACTTGACTGCTGTGTGGAAAAGCAGAGTTGTGAAGCTGGGTCTCTCTGATGAGAGTCCACAAACAAAAGGTCTAGTCAGTAAGGGTCAAGGTCCAGAAGGAAATGCAGCAGAAAAACAAATAATGCTGTTATAATTTATTTACACATGCCAACGTAGTCAGTGGCGTAGAGCCCTGGCGTCTGCAGGCATGCACCCCGCGGTGTCGCTGAGTGCCCACTTGCCGCCACATGCATTCCACAACTCAGTGAAGAATAGCAGGAAATTTTAAGTGCTCCTTCAGGGCTGACTCCATCCAAACAAACTCTACACTATGATACTGTGATATTCCTAAAGATACTGCTCTATGATATTCCTAAAGTAACACCCAGCATGAACATACCGGAAACAATGGACTTTATTTCTTTCATGAAACTTGCAAAGTCAAGTTTGACAGGTACGTTGGGTGAATGCCAGTTTCCTTCACTATGAGTAGCACTCTTATTCATCAGGATTTCAAGTCAGGTGACTAAATTGACACTAAAGCAAAACTGCAATATGCAATGAGGCACGAACCTTCAAGGTCATGAACAAATAACATCATAAGAGAAATCTTCGATAAGTAAGAATCGACTCTGCTCGAGATGTGCTGAGCTAAAACCATTATATGAATTTCAGGTATATGAGTAATACACCCAGAGTTTTCTTTTCACCAAAGGAAAATTCTGCCATGTAAATAAACTAACTGTGCATGTGATAAGTTACATAAAGAAATAGAAACCTGTAAGGACATCCACAGCCCCAACAGGGGGGGGACCTCATGGCCTCAGGCACGTGAGGCTAAGTTAAGGCTCCGCTTTGGGTCTCACGCGAGACTTCTATTCAAGACTGACTCTCATCCACACCAGCCCCAGAGCTCTCTGCAGGCCACAGGACAGGGTCTCAAAGTCCCACTGCATCCTAACAAGGAGCACTCTTTGTGACCTCATGGACAACAGGCCTCCAGGCTCCCCTCTATCCAGGGGATTTTTCAGGCAAGAATACTGGAGTAGAATTGCCATTTCCTCCTCCAAGGGAACAAGGAGCAAGTGCTCAATAAATATTTGTTAGATTAATAAAGAGTAGAAGGGAAAGAAATGATAAGCTTATCACTGTAGACATGTCCTGCAGTGTGAGAGGGTGCCGATAAGGATGCTAAGACGATAAAACTAGCACAGAGGTGAGATCTTCCCACACAGCTTGCAGTCTCGTTTTCCTAAAGGCAGGCGTCTGACAATAATGCAGTAAAAGCATGTAGGCTTTGGAATCAGGCAGAGAGGGTGTGGCAGTCAGCTGGTCAGCTCGTGCTGCTGTAAAATCCCCCAGACTAGACAGCTAAGCGACAGGCGTTTATTTCTCACAAGTTCTGAAGGCTGGAAAGTTGGAGATCAAGGTAGCAGCATAGCAGGTGTCTGGTGAGGGCCCAGCTCCTCGTTTGCAGACGCCTGTCTTCTCGTCATATCCTCATGCGATGGAGAGAAGTAAGCTCTCTCCCGTCTCTTCTTGGGTGTGTGCGCTCAGTCTCTTCAGTCGTGTCCAACTCTTTGTGACCCGATGGACGGTAGCCCACCAGGCTCCTCTGTCCGTGGGATTATCCCGGCAGGAATACTGGAGTGGGTTGCCATTTCCTCCTCCAGGGGGCTCTTCTTAGAGGGACAATAATCTCATTCAGGAGGGCTCCGCCCTCACGATCTGATCCCAGATCCATCCCTTTGGGGGTTAGGATTTCAACATACTAATCTAGAGAGACACAAGCCCTCAGTCTGTAGTCGCCACTGGTGTTTGAATCTGGGCTCTGCCCCTCATCAGCATTGAACCCTTGGGTTCAGTACTTGAACCTCCCAGAGCCTGGGTCTGTCAGTTACAAAATGGGAACACAGTGCCTGCTTGCAAGCTGTTAGCTTCCTGAAGCTAACAGGACGCTAACAGTGTTGTCTTCTTACTTGTTAATTTATCTATTTGCAGCAGCCACATCAGTGCCTAACGTATGTCAAGTGCTCAAAAAAATATTTGTGGAGTAAATAAACTACCTTTTTAGTATTAAGCGAATAACATCTTAAGAAATACCCCATGTAATACTTGGTAATAATAAACCAAAAAAACGATGACTGTTTTTGGATGCTGGCTCTGTGGCAGTGTGGTATGTGTTTTAGTATATAGTGCTGCCTATCGTCCTCATGACACCGGCCTGGACCACTGTTACCCTCACTGTATGGGAAAAGGAATGAAGATTCAGGAAGGTTATTTTCTTCAAGCAGGCTTTCCAGCAGCAGCACTGTTGTCTTTTGGGGTCAGATACACAATTTTTCGTTGTGGTGGTTGACTTGTGCTTTGTGGGGTGCTTAGCTGCTTCCCGGTGCTCTACCCACTGGCTACAAGTCACACCCCCCAGTTGTGACAGCCATCAGTGACTCAGATGTGGCCAAATGCTCCCCCAAGGGTAGAATCACCGCCCATTGAGAACCACTGACTTAACATCTCCCTAGTCATTGGCAGGGGAGGCCTTTGAAACAGGTGTGTGACACCAAGAGCTAGGCATTCCTGCTGGTAACACCTGCAACTTTCAGAAGGATGAAGAAGCAAGGAAGAGATCTGATACCTTGGAGATAAATTCTGTTAGTACCATCTAAGGAGTCACAGTGAGGACCTCAGAAAACATGTGGGTGCCTGGCTAAGCTAATCACCCGCCATCTCCTCCAGCCAGTGTTCCTTAAAAATGTGGTCATTTAGCAGGAACAGGATTGGTGAGATCTCTCTTTGAAACTGACATTCACGTCAGTGAGAAGCAACCAATATGCTTTCACCAGCTATGTAAATGTCCATCAGACAGCTGAACTTCAAATGGCTCTCTCATGTACTCCACTAAGGTTTTGACACCCCCTTGTGATCCACGCCCCCAAGTTGTTGAGTCAGCTGCTAATCAGAAACTGATCACATAAAAGAAGGAAAAGGAGATGTATCTAAATAAATTAATAGGACTTCACATGGAGCTCTTTGATGAGCACTGCTTGAAAAAGGACACGTAAAAAGGATGAAAGAAGGGTAGTTAATCCACGACAAGTGTGACTTCTAAAGGGAGCGGCAGAAATATATTCTAGAAATAAAACTGTGAACGCTGTCAACCGGCAACAGAATTTTGGAATGAGTTGTGACATTTCTGAATCCTGAGAGAAGGAAGCCAGGATCCCCAGCAATGAGCAAAGCTTCACAAAGTATAAATTTCACCAGACCTAGTTATGTCCATCATTTACTAGCTGAATGATGTCATGGACTTTATATATCTGATTTTCAACAACAGATTTAATAGTCTTTCAAGAGAATCTATAAGTCAATTGGAAGCCTGTAGCAGAGTCTTCTGTGCTACTCATCTCTTTCCCCAACATTTCTATCAGTGCCTTGGATAAAGACACAAATAGAATGTTTATTAAGTTTGCAAATGCCACAAAGCTGAGAGGGATGGTTTAATAAGCTGGATGATAAAAAACGCTTTAAAAGCATCTTGGCAGGCTGGAAAGATAGGATAAAAATAATAAGATGGACTATAATAGAGATAAACATAATTCTTGCACTTAGACCAGAAGGAAAAAAAAAAAAGAAGAAGCATATAAGTAGAAGATGAAAGACTCCTGGTATCATAAAAGACTCAGGGGTGGGGGTGGTTTTACGGACATTTTGATGTGTGGTGACTGATTTTTAAATAAATATAATACTGAAGTACGTTAATAAGAGAATTGTGTACACAGCAAGAAGTATAGGCAGACCTCAGCTGGGATGTCATGGCCGATCCTAAGCATCACATTTTAAGAAGTCTTTTAAGAAGACCAAATAGGTAAAGGATCCATAAGGGGGGAAAAATCAAAAGACTTGGAGATACTTACACCAATAAAAAGATATGATTTAAGAGACACGAAAGAATCCATTTTTCAGTCTTGACAACTGCCCCATAAAAGAAGAATTAGGCTTTGTAGAGGCTTACTCCAAGGCAACAGAGTCACCAAGTGGGAGGAAAATTTCAGTCTGGAAGAACTTCCTAATAGCTAAAACTATTCAAAAATGAGGAGCCACTCTTTTGAAGTAGTGGAGCTTCCAATATTGAGAGTATTGAACAAAAGCTAGATTAAAATGTGTCCTGTACTTTGAGGAGTTTCCTGGCTTGAGTGAGACCAACTTGCATAAAGCCTAAAAACCCTTGAAACTGTAAGATGATGATGGCTTTTTTGAAAGGTGAAAAATGCGATACCAAAGCTGAGAAGGTTCTCCTGTTCATGTGAGAATTCAAAGGATAGTTGTGTTTAGGGTTCCTTGATGGCACACACCATTGTGGATGTAGTATAGGTGTGAATTTAGAAGAATGTCAGTATCGACTGCTCCTCACATCATTGTACATTCTGTGTTATTAAACCGATAGCCTCTGTTTTCAGGATTGCAATACTCATTTTAATTTCCTTTTTGGAAAGTAAAATCTGAACCCACCTTTTATTTGTTTTTCAAATTAACTATTCATGTCATGGCCATGTAGTACCAAATCATAAGATAGACCTACTCTGTAGGGAAAATGTATCAATTCTTCTGTGTGAGCTTGAGAAACTGGTAATGCCGAGTGACCGTTGCTTTAATGACCAGGGCTGTTTGTCAGAGGCAAGGTCTGAAGTGGTCAAATTAAAGGTCAGTGCTGATCCATTTGAACTTAATACACTTTGTGAGTCGTCTTGGTCCCAGAAACTTTTTTTCAGACTACCACTATAGAAGCAACTGAGATAGAAGATCTGCAATAGACCTGTTGGAAGCCACCAGATGATTTCCATTGTATCTCAAATGTGAATATTATGATCCTTGGTAAAGAAATCCTTAGTCTAAGGTTTTCCAAAAATTTGGCAAAGCCTCCCGACACAGCAGGAAGTGACATACCGCTATGCTCATTCATGGATGAGGTGATATACTCTGGTAGGCATCATGCTGCTCAGTGAGTATTTCCAGCCAAAAAATGTGATGAGTAGAAAATACATGTGCTGTTTCTAGGCAAGAACACTTAATTGCTGATGCAAGACCTTCTGGGGTCCTTCTGTCCCTTTGATATGGTGGCCAACAAACCTCAAGACTGGTTGTTCCCTCGACAGGATCCCTCTGTGACCACAATGAACAGAGCACCATGTCAACTTAGGATGAACCTACAGCCTCCAAAGAAAAAAAAAAAAAAAAAAAAAAAAACCTTTGCATCCTTAAGTTAGCAAGTCTACAGGGCTATTTGTTACTGCAGCGCCACAACCCATCCTGATTGATACGTAAGGATTGCAGTTAAGAGCAGTCTTTGCGATCACACTTGTGGGTTTGCATTCTTACTCTGTCACTTACTAATAGTTTGGCAAGTTACTTAGCATCTTGGGCATTCTGTTTCCTCATGTATTAAACAGGAATAGTAATGGCCACTGCTTTGCAGGATTCAACAAAATAAGGCATGCTTAATAGGAAGCATGGGGTCTGCCCCATAGTATAGGTGTAATAAACATTAGTTATTTGTATTAAATCATAATTAAACAAGCATGTAATCATCATTTGTCACACACCAGGCATTGTATACGCCACTGGAACACCTATGATGTCCAAGACAGGCACAGTTTCTTACAGGGGCTTAAGTTCTAACTGGAAGAGAGCAGCCAGTGTTGAAAGGCAATTCGAAGTGGAAGGACCTGTGGCAGGATAAATGGAAGGTGGAAATACTGGGTTCTTTGAGAGCAAGAAGGGGGAGCATTAACCCAGTCTAGGAGGTAAGGGAAGGCACCCCAGGGGATGTGGCACAGAAGCTGCAATCTGAGTGATAGGTTAGAGTTATCTGGGCAAAGGAATGGGGAGGAGCAGAGGGCAGAAAGGGGAGAGGTTTTTCAGTTCTCTGTTTTGTACAACAGCCCAGCCAGCACTCTGTGGCTTGAATAATACTTTATGATTTCACACAAGTTTGTGGCCTGACTCTTCTGCTTCATGTGGTCTCAGCCAGGACATAAGAATGACTGAATGGTGCATAGTGGCCTCAGTCACGTGGGTGCCCAGGAGTTTCCCTGGAGTTTCCCTGGGGCTCTCAGCCAGGGGCCTCGGTTCTCCCGCCCAGACACACCCCCCACCTCCGGCCCCACCTCCAAGGCTTGACCTCATGGCTGCCTGGGCTTCCTCCCATCATGGCGGCTGGTCTCTATGAAAGAGCCTTGGAAAAAGCAAAGGTACAAACTGGAGGTCCCTAAGACCCAGCCTCAGAGCTCACGCACACCCTCCTCACTAGCGGCTATTGGCCAGATCTGGGCTCCAGCCCAGATCCCAGGAAAGGCTAAGCAGACTCTGCTTCTTGACGGTTCAGTGATAAGGTCACTCTGCAAAGGAGCGTGCAGGTGAGCGGTATTATTTCCGTCTTTGAAAACAGTGTGCCATGAGGGAAATTTGAGGAACCACAGCAAGTTTCATTCAGAAGGGTTGAAACTAGAGTAAGAAGAAGCAGGTGATCAAAATGTAGCAGCAGAAAGCTGGGTTCAGATCCAAACATGCTTCTGAAGGACACCCAAATGTCCTGACAGCCCCAGGACTGTCCCAATCGCCTCCTGCCAGGACAAGGGTGAATTATTAGCAATGGCCACATTCACTTTAAAAATGTGGCCCAATATATTGATGAATTGTACGGTCACCCATCATGTTTTAGGTTCTCCAAGGAGGAACTCCTGAGGTCAGAAGAGGAGCCCCTTGGTGGAGTAGTAGCAAGGACTGAGGATGTGAATACCAGCTTATTTGGGAGAGGAGCCCAGGAAATCCCAGTAGGGGAGTGGAGAAGTGAAACCAGGAAAAGAATGGCAATTATCAGGCCACTCAGGTTGCGAGTAAGTGGTGTTCAGGACCACGGGGGACAGTGGGGGACAGTGCAGCACCAGGGACTCGCTTCTCCTCCTTCCCACCCGGCCTGACTCAGGCCTGCTGAGTTAACTCCCCAGCAGTGCAGGCCCGCAACTCCCACTCCGCACACCCCGCCCCACCCTGCCCCAGGCCAGGAGAAGGCACTGGGCTCAGGGTATCACAGTCAGCCTTCTTTGGAATCCAAGGTGAATGCAGAGGCTTCGCCATATTACAGGATTCAGCCCCAAGTCACATTAAGGTTTTAACGTTATCCTGGAGGCTAAAAGCAGTCATGGAAGGATTGTTTTTAAATCAAAAGAATAACCTGCTCAGATGGATGTTTTTAGAAAAATAACACCATCTGCAGAGTGGAGAATGATTAACAGGAAGTGAGTGAGAGGCTTCAGGGAGACCAAAGTGGGGGTTGCTATGGTTGTCACACAGTTGCACATTGTCAGGCATGAAACAACTCGGATGTTCACAGACAATACAGTGTCTCCATCTGTCAGTGGTGAGTGGGCTTCCCTGGTGGCTCAGCTGGTAAAGAGTCTGCCTGCAATGCAGGAGACTTGGGTTCGACCCCTGGATTGGGAAGATCCCCTGGAGAAGGGAAAGGCTACCCACTCCAGTATTCTGGGCTGGAAAATTCCATGGACTATACAGTTCAGTTCAGTCGCTCAGTCGTGTCCAACTCTTTGCGACCCCATGAACCGCAGCACACCAGGCCTCCCTGTCCATCACCAACTCCCAGAGTTCACTCAAACTCACGTCCATCGAGTCAGTGATGCCATCCAGCCATCTCATCCTCTGTCGTCCCCTTCTCCTCCTGCCCCCAGTCCCTCCCAGCATCAGAGTCTTTTCCAAAGAGTCAACTCTTTGCATGAGGTGGCCAAAGTACTGGAGTTTCAGCTTCAGCATCAGCCCTTCCAAAGAACACCCAGGACTGATCTCCTTTAGAATGGACTGGTTGGATCTTCTTGCAGTCCAAGGGACTCTCAAGAGTCTTCTCCAACACCACAGTTCAAAAGCATCCATTCTTCGACGCTCAGCCCATGGGGTTGCAAATAGTCGGACATGACTGAGCGACTTTCACTCTCACTGAGTGGCAAGGGCAGATACACAACGTCCAGTCCAGCTCACTGCTCAGTCTGACTTGGCTGTTTCAGCAGTCCCTTCCATCATCTCTGATCCTCCTGAATGACAATGCTCGGTCTCTCACGTGGCCTTCCCATCCCCTGCTTCCTTCTGTGTGTGTGCAGGTGTGTGGAATATAGAAGGGGATGGACAGTGAGACATTATCACTTACATGTTCCTTTAACATCATCACAAGGAGGGACGCATGTCATCACTGGTCCTCCCTTGAGTTTGCAAGGGCTGCCATCAAATGGCCTCCAGCCCAGTGCTGGGTCCCTGGGTGCACATCTGGCCTTGGGTGCTAAGATCTGAGGTTGATGAACTTATAGTCCCTCCTTGACCGAGGCAGTGCTTCCAGAGACCATCCGCCATTGCTGCATTTGTGTTTCTGTCCTGCGCTGGGGGGCAGGGGCAGAGCCCTGAGTCTGTGTCGTGTCCTCCCCCCTCCCCACGACAGCTGCACGGTGGAATCTTCAGCTTCATCTCAAGGTTTACTCCTCACAAAAGAAAGGCTGGGAGGAGCCAGAGACCCATCTGCTCACTCTTCTTTTCTCTCCTGATGAGGCTGGGTGGTCAGGTGTTGGTGCAAGCCCCCTGCACAGCAGGCTTCTCCCATAGCCTCTCATGAGGAAGCTGGGCAGGAGACCCCTGCCCCATAAGCCCCCTGCCCACTCTCCGAGCCAAAGCTTAGGTCCTCTCTCCCTCTGAACCTTTCCTTTTCCTCATAGTTTTCTTGGGCTTTTAAAAAAGAAAATTGTTTTAATTTGTTCTACCAGTTAGCTGTCTATCCCCAAAAAGAAGTACAGATAACATGCAGTTCCAACAGTCACTTTTTCTCACTGATCTGCGGGTCAGCTAAGGGCTGAGGGCTCTGTGATACACCGGTCAGCTTCTTCCCAGGACCTCAGCGTTTCACAGGCAAATTCACATCAAGCCGGTGGCGGAGAAACAGACAGTCGTGTCAACACTTGTCAAGCCCTTGTTCTTGCCTTGCCCACTAAACATGCCATTGTCCAAATGAAGCCATTTGACCAAATCCAGAGACAAAGAGAAGAGAAACAGACTCTGCTTTCCCAGTCGTGGCAAGAGGGTGTGGTCCCTGAGCAGGAGAGAGGATTCAAGGGATGTTGATGTTCCCTCCATTAAATCCCCCTGCAGTTAAGAAAGAGCTTTATGTCTTTCCCTTGGTGGCTGGAAGAATCAGTATTGCCTCTGTGTCACAGGAAGACCCTGTGGCCTGATGGCTACAGGATAGCCTTTTGTCCTTGATGGCTTAAAAGGTATGAGTAAAGGAATTTGGGGAAATCATTTATTCACTCAAAAGTACGTTGGCTGCTTATGTATGCCAGGTGGTAGCGATGAAACAATGACTAAAACAGAAAATGCCTTTGATGTGAGGCATGCACCCTAGTGGGCATGAACAGGCTGAGAAAATAATTGTGTGATCTGATGTCAGCCAGTAGTAAATGTGATAAAGAAAAACAAAGGAGGATTTGGGTCAGTGCTCTCAGAGGAGATGGGAAGAGGTGGTGTTTAAACAGGGTGAGGGCAACGATGTACAGACATCTGGAGGGAACGTGTCCTGGGAAGCATGGAAGGTGATGCAAAGGCTGGGAGGCTGAGGTAGAGGCATATGCCTGGCTCGTTCAAGGAACAGCAAGAAAACCAGGGTGGCTGGACCACAGTGGTGACAGACAGAGCTATAGTGTCAGCCAGCAGCCAGACATTGGGTCGTAGACCATTATGGAGATGAGGTGGGAAGCAGCAGACAGTTCAGTTCAGTTCAGTTCACTCAGTCATGTCTGCCTCTTTGCAACCCCATGGACTGCAGCACACCAGGCCTCCCTGTCCATCACCAACTCCCAGAGCTTGCTCAAACTCATGTCCATTGAGTCGGTGATGCCATCCAACCATCCAATCCTCTGTCATCCCCTTCTCCTCCCCCCTCAGCATTGATCCAACTGAGGTAATAGGAACGTTATCCACCTGCTGGGCGCTGTGCTAACCACAGCAGGGGTGGGCGGGGAAGGACAGGAGGGACTGAAGGGACCAGCAGAATTTCAGCTGTAGAGACCAGATGGCAGTCTAGCGCTGAAACAAGCACTGGCACAGTGGAGAAGCAATGGGACAGGAATATGTTGAAGGAAGATCCCACAGTGTTTGGTGATAGATAGAAGCTGGTAGGTGGAAAAAAAGGGCCAAGATGGTTTCCCAGGATTTTGGCCTGAATAACTCGGTAAATGGTGGTGCTATTTACTGAGAATGACATTGGGAGAGAAGTGGCTTGGGGACCAGGAGATAAAAATGAAGATTTCTGTTCTGGGCAAGTTCCAGAGTGTTCCGTGGACGTGCAGTCCCGTGATGCATGTCAGAAGCTGAACACTCCTGGAAGAATCCTCCCTTCTCCCCTCTCCACCCCCTGCCGCCCACCTCTACCCCCTGCCCACCTCCCCAGGCAGATGGCATCTTGGTTTGACTAGGACACAGTCATTAGTCAGAAAAGCTAAAAAGAATAAAGCTCCACCAGGAAATAATACCAGTGCTATCTCCATACCATGGGGTACTGCTCAGTGACAGACAGGCACCAACTACTGCTACACAAAACCACTTGGATAAATCTCTAGGGAATTAATCTGAGGGAATGGCCAATCCCCAGAGACTGCACACCTAATGATTCCATTTACATGACATCTTTGAAACGACAAAATTTTAGAAATAGAGGACAGCTTAGTGCTTGCCGGCAGTGGTGACAGGTTTGTGAGGGAGGGGGAAAGAGAAGCCAAGGGGCCTGTGGATATGAAAGGGGAACATGAGGTATCCTACCAGTTGGATTTGTTCATTATCTGCCTGCAGTGGTCAATGGCCAAGCCCACACAGGTGACCCAATTGTATGGAATCAAATACACACGCTCACACACACACTGATACAAAGTCTGAGTGCCAAGGTGAATTGTATCGAGCTCAATATCCTGATTGTGACATTCCACAATAGTTTTGCAAAATGTTTCCTTTGAGGAAAGCTGGGAAAAATATACAAGAAACCTCTCTGTATTATTTCCATAACTGCATGCGATTCAATAGTTACCTCAATACAAATTTCAATTTTAGAGAAATAACCTAAGTAAGAAATCTGTATGCCTCCTGAGAAATCTGTGGGCAGGTCAAGAAGCAACAGTTAGAACTGGACATGGAACAACAGACTGGTTCCAAATAGGAAAAGGAGTATGTCAAGGCTGTATATTGTCACCCTGCTTATTTAACTTATATGCAGAGTACATCATGTGAAATGCCAGGCTGGATGTAGCACAAGCTGGAATTAAGATTGCTGGGAGAAATATCAATAACCTCAGATATGCAGATGACACCACCCTTATGGCAGAAAGCGAAGAACTAAAGAGCCTCTTGATGAAAGAAGAAAGTGAAAAAGTTGGCTTAAAACTCAACATTCAGAAAACTAAGATCATGGCATCTGGTCCCATCACTGCATGGCGAATAGATGGGGAAACAATGGAAACAGTGACAGGCTTTATTTGGGGGGCTCCAAAATCACTGCAGATGGTGACTGCAGCCATGAAATTAAAAGATGCTTGCTCCTTGGAATAAAAGTTATGACCAACCTAGACGACATATTAAAAAGCAGAGACATTACTTTGCCAACAAATGTCCGCCTAGTCAAAGCTATGGTTTTTCCAATAGTCATGTATGGATTTGAGAGTTAGACTGTGAAGAAAGCTGAGTGCCAAAGAATTGATGCTTTTGAACTGCAGTGTTGGAGAAGACTCTTGAGAGTCCCTTGGACTGCAAGGAGATCCAACCAGTCCATCCTAAAGGAATTCAGTCCTGAATATTCATTGGAAGGACTGATGTTGAAGCTGAAACTCCAATACTTTGGCCACCTGATGCAAAGAACTGACTCATTGGAAAAGACCTTGATGTTGTGAAAGATTGAAGGCAGGAGGAAAAGGGGATGACAGAGGATGAGATGGCTGGATGGAATTACTGACTTGCTGGACATGAGTTTGAGCAAGCTCTGGGAGTTGGTAATGGACAGGGAAGCCTGGCGTGCTGCAGTCCATGGGGTAGTAAGGAGTCAGACACCACTGAGTGACTGAACTGAACTGAACTGAATCAAAGTAAAAGAGGATCTAGTCCCTACTCTTCTCTAGACTCATTTATTCGTGGGATGGTGTTTAGTGTCTACCAGAGGCTGGTACACAAGATCCTGCAGAAGGGTGATGGGCAAGGAGGAGGAGGATACAGCCATCACACCATTTCCTTGTTCACCCATGTCTTGCTTGCCTTTGCATTTTTTAACAGAAACAGAGAAAAATGTTGTAGATAACCTGCTACTCTTTTCAGAAAGAGTTCCTGACAGTCTCCTGCGTAGGATGAGGCAAAATTGATAAATGAACAAATGGCAAATAGTTAATTGAGATTCCTCCTCGGTTGCCTTCAGCTTTTATTATAATGATTAAAGAAGTCGTAAAATGCTGATGAGAAAGCTTATTTAAGTGATAGGCAAGAAATAATATTTCTTGAAGAGAAGCAATTATATCTAATTTTTCTTGTCCTTAAGAAAATTTAAATCTTAATGTCCAAAATCTTTTCAAGGCTGAAGGAAGCCTTCTATTTAGAAGGCATTTCTCCTGTGAGTTATACTTTGAGGTTACCTTCTCATTCTTTTTTAATCACATTAGTAACTTTCATTCTTAGACATCCGTATGGGTTTTTTCCATCATCATTACCTTCATACAGTCATAGAAACATCCAAGATATAATTTAATTAAACCATAATCGTGTCACATCACGGCTAAGGAAAACGATGCTCACAAAGGTTAAGGGACAGGGGCCAAAAGGTCACATGGCCGGTTCATTCAATATTGTTTTCAAAGTAACACACAGTCAATGGCATAATCATCTTGGCTGGCCAGGCAAATATGTCTTTGACAAATAGAATTAATAATTACAGCAGTGTAACCAAATGACACATTGTCAACATCCAGATAAAAGAGCTCCAAAAGCAAATTTTTTAATATAGTTTAGGCTGGAAGAGGAGATTTCATGGAGTGAAGATGAAGAATGCACACTGAGTTGTCAGACGCCTGGGGCCCGCTGCCCCCTCTGCTCCAGGTGCTACCGCAGGCTCCCTGCATGTCTGAGCTTCAGTTTTCTATAAACTGTAGGTAACAGTAGTACTGATGTCCGATGCTTTCTTGTGAAGCTCACAAACGGTATCATGAATGTAAAGCACTTATCACAGTACCTACTTCATAGTCAGGACTCGAGACATCGTAGGCAGTGTTACTGTGTCTAGTCTTGACTCTTAATCTATAAAAATGAAGCAAGGTCTGACCTCAATGCCAAGTCCCTCATAAAAACAAGGAATCAATAAGCCCTGAAAACGTTGGGAAATGTTCAATGAAAGCAAAATCAATACCATCATAACTCCAGCTTTTTTCCCAGAATTAAATTATTTTTCATTAACAAAACAAACCCCAAAAAGTAGTTATCATTAAAATTCAGTGAGAAAACATTAGTTCTGTTCTTATGGCATTTTTAGTATTTGGTTACACCAGATTGTCAAAAGCAGGGAATCTTTTTCTGTCACAAATCTTCAGCTCTCCTGTTTTTGACATACAGTGTATATTGGTATACCCAATTATTTCTAAATAAGCAAGCACCTTGAAAGCCAAAATTCCTCTTACTATGGTATTCAGAACTATTCCAGAAGACACAGAAAATTTAATCATACAATCGATCATGATTATTCATAGATTTCATATTTGAGAATTCATCTACTGGTTAAGATTTATCTATAAACCCAAAGAATTACTAGTGGTAACTCTGGTCATTTGCAGAGATGTGCAGAGCAGAAAAAAAGAAAAAAAGCGCGTCACCGACACCCGCATTCCCGCTGCGGTGGGCAAGGCAACACTGCCTTCTCGTTCAGCTCTCTTTCTGTAAACAGTTGTCGTGTTCATGGTCTATTTAGTGCCACATATTTTTGCATTTGGAGGCTTTTTATTGGTGATTTCACAGCTCAAAACGGCTCTGAATGAAGTGCTCGAGTGCTGTCTGTTGTTCCTAAACGCAGGAAGCCTTTGTGCTTCACAAAGCACGTTAAATTATCATTCAAGCATGAGCTACAGGCTGTGGGCCATGAGTTCAATGTTAATGAATCAGCGACATATGTTAAATAAGGCATCTTTACATAGAAACACACATAAAACAAGGTTACGTATTAACTGGTTGATGAAATGCTATGACCAGGGGCTCGTGGAACCTCACCCTGTATTTCCCCTGGGAACAATATTAACTGCTCAGTATTTACTAATTCAGTGTTCACACTGACTACAGAAAGCATAAATATTGAGAATCAACTGCATTATGTTTAACCCCCTATCACATGACTGTGATGATGCATTAGATTTGTGTGGTACTTGGCAATGTTAAAAGCCCGTCATAACTATTATCACATATGATACCGTGGAGGTTAAGAAGAGGGTCATTATTGCTCAGTGAAATAGAGTGACAGGTCCAACTGAGGTTACCTGGTAGAACTGGATCTTTTCCTTCTGGTCTGTGACATCTCATGGTTCCTCATTCAGCACGATGATCAACTGGCCCTGAGCACTGCTTTACCTTAGGACCCAGGGAAGGAGACCATGGTGTGTTTGGGGAAGGGAGTCTGAGCTACAAAGATCCTTTCCACAATCTTATTAATGGCCTAGAATTTCAACCCTGGAGACCTTGAGGATTAATACATTGGGATGTAAAAAAAATCAGACTACCCTTCATTTGAATGGGGCTTCCCAGTTGGCACTCGTGGTAAAGAACCCACCTGCCAATGCAGGAGACATAAGAGACAGGGGTTCAATCCCTGGGTCAGGAAGATCCCCTGGAGGAGGAAATTTCCACCCACTCCAGTACTCTTGCCTGAGGAATCCCATGGACAGAAGAAGGACAAAACAGAAAAACACAATAAAGAGTAGACAGAAGAAGCAGATTTAGCCCACAGGTTTGTGCTTTAGAGAATCCCCCAGCAGATTATGGCCACATTTGGGAAGGCTGGCCTGCCTGCAGACTTTTCTGTAATAGTTGAAGAAAGAATAGAGAAGCCATAGAAATATAAAATTTGTTTAGAAGGGTTATACATCTCTTAAAAATCAGTTAGGATGTGAATAATCCTGCTATTTAAAAAAGCACTAAATGTCTACAATAGGTATCTCATATATGGTTGGTGTTTTCTGGCAGCAAGCATCGCTAGACTTTTATTGTGACATCTCCATGCTCTGGAAATAAGACAGACTGTTGTCTAAGATTTCTTTTCTGTTTTTAAATGTAGTTGTTAAAAACAAAGTGTGCTTAGGTAAGGAAGCTAAACTTCTCAAAGAAACTTTTGAATAATTTGTAAATCAAACTACTTCTCCCAGGTTAATTTTTTCTCAAACTGTAATTCCACCTTTAATGTCCATGAGGAATTAGCATGTGAAGTATGAATTCAGAGGATAAAGCAAAGTTGTAAATCAGAAAGAAGGCACTGTTCCGTTTTTCCGTCCCTAGAGTCAACTTTAACTGATTGTCCTTCCATCTCATCTGCAGTACCTAGGTAGATATAGTCAGGAACAACGTCTGTTGAGCTTGCTAGTCTCACCCTGCAAGTGCATACCTACTTAAACCCCCCACTTGATAGATGAGGAAAGAGGTGCAGAGAATCTAAGTGACACGTGCCAAGTCATATAGCAAGCAGTGAAACCAGGATTTCAGGTGTATCTTTCTGTGCTCGCTTGTCCATTTATTGTCTGTGCCTGTTTTATGAAAGAGAAGGGCCCTGGGAGAGAGACATCGTATCCTTATTTGCCATCTTAAGTAGAGGATCACATCAATCTCTGATAACATCTCCTCTCCTCTTCTCCCGCCCTCCATCTCCCAGTGCGGTTCCTATGTCCTCATTGTGTGCAACCAGCAGGGTCTGCAGGCGTCTGCGACCCTGACATAGAGACCCCCACACAGAAGGAGCTGATTTCAAATTTCTAGCTAACATGGGAAAGGCAATAGGAGGGAGACAGGAAAGAAAATTCAACCAATAAGTACAGGCTCAACACAGCTCATATCCACAAATTAACTTTTGTGGGACTGATTCTTAAACATATTCTAGAATATTAAGTTTTTATCTATTTTTCTTATTATTAGCTGAAAGTGAAAAGCAGAAGTGTTAGTTGCTCAGTTGTGTCCAACTCTTTGCAACCCTATGGACCTTAGCCCACCAGGCTCCTCTGTCCGTGGGATTCTCCAGGCAAAAACACTAGAGTGAGTAGCCATTCCCTTCTCTAGTATTATTAGTTATATGAATCAAACCCTAAAACAAATGAGCTTTTTTAGTTCTTTTTTTAATAGTAAGGTTATTTAACTGAAGTTAATACTGAATTAATGGCAATATCAGGTACAAATGGAGTTATGTCGGTAATTTAAAAAAAAGTGACCTAGTCTTGCTAGTGACTTGCTGTCATGTGGCTTAATAGTTTGAAGGTTTGATTTTGCGAACTTTATTTTTAAAATTTAATTAATTGACTTTAATTTTTAAAGCAGGTTTAGGTTTACAGAAAAATTAAAGAACAGAGAGTCCCATGTGCCCACTCACTGCTCCCCAGAGGTGCACAGAGTTCCCCGTTACTAGCATTTTGCTGCACCGCAGTTATTTTCGGTGCTGTATACTTGCCACAACATAGTATGTTTGCTGTAAATGCTGAAACATATTGGCACAATATTTTTTAAATTTATACATTACTGAGTTATTTGTTTTCGGCTGTGCTGCGCAGGTTTTCCTACAGTTGTGAGTGGGAGCCGTTCTCCAGTGGTGATGCTCAGACCTCTTGCGGTGGGTTCTCTTATAGAGCGTGGGCTCTAGGGTGCTCGGGCTTCAGTGGTTGTGGCTCCGGGGCTCTAGAGCACAGATTCGGTGTGGTATACCGGCTTAGTTGCTCCACAGCATGTAGGATCTTCCCGGCCCAGAAACTGAACCTGTGTCTCCTGCCTTGGCGGGAAGATTCTTTACTACTGAGCCACCCAGGAAGCCTCCTGATACAATATTATTAACTCACGTCCATAGTTTGCATTTAGGGTTCACTCTTTTTGTTGTACATTCTCCAGATTTTGACAAATGTATAATGAATGACCAGTCTCCACCGTTATGGTATCATTAGGACAGTTCAGTCTAAAAATCCCTTGTGTTCCAACTGCACTTTCCTCCCTGCCCCAACCCCTGACAGACACTGATCTTTTTACTGTCTCCATGGTTTTGTCTTTTTTGGAATGTCACAGAGTTGGAATCATACCCTTTTCAGACAGGCTTCTTTTCCTTAGCAGTAGGCATTGAAAGATCCTCCATGTCTCTTCCTGTCTCTATAGCTCATTTCTTTTTATTGCTGGATAATATTGCAAGCTTATTTTCCTGAGTTGGAGGGAGTTAGATCAAGAAGCTAAATTTAAGTAGTCATTATAGAAAAAAGGTAGAAAACAATAAAGAAAAACAATTATTCAACTTTGCTCATAATTGTATGAACTTCACAGCTCTTTGACTAGTTAGCATTAATGGCAAGCTAGATGCCACCAATTAAGTGATTCCATTTCATGCTGTGCATGCTGTCTGGGGCCTCCTTTCTGACTCAAGTTTATAATCATTGTAACCCCAAAGCAACTATTTTTAACAAATATACATATATCCTCTTTAAGATAATGTAATTCTATTAAATGAAATCAGGAGGGAGCTTTCACACTAATAATTAAGTTGGTTTTGCATATTCTGTGGGTCTGTTCTGATTATGTGTTTCTTCATAGTCCTTAATCTATTTTTTAAATTTGTTGCAGTCATTTCTGTGCTATCTTTCCAAAAAAAGTCAAACAGAGCCAGTTCATCAGAAAACATTTCCACAGAAATTGAAAACTTTTAAGGTTCAGAGAAGTGACTCATTAAGCCACAATTCAATTAAATTTAGCAAGTATTTCCTGTACAACCACTGTCTGCTTGCGGTTGGCATAAGGGCCAAACTTCCTGTTCATTTTATTTTGACTATTTAATAAGAGCAGATTAAAATATCTTCTTCTGCAACAAAAGAAGGGGAAAAGCCCAACTGTGTGTATTGAATTTTGAAGACAGGAGAGGAGAGATCTGAATGGAGAGTGAGGGGGTCTCTCACACGCATGGCTCCCTTTGCTTCCATCTCCCAAATCTGCAGCATTTTTCGCATCCATGCCCTATAGGACCATGTCAGTTCAGCTTTGAAAAGACTCAGCTGTCCACAAGTGCCTGGAAGGTCCCCGTGCCCTCCAGAGCTGCACATCAGTAGCATCATGGGATGTGGAGGAGAAGAAACAAATCTTTTCTCGGAAAAGGAGACTAAAGAGTGGGGAGAAAGGGTGGATGCTGACCCACACACATGCTTTCAGGAGCAGAACTTCTCTGCTGTTGGCACTCACGGTGACCTGAATGAAAAGACTGTGTGTCGCTATGGCATCTACCAGGTACAGTCCTTGTGAGGGTTTTTGAAACAGATTTCCTAACCCCAGAGCGAAATAGCAGAGATTTGAAGCCATCTTCGATTCCGGTACAGCCAATACATACCAATTTATGGTTATCTTCACCCACCTGCATTCACCCAGCTCACAAAACTCTGATGCATGTTAGATTCCCCTTGCTTCCACTCATTTTAGTAAGCAAAAGGATGAATTAAACACACACGCACGCACACACGCACCATGCATTAGTCGAGAACAGAAACATCCTCAGCAAACCCAGTCAGCATCAGAGTGGTCAGCCAGCCATCCTGCAGTCCGCCACATGGTGCTCCTAGGACAGCTTCCACTGGCCAGCTCCTTTTGGTGAGGGCTGGATGGATGCCTTGCTTGTCCTCTTTACCAAGACGAACTTCTTTACGGGACAAGGCACACCGCAGACAGTTACTGCTGGGGGAGGCAGACACTGGGAGTACACGACCCCTCCCCGCACGCATGTCTGGCATCAGCCACAGAAACATCAGCTGATGGTGAGCCTGCTTCCTCATACATATTTCAAAGAAAAGAAAGAAATCGAAATTGCTCAGTCATGTCCGACTCTTTGCAACCGCATGGACTGTAGCCTACCAGGCTTCTCCATCCATGGGATTTTCTAGGGGAGAGTACTGGAGTGGGTTTCCATTTCCTTCTCCAGGGCATCTTCCAGGGATCAAACCCAGATCTCCTGCATTGCAGGCAAACGCTTTACCCTCTGAGCCATCAGGGAAGCCATACATGTTTCAAAGCACACATTATTTTTATATTTTTTACATTTGTTTCTTTGATGACCAACCTCACTTTTAAGATAATTTCTTTAATAATGATAAAAATTCAGGTGGCGTTAATGAAAATGTGTAATATATGTTATAATTAGAATCTATTTTCAGTGTTCTATGCAGGATACAAATGAATTTGTTTAAATATTCACAGCATCCTAGACTTTTAAATATAGCAGCATAATTGCATAATATAACATTTCTATATATCTGGTCTTAGTCATGTAAGGGGAGAGAAAATGAAATTTAAGCATGAAATAAAAAGTAGAGAAAAGAGCAAAAAAAAAAATCTTTTGCTGAGATAAAAGAGTTTCCTTAAAAAAAAAAAAATCATCGTACCTAAGAATTTTCACCTTCATATGTAGATATCAGAGCCCAACCCTCTCTGTCACATGGTAGAGAAGAGACCACACAGAAAATCAAGCTGGTTAGCTGCTCTATTCTGTGCAAATTCTAACCTTAAATAGTTCTCGATAATGCTTCTGAGGAAAGGAAATAAATCTTCACAACATTCCTCTCTGTTTTCAAAGTTCCTTATATTCTGATTCCCCTTGTGAAGGAGGGGGATGTGAAAACTAAACCCACTTTACAAGACTGAGGATGCTTATTCACTTTCTTCATGCTTACTCAAGAGAATCGGTGATCAGGTTTCACAGCACACATTTCCCAGGTATGCCTCCCATCTTCCATGCAGATGGAATCTATACACGAAATTATTGCTATGGATTCATTAAAAAGCAGAGGTTCAGTTCCCACAGGAATGGGGCCCCATTCCAGTCTTTTGTGTCAAACCCATCACTCAAACTGGCACTCAGGCTCGTGGCTCTGCAAAGCGATCCCGCAGCGCCATCCTGCCTCCAAATGCAAGTGATCAATATGTCAGCCTGCAAGGCATTCCCATCTCTGAGGACCATCAATTGCCGCTGTTCAGAGAACCTTTTCTATCAGCCTTTTTGGGTTTATACCTATGGGGATGTTATTTCTGTAGTTGCACAAAGGAGAACAATTACTTGAAATGGCTTTGGTGTCTCCCTAGTATTTTTTAGCTTCTTTTCAGGAAGCTGACAAGCACAAGTCAGACATTACACTTACCCACCGATCTTGGGGTGTCACTATTCTGGTGCTACTGAGTCCTGTGGAGAGACTATCCAGTCATTTAGACACCTCCTCGAGGTATGGGCTTCCGTGGTGGCTCAGATAGTAGAGAATCTGCCCGCAGTGTGGAAGACCCTAGTTCGAACCCTAAGTTGGGAAGATCCCCTGGAGAAGGAAATGGCAATCCACTCCAGTATTCTTTCCTGGAGAATCCCATGGACAGAGGAACCTGGCACGCTACAACTCATGGGGTCACAAAGAGTCAGACATCATTAAGTGACGGACACTCACTTTTCAAAGTGCAGGGAGAGTTGGTATCGAGAGACACACTTCATCCACGACAGACTGAATTAAAAGGGGTAGTTAACAGTAATAAAAGAAGTATGTAGATAACTTTGAATTAAAGTAGGAAATTTTAAAGGTCAAGAGAAGAACATAAAAGACAAAACAGCTTTTGACATCTCAGAAAAAGCAGCACTGAATTTTATTTCTCTCTATTGATTTCACCACTGTGAGTGGTACCTGGATGGCAAAGAAAACTTCAATAGCAGCTGTTAACATTTTATGTTTTAGTCCTAGGGAAAAAAAAAAAACTAAACTAAAACATGTCCCAGGTCAGCAGTAGCTCAGACCAGAAAACCCAAGAGCGAAGTAGTTTTCCTGCAAAAGATAGTTTCTCACAAAAAGAAGTTTACCAAATTCTATAAGAGTTAAGAAGGAGGATTTGTCTCTCCTCTTGCCTGGAAGGACTAAGGTAAGCTTACTCAGTTGAGCTATTAAGATAAATGAAGTCTGTGGGTCAGGAGAAAACTCCTGGAGTTTCATTTTCAACCCAGTTTAGATCATCAGATTACTTATAGTCACAGCACAGAAAGTCCAAATTTCTACAATTCTATGATTCATCTGAAGTTTAAGATAGGTTAAAGCTGATGTATTTTAACAGGAAAACATGTGCTTCTGATTTAAAATGTTTGCTGCTGCTGCTGCTGCTGCCTGCTAAGTCGCTTCAGTCGTGTCCAACTCTGTGCGACCCCATAGACGGCAGCCTACCAGGCTCCCCCGTCCCTGGGATTCTCCAGGCAAGAACACTGGAGTGGGGTGCCATTGCCTTCTCCTAAAATGTTTGCAGTGATAAGTCTGATGCTGTAGTGATGATGAGTAGCCACTAAGCAAGCTTGTGTGCACGCAGTCGCTTCAGTCGTTTCCGACTCTTTGTGACTCTGTGGGCTATAGCCCACCAAGCTCTTCTGTCCCTAGGATTCTCCAGGCAAGAATACTGGAGTGGGTTGGCATGCCCTCCTGCAGGGGGTCTTCCCAACCCAGAGATCAAATCCACGTCTCTTTTAAGTCTTCTGCATTGGCAAACAGGTTCTTTACCTCTAGCGCCATCTGGGAAGCCCCAAGCCCAGCTTAGATGACAGAGAACTGGTTTCAAAAAGAAAAGGGAAGCTGAGTGTCTTCAGCCTGGAGAAGGGAGAAGACAGTGGTTATAAGATCATGTTAGTCAGGGGTCTTGCTCTGCCTTTTGAGACTCTTGAGTAGGGAGATTCAGCCTCATCTGAAGCTAGTGAACCAGTGGGTGCTGCACGGCACCCCAGCTACACCTGCAGGTCAGACCCTTCTTGGGTGGATCAAAAACCATCTACCTGCTTTCCCTTCCTCCTCCTGAAACCCCAGCGTCTAATATCAGTGTGTGTCTACACCATGCTGGGCTCCCCTCTGGTTGATGTGAAGCCCGGAACAGACGGGACTTTGGAGCTAACAAGTGGCAGATGGCTGTAACTGCCTGAGCCATCTACGCTGGCAAAGTGTCTTCTTTATTTGTGTACAATTTCTCCCCAGTTCTGGTGTGAGTAGAGATTTTTCTTTCCATGGTGCACAGTTGTATGGCCACCATGATTGACAAAACTATTTAAGAAAAAGTGACGAAAATCCACAAACTGAACTTGAGTTAATTGGTCTAGTCCTTTATAACTCTTCACCACCATCTCAGCACACACACACAAACTGGTCTTTAACGTGGTGTTTTCTCTGTGACAGTAAAGGCAGCATAAAATAGTGAAAAAGAAAACTGAAGGCAGATAGAGCTTGGCTTGACTTGCAGACCAATCCCCTGACTTGCAGGCTGACTCCTGGTAGGTGGTTCTCTCTCTGGAGTTTTAGGGGCTTGTGATCAAATTGATGGCAACAGATGTAAAGGACTTGGCACAGTAGGTGGTTAAAGCCACTCAACAAATTGAGGATAAAGAAAGAAACAGGTTGTGAATGCTCCTATAGCCAATCCCAGAAATGCCTTTTTAACCTTTAAGATGCAGCCCCAGGCTTCACCCAAAAGTACAAGACATTGCTGGCAAGATGGGTGATGGTTCCCATCGCACATTTTTCATCCTCTCATTTCTAATAGACTCTTTAAAAAAAAAAAAGCCTAAAAGCAGTCTAGATGCCTAGATGTTTATGAAAGAGGAGAAGGCATGGCTTGACATGACCAAAGGTCGAGTTGACATTGGGATTCTCCAGGCTTGCAAGTTTCAGGTTTAGGGTCTCAGCACCTTTGGTCCAGGGTGGGGTCAGAGGGGGTGAACAGAAGGTGGTTCCTACTGTTCTAATCTGTGCCAAGCCTCCCTCCTAACAAAGCCCCCTACGCAGGCTTCCCGGCCATGACTTTCATCCCAAGCTCTCCAATCTCAGAAGACACACTGGTACCCATCTCTGCGAAAAGGGATAAAAATCATTTTTTAGTCCAAAAAATTTGTTGTTTTCTATTCACACATTCAAGAGATACTCTTTAAGCTCCACCTAATTAAACATCAAACTTATGTGTAATTAACCTCAAAATAATAATTAAACATTATTACCTAGGAAGACGAACTCAGTTTCTGGTTATCAGTTTTGGTAAACAATGGAGCTCTTGTAACAATTTTGAACTAATTAAAAATTGGAGAATTCTATACAAAGCTATCATCTCTCCCTTTATAGGGTGAAGAAGCAAATCTTTGTGTTACTTAAAAACAGTTTCAGCATAAAAGCTTATATTTTATATCTGTTTCATGTTGTAAATTGTCTAGGTATCAATGCCTCTGTGTGTTGGTCACTCAGTCGTGTCCAACTCTTTGCGACCTCATGGACTGCCGCCGGCCAGGCTCCTCTGTCCATGGAATTCTCCAGGCAAGAACACTGGAGTGGGTTGTCATTCCCTTCTCCAGGGGATCTTCCCAACCCAGGGATCAAACTCAGTTCTCCTGCATTGCATGCAGATTCTTTACCGTTATTAATTAATGACTATCTAAGGTCTTAATATTACTTAAGAATGAAGTAATTACAATTTTTGCTAGCATAATGATTTCTTCTGACATATACCATTTTAAAATTTCACAAAATAGAACACTTTAAAAATTCAAGATTACCTTCTCACGTAGCTGAATACAATTATATGTATGTGTGAGTGTATGTGTCAATTTTAAACAAGTTTATAAACAGTGATGATTTAATTAACTCATAAAAATAACATAGGAAATTTAGAAACTTTAAGTCATAAGGAATTTGACGCTGGTCTTGTACAAACCAAATGGTGGTGCTGATATTATCATCATAAGGGTAAACTAGATTTTAAAGACTCTCAATAATGCTCGAGGTTCTTTGTTTACTTGAAAGGAGCCTTTTCTTCTTATCTTGTAACAATAGTAACAAAGGCTATTTTGTAAATATAGTTTTCAGTGTCCACAAAAGAAACACAAATCACTTATTATTTTTCTTTCTGTCTTTTAGATATTTTTGGAAGGTAGTCCAAAATAAAAATTCTTAAAGCACATGCATAATGACAGGATGATTATTTCGATTAATTAATTTTAAAAGCTTCCCAAGAGAGATAAAGAGGCGGAAAGAAATAGAAAAAAAAAAAGAAGTGAGGGAACCAACTTCTGACAGTTAAGACATTACCACTGTAAAGAGCAAATACCTTTCCTCTGCCAGAAGATAAAAGTTTTTATTCAGGAAAACCCATTTTGATGTATGTTTGCCTGCAAAAGATAGTTATTACAGCTGGTTTAGATAATTATCGGGGCCTTGAAATTTTTATCAAGGGACATATAAAGTCAGCATGTATTAGTCCTCACAGTACAGACATGCAGGGGAGAGGTATCTACAAAAGTAGGTGCTCTCTGTTTTAGGCAGACAGGATAATCTCCTGCTGCTTCTCCGCCTTGGTTTCTAAGGCATCTCTCAAATGAATTGTGTTCATGTCCCGAGTTCCCCAGAGCAGAATTCTGAATATCAGTTCAGAATCACCCCAGGTGAAACTGCCAGTTAAGTTGAAGTGATGTGGGGAAGCAGGGGTTGATCCCAGAGCGCGTGCACAGTTTAGGTCCACGAGGCCCCGTGAGAACTGCAGGGCCCGCGCTGGTACAGCCTCACGGAACCCTCAGGACTCAGTCAGCAGCAAGCCAGACGATACCTTCTGACCCCCAGAAGACTGGGCAGAAGGCAGCTCTCAGGACCAGAGTCGAGACTAGTGAGGTAGTTCTTACATGGTTTAAAAGTAGCACCCAAGTCAGAGTTTACCCAAAGACCTTCTGAGACAGCACCCAGTGGTGGCATGACTGTGTTGTATGCTAAGTTGCTTCTTTCACGTCCAGCTCTTTGCAACCCCATGGACTGTAGCCCACTAGGCTTCTCTACCTTACGGGATTCTCCAGGCAAGAATACTGGAGTGGATTGCCATGCCCTCCTCCAGGGGATCTTCCTGACTCGGATCGAACCCATGTCTCCTGTGTCTCCTGCATTGCAAGCAGACCCTTTACCACTGAGCCACCAGGGAACTGTTTATTTGGAGGTGAATCTTTAAGCCAGCCAAACGAGTTAAAAATGCTTCTTGAGGGAATTCCCAGATGGTCCAGTCATTAGAACTCTGCTCCTTCGCTGCCGAGTCTCGAGTTCAGTCCCTGGTCAGGAAGCTAAAGATCCCATAAGCCTTATGGAGCAGTCAAAAAAAAAAAAAAAAAAAAAAGAAAGAAAATGCTTCTAGAGAGGGAAAATAGGAGGCAGAACAGAGAAAACTGTAACTATTTCTAACAGTCCTTAAAGAACTACTTGTTTAAACTTTTTTTTTTTTAATATGTTTTAAAAGAATGAGTAGATGTAGCCAGGTGAAGAGAGAGGAAAAACAGGGGAAAGGAAGCAAGTGGAGAAAAGAGCCTGGTTTGTGAGGAATGAGGGAAGCCCTTGTCCTGCCTGCAGGGAGAAGCAGGAGTGGACAGTGGCATGTCCAGCCAGGACACAGAGTGCGTTTGGTGACGCGTGTCTGCTTTGTTTATCGTGGCCCCCAGTTGCCTTCAACAGTTTCTTTCTCACCAGCCGCTTTGGCGAGCACTTCCACGTGTGGCCCCCGGCCCTTGGCTCCCCGCAGCCATCCGTTTCTGCCTCCTTCCAGCACCCAAATAACAGCCCCGGCTACCTCCGCTCCATCACTGCGGCCCAGATCAAAAGACATATCGATGGAAGGCATGATCTGAAGGTTTGCTGTGCCCTAGAAACTCACACAGTGATGATTAGTCTTTCATGAGTTTGAGTCGACTCTGGGAATGATGGACAGGGAAGCCTGGCGTGCTGCAGTCCATGGGGTCACAAAGAGTCGGATACGACTGAGCAACTGAACTGAACTGAGTGGGCTTTTAGCTTAACCAGCTCCTGATGAACACAGAAGACTTTGTGAACAATCAGCGGAGGAATAGTTTTCCATTTATTAACTAAGAAAAAGGATTCCAACACATTCTGGAACGCTAACACTAAATGATAATAATCACCAAAGGAACTGTTTGGATGCTGAATGTAGAGTGATGCAAAGAGGCAAAAAAATCTCCCCTATACTTAATGTTCTTTAAAAAAGACCTCTGTCCTTGAATTAACCTTGACAGGATTGTGTATGAATAAAGGATTTTTTTTTTCAGAGACACACACTTAGAGATGGCAAGGTAATAGAAGAGGGAAATGCCGCTCCCACTGTTTTTGCTTAATTGTTCTCTTTTGCAAACACAGCAGAAGTGCTCAGTGAGATTTTCCAGAGGAAATCCTTGACACTGGAGTTTCAAAACCTTGTTGTTGTTCAGCAGCTCAGTCGTGTCTGACTCTTTGTGACCCCATGGACTGCAGCATGCCAGGCTTCCTTGTCCTTCACCATCTCCCGGGGTTTGCTCAAATTCATGTCCATTGAGTCGGTGATGCCATCCAGCCATCTCATCCTCTGTCGTCCCTTCTCCTCCTGCCTTCAATCTTTCCCAGCATCAGGGTCTCTTCCAGTGAGTCAGCTCTTCACATCAGGTGGCCAAAGTATTGGAGCTTCAGCTTTAGCATCAGTCTTTCCAGTGAATGTTCAGGGTACTGGAATAGTCAAATTCATAGAGACAGGAAATGGACTAGAGGTTACCATAACCTAAGGAGAGGAGGCCATGGGGAGTTAGTGTTTCGTGGGAAGAGAGTTTCAGTGGTGGGCAGATAAGAACTTTCCAGAGATGGATGGTGGTGATGGACACAATAGTGAGAATGTACTTGGTGCCACTGAACTATACACTTAAAATGGTTAAAATAGTAAATTTTATGTTGTATATATATATATATATATATATATATATATATATATATATTACCACATCTTTTTTAAAAAATGGATGAGTTATTTTCCTCTTCTGGGCCTCAGTGAGATCATCAGGACAATAAATGTGTTAGAACAGATGATCTCCCAGGATACGTCCAAGCCTGCAAGTTTGAGACACTCCCTCCATCCTCATGGGGTACAGCACCAACTTGGGGAGATGAGATGCATGAATAAAAAGATAAGCTCTTGCTAGTTAATTTCCTAAGTATTCAGTTAGTGATAAAGATAGGAACGTGTAATGCTCAGGGGAAGAACAGAGCAGAATTGTGGAGGCCAGCTTTGGGGACAATGTTCTGTCTGAAAAAGATTCAGGCTTCATCTTGGGTCCTGGGCAGTTTCCCTCTGCACCTGAGTGTGCATCTTCTCATCCGTCCTCAGCTCACTTCCCACTTCCTCCCGGTTCTCCCACCTTCCCTCCATCAATCACTCCCTCTGTGCCTTGTGTCCCTCTCGGCTCTTTCTCCCCAGCGTGGAGCCTGCGCCACTTTCTCTCCAGACCCCAGGTCTACGTCTGATTACTGCCTTCCCTCCCCCCACACACTAGTTTTATGAGAACCACCTCTGCTTCCTCACCTCCCAGTTATTCCTCAAGCCCCCACAATATTTAATTCCCCCCATCATTCCATTGGTGGCTCAGCCGGTAAAGAGTCTGCCTGCAGCGCGGGAGACCTTGGTTTAATCCTGGGTTGGGAAAATCCCCTGGAGGAGGAAATGGCAACCCACTCCAGTATTCTTACCTGGAGAATCCCATGGACAGAGGAGCCTGGCGGGCTACAGTCCAAGGGGTCCCAAAGAGACACACTCACTTTCATCACTCCACTGAACTTGCCCTCACTCGTGTCTCACCCTGACCCTATAACTATTAAACAAACAGGCACCTTTCCACCTTGTCTCATCTCTGCCAGTTCTCAGCACTGGGTCCTGTGGGCCCAGGGCCATCCATGGTGGATGACTTCGGGGGCACCACCCGCATAGATGGGGGTCTGAGTGGTGCCCCCAGGAGCTGCGCACTGTGTCACTGTGCCCCGCTTGAACCTCCATCCCTCCTGAAAACCTCTGCCTGCTCTTCTCTGAGATGTGTCTTCCCTGGCTTTTCCACGTCTCCTTGCCCTTTCTTCCCTGCCCACCTTTAAGTCCAATCTGATCATGGGTTCCCTCCTTGGCTTTCTTCTCTTCCACTCCGGACAAAGCCCTGGGCAAGCCCATCTGCCGATGTCCTCAGCCCCTCCTGCTCCCTGCACACTGACTCCCTCCAGTCTGTCCCTCCAATGCTGACCTCTCTCTTGGATTCAAACCATCATTCAGAACTGTCTCATCTTCTTATTCCTGTTTTCCATGGGTGCAAACCTTCCTCGCTTTTATAACAACCAAATGGAACTTTTCTTTCTCTCCTGAACCTGCCACTCCTCCAAATTAACCTCTCCAAGCCAGCAGCCCTACCCTGTGCCCAGTCGCCCAGGTCAGAAGCCTTGCTCAGTCAGTGGCAGATGAAGCCACAGGCTCAGATGTCAGACCCACCTGAGCCCAAGCCCAGAGCCACCCCTCACTCTGGGTGTGACCTTGGAAAAGTCACTGATCTCTCAGGTCCACACCCTTATCTATGAGAGGGGGAAATGGTATCTATCGTGATGGGTTTGCATAAGGATTTAGTAGGGTGTTGTATGTGAAAGACTTAGCTCCAGACCTGTAACGTTGAAAGCACTTGCTACCTGGTCAGTCTCTTCTTCTCGGCCTCATTCCTAACTCACCACCGGTCAGCAAGACCAGTGAAGTTCAGCTCTGTCGTTTCTCTTGAATCGGTCCTATCTTCTCATTCCAAGAAGAGTGTGAGTTCAGACAACCCTGCGTTACTGTAGTAGGTGACTGAATCGTCTCCTCACCTCTGGTCCTCTACCACTCCATTGCACCCTCTACATGGCTGCCAGGATCTCTGTTTCTACAACAGGAATCTGATCCTATCACTTCTCTGCTCAGAATACTTTACTGCTTCTTCATCACCCCCAGTTGAAAGCACAGACTCCCTAGAATGGTCGTGCAAAGTCTTCTCCTGTCTCCCCTGCCATCATCCCCCCAGCATGCTCTCAGCTTCCACCGCACCAAACCGTCAAGACCCAGGAGTCACTGCCTCTGGAAACCTTTCATGGTCCTCTAGGTTCAGACAGGTGTCCCTGTAGCACCCTGGCCAAGTAGCTAGCACAGCACTGTGAGTTACAGACTGCACATCTCCTCAAGGAAGGGCCGTGTCTTTCGTGTCTCCATCCCTCGCAGCAGTCAGGACAAGACCTTGAGTGTGGTATTCAATACGTATGTGGTAAATAAATGAGTGAATGAATGAATATGCACTTGAATGGATAAACAGAGAAATAAAGAGTATTGGAAAATGGAGAAAGATCGAAATGTTGAGGTCATAAGGTTGAATGTCCGAGATGCTTGCTTGTTCCTATAATTTCATCATCGGTTGTTCTTATAACTTCATCATTAAATGCTTATCAAGGTATATTGTCCTAAAACCATTCACTGTCTTTACAAGCATCCTCCCTACGTCTGATCCCACTATTCCAGCCAGGGTTGTTTAGTGATTCATACTCTGTGTTATGATTAGATTACGCTAGTCCTCCTGTGGAAGGCATCTTGTTCGTCTAACTATGGAAACCTTACTCATTCTTTAAAGTTCATATCAAGACTCACCTCTCCTAAGCAGTATTTCTAGAAAAGGTGAAGCCTTTTGCCTGAGCTGACTTCTTAGGACTCACGTTTTGCCTGCCTGCTCTAAAAAGAGTTTCACTGAATAGTATAAATAGTATGGTCTTTATGGAAAGTTGGAACAAGGTTTTAACCCAGCTCCAGTCTTTATGTGAAGTATGAGGCCTTGGGAAAATCCCTTAGCCTTTCCAGGTTTTAGGTTCCTGATTTGCTTGTTCAGATGAGGATAACAAAGCACATCTTTCTGGAGTGTTGCAAAGACTGAAGGAATCCTTTTGTATAGCACGAGACCTATAGTAGCCATTTGACCAATATTAGTTTTCTTCCTACTGGTTCTCACTTATGCACTTCTCTGGAAATTTCCTCTTCCTTTCTGGACCTGAGATGCCAGCCAGACCTCTCTCAGCTGAACTCCTGGTCCTGATCTCTTCTGGGCAGGGCCGCCCTGCATCCATCTAAAGCATGATGCCCAAAGGCTGCAACAATGACTTATCCTCATAGATTATCATTACCCGTGGAGGAAACATTTGCACGTTTCTTGCATTATTGGCAAGTTTTCCTCAGTTTTGGTCATTGACTTACAAGTATATATATGTATGTATATATATATATTGGCTGCCCCTGTGGCTTGTGGGATCTTAGTTCCCTGAACAGGGATCGAACCTGTGGCCCCTGCATTGGAAGCACTGAGTCTTAACTATTGGATCATCAGGTAAGTCCCTACAGGTATGTATCAATGCGAAGACAGAGTCAGCTGTATTAGTGAGTCCAGGGTCTGTTTGATACCAATACTTGACTGGGACAAACACTGGGACAGTCCTTGCAAATATGTGGCCAGTGAGCTGACTGTTAGAGAAATAGGTGGCCTATTAATTGGTCCATCTTCCTGTATGGGCAGCTCCACAGAATACAGACAGTATGAACTCAGCATCAGCAGACTTTAATTAGAGTTCATGGTTTACCACTGGCCATATCATTCACCTTAAAACCTAAATAAAGAAACAAACAATCAGCCAACCAGAAGTGTAGAAATGGTATAGAATTTAAAGACTCAAGAGACAGTTTTCTTTAACAGGTTAACCTGGGGTATCTTCTAATGCACATTAATGAAGTCTCCTTTATGTACAGTTGGGAAAGTCCCCTGGAGGAGGAAATGGTGACCCACTCCAGTACTTTTGCCTAGAGAATCCCATGGACAGAGGATCCTGGTGGGCTACAGTCCATGGGGTCACAAAAAGTCAGATACGACTGAGTGACTAATACTATAGAATTTGGGCCAAAACATAATCTCTGGTGTTAAGTCCCTGTGGATGGAATTCACAAGCTTTATTGTGAATATTTATTTAGTGGACCTTCAGCCATGCCTCGTGCTCACCACTGGACTCTCCAACTGAAACACCGCCCATCCCTCTGCCCACCCTAGTGGGAGCCCAGCCTGCAGTGCCCGCGTTGGACTCCATCTCCTTCCCCAGCCACTTCTGACTCTCAGAGCACGTGTCTCTCAACCACACATGGCCCTTTGTGGCCCTGCTCTGTTGTTTGACAATGTCCTGTGTGCCTGTCAAGTCTTCCTGGAACATTTCATCTTAGTCATCTTTGTGTCCTCTACAGGGGTGTTTGCAGAGATAGGCACATAGTAGGGACTCAGTAAACCCCTGTGAATACACTGACCTACCAGGCAAAGAAGAGGAGGTGGGCAGTCAGCACCCCGAGACCTGGGAGAAAGGCCATCTCCTCCGGGGCTTGGAGAGCTGGCTGGCTGACTCAGCAGGAACTCCCTGGGTCCATCAGCTTCAGGACTTGGCACAGTTGCAGCTGAAGTTTCTGCTGAGTAGGGTCATGAATATGTAACCTGAGAACATAATGGTGAGAATGGCTCCTTCTTTTTCACATCCTAGACTCCAGAACAGAAATACGCGCCACCACATCTAGAGTATAGTATCAGTGTATTATCCGGCATTGTGAATATAAGAAAAGCATGTTTTCCGGAAAGTGTTCTTCTTCATCTTGAAGTAGAGGGTAGAAAATGACCTTTGAGAGGGCTAGGATGAAGCCCAAAGTGCTACTAAATTGGAAACCTGTTTAATGGCTGAGACAGCTTACCTCCCGATCAATTATGGATGCACTACCATTTCAAGATTACATTATGAAGGAAGCGTGTCACAGACTGTGATCAATGGATGGGATGCGAGTCTTGGCTGCATCCTGTTACAACAAATTAACTGAGGATTGAAGACAAATTCGCGACCCCTTTTGGTTGCGTAAAATAAAATCCGTTTAGCAAATTCTTTGGATTTGTGGATTGCCTAAGAATCTACAGATCTGCAGTGGCCCTTCTCCAGATACATTCAAAGGGTAGGAGAGAAGTCATGTAAAGCCTAATGCTTGACTTCTTGTCTCAATTTCTAACCAAAACTAAAAAGGTAAAGAAAGTTGGCTCAAAGAAAGAAGTTGCATTGTAAGTAAATAATGTCCAAACCAAAAGAAGGAACATAAAAGAACAGAGGTAATCTTTTTTAACATGTTTATCATTGTGCTGGAAAAATAAAAACTGTCTCTAGTAATTCATATTAACATTCCTTTTTTATTTAGCTTTTGTTGTTATCAAAGTAATACAAGCACCTTATTTAATGTATCAAATAGTTCTGTATGGCTCATTAGGAAAAACAGCCACCCAATTTTCATATTTTTGTTGTTGTTTCTTTGTGTGTTTGTCTCTAAACCTCTGAAGACATTGATTTGCTGCTCAGGGGGTCAGCAAACTTTTCCTAGACTGAAACAGGGAACACTTTAGGACCATCTGGTCTCCACTGCAAGTCCTCAACTCTGTGGTTGCAGTGTGAAAGCAGCCACAGACGGTATGTAAACTAATGATGTGGCTGTGTCCCAATAAAACTATTCACAAGCACAGGTGGCTGGCTGGTGGGTTATAATTTACCATGCCCTGGACTCCATCTTGCATTTCTGCTTTTGAGTCCATCTGACCTCTCTCCCAGCTGACCTCTCACTGTGCAAGGTGATTAGGCTCTTTACAGCCGACAGCGCCCTCTCCACCTCCCTCCCCTCCACACGCTTCCTGTGCCGCCATCTTTCCAGTAGGATGGCTGCTTCTCTGACTTTGGATCAGTGTGTGGTGTTTATATTAGCATGACCTTATGTACGCTTTTCATGGCTGAACCATGAATTATTTCCTTTCTTGAACAGTCTCATTTTCCCTCAAAGTAGTAATTATCTTGCCCCTCCATTTGATAAATTTCCTATGAATTGATGATGAATTCAGAGTCAGATTCTCCCAATTTTTAAATCTTCTTTCAGTATAAGGATGTACACATGTCAGATACTCCACTTCATTTCCTTAGAGATCTCTCTTCCAGAGCACTCTGACTGGAGAGACCAACCATCATCCTTGTATCTCTCTTCTCCATCACCACCAGCTTCCCTGGTGGCTTAGACAGTAAAGAGTCTGCCTGCAGTGTGGGAGACCCGGGTTCGATTGCTGGGTCGGGAAGATCCCCTGGAGAAGGAAATGGTAACCCACTCCAGTATTCTTGCCTGGAAAATCCCATGGACAGAGGAGCCTGGCAGGCTACAGTCCATAGGGTCACAAAGAGTCAGACACAACTGAGTAACTTCACTTCACTCTCCATCATCATGGAGACTCCCTTAGCCTCTGGATTGATAGAGTCCCTCTGTCCTGGCCTCCATAACCTCCTCCTCTGATCAAGGGTTTAGCAGAAGGTTTCCGGATTGGGGGATTCCAGGCACAGGTAGTAAGGGCATTTTCTTTTTTTTCCCCCTGGAGTCACTTTTCTGCAGCTTCTTGAGAAAGGGTACCTAGGAGTTACATTTTCTAAAACATCACAAGTCAGAGAGTATCTTTATTCTCCCTCACATTTAATTGAAGCTAGACTGAATAAGGAATCCCTGATTAGAAATTACTTCCGTTCCAAATTTTAAAGGAATTTTTCAGTTGTCAACAATGTTGCTCTCAAGAAGTTCAGTGCCATTCTAATTCTTGATTCTTTATTTGAATACGGTGTTTTTCTAAATGCTTTTACGTTCCCGTATTCTGAAACCCCAAGAATATTGTTTGGTTTGTCTTTATTTTTCACCATTCTTACAGGTGAATAACGGGCCTTTCAACCTGGAAAGCCATTCTCTTCCGCTTTAGGACATTTCCTTGAATTGATTTTGGGGGGACAATTTCTTCCCCCTCATTTTCTTGTTTTTTTTTTTTTTTAATATAATTTTTGGCTGTGCTGGGTCTTTGTTGATGTGCGGGTTTTTCTCCAGTCGCAGCAAGCAGGAGCTGCTCTTCGCTGCAATGCACAGACTTCTGGTTGCAGTGGCTTCTCCTGTTGTCTACGCCACAGGAGCTGTGGAACTCGAGCTTTAGCTCTAGAGCACGGGCCTTAGAACCCCTGGGCTTCAGCAGTTGCGGCTCACAGGCTCTCGAGCAAGGACTCAGTAGTTGTGGCACATGGGTTTAGTTGCTCCCTAGCATGTGGAATCTCCCCCGACTAGGTGTCAAACCCGTGTCCCCTGCATTGGCAGGCGGATTCCTATCCACTGTGCCACCAGAGAAGTCCTTCTCCTTCATTTTCTACTCTTTCTTTCTCGAATTTATATTCAGATGTCAGATCCCATGGACTAATCCTCTAATTTTCTTATCTTTTCTGTCATTTGTTCAGTTTCTTTATTGCTTGCCTTAAATCTTGGGAGGTACCTTGAAATTTACATTTCAGAGCTGCTCACTGAGCTTTTCATTTCTTTTATTACATCCTCAATTTCTAAGAGCTCTATTTTTCCTTCTCTGAATATTCCTTTTTTATGTCATCTGTTCTTGTTTCCAGAAAACTGTGTATTATCCCTCGGAAGATATTAACAACACTCTTCTAATTGTCCTTTCTCTCGGCTCAGGCTCTGTCCTTCAAAGAGCTCTTGTTTGTTTGTGTATTCATATGTATTTCTCTTTGGCCTTCTCATGTGTTTAAGACACTTCCTCAAACGTCTAGTGATCCTTTAACAGGCACTCATATTTACAAGTGAGGCACTTAAAATATGACTGGGAGTTCTGTGCACACAGATGGGACCTGAGACCTCTGGGTTTTACTGTGTGAAGGAGCCCCTGATGTCGGCATCCCCGAGGTTGGTTTGTTGTGTTTTTTTTTTTTTTTTTTCTTGATTTAATCAAAAGCTCCAAAGTAGAATTCTCCATTCTTGCCTGGCGTGCAGACCCCTGGCTGCTGTGTTCTCACAGCTGAGGAGGGAGAGATCTGTGGGGTTTCAGCCAGTGTGTGAACTTGGACCTGCTTCCCTTGCTGTCCCCCACCGTGCCTGGAGTCCCCCAATTCGGAAACGCTCTGCTAAAACCTCTCCAATGAATAAATCTCGTCTTCTGCCTGAGGAAAGAAAGGCAGTTTCGTATTTAGGGATCTAGAGATACAACTGTCCTTAACACACTTCCAGTGAATCCTGTTTTTTTAGCTCCACATCCACACCCACAGTCATGGTACCTCTTGCCTTCAATTACATTAACCATGAAAATTGGGTTGCTTCTCGGCTCTCTCCACCTAAGTTTAAATTTCCATGTCCTTGGGTATGCTGCCATTCAAAAGGCTTCAGTTGTTTTTCAGCTTCCAAAATGTTGTCTTGGGACAACATTTGCCCCCCTTTCCGTGGGACTTATGGAAAGCAATGGCATGCATATGTGTTCAATCCACTCTCATAACAGGAAGCCGCCAGCACTTCTGTTTGAGAGGAAGTTTGAAGTCTGCATACAAAAGGTGCATTTTGAAATACTGTATTCCGATGTGTTAAAGCTGGAGTCATGGCATTATTTCTAATTTGCTTTTCAAATGGGATGAATTGGTTAATTTAAAAGATGTACAAAGAATTTTTTCAAACAGTGAGGTTTTGCTGTTAAAACTAATTGTGTTTTAAAACTATGTGATTTTTCTTCTTCCAACAGTGAATTTTCTTCTTGCTTTAAGAAGGATCCTCAGGAGAAAAATATAAAGTTGTATACCAGTTGTATATGGATTATTTATCATAGGATTATATGTAACTATATGCAAGTAATTTTATAATTATAAAATGAGTATGTGTTTATTGCAGAAAACTTGGGAAAAGCAAAAAGTATAAGCTAAGTTTTTGAGATAAGCTTAAAAAGCAACAATATTCTCAGCAATCACAGAAAGCTTGACTGTTTTGGTGCGATGTCCATTATGTTATACACACGTGGTTAAGAGCTAATGTACTGATGCATCAGGATCATTTTTAAATTCACAATTTTTAAATGGGTCCAATTTTTAATGTTGAAGTATTCCTAGATTTTCTAAGAAACTTCTATCGTATAAAGGGAAACACTGCAGTAATGGACTTGTGTGTTTATTCTTTAAGCATATTTGTTGAAGAATGATGGGGTCTATTATATATAGTTCAGATTCAACCTCACGCACAACTGTCAGACATAATTCACTTTATAGTCACTCATGCCTAAGCAGCACTGCTTCTTTGCCTTCAGGCTTTCCACTGGGAAAACACTTTATTGTACCTGAAGCCTTCAGTTGAGATGAAAATGTTGCTAATTGCTCTGGCACTAGAAAGAATAGTAAAAGGAATAAACAATTAGAAAACTCGTGGATTGAATCTTTTTTGATATTTAAGTCTTTCCATTATTTTTCTGGCCTGATGAGATTGCCTTCATAAAGCACCACTCATGGACTATTTCATTTTCATGAATGTGCTTAGGTTTTATAAGTCCTTCTTTGCCTACCACCAAACCAAATTCAGTACAGACTTTTATATATGAAAACCTAAAATTATGCCAAGACTATTCCTTCAACAACATACAGTTTCTAAAAGCAATGTGTAGGCCAAAATATATATTCGTATTTATTATTTGCACTTTTGTTGAACAAACAGCTACTGAGATCCCAATGCTTTCTTCATATATACTACCTGTTATTCTCTCTGGAGCATTCTTAGTGCATGAAGAAAATCCATCATTGGGGGAGGAAGAAAAAGAAGGGAGAAAAAATAGATGACAAGAATGTGGCAGGAACCCAGTCCTGAGAACTAAGGTCTTAGGAATAAGGGAGTGGATAAAGATCCACACAGAACAACGTCCTGCCATTGGCCTGCAGGAAGACTGCATCTGCTGCAGGGGGAGCAGCAGTCAGGTCAGTCCCTACTGCCCAAGGTCATGGCCAGGTTCAGACTCTCAGATGGAATTGAACACTTGGGTGGGGTTTAAAGATGACGTGATGATTTCAGAGATAGAGAAACTAACAGGTACAGGTACCCACACAGCTGCGAACTCACACTTACCTTGGGCACAGTTCGAGTCCCTTGAGCAGCCAGGAAATCAAACCAGTCCATCCTAAAGGAAATCAACCCTGAAAATCCACTGGAAGGACTGATGCTGAAGCTGAAGCTCAATACCTTGGCCACCTGATGCAAGGAGCTGACTCATTAGAAAGACCCTGATGCTGGGAAAGATTGAGGGCAGGAGGAGACGTGGATGACAGAGGATGAGATGGTTGGATGGTATCATCAGCTAGATGGATGTGAATCTGAGCAAGCACTGGGAGACAGGGGAGGACAGAGAAGCCTGGAGCACTGCAGTCCATGGGGTTGCAAAGAGTCGGACATGGTTTAGCAACTGAATAACCATGACAATAGAAATCATTATCTGGTTTCCATTATCCAACACAAATTAAAAGAATGATCTGGGTGGAATGTTAGAGGCAGGTCACTGACCACTAACTGGGTTTTCCCCGATGGCTCAGTGGTCAAGAATCTGCCATCAATGCAGGAGTCGCAGGGGACGCAGGTTTGATCTCTGGGTCAGGACGATTTCCCCAGAGAAGGACATGGCAACCCACTCCAGTATCCTTGCCTGGAGAATCCCATGGACAGAGGAGCCTGGCGGGCTACAGTCCTTGGGGTCACAAAGAGTCGGACATGACTGAAGCAACTTAGCACACATACACACCGACTACAGTAAGAACAGACAGCTAGATGCTTATCAGTAGGAGAGTAAACAGTACAATAGGAAAGGTCAGAAATCCATGGAGTCTCACTTTGCAAAGCAGCAAAAAGCCTAAATAGCTCCAGAGGCACCAGTATATACATTCAGTCCAGTTCAGTTCAGTCACTTAGTCGTGTAAGTACATGTACATGTACATGTACAGTACATGTACATGTAAGTAAAACAATCAACGTTGTCAAGATAAACTGCAGTTTGCTTGGTGTCAAAGAGAAGGGGACGACAGAGGATGAGATGGTTGGATGGCATCACCAACTCAATGAACATGAGTTTGAGCAAACTCCAGGAGATAGTGAAGGACAGAGGAGCCTGGCATGCTGCAGTCCATGGAGTCGCAAAGTGCTGGACACAACAGCGAATGAACAAAAGGCAATGCTAGAGCCCGCCTGGGTTTTATACCAACCCTCATTTTTTTTCTCTCTCTCTTTTTTTTTTAATTTAATTTTATTTTTTAACTTTACAATATTGTATTGGTTTTGCCATATATCAAAATGAATCCGCCACAGGTATACATGTGTTCCCCATAAAGCACAAGTTTGCGTGCACAGTAAGGGAAGTCTTGGGTGCCCTGATCACATCAGATCAGATCAGTCGCTCAGTCGTGTCCAACGCTTTGCCACCCCATGAATCGCAGCACGCCAGGCCTCCCTGTCCATCACCAACTCCCGGAGTTCACCCAGACTCACGTCCATCGCGTCCGTGATGCCATCCAGCCATCTCATCCTCTGTCGTCCCCTTCTCCTCCTGCCCCCAGTCCCTCCCAGCATCAGAGTCTTTTCCAATGAGTCAACTCTTTGCGTGAGGTGGCCAAAGTACTGGAGTTTCAGCTTTAGCAGCATTCCTTCCAAAGAAATCCCAGGGCTGATCTCCTTCAGAATGGACTGGTTGGATCTCTTTGCAGTCCAAGGGACTCTCAAGAGTCTTCTCCAACACCACGGTTCAAAACCATCAATTCTTCAGCGCTCAGCCTTCTTCACAGTCCAACTCTCACATCCATACATGGCCACAGGAAAAACCATAGCCTTGACTAGATGAACCTTTGTTGGCAAAGTAATGTCTCTGCTTTTAAATATGCTGTCTAGGTTGGTCATAACTTTCCTTCCAAGGAGTAAGCATCTTTTAATTTCATGGCTGAAGTCACCATGTGTAGTGATTTTGGAGCCCAGAAAAATAAAGTCTGACACTGTTTCCACTGTCTCCCCATCTATTTCCCATGAATTGATGGGACCAGATGCCATGATCTTCGTTTTCTGAATGTTGAGCTTTAAGCCAACTTTTTCACTCTCCGCTTTCACTTTCATTAAGAGGCTTTTTAGTTCCTCTTCACTTTCTGCCATAAGGGTGGTGTCATCTGCATATCTGAGGTTATTGATATTTCTCCCAGCAATCTTGATTCCAGTTTGTGTTTCTTCCAGTCCAGCGTTTCTCATGATGTACTCTGCATAGAAGTTAAATAAACAGGGTGACAATATACAGCCTTGACGAACTCCTTTTCCTATTTGGAACCAGTCTGTTGTTCCATGTCCAGTTCTAACTGTTGCTTCCTGACCTGCATACAAATTTCTCCTGAACTCGTGTCTAAATTCATCCTCATTCATCCTCTCCAGTGTCTGCCAGACCCTTGGGCTTTTGGGATTCTTTTCTCAGGACAGCTTTGAGCTGGTCACTCCTCTGAGTACCTAGACCCAGGAGAGTGTCCTGCAGACCGATCACCTTGGAGGAAGACACCTGAGCTAGTTGTTCATCCCGCATTCTTCAAACTGCCAGGAAGGTCTTGTCCCCACTGAGATGACATCACCTGCTAAGCTTCCCCTTCCCCCTCCTCATTCTCATTTCATTAGCAATGTTCGTGTTCACACCCTTCAATGTGAATATGAGGGGTGTTAATGAATACAACCCATCGGCATAGCTCCTGTGATGTTTTTTCATAAGTCCAGTGAAAGAGAGTAAACAGGCATCTGGGAAAGCAAAGAGCAAGCATGGAATGTGACTCAGGCTGTTCAGTGAATCTGAAAGGGCTACGGACCTTCTAAACTGGTTTGCATGTCCATCCCTAGGTCTTTGGACACTTGTGAGCCTGCATAGTCCCACAGCCCGAAAGCCTTCCCATTAGGCTCTTTTTTAAACCAAGCAGCTGGTGTGGCACATCAATTGCAGGAACACGGTTAACCTTGGCAAATGGGCTTCATGGTCCGAATGGCTAATTACAGATTTCCTTCCATTAGGAGTTACAGCCTCATCGAGATTCTACAGCCCGCTCCTGAGTTGAAATCTCCATACAAGGGGGATTTATTACGAGAGAGGAGAGGGAAAGGAGAGCATCCTTCTCTTTCTCGGGAGCAGGACAGTCAGGAAAGAACACATTGAAAGAATAAAACCTCTGTCAACTCAGTTTACCAACTCCGGCCTGCATTTTCCAAGTTTTCGGTAATCAAAACATTAGGAAAGAAACTGTAACCTGTTTTCCTGAAGGATTTATTTTAATAACTTCCTAATAACATGCTGGTTTTGATTGCATTATAGGCTATTCCTGAAGAATTTATTATCTAAGATACCATTTGTCAGTGGAGGCTCTCTGTCGATGGGTGGAAAGAATGATGAATTGGCTATTAACATAGATAAGAAGAAAACATATCGATTGAGTTGATTTTGCATTTAGTAATCCTCTAGACAACAACAATGCATGGAAGATACACTCTGTAGTGAAGATCTGCTCTTCCCTGTATATCCTGTTAAGACAATTGCATGTTTTATTCTGGCAAAAGTAGATCATGACGGTGATGAAAAGATCATTGTGGTGATCATATGCCTTTACCATAAAAGTGAATTAGAGGGAAATTTTTGTAACTCTCAGTGAAGAAATAATTATGATACAAAAACCCCATGTCTTTTCGATATCTCCGAAGTTCATTTCATTTGTCGTCTTAAAAGCCCTGTCAGTGGCGTTCGTTCTGCCCTGTAGAACTGTGCTAGTGACTGCATGTATAAATGAACTCACTCTCACCTAGAGAGGGCGACCCACAGTGCCTTCACCCTCCAGCTGGGGGAGAGACCCCAGCCTTCTTATCAGAGGTGTTGATGACCGTGGCCTCCCAGGGGCTGCTGTGCAATTTCCCCAAGTCATGTCAACCAATGCAGAGAGTTTCAGGGATCACATTGAGGTCTTGCAGAATGGATAAAGCTTATTCTCATTCTCACCAGAAATTTTGTCCGTTTTCCTCTTTTCTTCAACACTGGAATGTGGGAAGCACCAAGTAGTGATGGTTCCACGATGGAGATCTGAGACCTAATAATTATTAAGGTGCCTGCTATACAGCACATCTGTGCTAGACCCCGAAATGACGACAAAGATAAATCAGACAAGGGGACTGTCATTAAAACCCTTACAGCCTAGACTAAGATGTGTGCAAAAATTAATTTAATACCTGGTAGAATGTAAGAAATATTTGATTTAACAACTTCTTCATAAGGTGTTCTTGGAGTTTATCTAAGATATACTTGCTGATGTAGGCTGTTTGCCAATGCCTGGAGAGGCCGGTGAACAGGCAGGTTACCTGATATACAAGCTTTCAGAGCAGAAAGCTTTCTTCTAATAACGGGAGGAGCTGCCAGACAAGGTACCGCTCAAACCAAGGCACTGCCGCGGGAAACCAGGGGCCATGCAGGTGGCAGGTGTGGCTACATGTATGTAGCATGCATGTAACATGGAGCAACTGGGGGGCTGAGATCACGAAGGCTGCAAGCTCAGGGTGAGGAGCTTTGGACTTCTGTTGGGCAAGCCATGAGAGTTGTTGCAAATTTTTCTTTTTAAGAAGAAAAAAGATTATTCTTTCTTATAATAAGAAATTTTCTTCTTATAAGTCTTCAAGATTTATAATAAAGGTACAACAATCCAGATGGTGTGGTACTGACAAGATTAGAAACAAAATAACAGGATAGTTAAGTATACAGAATAGATTCCAGCAATAGACCCACATATGCATGAAAACTGAGTTTTTTTAACTGAAGCATAGTTGATTTACAATATTTCATGTGTATAGCAAAGTGCATGAGTTATATGTGTGTGTGTATATATATATACACACATATACTCATATATACGTGTGTGTGTATGCATCCATTCTTTTCCTGATTCTTTTCCATATAGGTTATTACAAGATATTGAGTATAGTTCCCTGTGCTGTACAGTAGGTCCTTGTTACTTATCTATTTTATATACAGTCATGTGTATCTGTTGATCCTAAATTCCAAATTTATCCCTCCCCACCTTTTTCCCTATGGTAATTATGTTTCTTTTCTAGTCTGTTAGTCTATTTCTGTTTTGTAAGTAAGTTCCTTTGTATCCTGTTTTTAGATTCCGCATGTAAGTGATGTCATGATACTCGTCTTTCTCTGACTTACTTTCACTTAGCATGTGAACAGTCCATCCATGGTCCATCCAGGTTGCTGCAAATGGCTTTCTTTGGTGCTATTAATGGCTGAGTAATATTTCGTTGTATATATGTAGCACATCTTCTGTATCTATTCGTCTATTGATGGACACTTGTGTTGCTTCCATGTCTTGGCTATTGCAAATTGCCCTGTAATGAACATTGGGATGCACATATCTTTCTGAATTAGAGTTCTGCAGTTTTTTTCAAGTGATGAAATGCCACCAGGAGGGCAGGAATTCCAAAGTATTTAAGGTCTCTAATTCAGAATCCAGAAAAATAAACCTACCAAAACAGCAAGGAAGGGGTTCGGCTCTGATCCAACTCTCCATGGTTACACCTCCAGTGAGACTGGAAGCTGGGCTCCAGGTGGCAGAGGAGGACGGACAGAGTAGTTTCCTAAAGTCAAATGAGGAGGTTTTTGAACAGAGCACATTATCATGGTCAGATTATCCAACAAGATCATTAACAAGTTATGGTGATTATCAGGCAAAATTATCTCAATATTTTCTTGACGTGCTGAGAATAAATTTCCCTAGTTTTTTTTTTTACTATTTTATTTACATATGTATATATGTATTTATTTTGGCTGTGCTGGGTCTTCATAGCTGCGTGTGGGTTTTCTGTCGTTGCAGCAAGCGGGGCTACTCTCTCGTTGGGATACACCCACTTCTCACTGTGGCGGCTTCTCTTGTTGCAGAGCACAGGCTCTTGGGCGTGAGGGCTCAATAGTTGGGGCACACAGGCCTAGTTGCTCCATGGCAAGTAGAATCTTCCTGGACCAGGGATAGAACCCATGTCCCCGGCATTGGCAGACGGATTCTTAAGCACTGGACCACCGGGGAAGTTCAAATTTCCCTAGTTTTTAAATGCAGTATCTCATTCGGGAAAAATTACTCTGGGGAAAAAGGGGCATGAGGAAAAAGAGAATAGAAAAATTATGCAATCATTTCTAAACCACAATGAAATTCTAGCTGAAGATTTCAAGCACTGTAAATCCTTGAAATCTAGAAGGAGATAGACCATCAAAGAGAGAAACCTTAAGCCTGTTACCAGTTCTTGTACATTTCCACTCCCTTTTGCCACACCCTTGTACCTTCGCAGGGGAACTAAAAAAAATAAATAAATAATAAGTGCAACAAAAAATATTCCTGTTAGAGAATGGCAGCCATAATTTACCAAACTTTTGTATAAAATAGAAACATGCTTTTAGATGTGTACCTTTATATGCTTAGATGTAATGTCTCTAGGATAACTGTTTTGTAAATAAATTTTAACTCTAAAACCAGATGCCAAAGAAATGGACCTCTCTCAAAATTGTATTTGAACAGATCCCTTGTAGTTTTTTCTGAACTTGAGGAGCTGATGTTTTGCTCTGATACAATGCAAACACACGATGTACTAGAGTGTTGCCAACATTCCTGTGAGGCCTCTGCAATCTGTTGCTCATTAGTTTATTCAACCTTCTCTCTCCTTTCCTACCCCAGAGCCCTCCATCCAAGCTGTTCTCCTAGCTGTTGCCTAAACAAGCTTTTGGTTTTTGTTTTTGTTATTGTTGTTTTTTCCTTTTTCCTCACCTCCAACTTTTGTTCAGAGAACACACACACACATACACACACCCATCTTTCTATTTTCCCAAAAAAGTCTAGTCACCCTTCAAAGCCCAGGATGAAACTTGCCTCCCTCCTGAAAATGTGTGAAAGTCACTCAGTTGTGTCTGACTCTTGCAACCCCATGGACAGTACAGTCCATGGAATTCTCCAGGCCAGAATACTGGAGTGGGTAGCCTTTCCCTTCTCTGGGGGATCTTCCCAACCCAGGGATTGAACCCAGGTCTCCTGCACTGCAGGAGGATTCTTTACCAGCTGAGCCATGAGGGAAGTCCAAGAACACTGGAGTGGGTAGCCTATCCCTTCTCCAGTGGATCTTCCCAACCCAGGAATCAAACCAGGGTCTCCTGCATTGCAGGTGGATTCTTTACCAACTTATCTTCCCCCAAATATGCCAAACCATTTTAATCTCTCCCATCTCTGAGTCTTCTACATCAAATTGCCAGCGGCATTCATTTGACTAATGATAGTAATGACATTGTTATAACAATCACCACCAGGCTGTGCTAATCCAAACAGCCATGTAATGACAGATATTTTATCCCCATTTTACAAGTCAAAAACTGAGATTCAGAAGGTTAAATAACTAGTCTGAGGTCACATAACTACCAAATGATGGAGACAGGCATGGTTCATACATGGTTCATACCTGGCACCCACTGACTTGAGGATTTAAGGTCTTTCTTTCTGTGCCACTTGGCTCCCCAGTCATGGATTTCCTTGCGTTGATGCTTAACAAATCTATTTTGTGCATGATTCCAGGAGGCGGTTTTTCTTTTGCAAGTGGCTGCCTTGTCACCACACCGTAGCTACTTTCCACCTGGCTGAACCCACACGAAGTGCCCAGTTAACACGGTGGGGAATGAACTTGCATTCCTGTTACTTGGGTCCTTATCTCGAGCTGCTCTGCCTTATCCATAGATCGATCATCCCCATTCCACCTAACGCTTTATGAGGGATTGCCTCTTCCTTGATTGTGTGTGAATTGTTTTCTATCCACTTTACTAAATCAAGATAGTCACCATCTGTGTATGTTATATAAACATGAACTCTTAAAAAACACTATTACAGGCCAGAAATTAGAGGAGAGTAAAATCAATCATTGGCATTGTAAAGAGGAAGAAGTTTGGAATAGCCATTCCCCTCTCTGTTGCCTGTGGGGTCAGTCTTTCCAGCCTCTTGTTTCTAAAGGCTGGGGGAAGACCTAGATGTCTCTGAAGTCCCATTAATCTTCCAAATGAAGATCCAGCATCATATTGTCAAATTTAGGCAACCACTTCCCTGGTGGCTCAGCCTGCCTGCAATTTGGGAGACCCAGGTTTGATCCCTGGGTCAGGAAGATCCTCTGGAGAAGGAAATGGCAACCCACTCCAGTACTGGAAAATTCCATGAGTGGAGGAGCCTGGTAGGCTACAGTCCATGGGGTCGCAGAGAGTCGGACACGACTGAGCGATTTCACTTTCACTTGCCCGGGAAGCAGTATATGAGCAATGCGTCCCAATGTTCCCTGGGAGGCCGTTACTGCGGCACCAGTTTCTCATGGCCTTAGGTACCCAGAGGTTTTAAAACTGCACCTCCTACCACATGCCTGTCTCTCCCTCTCCTCTGATTTGTTTCTGCATTCTTTTTCTCAACTAGCACCCTATCTAATTCACTGAGTGGCCTGTGGTCCTTCTCCTCCCATGAGAATGTAAATTCCGTGAGAGCAGGGATTTTGGTCTTGCTGTTTTGTTCTGTGTCACATACCCAGAATCCGGACACTGGGACACAGAGTGGGTGCTTAAGAACACTTGTTGAATGAATGAAGCAAATTGTATGTAGACCATTTAAGGGTGCTGAGAAGCTGTGTTAGAAAAAATTCAGTAGTCCTTTGTTTCAGTACCAGATGTGGGGAGTGGGGTCCCCACCAAAGTGATTCTCAGTGACCTCAGCTTGGTGTCCTCACATTTAACTCCGTTCTCACACTGTCTACCTAGAGACAGGTGACATTTCACAGGTTACCAGCTCAGTCCACAAGACTCCTCCACCCGCTCCAAAGGCTAATTGCCAAGTCGAGGTTGTCACCTGTGCTCTTGACCAGTTGACTAAAAATCAGAGGTTCTCATGACCGCTTCCTCGGGCTCAATTCATTTGCTAGAGCAACTCACAGTGGTCAGGAAAAGAGCTGTTATATTTGTTATTATTGTTGTTCAGTTGTTAAATTGTGTCCAATTCTTTGCAACCCCATGGACTGCAGCATGCCAGGCTTCCCTATCCTTCACTATCTCCCAAAATCTGCTCAAATTTGTATCCATTGAGTCAGTGATGCTATCTAACCACCTCATCCTCTGCCTTCCTTTTGCCTTCAATCTTTCCCAGCATCAGGGTCTTTTCCAATGAGTCAGCTCTTCGCATCCAGTGGCCAAAGTATTGGAGCTTCAGCATCCATCCTTCCAGTGAATATTCAGGGTTTATTTCCTTTAGGATTGACTGGTTTGATCTCCTTGCTGTCCAAGAGACTCTCAAGAGTCTTCTCCAGCACCACAATTTGAAAGCATCAATTCTTCGGTGCTCAGCCGTCTTTATGGTCCAACTTTCACATCCATACATGACTACTGGGAAAACCATAGCTTTGACTATTTGGACGTTTGTTGGCAAAGTGATGACAAAATGTTATGTTTACCAGATTATCATTAAAAGGTAATAATAAAGTATATAAAGTGTGTACGTATATAAACCTCCAGATGTAGGAGATGGATGGTCTGAAGGAAAGGATGTGGCATTTCCACATCCTCTAAAGGCTCACCAACCTCTCAGCCCCTCACATGGTACCAAACCAGCTTCAAAATGTGGGCATGGTCCATCTAATTCCATCCCCAGCCCCCTCCCCTCTCTAGAATGGGAGGAGGGGCTGAAAATTCCACACTTCTAATCATGACTTGGTCTTTCTGGTGACCAGTCCCCATCTAGGAGCCCAGCCAGGGTCACCCCATTAGCACCAAGACACAGCTGTCACCCGGAAAATCCCAGGGGACTTGGGAACTCTGCATCTGTAACTCAGGATCGAAGACCAAATGCTAGGACATAAAATGCTCCCTGTGCTCTCACCACTTAGGAGATTACATGGGTTTTAGGAGCTCTGTGTCAGAATTCAGCAGCACAGTCCAATATTGCCTAAGAAGTCATAATCCATTCTAATCAGGCAGAGAAGAAAGTTAAAAGTTTGTATCATTTACTCCTCGGTCATGTTGAAACCACTGAAAGTGTCTGTGCCAAAGGGACCCATAGCCTCATTTTTGCAGAATCAGCTTTTACTATACAGAGCAAACACCACTTGCCCAGCCACTGGTAAGCTTGGCCCAGAGTAGTCATTCTTGTGAAATAAATGGGCACTTTGTGTGATGTCCAGAGCCTCAGAAAGTAGCAGTACAGAACTTCCTTCCATACAGTTTTGAAGTATTTCTTTTTTTTTTTTTTTACCTTCACAGCAGCTTCAGTGTCTATTTTAAAAAATTTCCTAAGAAAACTTGCCCTGATGGCTCAGATGATAAAGAATCTGCCTGCAATGCGGGAGACCTGGGTTCGATCCCTGGGTCAGGAAGGTCCCCTGGAGAAGGGAATGGCTACCCACTCTGGTATTCTTGCCTGGAGAATCCCATGGACAGAGGAGCCTGGTGGGCTACAGTCCATGGGGTCGCAAACAGTCAGAGACGACTGAGCAACTAACACTTTCAAGAAAACATTGCCCTATTAATGTTGTAAGAGTAGGTGATAAAGACCTCTCATTGACCTTCAGAAGCAGAACAGGACAGATTTAACCTGAGGCTCCAGAATACAGCTAGCTTTTCACCTTATTTGTTTCTCTAACGAAAGGACTTAGGTCACAGCCAACAAAGACCATCTGGTGCTGTCTCTCCTTCCAGAGAATGTCTGGGATGGACTTTCCAGAGAAGCGGGTACATGAGAAACCCTCCCAAGTTCAAGCTACTCCCATTTCCAGCAGAAACTCATCAGTGTCTAATCTAGAATGCCGCCTAGGAGATGCCCACATGCTCTAACTGTTTATTTACCCTCTGCACCCACATCTCTACCCATAACCCCAGACCAAGAGATTTATTTTCATTTGTCTGTAGCCTTGACCCCAAGCCAACAGATTTTAAGATAGCAGCATATACAATGTAACTCTTAAAATCAGCAATTTGGGATAACTTTGGGATTAGTAAAGCCTTTAGGATTAGGTGGCTCAGATGGTAAAGAATCTGTCTGCAGTGCAGGAAACCTGTGTTTGATTCCTGGGTTGGAAAGATCCCCTGGAAAAGGGAATGGCTACCCACTCTAGTATTCTTGCCTGGAGAATTCCACAGACAGATGATCTTGGTGGGCCACAGTCTTTATGGGATCTCAAAGAGTCAGACACAACTGAGTGACTAACACTTTCACTCCTCACTTCAGGATTAGTAAATCTGCTCTCACATGGCAAAAGCTGGTAGGCACCTTCCCCAAAGCTAGCTCCTCTTTCTCCTCCCTCACAGAACCCCAATTCCTGGAAGGCCTTCACCCTCCTCCACACATTCCTCCCTCCTGGAATTCCACAGCCAGGAACTCCAGGAATGCTGTGTCCATTCCTGGCCCTAGGATGTGCCAAATGGAAGGGGAAGGAGAGTTTTATGGGTGGATCCTACCAAGAAGTCACACCCATCGATAGACTTCTCTTCACCTGAGGATGCACTGAGTGTAGCTGGCCCCAGTGACCCACCTTTCGCCTTTGGCCTTCCCAGTTCCTGATGGCACTGGTCCATCCTAAGCACTCTGGGCACTCACTGCACACTACTGCCACAGGAAGAACTTCTAGAACCCGACAGATGCCCACGTGCATCCAGAGAGAGCTCATTGCAGTGGGACCTATGCATCCACGTTTCTAAAGTTCTCCAGGTGACTGTAACGTGTTAACCCCAGTAGTCAGACTCAGTCTCCAAGATGCTGTGGGAGAACCTGGAGCTCAGGATCATCCTTTGGAAACCTTTTCATCATCTGGTGTGAGGCTGAATGGACGGTCTAGCCTCTCAGCGAGAATCTCTCAGACGGGTTCTCATCTTTTAGTTACATATGGTCTTCATGATCTGTCCTCTTGAGCAGGGAAAAAAAAAAAAACCAACATATTTCTTCATATATAATTCCCTGTACACCCTTCAGGGCTCTCTTCATAACATCTGCCCTGACATCCTGCTCCCCTGCTCCCATGATTCTTGACCAAACCAGCAAACAGTCCTAATCTAAGTCTCTTCTTGGAAGGACTGAGATGAGAAACAACTTTCCAGGGAAAGAAAGAAACTGGGCACAAAGGGATGAGGAACCCCTTGGAGCACTGGCAGAGGCGGGTTGCCTGCACAGGCAGGGCGGCGCCCTTGGGTCCTGCCACCTGCCCACCCTCGGCCGAGCCAGATATGCAGTGTGCTCGCACCGGCTAGCTGATCGTCACTGCGCCCGGCATGGTGGGGTGGGGACTGTGTCCCTCCTCGACGTTGTAGCCCAGCCATCCGGTGGATTACAGGAGCGAGTGGAGCAGCAGCACTTGGAAGAATGAGACCGCTGAGAAGGGCGCTGCTGTAGCCCGGGGGTGCTGCTGAGAGGGTAACAGGCAGGGTCTCCAAACCGACGAAACAGGCTGCAAGTGGCAGACATTTTTCCTCTCTCTCTTAAGTGGTAGGAGGAAACAAACTAGAGATATATATTTTTTGCCCTTCTCTATACAAATTTAAAAAGAGGTTTCTCTTAAAATACTGTGTTGCCATAATGACACCTGGTTCCACCTGAACTTAACTATTCTTAAACCTTGAGCTAACCAATGCATTTTTCTTATGGAAATGTTTGTCTTAAGCTATGTTAATGTACTATGCATTTACCCCAGACTCTGTCTTCAAGTCGGTTCACCTAAAGGCTCAGAAGTGACTTGACAAACCAGTATGTTATACTCATACATTGTTCTCTTAATCTATGTTGATGAAACTATATATTTGTATGGGAATCTGCCTTTCTTCAAGATTCATGTCAGTCGTTTTATGGCCCGGGATGACTCACCTGGTGCCAAGATTATCTCAAAATGCATCTTGTGGGTGAGGGGCCTGGTGCCATTCTCTGAGTTTTGAGACATTTCCTTCCTTTAATTAGCAGACCGCTAGTAGCTATATAACATCCTACTAAAGACTAGCAGGGGGTATTCTTTCTGCCCTCTTCTGATATCTGTGTCAGAAGCTTTCTCTGTCTCCTTTATACTGTAATAAAACTTTATTACACAAAAGCTCTGAGTGATCAAGCCTCGTCTCTGGCTCCAGATTGAATTCTTCTCCTCTGGAGGCCAAGAATCCCAGTGTCTTTTCATGGTTAAGCAACAACCTTTCACTCCCCTGGGTGGGCCCATGGGCAGCACGGGCTGGCCTGTAGGTGATGGGCCTGGCAGATGCCCTGTGTCACGCTCCGCTCTCTATCTTGTTGTAAGTGGAGATCCAACATGTCCTACTACTTGCTTATTGAATTCCAGGGAGAATCACGTCAACATTTCTAAATTCAGCTTAAATGCTTGAAGACCTCTCCCTGAGTCCTGCCTCCAATTAGCCTGCTCCAGTTCAAGCATCCTCACCAGACTTTTTCCTATTATCACCATGTAATGAGAGAATGAATGATACTATCAAATGATGTTTCACACACCTTGTTTAGGGCTATAAATCGCCTGATTATTCTTCTGTCCCACGGCCAGTCAAATCACACCCCATGGAGGTAATGAGGAACAATGTTCAAATTCCAGAAGCCCAAGTCACAGGCTTTGTCACTCTCCCAAATCCTGGAGTGTGTCTCCTGGAACTCATATTACAATAGATGGTCATTGCGTTTTCTTCTGTTTTGCACATTGCACCTAACTTGGGTAGCTATTTATTACTTCTCAGCATCTATGGGTGTCCACTGAATGGAAACTTGAGAGCAGAATTAGAGCATCTGATCACTGGGTCACAAGGCCACCTCTTGACCACCTCCCAACTCCCATTCTCATGGAAACCTGCTCATTTCAACTCTGGGCCCACCTACATGGATATTCCAGATTTTAAGGATAAAGTACTTCTCAAGATGTTTTGATGCTCATCTGTTTGAGGAATCTTGTTTCTATTTGATAGGAGGAGCTTGGGGTCTTAGAAACTAGTGAAGGAATGGCATATCCCCTTAACTCCAACTTCCACTATCATCTTATTCTAGATACTACAAAAAACTTTCAGAAAAAGCATTGTGGAAATGAACAAAGATCACTCCAGTGAGAACAAGCAAAGGCTATTTATTTAGAGACTGCTTTAGAAAGCGAGTAAGAGATCACTTTTGGCAGAGTTTCAAAGGTAGGCTAAGGAGTGGGAAAACTTCATGGAGTAAAAAGGGGGAGGCTTCAGGTGTGCCTGGGTCAGAGACTGTGGTCTAAAGAGGCTGGGATCAGGCTAGCAAGAAGCCAGACATCCTTGGTGATTCATCAGGGAACATTCTTGACTTTCTCTGGTTGGTCCTCAGTTGGAAAAGGAGATTAAAAAAAATTAGGGAAGCTGGCAGTTATGAAGTTGGCTGATTGCTACAGAAGTGGTGGTTTGACTTCTCAACAGGCTGCTGGCCGTGGGTCCATGCTCTATTGTCACATATGACAGCATGTATTGTCAGTTGTAAATGCAGTCTCTCTGAGTTCCATCGGCCTGGGGGTCGTGGAATCACAGGGAGCATTTTCTCAGAACCTGGGTGGTGGAAACAGCAGAGGTCACTGGTGATCTGTCACGTCCACCCTCCAAACAGGGCTGAGCTAGAGAGGTTCCCCCAGGCACCGCAGGGCACCTGGCCCAGGGACCGAGTATTAGAAAGACCCAAACCGTCCAAGGGGATTAAACTTGGCCCGCTTCCCCACCCCTGTGTCCTCCGTGCTACTGGAAGGGGAGGGAGCATCCATCCTGAGGCTGTATCTCCACCATCCGCAGATGGTCTTGAACCTGAGCACAGCAGAGGACACCCACCAGGCCCCCTGGGACTCAGGATTCTAATAGTGTAGCTGGAAACTGCTGAAAGATTTCCAGGGTCACTGTTAAGTTCTTTGCTAGTCATTAAAAAAAATCAGCTCTATTTTTATTTATTTATTTATTTATTTTTAATGGAAGGATAATTGCTTTACAATATTGTGCTGGTTTCTGCCATGCATCAACATGAATCAGCCATAGGTATACATATGTCCCCTCCCTTTTGCACTTCCTTGCCACCTCCCTCCCCACCCCACCCCTCTGTAACAAACAGAGCCCCAGCTTGAGTTCCCTGAGTCATACAGCAAATTCCCACTGGTTTTCTATTTTATATATGGCAGTGTTTATGTTTCCATGCTACTCTCTCCATTTGTCCCACCCTCTCCTTCTGCCTAAGCTCCATTTTTATATAGCCTAGATTGGAAGAGAGGTTTGAGAGGCATCAGGGGCTTGAGAAAATGCCCAGAAGGGGGTCAGGACTGTCAGGAAGTCCCGAGTGGCCGAAGCATGTTCATCCTTTATTCGTGTGACTAATGGATACTGAGACCCTCCTACAGCCCAGGCTCTGTGGCGAGCACTGGACAGTCTCCACCGTGGGGATGAAGACGACGACCCGGAAGCCTGTGGGGAGTGAACACACAGGCAGTGGTGCTGTACGATTAGCAACAGGGGGAGCGGTGGGGGGTGCCTGGAGAGGATTAGAAGGGAAAGGTCGTGAGGCAGGGCTCCTGGTGATTAGAGGGTGACCAGTCACCGCCCCCCAGGCATTACCCCCTGGACTACGGGAGTCGGAACTGCCAGCAGTCCCAGTGAGGGCGGTGCTCACACCTCCTCTCCCATGGCTGAGCCCTAAATGCACTGTCTCCTCTTACGGGAACACTCTTCATCCAATTTTGTGCCTGACTAACTCTGACTCATCTTCCAAGTGACTGCCTTCCCTGATGCCTTAAAACTGGGGGAGGCCCCTCCCCAGAGCTCCTTCCCAGCGCAAGCCCCCCTCCCCCTGCCTGGTAGCACCCTGTTAACTGCAGTCACCCCCACGCTCTGTTCACGCTGTGAGGGGCCCTCGGCCAGTATGGACGAAAAAGTGGACACGTGGAATGGCCTGCTTGCTTACCTGAAACCCCTGTAGATACAAATTCCCCAACAACCAACACTGCCTGGCACGTGACAGCGTTCCGTAACCATGGGGAGGGCAGGAGGGAGAAAACGGAAATGACCGCCCACCTTCTATGCATCCTTTGACCCACTTGGCCCCTGGTGGTTCAGATGGTAAAGAATCTGCCTGCAATGTGGGAGACCCAGGTTCAATCCCTGGGTCGGACAAATCCCCAGGAGAAGGGAATGGCAACCCACTCCAGTATTCTTGCCTGGAGAATTCTGTGGACAGAGGGTCCTGGTGAGCTGCAATCCATGGGGTTGCAAAGAGTCGACACGACTGAGTGACTAACCCTTTCAGATGCTTTGCCCCCTCTGTACCCTCCACATCCATTCTGGCCCCAGAAGGGTCTGATAGTGAGTCTTGTGCATGCATGCTAAACTGACCTTTAATATAAAAGACTTTGAAGTAACCCGCCATGATTTGTTTCTTCAAACTCAGTAGTCGACGTCCTGCAAGCACATGTTTGGGTGCGAATAGTCATGAACTCCTCATAGAGAGGATAGGCTGTGTGGTGACTCTGGCTTCATGGTGCTGTGACACAGAGTGTAAAGGAGCTGAGATTTGCCATTAGGCATTTTTAGCCTTTTATTTATGATTGTGAAATGAAGGGCGGTGTCCCTTTCTGACATTCATCTGAGTAGAGGAAACTGCGGAGGTGGGGAGCCGTCTCTCCCAGGCAAGGAGGGTGCTGCAGAAATGCATGGGCTGGTCCTGAGGCTCTGCCCCCCCTAACCCCACCGCCCCCACCAGTGTAAAAGGGAGGGGCTGCAGGGCTGGACCACGGCAGGGCCTGGCACACACTGCCTTCAGTGGCTGGAGACCCGGGCTGGGGACACCTCAGTGGGGCCCTTCCTTCCTCCCAGACCCCTCCCTTCCCTGCCAAGCCCGAGCACGAGTTTAGCTCCCTTCCGCTCCCATCTTCTTTTTCTGCAAGGATGGAGTCCTGGATGCAAGGACCCCAGGACATTCTAACTGTGCCTTTGCCCCACGCCCCACCCCACGCCACTCCACCTGTCCAGAGTTTCCTGTACCTGAGCCCCTTATAGAAAAGGAAGGCTCTGCTCAAGTGAAAAACACCCAGCTTCAAGCTACAATGTGGGGCAGTGTCTAGGATTGGAAAGAGGAAAGATGAGGGAAGTTGCTCTAGTAATTGTGTCGAATCCAGGGTCTTTATATTTTTACATATATGTATAAATGATTGCATTTTACTCAGTAAAATCATGACAAACTGAGCAAGGGGAGAAAAAAAAGTCCTATAAACATTTAGTTCAACTGAGTAAAAATCATAATTACTATCATTGTTTTTAAATTGCACAGCTACGGCACAGCATTAAACACATCTATATTTCAACCACGTAAGTTTTATTTGCTTGACACAAAATTCCAGTTGTATGTTCCACCTTCATATTGTATTCTTCGGATAATATGACATGATATGATGCTTTGTTCACAATTAGCAAGAGTGTGGATTGTGAGCAGGGAATGCGGAGGAGAGAAAAGGATTATTTGTTCAGCCAGTGCAGAGTCCACTGGCTGTTCTGGAAAAATCCATAAGGCTCAGTTTATTTTATAAACATCTTGATCTAGAGCAAGGAGAGTCTGAATTTCTGTAGTGTTCATGCTTTATGGTAACACATTGTAAATTGGACTTAGCTAGTAGCAAAATACAGTGACGTGTTCTGATTACTAAAACAGACTAATTCTCCCTGCTAAATAAGAAAAATTTCACAAATGACTATAATCAGACATTGAAATAGGCTCCAGGGAAAGAGAGGGAAGCAACGTTACTCATGTCACTTAAAATTAAACCAAGCCACCAATTGATCTGCCTCTCCGGCTGTTTGTCCTTTTCTGAACGATGCTACAGGAATCAATATTAGAAACAGGCAGGGGAAGAGAGACATAAAGCAGTTTGTCGGCATAATTGTTTCACTATAAATCTGCAGAAAAAGAAAAGGGGTTCAAATCAAGTACAACATTGAATCCCAGACCCTCCTAAGAGTACCTTTGTAAAATGGTGTGCTTGTCATTACAGAGTTTGACAGACTCGTGAAGCAAAATTGTAATGGAATCGTAGATGTCGTTGAGGAAGCTGTGTGTATTTATGGGAATCAGATAAACCTGAGTGGAAATTCCTGCTCTGCTACTCATCGGCGTTTTGTTCCTGGGGGTCCTCATCCAGAAAATGAGGAATAATGACAGACCGCCCGCCTCATTGGGCGGCTGAGAAGATTAAACAGAATGAAGCACGTGATGCTTTTAGCTCGCAGAACAGCATCTAGTAACACTGAGTAAGCTCCGTGGGGCTCCGGCCGCCTTGTTCACGCTGGACCCCAGGGCTGATCCCAGCGCGGGGCTCATGACAGATGCCCCCCCTCCCCCAGACACAGGGTAAATGGATTAGGTAGCGAATGGTAGCTGACCTGATATTACTGTTTTACACCATTCAGTGTTGAAATGGCCGTGCGGTATTTCATTACGTGGATGTAACTTCTTTAACGTTCTGTCTCCCTGCTTCTCTGGATATTCTGTGTTTTGCATAACTGCCTCTGTGGTGAGCATCTCTCGCCATGCAGCTTTGTCTGGAGGAGCAGGGCTTCCTAGCATGACAGGATAACACCTGAATCTGAAAAACACATCCTGAGCGACTTAAAAGCTATGATACCATTCTGTAGAATCAAGGAAAGTCACAGTGCTGGAGCTGGAGGGGACCTTGGGTCCCAGGTCCTCACGGGAGCCACACGAGGCTAAGCAGAAGTGGCCGCTGACGCCAGGTCTCGGACGGGAATCCAGGTCCTGGCTCCTGGGCCAGAGCACCTTTGCTCTAAACCAGTATTTGTGAATGCACACTTGCGTGCATACACGCAGATGCTACTGAGCGTGCACCCAGGCAGCCTGACCTTTACCCCAGATCACAAAAGGTTAGCGTTCAGGCCACCCAACCTCTTGTGTTTTCAGGTGAGGTTAAATGACTCAGAGAGCTTTGTGGAACATTGTGGTGTCTTTTCCTGCTGTGGAAATTTGAACAGAAGGGCATGAGATGAGTTGTCGCTGGAAAAGGCTACCAGTTTCACTGCCAAGAAACCACACACGCACACAGCATCACTTACCTGAGCAAATTCAATCCAAATTCCTGAAATCCAGTTCAACAATGTCACTGAGGTCACCAGATGAAGGGAAAGTGGCTCCTACCGATTGGATTATAAAATATGGGCCCCCACAGAAAAGCCTCCTCACAGTCGGCAGAGATGCCTGAAGTCTCCTGGGTGCCATGCGGAGACACAGGGTCCTCTGTCCAGGGGAGAGAGCTGGGAGGGATGGGGTGGTGGATGGCCAGAGCCGCCCTGGGTCACTGTGCAGGCAGAGGCATCCCCGCCTGGCTCTCAGTGGAGAAGCCAGGTAGGGGGCGAATCACAAAGGAGGGAGGGACCTTCAAGATCAAACCATCTAAACCCCTCATTCTGCAAGAGAGGAACTTGGCCCTGAGGAGGGATCTGAGCTGTTCAGTCCCATAACTGGCTGGTGTCTGAGGCTGTCCTGACTTCTGCTCAAACATCCCCCATCACATCTGTCTTCTCCATCCTCAAAAATTAATGTTCAGTTGTTTTCAGCATTACAAGCATTTGCCCAAGTGTGCGTCATATTCAGGACTTCCCAAGTGGTGCTAGTGGTAAAGAAACCACCTGCCAAGGCAGGAGACATAAGAGACAAGTGTTTGAGCCCTGGGTCCCCTGGAGCAGGGCATAGCAACCCACTCCAGTATTCTTGCCTGGAGAATCCCACTGACAGAGGAGCCTGGAGGTCTATGGTTCATAGAGTCACAGAGAGTCGGACACAACTGAAGCGACTTAGCACGCAACTCGTGTCACGTTCATAATAATGAGCCTAACAACCCACAGCAGTCATCCTATGACGTTCGGCAGATGTTGTATGTTCCCACTGCGATGAATGACAATAAGGTGACCATGAGCTTCTTTAGCAGAGATTCCTGTGTTGTACCTGACCTGGGATTCAGGCATGTCTGGGGAAAGGAAGTTATCCCAGGATGTCTGAGGACAGAACTCCTTCAAGGGAAGAGAGGGCAGGACAAGAAGCCCATTCTGGAGCTGAGGGCAGTGCAGGTTTAGGTGCGGTGTGGAGACCGTCCATCAAGCGACCTAACGCGTAGTCAGTCCCTGGAAAACAACTACAAGCAAAGAGGGAGATTTGCTGCATTAACTCGGCAGGCAAAGGAGCGGCTGGCAGACACCAGGAGTGTCAGGGAGAGGGGGCATCTTTGGCATAGCGGGCCTGCTCTGGTGGCCCCACAGTTGTGCTACTTCTGGAGAAAAGCTCTAGCCTCCTGCAGGGACCCCTGCAGAGACCCCAGACTGCAGCAGCAGCTCAGCTATGATGGCAGAGAGCACCCAGACTTGGACGGTGTAACCCAGACTCAGACAATGTAACCAGCAGCGAGCACCAGGGCCGTCTGCCTTTGTGCCCAAGGAGGGCAAAGTTAGCAGGGCCTTTGCATCAGACAGGAGGACCACCACACAGGGCACTGCCGGGGGACCCCAGCCGTGGTTGGGGGGACACTTTGAGAGAATGCAAAGATGGAGGCTCCTGCAAAGACACAGCCAGGACAATGCTGCTTTATTGATGTCAAGATACCCTCCCCCACAAGGCCAGTGTTGGCGGATCTACCAATGTCCCTTTATCCATCCATCCATCTGTCTTTGAGGCGGAATCATCCAAAGAGAGGGAAGATGAGACACCAGGAGACAGGGCTCCCGGCCTTTGCTTCTGCACTTGGCCAAATTCCCTCTGGGCTGCCCTGGGACTGGAGGGAACAGAACTATGACAAAGCTGATTTGTATTCTGCTAGCCAAGGGAAAACATAATTAACACGGCAGCTCGACTCAGCAGGGCCCATGGGAACGGCCAAGAGGGAAAGGGCTCCCTTAGGTCAAGGTGATGGCAGCGAGAAGACAGGGCCAGCTTCCTAATCCCGCAGCAAGCCTCCTCTCCAATGGCCACAAATCAGTAAAGGGGAAAGGGAATGAACCCGGGCAGCCTCTTCCCTGGGAGTCACAGGAGAGAATCCGGAAGAGTGGTGGAGATTCCCGCTGCTCAGTCTCACACCCCCAAGGGAGGGGACTCTCCACTAGGTCTTGCTGCTCTTGCAGCCCTGATCACATGCCGTCTGGCAGAGACAAGAAACCTCCCATAACCAGGGAGTCAAATCTGTTGTTGTATTACACATACACTTCACTTACCGTCCCATGTCAAGTGACAGAAGATAAACGGATATTCGCAAGCCCCAGAAACTGAGTTGTGAAGGTTGGGATCAATCTTGAGCTGCTCCCCACCTACTACTACTACTACTAAGTCGCTTCAGTCATGTCCGACTCTGTGCGACCCCATAGATGGCAGCCCACCAGGCTCCCCCATCCCTGGGATTCTCCAGGCAAGAACACTGGAGTGGGTTGCCATTTCCTTCTCCAATGCATGAAAGTGAAAAGTGAAAGTGAAGTAGCTCAGTCGTGTCCGACTCTTCGAGACCCCATGGACTGCAGCCTACCAGGCTCCTCCATCCATGGGATTCTCCAGGCAAGAGTACTGGAGTGAGGTGCCATTGCTTTCTCTGGCTCCCCACCTACCGGACTCCTAAAAAGTGCAAAAGAAAGATACTTCCTAATGCATCCCACTGGCCCTTTTCTTCCCCTCTGGTGACTCATTTACATTTAGAGACTATTTGCAAAGCTTTATAGATTTGTATTTACTTAACATTATCTTAGCCTTTTTGATACATTTGACTGGAGTGTTCTCTAAAGTTTTAAATGATTTTAGCTTTTTTTTTTTTTTATGACTTTCACAAATTAGTGCTCAGCTTCTCGTGACTTGAAACTCCTTTACCTCTCACTCAGGGGCCAAGACAAAGCCTGGAAGAAGGGTCCCCTCTCCCTTCCTGCCCATATGTACCCATGTATGGCCTTCTGCACTCGTATCTGTGTATTTAGGCATCGTCAAATTTTTGGTTTCAGTATCTGCCTTTCCTATGAGACCAGATTCATTTATTCATTCATTCTACAAAAGCTGAAGGAATATGGATACTGGATTTGAATCCAGTATCAAAACTGTGTCTGATTAGTTCTATCTAATTTCAGACTTTATATAAATCCCAGACATAAACAGTTTATGAAAAATAATAGCTTAATTCCAGTCCTGACTGAATAAGATGGTGATATTAATGAAATGATTTGATACAGTTTAATCTAGTGTTCAGTTCAGTTAAGTCACTCATTCATGTCCGATTCTTTGCAACTCCATGGACTGCAGCACGCCAGGCCTCCCTGTCCATCACCCCTGGAGTTTACTCAAACTCATGTCCATTGAGTCGGTGATGCCATCCAACCATCTCATCCTCTGTTGTCCCCTTCTTCTCCTGCTTTCAATCTTTCCCAGCATCAGGGTCTTTTCAAGTGAGGCAGCTCTTCGCATCAGGTGGCCAAAGTATTGGAGTTTCAGCTTCAACATCAGTCCTTCCAAAGAACACTCAGTACTGATCACCTCTAAGATGGACTGGTTGGGTCTCTTTGCAGTCTAGGGGACTCTCAAGAGTCTTCTCCAACACCACAGTTCAAAAACTCTAATCTTACCAAGAGAAATAAGGAGGTTTTATCCAGACAAAGGGAAGATAACTAGGCCATTCATATATGACCAAAAGCAAATCCCTTATGATTATACAGTAGAGGTGAGGAATAGATTCAAGGGATTAGATCTGGTAGACAGAGTGCCTGAAGAACTATGAACAGAGTTTTGTAACATTGTACAAGAGGCGGTGACCATCCAAAGAAAAAGAAATGTAAGAAGGAAAAGTGGTTGTCTGAGGAGGCTACACAAATAGCTGAGGAAAGAGCAAAAGGCAAGGGAGAAAGGGAAAGATACACCCAGCTGAATGCGGAGTTCCAGAGAATAGCAAGGAGAGATAAAAAGGCCTTTTTAAATGAACAATGAAAAGAAAGAGAGGAAAACAATAGAATGGGAAAGATTAGAGGTCTCTTCAAGAAAATTAGAGATACCAAGGGAACCTTTCATGCAAGGACAGGCATGATAAAAGACAGAAATGGACCTAACAGAAGCAAAAGAGATTAAGAGGAGGTGGCAAGAATACACAGAAGAGCTATACAAAAAAGGTCTTAATGATCAAGAAAACCAAGATTGCGTGATCACTCACCTAGAGCCAGACATTCTGGAGTATGAAGTCAAGTGGACCTTAGGAAGCGTTACCATGAGCAAAGCTAGAAAAGGTGATGGAATTCCAGCTAAACTATTAAAATCCCCAAAGATAATGCTGTTAAAGTACTGCATTCAATATATCACCAAATTTGGAAAACTCAGCAGTGGCCACAGGACTGGAAAAGATCAGTTTTCATTCCAATCCCAAAGAAGGGCAATGACAAATAATATTCAAACTACCATATAATTGTGCTCATTTCACATGCTAGTAAGGTTATGCCCAAAATCCTTCAAGCTAGGCTTCAACAGTAATGTTAACTGAGAACTTCCAAATGTACAAGTTGGATTTAGAAAAGGCAGAGGAACCAAAGATCAAATTGCCAATACCCAATGGATCATAGAAAAAGCAAGTGAATTTCAGAACACTGTCTACTTCTGTTTCATTAACTGTGCTAAAGCCTTTGACTATGTAGATCACAATAAACTGTGGAAATTCTTAAAGAGAGGGGAATACCAGGTCACCTTACCTGCCTCCTGAGAAACCTGTATGCAGCTCAAGAAGCAACAGTTAAAACCAGACATGGAACAAGGACTGGTTCCAAATTGGGAAAGGAGTACGTCAAGGCTGTATACTGTCACCCTGCTAATTTAATTTATATGCAGAGTATATCATGTAAAATGCTGGGCTGGATGAATCACAAGCTGGAATCAAGATTGCTGGGAGAAATATCAGCAACCTCAGATATGCAGATACCACTCTAATGGCAGAAAGTGAAGAGGAACTAAACAGTCTTTTGATGAGGGTGAAAGAGGAGAGTGAAAAAGCTAGCATAAAACTCAACATTCAAAAAACTATATCATGGTATCCAGTCCCATCACTTCATGGCAGATAAAAGGGGAGAAAATGGAAACAGTGTCAGATTTTATTTTCTTGAGTTCCAAAATCACTACAGACAGTGACTGCAGCCATGAAATTAAAAGACGCTTGCTCCTTGGAAAGAAAGCTATGACAAATCTAGACAGCATTGTAAAAAGCAAAGACATCACTTTGTGCACAAAGGTCCATCTAGTCAAAGCTGTGGTTTTTCCAGTAGTCATCTATGGATGTGAGAGTTGGACCATAATGAAGGCTGAGCGCTGAAGAACTGATGCTTTCGAATAGTAGTCTTAGAGAAGACTCTTGAGAGTCCCTTGGACAGCAAGATCAAACCCATCAATCCTAAAGGAAGTCAATCTTGAATATTCATTGGAAGGACTAATGCTGAAGTTGAAACTCCAATACTTTGGCCACCTGATGGGAAGAGCTGACTCATTGGAAAAGACCCTGATGCTGGGAAAGATTGAAGGCAACAGGAGAAGAGGGTGGTAGAGGATGACATGATTAGAAGGCATCATCAACTCAATGGATATGAATTTGAGCAAACTCTGGGAGATATGAAGGACAGGGGAACCTGGCGTGCTGCAGTCCATGGGGTCAAAGAGTCCGACAGGACTTAGTGACTGAACAACAACAGTAACATCCAGACAAAAGGAAATGAAAACCCCCCACTGGTGATGCAGGAAGGCTGCCAATGTGCAGAGGTTGACATGCCTCTCAGAGGCACTTTATTAATAAGTAATAGTGCTAATGTCTTTTATCTTCAAGTTTCAGTTGTTTTAAGAAGAGATTTTTCCAGTGAGGAGTCTGTGAGTACTAACTGGCTCCTGCTGTCTAACCCACCCTTCCTGTTTGGTTGATAAAAAAGAAAAAAGTCAAAAATAATACGTATATCTCAAATCAAGTGTCAAGTCATTTAAACAACTCCTGGATGCAAGCTTCTCATTTTCTCCCTGTCCAGAGCCATCTTTGAGGATCTAAGTGCCATAAAATGTGAATCCACAATTCCTTAGGGAACATTATAAAGTTAACTGGTTTTAACCTTAAAATGTCATCATTTACAGGGAAATCATTCTTTCAGATGTTTTCAAACATAAAACCATTCAAGCTCATTGACAGAATCCCAGTAGTGTGGAAAGAAACCTACCAAGCTTATCTTTCTTCCTCTTTTTGGAAAAGATCCATTGCATTTGTTAACTGTGAAGCCAATGACTTTACTTCCCTGAGCAAGGCAGGCGCTTTGGCCAGGAAAGATAAGAACCTCTCTCTCCCTGGGTGACTCTTGGGTCTACTCGCTTAGGAAAGGGTATGAAGGGGCCTCACCGAGATGCATTCATGCATTCGCTCAGTCAGTGCATGTTGGAGGACTGGCCCAGGGTGCCAGGGGAGCTCCTGACAAACAGTACCAGAGGACACCCTGGGTTTCCCTTCCTTCTTCCCTGGGGCTGCAGCCCCAATGCCCAGTAAACCTGGCCAGGTCCCCTGCTGGACACACAGACCCCCTCACCCTCCTCTGCTTTGCCCTCTGATTCCCTGGGAGGCATCACTACAGTCCCCAGGGAGAGCCCTCCCCGCCCCGCCCCCGGCAGATCCTGGAAGCCCCCCTCCTCCTGACACTCTGCCCCTCTCCCCACCAGGAACATCAGGCTGTTTCCTCTCTGAGTCTGGAAGATCTCTCCTAAGACACCATATGTTCCTTTAAGCTTAGTGGTTCCCAAACTTGCATGCCCAGTGCTGGACAGCTGCAAAGAATAACTGGGGAATTCCTTAAAAATGCAAATTCTCTGACCTTGCCCCAGCCCTGCTGGGAATAGAGACAATTATGATACAAAGCCAGGTTTGGGAGCCACTGCTTCCAGTTACCGCATTATTTTTGTTTGGTCTTTTCAGAATCAGCAGGCCTTTTGCTCTGCTCCTTCTTCCAAGAGCTGACTCTTCTTATCTGCTTCTTACTCATCTCTCCAAAGCCTTCCTCTCAGGTCTTTCTAATCTCACCATAGAACTCTCTACTCGTTACTGCACAGAGTAAAAAGGGTTGGGTTTGTGTGTTTCCAGTCAGCTCTGGGCCCTGCACCATGCAGAGAGTATGCTACAGATTGCATTTTAAGGACACTTCACTGTTAAATTCCGAGCTTAGCTCTGTGGTTTCTCTGCGGTGAACAGGCTCTTAATCACACTCCCTGCAGTACCTTCTGAGCCAAAGGAGGAAGAGGAGCAACTGATCACAGAGACATTTTTAAAAGTTCTTAAACTGTATTGATTTCATCTTTATTATGGCTGCAATGTGGAGGTTTTTTTTTTGTTTGTTTGTTTTTTGGTTTGGTTTGTTTTTTTCTTTAATTTATAGACAGTGAAATTCACCCTTTCTGGTGTAGAGTTCAAGGAGTTTTGACAAATACATATATTCAGGTAACCAACACCCCAAAAACACAGAGAACCCTCACGTGTCCCTCATTCCCTTTATAGGCAACCCCTCCCTCCGCTCTGAGCCCATGGGAGCCCCTGAGCTGTTTTCTGTCCCTATATTTTGCTTTTCCCAAAGTGACATATAAATGGAAGCGCACTGTATGTCAGCTGCAGCATTTTGAAAGATTGTGTATTTAAACAAATATGGACGAAAGGGCAGTTTCTTCTTAATTTTTTGGTTTCTGGCACTTATAATCTGTTACGATGTATCATTTTTGTGGCTCATGATCCTTTTTGCAGCATGTGTGATCTATTAGAAAATCAGGATGAAGCAGGCATGTCATCTTGTCCTTCATTAGCTAAACACAAACTAGCAGGGCCCTTTGAAAAGGTCAAGTTGCGGTTTCCTAATTTCCTCTCTCGTGGCCAAAATATTCCCTCCTCCCACTTCTCCTCCCTCCTCACCTACTACCCTCTGCAAACTCCTGTCTCTGATGAGCGCAGTCGTTGGGGGGAGGTACCATTCCCTGCCAATGGACCAGGAGGCTTTGCAAGGTTCATGTTGCCAAAGCCTTCTGCTGATCTGAGTAAGCATCTTCTGGCCTCTTTCCTACCATTCCTGGCTTCCCTTTCTTTGAGAAACAACATGTAGACAAAAGAAAAGGACTTGATTTATAGGATGCCAGAATATTAAGATGCTCTGGGAACAGTATTTAAGGAGATTCCTTTGGAAAACTAAACAGAGAGCAACCATATGATCCAGCAAGCCCGCTCCCAGGCATATATCCAGAAAAAAAAAAAAACCATCATCTGAAAGGATACATGCATCTCCATGTCCATCGCAGCACTATTTACAATAGCCAGGACATGGACGTAAACTAAATGTCCGCTGATGGAGGAATAGATACAGATGTGGTCCATATACACCATGGAGTGTTACTCAGCCATAAAAAAGAACAAAAGAATGTCATTTGCAGCCACATGGATGGACCTAGAGATTATCAAGCTGAGCGAAATAAGTCAGAGAAAGACAAATATCATGTCACTTATATGTGGGATCTAAACAAGGGATGGTACAGATGAGCCTACTTGCAAAACAGAAACTAAGTCATGGAGGTTGAAAACAAACTTGTGGTTACCAAGGGAAAGGGGGCAGGGGATAACCTGGGGGACTGGGGTTGACATATCCACACCACTGTAGATAGGAGGTGGCTGGTAGGGACCTACTGTCTAGCACAGGGACTCCGTTCGGTGCTTCGTAATGACCCATGTGGGAGTGGAGTCTGCAGGAGAGTGGGTATGTGTATATGTATGACTGATTCACACTGCTGTACAGCAGAAACTGGCACAGCATCAGAAATCAACTATACTCCAATGAAAATTTTAATTTTTTAATCCAGGAAGGTGTAGGATAACTTAACCCTTTCCAAAGGAGAAGAGAGGAGGAAGTGGGAAAGGAAAAACCAGTACGTGGGCTTTCCCACTCTCACCAAAGGAGGATAGACAGGTAACTCCCCGCTCAGCGTGAAGAAGATGCCCCTGGCCACAGGGAGTCACCACCTGAGGCTTGAGTGAGGCTGGAGGCAGAACTGAGTTCAAGGAAAGTCAGCCAGCATTAAATTTATCCTCCCAGATCCTAGAGTTAACCAAGCGTTCCTTAAAATATTTCTGCTCTGAACCAGGCTTTGAGGGTCTTTTCTTGTCAATAGCATCAACCCAGACACCCATTCCACGCCCATCCCGTGACTCATGTCCGCACAAGAACAGACATCATTTTCCAAGATGAAACAGACAGTGAAGAAAGGTTTCCCCCCACTCCCAAAAAAAGTCCAGGCTCTCAAAGCCCTCCTGGAAGATCAGCTCTATCTGGAAGTTTCTGACCGAGACAGTCTGGGAGGCGTCAGCTCCAAGCCCAAACCCCAGAAGAAGCAGGCTCCTCCGGTGCTGTCTGTTGCCAACACGCAGGCGGCTGCGAGTAAAAATTACATTTTACAAATATTCCAGTCCAGGTGTTAGATTTTGCCGTGAAAGGCGCGGTGTCTCGCGCTCTGCCGCCAGCCCAGGACTCCAGTCCGTGTTTTCCGCGCTCCCTTCACCTGCCTCGCCGTCGTCGGGGCTGGGGTCCTGCAGACCCCGGGCAGGCGGCCGCCGGCTGGAGGTACCCCTGCCGCCGCCGACAAAGCACGGCCCTCGGGGGAGTCCTGGAGTCCTACTGGGCCGGGGGGAGCTCCACGCGCATCACAGAAGCGAGGGGCGCACCTGAGCAGAGCTGACTGCCAGAGGCAAGTACTGCGGGCTGGAGGCTGAGACTTTGGAGAAGCTGAACCCCTGGAAGCGTGCACGCTGCCCGGGTTCGAGGGGCGCGTGGCGGGCAGACCGTGCGCGAGAGAGGGAGGCCGGGAGGGACCCAGGTGCCCAGCCAGCCGCGTGCAGGACCGGGGCTTGACTCCCTACCAGCGGTGCTTCTGGGGAAGAGATATCTGATTCCCCATCTGGTCTCTGCCAGGTCTGCTGTTCTTTGGGGAACAGAGTGACGGAGGGGTTCCATCACTTAGAGGGCTCCTGTGTGTTGTGACGTGCCAACCCTACACCCCAGGAGGCCACAGAGCAGGGAGCAAGAAAAATTAGCAAAACCTGGTACAAGATTGCTTGCTGCAGTGTGTGTGTGTTGTGTGTCTGTGTGTGTCTGTGTGTGAAAGCACAGCTGAGATTTACTTGGTGTGAACTGCTAAATGTTCGTTTGATTTTCCAGACTTGTTTAAGGAGGAGGTTTTTTAATCTAGAACCAATTAATTTGTTGTTATATAACAAAGATAATGATAATCAGTGCTTTCTATAAGCATAAACATATTTTCCAAAGTGGAAAATATTGCTAAAAAGGAGCCTGCCTTCTTTTGGAGGAAGGATATAGGCTATAGGTGCTTAGAATTGTTGTGTTGACGTCCTTGGTTTTGTATATTTCGCTTTATTTTTCTTAAGGAGTAAAAAGAGCATCAAATTGTGTGTTTGGTTTTCCCCTTTCGAAACTTAGCATGGTGTTTGGTTCTCCCTGAAAAAGGCTTCAATTTTTCTGCCTCTCGTTTGGCAGGCGGCTCTCAGGACTTCCGATTCCCTCTGAGTGGGGACGGGTTCCCGCAGGCAGTGGGTAAAGAATAGAACTGATTCTCGCTTTTTCCTGGCACAATACCTCATCATCAACGTTAGCCCTTCAGAAGCTCAGTCTTCTGAACAGGTGTCGTTTCTTCCCACGTTTTCTATTGTTTTACACCATTAGCAATTGAAAGGAAGCTCTGCTTCTGATTGGAGTGGGGGGTGGGAATCATGGATTCCATCCCAGGGATTCGCCACCTTTTCTGTGCTCTGTATATAACGGGATGAGATGGGGAGACAGCCACTGCTTCTCCAGGTCCATCTTTACTTTGTCCAGAACAAGGGAAACCAGAAGGCCTTGGTCCAGTGCTCTGGGAGCTAGGAGCTCTCCTTGAGCAAGTCCAGTCATTTCAGGTGGAGGACTGGCTAGCCCTCCAGTGGCCATTTCCTCTGCCCGAGTCAGTGGATTCTGACCCATAATCACCGCTGACCTGGGAGTTCAGTGCGCATATCATACACAGGTAGCTCTGAGCCTGAAGTGCGGTGGCAGCCAATCAAAAAACACAAACCTGACTTTGGCAAAGCTCAATCCTCATGTTCTTTTTAGTCCTACTATAATAACACCAGTCACCAGACTACACCTGTTCACTTGGGATGTTCGGGTTGGAAGTTCACCACATTCAGTCTGTTCCGGAGGGATTTCTTTCTTTTTAAATCCATATTGGAGCTGTACCACATAGACCCCGTCCCTGACCGTGTAGGTGTATTTGAAAGACTTATGTCTGGCTACTGGCTGATAGTTGAATCCTGAGCTGTGCTAAGTCACTTCAGTTGTGTCCGACTCTTTGCAAGCCTGTGGACTGAAGCCCACCAGACTCTTCTGTCCATGGGATTCTCCAGGCAGGGATACTGGAGTGGGTTGCCATGCCCTTCACCAGGGGATCTTCCCGACCCAGGGATCGAACCCTTGTCTTCCACGTCTCCTGCATTGCAGGTGGATTCTTTATCCACTGAGCCACCAGTTGAATCCTGAGGCTGCTCTAAATCCATAGTAGAACTGATAATGGCAACCATTTCTCAAAAATCGATTGTGCACCATTAACTAAGCTTAAGGATGTACTCATCTTGTCCCAGTTAACTCTCATAACATTCTTAAGGCTTGCCTAGTGTTGTCCCCACCTTACAGATCAGAAAACTGAGGCTTCAGAAAGATGAAGTTACTAACCTGGTATCACTCACCGCCTACATGGGGGGCCAGGTCTGTCTGACTCCTAAGTCCAGGGCCTTTCTGTATGGCCCTATCGCTTTAACCTACACATAATTTATATAGACTTCTTATGTTTGTGCATGCTCAGTTGCTCAGTCGTGTCCAACTCTTTGCAACCCTAATGGACTGTAGCCCACCTGGCTCCTTTGCCCATGGAATTTTCCAGGCAAGAATACTGGAGCGGGATGCCACATCCTTCTCCATGGCATCTTCCCAAGCCAGCGATAGAACCCATGTCTCTTGTGTCTCCTGCATCAGTGGGCAGATTCTTTCCCGCTAGCAGGAAGCCCACACACAGCCTTCTTAGGACAGATAAATGAGTGTGGCCATAATATTCTGTCACTAGTGAAGGGTGTGATTTAGTCGCTCAGTCGTGTCCGACTCTTTGCGACCCCATGGATTACAGCCTGCCAGGCTCCTCTGTCCATGGGATTCTCCAGGCAAGAATACTGGAGTGGGTTGCCATTTCCTCCTCCAGGGGATCTTCCCAACCCAGGAATCGAACCCAGGTCTCCTGCATTGCAGGCAGATTCTTCACCAACTGAGCTACAAGGGAAGCCCCAGTGAAGGGTATACGACAGCTTAAACAAAATGCACTGGGATTATAGGAAACCTCGGTACACTGACAGCTAATCGCTGACTCTCCCCATACTCCACTTTTGCACCAGTGTCTGACTTTCCTGGGCGAGTTTGGGACGGATGGGAAGAAGAAAGAGCAGTACCTCCAAATGCCCAGAAGAGGGCTCTTCTCCCCTCCAGGGACCTCTGTGTTCTGTCTAGCAGAACTGGAAGAAGAGCAGGGCATTGATTCAGCAGAAATTGAGTGCATCTGAAGGGGATGAGTGTTTTATGTTTTTAATCAACCAAGCCCTGAGCTATTTATGCCGAGACGTTGGGTCCCCCATGGAGAAACCTTTCCAGTGGCTCTTGAACTGTTCTGCTGCAATAGTTTATCATGTCTTTGTTGGGGCAGAAAAATGTTCCCTTCTTCCTCTCCCTAAATCAAACCCAACCCTCCATCCACCTTTCAACAGGACAATAGATGCAAGGTCTGTCCTCAATAAAAAATCAGAAATGATCATCATCTAGCTACTTTCATCACTGAAAAGCCTATATTCCTGAAAACTGGCCTCTGATTTCTGTCTGTATAATCTGAGGGAGTGAGTGAGGCTAGTCCAAAGCTAGTATGTTTCCTGTTTTTCTAATTTCCAGTATTTCCAATATTTTCTCCTTATACTTTATCCTGGAAGGGTTCTGGCTGGCCAGAAACGGTTGTGTTAACGGGAGGATTTAGGGAACAGCCTCCATCATCAACCATTCTTCCTTTTAAAATCTCCATCTCTTCTAAATTCTCCTGCACACAGAGTTCAGTCTTTATACGGCTTTTACAAATAATTGTAGTCCAAATGCATTTTTTTTTTACATCGCTAGCTAGTCCATCTTTTACTCATTGGAACTGGCGACAATTTGGGCAGGGACTAAATTACACCTCACCCCTGACCTTAACTGCAGCCAGAAGAAGACTAGTCTCTAAATAAACCGAAACCTTGGTCAATATTTTGCGATATTGGAGGAAAGCAGAACAGTGTAACCGTTAAAGTGAGCACTTTTAGAAATGAAAACTATTTCAGTTAAAATGCTTATCCTAATGTTATTCAATCACAAAAAGGAACAAAATAATGCCATTTGCAGCAGCATAGATGGACCTAGACATTGTCATAGACGCAGAAAGACAGATGGTAGTATCGCTTATGTGTGGAATCTAAAAAAAAGGTGCAAATGAACTTAATTACAAAACAGTAGAGTCACAGATACAGAAAACAAACTTATGTTTACCAGGGGATATGTAAGAGGGGGAATAAATTGGGAGATTGGGATTGACATATGCAAACTACTATATACAAAAATAGATGACTAATAAGGACCTACTATATAGCACAGGAAAATCCACTTAGTACCCTGTAATGGCCTTTATGGGAAAAGAATCTTTAAAAAAAGAGTAGATATGTGTACACCTATAACTGATTCACTTCACTATACGCCTGAAACATACAACATCGTAAATCAACTGTAGTCCAATTAAAAAAACTTTTTAATAAAAAAAAAATTTTTAATGCTAACCCTAAACCTCATTAAGGTAAACCTGCTCACAGGACCCTAGACTGAATTTCTTTACAATGGAAACGTTGGAAAACAAGAAAACATTCTCAATGGGGCAAAGGAAAATTCCATCTGGAAAAGGAGAGAATGAGAAAACCCCCTCCCCACCCACCATTCTTTCCAGCTTCAGGCCCACTGACCTCATCTCCAGTTCAGGCCTCACAGAGCAAAGAAAGGCGCGTCTCTGCAGCACAAAGTCGGCGGCGTCCCTCCAGGATTGAGCACCTGTAGGGCCCCAGTTTCCTAAGTGCCCTGTGGACCAGCCTCTACCAGAGCCTCCATCCTGCAGCCCAGGACCTGTCACTCGTCCACGAGGACCTGTGAGCTCTGCTTGTCTTTCACTGCCCTCACTTGGTAGGGAGCGCTTGGTACCCGTTCCTGGCCCAGCACTTCTCAGACTAGATCATTTCAGCATCTGCCACGCATCTCGTGTGTGTCTCAGTGTCTGGCCCGTCTGTCCATCTTCAGGACAGGAACCACGTCTTACTCCTTTCCATCTTTTCCCTCGTCCACTTCTCGTTCTCCTATTTGATTAGCTCCTGATACATGGTAGTTGCTCCCTCAATCAGTAGTTAATCAATCTAATTACAGAATTCATTTCCCCAGGTGCTTACAGATTATCACCCCAGAATGCTGAAAGTATTTGTAAACATCATCACCCAGCGGGGCTTCCCTGATGGCTCAGCGGTAAAGAATCTGCCTATGATGCAGGAGTCAAAGGCTGATCCCTGGGTTGGGAAGATCCCCTGGAGAAAGGAGTAGCAGCCCACTCCAGTATTCTTGCCTGGAAGAGCCTAGGGACAGAGGAGCCTGGTGGGCTACAGTCCATGGGGTCACAAGAATAGGACACGGCTGAGCGACTAAACCACCACCACCACCAATCACTCAATAATTGTGGAGGAACTTGGTCAGTCTGGAGAGGTGCTGAAACAGGGCAAGAAAACACCAGCTTTCCAAAAATAGCTTTTTTAAAAGTAGTTTCCACAATGCCTAGGCCAGTGAAATGATGACAGCCAAAATTCCAGGATGGGTTACTCAACAGGTGATATGTGAGGATTTAGAGAAGAATACGATTGATAAAACCCAACATGAGTTACCCCAGAATCAAGCTCTACCAAGCTAACCGTATTTCTTTTGTTCTGAGATTAATGAAAAAGAGATCCTAGAGACTAAAGATCTGTAACTCAGTGATGTTCTGTCTGAGTGGAATTGTTGCTTCTATATTAGAAACTGAGACTAGCCCGAGGGCTGTCTTAGCGGGGCCTCAGCCAATGGATGGCAAGCTAATTATACCCCTGGGAGTGCCCAGGGTGCATGGTGGCCCAGGGCAGGGCCTGTAACGCCTCGGTTTTGACATGACGTTTCTTGATTTTAGCAGGCACTGGATGCGGTATGTTTTTTCACATATTCACCCACTGTTCATTAACACGTGGGTGATGTGCCAAGCATCGTATGAGGTGCTTAGTCAGTGTCGGTGACTCAGAAGCAAATTATGAATTAGCCGAGAGCTAGGAGAACAAAACCGAGTCGGAAATTGATTGCCTGAAATTCTCTTTGGAACAAAGCAGGAAGTCCATCGATTCCTTTATTGGCGCGTGTCCTGGTCTCCGGGGTGCGCTGCACTCCCTGCTGTCTCAGAGTCCCCTGACAGGCGTCTCTGTAAAGCTGCTCGACCAGCCCAGACGGTGCTAGCTTCCTCTTTGTTGCACTTTTCATTCTTTGCAGTCATCTTGCAGATGGAATCCTGGTGATGCCCCTTGTCTCTCTCTCTTCTTAGAAGGCGATGGGAAGAGGGGGCGCGTGGAGGAAGGCGTATTTCACAGGGCCAGGCCTTTTGTTGCTTGCTGTTCAGCCTGTTTATCAGTGACAGTTGTTGCCATGCCTGTGAATCAGATTTGCCAGATGATGAAAAGTTAGGAGGGTGAGCCGATACGGTAAATAAGAAAATCAGAGTTGATTCTAGTAGCGTAATTTGAAAGTCTTTGCATGGCACGAAAGTTATAATAACTGTAAGTTATCCTCATTGATTAAGTGGCTATAAATCTGAGCCCAAACCAATAACATGAAAGTTAAATACAAGCTCGTGTGTGCATACTAAGTCACTTCATTCGTGTCCGACTCTTTGCGACCCCATAGACTGTAGCTACCAGGCTCCTCTGTCCATGGGATTTTCCAGGCACTAGTACTGGAGTGCATTGCCATTTCCTTCTCCAGCGGATCTTCCCGACCCAGGGATCGAACTCAGGTCTCCCGCATTGTAGACAGACGCAAATCTGTGGTCATGGCAAACACACAGCATCTGGGTGGCTGGGCTCTCCCTGGGCATTCTCATCCGGCATGCCATCCAGTTTGAGGAACCACATCATGAAGGTGACTTTGACAAGCCAGCAAGTGGCAGCAAAGGGTAACACCCAGAGAACAGCAGCGAGAATGGGGGCATTTAGCTGAAGGAGAGGGCACGTGGGGAGGTCACAGCCTTTAACTTGCTGTTGGGCGCTCATGTGGAGAAGGAGAGCTTGACGCATGCATTGAGGGTGAAGTTAGAACTGCTGGGTCCTGGGCGGCAGATTTCCATCTGGGGGAGGAGGATGGCTGGAGCCCAGAGCCAGCACCTGTGACCTGGGTGGGGGACCAAACTCAGTGTTGCTGGACACGCTTCCAGAGAAGCTGGACAACAGAGAGGGAGCTGTCAGAGCCGAGCCAGCTGGCTTCTGCTCCATCTGGACATCACCAGTCTGTGTTAAACCTCAGCATGTTCCTTCTGTTCCAATGGAGCCTCTTCCTGCCTGGTCTGACGTCTGATCGAAGCACTGCCGTGCGCGCCTGGCTCCCCTTCTGCGAAGGGGCTTTGGGGTCTCTGAGGCGCCTGTTCACTGAGCAAGTCCCTCCCATCCCTCTGAAGTGGCTCCCCTCTGTCTGCCACCTGCCCCTTTGGTAACTTAGTGAAGTGAAAAAGTCGCTCAGTCGTGTCTGAGTCTTTGCGGCCCCATGGACTGTACAGTCCATGGAATTCTCGAGGCCAGAATATTGGAGTGGGTAGCCTTTCCCTTCTCCAGGAAAGTAATTTAGAGTTTGACACTTTTCCGGTGTTTGAAATCCTTTGAGCGCTAACCTTCAAGCTCTGCCCAAGGGGACTCATCCTCCTGTTCACAGTGAGGCCCTGGGTCCAACCTGAACTCTGAGGATCCAGTGACTGTTTTACTTCGAAAAAGTGAAACAACAGAAAATGTAGCTTGTATATGCTTTTCTCAGGCATTCCTGTTTCTCTTTTGCCTGTGCTATGCTAAGTCACTTCCGTCATGTCCGACTCTTTTGCGACCACATGTAGCCCACCAGCCTCCTCTGTCCATGGGATTTTCCAGACAAGAATATTGGAGTGGATTGCTTTTCCTTCTCCAGAGGATCTTGGGATTGAACCCACGTCTCCTGCACTGCAGGCAGATTCTTTACCACCAGCGCCACCTGGGAAGCCCTCTCTTTTCCCTACTTCTTTAGAATGTTAATATTTTCAGAATACCTGGAAATTTGAGTTCCTTTCTTTTTAATGTGAAATGTAAGAAATTATGATAAAAACAAAAAGAATGATTACCCTTGTAGCATGTAACATTTATGATTAAAAATGCATTTTTATGAAGAAAGTCTGATTCCCAGGGAATAATTGTCTATAAAAATCCAGTAATAACCAGATGGTCACCTTTCATTTATAGGCTCCAGGCTTACAGAAAAAGGAGCCTGATAGTGTTTCCCCAGTTTTCTCCCCCAAAGATGACAAAGAGAAAAATCAACTTTCCAGGAAAGCTGTCTCCATAAGACTTTCAACAGAAAATAATGACAGCAAAACTACACACAGATGAACCCATATTATTTGGAATGTGGGTTGAAGTGGTCAGACTAGAATTAAATGCGAATTAAACACAATACATTATGTTTTCCCACCCTGGGTGCCACCTATACCAATAGCTATTTGAAAAATGTACAGGTAGCATACTTTTTTACTCCACGAATCAGTTGTTGGGTTGTTTGACACAGTCACACAAAGGAAATTAATTAGGTCTTTCCAGGTCACGTTTACATGATGTGATGATTGTAGTCTTAAATAATCCTGGGATCCTCAACATATGAAACTCAGATCAGGAGGTGGAGCTCACGACACGGGGTGACTCAGAAGAGGAAGGCAAGAAGATCGGACACAACGTGAAGAGCAACAGGAACACAAAGTCGGCAACAGAACTTGAAGCAAGTGTGTCACTCTGTCTGTTAATGGTGGGTGGTGGATGCCGCCCGGACCCCCCCTGGTAAGCCAGGCGTGCTGACCTTGGTGAAATTTTCACAGCCCAGAGCTGCTTGCCACAAATATTCTGGAGCCTTCATTCATTCAAACTCCAACCCCAACTTTTTTTTCCTACGTTACTCAGTGCATCTGTGTCTGGGTGAACTTGGGAAAATCCCTCAGTGGTGTTTTCTTGCAAAAACTCTTTGGCTGCTTAAATCTGAAATTTTTTTTTTTCAACTGCAGTTCTTTCCCTTTCCCCTCTGAGCATGTGAAGTAAGATGGTCTCTTCTCTGGCAGTGGGATCAGACAAAGAGAAAGCTCTGCTCCCAGCCACCCCCACCCACCTCATGGATTCAAGCCACTGATCTGTCCCGCGTGGGCCCCCAGCACAGGCCTGTGACATTGTTCCAGGCAGCCCAGCCCTGTGATCAGAAAACAGTGGACAGACAGCCCTCTGCGACAGCAGCCCGCTCTTTACATTTGCTGGGATAGTCGTATAATTAGTAACTCGGTATTTTCCCTAAAATAATGTATTCCCCTACCTTTGTTGTTGGTGTTCAGTCGCTCAGTCGTGCCTGACTCTCTGCGACCCCCATTGACTGCAGCATACCAGGCTTCCCTGTCCCTTTGCTTACTTCCACCTTATTAGTGGATATATTTGCAGGACACATAGAAATCATACTGAGCAATGATCCATCGTTCAGTTTAATTCTGTATCTCTTGTGATTCAAAATGAGTACCGAGAGTGTTTTCCTGTACTTACGGATTTATCTCCCTGTAAGAGAGGCAAGGCCCCAGCGGAGGAGATGACTGCAGAGTGGGTCAGAAGATCACGGGTAATAACACTGCAGGGGGTGAGAAGGACGAGCCAGCCAGGCACACGTCATTTGTTCGCACCCTCAAGGCAAAGGTACAGACTCCCTGTCTTTCAGACCCTAGCCATGCCCCATAAAACAAACAAATAATGAACCCTTACTCGTTGATGGATGATTTCATTTCAATAAGCATGAACAGCTCCAATCACACAGATACCGGGCAGGTAAACTAATATGATGTGAGATTTTTCATCTGATTCTGATCTAAATTTCTGAATGTCAGTGTAATACTTTTTAATTAGAGGCTCAAAAGAGGACTGAGAAAGTCCAACAACCCTTAACCCTGCACATTTAAGCCTCACGTCAGCACCTGGAAATAGATAGTATGTTTCATCCTCATCCATTCATCCTTCTTTTTTTAAAAATAATTTTATTTGTTTATTTATGTCTGTGCTGGGCCTTTGTTGCTGCTCAGACGCTTCTCTAGTCGTGGTGGTGGTTTTCAGTCACCAAGTCGTGTCCGACTCTGCAACCCCATGGACTGCAAGCATGCCAGGCTTCCCTGTCCTTCTCCATCTCCCAGAGTTTGCTCGAGCTCACGTCCATTGAGTCAGTGATGCCATGCAACCATCTCATCCTCTATCACCCCCTTCTCCTAGTTGTGGTGAGCAGGGCGTGTGCCGGCTTCTCATTGCAGTGGTTTCTCTTGTGGTTCACAAGGGCTCAGTATTTGTTGCACACGGGCTTAGTTGCTCCGCAGCACGTGGGATCTTCCCAGACCAGGGATTGAACCCTCGTCTCCTGCATTGGCAGGCGGGTTCTTTACCACTGAGCCACCAGGGAAGCCCCATTTGCCTCGCCCCTCTTTTACTGGTGCCTTCCAAAGAAGTGCTGGGACCCATCAGTGAGTAAAAATGCAATTCCTGCTTTCAGGGAGCTGACTTTCTGATGAAAGGCGGGGGGGGGGGGAAACAGCAAGCAAGAACTTAAAAAATACATAAATTCTTTAACTCACTGATAAACACTATGAAGAAAATGAAACCTGTAATATGATACAGTCTCATCAAGGAGGAGGTGAGATCTTTAGAAAGGACTCTCAAAGGAGGACTTGAAGGAGCCAGATCTAAGGAAAGCATGTCCAGCTAATAGGAACAGCAGGAGCAAAGGCCCTGGGGCCAGACAAGGCTGCTGGTCTCCTAAACAGAAGGAAGCCAGGTGTGGCTGACCGGGTGACCAGGAGGATAAAAGTAGAAGCTGGGGCCAGAGCAGAGGGAGCAGACAGATTATAGAGGGCCTCGTGGGCCTGGGCAGGAAACAGGGATTTTCTTGTGTATTCCATGGGAAGTTAGTGGAGGGTTTTAAAATCTCATTTGGCCACTGTGTAATGGACTGAGAGTGAGTAGAGGCAAGGAAACCAGATGGGAGGCAGCTGCAGGACTCCAAGTGAGAGAGATGGTGGCTTGAACTGGATGATAGTTCATAAAGATGGACCAAAATGGGCAGGTTCTTGCTGTATTTTTGATGGGCAGCTGACAGTACCTGCTGATGGATTCAGTTCAGGGAATGCAGAAAAAGAGAGCCTCAAACCCTTAATTCGGGTGTTGAAACTGAGGCTCAAAGAGGCTAAATAACCTTTGTTTAAGGTCCCAGACTATGCACGGGAGAACTCCAGCCCAGCGCTCTAATTCCAAAACAACTAGTCTTACTTTCCTTTCTTGCATGACAATATGAAATCTGCACAGAAAAGGGGGAGAAATGAGAATTAAGTTTTATTAACTCCTCTTGATGTGATGATTGGGCTGTAGGTAATACACAGGGTATAGTATCTGTTCAACTAGTTGGTCGATTTGTTCTCCAACAAACCTAGTCATATTCACTGGGATAAATGCGCTGCCTCTGGAAATGGACATCTGTGACCACTTCAGCTAAATTCTTTTCAGAGATTGTCTTATTTTCAAAACCAACATTTCCTAGTGACATCATAAATGATTAGCGGGGCTCTAAGCAACAGACCAAGTCCACCTCTGTAAGGGCTCTCCTCACAGTAACGTGTTCCATTGTTGTCGTTGTTGCTCAGTCCCTAAGTCCTGTTGGACTCTGCAATCTCATGGGCTGCAGCATGCCGGGCTTCCCTGTCCTTCACCATCTCCCAGAGCTTGCTCAAACTCATATATGTTGAGTCCATGATGCCATCCAACCATCTCATCCTCTCAAGACTCTTCTCCAACACCACAGTTCAAAAGCATCAATTCTTCAGTGTTCAGCTTTCTTTGTGGTCCAACTCTCACATCCATACATGACTACTGGAAAAACCTTAGCTTTGACTATATGGACATTTGTCAGCATGGTTCTGTTAAATAAGCCTTCAGTTCAGTCACTCAGTTGTGTCCGACTCTTTGCCACTCCGTAGACCGCAGCACACCAGGCCTCCCTGTCCATCACCAACTCCCAGAGTCCACTCAAACCCATGTCCATCGAGTCAGTGATGCCATCCAACAATCTCATCCTCTGTCGTCCCCTTTTCCTCCCACCTTCAATCTTTCCCAGCATCAGGGTCTTTTCAAATGAGTCAGTTCTTCACATCATTGGCCAAAGTATTGGAATTTCAGCTTCAGTCCTTCCAATGAATATTCAGGACTGATTTCCTTTAGGATGAACTGGTTGGATCTCCTTGCTGTCCAAGGGACTCTCAAGAGTCTTCTCCAACACCACAGTTCAAAAGCATCAATTCTTTAGTGCTCAGCTTTCTTTATAGTCCAACTTTCACATCCATACATGTCTACTGGAAAAACCATAGCTTTGACTAGACAGACCTTTGTTGGCAAAGTAATGTCTCTGCTTTTTAATAAGCTGTCTAGATTGGTCATAACTTTTCTTCCAAGGACCAAGTGTCTTTTTAATTTCATGGCTGCAGTCACCATCTGCAGTGAGTTTGGAACCCCCAAAATAAAGTCTGCCACTGTTTCCACTGTTTCCCCATCTATTTGCCATAAAGTGATGGGACTGAATGCCATGATCTTAGTTTTCTGCATGTTAAGTTTTAAGCCAACTTTTTCACTCTCCTCTTTCACTTTCATCAAGAGGGTCTTTAGTTCTTCAGTTTCTGCCATAAGGGTGGTGTCATCCACATATCTGAGGTTATTGATATTTCTCCCAGCAATCTTGATTCCAGCTTGCAATCAAGTCTACTAAATAAGCCTTAGTAGATAAGATGTTCTTTAAAATCTCCCTGTGAGCAGCACATGCTCTAAACTCAGACTTTTATTCTACAGCTAGCTGGCCAATAATATAGAAAGAGCCCTCTCACCTCTGAACTCTGATTGAGATGCCCCGAGACCTTTTATACTAGATCCCAGAACTGGAGGGAAAAAAAAACTGGAAATATGGATCCCAGTGCTTGTGGCTTTATCTGTTTGTTTAGTCCATCGATATGTTCTGAGTTCCTAGCACATACTGGATGTTCTTCTAGGCTTGGGAGAGCAACGTGCACGAGGGGGTCCCTTGATCCTAGGCTTTTTCCTGTGTCACAGGTGACCATGTATGGTTTGGTCTCCTCACCAGCATCTCTCTTAGAACCAGTTCCCGCCTTGACCTGTCTCCAAAGCCGCCTGCCCTGTCTCTCAAGCCATGATATCAGTTACCTTCAGAGCATAACTGGCCAGATTCCATTGGCAGATGAAAGTGACTCTGAAGGATTATAGCTCAATTTAGCTGAAATGTGGTCCCAAGATAGTTCCATTAATTGTGAATGCAAATACAAATAAAGACCTCTAGGGAGAGCCCTGGGGCGTGCTCTCAGACCCCACTGGTCAGCAGGGGTTGTTCAGGGCCATTTCCAAGTCCTTTAGTTAACACATGGTTTCTCTGAGAACCCCCACTGCATGTTGCCCTCAGAATGCTATGTGTGGTGTGGGAGAAAGTGAAACAGAAGAGACAGCCAATGAGGATTTTAGTAAAGACACTACAAATATGATTTTCCCACATCACGGCTTCGTGATTATGCAAAACTATGGCTTCTGAAATGATGCGTACACCCGGAACCTGGAAATTAAGGGCCGCCTGCTGCTCCACCCTCTATAAAGCACTCCCTTTTGTCTCTGGGGAAAAAAAAATAGAAAAAAGGCTTAAGTGGCAAAAACTCTCCTACTAATCAACATCATCTGATAAGATGTCACACACAATGCCATATTCAGTTCACTCAGTCACTCGGTCGTGTCCGACTCTTTTCGACCCCATGGACTGCAGCACACCAAGCTTCCCTGTCCATCACCAACTCCCAGAGCTTACTCAAACTCATGTCCATTGAGTCGGTGATGCCATGCAACCATCTCATCCTCTGTTGTCCCCTTCTCCTCCTGCCTTCAATCTTTCCCAGCATCAGGGTCTTTTCAAATGAGTTAGCTCTTCACATCAGGTGGCCAAAGAATTGGAGTTTCAGCTTCAGCATCAGTCCTTCCAATGAATGTTCAGGACTGATTTCCTTTAGGATTGACTGGTTTGATCTCCTTGCAGTCCAAGGGACTCTCAAGAGTCTTCTCCAACACCACAGTTCAAAAACATCAATTCTTCAGCGATCAGCTATTGTCCTACAAATGTTCTTATACAAATGGCACTGCTATTGAAAATCTCAAATAGAATTATTCTCAAGAGTCTTCAACCAGAGTGAAAGTTCTTTTAATTAAGTACCTTCGTTTTCAGGGATGAGTTTTCACACACACACACACAAATAGTTGGAAAGCAAAAATGAGAATTTGCACAAACTTTCAATTTAAGCACACGTGTTTTTATCATGATGGCTGTTACATAGAAGTATACATTTGGCAAAATTCATCAAAAGTCTACACTTAAAATAGGTGCATTTACTGCATGCAAAGTTTGATTCAAAAGTTTGAATCAAACTCAGAAAGTTTGATTCAGAAGATAAAAAGCAAACCAAAAAAAGAATCCACTTTTATATTCCTTTAGTATTTGTGTGCCTGTCTCTAGCTTCTGGCATTTTTATTACCAAGGATTTTGGTTTGAGTACAGTCATAATGAGCAGAGCTATTATCAAAAGCTTCCTGTATGAGGACTAAAGTTTAGCCAGGAAATTAACTTTTAGCCTTAAATTCATGTTATTTTGAGAAAAACCAAATGCACATCTCTGAATAACAGAGTTGTACGGCACATCGCAAGCTTGCACAACTTGCAAAGTCAGACAAACCCTGGAAATGAAAGCGCTCCGTGGCGAGCCTTAGCAGGTGGCGAGGAGTGATCAAGGAGTCCATTGTGGTTCCTGATAAACTGAAGAGGCCCAGTTTTAAGCCTGTCAAACAAACACCAGCATTCAGGATTTTGAAGCAAATCCTAATTCCAAGAATTTCTTTCCCATTGCATTTTTCTGGCTCCTCTTGATAAGCAAGGCAATCTTCAGTTCTCTGAACTGTTTCTGTAGAAAAATCATGGACATGGGCCAAGTTATCCAGCTCTGTTAGGGTTTAGATGCATTCCTGGACTGACCCAGGAAACTGTCTGGGGCAGCCTTCAAGCTGCTGGTCCCATCCCAGGCGTGCTGAGGGTGAAGATCGAGACCCCCCTCAGGCCTTTTTGGAGCCCCCCAGGAGCCCAAAGGAAAAGGGTTGGCAGCCTCTGCTGGGGATGCTGGGCAGGGAGCGGAGGGGAATCTACCCAAGGGAGTGCTTTCTCACTCCTGAGTCACCTCTCCCCTCTAAGCAGCTCCTTACACTGCTCCTTCAAAGTCAGAAACACACAGGTTCTGAACAGAGCCCAGCTTTTGCCCTGTGTCCCTTTCATTCCAATGCTTGAGGTCCCAGAAGCAGCAGCAGCCTGCTTGACTGGTGAGAAATCCACACTCCCCATTTAGGTGTGCCTTTGGACATAGAAACTCTTTCCCTGGACTCCCTGGGATGCCCTGGCCCCAGGCAAACATGGAGAGTTCAGACCCACCCTGATGCAGAGAAAGGAGTGGTATTACTGACAAAACAAACCCTCCCAAACTACCGAATAGATTAAACAAAGGAAAGCTTGCCCTTAAATGAGATGGATGTAAAGCAGTGCACTCACTGAAAGATGGAAGTTTGGCTGATGTTGTCATTCTGGTCCTGAGGGTGGGCAACGATGCTCCAGACGTAGACAGTACCAGACCCACTTTCTCCATACATCAGCCTCCAGCTGCTCCTACAGACACTCGGTGCCCAGATCCTCTCATTGTTCTTTCAGTATTAATAGCATTAAGAGAGTTAATTACAAAAGTATTTCAGTTGGCGTCTTTTTCTCTGTTCCTCTCTAAGCGTTCATAGTTTGCCAAGTTAATTTATACACTTAATATCTGTGATTTCATATGATCCTGGGCCAGGGCTCTTTCTTTACTGGGAAGCAAGCCTGTTTTCAGTCTCTTTATCAATCTGCTTCCAGTTATTCAAAGACTCCAGACCTGGGAGGCAGCCTATGAAATGAGGCAGAGTGGAGTCCCCATATGTGAGCGCTAGCAATAAATACTCTGCTCAAACATGATGGATCCCCTGTGCTGTGAATCAACATCGATTTCTCTGGAGTTCTTTCCCTCCAGAAAAAAAAAAATTCATGGAATTTGGAAAGAAAGTAATATAGCGTACAGTTAGAGGGGAACAGAATCCAGCAAAGGACTGTCTGTATCACTAAGGAGAGCCACGCCATGTGCTTCCTGAATCCCCATCATCTGAGTGAACATTTTCATTTCCATGGCAACTTAGGTCTCAGCAAACCAGAACTGAGTATCAAGAACACTGGCTCTGCATGGATAAGCCATGTGACAAGTTACTTAATGGACTTGGTTTTCTGATCTATAAACTGGAACTATTCATACCTACCACTAGGATTTCATTTTGAAAGGAGAGTGATGCCCCTGTGTGGTGGCAGGCACACAGAATGTAATGACATTTGCATTTTACTAGTATTCACAACATTCACTTTTTAAACATTTTTCTGTCTAAAACACAGCATCGTTTTGTTCAGTTTGCACTTTTTTCCATTTCACTTGGCATGTGTGACCTTTCCATTCACTCACTCTTATAAAATCACCCTAAATAACTAGAACTTAAGAGAATTATAGCATGTAAAAATATGTCATGTGCTTTCTGCAGCCCATAAACTCACAGATAGTAACAGTCACCAGGGGTGTGTCATCAAAACAAATAATGCAGATGGGAAGTTCTGGTTCCCTGATGGCCACGCTGCCAAGGGATGGCTCCTGGGCGTCAGACACCTCTGGACTGAATTCTGGTTTAACCAAGATCCAAGACGTGAACGCTCGAACAACAGAGCCCCCTGGAGAAAATGCCGGTGTTTTTGCCTATTTAACGATCAGTATCCTTTATTATGGGCTTCCCTGGTGACTCAGATGGTGAACAATCTGCCTGCAATGCAGGGACCCAGGTTCGATCCCTGATCCTTTATTATGGGCATCCCAGGTAGCGCTAGTGATAAAAGACTCTGCCTGCCAATGCAGGAGATGCAGCTTCACTCGCTGGGTTGGGAAGATCCCCTAAAGAAGGAAATGGCAACTTCCTCCAGTATTCTCGCCTGGGAAATGCCATGGACAGAGGAGCTTGTGAACTACAGTCCATCGAGTCGAAAAGATCTGGACACAGTTGAACACACACACACATTCTGTATTATATTCACTTTCCTATCTTTGTCTTTGCCTGATGTTTATCTGCGTTTCTTCCTATTTGCCACACCCTCGCAGATGAAAAGCACAGTTTTAGAAGCCTCTATTTTATATACGAAGCCTCTCCTGGCTCCACTCCATCTTCCTTCCCGTCAGACCCTCCCCACCCCTCACCTAGGATGGCTGTGACGGTCTCCTCCTCCAGTTTCCACTTCCTGAGTCTTCTCCAGTCTATCTCCTCCACCAATGCCAGTTAGACTTGACTTATACACAGCCTTGATTGCACTGCTCCGTGCTTGTAAATTCTGGGTGATGTGTGTTGCACCACAACTTTTTTAAAAAGAAGACCTTTAAGAGATGCTCCCATGCTAACCCAATCAAATAGAAACTGATCTGAAACATGAAGCCCACCCGTCTTCTGCAGGAGGGCTTTCAGCCTTCTCCAGCCCACTCTGTGGCACTGCCCTGTTCGTGCCCCACTGGTTTCCTTGTTGCAGGATCTACACATCCCCTTCTCTCCCCTCCTTTTCAGCCTACTCCTGTCCAGTGCTCTTTCCAGCTGTCCCTTCCTGTGGGCTACCCTTGACCCTTTTTACCCCCATCTAGATCTGTAGGTTTTATGCATCTGAATGTGCATCATGGCCTGTGTCTCATTTGGCCTTGGCTGGTGTTTGTTCTCGACAGTGAGGTCTCTGCAGGGGATTGTGGTGTGCTGTTTGTCTCTGACTCATGGTGCCAACACAGGACTGTTCAGCAAGAAGTATTAGTAAGTATTCCTTGGTTCAACTAAACATTGGTATGTCCAAAGAGGACGTATGATTAAGTGTCTGTTCAGTCACCAAGTCGTATCCAACTCTTCAGGACCTCATGGACTGCAGCTCACCAGGCTTCCCTGTCCATCACCAACTCCTGAAGCTTGCTCAAACTCATGTCCATTGAGTCGGTGATGCCGTCCAACCATCTCATTCTCAGTTGTCCCCTTCTCCTCCCACCTTCAATCTTTCCCAGCATCAAGGTCTTTTCCAGTGAGTCAGTTCTTCCCATCAGGTGGCCAAACTATTGGGCATTGGAGCAGGGCCCACCCCCCAATCCAGTGTAGCCTCATCTTATCTTGATGACATCTGCAAAGACCAGGTTTCCAGGAGATGGAAATTCAGTGTATCTTTTTAGGGGACACAACCCACAACAGCATCCTAACAGGTCTTTGCTCTGGGGGCTGATCTGGTCTGATCACCATGCTAGTATCTGTGGAGGTGCTGAGCTTTGGGGCTGTTATGCTGTGGGTTCCTAAAGGTCACCATCTCGCCACCACTTCCCTCCTGTCCTAAAGTGCCCAAGCCCAGCCCCAGGCCCCTGTGGGCCCACCCATCCATCCAGCATCTGGCTGTGTGCAGGCAGAGGGTCCACAGTGCCACCTCAGCCAGCAGACACGGGGGTGCTCACAAGGACTCCGCAGAGCTCATGTGCCACACTGCTGCAGAGCTCTCACAGGAAGCTTGGAAGTCAGCCAGTCTGCACCTGGGCAAGCAGGATCCAGCCTCAGGCCAGCCCCTAGTTTCAGCCTTCACACATGCATGTGTTGTCTCAGGGCCATTCCTTTGCCTGGAGTGCATGTCCCCTGGATAAAGACTCTAGCATCCTCGTTTAAGATGAGTCATAGCTCAAGTGTAATCTCAGCGGTGGCCTCCCCAAATGCCCTGTCTAAAATGATATCTCCTCCCATCACCCCATCGCGTTCCTATTTGTTTTGCTTATTACTAACTTGGTTTTTGAGCTCACCCTAAAGACATTTTGTTGTTTTTTAGTCGCTCAGCCATGTCCTTCTCTTTGCAACTGCATGGCCTATAGCCCACCAGGCTCCTCTGTCCATAGGATTCTCCAGGCAAGAATACTGGAGTGGGTTGCCATGCCCTCCTCCAGGGGATCTTCCCAACCCAGAGATCAAACCTGTGTCTCCTGTATTGGCAAGTGGATTCTTTACTGCTGAGCCACATGGAAGCCCCTAAAGATGTAGCCCTTTCATCTTTCACTTACTCATTCAGTCATTAATTCATACAACAAATAATATTACTGTTCAGCATGTTGTCAGAATACACCATATAATATGCAAGTAAATGATAGTCCTCAAAGGCAAAACTCTTTCTCAGTACTGAGTCGCTACAGTCATTATTCCATAAATCCTGTATGAATGAACAAGTGAGTGAAGATTCCATGAGAAAGTTGATCTGTATAAGACTTTCATCTCAATCTTGCAGTAAAATTAAATGCACAACCTTTCCAGGGAATCTTGCCCAGGACCAAACATTGAGGAAAAGATGTGTGAAAAATAGATAGCATCATGGCTAAAGAAATGTCATTTTTTGAAGAAGATGAGTCTTTTATTATTTTTAAAATGCTTCACGATTTTTAAAATGCTGGTGGAGATAAAGATGATGTTCAGGAGGGAGCAAGCAATGAATGGTTTTTGATTTCTAGTGACTCCTGCATGAAGGCAGCCATGCCAGAGTGTAGTGAAATGGTTCTTACTCCACCTTGATCATAAAGAGACCAGTGACCAAAAAGAAAGGTAGCTTCAGACCTTTATTCAAAAATGCACCATCCAGGGTTGCTTCACAGCTGTCCCCATGGCATGATAAACAGTGTCCCCAGATCAGCCCAAGCCACCAAGAAATGTCACCAGACATGTTCTGCAGAGGCTGACATACCCATTAGGCCCAGTAACTGTAGTTCCTGGAGCCAGAGTATTAATACTTTTAGGGACTCATGCAAATGTTTGAATTTTAAAATCAGAAGGAAAAAAAAATGAACTTTTCGGGGAAAGAAAATGAGTGAATATATTATAAATAGGACTTCCTTTGTGGTTCAGCTGGTTTAGAATCCAACTGCAACACAGGAGACCTGGGCTCCATCCCTGGGTTGGGGAGATCCCCTGGAGAAGGGAAAGGCTGCCCACTCCAGTATTCTGGCCTGGAGAATTCCATGGACGGTAAGGGTCAAACATGACTGAGCGACTTTCACTTTCACTTTCATATTATATTAACATATCCACCTTTTTACCATCACAGACCTAAAATACTGGTTGGATATTTTTCTAAGGCTTTCCCGATGGCCCAGTGGTAAAGAATCCACCTCCAATGCAGGAGACATTGTTCGATCCCTGGGTCGGGCAGGCCAAAGTGCCCAAAGGCTCTGAAATTTAGAATACGGCCCTGTTTTCAGGTATCCTGGAGCTAAGAAAGCCTTCGAGATACATAATTCCGTGAGAAACCTGCAGTGTGCTCATGCCAGAAGAGTTAAATCCTCAGTTATCTAGAAAAAAAACCCAGCTCTTCCAGGCTGGTTCCGTTTTCCCAAGATGCCTAGGGTTCACAATAACATATCTTAGAAGAGAGATGAATGCCATTGCCCCATAAAATACTTTAAGCTCCGACCATCTCTGCAACAAAGCACGCAGAGTGATACCGAGAGAAAATGACTCCAGTGCTGGGAAAATGGGTTTTCTCAAGGTGCCGCGGCCGCTGTAATTTGCACCTTTTGAAGTGGAGACAGAAGCGCTGTCGGGAGGTACAGGCCTCCAGGAGAGGAGAGGTAATGATGGCATAAGAGAGGTGCCCCGCTGGGCGACTGCACGCAGCTCGCACAGTCGGAGCTGAAATGAAGGCCCCCCTGAGCAAACACCTCACAGCGAAGCCCCAGTCCTTCGTTCAAAGGAAAAGGAAAATCAACAGACCTGTAAACCCCGCCTGAGTCCCCGAAGTCACTTGATTTAGGTAAATTGGCGACAGATGCGAGCTCAGCGCCTTCTTCACATCAGCTCTACCCTCGCTTCGCTTCGCGCTTGAAATAGTTTAGACCAGAGTAATCGGGAGTAACTCATAGTCCACACGGGGCTGAGGCTTCAGTTACAGTGCTACGTGTGTACTAAGTCACTTCAGTCACGTCCGAATCTTTGCAACCCTATGAACTGTAGCCCACTGGGCTCCTCTGTCTGTGGGGATTCTCTAGGCAAGAATACTGGAGTGGGTTGCATTTCCTACTCCAAGGGATCTTCCCAACCCAGGGACTGCACCTGCATCTCTTAAATCACCTGTATCGGCAGGTGGGTTCTTTACCAATAGTACCACCTGGGAAAGATTGAAGGAGGGAGGAGAAGGGGATGACAGAGGATGAGATCATTGCATGGCATCACCGACTCAATGGACATGAGTTTGAGTGAGCTCTGGGAGTTGGTGATGGACAAGAAGCCTGGCGTACTGCCGTCCATGGGGTCACAAAGAGTCGGACACGACTGAGTGACTGAACTGAACCAGCTGGGAAGCAGTCCATGATCCAAACATCAGGTAGTAGACCTCTGCGGTTCCTTCGTCTCTGTCATAGGAGACATGGCTTCAAGAGTGGTGGCCTCCACTGGACACACCCTAACTGATTATTGCTGCCTGGTTCAGAATGATCCATCCTGAATTTAGCACCTCTCTGGGCTTATTCTGACCACTATACGGACAGTCTCATAAACCACCTCCTGGGCTAGAATCGGCACCCCGTCCTTTCCCTGACTCAACCCCATCGCACCCCTAACTCCTAGAGTGCTCATGATTAAAATGCCCTCCTCCTGTTGCGCTGGGGTCGAGGAGGGAAGAAGGAGGGGGTCTGTGCTGTCGTTAGGTGTGTCCTGTCCAACTTGATGTTGATGGTGATGGGGGGAGGGTGGCATGTCCAGCTATAGAAAGTAAGCACTCATGTCTGCTCAACTTCTCTAGTCAGATCCAGGCCATCATTTCAGCCCCTTGGTATCACTTTGGGTCATAACCCTGTCATCTTATATAGAGACATCCCTTTCCACCAAATGTTGTGAGACACACATATTTCCATCAATATGCCATGGATGTCCTTATCCAAATGGCCAAAGTCTGTCAACCGGGAATCCTACCCCTAAAATTTTCCCTTGAAGCTAACATCAGTGCATGCTAAGTCACTTCAGTCGTGTCCGACTCTTTGTGATCCCATGGACTGTAGCCCACCAGGCTCCTCTGCCCATGGTATTCTCCAGGCAAGAATACTGGAGTGGGTTGCCATTTCCTCCTCGAGGGGATCTTCCCAACCCAGGGATCAAACCCGCGTCTCTTGCGTCCCCTACATTGGCAGGCGGGTTCTTTGCCACTAGCACCGCCTGGGAAGCCAGTGACGCTGTGAGCAGAAGCCAACATCCACCGTTGACCAAATTTCCCCCACTATGCATCTCCTCATAAATCTACGTTTAAAATGCCACTCGTACAGTTGTGAGCCCACGCAGACCAGCCTCAACCATGAAAATGTCATGAGATACCTAAGAGCATGCTGAATGTTGATAGCCTCTGCCCGTGTTCCCCAACCTCGTAGGCTGTTACTCCTGAAAATAAGGGTGTTGGTTTTAGAGGAACTGCGGAGGAAAAGGCACTGGTGCGGGGAATACACTCGGATACCCACAGGCCTGCCCGGCCACATCCTGACTCCAGCATCCAGGTCTGGACCCCCGAGGGGACCCCGAGGCATCCTGAGCAGTTACAGTTGTAGAGTTCAGATTCAAGTACCGATCCAGTCCAGTTTGGGGGTTCAGCCTCAGAGCATTTAGGCTCCATCTTCTAGATGGCATTGCATGCATCAGGGCCCCAAGGCGTGAGTTCTTTCTTATGTTAGTTATACAACATGGTGAGCAAGTCGAGGGGACCCATCCCAGGGCTCTTTCTGGCAACAGGGCTCTGCTCTCTTCTGTGTGTTCCTAACATTCTCATCACCCTGGGAACTCCACCGCCCTCCACCCCTGCCTCGGTGTCTGTTTCCTAACACTTTCCCGTTTACACTGTCCTGTAATCTTAGTCCTTGAAGGATTTTCTTCTCTTGGGTAAGATGGCCGTAGTGGCCTTCTAGGGCAGGAATTAGAATACTAAGTGAGAACTAGGAAAGGAAACCACTTTTTATTTTACTGAATCATTCAATTTGACACTATCAGGAAATGTAATACATTCGTTTTTCAAAATTTTCCGATGCTTTTCCTAGCCTGTACTTTTTTTTTTTTTAATTATTTATTTATTTGACTTCACCAGGTCTTAGTTGTGGCACAAGGGATCTAGTTCCCTGACCAGGGATGGAACCTGGGCCCCCTGCCTTTAGGAGTGTGGAGTCTTAGCCACGGGACCACCAGGGGAGTCCCTAGCCTGTACTTCTTTATGCGGCTCTCAATGTGTATGAGGTCAGCACCCTTCCCTCCTCTTCTGGTTGCCCCAAATTCCCCTACTCCCCATGGAGTTAGCGTCAACTGACCATGGGCTGGTCGTGGCTGGAATGCTCTTCAATGTTTGGGAGAAGAACTAAGGAAGAAACTTAGGCGCTGACACCCACTTTCCTTATAGCGTTGGCTACAGTTCAGTAGGGCTTTCCAAAGCTTAAACACAAAGAAAAGTTTTAGCCGAAGCAGGGCATACAGTTTTGTCATTTTGTACACAGGATTCTGTTTGTGCTGCTAATACATTACGATGCAAAAGCAAACACAGAGGCCTTCCTGGTGGTACAGTGGTTAAGAATCTGCCTCACCATGCAAGGGACGCTGGTTCAGTCCATGCTCAGGGAAGATTCCACATGCCGCGGAGTAACTAGGCCCATTCAACCACAACTGCAGAGCCCATGTGCCCACCCTAGAGCCTGTGCTCCACGATTAGAAGCTGGTGCCCAGACGCTAGAGAGTGGCCCCCGCTCATCCACAACTAGAGAAAGCCCTCGTGCAGCAATGAAGACTCAGCCAAGAATAAATAAAATAATTTTTTTTAAGCAAACATGGAATAAAACCCAATGAGTAAGAAGTTCTTTCATTTCCAGCTCGTGGGACTTTCAGACCATACACATGTGTTCTGTTCTCCAGTAGCAGGTAGCTGGGCACGTAGCCTGTATTTACTGAGACTTTGAGAGGTAAAACCAGCCTGGTCTCTAATGAACCAGAGCACCACACACAGCTCTGTGGTTTGACTGACGGGTACGTCCACTTTTCTGAAAGGTCTTGTCACTTTCAGCAGAGCTTGTTATTCTTTGCCTGGAAAAATCATGCATGTCGGCAGGGCACCCCGAGGCTGCAGAAAGGGAGGGGCACCCAGCTTTCTGTCTCACATCTGACAACCTAAAACTTTCAGAGAAAAGTGGAAAACCGTATTTCAGTGTGACCTCTGTGTGAAGCCAAATGTCTGTCGTTTTGGAAACAGCAAAAGGATTTTAAATGGTAAACTGAGGCATATTAAAAATTTTAAGAGTGTTTTGAGCAAAAATTGATTTGAACCAGCAGCATTTCAATCTAGCAGATAAAAAGCACTAAGAATCTGTATAAAGTGAAAGTCTGTTTATAGGTAGAAAGGAGTGGGAACACTGAGATTATACTGGCAAAAAGACAGGTTGGTTATTTCAAAGTTACTTTCCTTTAGAGAATCAGATCAGATCAGTCGCTCAGTCGTGTCCGACTCTTTGCGACCCCATGAATCGCAGCATGCCAGGCCTCCCTGTCCATCACCAACTCCTGGAGTTCACTGAGACTCACATCCATCAAGTCAGCGATGCCATCCAGCCATCTCATCCTCTGCCGTCCCTTTCTCCTTCTGCCCCCAATCCCTCCCAGCATCAGAGTCTTTTCCAATGAATGTCATGGGTCAAACAGATTACCTAACCAGCGCTGATCAGATGATTCCTGATGGACTGGTTTAAGATTCCACTGTTGACAGAGCCGATGTTGTGATGTTTAAGCCTCAGTTTGGTGACCTGGAGCTTAGCATAATTGACTCCATGTTGGGGCTTTTGTTCTTAACAAGGATCATATCATTCCCGTCATATTGTAATCACAGCTATATTATATATTTTAAATTTATTTATTTTTCATTGGAGGATAATTGCTTTACAATATTGTATTGGTTTCTGCCATAACAAGTGTGTTGTATTAACTAGCAATCATGGTAAGTTTGTAGTTTATATATCTACATATACATATCGACATCTATATATACATATCTATATATATATACACACACACCTATATATATATACACACATACATCTATATACTTTACATCCATATTCTTTATATATATAGACATAGATCTGTATCCCTCTATATATAGATTTGTCCCCCAAACCTGAGGGACTGTGATCAGTTTATACAAATACAAATGTAACATTCTGCAAAAGAGTACAGTAGGCTACCATTTTCATATTAAGACATTTGTTACTGATGTTTCTGAAAAAAAAAAACCTCGTTTTCTCAATCCTTGGGAAAGGATTTACAAACTGAAACGTAGCACAGATGATGTAGAAGGAATCGAAGATTCTGCTTCTGCCTGCAGATTGCCGTTTGTGATTGAGTTAGCATATGTCACAGGTCAAGGGCTGTTTAAATTACACCTGCGTATCTTAGTCCTGCCTTCCTTCATAAAAGAGAAAAGCATATAATAGATACAACAAAATCTCATTAGTGTCTTTCTTTCAGGGATTAATAAAAAGTCAGGGTGCATAATTTATACATCAATTATGTATATGGATTTAATTCTAGCTGTTCATCTTCTGAAAGGCAGCTGGTCCGCAAAACATCACTGATCAAAACACATTGCCTGTAAGCACAGGAGCTAAGGCTGAAGCCAGATTCCAGCATCTCAGGGCCCTGCCTAGTGTTTATGACTTAATCATGTTGGAATTGAGGAATGAGGTTTATTTGGTTTGGTGTTGCTTTTTTAGATTAATGCTTTTGACTTTTTTGGTTGGGGTTTGGGGGGGAATCTTTTTGTTTCAGTTGCTTCCCACTTGTTTATTCTAGGAATAATCAATTCTGAGACCCATTCAGGCTCCTGTTATTACAGCTATGACCGAATGGGAAGCTTGCGGACACCCTCATACCCGCACCAGCTGCACTCTCACCAGCTACATTCTACACTTTCACCTGGTGAAACCCAGGTGCTGAGCACTAACCCGAGGGTCCCCTCCCCACTTAGGGTGGCTGCCAGCCCCGCAGGACCTGCCCATGTTTTCAAGTCTACACCAGATGACTGCTCAGCAACTTCATCCCAGCGTGATTTTCCAAAGATTATTTACATCTTCAGCCTAGCAGCGATTTCAAGCCCACTTCCTACTCATTTCATTAGGTCCCATATAGCCATGCTCTAAAGGGTTTATGTAACACTGGATATTCACCTTTAGCTGAAGAGTCAGTTTAAGAGCCACACAATAGTATTTTCAGAGACCAGTGTGTTCTTAGTGAGATGGACAGATTTCCAGGTAATAGTACTTCTGGAAATAAATATATAGTGATCTACTGGATCTAAATTCACTACTTCCCCTTCCTTTTTCAAGGCCACGTTCCACAGCCCTTTGCCCTTGAGGCTGATGAACTCTGGCCCCCAGTGAACCTTGCTGTGCCTAAATTTCCAGAGTGCTCGGCACTTCCGGCACAAGCAAACTGCATGACGGACATTTAAGGTTCAGTTCCGGTGTGGTCAGCAAGCAGTCACCGGCCGATTGCTTCTCGCCAGGTGTAGACTGTCCGTGGGACACAGGGACTGAATGAGGGACGTTAGCTCTCAAGGAAACTGTAAGTCCAGTAGAGGCACAAATTCAGGTTTCTGGCCTGTAAGGGTAGGGAATGAGCATGCCTGGGCCAAGTGGTTAGAGCCAGGAGCCGGATCTGAGGGGGAGTCATTCGGAGCCCCCCTTTTGAAGGGCGGGGGGACCATGGTGTTCTAAGTGATGGAGAATCACGGCTATCATGGAGGAAGGTGGAATTTCATCTGAAGGGAACAGAGGCCACTAACACCGAGAATCAAGGGTTGGAGGTCCAATGGTATAATTTTCGCCATTTCCAGTTACATATTTTCCATTTCCGTTTACCTACATTACTGTTATTAATACTTTTCTTTAAATGGACTTACCATTTTTTACTTAGTGAAAGTGAAAGTCGCTCAGTCGAGTCCGACTCTTTGCCACCCCACGGACTATACAGTCCATGGAATTCTCCAGGCCAGGATACTGGAGTGGGTAGCCTTTCTCTTCCCTAGGGGATCTTCCCAATCCAGGGATCGAACCCACGTCTCCCACATTGCAGGTGGATTCTTTACCAGCTGAGCCACAAGGGAAGCCGAAGAATACTGGATGGGTAGCCTATCCCTTCTCCAACAGATCTTCCCGAGCCAGGAATTGAACCTGGGTCTCCTGCATTGCAGACGGATTCTTAACCATCTGAGTATCTGGGAAGCTTAAATCTGTGCTGAAAGGACTTCCCAGTTGGCACTAGTGTTAAAGAGCCCACCTGCCAATGCAGGAGACATAAGAGACACAGGTTTAATCCCTGGGTTGGGAAGATCACCTGGAGGGATCATGGCAACCCATCCCAGTATTCTTACCTGGAGAATGCCATGGACAGAGGAGCATGGGAAGCTATAGCCCACAGGGTTCCAAAGAGTCAGACATGACTGAAGCAACTTGGCACGCATGCTAAAAGGAAAATGTTTATAATTTCCTTTGGAAATTTTGCAATGTGGTCATGAAATGAAATACCCGTAGTGCTTGCTATGTGAAGTTCTATACTCCTGCCTCCAGAAGTGTCCAGTTCCATTCTTTCTTTGTTAAAAAGGGAACATAGCAGGTATGGTTGGCGGAAAATACAGTCCAGTCCCAACCGGTGCCAACCTAAGACCCTATCTTTGCAGGATGGAAAGAAAATTGAGAGGAATTTAAGTTTGTCACCCTGAGATTGGATGTTATTTAACATCCAGTCTGTGAGTAACGTAAAACCATCTCCAGTGCCGTCAGTGGGACATATTCCTCCCGAGAGTTGAGGGCAGGACTAGAGGAGGGACGATGCTTTGGGCCGATGGTACCTGCAGTCTCTGCAGAGGAAAGGGGAGGTCTGCCATCCCGTTCTGATCCCCCAAATTCTAAAAGGCTGACCCCCTCAGCCCCTGGCACAGTGAGGGGCACACAGCAGAGCCTTAGCAAAAACCTTGCGTCAGGTCTCATCAGCCTTCTAAGATCCCTGGGCTCTGTTTCATAAACAGTAAGACATTAAGTTAATGGTGATATTTCATGTTTCATAATATCACATCCCCCAAGAAAGGAGTTTTGATAGAAAATCCTAAAAAGTGTAAAACCCGACAAAAATTAGCCCTCGAATAGATTCCATGGGATACTCAAGAAGCCTATATAGATGCGTTTTGAATCGTCTTAAAGGAAAATGAGAAATGTCTTTGTGAGTTGGATCAGAATGCGTGTCCCGTCGCTGAGGAGGCTCCCGGGTGCCCTCCAGGTCCTCGCACAGTCGGGTCCTCGACCGGTCTGGCTTCCTTCTCCCCGCATTTCTTGCTCCTCAAGTGCCCTTTCCTCTTCTCATTTCTCAAACACTCCTGCCTGTCACTCGGTATTCAGCAACTGGGTAAGAAAGAGCCTGGAGAGCACGCTAATGCCTTGCGGTGTAATTGCTGCACCCTCCTTAAAAGTATTGTCAAGAGCATTTCATTTTAAGGTTTCACCCGGAATTGCATCAGTATTTTTAATGGGCTATTTTCTAAAACCCATATCACCACGAATACAAGACGTTAAAGTACTAACGACAGCTTGAGAACTTAATTTCAGGAGTGACTGCATCTCTGAAATTTGCATGCTTTGAGCAGGTTTTCCCCCAGATTAGCCCTGAGCCAAGACATCTCCACACAGAAGGTAGCTTCTTACAGTAAATCGTATTTAATATTTGGTTTCACTAGAACCCCAGTGCAATGAATTTCACAGATTAACGTAATTTAGTTTTAAGGAGCTCAAAGGCACTAAGGTGATAGTGTTACTGTCATTTCTTAGATGTCCTTAAGTAGTATAGATTTTTATCCCAGATAAGTGTTTACAGAACTTGCTGGTGCTTTAACCGATGCTGGAAAGGCTCTGCATCAGTTCACAGCATTTTGAAAAGTCTTTATTATTGCCCCACTCACTACTGAAACAATGGTCTTAAAGGAGTCTCTAATAGCCATTTAAATTTTTTTAAAACAAAACTTCACTGTGCCATTCTTATGAAGAGTCCCTCAATAGAAATGCTCCAAATCCAAATGAATATAAAACTCCATAATATAGTCTGTTTTTCAGAGAGAAATTGAGAATATGAAACGTGTGACTTCTCTGCTTTTTTGTATGAAGCATAAATGTTCATTCATTGACAAAACCTTAATTTCTCCAAACCCTAGTTTCCCCATCTATGTTGTTGTTGCTCAGTTGTGGCCGACTCTTTGCGACCCCATGGACTGTGGCATGCCAGGCCTCCCTGTGCGTCACCAACTCCCGGAGCTTACTCAAACTCATGTCCATCAAGTCGGTCATGCCATCCAACCATCTCATCCTCTACCGCCCTCTTCTCCTCCTGCCTTCAATCTTTCCCAGCATCAGGGTCTTTTCCAATGAGTCAGTTCTTTGCATCAGGTGTCCAAAGTATTGGAGTTTCAGCTTCATCATCAGTCCTTCCAATGAATATTCAGGATTGATTTCCTTTAGGACTGATTTCTTTAGGATGGACTGGCTTGATCTCCTTGCTGTCCAAGGAACTCTCAAGAGTCTCCTCCAACACCACAGTTTGAAACCATCCCATCTGTGAAGTGGGGATAATCCTGTTTGGCTCACAGGGTTGTTAGAAAACAGTGGAATACTGCATAAAAAGTACTAAACAGGGACTTCCCTGGTGGTCCAGTGGCTAAGACTCCGTGCTCCTACGGCAGTGGGCCTGGGGTTCGATTCCTGGTCAGGGAACTAGATCCCACATGCCACAACTAGAGATCCCTTGTGCCGCAACTAAGACCTGTTGTAGCCAAATAAATAATTTTTTAAAGTACTCAACACAGTACCTCACACATGTACCAATTTTGGTTTATAGTGGAAGCTCTTAATGTCATTATCACATGGTCCAGAGTTCGAACCATCTGGCCCTGAAGAGACAAGAGCATCTGTTGTACTCGTGGCCCCCAGGGGGAACGGGTCTCAGCCAAGGGTCTTCAGAAGCACATCCAGACACTGTCCGGGTTTGAAAGTATTGGTTCTGCTTTCCTGGGCATCAGAGCCCTTGTCTTTGTGACCCAGCCACCTTTTAGGAAAAGAACTACGGTTGAAACCCTGGGGGGTTTCCCCAATAGAGAGGAAGCACAGACGGGGAAAAGCTAAAGCAGAGCCTGGCCCCTAGAGTCCCTGCCTCCCTCTGTACCCCTGGTTCCTGGTCGTCGTCAGAACCCCCTGCCTTGGGCTCCCCTCTGGCCATCTGCCTTGTGACACTTACCCCTCTTTTGAAGTCAGAAGGAAACAGGGGAGGACAGCTCTTTAAGAAGTGGGGACCACACGGTAAATTGGGAACTGTCAGGTATATACAGCCGTGAGACCACTCATTTTCTGCGGTGTGATCAGAAGCTTGCCCTTTCTAAAAAATATATATATACACATATACATATATATACATATATATATATATATATATATATATTTGACGGCACAGCTCTAATAGTTCTGGCATGTGGGTATCTTCTCTGACCAAGGATCGATCCCAGGCTCCCTGCCTTAGGAGGGAGGAATCTTAGGCACTGGACCACCAGAAGTCCCAAGCCTGCCCATCTTAAAGTTTAGGAAACTGTGTCAAGGACCATATGAAAGGTAGCCAGGATCAGAAGTGTCTTACCCACCTCGCTAGCAGAGGAAACAAATCCAAAATGGAGTCTCCATAGATTCTTCAGTGGCTGAGCAAAGGATGCTGGTAAAGAACGGGCATTTTATCCACAGTGTAGCTCTGCCTTGGCCCTACTTCAAGGAGAAGAACCCCTGTCTTTGCCCAGGGTGTTTGCAGACCTGCTCAGAGCAATAACTATGCTCCCCTAGAATTATCTTTCTAATCTAATATCTAATGTGGTTCCCACCACAATCCCCTGCAGCTTAAATATCATTGAGTTTCTTACTGAAATACAAGCATCTTAACACGATCTTCAAGGTCTTTCCCAATCTGGCCTTGAGCTCTGACCTCATATGAGGCCCCCAGGTCCCAGAACCAAAACCTCACAAAAGACTCAACCTGGAGTTCTCATTCCATTCATTCTCGAAACCTAGTTCTACAAAAGATAACAAGCATTCACCAATGCTTGTGGAGAAGTTGGTGGGAATGGGGGATTGTTTATTCACTATGAAAAATAGTGCAGAGGTTTCTCAAAAAGTTAAACATAGAACTACCATGGGATCCAACAATTCTGCTTTTGGGTATGTTCACTAAAGAATTGAAATCAAGACCTTACAGATGTCTGCACTCCCATGTTCAGAGCAGCACTATTCACAATAGCCAAGGCCTGGAAGCAACCTGAATGCCCATTGACAGAGGAATGGATAAAGAAAATAAAGTAGACAGTGAAGTATTATTCAGCCTTAAAAAAGAAGGAAATCCTGCCATTTGCTACAACATGGATGAACTTGGAGGATGTTATGCCAAGTGAAATAAACTAGACACAGAAGAATAAATACTGCATGATTCCACTTACATAAGGCACCTGAAATAGCCAGTCATAGAAGCCAAGAGTGGAATCATGGTTTCCAGGGGCTGGGGTGGGGGGTTGGATCAGGAGATGTTGGTCAAAGGTGCATACTTTCACTTATGCAAGAAGGAGAGTGCCTGTAAGTTTAACAAGACTGTATTGTATACATAAACATTTGTTAAGAGGGTAGCTTTTATGTTAAGTGTTCTTATCACCAAAAACAAAAACCGAAAAAACCCTAGTGTTACTCCTCCTGAAGTGCTTTCCAGAACCCCATGCAGGCCTGCCTCCCTGGTTTACCATGTGTGTGCTCAGTCACTCAGACGTGTCCAACTCTTTGTAACCCCATGGACTGCAGCCCACGAGGCTCCTCTGTCCATCGGATTTCCCAGGCAAGATACTGGAGTGGGTTCCATATCCTCCTCCAGGGGATAGACTTTAATCATTTCACCAAGCACAAAGTTTGCTCAGAACATTGTAGAGGTTGAAGCCCGGGTCTCTGCCTGGCCTCAGCAGGTAGATCTTAAGCCTCATTATCTCACACATTACACAGGGACAGCAATGCTCCCTCCTCCAAGGGTATTTCTAGGAATTAAATGTCCTATTTGCATGGGACATTGAGCACATTTTAAGGGTTCAACAAAGACTGACTCTTGTTACTGGACAGCTTGTGTTCACAAGTCGAGTTAGCGGGTTGTATGCTTCTTCCCCAGTGAGGCTATGGGCTACCCAGGGTGCGTGCATGCATGCGTGCATGCCAAGTTACTCAGTCGTGTCCAACTCTGTGCAACCCCATGGACTGTAGCCCACCAGGCTCCTCTGTCCACGGGATTCTCCAGGCAGGAATACTGGAGTGGGTTGCCATGCCCGCCTCCACTTCCCAGGTGGCGCTAGTGGTAAAGAACCCACCTGCCAATACAAGAGATGTAAGAGAGGTGGGTTCGATCCCTGGGTGGGGAAGATCCCCCAAAGGAGGGCTGCTCAGGGTGAATCCTTGGATTTGTCTGCCTTCCTGCTTCTGCTCCACAGGTCCAGTACCTGTGATAAAGTGAGTGGAATGGAACTGACTTGAAGTCCCACAAGATGGCAGGAGCCACCAGTCCCAGAATCTTCCTTCTGGAGTGCTACTCCAAAGCTGGACAGGCCAAAGTGACCCTCCTTTAATTGGCAGGAAGCAGCTGATGGAGCTGAGGTCGTTCCCAGCTTCCTGCCACCATTGGCTATTTATTCTGGTGCCACCACTACGGATGAAGCCAGAGAAATAGCAGGAAGCTGAGCTCCTCCTCCCTACCCTGGGATCAGAGTCCTCACAGGTCTCCTTGATGTGAGGATGCTCCAGGAGAAGGCAGATTGCTGAAGGGAGGATGTGAGTGTTCATCACTCCCTCAGTCGTGTCCAACTCTTTGCGACCCCATGGACTATAGCCCGCCAGGCTCCTCTGTCCATAGCATTCTCCAGGCAAAAATACTGGAGTGGGTTGCCATTCCCTTCTGCAGGGGATCTTCCCAAGCCAGGAATCAAACCCAGGTCCCCTGCATCGCAGGCAGATTCTTTACCATCTGAGCCAATGTGGAGGGAGGGGGTGGAAACAAAATACCGGAAATGTCTGCCTGGAAGGCAAGTTGGTGAACGTAGAACAAGGGATTCTGACAATAGATGAGGAGATGAAGAATGGATCGCCGTGTAGCCTGCAAGCCTTGAGGAAAAGGCAAGGGAGGAAAAAGGCAGGTGTCGGTGGGACCAGAGCCTCTTCCTGGTCATCAGAGGAACCCTCAGGACACATCCTGATGGCAGGATTTTTGTACACAGTGGCGGCTGCACCCTGCCTCTCCATCTTAAATGGAATGTGCTTTAGCTCAGAGTCACAGACTGAAATTTGCAGCAGAAGAAAATATGGAGAACCATTAATTAAAATTTCTTTATGTACTTGTCTAAGTGAGACCCTATGAGCATCCCCAGAATTACTGTCTTCATCATCGTCGCCCCTGTTGTCATCTCGTCTACTAATCGAAATTTACATGGGACTAGTGCAGGCCAGCCAATACACTGATTTTTTAATGTGATGAATAATCAATACATTCATTTCTTGTGCCCTCAAGGTCTGAAAGCTCCCTTCACCACTGATTTATTCTTTAATTAATGGAGGAGTAAATTTTTTTACAAGACTATTTCACCTGTATGCATTCCCCCATTAAAAACATCACCTGCTCTGAACCCAGCTTTTTAAAGAAGTATCTAACTCCTGTTTTCCAAAGTCTTTATTTTCCACAGTTCAAGTGGAAGGGTGAATAGCTCACATCCACGTCCTTGTATTTAAAAGGTCAGCATCCTGTTAGCATAGTCTCCCACCCGGATACAAGCTCTGTGCTCTTCTCTGGAGAGCTGGTTGCCCACCCCCTGGATTCGAAGCCCTGCATCATCATTGCCCATAGTTTAGCTGTGGGCCTCAGACCTTAACCATATCAGGATCACCTGGAGGGCACGCTGACATTCAAAGGGCCGGGCGCCACGCCCTGCAGCTCTAACGCCTTCCCAGGTGATGCTAATGGTGGTGGTCCAGGAACCACACTGAGAAGAACCATGGAGTAGGAGGGCCTAGGACTCCTTCAACTCCTCATTCTGCTTGGTAGGTTCTAGAATCCAGGGCCATGGTCAAGAAGACACTTGCTTTTGCTTAACTGGTATGATGGGTGTGCGTGTGAGTGCTTAGTCTCTCGGTCATGTCCGACTCATTGTCACCCCATGGACTGTAGCCGGCCAGGCTCCTCTGTCCGTGGAATTCTCCGGGCAAGAATACTGGAGTGGGTTGCTATTCCCTTCTCCCGGCGATCTCTCTGACCCAGGTATCAAACCTGTGTCTCCTGCATTGCAGGCAGATTCTTTGCCGTCTGAGCCACCAGGGAAGCCCATGTGATTTATTTTTATTTTTTTGTTTATTTGGCTACACCAGGTTTTAGTTGTGGCATGTGGAATCTAGTTCCCTGACTAGGGGTTGAACCCGAGCCCCCTGCATTGGGTGCAGAGTCTTAGCCACTGGACCTCCAGGGAAGTCCCAGTGTGTGTTTATATTAATTCAAACAGTACTTTGGAAATGCCCCCACCCAGACTCAGCCCTGATTTGAATGTTAGTGTAGGAGAAGAGGCTGAACTTACAGGTTTAGGGGAGGTGATGATTCTTAAATGCATTTGTATGTTTGTGATTGAATTAGGAAACTTTCCTGACTCCCAAAACACCCTTCCCACACTAGCTGGGATTCTGGAAGCCTCAGAATTCCCAGAGGACTGGATTCTAAAGAAAGAAAATGCCTGATTATAGGCTGTGTGTGTGTGTTAGTCGCTCAGTCGTGTCCGACCGACTCTTTGCAACCCCAGGGACTGTAGCTCGCCAAGCTCTGTCCATGGGATTCTCCAGGCAGGAACACTAGAGTGGGTTACTATTCCCTTCTCCAGGATTATAGGCTGTAGGAATCATTTTTTCTTTTTTTTTTTTTTTTTTAAAGAATTCTAAAGAAGAAAATAAGAGGCACAAAAGGAAACCTTAATCTACCAGGAGGTCTGGGAAGTTATATGAGAGTCACTGAAGCATCAGAAAAGAGGTGAAAAGTCAGTCAGAGCCAAGTGAGTGTTGTTAGTTTCAGCAACATCTCAAGTAGCTGGAAGGTAATTAGGAATGGATTTTATTTTAGCGAATATAGTCTTACTCTTCTTACCACGTTCTCCAGTGACAGAGAAGGTCCTTTTAAAGTGAAGTCTCCAGCCCTAAAGCCTTATCCAGTCATTAATGTTTCATCTGAAAGAACATAGTATCTTAAACTGAAAGCCAAGAGTAAGATTTGGACACAAATGTTCAAAGACAAGAGTATACTACTGCTCTGATCTAGTGAGTGTACACGATCTTTACTTTCTCTTTCTTTCTCTTTTAGAAACAGGGAAGATCGACCAAGAGATCCACAAGTACAACACCCCGGGATTCACCGGCTGCCTCTCCAGAGTCCAGTTCAACCAAATCGCCCCTCTCAAGGCGGCCTTGAGGCAGACCAACGCCTCAGCTCACGTGCACATCCAGGGAGAGCTGGTGGAATCCAACTGCGGGGCCTCCCCGCTCACCCTGTCACCCATGTCGTCTGCCACCGACCCCTGGCACTTGGACCACCTGGATTCAGGTAAAGTCCAAAGCCCTGTCTTGGATAGAATGCTTTATTTCTTAAGCCTCAGTTTTCTCTTCTGTAAAATGGGGATTAATAACAGAACATTGCTGGTGACATAGTTGGGGGATTAAGGAAGTGAAGGAAGGTATGAACAGGGTGCTTAGCGCTTCCGGGGCTCAAAACGTACCTCTGTATTCTTGCTCTGGGCCAGAAGTAAATAAGTTGAAGGGAAGGAATATTGTATTATTGACTCTTCTGCATTTAAGTGAAATAATGAGATACCTAAATGGATGTCTTCAACGTGACTGTCGGATAATCTGATCAAATCACTTCCTTGCTTCTGCCTTTGTGATTCGGCTGCCATGCAGCCCCGCCATCCACATTCTAATATTAAAAGATTACCTGAAACTGTCAGGTTCCTCTCCCAACAGTGTATTTATACACACAACCCTGTAGCCTTCCAGGCTTTAGGGGTACACGTAGGCTGAGAAAGCCCAGTGGATTTTTACCATTTCTGCAGGTAATAATACTGGTCATTTGAAAGCATAGCACTAAAATGAAGGGATGCAGCGGTCGGCTGCAAAATTAATTGGATGCGAATTCAGTGACCACATGACCCTGAGTGATGGGGAGCCTGTGGGTCCCCCTCCTTGCCCTACCGAGATGGTCGGGCTGCTTGAGTAAGTGCTTCAAGTCTCTGCTCTTTCACTCTAAGGTATGAAGTGGGCGATATCTCTGAGACACCTCCAGACCTACTGATGAGTCTCCAAAGTGGTGACTGACTTTGCTGATGCCCAAGACAGGAAGGGGCAAGGCAGGACGGGAGGCCTGGGGTCTGATACCATCACTGCCTCTGCCCAGCGGGTTTCTTAACCTTGTTCCTCAGTCTCCCCACGTCTGAAATGAATACCTAACTTAGAGAATTCTTTGCAAGATGATGGATTTAAAACACTTGGCAGAGCGAGCCATCGACACGGAGCAAACCAGACAGAAGTTTAGCTGCAATAACACTAACAGAGTGGTTGCTATTATTATATTAGATTCAACTTGCTATGATGTGTGAACGTCCAGTCAAGGCTCTCTAGTCCTCCCCGACCCTAACTCCTGATATGTAACAGTGCATCATGGAAACATCATTGTGTTTGATTCCTTATACATATTCCACCCCCAGACACGGTTATTTATCAGCTTCCAGGAATCTCTTGTCATCATGAATTCTTGCCAGGATTTGCCTGCTAAGCGTTGTGAAGCTTCAAAAAGAAGCCAGAATTGCCCCATTGTCAGAATAGACAGACTAAACAGTCCTCTTTGTTCCTCACAAATGGGTTCCAATACCATGGAGAGGGTGCTGTGTGCCAGGAGTACTTAAAAAGAATTCCCTTCTACGAGTATTGTTAGGATGACACGGCAGCTGGCTTTTCCTCGTGGGCTGGCTTGAACAAAGGGAAGCAGTCCTGGTGCTGAAAGAAGAAAAATAGTGAAGATATGAGATGGGACAAGGCCTTGTCAGGGCTGCAGAGGAGAGACTTCTCAGATTCTTCCAAATGCCCGGGTTGGTGGAGACAAGGTCTACGCTTTGAAATAGGCAGGTTCCTATTGCTGTTACAGCTTCTCACTGCTTGAGACCATCAGCGTGTGTGTGTGTTCTTGGTCGGCTGCCAAGAAATCAGTTTCTATAAGCCTCTAGACGCTCCTTTGGTCCAACAGGAGTTCGTATTCATTCTTGCCTTAATTAGCAAACTATTTGCTTGAAGGTCTGTGAGATCCAGTTGTAAAGGCCAAAGTTTGAGTTGTTTGTTTTTCGTGTTTATTTATTTGGTGGCACACGGGATCTTTAGTTGTCGTGTGTGGGAACTAGTTCCCTGACCAGGGATCAAACCCGGGCCCCCTGCATTGGGAACACAGTCTTAGCCACTGGGCCACCAGGGAAGTCCCAAGTTCATTTATTTTTTAAAAAATTGTGCTTTATATATGACACTTTCATTCTTCTGATTGATGTAGCAATGTGTATAGGGAACATTTCAATGTTCAAATTAGAAGTCTATTACCCAGGTATTACAGTGGCCTGACCTATATAACACAAGGTCCATTTGCAGAAATTTTCTGTTTGTACTTGGGCAGAAAGTTCTTATCTGGTGTTTACCATTTGCTGTATCAGTCTCATCATCATAGTTTATTCTGTAATTGGAATTCCAGGTTAATTTCCATAATGGGTAAATGCTTATAAAGAAACGTGTGTCTCCGTCTCACAAACTTTATTAAGAGAACAGAAAACCACTTATGAGATATGACAGAGGCTTGTTTAGATGACTTTTTTTTTTTTTTTTTAGGTGAGTGGAAAAGAGAGAATGGGGGTTGGGGGCTGGACGAGGGTGCAGAGAAAAAAATAGATATAAGGGAAGATTATTTAATATCAGACTCCAGAGGCTTAGTGTCTAGGACAAACTTTTCCTCTACACATGTCTTCATAGAGAAACAGAAGGTGGGGGAGACCTCTGGGAAGAACAAATGGGCTTCTAAAGGAAAGACAGGAGATAAGAAAGTTTGTGATAATGTTGTTCATGCCGGCATGAATGGTCTTTGTCCTTTTCAAGGCCATAAACCCCCCCCTGGAAAGGGTGATTTCGGGTAGCGTTGCTCTTGGCCTCCTTCTTGGGACTTAAAAGCTCCCAGAAAAGGAGATTTATGGTCTCATTCTATTTGTAGTTGGATATGGGAAGTTCCCAAAAGATTTCTTTCTGCATCTGTCAAATCCCAAATATCCTTGGCTTAAAATAATCTTCATACCAACTCTGGGGTTCTTGGTAGGTCCTCACATCAGCAATTGCAGCCTAGTTCTTGTGAGCCTAAATTTGTCACTCTGAATTCTGATTCCGGGGTTTTGCTTTTCTGGATAATCTTTTTTATATGACTCAGGAGACTCACTATCAGATATTCAGAAACAAACAACAGTGTATACACAAAGATACCGTTTCTCGCTGTAAATCATGTTACTTGAGGCTGTACAGGTACAGGACGGGAAGAGCTCCTCAGTCCTGGTTTGACTAGGGGACATTTGGAAGGAGATCTGTGTGATCTGGTGCCTTGAAAAGTGTGGTCCTCACCAGCGGTGTGAGTATCACCTGGAAGCCTGTTAGAAATGCAGAGCCCAGGCCCTTCCCCAGACCCACTGAATCGGCACCTACGTTTTAGCCAGATTCCCCCATGACTCATGTGCACAACAGAGTCAAAAGCGCTCACCTCTATCTCAAATGCATTTTCACATCACCTGGGGAGCTCTTAAAACCCCCAATTTCCAGGCCGCACCCCTGACCAATTAAATCAGATACTTTAGGGGTAAGATACAGATGGCCAGAGATGTAAAACCTCCCCCAGGTGACTCTAATGTGTAGCAAGATGGAGAATCACTCCATCACTAAATAAGAGAGCTTAATAATCGCCCCGCCTTGGCAAACCCTTCAAAGTGAGGTTACCAAAAGAAAAGAACAGTGAATACCCAGAAACAAGTTTATGAAAAACAGTGAAGCCCTTCAGTGGTGAAATCCCAAACTGAAAGGCTATGGCAGTGAGCTTGCCAAAGATTGGGCTTCTCTAACCATTTCACAAGAAAGCTCATGGGGACTGACTTTTTATCGGTACTTGAGGAAAACTAGTCTGCCTACTGGCAACGGGAAAAACACACTTGGAACAAACAAACAAGAAACCCACAGTGTGGGGTCAGACTCAAGGCCTCCCATGAAAATGCATCTTTATAGAAGGAGCTTCAGTTGGAGGAAGTTGCCAAATTATTATTCAGTTTTTTTAAATCAGTTGCAAGCTTAATTTGGAAGGATATCAGGGGGAGAAATGCTGCTTTAAAATGAAGTATGCACATTTATTTTAAAATAAAGCATGCCCCTTGCTGTGAAGATAGGGTGTCTGTGTCTTTAGTATTAAAGAGAACTTCATGATCAACTGGGGCTTCCCTGGTGGCTCAGATGGTAAAGAATCTGCCTGCAATGCAGGAGACCTGGGTTCGATCCCTGGGTTGGGAAGATCCCCTGGAAAAAAGGAATGGCAACCCACTCCAGTATTCTTGCCTGGAGAACTCCATGGACAAAGCCTGGTGAGCTAGAGTCCATGAGGCCACAAAGAGCTGGACAGGACTGAGCAACGAACACAACCCAGTGAACAACAAGGGCTCTCCACTTCATGCCACACTGGAGTATTTGCTTTGCAGAAACCTGGAAACTAGAATTCCAGACATCCATCCTTTGGTCTTATGTTCTTTCTGCTCCCTTGTGTTTCTTTCTTATGTCTTAGATGATATCAAATGATAAAGGCAAAGAATGGATTCCAAGGTATGCTGGCTTCACGTAATAAGATTCTTGTTCTCTCTGGAACACTACTGACTGAGCTACTCATTGCCTCTCTAGCGCCTGTTAGGCTCTGTCACTGTTTTTCAAATGAGGAACATGCACGGTTGGTCAGGCTGTGCACTGCACAATTACAAAGGATGCCATTTGCATTGTAGCCTGTGGCTCCTGGAGCAGTGCTACATGTCGGCCTTCATAGGGGCTCACCAGATCATTTTGGGAAGAAAGTGAGTGTATCATCATGTGGCATAATATAAAGTTATTTCCTTTTCATCTCTTTTTCAGTCCTTCTAATTTTGTTAAAGAGAGAGTCTCTATTTGGTTCTGGCATGCCTTTAACAGCTCTCTCACCCATGCTATTCACCCTTTAATAAAGAGCAGGCTTCTCAAGTTTAGAGCCTTGACAGGCCGTAGAAGTACTCAGTAGGGTTATAAAGCTTTATCACTGCATTTGTTTAAATAAGAAATCAGGTCAATTTAATGAGAATAAGTAAATAATAATTAGGTTTCACATGTATATGACAAAAAACATGATTCCCATGTGCATGGAGTTTGGCAAGCACTGGGTGGAATGTCAGGATGATCATAAACACAAGGCCTGGAGCTGCGAGAGTGCATTTTTTTTATAAGGGGGAAATGGTAAAATTATGTTGATTTCTTAAACCAATTCCATTGTATTAGAAACGACCAGTCAGTTCTTTCTCTGCCTAATTTTTTCCGCCTTTGGATAATAGGTATGGCCTGTTTCTAGACCACAGCATTCTGGTCCTTTCAGTTACAAGGCAGAAAACGCAACCCCTGACCCTGAGTTCTGGTTCACGTACAGGTTGCAGAACAGTAGCTGTGATTCACCTCTCAGAACCCTGGGCTCTGTTTTTTTCTCTTTGTCAGATTTGACAGAAGAGCCTGGTGGGCTGCCGTCTGTGGGGTCACACAGAGTCGGACACGACTGAAATGACTTAGCAGCAGCAGCAGCAGATTCAGGGAAGCTTATTTCCTTGGAATGGCAAGAATTTGGCAGCAGTAAGATGACTACAGATGGCAATGCATGTCTGTAAAATATAAAAACAAAACAAACAGAAAAAAGAATCTGATGCCACAAATTTCTGCACTAAGGAACAACTCTAAACTGTATACCACCTGTTTTATGAGGCACTGATATTAAGTCTTAGGGTGGTTGTTTTTTTTTTTTAAATCACATTCATGATATTGAATCAGAATACATAGACCAAAGGCCACATCGTAGGTTATTATTTAAATAGTATTAAGACTGGCAAGGCACTTTAAGATGTCATTTCATGTCCCTAGGAATCTTCTCATATGTTGCTGTCGTTCAGTCGCTAAGTCGTGTCCAACTCTGCGACCCCATGGGCTGCAGCATGCCAGGCTCCTCTGTCCTCCACTGTCTCCTGGAGTTTGCTCAAATTCATGTCCATTGTGTCGATGATGCCTTCCAACCATCTCATCCTCTGCCGCCCACTTCTCCTGCCCTCAGTCTTTCCCCCATCAGGGTCTTTTCCAGTGAGTCAGTTGTTCGCATCAGGTGGCCAAAGTATTAGAGCTTCATTCAGCATAAAGTGTCTAGTATAAAGATTATTATAAGGAGTTACTGGAGCCTTGAGTTTCCGGCTCCCCGCATAAAGCTAACTTTCGTCTGATGCTGAGTCCTGCTCTGGACCAGGAATTCTCACAGCCCCTCTGAGAGGGAAGTGGGCAGAAGCACTGAGTAGAAAATAGTCCTCTGAGAACTGTCAGAAATTCAAGAATCCAGACCCAAACCTGTCCCATCGAGTCACACAGGTTCACAGAGCAGTTGGAAAAACCAGCTCTCTTAGCAGTGTGGCTCTTCAACCAAATAAATTGGAACTGGTTAGAACATGGTACCTAGCATCCTTCAATGGAACAACCACATGCCCCAGATAGATCTAGAATACACAGGCTGCCCTGGTACCGTGAACTAAGAACAAAGGTGTCTGCTTGCCACATCAGACACTCTACCACTGAAAATAGAGCGTTTGATTTCTAAAGACACCCCTTTCTCCCTTGCTATGGTTTTTAGTGACATGGTTTCTTACCTATGTTCCAAATTATTTTTCTGGCATCTGAAGATAAAATATTTTTATGTATTCACATGTGAAAGAATTATGACAAACATTTAAAAACTGCATATATCCATTCAGTTTCCATCATAATTACAAGCTGGTAGTGGTTTTCTTTACCACCTGCAAGCACTTAAAATCTTTCCAGCTCTTATATTTATATCTTAATTATTTCTAAGCAGATCCCTTTTTTCCTCCTGATGCTAAGATCGCATGATTAATTTGTTTAATCTCTGATACCTAATTTCTTGTTATCTTTTGTGTCTTTTGTTCTCTTCAGTGACCGACACAGACATTTATTCAAGTCCAAAAAACAATTATCATCTCTTCTGATGTGTGCTTTTCCTGCAAATGATCCAAATTCTGCTCTTCTGTAGAGCACCAAGCACATTTATATAGCTCGTCAAATAAAATATTAGTTACAGATTTTTTTGATCTAATGGTTAAGTTCCCATCTTTTATTTCCATATGAATAGCTTTATACATATTATTTTGTCGAGTCAAGGGATGTATTTTTAATTTTGATTGTATTACAAATCACCCTCCAGTGTCAGAATACCTCCAATTCAATAAGATATGAATGTCTTTTTCCCTGCACCCTCATCAACACACTACATCATAATCTTCTAAATCTTGCTACACTGTATTTGAAAAGTGGTTTTGTTGTCTTAATTTGGGTTTCATTAATCATGAGTGAGATTAAGTATCTTTGTTCATAAGTCACTTGTGTGTATTTTTCCCTGAACTGCCTGTTGATATTCCTTGACCAAAGAATTATTTGTATATTCATATTGTTTCCCGTTGGTCTGTTGGTCATTTATTGACTCATAAGAATTTTTATATATTAGGTAAATTGACATTTTACTACATGTTCCAATGGTTTCCCAGTTTGATATCTACTTTTTAAATTTATGAGTTTTTCCCTCCATGTAAAAAAAAAAACCTCTAAATTTTATCTGATGAAGGATAAAGTGTTTCCTGGCTTTAGAGTTTTATATAATGCCTTCTCCATTTAGAAATGTTTTAAAAATTATTCCTTTTTTTTTCTAATAATTCTAGATTTCATCCATAAACTATACATACTTACTGCATTTGAAATTTATTTGGGTGGTAAGAATAAGCTGGAAACCCAGCTTTACTTTTCTCTGCTCACACCCTGGCCGGTCAGTAGTTCCAGCAGTACTGGTTGGGGCGTCATCAGCCAATTTTCCCCGATCTTTATTCTATTCAAAATTGCCCTTTATATTTACGTCTGCTTCTGGCCTCTCTGATCTGTTGCACTAATCTGACTCTTCCTGAGATAGTAGCAAGCTGCGGTCGTGATTGAGCTTTTATAATAACATTTAATTTCTCATAGAGCTAATTGCCCTTTGACTCTCTTTTTTTCAGGATGTTCCTGTCCTTGAACATTGCTTTTCCCAAGTAATTTTAGTGTTCCAATCATTTTACTGGCATTACCTAGAGGTTTTATGGGGGTTGAATTTTATGTGTAAGTTAATTGCAGAGTAATGGACACCTACACAAATAATGTTTTCCTGTTCAGCAACGGAATGTCTTTCCACTTAACATGTGTCTTCCTTTTACATCATACAAAATTCGTATGAAGACAGCCTTAAAATACTTCCTGATAAGTTAATTTCTAACTAGTTCCTCTGTTTTGGCAAAGTGCAAAATCCAAAAGTTATTTGAAAAAAAGACAGCAAATTTAGCACCTGATTATATCAGCAAACTCTTTCACTGCAAACCTAACGAGTGTTTAATTGAATATAATTGGGAAAAGTTGTGTGCCCCCCAGGACCAAGAACCTGAGCGGGCTGTCGTAGTTTTCTGCCCAAGTATAGACACATCTTATATGCACATACCTTTAGGACTTTTAGATGTAGATGATACCTTGAGGATTCCTGTTTTGATAAGTGTCTCACTGGGGCTAGGTGTTAAATAGTATCTAATGCCACCGGAGAAGGCAATGGCACCCCACTCCAGTACTCTTGCCTGGAAAATCCCATGAACGGAGGAGCCTGGTAGGCTGCAGTCCATGGGGTCGCTAAGAGTCGGACACGACTGAGCGACTTCCCTTTCACTTTCCACTTTCATGCATTGGAGAAGGAAGTGGCAACCCACTCCAGTGTTCTTGCCTGGAGAATCCAATGGTCGGAGTAGCCTGGTGGGCTGCAGTCCATGGGGTCACACAGAGTCGGACACGACTGAAGCGACTTAGCAGCAGCAGCAGCAGCAGCAGCAATGCCACCTCAACATCTTTTAGAGATAACCATGCACTTTTTCTTCTGTTGATAGTTTTTGAAACAGTGAGCCATGCTTTTATTCCTAGCGTTAACCACCTTTAGTCATAGTGAAGCATTCTCTCAAGGTATAACTAAAGTCATTTTACTAAAATATTTTTCTTTTTTTTTTTAAGCTATTGTTTTTGGATGCTCTGGGTCTTTGTTGCTTTGCACAGGTTTTCTCTAGTTGCGGCGAGCAAGGGCCACTTTTCATTGCGGTGCATGGGCTTCTCATTACAGTGGCCTCTCCTGCAGTTATGGAGCACGGTCTCTAGGGCTTGCAGGCCTCCGTAGTTGCGGCTTATGGGCCCTAGAGCACAGGGGCTCCAGTATTTGTGGCTCGGGGGCTCAGTTGCTCCGCAGACCAGGGATAGAACCCATGTCCCTGCATTGGGAACATGGAGTCTTCGCCACTGGACCACCAAGGAAGTCTAGCTTTGTTTTTTTACAAAAGTAATTCTTGGATAAGATGGGATTGTAGCATCCTTTTACTTTGGGGAGTGCAAGTTGGGTTTTTATAAAAAGAAAGTCTAAGGGGCCACCCAGCAAGGAATATGGGAGGCCCCCAGGAGAGCAGTCCCAGTCAGATCAGGAAGGGGCCTGGGACCTCAGTCCCCCAACCTCAAAGGTCAAATTCTAGCAACATCAAGAGTGAGCTTGGAAGCACATTTTCCCCCAGGGCTTCCAGACGGGAACTCAGGCCTGCCCACACCTTGACTTCAGGCTCTGGGATATGCAGTCCCTGCCATGGCAGGACTTCCTCCATCACTCTCTAACCAGTGGAGTAACTCCAAGAAGCCCCCCTCCAACTCGCCTGGGGAGATGAATGAATGCAGATTCAGCAGGTCAGAGGTGGGACCTGAGATGCTGCTGCTCTCACAACCTCCCAGGTGATGCTGATGCTGCTGGTCCGTGGACCACACTCTGTGTGTTGCAAAGATAGAAATAGCCCTGGAGCCCTTCCCATCTGTACTTTGTAAGTTGAGTGAACTTCAGCTGTAAAACCACTGGAGCTGACTGTTTTCTCGTGTGTGTGTGTGAGCGGAGGTCCTTAGCAACTCTCTCAACTTCTTTTATGATCATTGGTCTAATTAGAGTCTCTTTCTCCTCTACTATAATTTCTGCTCTTTACATTTTTCTAGAAATTCATGCATGTAATCTAAGTTTTCCAATTCACTTCTGCAGTGTTGAACAAAATACATTTTCATAATAATTTCCATTCTCTCCTTAGAAAATTTCTATACATGTGTTTTTATATTGTAGGTGTAGACGTTTCCCTTTTTTCTCAGATTATCTGACAGATTTTTTTTTCCCCAAACGACCAACTCTGGATTTGTTTATTAGTTCTATCATTTTCTGTTTTCTTTTGCCTCTTGCTTTTATCTTGACTTCTTTACATTTGTATTTGCTGCTCTTGACATCATTTGGATATTTCTTTATTGTCATTTTTGGCTTGTGCATAACATCCTCCTTCAGAGGAACTGAACCAAAGTTAGCAAATCTAAGCTCTACGACTCTGGCCTCCCAGACTACACATGCCGGATGCAGTGTCTCAGCATGAATATTGTTGACTAGACTCTCATCTAAGGGACCTGGGCAGTCTTTAGAGGTCTCCTTAAGTGCAAAGCCTTCAGACATCACTGCAAGAGCAGGTGGGCAGGTGTGTGTTCCGATTACAGTGGGGCAGGTGAGGAGCTGATGTAGGGAAAATTCACTAGAGTGGCTGAAGTGAAGGGTGGCGGGTTGACCCCCTCTCAGCCCCCGACACCCTCTGCTCGCTGTCCCACGTGCCCAACCGTGTCTGGGGCTGCCTTCACTCAGGTTCTCCTCATTCCTAACTAGGACTGCCCAACACCACCATGGAAAAATCCAGAGGGGTACCAACCCCCACCTCTGGGACAACTTCTCAGCTCCTTGATTCCTCCTTCCTGTGGGCTTCTCTTTAATCCCAGTGTGCCGGGGACCAGCCCCGGCTGAGCCAGGGTATTCGAAGGAGAGACGGCTAGGCGAGGGTCAGGGAATAACTGCTTAATTACACTTTAATTAAGGATACAAAGAGTAATAGAATAAGGATAGCTCAGTGAGGAAATTCAGTGGAGAAAAGCGGCTGAAATAAGGATAGCTCAGTAAGAAAATTCAGTGGAGAAAAGAAGCTGAGTGGCTTGGTTTACGCGGAAAATCAATATAACCCGTGACACCAGGTTAGCTCTGACCACGGAGGCCGCAGGCGCCCTCTCGAATAGCGGAAGGTGCCCCACCTTAGACACCTTCTCGAGTGGGTCTTAGAAGCCCAGGCAAATAAATGGTCGCAGAGGACATCCGCGCTCCAGATGGACGCTCAGCCGGAAGTTAAAGGGAAGAATGACATGGGGAGACCAAGTTTCAGTGAACAAGGCCCGCACTTTATTTTCCAAAGTAGTTTTTATACCTTAAGGTATGCATAGAGGATAATGGGGGAAGGGGTAGAGTCATGCAGCAAGCCAGGCTTTTTTCCTGCAAACTTATCATATGCAAAAGTTCAGGTGATTGACATCATCTTCTGGCCCGGAGGCCTGTTAACATTTTAAGAAACTTATCTTTCTCTAAAGGTGATTATTCCAAAGTCAGGCGCCAGCCTTCCAAAAAGCATTGGACAAAGCGGCATTTTACATTTCTATACACCTATTATATCAATCAATACACTGCCAAGGACACAGTAGGTAAGGAGTATGGAGATTTAGCAGCAAACATTGGCCCAACAAGTGAAAAACCCTTCACCAATACATTTTCTAATCAATCTTTTAACTACTCAAGGAATCTGTGTTTAGGCAGTTTAGAACATCTCCTGCCTCTCACAGTTGGGAGGCTCTGAACAATCACATGTGGCCGGAAAAACCTATTCAGGCAGGCTAGAGGATTTCCAAAGGAGTTTGTAGGTTAAACACTGTCACACCCAGGAATTATTAACTGGAGCCGTAAGCTAACTCTTTTTCCAGAGAGAGGTAGTGGGGGACAGCCCCCCGTAAAGTCAGAGGTGTAGGTGAAAGCACAAAGCAGAAAGTAGGCAGACTCTGGTTTTGGGGGTAGATGCTCGAGAATTTCCAGGGGGACTCCTGAGGCTCGATCCCGCCTTTGCGTATGCCGAGCCTCCTTCCTCATGACCTTTGTCATGGGCGGAGTGCCTCACGCTGGCTCCTGGCAGTGATAGAATTGCAGTTGAGCTATTACAGATCCTCACTCAATATGCAATATGCCGGCTCCCAGCACCAGTGTTGTCCTCTTTCCCTTCTTCCCACCCAACAGATTTTGAAGCCCAAGGATGTTGGGGTTCTGTCCAGTACTCTGTCCAAGCCGTCACCCCCACCCAACTTGGCACCATCCTTAGAGGCGCGTCCCTGTTCCCTGCCTTCCAGGGCTGTCCACTGTCACCTCCATCACGTGGGGCTAGGAAGGGCCGGGGTCACAAGTGATGCATGTTGCTATAGCAACTCCTCTGTGGATGGCAGAACCCCTCCAGTGAGTCGCAGGGTTCACTTCTGTCTTGCTCTGATGCCGCTGCAGTGTTGCGAGAAGCCCGTGAAAGGGAAGTCTGTCTGAGCCCAGGGCTGACCCGGGTGTCTGTGTCTGCCGTTACCTCTCTCGAGGCCCCGGTGCGAACTCTTCCTCCTACACTGCATTGCTGAACATCCTAGTATATCCCTTGGGGCCATTCGAGGGAGCTCAGCCTTCCAGATTAATCCGGTAGCACTTCCTTTTCTGACTTGTCATCCAGAAAGACTTCCATCAGGATCCGTGGGTGTGCCTCCTCCCCCGGGAGATTCCCTGCCAGGCCCCACCTATTAATAGAAGTGCTGACTGCACCTTTCTGGCAGTTCAGGGCCTGTGTCCTGCCTCTGGTTTCTGAAGTTGCACAAACATTGTGCCAGATGAGGTTTTTGACCCAATGTCAGTTGTTTCACCGTTGGAGAAGATCTTCGGTTGATTCCCCCACGCTCTGCACAAGTCTGTAGAGTGTCTAAAAACCAGGCAGATCCTTAATTGTGCTGTTGAGTTTCTTTCTGCCTGGGAACAGCCCCAAAAGCCTTTTTTTTTAAAAAAAAAAAAAGGTAAAATCAAGTCTATGCTAAAACATAAATGTACATAAAAATTCATATGATTGTAGTGTGCGATTATTTTAAACATAGAGAATGAGATTAATTGTGAAATTTCCCTGTGAGAAATGGCTGAAAGTGATTTTCAAAAGTTTAGTTGAGAATTTTAACTTCTGGGAAAAAGGAAAGGATAAAGCCAGAAATGATACATTTGTGCATAACTTGGCTGAAATGCTTTCAGTTCATGATTTTGTTTCATCCTGATAGTAGATCTGTGTGGTCTGAGTGGACATTACTGACCACATTTTAAAGATTAAAAAAAAAGTGTGACTCAGAAAGTGCATTCATCCCTCAGTAAACACCTAATGAGTGACTGCAGCGGCGTCTGCACGTTAGCATCCTCTGGGGAGCTTTTTGGACCCCCCCCCCCCCCCGACACCTGCCTCCCATCCCCAAAGAGTCTGAATATGCTGTCAGGACCATGAACCCCAGGTCCCACTGTTTACAGCACATTGCTTTAAAGTATACAGAGAAGTTGGTGGCTCAGATGGTAAAGAATCTGCCCACAGTGTGGGAGACTCAGGTTCGATTCCTGGGTCAGGAAGATCCCCTGAAGAAGGGAATGGCACCCCACTCCAGTATTCTTGCCTGGAGAATTCCATGGAAAGGGGAGCCTGGTGGGCTACAGTCCATGGGGTCATAAAGAGTTGGACATGACTGAGCAACTAATAGTTCCACTTTCATGCTGAGAACAGCATCATCAGGTCTGAAATTCAGGCGTGTTTACCTCCGATTCAGTTCTTTTTTCACTTTTCCTTTCTCTCAATGAAACGCCTGAGTTAAACATAAAAGAATTCCAGTTCTTCCCTCTGAACTGCTCTCCGATCTTCTGTCGTCCCTTCTGTATAATGCAGAAGTCTCCAATAACCAGCAGCTTGCACCGCCTGTAGGTGAGAAAGCCCTGCTACTGGATACACCGTCCTTTTCCTTCCCACTCGCTCATTTTTGATACGCAATAAATCACCCTCCAGACTGCTGGAGCCAGTTAAGTATTATTTCACACTCTGTGGCCATGAATGAGAAAAAGGGCTCTGACAGCACACGTGGCTTGTGCAGGAGTTTCTCAGGTTATCTTGATAACATATGAGCCAGCACCAAGGAGGAGCCTCTTTGTGGGGAGCATCGGGAAGCTGTCACTAACAAGGGTTATTTGTTTCCCAGGATGCTCTTTGATGACTGTTCCACCTGCCACCCAGCAGAGACAGTTGCATTTTGAGATCTGAGGTTAATTCAAGGAAAGAATAGTTCAAAACACAGTGAAAGTATCAAGCATGGGGTTATTATATATCCTGCTTTCTGAGGTCAGCCTCAGAAGAAAAGACACTGTCTTGAGGCTGAAGTTTAAAACTTTGACTTGTGCTAATACAGCTGGAAAAAATATTTCAAAAGCAAGAGCCCACTAGGGCATTGATAAAAGACTTTAAATGTGTATAGACTTACTGTCTAAAGCCCTTTAGTTTTGGTCTACTAGGGGTCCCCTCTAGTAGACCCCAGTGAAGGCAGAGTCCTGACAGCCAGCTGTGATCTGGGTTAGACACCTCTATGTTCTCAGAAACCACTCTCGTCTCTATACTGGTTTCTGAACACTTCAGCTCAGTTCAGTTCAGTCGCTAAGTTGTGTCCAACTCTTTGCGACCCCATGAATCACAGCACACCAGGCCTCCCTGTCCATCACCAACTCCCGGAGTTCACTCAAACTCATGTCCGTTGAGTCAGTGATGCCATCCAGCCATCTCATTCTCTGTCGTCCCCTTTTCCTCCTGCCCCCAATCCCTCCCAGCATCAGGGTCTTTTCCAATGAGTCAGCTCTTCTCATCAGGTGGCCAAAGTATTGGAGTTTCAGCTTTAGCATCAGTCCTTCCAATGAACACCCAGGACTGATCTCCTTTAGAATGAACTGGTTGATCTCCTTGCAGTCTAAGGGACTCTCAAGAGTCTTCTCCAACACCACAAAAAGTTCAAAAGCATCAATTCTTCGGCGCTCAGCTTTTCTCACAGTCCAACTCTCACATCCATACATGACCACAGGAAAAACCATAGCCTTGACTAGACAGACCTTTGTTGGCAAAGTAATGTCTCTGCTTTTTAATATGCTATCTAGGTTGGTCATAACTTTCCTACTTTCCTTCCAAGAAGTAAGTGTCTTTTAATTTCATGGCGGCAATCACCATCTGCAGTGATTTTGGAGCCCCCAAAAATAAAGTCTGACACTGTTTCCACTGTTTCCCCATCTATTTCCCATGAAGTGATGGGACCAGATGCTTAGAAAGGGGCAATTTTTGGTTTAGATGAAATAGCAGTTACAACACAGATAATCCTGCATAGCCAAAGCCCCAGGGATGTTGACAGAGCTGGTCCACATAGAGCTGGAGTATAAACATCTTCTACTGAAGACAACTTTATCTGCAAGTTGAGATATGGAGTTGTAGCAGAAGATTAGATGTTTTTAAAATGCATTTTATTATTCATTCTACTCCCTTGAAAGACATACAGTGGTAACAAAATAAGTAATATCTAGGCATTTCCAAAAGAGCCACCCTCAGTCAAACTATGGCCTTTGAATTTACTAGAAATTTCCACAAAACAATAGTAAAAGAGGACCCTTTATCTTTGCCTGGTTCCTCAAATGATTAACTGCGCCTAAATAGTCTTCCAAATGAGGATACTCGTCTTTTGATAAGATTTGCTGTTTGCTGCTAAATTGTGTCCAACTCTCTGCCATCCCATAGACTGTAGCCCACCGGGCTCCACTGTCCATGAGATTCTCCAGGCAAGAATACTGGAGTGGGTTGCCATGCTCTCCACCAGGGGATTTTCCCAACCCAGAGATTGAACCAAGGCCTCCTGCATTGGTGGGCAGAGCCACCTGGAAGCCCTGACTAGATTTAGGTGATTTTAAAAAAAATGTTATTTTCACTGAACTCCCAGCCACAGATTCTCCAAGTCCAGAGACTTTGCTGGGACTTCCTTGGTGTCTGGTGGGTGCTTTTCTCAGCAGAATTCTGAAGGTAGTCTCTCCAGGGTCTCCTGAAAACACGGATCTTCTGAACGGTGCCAACTCTTGACCACTGTCTAGAAAAAAAGGTAAAATATATCAGGGAATGTCTTACAAAAAACATTTTGGCTTATTCACTGTGATGGGTTACTTTCTTCCTCTTTATCATCATTGTTCGTCTGTAAGTCATGTCCAACTCTTTGCAACCCCATGAACTGCAGCACGCCAGGCTTATCTGTCCTTCACTATCTCCCAGAGTTTGCTGAAACTCATGTCCATTGAGTCAATGATGCCATCCAGCCATTCATCCTCTGCCACCCACTTCTTTTTCCTTCAATCATTCCCAGCATCAGGGTCTTTTCCCATGAGTTGGCTCTTCACATCAGGTGGCCTAAGTATTGGAGCTTCAGCATCAGTGCTTCCAATGAGTATCCAGGGTTGATTTCCTTTAGGATTGGCTGGTTTGATCTTGCTGTCCAAGGGACTCTCAAGAGTCTTCTCCAGCACCACAATTCAAAAGCATCAATTCTTCTGTGTTCAGCCGCCTTTGTGGTCCAACTCTCAAACTCGTACATGACTACTAGAAAATCCATAACATTGACTCTACAGACCTTTGTCAGCAAAGTGATGTCTTTGCTTTTTAATACACTGTCTAGGTTTGTCATAGCTTTCCCTCCAAGGAGTTGTTGTTCAGTTGCCAAGTCATGTCCGACTCTTTTGTGACCCTATGGACTGTAGCACACCAGGCTTCCCTGTCCCTCACCATCTCCCAGAGTTTGCCCTAGTTCATATCCATCGAATCAGTGATACCATCCAACCATCTCATCCTCTGTCGCCCCTCTTCTCCTACTGCCTTCAATCTTTCCCAGCATCAGAGTCTTTTCCAATGAGTCAGCTCTTCCCATCAGGTGACCAAAATACTAGAGCTTCAGCTTCAGCCTCAGTTCTTCCAAAGAGTATTCAGGGTTGATTTCCTGTAAGATTGACTGGTTTGATCTTCCAAGGAGTCTTTTAATTTTATGGCTGCAGTCACTGTCTGCAGTGATTTTGGAGCCCAAGAAGATAAAACATATCACTGTTTCCACTTTTTCCCCTCTATTTGCCATGAAGTGATGGGACTGGATACCATGATCTTAGTTTTTTGAATGTTGAGTTTTAAGCCAGCTTTTTCACTTTCCTCTTTCACCCTCATCATGAGGCTCTTTAGTTTCACTTCAGTTTTTCTTTATTACTATTATTAATTTCTCAACTACTCCCTCCTAAGAAACTGACATTACTTTGCCAACAAAGGTGCATCTAGTCAAGGCTATGGTTTTTCCGCTAGTCATGTATGGATGTGAGAGTTGGACTGTGAAGAAAGCTGAGCGCCAAAGAATTGATGCTTTTGAACTGTGGTGTTGGAGAAGACTCTTGAGAGTCCCTTGGACTGCAAGGAGATCCAACCAGTCCATTCTAAAGGAAATCAGTCCTGGGTGTTCATTGGAAGGAATGATGCTAAAGCTGAAACTCCAGTACTTTGGGCACCTCATGCAAAGAGTTGACTCATTGGAAAAGACTCTGATGCTGGAATGGATTGGGGGCAGGAGGAAAAGGGGACGACAGAGGATGAGATGGCTGGATGGCATCACCGACTCGGTGGATGTGGGTTTCGGTGAACTCCGGGAGTTGGTGATGGACAGGGAGGCCTGGCGTGCTGCAATTCACGGGGTCACAAAGAGTCGGACACGACTGAGCGACTGAACTGAAGAAACTGAAGCCATTTCCATGATTCAGCAGACACTTCTGGCTTCGACTGCCCTGCTGATCAGGAGCCCACAGATTGTATTAGCTGAGACCGCTGCATAGCCAGGGTGTTCACTGGACTTGGCGGCCAGCATGACCATGTTGCAGCATTTCACCAAGTGGGAGTCAGTCGCTCTGATGCTGTGGGACCCTGGGCACACTATGGTCCTGTGTGGCCTCAGGCTTTCCCCCCAGCTGACTGCATTCTGCCACTGCACAACCCATTCGTGCAAGAACCAGCAGCAAGGAGACAGTTCCTTCAAACAAAACCAATCAACTCCAGAGAAACCGATAGCCCAGTGTGTTTAAAACTACATCAGTTTTCTCAGATATGCCTGTGGATGCATCTGTACTGCCAGAAAGCTATATGACGACATCACAGTGTTACCAAATCAGATCCGGCTGCTCACCACTCGAAAAATCAATACTCAAGAGAGAGGTGAATGTTAGTAGAAAGGAAAATTGCTTTTAATCAGAACACCACAATCTGGGGAGTTTCATCATCCCCAGAAACCTTCTCCAAAGGTTCTGCTGGGCCATGAATGTTGTTTAAGGGAGGAAGGGAAGTGATCTCAGTTGATTGAGGAGATATGGGGGGCAGGGTTCCCGCCACCCCCACTGTGTGCAGGCTTGTGCAGGCTGGCTGACTCCTCCTGGTCTTTCCTCAGATGCCATCTTGTTCTCACGGTTTGTCCATGAGCTCTCCGAAGACATCTGGTCATCTGTTAATCACGTATTCTTCAGTTCTGCTTCTATCATCTATGGAAAGGACCAACAGGCTAGACAAGGAATTGTGTGATCACCAGATCTGAAAGGTGTGCTGGGCAGAAGATGAGTAGAGCAGGGGGAACCTGGTTTAGAAGTTAGTGACAAGACAAAAGGGGCCTCCAGCAAAGAGCTCTTCCTGCCAAAAGCTGCTTACAGAAATATTTTTCCTCCCTGATACACCTGCTTTAGAGAATCAGGTGTTTTAAACCAGAAAAGGTCTCCAAGGACTTGTCTAAGATAATCATTTATTAAACTCCTTGGTGATAGGGCTTCCCAGGTGGCTCAGTGGTAAAGAACCCACCTGCCAATGCAGGAGACTCACTAGACAGGGATTTGATCCCAGCATTGGGACGATGCCTGGAGGAGGGCATGGCAACCCAATCCAGTATTCTTGCCTGGAGACTCTCATGGACAGAGGGTCCTGGTGGGCTATAGTCCATGGGGTCATGGAGTCAGAAATGACTGAGCACGCACGCACAAACAGGTTTTTTCTTAGACAGCTCTGAATATTGATCAGTAATAGATTCCCCCCCTCTACATTCAAAATATTTAATACTAAAGAATTGTCCTCCTAAATGAAAGCAGGGTTCCTAGTAGTAGCTTTCACAAGACTCAAAAGAAATAGGGTTAAAGGAAGTGGCACGGTGGGGTGTGCTGTCATACCTCTCATTTAAAAAGCACACAAGGAATCAGTCCCTCCAAAAAAAACAGTCTCAGAAGCAATCATTTCAGCTTCTTCTCAGGCACCACATTAAACACACACGCACAGGAACAGCAGGAGATGTGAACCACCGTGAGCCGCAATTAAAGCTCTGCTGCTCAAAGAGCGGTATGTACACTCAAGCTCCCCTGCAGCCCACAACACAGGCTCCCAGCCCAAGGCCGTCAGAACGTGCGTCTTAACCAGATCCCAGGTGGTTTGCCTGAGCCTTCAAGTTGGAAAGCTCTGAACCGAAGCACTTAGGAGTCAGTTCATTTGTTTTCTCCTAAAGGCACATTGGAATGAGGCATGCAAGAGAAGACAAAGCCTGCGCGATCCACTCAAGGCCAACGAACCCCCTCCTCCCACTTACTCAAGGCCGAGGCGCTGCCTCCCTGACCTTGAGGGGCCTGTGTGAGTGCCGGCACCTGGAGGTGGGGGGCCGGGGGCTGCGTGCAGCCTGGAAGCCTGTTTTCCCTCAGATGATGTATATGCGCTCAGTCGTGTCCGACTCGGCAACAACACGGACTGGAGTCTGCCGGGCTCCTCTGCCCACGGGATTCTTCCATCAAGAATATTGGAGTGGATTGCCGTTTCCCTACTCGATTTTTCCCTTAGAAAGGGGTTTAAAGGGTACTCCCCAGATTTGTCACATGCCCCACATTTGGGATTCCTCCTTCTTGCTTTCCTGTTAATGTCAACGTGGATTTATAAACCCGGTGGCGAGGGAAAGGAGTGGTGGCCCGCACACGATGGAGCAGTCATCCTCGTGGAGGAAGAGGCTGCATACGCCCCAGAGCTGGGCTTTCCAGGCTCGGCTTAGCCCTACAGCAGGATACACTGAGGGCTTCCCTGGTGGCTCAGCTGGTAAAGAATCCACCTGCAATGCAGGAGACCTGGGTTCGATCCCTGGGTTGGAAAGATCCCCTGGAGAAGGGAACAGCTACCCACTCCGGTACTCTGGCCTAGAGAATTCCTGGACTGTATAGTCCATGGGGTCACCAACAGTCACACACAACTGAGCAACTTTCACTAGGGTGCACAGAACGTCCTAGTGAACCCAGAAAGCTGGTTCTGGCAACCCTTGTACCAGCCAACCACATGGCTCTGACCAAAGTGCCATCCCGTGTTTTAGCCGAGGTCACAGACCAGCCCCTGTGGCAGGCACTATGGGTCATAAGGATCCATGATCCACAGTGCCTGCCACATTAGTCAGCCAGAGCTTCAACAACTGACTTAGAAACAACTAGAATTAAATGCCAAAGAGGCGACACTTTGCCCACATGAAAAACAACCAGACATCTTTGGCATGAAAAGGACATCATATGTCTTGTCTTGTGTGAGTCTGAGTCAATAATGAGCTGCTTCTAACCCAGATGCCTCCTTATAGCTAAGCAGACAGAAGAACGCACCGTCACCCTCCCTTGGGAGTATCAATGGATCACTTTCCCGAAAGGCAACTGAGACAGCTTAAAAACAGATGGAAGGAGGGAATTTAGTAAAACCGAATTGTTCTTTTAGCACCTTAAAGTTGGCATTATTTAAATAGTCAAGACCTATAGCAGAGGATGACAAGTTCCTTTATTCTATTTCCCTTCACCTAATTAAACTCTTGGTCACTGGATCTGGAACACTCATGCAAGCAGCTGCCACTTGGCCACTCTTTTTTTTTTTTTCCGGTTGCTCTGTGTCTTGCTGCCGCGCTTGGGTTTCCTCTAGTTGCGGGGAGCAAGGGCTACTCTCTAGATGTGGCACGCGGGCTTCTCATTGCAGCGGCTTCTCGAGGGCAGGCAGACTTCAGTAGTTGGGGTGCATGGGCTTAGTTGCCCCGAGGGATCTTCCTGGACCAGGGATTGAACCCTTGTTGCCTCCTGCATTGGCAGTCAGATTCTTAACCACTGGACTACCAAGAAAGTCCTTAGCTGCTCTTTTAAGAAGCTAGAAATGTAAGGTTTGTTTACCTTCCCAAGTCAAACCCCAAAATTCATAATCTCTTCCCCACTCGGGCTCTAAAATTCTGTCTGGTTGTCATTCTGGAGACATTGAGGGGAAAGGTATAATAGAAACACAAAACCGAGGCTCGCCCAGGGCCTGCCACACAGTGCTTGCCTGAGTGAAAGCCTGCTGACCTTGAGAAATCTCTCGCTCCTGAAAGATGGGATCAACAAATTGGCTCTCCTAAAACAAAACCTGTCCCCTGACCTCTTCAGCATCCTAGCTAAGAACAGTTGATTTTCATATCAGTTTCTAAAATATCAGTCAACAGTGAATGGCTAAAACAAATAGTTTGAAAAAAAATAATTTTCTGCCACAGAGCTCAGATTTGAGGAGAGTGCGTAAAGTGAAAGGAAACAAAGACGCTGGAAGAACAAAGACATATTTGCCTCATCAAGCCCAGACTCCACTACAAAAAGAATGTTGCAATTTAAATTAAATTATAATTAATAGCAGCAGTTTTGTTAAAGTATCTCAAATTGCCCCATTAGAGGCTGAAGCCCAAGTGGTTTCCATGGCAATATTTTCTCTAGATGTCAGCTACTATCTAATTTTTTTGTCCCTGGTATGTGACAACCTGAAGCTTTTAGTACCTTTCATTTGGGGGCGTTTTCTGTTTGATAATCTCAATTTATTTTTGTATGCATTTAAATATGTGTTTTATTTGCAGTTGGCTTCTGAGCTAAAGTCTACAGTTTTACATATTTTGAAATTTAGTAAATAAGAATCACAGCTACCTTGTTTATATTCTGTATTTTTTTAAATTGAAAGCTTCCCTGGCCCTTTTTCTCCCTACCTACTCAGTGAGACAAGTGAGAAATTAAAGGCTAAAGAATTCAAATCTCTTTTCAATATTCTGTTCTTACAACTGTCTTTTAAAACAGCTTATTGTGCTTAAGTACCTGGCTTGAAACGTCCTCTCTTAATTTTTCACATTCTATAAAAGCAATCAAAATTATAATCGGACAGTAATGTTTTAAAGCACAATTAGTGCTATTCATGATTTCCCAAGTGTTGCCGCAAGGGTGCTAACCATCCTCACTGTGCTGTTTAGGTCCGTGATGGAATTGTATCTGGGGTACTGGCTTTCTGTTCCTCTTACGATGTTGGTTCAGAGCTCTTCCTTTATCACATTGTTCAGCTGATGCTGTCATTACGTGGAATTATCTTTGTCAGATAAAAGGCCTTGCACACTCACTTTCACAGCCAGACAAGTGCAATCAGAAGCTTTTCGACATCTTTGGCCTCACCAGACAGCCCACCAACCACGGAGAAACCACTGGGCTGAGTTAGTTGGCCACCTTGACAATGGTGATGAGTTGATAGAGCCAGGCTGGCCCCCTGCTTCTCATCACAGTTCAGCGTAGTTCCTTGCAAGTGGCTTCTGGAGCCAGTTTCCTGGGTTCAGACCTTGGTTCCACCACTTCTTGTTCGTGGGACCCCAGCCAAGTTTTTAGCCTCCAAAATGGGATGCAAACCCCAGCCTCACAAGGTTCACAGGAGGATGAAATGAGCTAATCCTTGAAAAGGACTTAAAACAGTGCCTGACTGTAGGAAATGCTATTGTTTCCTGAACAGCAGGCTCTCCAAATCTGAATTTCACGTCAATTTACTTCTTGTGCCCCACAGTGAAAGGCAGTCCTAGGCTGACTCGACCACAGCCAGCCAACCAACGGATTGCTCTTTTGGGCCCCAGAGAGTTTTATGTGTGAAGAGAGTGGATCCAAAAGATGAGTGATCTCACACAGTCCTAAAACTCAGAGCTTCACGACACGTCAGTCACCTGTAAACAACCTGCGCGATAGTTGGGGGGCGGGGCTTTGTGGGGCCACGCCCCTCACCTGGTGCAGACACAAGGTGGGCTCAGAACCAGCACCCTCGCCCCGCCGGCCGTGGATAGAGGGGGTGAGGCGTAGACTTTCACTTTCCTGATGAAGTCTTCCTGGAACGTAGCAAAGGGCAGGCAAAGGCCTTTAGAAATGGAGTCAAAATATTCCTGGTTTCTGTTCTTTCAGTGCAAAAAGGTGTGTTTTCACTGGCCCGGTCCTAATTTCTGACCATTTTACAGATTACAAGGGACAGCTCCCCCAGGCCGGCTCTTTCAAAGGATGTGTTTGTCCCTCCCTGCCCCCACTTGAAGGTAGGGGCAGGCAAAGTGCTGAACTGTGAGCTGGTTTCCTTTCCCACGCATAAGACAGAGACAACAGCGATGGGGGGAATGCCGTATGTGTGTGGAAGTGTCCGTGAGACCGTGTCCGAGTGTGCTTCAGGGTGTGAACCTTCTCGGTGGGCTCTGCGGTCACAGCCAGGCTGGTTCACAAGCTTGTCCATGGAGAAGGATCCCCTGTTACCAGCTCCTGCAGAGACATGTCTGCCTGTCCCCTGCTGAGGGAGGCGAGGAGAACAGATCGAAGGGTGGGTCGAGGGAAACGTGGTCTGTCAACATAATGGAGATGACCAGACAAACAGGATGTGTGTGGCGGAAATGAGCAGAAACACGCTTCCATGAGACACTAAACTGGAGTGGAACAGTGCCACACTTTGGTGTTACCGTGTGGCGTGTCAACTGAAAAAACCATGTGCAACCATGTTTTATGCAGTGGACATGCTGAGGACTTAAGTCTGGGAGACAGACTCTCAGGTAGCTCTGAGCAACTGCTCCAAAGAGGTAGAGGAGGAGCCAGGATATATGGGAGTTTTTTGCAACCAAAACAAGCAGTTGGAACATCAAAAGATTACTATTCATTAAAGAAAAACCAGACATCTCAAATTAATGAATTTAGCCATTTTTTATGGATGAGAAGATGCAAGAGTCTGGGTTGATGGAAATCATTCCTTTGATCTACATCTTCACTCTCTGGGGCCAGTATCCTGTTTTCTCCAGCCTGAATCCCCTCAGGGTGCGCTGTGTGGGTGGGCGTGGGGGTGGCTGATGGCTTGATGGCCACAACATCCTTTGGCAGGTGACATTCTTTGTCCACAAGTGTCATTTGGGGATCCAGGAGAAAAGTATATTGAATGTAGTCTTTGCCTGTTTGACACAAGTCTGGGCCTGAGACTAAATGTCTAAAGTCTACTTTGAACCTACTCATGATATTTCCCAAAATATGGGTAGGTTCCTTGATACTCTAGCACCACTCGAATGGCTCTTGCAGCGAACTTGGATAGGGGTGGGAGGGCATAAAAATTGGTAGCAGAATGAGGTTTGTGGTTTGGCCTCATCGGTGTCTCTTGGCCTCTGTGTTCCTCTATGTGCATTCTAAGAAGATGTTAGTACCCAGGGGAAAGAACGGTTACAATGAAATCATCTGAAATATATCTATCAAAGTAGCATATCAGTCTGCATGCCAGGATGAAATGGATTTGCCTCCAGGGAACAGGCGCTTACATGCATTCGGAGAAGCAAGCTCAAGTTATAAACAAAGCCATGAAAACAGGCCTGCTCATGCAGACACAGGAGCCTCCCCTTGAGTTTCACAAGGACTTCTCTGGGACCTGGGGGTTTCCACTGATTTTTTTCTGATAATAACCAAACTAGCAGACACAGAAATTATTAGGAGCTTTTCTGTATTCAGTATGTTCCTTTCCTCTGTTAGGAAGAGTAAGAATGCTGCTTTGCTTTAAGGGTGGAATTGAGTCTAGGCAGCTGACTTCCAAAATTGCATGGGAGATTTTATTGACTCCCCTAAGTGCCTCAGATGGTAAGAGAATCTGCCCACAATATGGGAGACCCAGGTTCAATCCCTGGGTTGAAAAGATCCCCTGGAGAAGGAAATAGCAACCCACTCCAGTATTCTTGCCTGGAGAATTCCATAGACAGAGGAGCCTGGAGGGCTACAGTCTTTTTTCACACAAATGTTTGCATACCTCTTAATGGACTGATTTTAATTATACCAGTCAGTTCAGTTCAGTTGCTCAGTCGTGTCCAACTCTTTGTGACCCCATGGACTGCAGCAATCCAGGCTTCCCTGTCTGTCACCAACTCCCAGAGTAGGTCAAACTCATGTCCATGATGCCAGTTCTTCACATCAGGTGGCCAAATTATTGGAGTTTCAGCTTCAGCATCAGTACTTCCAATGAATTTTCAGGACTGATTTCCTTTAGGATAGACTGGTTGTATCTCCTTGAAGTTCAAGGGACTCTCAAGAGTCTTCTCCAACACCACAGTTCAAAAGCATCAGTTCTTTGGCTCTCAGCTTACTTATAGTCCAACTCTCAAATCCATACATGACCACTGGAAAAACCATAGCTCTGACTAGATGAACCTTTGTTGGCAAAGTAATGTCTCTGGTTTTTAATATGCTGTCTAGGTTGGTCATAGCTTTTCTTCCAAGGAGCAAGCATCTTTTAATTTCATGGCTGCAGTCACCATCTGCAGTGATTTTGGAGCCCAAGAAAATAAAGTCTCTCACTGTTTCCATTATTTCCTGATCTATTTGCCATGACATGATGGGACCAGATACCATGATCTTCCTATTTTAAATGTTGAATTTTAAGCCAGCTCATTCACTCTCCTCTTTCATTTTCATCAAGAGGCTCTTTAGTTCCTCTTCACTTTCTGCCATAAGGGTGGTGTCATCTGCATATCTGAGGTTATTGATATTTCTCCCGGCAATCTCGATTCTAGCTTGTGCTTCATCTAGTCCAGCATTTCTCATAATGTACTCTGCATATAAGTCAAATAAGCAGGGTGACAATATACAGCCTTGACGTACTCCTTTCCCAATTTGGAACCAGTCTTCTTGTTCCGTGTCCGGTTCTAACTGTTGCTTTTTGACCTGCATATAGGTTTCTCAAGAGGCAGGTAAGGTGGTCTGGTATTCCATCTCTTGAAGAATTTTCCACAGTTTGTTGTGGTCTACACAGTCAAAGACTTTGGTGTAATCAATAAAGCAAAAGTAGATGTTTTTCTGGTATTCTCTTGCTTTTTCGATGATCTAGCAGATGTTGGCAGTTTGACCCAATTAGCTCTGCTACTTGTCATTGGGACTGCAAATATAATTAAGATTGGCCCCTGCCTTTAAGAAGATGAATACCATGTATGGAGTGACAAGAATTAAGATGATAGCCATTGAAAAGAGGGCAGATGGTTCATCTGGAGTGGCTCAGAATGGTTTCAGGAAAGTGGTAAGATTTAAGGGACAAAGAGAAGAAAGACAACCAGGTTTCCTGACAGAGCATGTCACATGGAGGAGCAAAGACACATCCCCCTGAAGCACCAGAAATCCACGTGCCTGGAAGGGTGAGTGGGAAAAGTGACTCAATGAGGGAAGAAGCAAGAGAAGCTCAAGGGAAACCTTCCGCCCGATGTCAAGGAGTTCAAGTCATATCCGTACCTTTCCCTACTGTTTATGTCAGTAACTTCAAGAGAACCAGTGGGGAAGGAAGTGGCAACCCACTCCAGTGTTCTTGCCTGGAGAATCCCATGGACAGAGGAGCCTGGCGGGCTACAGTCCCTGGGGTCGGAAACAGTCGGAAATGACTGAGCAACAACAGCACAAGAGAACCAGAGAGAGGTTGTCAGGGTCTCTAAGCATCTGTGTTTTTCTGCAGTTTTGTGGCCAAGGGTGCAAAGCTCTCTTTCGGGCAGGAACTGTGCTGTGTTCCACTATCTGTGTTACCTGAAGCGGAAGAGCAAACAGTCTTGTAGTATCGTGAATACCACACAATAGAATAATGACAGAATTGACACTGTAATTTTTTTTGTTATGAAGTATATTTTGAAGCTGTATATTTTTTAATGGTCAGGAGATTTCTGTGTTTATCAAAAGGAGAGGAGAAACATGACACTCGCAGACTGCTCGAATGCCTGGTAGATGTCGCCACTGGGTGTTCTGTAGGCACTTCAAGTCAGTGTGTCCAGACAAAAGAAGTCTTTCTACCTCACATCCTAAAACTAGTTCTTCCTTCCATGGGTCCTACCTGAGCTGAACTGTCGGAGAGCTGGGGTTTTCTCAACAGCTGACCTGTCTGTGTCGTCCTAGCCCTTGAAAGGTAATATAGGAAAGACCATCGACTTTGGAATTAATGCTGCCTGGGTGTTAATCCCAGCTAGGCCATTTACAAGCTATTAAGCTTTTGACTTTTTATTTTTTATTATTATTTTTTTTTTAAGCTTTTGAGTTTTTAGAAGGACATGGACCAAACAGTGTTCAATTCAGTTCAGTTCAGTCGCTCAGTCATGTCCGACTCTTTGCCACCCCATGAATCACAGCACGCCAGGCCTCCCTCTCCATCACCAACTCCCGGAGTTCACTCAGACTCACGTCCATCGAGTCAGTGATGCCATCCAGCCATCTCATCCTCTGTCGTCCCCTTCTCCTCCTGCCCCCAATCCCTCCCAGCATCAGAGTCTTTTCCAATGAGTCAACTCTTCGCATGAGGTGGCCAAAGTACTGGAGTTCAGAGAAGGGTAAATACAACGTCAGAAGACCTTGGAACTAGGCCCAAGATGAGCAGTGAAAATTCAAGCCTTTTTCTTGAAAAGCACCACTCCGTTTTTGAAGGGTGGTTGACCTCAGGGAATATGTGTATTGATAGCCAAATCGTAACTGTGTGCATTGAGTGTATGAGTTACAACACGGAAGCTGCAGTGTCATTTCAGGCAAGTCACTATACATAGACAGGGTCATAACTAAAATCACATCCCTGCTCCAGGTTAGTATTTTGACTATATAAACCAAATTCTTCAGTGAGGCATGAAAAGTTCTCATTAATAACAATTTTCATCTTTTTTACTCTTTGCTCTATATCCCCGGCACTTAGAATGGCAGCTGACACGTGGTAGGCATTCTGCAAAGATTTGTTGAAATAGGTTCAGAAATAGAAAAGTTATTAGGCAGTTAATACTCTTCCCAACACTTAGGAGATATTATCCCCTAACAAATTCCTAAAGCGTACAGTATTTTACTGGAGCCACATAAGATACTTGTTTAAATAAATGATTCCTTTTTGAAACAAAAACACTAATTCAAAAAGATGCATACACCCCAGTGTCTTATGGCAGTATTATTTACAATAGCCAAGATATGAAAGCAATTTAAGTGTCCATGCACAGATGATTAGATAAAGAAGATGTAGTCCAGATGTACAATAGAATACTACTCAGCCATAATAAAGAATGAAAATTTGCCATTTGCAACAACATTGGTGGACTTGAAAGGTACTAAGCTAAGTGAAGTAAATTAGAGAAAGGCAAAGACTGTATGATGTCACTTATACGTGGAACCTAAAGAACCCAACAAACTAGTGAATATGACAAAAAAGAAGCAGACTCACAAATGTATAGAACAAACTAGTGGTTACTAGTGGGAAGAGGGCATGGGGGGAGCAGTACAAGTGTAGAGTGTCAAAAGGTATGAACTATTATGTAAAAATACTACATATAATACTGCAAGGATAGACTGTACAACATAAGGAATATATCCAATAGTTTATAATAACTATAAATGGAATATAGCCTTTAAACTTTGTGAATCACTCTATGGTACACCTGTAGCATATAATATTTTACATCAACTATACTTCAGTTTGTTTCCCTCATAGCTCAGTTAGTAAAGAATCCGCCTGCAATGCAGGAGACCCTGGTTCGATTCCTGGGACAGGAAGATCCCCTAGAGAAGGGATATGCTGCTGCTGCTGCTAAGTCACTTCAGTCGTGTCAAACTCTGTGCGACCCCATAGACAGCAGCCCACCAGGCTCCCCCGTCCCTGGGATTCTCCAGGCAAGAACACTGGAGTGGGTTGCCATTTCCTTCTCCAATGCATGAAAGTGAAAAGTGAAAGTGAAGTCGCTCAGTCGTGCCCAACTCTTAGCGATCCCATGGACTGCAGCCTACCAGGCTCCTCCACCCATGGGATTTTCCAGGCAAGAGTACTGCAGTAGGGTGCCATTGCCTTCTCCGAGAGGAGGGATATGCTATCCACTCCAGTATTCTTGGGCTTGCCTTGTGGCTAAGCTGATAAAGAATCAGCCTGCAATGCAGGAGACCTGGGTTTGATCCTGGGTTAGGAAGATCCCCTGGAGAAAGGAAAGGCCACCCACTCCAGGATTCTGGCCTGAAAGAGCTCCATGGACTGTATAGTCCATGCGGTTGCAAAGAGTCAGACCCAACTGAGCGACTTTCACTTTGATACTTCAATTTTTTTTTTATTTTTAACAATTACTTATTAAACTAATACTGTAAGCTCTAAAAAGCTCATCAGCAAACATACCCAACTCCATCAGTTGTGAAAGGGATCAAAGTGGCTGGGAGGCAGATTTCAGCCAAACTTAAGAAGTATTCTCAACTTGTCTGTCAGTGGAACCGACAACCGACAGTCCTGCTGGGGTTGTTCTAAACTTTTTAATATTCCACCCAAGGAGATATAGTGCTCGTCTGGGCCGTGTACAAAGGAAAACAGCAGGCATTGAGGTGGCTGTGATTCTTGTGGGCAACAATAGCAAAATGGGTTTAAATGAAACAGAGGTCTCATTTGGGAAAACAGGCAGTGTTGAAGGATTTTATGAAAAAATAGATATATCAGATTATCCGGGATAAATGATATACATGACTTTTTATCTCTTCCTCTACAGCCAGTGCTGATTTTCCATATAACCCAGGACAAGGCCAGGCCATAAGAAATGGAGTCAACAGAAACTCGGCCATCATTGGAGGTAGGTGACGCACAGGACAGGCGCTTCCTCACTTGTGGGGAGTGCTCATTTTCAATAAAAGCATTGTCCAGAGGAAAAGGAGTCATCTAGACCTGTACTTTATTTATTTTGCTGTTTAAATATGGCTGAAGATTGAGAAGTACAGATGTGGAGAAACTGGTAAGTGTAACCTGGCTCTTTTTAAATGCTGACTTATTACTTAAAAAAAGGAAAAGAACAGTAGTATTAGGAAGCTAACCAGCATCTGAATACACAAGCAGGCTGTCATGGCAACATGACATGGCAACAGCCAGGACATCTGTTTATGCCCTCATCATCCTCTTGCATCCCAAATGATCCAGAGTAGCTTGCTACAAAAATGGGAAGGACTATGCCAGTCTGGTTTCAGTTATCTTAATAAAAATTATCAGACCATTAATAAGCCAGAGTATCTGAATATTCCAGGCTTTTCTTCCCACCATAGAAACCTGCATAATATTTTGACTCTCCTAGTATAGTTCCTCGTGTTTGGATCAGTAAATATCACCTTTGCCTTCTTCTCTCTCTGCTTCTTCCGCCTTATTTTATAAAGATGTTTCCTGTCTCTCTGAAGACAGCTAATACTGTTAAGCATATGAAGGATTTTAAACTCAGCCAATCAACTCAGCTTAGTCAGTAGGTTTATTTTCCACAGGAAGAAAGTGGACACCTATATATATGTGACTATTAAATTACAGGGCTTCCCTGGCGGCTCAGATGATAAAGCGTCTGTCTACAATGCAGGAGACCCAGGTTCGATCCCTGGGTTGCGAAGATCCCCTGGAGAAGGAAATGGCAGCCCACTCCAGTATTCTTGCCTGCAGAATCCCAATACATTCCGAGCCTGTGTGCGTGCATGCTAGGTTGCTTCACTCATGTCCAACTCTTTGCGACCCTATGGGTTGTAGCCCACCATTCTCCTTTGTCTGTGGGATTCTCCAGGCAAGAATACTGGAGTGGGTTGCCATTTCCTCCTCCGGGGGATCTTCTCAACCCTGGGATAGAACCTGCGTCTCCTGTGTCTCCTGCATTGCAGGATTCTTTACCCACTGAGCCGCCTGGAAGCCCAAATACATTCAGGAATGGTGCATAAATCACATTGTTCAGCGTTCTGGTATAATCTTTATCCTCATTATTTTGCTTTTCTAATATCAACTTTATTGAAGCATGCTGCTGCTGCTGCTGCTAAGTCACTTCAGTCATGTCCGACTCTGTGTGACCCCATAGACGGCAGCCCACCAGGCTCCCCCATTCTTGGGATTCTCCAGGCAAGAACACTGGAGTGGGTTACCATTGCCTTCTCCAATGCATGAAAGTGAAAAGTGAAAGTGAAGTCGCTCAGTCGTATCCGACTCATAGCGACCCCATGGACTGCAGCCTACCAGGCTCCTCCATCCATGGGCTTTTCCAGGCAGGAGTATTGAAGCATAATATGCACTTATTTAAATGTAACACATTATGACTTTTAACAAACACATATGCCTATAGTGTTAGTCGCTCAGTCGTGTCTGACTCTTTGCGACCCCTTCTGCAGCCCACCAGGCTCCTCTGTCCATGGAATTCTTCAGGCAAGAATATACCGGAGCGGGTTGCCGTTTCCTTCTCCAACATATTCCTATAACCACAGCCACAATCAAGACACAGAACGTTTCCACCCACTAAAAGTTCTCTCATACCCCTTGTAATCCGCCCCTCTCCCACTCCACTTGCCTTTGTCACGTGGATTTCTTTTGCCTCTTTTTAGGGTTTCACAGAAATGGAATCACATAGTATGTAATCTGTTGTGCCTTCTTTCCCTTGACGTGTTTTTGAGAATCTGTTGACACCGTTGTATTACCAATGGTCTGTTTATTTTTACTGCCAAGTTGTATTCCTTTGTATGAATGAAGGAGTTTGCTTTATCTACTCACCTGCTGATAGATGTTTGGTTTGTTTCCAGGCTTGGGCTGTTTGGACAAAAGCTGCTGTGAATATTCTTGTCCAAGTTCTGGCCTTTGTAAACAAAAGTTTTAGTTTCTCTGGTAATTCCTAGGAGTATAATTGCTGAGTTATTGTAGATATTTAACTTTACAGGAAATTGCCATATAATTTTCCCAAATGGTTGAACCATTTTATGCTTCCATAAGCAATATCTGAGAGGTCAAACTGCTTCACAGTCTTGCCAGCACTTGGCACTGTCAATCTCTGTAGCCATCTCATTGATGAGCGGTAACTCACTGCACCTTGTTTGTTTTTAAGTCTTTTTCTGTTGACAGTATCATTTTGTTTTTAATTTTATTTATGGGTGTGCTGGGTCTTCATTGCTGCACAGGCTTTTCTTTAGTTGAAGGGGGGCTTGGGGGGGGCTACTCTCTAGTTGCAGTGCATAGGCTTCTTATTGTGGTAGCTTCTCTTGTTGCAGAGCACAGGCTCTAGGGCGCTCAGGCTTCAGCAGTTGTGGCACATGGGCTCAGCAGTTGCAGCCCCCAGGCTCTAGAGCGCAGGCTCAGTAGTTGTGGCACACGGGCCTAGTTGCTCCACAGCACAAGGGATCTTCCTGGCCCAGGGATCAAACCCGTGTCTCTTGTATTGGCAGGTGGATTCTCCACCACTGAGCTGCCAAGAAAGCCCCCTCACTGAGGTTTTAATGTGCAACTATATGATGACTTCTGAGCATCTTTTTCCATGCTTATCACTGTTTGCAAATCTTTTGTGAAGTGTCTATTTAAATCTTTCTCCTCTTTTAATTGGATTGTCTGACTTCTTTCTATTGAGTTGTAAGAGTTCTTCTTGCATTCTCATTGTTTAGTTTTCTTAGTGGTACTTTTTGAAAAGCAGGAGATTTTAATTTTTATAAAGTCCAACTTTCTAACCTTTTTACAGTTTGTGATATTTTTTAATCCTTTCTAAAAATCTGCCAACCCCAAGGTTGTAAAGATTTTCTCCTGTTTTCTCCCAGAAGTTTTATAGCTTTTGTTTTTAATTATTCAGTCTATAATCACTTTGGGGGGCTTCCCTGATGGCTCAGATGGTAAAGAATCTGCCTGCAATGTGGGAGACCTAGGTTTGATCCTGGGTTGGGAAGATCACCTAGAGAAGGAAATGGCAACCCACTCCAGTATTCTTGCCTGGAGAATCTCCATGGACAGAGGAGCCCAGTGGCGTAGAGTCTGTGGGGTCACAAATAGCTGGACACGGCTGAGCGACTAACACATACACATAGTCACTTTGAGTTAATACCTGTATATAGTATGAGATAAAAGTAAAAAATCATCATTTGCCAAACAAATATCTAGTTATTCTGAGATCACTTGTTGAAAAGATTATTTTTTTTCCAATTTAATTTCCATGTTACTTTTGTCAAAAATCAATTGACTATATATTTGTAAGTCTTTTTTCTGGACTCTATTCTGTTTTGTTGATTTACATATCTTTCTTTGGCCAGTATTACTCTTACTTTATTATTGTATCTTTAAAGTAAGTCTTTAAATAAGCAATGTAGTGGTTTTCCCATGCCCCTAGCACCCACGTGGAGGCCGCGTGTTTGGAAACGGACCAGGAGGAGGGAGGAGGGGAAGTGGCTGCTAGGGTGCTAGGGGTGCTAGGGGCATGGGAAAACCACTGCTGTGCCCGTTACCTCCACTCCCTTCCTCCTCAGCCCAGTTGTCGTGGCTGATGCTGTCTTCTGGTGTCATGGTGACCACCCTTGTACCCCCTCCTGTCAGTGTCCCTTTTCAGCCAGGTCGCATCCCCACCCCCTCAGCCTCTTCTCTGCACGTCCAGGCTTGCCTCAAGTTCCGTGCTTGAGCAATAAAGTGGAAACACTAAAAATAAATAAATAAATAAATAAGCAATGTAAGTTCTACAATCATTTCCTTTTTTTTTTTTTTTTTGGTAACTATTTTGACTCTTCTGGGTCCTTTGCATTGCCATATAAAATTTAGAATCAGCTTATACATTTCTAAAAAAAAAATTGCTATTATTTTCATTGATAGCATTAAATCTATAAATGAACAGCTTAACAATATTGACATTGAAATATGGTATATGCATCCATTTATTTAGGTCTTCTTTAGTTTGTCTCAGCAAGGTTTTATGATTTTCAGTGTACAGTCTTGAATAGCTGTGTTCAGTTCATTCTGTTGTAAGTGGCACTATTTTATTACTTTCATTTCCAAATACTTCTTGCTAATATATGAAAATATAAATTTCACCTTGCTAAGTTTACTGTTAGTTCCAGCAACTTTTTTTTGTATATTCCTTAGTATTTTCTACATAGACAGTCCTGTCATCTGAGAATAGAGTTCTCATTCTCAATCAGTACACTTTTTGTTTTGTTTTTATTTTATTCCACTGTCTAGAAAGGCAATGGCAACCCACTCCAGTACTTTTGCCTGGAAAATCCATGGACAGAGGAGCCTGGTGGGCTACAGTCCGTGGGGTCACGGAGAGTCAGACACGACTGAGCGACTTCACTTTCACTTTTCCTTTCATGCAATGGAGAAGGAAATGGCAACCCACTCCAGTACTCTTGCCTGGAAAATCCCATGGATGGAGGAGCCTGGTGAGCTGCAGTCCATGGGGTCGCTAAGAGTCGGGCAGGACTGAGCGACTTCACTTTCACTTTTCACTTTCCTGCATTGGAGAAGGAAATGGCAACCCACTCCAGTGTTCTTGCCTGGAGAATCCCAGGGACGGGGAGCCTGGTGGGCTGCCGTCTATGGGGTCGCACGGAGTCGGACACGACTGAAGCGACTTAGCAGCAGCAGCAGCACTTTTAGTACAGTCATGAGTTAAGGTGATGAGAGTTGACTCTCGTGCATTTTTCCATATTTTAGGAGGAATGTGTTTAATCTTTCACTATTAACTGCAATATTAGCTGCAGATTGCTCAAAGATGCCCTTTTTCAAGGTTGAAAGTTTCTACTGATAGTTTCCTGAGAGGCTTCATGATAAATGGGTGTTGAAATTTCTCATATTTCTTTTTTAGGCATGTGCATTTATTGATAAAGGTTTTTCTCCTTTATTTCCTTAATGTGGTAAATAACATTGCTTTATTTTTAAATGTTAACTCGATCTTACCTTCCTAGAATTAATACCTTTTTTTGTTATCATCTATTCCCCTTTACATATTGCTGGGTTTGATTTGCTACAGTTGTATTTGGGAGAGACACTGCTCCATCATTTTCTTCTAGTGTGTTTGGTAATAGTGTCAGGATAATTCTGGCCTCATAAAACGAGTTGAGTGGTATATCCTTCTCCTCTAAGACAGACGTGTAGGTCTGGTATTACTTCCTTAGGTCAAGTTCATTAACAGTGTTTTTGAGGTCTTCTGAAGGCGTACTGATTTTCTGCTTCATCGTTCGGTCAACTCGTAGGAGGAAAGTGTTGAAATCTCCAAATATACCTGCGGAACCCGGTCTCCTTGTGCCCTCCGGCGCTGTGGGTTTTCGCTGCTCGGGAGTTCCGTGGCTGCTGTGGGAGAGGCGCCTTGAGGGAGCCGTGGCGACGAGGGGAGGCGCGCCGGCGGGCTCCTCGGGCCGCGTTTAACCTCTCGCCCCTCTGTCCTGTGTCCCCCAGGGGTCATTGCCGTGGTCATCTTCACCATCCTCTGCACCTTGGTCTTCCTCATTCGCTACATGTTCCGTCACAAGGGCACCTACCACACCAACGAGGCGAAGGGCGCGGAGTCCGCCGAGAGCGCCGACGCCGCCATCATGAACAACGACCCCAACTTCACAGAGACCATCGACGAGAGCAAGAAGGAATGGCTCATCTGAGGCGCGGCGCTTGGGCTCCGGGAAGTGGGGGGCGGGAGAGGGGGGAGCGTGACCAGGGAGGAGGGCAAGGGACGGAAGCACCCTACTTCATAGCCCTGAGCACGCCCTGCAGAGATCAGCACAAGCTGGGGAGGCAAGCGACCGCAAACTCCTGGAGACGGACGGCCACAAAAAAAAAAAAACACAACTTTTTGATATTTCTTTATAGCTGAGTTTCCCCTTCTGTATCAAAACAAAATAATACAAAAACTGCTTTTAGAGTTTAAGCAATGGTCAACATTTGTAGGTACTATCTGTCGAATATTTTGTGTGTGTTTAGAGAGGTGTTCTGAAAACTCACAGGAACAGGGCCCGTTTTCTACAATTTTCAGCGCCCTTAGTACGTGGATATTTTTCCTGGAGAAACGTTGATGCACATGTACACGGCCTCCCGCGTTTTCTTCTTTTTACATAGAGTCAGCCTCTGATGGGCTGTGGTAGTAACTAGTTAGTGTTCATAAGATATTTCTTTGGTGTCCTGTGAATTGGAAAAGGAAAGGAAGGGCCTGTGATTTACCAGTTTTCAGAGAGACCTCAGTGTGTGCCGGTTCTCTGAGAGTTCCCACTGGAGGCAGAGGGGTGCGTTCCCTCCTGTGTGACAGAACCATCAGGACAACCCAGAGACGCTTTCAGACCCAGGGGAAGCACTCCCCTACTGGATCGCTGGTTTTACTTTGAATCAGATTCTACGCGATTACACCGCTCCACATCTGTAGTCTTAGACCTATCCGGTGTCTGTAACTGTCAGCTACAATACCTGGTGATCAGCCAAGACAAAGGGTTTTCCCTCTGCTTTACCTACAAGATACTAGGTTAGACTGTAAGTGTGTGTAAGCACCATGGTGAGGAATTAGAGCCAGATGTTGAGATGTGTTGGCTCTGTGTCTTCTATAGTTGGTAGCAGGAGTGTGGACACTTCTTAGAGAATGCTTAAGTTAGGTTGCTCTTCTTCTTTTGCTTTATCTGGTCTTTATGCGCCTGTGACAAGATCCTTAGCAGACAGTGTCTCTGAATGGACGGACCAAAATAAAGCCAAGTTGTGATTGCGATTGTTATTGCTATTATTCTGGAATCATGTGCAAAATCCTGCCCTATTCTAACTGATCTACTCCATGTATTATTCCATCCTAAACAGACGCACGGCCGTGATTCAGGGACTTTGTCTTTGGCAGATACGTCTGAAGTTCAGGTTCATCACAACCTGGGAACTGACCGTTGCTTCTCAGAGAATGGACATCTCTGGTCAGCCAGACCTCAGCTTATTCAGGAGCCTTGATCAACTAATTCCAGCAAGGAACTATTTATTTAAAACTAATTGACTGTTTCTGTAGACCAGTGGGACAACTCTCCTATTGAAGCATCCAAAAAATAATTTCATGTATTTATTTTACAAGAAGATTACACAAAAGTTATTTCTAGAATGACTTAACATTTATGATCATTACAGTTCGGGCTGTTAGATTTGATAAGGATGTTAAAATTTTCTTAGACTCCAACGTTTTGAGGCATTAAATAACACTTTTTTCTTTCTCCTCCTGGAAGGAGGTAAGATGAGGTTAAAATGGTACTGTTGGTCGGGTGGCCTACCTTGAGAAAATGGAAATTCTAGTTTGTTTGGGTGATGTATTCAAGACACTTCGGGATAGCTAACTTATTGGAGGATCTCAGTTTCTTGAGTGATGGAACGTGTTATCTTCGCTGCACCTGGCACCAGTGCCTGGCACATTCCCAAGGAGACAGTGGGCCAGTTAAGCCACATTTAAGTCGAGGTCACAGAACAAAAGGGGATTCTACTGCCCTTTTACAGTTGCTGGCCTCAGGCATGAGCGTAACACCCTTTATTTAAAAGTCTTGATCATTCTTCCCTAAAATGCATTTAACATGAAAAGCATTCATTGTAACTAAATAATTAGAAAAACGTGACATTTACAAGGACATATTGAAAACAAACATTATTAATTTGACCAAGATGACTCCCATTAAGGATTATTTTCTATATTGTCAAATTGAAAAAGCAAACTTTAAACTTTATATTTTAAAACGTTTCTGATTTCTTAAAACCTATTTGACAGGTATCACTTTTACACTTGACAAATAACACCAGATGGAAATTTGTTATTTATTGTACTTCCCATGACAGTTTTATTCTACATACATTATCTGAGCACTTTCCCTTTCTTTCCAAAATATTAAGAAAACAATCAAACGTATCCCCTTCAACTAAAATGTTCCTACCCTTTCTCTCCTCTGTCTTTTCTTTTTCCTGTCACAGAAAAGTGTAAAATAAAACCTAATACTTCTCCACAAATTTTCGAACGTAGGGCACCCGGATGCCTGCAGGGGTCAGTGTTTCTCCCATCTCAGCATCATTTGAGATGGTCTCTGCCCTGAAGGGGGTAGTAGCCCAGCCAGCGGACAGGACACAACACAGTGGATAAGGATTTAAGTAGTGAAGTAACGTACCAAATGCGTGCTGGACGTCTCCAATATGGGACTGCAGTCTTCACCCAGATCCCTGACTCTATCTGCGAAGGCCACATGTAGTACCTTCTAAATGCTAATTTTGTTTACGTGCACAAAAGGATGCTGCCCTCTTCTTTCCAGCTCCCCAGGCAGCCATGGCATTACAACCCAAGTTCAGTGCCCAGCCTTGCTTAGTCAATCATATCCGGCCAAAGCTGATCCCAACAGCTCACCAGCAGAGCACTAAGAGGCTGGTGGTGGCTCTTTCAGTGATAACCAGAACAAAACAAAGTTTCCTTTAAATAAGAGGTTTTTTTAAAGTTTCAGGGGCAACTGATGATTGATCCTGGCTTGTTCGTGCAGGAAACATCTTCTGTGTACAAACCAAGCATGTCTGTTTTGAGTTGCTAGGATTGGAGACTTTGAATGAATGCAAAATCAGTGCCAGTCTGAGCTCTCAGTGTATTCCCTTGAGCTCAAGGAAGCTAGCTTGGGAGGTAAGAAGTTATATTCTTAAGCTCTTCTCTGGCCCTTAGCATAAAAGACAACATTTCCCCTTGTGGCTTTCAAGCAACTGCTCGGAAAAAAAAAAAAAAAAAGAGAGAGAGAGGACCTGTTGTGTGGAAGTTTTTGTTGAGTTGGAGACAAGAGTTTGAGAGTTTTTGTTGGAAAATTGCCTGTTGCCCTGCACTTGAAAAGCAAGCATCCTTTACTTACAGGAGCAGGATTTCTGAGGCTCGGAAAAGAAATTGGCGTGAGCCCAAAAGTAGATTTCATGTTGTTGTTGAACATCTGTGGGGCAGCCACTAGATGGCGCTGAGAGTTGGGCACAACGACACAAACCGTAGTAACTTCCAAAGGAAAAGCACATGTCTCTGTTAGGAATATGCCGTGTCAGTGTGAAACTTTTACTTCTTTCTCCATCTGTTGTTTTCTATTCTTCCATGTGTTCTTTTTCACTCTCTCCTTTCTCTTATGCTGTAAACGTTTTCATGGTCCCTTAACATCTCACATCTCCAAATGATCAGTACCTGATTGGAAGCTGTTACTATTTTTTTCCTCCTTTTCACCATCCTGCCCAAGCAGTTTTCAAAGAGAAAGGCAACAGTTGTTAAACTGAATTCCAATGAGCCAGCCAAAAATAGGTCAAAATTGCTAGTCCCAATAGAACCGCCGCATGTGGAACAATCAGTGTGTCCAACTGATTTGGGCTGAAGACCAATGGATGCCATTTTTAAAATGATGTTTTGGTGAGAGTGATCCTGAGAGTCACTTGATGGAGTGCAAGCCCTTTTCTCTGTCTGACATGTTCTGTGACCTCAGCCAAGTGGCTGACCCTCTCTGTTTCTCTTTGCCTTGTATGTAAGCTAGAGCTGTTTCTTATCTGCTTCATAACACAATGGGGAGGTGCCATGGATCCTTGGCTGCAGATACTTTGAAACCCAAACATAAAGGCCAAGTCAGTGGACCTATTGGAAGTCTTACTTTCCAGCTTGTGGTTAAGAAGCCAAGCAGTCAAGTCCAAGAGTGTGGAAACATGAGGCATTGTTGTACAACCATTAGATTCGGAGTCAGGGAGACTGCCAGGGAGCTTTTCTGTCAACATCAGCAGGTGCAACACAGCCAAGGGCCAGAACTCCTGTGTATAAAGCCCCAAGTTCCCACCTAGGTGTGATGTGATTTGCAGCTTACCATGCCCCAGTGTGATTGAAATGGCTTATAAATAAGAAAACATGAACAACTAATGTGACTATTTCACATAGCCCAGTGGCTCTCTGCTTAAACTGCACACACCCTGCATGATAGAAACTTTAAATTTATTTCACAGCAGTATTTTATATATATACACAACTGATATGTGCAGCTCACGGTCAATGAAGTAGGGAAACCATGTTGAAAAGTTGCTTACCCCCCATGGAGCAAAGACTGGCTGAAGATAATGAAGATACCTGGGCACATGGATATTAATACTCACCAGGCACTTGTGAGTTTATTTTCCAGATAAAAACATGCTTTAAGAGCCTGTCTACTTAGATGGGCTGCACCATTTTCTGAGTCTCCGTTTATTTACAGCAATTGCTGGATTTTGAGATGGTTCTCAAAACACGGAGATTCCTCCCATCTTGTAGGCCAAGAAACAGTTCTCAATGTCACTTATTCTAAGTTTGTTTTGTCGGGTATTTTGGGTTGGTTTTTTTTTTTTTTTTTTTTTTTTTTTTCGGTGAACATGGTGAACTGCAGAGGTTGAAGTTGTGAAAAGGCTGGGCTAATATTCTCTCTGTAAAGTCAATTAGGCTTTCTATCCCTGTGAAATAACCAGGAAATTTCACTCTCTAAAAGCAACAGCATGTAAACTAGAATGGAAGAAGGAAATTATGTATGTATGCCTACTCTTCTTTGTGAATGTCTTTCATTTAACTAAAATTATATTAGAAACCAGATTAATAAATAAAAAAGTCCAAAATAGTTTCAATTATCCTTAAAGCAATTCTTTGTGTTTTGTTCCACTTGTTTTACTTAGAAGCTCTGTTTCAGCCTTTCAGCAAAGAAAGTTCCAGGCACTGAACTACACATCTCTTTGGCAGGTAATCTTTCTAAAAGCGGTGCAGTTACGGTCACTCCCCAAAGACAGGTCTCAAACAGATGCAGCCTTCCTTAACCTTCATTTGCTGTGAACTCCTCCCCCCGGCCCATTTTTCTTAAAAGGAGCTTAGCACATATTGGCTTCATGTTTTGGATTAATTTACATAGCTTGGTTAAATGTGGTTAGAGTTACATGGTGTCCAGAATATGTTCCGAGCCTAGTTTGAGATGAGGGCGTAATGCCGGATAATGGATAAATGGATCCCAGCCAGTGAGCTAGGTAACAGGGATTTACAATGTGTCTGGAGGCGTAGATGGTTCTAAATGCACATGTTGTACATTAAGAGCTGCGGTTCTTATTATTCACATTGCCTAGTCTTCACTTACCATTGGGAAGCCATTTCCTGCTGATCAATGTTCAGTGAAGCCTTGAAATGGACACCAAAGAAGTGTGAATTCCAGTTAAAAGCCCAGCCTTTCTGTGCTTCAGCAATTCCCAAGGCCAATCAATAGCAATAACTCTGAGGTCCATTTAGAAGGTGCTGCACCCTGAGGTTCTTTGTCGTAATTCCGCTTTGAGAGTGTGATCCAACAGGTGCGGGAGAATGTCAGAAAGTCCCCCGAGAAAATCGGTACTTGTAAAAGTTCATAACAAATGAATGTTAAAAAGAATGAGCCGACCTGTTCAGGATTTACCATCAGCAGCAAGGGCATCTGAGAACCACCTGCCTCTTCCCTCACCCAGTCCCTCTGCCGTCAGCCGTGAGGGCACCGAAGTCCTTAAGTCCAGAAAGACGGTGACTTTATTTTGCAGAACGCAGTATCTGTTCAATGAACAGGAAGTAGAGAAGCTGAGGAGAGAGTATTAGGGACAAATGCACGCAGAGAGGTAATTAAAGAAACACCCAGTTTTTCTCTTTGTCGGTGATGACATGGCCTGGTGGTTGGAATAGAGGAAACAGTTGTGTTAATATTTTTAGAGTTTATGTCCTCCCCAAAGAACCTATGTCTGAGAGCTAAGTCTTTACAGCAAGTGTTATATGAGTTATCATTCACAAATGCACGTCTTGCCTTGGTCACTCTAAAGACATGAATTCAGAGAAACCTGGCTAAATAATCCCTGAGCAGGAAGATTTCTTTCTACCAACAACCCTCCCCTCAACACACAAACATACCAACATGCCTGCAAAAGACCTAAGCTTAAGGAATTTTGTCAGAAAGAGAAGGCAAAGTTGGGTTTTTTTCTTTTTTTTCTGCATTTCCATTCATCTTAATTCAGTCTTTGGGTACATGATAACTAACATCTCTTGGGACAGGTAAGTAAACAGGTATGCCAAGTCTTTACCAAAAGAATGAAGACATTTTTTTTTTGAGTACCTAGAACCAAAGCTTGAGAAAGTTTCATTTCTTCTAAATAGAGAAATTCAAATTATAAAATGGAAATTAAGACATGGCTGAGGTGAAAAAGGCCAAGATGACAAAAATCATGAACTTATTTTCTGTTCACAAAAAGAAAGTTGGAAGATAAAATTCTTAGGTCTAGGAAGGTAAGAGTTAAAATGAAACACGAGGGCAAGCTTTGAAGTCATGAAAGATATTAAAACGGTATGATAAGAGCTTGGACTTTCCAGGTGGCTCAGTGGTAAAGAAGCGGCTGCCGATGCAGGAGACACAGGTTCAATCCCTGGGTCAGGAAGCTCCCCTGGAGGAGGAAATGGCAACCCACTCCAGCATTCTTCCCTGGAAAATTCCATGGACAGAGGAGTCTGGCAGGCTGCAGTCCATAGGGTCACACAGAGTCAGACATGACTGAACCACTGAGCACACACATATGTATATATATGCATGCGTGCTAAGTCACTTCAGTCATGTCTGATTCTGTGTGACCCTATGGACTGTAGCCAGGCTCCTCTGTCCATGGGATTCTCCAGACAAGAATACTGGAGCGGGTTGCCATTTCCTCCTCCAGGGGATCTTCCCAACCTGGGGATTGAACCTGCATCTCTTATGTCTCCTGCATTGGTAAACAGGTTCTTTACCACTAGCGCCACCTGGGAAGCCATGTACATATATTCTACAAAATATGTTACATAGAAAACACAATATGATAGCCATTAGTCCACCTGCGGAATAGTCATGAGGAAATGGGAGTTTGGATGGGATGGAAATAAAGTAAAACAAAACAGACACCTAGCATAGATAGATAATGGTTAAAAGAAAAAAAAAAATCTAAGGATTATCATCAGCTTGACTCTCAGCCCAGCGGGAGTTGGAGGGATGAGAGAGGGGCCAGGAGAAGCAGCAGCTCATCACCAGGCAGCACAATTAAATCCTGACTGCAGAGGGCTGATGCATGAGCGGACGGCAGGAAACTAACCTCTAATACAATCTATCAATGAATAAGCAATAGCAGATGAACAAAGACAATGTGGAAGGGGAATGACAGCAGAGCGTTTCTGTTCTTTTAAATCCAATTATGTTCCTTATATTGTGGAAGTGAAGGAAACTCAGGGTGGGGCAGGGGGGGGTCACCCTCTGGTTCTGCAGATAAACAGACAGTGACCCCTCTGCAAGGATTTGAAAGAAAGATGACCCCTCGCTGCTCCAACTACTCCGGACCCACCAGCGATGACGCACCCCCAGCCCGACTGCTCCTTCATGAATGGAATAAGGTGTGCGCTCCTGCTGAGTCAATCAGAACAGCACTTCTTCCAGCCAAGTGCTAGTTCTGAAGCTGGTCCAGTGGGCAGGTGGCCCTATTCTGTACTCATTGTAAAGGCACTCCTGGTTAAACCAGAGATCTTGCGAGAAGCACTCCCTCAGCTTTGACAAAAACACAAGAAGCTTCTATTAAACGTTTCTGGGTGATCACGGTATAACTCCTCTAAAGTAAATTTATAGGGTTTGTTCACTTTTATTCCAAGCGGTAGCCACAGCCTTCCCTCTAAATCACTGCAAGTGTAGCAGATACACTGATGACTGCCAGGCTTGTCATTACGAATCTCAGCTTAAGCACCACAGAGGCAAACTCTAAAGTTCAATTGGTGTCCCCATCTGGTTTATAAAATACAAGCCCGGGACACACGGGAAAGAAAAATGAGTTAACGTGAATCGCCTTAATATGAAACCAGCCAATGGAGCAAAGCAGGTAACTGAATTTATTCTGGATCAAAAGGTTTTGCCTTGACACCTGTACTGGGTTATGTGATTGATTTGCGGGGAGAGCGTCTTCTCAGGAAGACAACTATTTTCTGGGAGAATTGAGGCAAAGGAACGAATAGCAGACATTGGGTCATGTGACGAGATTACTTGACCGTGTGTGGATTGCCTCCTTGGCCACGTCCAGACACAACCACCAGCAGACACTCCATGGGGCCAGTGCCCTGAGAAACCAGCTGTCATCTGTGACGTCAGCTCTGCACAGACGGGGTGGGGGTGTCACAGGGACATCACAGGTGCACTTTGGGGCCACTGCCCTTCATATACTAGTGCAAACTGTTTAAAATTTAGTCTTCTTTACTGTTCATACCACGTTTAAGGTAACCATTTTGGTTCATGAGAAGCACCAAATCAAGTCATGTTCACAGGTTCAGGAGTTAGAACATCAGTATATCTTTTTAGGGGACACAACTCAGCCCGTAACAAGGCACATGGGCCAGTTCTAGAGAAGGGAACGGCCACCCACTCCAGTATTCTTGCCTGGAGAATTCCATGGACTGAGGAGCCTGGCAGGCTGCAGTCCACAGGGTCACAAAGAGTCAGACACGACTTAGCAACTGAGCACGCATGCACGCTCTTTCTGATAAATTCCTAGAGGTGGGATTCTCTGTCAACTGGCATATATATTTCATTCACAGTGCCAAAGGGGTCCTGCCAAGGATTTTACCAATTGACACTCGACACGCCCTCATCGACTCCAAGCCCTGGCATTTTTCCATACCTGCCAAATGAAGAGGTAGAAAGTGTTATCTGAATATTAATCTAATTTGCTTTAATTTGCATTACACTGATTATGAATGAGGTTGAATAGCTTTTCGGATGTTTTTCTTAGTCCTTTGAGCACTCCCTGTGGATATGAGCATTTATGAGGCTCTTGATTTTTTTTTCCAATTGGCACCAATTCACACTCCACCAGCAGTCTTTGGGGATGCCTGCTTTTAGAACAGGGATGTATCAATGTGAACTGGACTCAACAGAGGACGATCCAGCAGGAAGACTACTAGGTCTGGGTAAGCTTGAATAGAAGGACATTTTCATCAGGGAAACACACACAGGGAGTGAGAGTGGGGAGTGTTTTGGAAGCGGAGGGTAAAGGGTCTTGGTGAGAGCAGAGAGCAGTTAGCTGGGACTGACCAGGAAGAATATAAGATAAGCAAAGGGACCTCGGGATGGAGAGACTCAAATTAAAGACAAACTGCTTATCCCACAGGTGATGAAAAGCCATGACAGATTCTTAAGCAAGGGAGTGATTTACAACTACTGTTAACTTTCTTGCTTGATCAAAACTCTAAATTCTCAACATGTTTTGTTGTTGTTCAGTCGCTCAGTCATGATCAGCCCTGTGGACCCCATGGACTGTAGCGCACCAGGCGCCTCCGTCCATGGGGATTTCCCAGTCAAGAATCTGGAGTGGGTGCCACATTCTTCTCCAGGGGACCTTCCTGAATCAAGGTTCGAACCAGCATCTCCTGCGTTGCAGGTGGATTCTTTGCCTCTGAGCCACCAGGTTCTCCATGTTTCAGATTAAACTTCACCCTCTTTACAGTAACTGGGATCAGGGAAAGAAAGGAAATGACATCCTTTGGACAGTTACTTGGGAGAAGATCTTAAGATGTATTTATACACAATACCAGGCATCCCAGTGAACCTACTGAGCCATTTTTTCATAACTTCTTTAATAATATCTTGACTGAAACTCAGTTCGTAATTTACTCCTGCCCTGTCTTTTGCTGCTGCCTCTTGGTTCTTTCCTCATAAACTCTTGCAGAGCCTCAGAGGGTCCCAGAGGCCAGACGGAGGCGCACTCAGCACTCAGGTAAAGGATGCCTTCCTTCCACAGACCCTCATAGCCCATCCCCAGCCCCACCCCCACCCCGTGGTATTGCTTGTCTCCCGAGATTCTTTGCGTGGCTGTGGGTATTTCTCTGTAATGCAAATTCCCTCTTATCCTCATGAACACACATGCACAGCCAGAGTTTAATCTACTAACCATGCTTGTCAGAAGCAGGTGGGTCTTTTTGTGGCTCTCCTCTGGGTTAGAGGGAAAGCCAGGAATAAGAAAAATGTGCTTGTAATCATATTTGCTTGGACTCTGGTTCACATGTATCCTACAAAGCTGGAAGAAGAAACTATTAAGAAACAGTCAAAAAAAAAAAAAAACACCAATATTGTGGCAACAGCAAAGACCTAAGGTTCTCCTTTTTCTAAGACCTCTGGGATGGGGGCGAGGGGCGGGGGGGGCGTGCTGAACCAAGTGAGAAATGAGATCACAAGTGGGGAGATTAAGTCAATTCCAGGAAACAAGCCAAGTCGCTTCCTGGTTTAAAACAAAAACCTTGATTAAACAAATTATTTAAAAGTCCCCCAGGGCAGGGAAGGGGGAGTGCTCTTTGTACAAAGTGTAACTGTGGCAGGTGTGCTGTTCAATCAAGTCTGCAAACATTTATTACAGCTTGCAGTGTGCCAAGCACAGTTTTGAGCCCTGAAAATGAGTCTCTTCTCTCCAAAACCCATCCCATCAGGCAGTCAGGAGATAACACACAAATAACTCTAATACTCAGGAGTCTGTAATGGTGGTTTGGTGGTTCAGTTGCTAAGTCGTGTCCAACTCTTGCAACCCCATGGACTGTAGCCCGCCAGGCTGCCTCTGTCCATGGGATTCTCCAGGCAAGAATACTAGAGTGGGCGGCCATTCCCTTCACCAAGGGATCCTCCCGACTCAGGAATCGAACCAGGGTCTCCTGCACTGCAGGCAGATTCTTTACCATCTGAGTTACGAGGGAAGCCTGTAGTAGGTGCCAATTTAAAGGTTCAAACAGCAGTGAGGTGGGGAAAGAAAACAAGGAATGGTGAGAGAGCCAGGGCAGTTGAGGAGATAATTGGAACCCAGAGCCAGCTGACTAACTCAACTCCTGGAACCATTTGGGTTCATCTTGTTCATCCTCACCTGTAATATGAAGATGACAATAACCTCTTCATCATGCTGTCCTTGAAAGGGTTTTAAAAACAACTATGTGCCCTTCCCAGGATAGTGCCTGGCACATAGAAAGTACTTGGGAAAGGTTAATTTTCATCAGGGCAGCCCTCAATCACTTTATTTCTAATTATTATACTATCAAACTTTTCTATGACCACTTAATATTTATTTTAAAGCTTTCCTTAATCATGGCTGACCCTTGAAAACATTAAGTGAAATAAACCAGACACAACAGGATGGATACTATATGATTCCATTATATGCAGTATCTAGGCAAATTCACAGACATAGAAAGTAGAATAGAGGTTCTGGGGGGAGGGGAGGTGGAGAGGATACAGATACAGAAGCACACGTGCTCTGTCGGGTCTGACTCTGAGACCCCAGGGACTGTAGCCCGCCAGGCTCCTCTGTGCGTGGCATTCTCCAGCCAAGAATACCAGTCAGTGGGCTTCCATTTCCTCCTCCAGGGGATCTTCCCAACCCAAGGATCGAACCCACGTCTCTTGTATCTCTGGCAGATTAGGGACTGGGGAGTTATCTGCTTCCTGAGCACAGTTTCTGCTTGAGCTGATAAATGTTTGAAAGCAGCCTTGATGGATGCACAACAATGTGAATGTACTAAAGGCCGCTGAATCACACTTACAAATGGGCAGAAGGGCAAGTTTTTATGTTGTAGATAGTCTACCACGATGAGAACACAGTTCCCTGTGGCTTCCCACCATGGAGGGATAATATAAACCAGCGACTGTTTCCTAGAGAAACTTCTTAGAGAAGAAACTTTATCCCCTGAACCAAAGGCTGAGTTCTACAAACAGGTACTATGGGATGGTGGTTCTAGAGAGTTCTCCATAACCCTTCAGGCCAGTTTCTTGGCTCCCCTCTCTCCCCAAACAGAGCCCGACTTAGAAGTGATCCACAGACTGGAATTCTCGTCCCAAGCTGTTAAGGCGCAACAGAGACACTCAGGTGGGGCCAATATTTCCCCTAGGCAGGCCCTTCCCCGAGGATGCAGCGGAGATGGGAAGGATTTACCCAGGAGTCTGTGTGTCTTTGGGCCTGGGGGACGGGGCAGGCGCTGCATCCTCTGCTTTCCTGGGACAAAGAGAAGAGGGGGTGTCCTGTGGGTCAGCTCTGCTGGGACTCCTGGTCCAGTCCATCCTCCAACCCAGTTTCCGTCTGAAAGCTGACCACACCTCTTCCTAATCCGAGCTTGTGGTGACTTCTCGGCCATTTCTCCAGCGCAAGATAGCCGGGCCACCGCCCAACAGAAGGGATGGACTGGTTTCCTTCTTGTTCTTCTATGAGACTAAACGGGTTGGGATATCAGAACAGGTACTTTTCCCGTTTTTTCTGAAAAATCCAGGAAAAGGCGTGAGGTTGTTCGCGGTGCAAGGTTGTGTATTCGGTTGATATGAATCAGGTGCTGTGAGAAACAGCTTCCGGTGGGTCTTACGCAGGTCAGGGTCCTGGGTTCCCACAAGCGGTACCCCTGGGAAGCCCTGTGACCTAGTGTGGACCCGGTACCCCAAACCCCTCCTCTACAAAACGCTTCAAGTTTCCCTTCCAAGTCTACAATTCTGCAGCAAAAGTCTATGAAATTAGTACCAGAAAGAAATAGAAATGGTTACATATTTGAGCCTGAGCATCATTTTACAGATTAATGGGTTCATGATGTTGGCGAAAGATATGCGTGGTGGATCCAGTCGCTGCCGCTCAAAAGCCTGTAAACAGGCCAGGTTGATGGAAAGAAAAGTTTGCTTTATTTCAGATGCTGGCAACTGTTGGTGGGGAGAGGATGAAAGACATCTGTCCAAAGGCCAACTCCCCCTACCTTACAAGCAGGGGGTGAGAGCTTTTATAGACAGAGTGGGAGGAGGTTTCATACAGAAACAGCACGGTCATCTCTAACAGTCGTCTTTAATTGGTCATCAGTGGTCTGACTAGCATCATCTTGGTTGGTTTAGGTAGAGTTAGAACAAAGCTAGTGGAGGTGATGGAATTCCAGTTGATCTTTTTCAAATCATAAAAGATGATGCTGTGAAAGTGCTGCACTCAATATGTCAGCAAGTTTGGAAAACTCAACAGTGGCCACAAGACTGGAAAAGGTCAGTTTTCATTCCAATCCCAGAGAGAGGTAATGCCAAAGAATGTTCAAACTACCACACAATTGCACGCATCTCACACCCTAGCAAAGTAATGCTCAAAATTCTCCAAGCCAGGCTTCAACAGTACATGAACCATGAACTTCCAAATGTTCAAGCTGGATTTAGAAAAGGCAGAGGAACCAAAGATCAAATTGCCAACATTCACTGAGTCATCAAAAAAGTGAGAGAGTTTCAGAAAAACATCTACTTCTGCTTTATTGACATGCCAAAGCCTTTGACTGTGTGGATCACAACAAGCTGTGGAAAATTCTTCAAGAGGTGGGACCTCTTACTTGACCAGACCACCTTACCTGCCTCCTGAGAAACCTGTATGCAGGTCGAGAAGCAACAGTTAGAACTGGGCATGGAACAACAGACTGGTTCCAAATTGGGAAAGAAGTATGTCAAGGCTATATACTGTCACCCTGCTTATCTAACTTATATGCAGAGTACATCATGAGAAATGCTGGGCTGGATGAAGCACCAACTGGAATCAAGATTGCTGGGAGAAATATCAATAACCTCAGATATGCAGGTGACACCACACTTGTGGCAGAAAGCAAAAAACTAAAGAGCCTCTTAATGAAAATGAAAGAGGAGAGTGAAAAAGTTCACTTAAAATGAAGCATTCAGAAAACTGAGACCATGGCATCTGGTCCCATCATTTCATGGCAAATAGATGGGGAAACTGGAGATGGCAATGGCACCCCACTCCAGTACTCTTGCCTGGAAAATCCCATGGACAGAGGAGCCTGGTAGGCTGCAGTCCATGGGGTCGCTAGGAGTCGGACACGACTGAGCAACTTCACTTTCACTTTTCACTTTCATGCATTGGAGAAGGAAATGGCAACCCACTCCAGTGTTCTTGCCTGGAGAATCCTAGGGACAGAGAGCCTGGTGGGCTGCCGTCTATGGGGTCGCACAGAGTCGGATACGACTGAAGCGACTTAGCAGCAGCAGATGGGGAAACAATGGAAACAGTGAGAGACTTTATTTTCTTGGGCTCCAAAATCACTGCAGATGGTGACTGCAGCCATGAAATTAAAAGATACTTCCTCCTTGGAAGAAAAGTTATGACCAACCTAGACAGCATATTAAAAAGCAGAGACATTTCTTTGCCAACAAAGGTCTGTCTAGTCAAAGCTTTGGTTTTTCCAGTAGTCATGTATGGATGGGAGAGTTGGACTATTAATAAAGCTGATCACCAAAGAATTGATGCTTTGGAACTGTGCTGTTGGAGAAGACTCTTGAGAGTCCCTTGGACTGCAAGGAGATCCAGCCAGTCCATCCTAAAGGAGATCAGTCCTGAATATTCATTGGAAGGACTGATGCTGAAGCTGAAACTCCAATACTTTGGCCACCTGATGCCAAGAATGGACTCATTTGAAAAGACCCTGATGCTGGGAAAGATTGAAGGCAGGAGGAGAAGGGGACAACAGAGGATGAGATGGTTGGATGGCATCACCAACTCAATAGACATGAGTTTGAGCAAGCTCCAGAAGTTGGTGATGGACAGGGAAGCCTGGCATGCTGCAGTCCATGGGGTCACAAAGAGTCGGACACAACTGAACAACTGAACTGAACTGAATCTTTAGTTCCAAAGTGCACTTGTTTCCATTTCTTTGCAGTCAGTTCTTGGCATTGTGGCAGCTTAAGTCCTGGTCATCACGTAGTTAACTTCTCCACCTAGTGTTTTGATATCTATAAGACAGCTCACAGGATATGGCTCAGAATATTATCTACAGCCCTTGAGAAAGAACTAAAGGTCCTTGACTATGCTTAGTGACTACATTAATATTATTTAGTCTCTTTAGACTGTTTTCCTCTCTCTCAGCATTTCTCACTTCTCTGATTAAACTTACTCTTTGACTAAAGTTTTCCGCTGGCAAAAAGCAGGCAGAGGGCCTGGTGGGGAGACAAGGATCATAGCTCCGTTTCAATGACTCAGAGCTGCTTTGTGCTAAATTGCTTGCTACTGGGTGTCTGGCATCAGATAGCAGCAGGCACCTCGGTTCTTAAGGCCTCCTGATCCTGGCTACGAAGCTCAGGTGTGCTGCTTGAGATCCGATTATAACCCTGAATTGGCACGTTTCCCTTTTCATCAGCATGCTGTCGAAAAATAAGCATGTGGCGATAACTTTAGAACTTTCTCTGGCTAGATGAGCTATGAGTAATTCTGGTTTCATTTTATTCAAATCTTATCCTCCAATTTTTAGTATAACACCTATTTAAAATGCTGCCTGAATACCTCCTAGCAACCATACCTGTCCTGGAATGGCACGGGAATTTCAGCCTTCAGACTCACTTTCCTTCTGGGGCAGAACCAAGAGACCCTCCAGGGAAGTTGAGACCCATCCCTGGGGCTGAGGTTTGGAGGGATGTGAGAGTCACACACAGAAGAGCTGGTTCCTCCAAAGTTATCAAGGGGAAGGACTAAGACCCTGACAAACTTAGAGGCAAGCAGCACAGTAATGAAATTACTGGCTAGAATGTGGCAAATGTTCTCCAACCCGGGAAGGACTTACACGCCACCACAGGCAGGGACAGGATACGGTCGTACTTCTCTGGTGTCACTGGGATAGAGCTTATACTTGGTATGCCTTCAGTAATGGGGGCTTCATGTTGATGATTTGGTGTGGACTCGAGCCCACCACAGAGACCGTGGGAAGCGGTTGCTGTGGAGGGCTCCCCTGAAGCCAGCAAAACATAGGTCCTGCCCCACCTGCCATTACCCAGGAGGTGATGGTCATCATAAGAAAAGCCGTGATGAAACTCTGGTCAGGGGCTGAGGGTAGAAGAAAGGACTCTTCTGACCATGGTGTGACTTAAGGGTGAGAGAGAACTGTTCTGGGCAGCCAGGGGCCACTGTTTGGTGAGATCAGCTGCCACTTCACTTTGTTCCAGAAACATCAACATTGATGTAGCAGGTGTGAATGAGCACTGCCATTGACTCAGGTGGGCAAGACGTACAACCAGACTTTTAAAGCCATTAGGAGCTCTCCATGCTACCTGGGAGCAGAAAATGCAATCTAGTCACTTTCTGATCCAGGGTTATTTCTCCCTGAGGCAGAGTCTTAAATTCCAGGAGTGTTTCCAACACGTTCTGTTTCCCATGGGCTTCCCCAATGGCTCAGAAGTGCAGGAGATGCAAGTTTGATCCCTGGGTCAGGAAGATCCCCTGGAGAAAGAAATGGCAACGCACTCCAGTATTCTTGCCTGGGAAATCCCATGGACAGAGGAGCCTGGCGGGCTATATTGGGGTCACAAAGAGTCACACACGACTGAGCACAAATGTTGCACCTGTTTCCCGCTGGCCCCTGTGGGTGATGTACTGTATCTCAAGTCTAGTCATCAGCTTCTCTCCAAGCCGGCACTGGCAGGGTAGACACCTTGTTCTTATCTGATCCCCATCTCTCTGTTAATACAGTCCCTTGTGCCCACTGACCTCTCCTCACTATGAGCCCTACCCATGCACACAAGGAAGCCTGGACTGTTCTCCCCGGCTCTGAGTGTTCCAGACATGGGACAGCGAGTGCCAAGACCCTAGGGCAGGACCCAGCACATCACTGGGGTGACTGGAGGAGTGAGTGAGGAAACGGGGCCGGAGGGAGCCAGGAGCCAAGTCACACTGGGCCTTTTAGGCCGTGGTGGAGATTTTGTATAAATGTTTACAGAAGGCCATTGGAGGACTTTGAGCAAGGGAGGGACATATACACAGTCACCTTTCCAGGTGGCCCGGAAGTAGATGACATGACCCTAGTTAGAGGGCTGTCCTGATAGTTGAAGTGAGAAATGACGATGGCTTGAAATAAAGTATAAATAGAAATTGTAGAAGTAGTAGCTGGATAATACGATATATTTTGCAGGTCAAGACAGTAGAACTTGCTGTTGGATTTAAGGTGTGAAAAAATGAAAAGAATCTAAGGTTAATCCTGGATTTTGAAGGGTGGTGTCATTGATTGGGGCTGGCACAGGCCCAGGGGGGTGTGATTGGAGGAAAAGTTGGCAAAGGAGCGGTGGGAACCGAGAGGTCTGTGGCCTTCTCCCTGTGGGATGGTGATTAGGCTTCTCAGTAGTAGAGGAATATAAGAGACAATTTTGTGCCCATTAGCAAAGCCTAGTAAAATAACGTAGGAAAGAGAATTTAAGGGTGCTTGATTGCAAGATATGCTGGGTTAATGGGAAAGATGAAGCCAGTTCAGATCACTGGGGCCAGGGGGGCTGAGGGCAAAGTTTTCTCTCCCCTGAGGCCTGTCTCCAGGGAGGTGAACAGGCCCAGAGAACTTAATCGGCTGGGTCTGATTTTCGGCTGGCCAAGCTGAGACGTGGTCTCTTGCCTGCATATTGGCACACCTTGCCTTGCAGGGAGCTGGGCCCTGTGCCTCTATCCTCCCAGGGGCAGCTAGTTGAAGGTCTGATCCTAATAGAGAGGAGACCAAGGCAATTTGTGCTTCTAAACACCAGCTTGACCCCCTGTGGAATATTGAAGGTAGACTCAATCAGGCTCTAGTTCATCACACCCTCTGGGCAGCCAACTCCCCCACCCACAGTGACCCAGGTGTCCTCTGCCCCTGGCCAAAGTCCTGAGTCAGCGACCCCAGGCAGACTCTGACAATCCGAGGCTACACAATCTCTTGAAACATTTGGTGCAATTAAAACAAGAGGCTTGATTTCTGAGAACTTGATTTTCACATAATGTGTGAAAATCAAGTTTCACACAAGTTCCACTTTCACCAAGAAAACCTGTGAAGGTGCTGTGGGATATGCGACCCACCTGTGGCAGAAAAGTCAGCATGTGTTTATTGAAATATACATTACTGTGTGTAAAATGTGTCGCAAGAATCGGACATGACATAGCTACTAAACCACCACATGTGTAAAATAGATAGCTAACGGGAAGTTGCTGTAACCACAGGGACCTCAGCTTGGTGCTCTGTGACAACCTAGTGGGGTGGGAGGTGGGGGGAAAATTCAAGAGGAAGGGGACATGTGTATACCTATGGCTGATTCATGTTGATGTGTGGCAGAAACCAACACAATATTGTCAAGCAATTATCCTCCAATTAAAAATAAATTTTTAAAAGAAAACTAATGGGGGAGGCTAGCTGCTTCCAAGCTGTCTTGGGAAACTTGTCCTAGTCAGTGAAACAGATGACCGGCATAGATGCCAGCAAACATGCTTCTGAGAATTAACTGGGAAAATCAGAAGCCCTTGCACCTGGGTTTCAAGCCACTCAGCTGGAATTAGGATGTCCGTGCAGCTGCTAGCAAACAAAACTAGAAGGTCTCCAGAGAATATTCTAATCTTGCTTCTAGTTGATTAACTGAAGTTCCCTGACTTTCACCAAGAAAACCTCCGGAGGACCTTGTCCATCACCTGCCCGTGACTTACCTGTCTTGTAGACAAGGGAGCCCTCTGCTCCTAGGACAGTTTCTTGCTCCATCCACAGCGGGTATGAGGGGTCAGGGCACCGTACAGATCTCCTGGGATGACTGGCCGTGCCCAGAGACAATCTTTGCACTAAGTGGCCTTTCCTACTTGAAGAGTCTTCTTGATGGAAAGTGACAGCCCAAGGGATTGTGCAGAAGCTGTCATCAGGGTGATGCTGAGAGATCAGCCTCTGTGCACAGGTGCCGAATCTGATCTCAGAGACAAGAGTTCTGGGTGAGGTAGAAAACAATAGCTTTATTGCTTTGCTAGGCAAAGGGAGATACAGTGGGCTCCTGTCTCTCAAAACTGTGTCCCAACCTGCGAGGTTGAGGAGCAAGCTCCAGGCTTTGATGATGGACAGGGAAGCCTGGCATGCTGCAGTCCATGGGGTCGCAAAGAGTCGGGCGAAACCGAGCAACTGAACTGAACTGACTGAATCGGTGAGGATTTGGTGAGGAGTTTTATAGCAATGGTTCAAGGACAGCTGGGGTTGCTGATAAGAGCAGGGCTGTGCTTCTTTAATGTGCTTTCATGTAATCTCTTGATGAGCTTCTCTGGCTTCTTTAATCCAGCCTCAAGTGATCTTCTCTGGGGTGAAGAATGCAGGCATCTTTCATTTATTGGATTTTAGTTCTGTGACGAGCTCAAAGATGTCAGTTCAGTTCAGTCGCTCAGTCATGTCCAACTCTTTGCGACCCCATGGACTGCAGCACGCCAGGCTTCCCTGTCCATCATCAGCTCCAGGAGCTTACTCAGACTCATGTCCATCGAGTCGGTGATGCCATCCAACCATCTCATCCTCTGTCGTCCCCTTCTCCTCCTGCCTTCAATCTTTCCCAGCATCAGGGTCTTTTCCAGTGAGTCAGTTCTTCCCATCAGGTGGCCAAAGTATTGGAGCTGCAGTTTCAGCATCAGTCCTTCCAATGAATATTCAGGACTGATTTCCTTTAGGACTGACTGGTTTGATCTCCTTGCTGTCCAAGGGACTCTCAAGAGTCTCCTCCAACACCACAGTTCAAAAACATCAATTCTTCAGCACTCAGCTTTTTTTTATGGTCCAACTCTCACATCTATACATGACCACTGGAAAAGCCATATTCTTTGACTGGATGGACCTTTGTTTGGCAAAGTAATGTCTCTGCTTTTTTATTATGCTGTCTAGGTTGGTCATAGGTTTTCTTCCAAGGAGCAAGCGTCTTTTATTTCATAGTTGCAGTCACCATCTGCAGTGATTTTGAAGCCCAAGAAAATAAAGTCTCTCACTGTTTCCACTGTTTCCCCATCTAATTACCATGAAGTAATGGGACCAGATGGCATGATCTTAGTTTTCTGAATGTTGAGCTTTAAGCCAACTTTTTCACTCTCCTCTTTCACTTTCATCAAGAGGCTTTTTAGTTCTTCTTCGCTTTCTGCCATAAGGGTGGTGTCATCTGCATATCTGAGGTTATTGATATTTCTCCCAGCAATCTGATTCCAGGTTGTGCTTCATCCAGCCTGGCTGATGTACTCTGCATATAAAATAAGCAGGATGACAATATACAGCCTTGACATACTCCTTTCCTAATCTGGAACCAGTGCATTGTTCCATGTCCAGTTCTAACTGTTGCTTCTTGACCTGCACACAGATTTCTCAGGAGGCAGGTCAGGTCATCTGGTATTCCCATCTCTTGAAGAATTTTCCACAGTTTGTTGTGACCTACACAGTCAAAGGTTTTGACATAGTCAATAAAGCAGAAGTAGATGTTTTTCTGGAATTCTCTGGCTTTTTCTATGATCCAACAGATGTTGGCAATTTGATTTCTGGTTCTTCTGCCTTTTCTAAATTCACCTTGAACATCTGGAAGCTCTGGTTCATGTACAGTTAAAGCCTAGCTTGGAGAATTTCGAGCATAACTTTGCTAGCTTGTGAGATAAATGCAATTGTGTGGTTGTTTGAACATTCTTTGGCATTGCCTTTCTTGGAATTGGAATGAAAACTGACCTTTTCCAGTACTGTGGCCAGTTGAGCTTTCCAAATTTGCTGGCATATTGAGTGTAGCACTTTCACAGCATCATCTTTTAGGATTTGAAATAGTTCAACTGGAATTCCATCACCTCCACTAGCTTTGTAGTGATGCTTCCTAAGGCCCTCTTGACTTCACATTCGAGGATGTCTGGTTCTATGTGAGTGATCACACCATTATGATTATCTGGGCCATGAAGATCTTTTTTGTATAATTCTTCTGTGTATTCTTACCACCTCTTCTTAATATCTTCTGCTTCTGTTAGGTCCATACCATTTCTGTCCTTTATCGAGCCCATCTTTGCATGAAATGTTCCCTTGGTGTCTCTAATTTTCTTGAATAGATCTCTAGTCTTTCCCACTCTATTGTTTTCTTCTATTTCTTTGCATTGATTGCTGAGGAAGGCTTTCTTATCTCTCCTTGCTCTTCTTTGGAACTCTGCATTCAGATGGATATATCTTTTCTTTTCTCCTTTGCCTTTTGCTTCTCTTCTTTTCTCAGCTGTTTGTAAGGCCTCCTCAGACAACCATTTTGCCTTTTTTGCATTTTTTTTTCTTGGGGATGGTTTTGATCACTACCCCCTGTACAATGCTACTAACCTCCGTCCATAGTTCTTCAGGCACTCTGTCTATCAGATCTAGTCCCTTGAATCTATTTGTCATTTCCACTATATAATCGTTAAGGGATTTGATTTAGGTCATACCTGAATGGTCTAGTGGTTTTCCCTACTTTCTTCAGTTTATGTCTGAATTTGGCAAAAGGAGTCATGATCTGAGCTACAGTCAACTCCCAGTCATGTTTTTGCTGACTATATAGAGCGTCTCCATTTTTGGCTGCAAAGAATATAATCAATCCAATTTTGGTATTGACCATCTGGTGACGTCCATGTGTCGAGTCATTCTTGTGTTATTGGAAGAGGGTGTTTGCTATGACCAGTGCATTCTCTTGGCAAAACTCTGTTAGCCTTTGCCCTGCTTGATTTTGTATTCCAAGGCCAAATTTGCCTGTTACTCCAGTAACCTCTTGATTTCCTACTTTTGCATTCCAGTCCCCTATGATGAAAAGAGCATCTTTTTGGGGTGCTAGTTCTAGAAGGTCTTATAGGTCTTCATAGAACCATTCAACTTCAGATTCTTCAGCATTACTGGTTGGGACATAGACTTGGATTACTGTAATATTGAATGGTTTGCCTTGGAAATGAACAGAGGGCATTCTGTCATTTTTGAGATCGCACCCAAGTACTGCATTTTGGACTCTTATGTTGACTATGATGGCTACTCCGTTTCTTCTAAGGGATTCTTGGCCACAGAAGTAGATATAATGGTCATCTGAATTAAATTCACCCATTCCAGTCCATTTTAGTTCACTGATTCCTAAAATGCCTCTGTTCACTCTTGCCATCTTCTGTTTGACCACTTCCAATTTACCTTGATTCATTGTATGCATCCCTTGAGGTGAACTAGCAACCCCCAGGGCTGCCCTACTGTTTCTCAGCCCCTCCTCCCTTCCCTGATTAGCAACTGTTCCGTGATTAGAATCTGCCCCTTTGGAACTCAGGGAAGGTCTTGGAGGCTGGACAGAAAGGCTCCCAGGTCCGGGAGCCCCATGGGGTCCTGCTCAGTTTAAAGGATAGGAGTTAAAACAGATTGGTTCTTGTTTGTGATTTTTGACCTTCAATGTGATTACTCAAGGTGACCATCCCCTGGACCTATGTCATCCTTTCCAAGAGCCTTATTTCCATCTATGTCATCTGGGAACACTGCCCAGCATAATTTTATACTTAATCCTCTTTATAGGGACTCTAACTTAGAGATAACAGTCATAAAAGATTATAAACTCCTATTAAAATTTATATGGTTATAAATTTGGTTCCCTCTTCTTCCACAGCTGTTGCCCACAGAATGCTTTTAAAACTTATTTTCAGTCATACCTTTTTCTGTTTCTTTCTCCCAAATCCTTTTCAGTGAGAAGCCACAGAGCCCTGACAGCTAAGTCACCCTTTGTCAATTAGATGAACACCCAAACTTACCTTTTTCTGGGGCCACCAAGCGTATCAGATTTTTTGTGAAAGGAGCCCGTAGCCATTCTTTGCAGCCCACCCACCACATTACTCTGCTGTGGCCACCACAATGAAATACCACAGATCAGCTTTCCTAAGTGGTGCTAGTGGTAAAGAACCCACCTGCCAATGGAGGAGACACAAGAGACCCAGGTTCGATCCATGGGTCGGGAAGATCCCTTGGAGAAACAACGACTACCCACTCCAGTATTCTTGCCTGGAGAATCCCATGGACAGAGGAGCCGGGCGGGCTACAGTCCCTAGTGTCGCAAAGAGCTGGACACAACTGAAGCCACTCGGCAGGCAGTAAACAACAGAGGTTATTTCTAACAGTTCTGGGTGGAGGCTGAAAGTACAGGATCACATATTGGCAGGATGGTTTCCTTTTGAGGTTTCTCTCCTTGCCTTGCAGATGGCTGTCTTCCCTCTGTGCCTGTCTATGCCTTAATCTTGTCTTCTTAGAATGCTACAGTCCTATTGGACTAAAGAAAGAAAGTGAAGTAGCTCAGTCATGTCTGACTCTTTATGACCCCATGGACTGTAGCCTACCAGCCTCCTCCATCCATGGGATTTTCCAGGCAAGAATACTGGAGTGGGTTGCCATTTCCTTCTCCAGGAGATCTTCCCGACCCAGGGGTTGAACCCGGATCTCCTGCACTGTAGCAGACACTTTACCATCTGAGCCACCAGGGAAAATAGCCCCTATTGGATTAGGACCCACCCTAATGACTTCACTGTAACTTGACTGCCTCTTTAAATGCCGTGTGGCTCGGACAGTAAAGAATCCACCAGCAATGCAGGAGACCTGGGTTTGATCCCTGGGATGGGAACATCCCGTGGAGGAGGACATGGCAACCCACTCCAGTATTCTTGCCTGCAGAATCCCATGGACAGAGGAGCCTGGAGGGCTGCAGTCCATGGGGTCACAGAGAGTCGAACACGACTGAGTAACTAAGCACAGCATGTGTCTAAATACAGTCATATTCTGAGGGACTGGGAATTAGGATGTCAACATAGGAATTTGGGGGACACGTATCATCCCATACACTCACCCTATAGTAGAGAAACTGCTCCTTTGAAAGACCCTCTTTCCAAGCAGCTCCTCCACAGGAAGCCAAGTTTCATTTCCAGCTTACACAGCACTTGCTGCCAACAACATGGAGAGAGCCAGTCAGCAGGGGAGGTAGTGCATCCCAGAGGGTCAGAGCTCCACAAGAACCCTCTGAGTCTCAGCAGGCACTCCCTCAAGGACTGCAGCATGGACCAGCTGCCTTTCTCAAAGACTAAGTAAGAGCATGGACCCTCCAAGAGCTTTCCTCTAGAAGGCATCTTCCAAACCCATGGATTGAACCCAGGTCTCCCACATTGCAGGTGGATTCTTTACCATCTGCGCCACCAGGGAAGCCCCATCACATGCTACAGGCTCCAGAATGCTCTGTGGTCTCTAGAAATCTGTCTCTCGTCTCCAGCTTTCCTTTTATGGTGGTAAAACCTGGTTTCCCACCATTGGAACTGGAAGAAAGAGGACTCCTGTGAAAAAAGGGAGGCAGCCACGCCGACCCCATGGGGCTGAGTGATTGCCATGTTCATCTCTGATAAAGGGGACGACGTGGAGACAGCAGTCACTGTAACCCAGAGCTGTCTCTTCGTGTGACAGTTTATTCACCCAAATGTTGATGCCTGTTGTTAAAAGGTGAAGACAGGACTCACAAATGAGTGCGTTTCTCAGGGAACTGTGTGTTCTGACCACCCTTGATGAACTATGCGGTGGGGGATATTTACTCAGATTCTGGGCCTGTTTTCTTATCTGACAAATGGGAAGAATTCAATCAATAAATACACATAAAGTGATTTTCAAGGAATAATGGCCCATCAAACATTATTATTTTTATTAAAATAAACTTCAGGTATGAGAGTTTTAAAGACAAGGGTACTTTCTTTAGGTGGACTAAGTAGGGAAGTTTTCATGGAAAGAAGTTTTTTTAGTGGATCTTGGCAGGATTTGTAAGATTAGGCAGGCAACTTTCTGGAAAAAAGAAGTGAAAGTGTTAGTCACTCAGTCGTGTCTGACTCTTTGCAACCCCATGGACTGTAGCCCTCCAGGTTCCTGTCTATGGGGATTTCCACGCAAGAATACTGGAGTGGGTACCCATTCCCTTCTCCAGGGGATCTTTCTGACCCAGGGATTGAACCCAGGTCTCCTGTATTACTGTCTGAGCCCCCAGCGAATCCCAAATGTGAGGAAAGGGCATTCTGAGAAGGCTGAGCTGTACAAGGAATGACGTGGGGGCAGGAAGCAGTGTCATCTGAATTGACAAGAGCCTAGAATTGCTCTCAAGTGGGGTTTCTGACTTCTTACAGTGATCTTTGTATCAGTGAAACCAGAAAAAAAGCAAACCCAGACTTTCACTGTGAACTGACCACATTGCAAAGCTGTGCCTTTACGCCTCATTTCCACAGGCCCTCTCAGCCCCCCAGTTAGGAAGCAGCCCACTGCCAAGACCACACTTTTAGCAAGAGGAGGAAACAGCATTTGAACCCACTTGTTCTGACCAGCAGAGCCCATGTGTTTGAACAAAACTCACAGCAAGGCGAATTGCTACACACACCAGTCACAGGATAAACTGCTCAGAAAGAAAGATGAAGACTGGGCAGAATGCATGTCAACATGGGCTATATGGGACGCAGAGCCCGGCAAGGTCAGGGACGAATCAGTGTCAACGGTTTCAGGAAGAAGGACTGTGGGAGAAGCAGCAACGGAAGTGAAGGTGCAAAGCTTCAGCCCCCCTTCAGCCCATCCCCCCAAACACAGGGAGACACGCCCTCTCTGCACATCTGATGCTACAGTTCACACGGGGCCGAGTGCACTGATTCTGTAACTACAGCCGTAGTCATTTCAAGCCCAGGGCTGCATAGCTTATGACTGTTCATCGCAGGGAAGAAGTAGATTACGTCGTCTCCACCGACTTCAGAAAACCCAAGGTTAAACACCAAGAGGAGGTTGTGATGAAGAAAAGCCCCACCCTTCAAATGCCTTTCCTTTTCTCTAGAAGCTTCCAGGTAGAGCAAGGTCAGAGGAGGCTGAAGTCCCACCTCAGGCAGAGCCTGGCTGGCACCTTCCCGGCAAGGCACTTCAGTGGCCTCAGGCTTGGTCATCCTGGCCGGTTGGTTTATTTTCATAGTTGAAATGTGCTCTAAAATTGCAATAATTCGTAGCGATGGAGCTGAGTCTCATGTGTCCTCAGATCAGAGGGCACTCGGGGTTCCTCCAAGTCAGCCTGTGTCCCAGAGCTGGACCAGGCTGCCTATGCAGCAGCTCCTGCTGCTCTGTCCCACAAATGATGGTGCTGTTACTCCTGCCCTGTCTGTGTCCCATGATAGTGTGTGTGTGAGTGTGTGCACATGTGTTCTTGGCCAGAATGAAAACAAAAGAAAATCTATCACTCTGGAGAATTTCTGTTCTCACACAGGCTCATGTCAACCCCACACTGAAGATCAAAATCTTTGCTGTTGTTCCACTGTGTTTAACAGCAGTCCACGAAATTTAACATTCATGTTCAGAATATACGTTTTAAATGTGTCCCCAAGCTACCGGGCTTCCCAAGTGGCACTAATGGTAAAGAACCCACCTGCCAATGCAGGAAATGCAAGAGTTCAGTCCCTGGATGGGGAAGATCCCCTGGAGGAGGGCATGACAACTCACTCCAGTGTTCTTGCCTGGAGAATCCCATGGACAGAGGAGCCCGATGGGCTACAGTCCAGGGGGTCACAACGAGTGATACACAACTGAATGCAACTTAGCACGCACACCCAAGTTACTGTTTGTTTTTCCTTGTTATTAGTCCTTTTCAAATTTCTCCACCATCTGTTAGTCCATCTTAATCTCTCTACAGTGAGAGAGGTTCGGAGCAAGAGGGAGCAGCCCTGACCTAGGAGGTGGCCCCACACTAGTCAGGCTGGTACTGCCCTGTTACACGGGCAGTGGTGCAGCATGCCAGCTGCGGAGCTCTGTGACCCAGGTGGAACGGGACAGGGGCAAGGCCACCCCTGCTTCACGTCTGAACACAGAAATAGGGCTGTGGTCCAAACCACGCCTGTGCTGGCAAACATGGTGGCCGCTATTCTCAGCGGTTCAGCACCAGCCTGGGCCTAGCCCATCCATCTTCCGGCCTCGTCTGCTAAAACACCTCATCACACCTGCTCCCTGCCATCATCCCATCCGGAGCGAAGCCCCACGACCTTGAACCAGCCCTGAGTCACTGAACACAAGCCCGAGTCCCATAACAAGTCCTTCCTAGCCATCCCCTGGCTAAAAAAGCTCCAGGTTTTCCGTGGTGCCAGTTCCCCGTCTCTGCAACAAACAGTTAGCCTGACTTCCTGAAAAACAGATGTGTCCCTGCAGTTTCCTGCCCCTGTCTGGGGGTAAAGGAGGTTAAACAGCCTTTCCACGTTGAATGCTATTTTTCAACTTATAGGGAAGAGCCTCAAATCCAGTTTTCAACATTTTCCATCTAAGTCTCTGCGTTCTCAACCGCGCGTTCAGTCATTTAGTCCGCAGACATTTGTTTGTGCCTGCTCTTGTGGGTTTCCGTCTTCCGCATCCCTTGGCACCCAGTTCTGGAGACAAATCCAACCCCAGGTTCCCACTGCCCATGGTCTTTGTAGATAACAAAGTGTTAGAACCAGAAGGGACCTTCCTTTTAACACAAAGGGTTACAATGACATCCAAAGTTAAGCCATCCATTCTCTTGTGGGCTTGCTTTCTATCTGCAGCAAATGAGCATCTTGGGGGGGGGGTCCCCAGAAGCAGACACTCAGAAGAGGACTTGCCTGCGTGTGATGACGTATTAAGGACGTGCTCCCAGGAGAGGAAGTGTGCGGAGCAGACAGGGATGGGAGGACTAAGCCAGCCAAGGGTGTGATCACCAACAAAGCCTGAGGTATATTTAACCCGCTGTCCCCAGCTAGGGTGATTTTCCCCACAGGGGGCATTTAGCAATGGCTGGAGACATGTTGATGTCTCAGGCAAGCGGATACTGTTGACATCTGGTGGGTAGAGGCTGGATGATACTAAACACCCAACAGCCCACCGCTTAGACTTACCAGATGGAAATGTCCATGGTGCCGCCTGCGGTTGGGAGATTCTGGCGAACAATGATGACAAAAAAGATCAGGGACTGAGGGACGAAGCCTGAACTTGCATGGAAAGTTCAGAATCAGCTGAAGCACTTGACTACTTTGCAGATTCAACCAGCGCTTTTATTCATAGCTTGATTGCATTACTCTCTGATAAATCTGCCTCCTTTTTTTTCAATTCCAAGCTTGACTTTCAGGAGAAATCAGCACAGTGCAGTAGAAAGGGCACAGAGAAAGGGCACAGAGCTTGGAGCTGACTCTGATTCAGGTTCATCATTTACCTGACAGTTTGTCCGCAGTTACCTGAGCTTTCCACGCCTGGGAAATGGAGAGCATCATTCTAGCCTTTAGAGGGTTGTTGTGAGAGTTAAAAGGAAGCAATCAGTGAAACGGAGAAGGCGATGGCACCCCACTCCAGTACTCTTGCCTGGAAAGTCCCATGGATGGAGGAGCCTGGTAGGCTGCAGTCCATGGGGTTGCGAAGAGTCAGACACGACTGAGCAACTTCACTTTCACTTTCCACTTTCATGCATTGGAGAAGGAAATGGCAACCCACTCCAGTGTTCTTGCCTGGAGAATCCCAGGAACGGGGGAGCCGGATGGGCTGCCGTCTATGGGGTCGCACAGAGCCGGACACGACTGAAGTGACTTAGCAATAGCAGTAGCAGCAGTCAGTGAAAAAGAGTCTGGAAGGTGGTGGGCCCTGCATCACTGAGAACTGTTAGTAAAGCTACTGCTGGTCTCCAGAGTCCTGCCAACCACTGGGTCACTAGTCTAGCGCCCAGGCAGGGGAGGACCACCCAAGTGAGGGATGCCCCGGCACAGGTGAGTCAGAGAAGAGATCATCTTGTCTTCATGGAACCTGAGTTAAACATGCCAGTTAGACTTTAGCTCTTTGGGTAGGGCAGCAAATTTAAAGTGTTTCTGGCCACATTCTGAGAAATTTCCCACACGAAGGCTCTGTTTCTAGCTCTAGTTGCAGAGCAAAACTGTTCCGTGTTGTGTGGTTTTGTCTCAAGAGAACTGACTCGGTTCCCGGGCTGATGGCTGCGAGGTACCCAGGACAGGCCGTGTCCCTGCGTCCCGTGCTTGCAGTGACTCATCCTGGCCCCTGCCCCGCTCCCTGGGGGGCCTCCTCTAACCTGTAGGAAACAGGGAGCCAGCTGGAGAGAAAGGGGACCCTCCCTTGTCTCCGAAGCTACAGGGCACTTCTGCAGGGACCCTTGAGCCAGCCGCACATGCGTGGCTTTGCAAACACGGCATTTCTGGAGCTCAGGGAGGGGTGGGGGGGACTCGAGGCGACCAATGTGAGTCACGTGGTCTATGACAGATGTGGCCCCGGAAATGCCAGCGTCAATGTTTAATATTATTTGAATACCTGCCCGGTTTGTGTCACTTGGCACAGCAGGCACCCAAGGCGGCTGGCTGCGTGTCTCCCCAGGGTGTGGGAGGGAACACGGATTGTAGGAGATGCTCTGTCTCCCTCGTGTGCAGCAGTCATTGAGACGTGGGACCCGGGCTTGTTCTGAGATGTTACCTTTGTCCAGAGTCACCAAGGGAGACCTCCATAGCGCTGACTACACAGAATCCACTTCGTCCAAAAGTAGCTACAGGTGCTGCTGAAAGGTACCCGCGGGACCCTGGATGAGAGCCGCTCAGGACCGGTGTAACATCCAGGAAATAGTAAATGAAGCTGTTTATCGAAACAGGGCCATCAGGGCTCATTCCAGGTCTCAGGGGCTGGAGCAGAGAACACCTTCTCTTTCTGTGCTCCTCCCCTCCGCTCTACCTCTCCCCTACCCGCTCCGCTGCGCATGACCCGGGGCCTGCGCCGTAGACCCTCAGCAGCCCCCTACAGCGCCACTCGGCTCTCAGATCCCAAGACCCACATAGTCCTCTTTTTAAATGCTTTTGTTCACCCACGTGGGCTTACAGCCACCTTCCTCGGGCTGCGTGTGTACATGGTTTTTGGAGAGGCTGGGCTGATTGCAATTGCCCAGAACAACCTTCTCGGAGAGGGCTCGGTTCTGTTGAAAGAAGGGAGAGCTGGAGAGGTCCAAGGTGACTGAACTAGACGCTCACTCTGGGGGACACCTGCCGGGAGCCGGCATATTGCATATTGAGTGAGGATCTGGAATAGCTCAACTGGAATTCTATCACTGCCGGGAGCCAGCGTGAGGCACTCCGCCCATGACAAAGGTCATGAGGAAGGAGGCTCGGCATACGCAAAGGCGGGATCGAGCCTCAGGAGTCCCCCTGGAAATTCTCGAGCATCTACCCCCAAAACCAGAGTCTGCCTACTTTCTGCCTTGTGCTTTCACCTACACCTCTGACTTTACGGGGGGCTGTCCCCCACTACCTCTCTCTGAAAAGAGAGCTAGCTTACAGCTCCAGTTAATAATTCCTGGATGTGACAGTGTTTCAACCTACAAACTCCTTTGGAAATCCTCTAGCCTGCCTGAATGGGTTTTTCCGGCCACATGTGATTGTTCAGAGCCTCCCAACTGTGAGAGGCAGGAGATGTTCTAAACTGCCTAAACACAGATTCCTTTGAGTAGCTAAAAGATTGATTAGAAATTGTATTGGTGAAGGGTTTTTCACTTGTTGGGCCAACGTTTGCTGCTAAGTCTCCATACTCCTTACCTACTGTGTCCTTGGCAGTGTATTGATTGATATAATGGGTGTATAGAAATGTAAAATGCAGCTTTGTCCAATGCTTTTTGGAAGGCTGGCGCCTGACTTTGGAATAATCACCTTTAGAGAAAGATAAGTTTCTTAAAATGTTAACAGGCCTCCTGGCCAGAAGATGATGTCTATCACCTGAACTTTTGCATATGATAAGTTTACAGGAAAAAAGCCTGGCTTGCTGCATGACTCTACCCCTTCCCCCATTATCCTCTATGCATAACTTAAGGTATAAAAACTACTTTGGAAAATAAAGTGCGGGCCTTGTTCACTGAAATTTGGTCTCCCCATGTCATTCTTCCCTTTAACTTCCAGCTGAGTGTCCATCTGGAGCGCGGATGTCCTCTGCGACCATTTATTTGCCTGGGCTTCTAAGACCCACTCGAGAAGGTGTCTAAGGTGGGGCACCTTCCGCTATTCGAGAGGGCGCCTGCGGCCTCCGTGGTCAGAGCTAACCTGGTGTCACGGGTTATATTGATTTTCCGCGTAAACCAAGCCACTCAGCTTCTTTTCTCCACTGAATTTTCCTACTGAGCTATCCTTATTTCAGCCGCTTTTCTCCACTGAATTTCCTCACTGAGCTATCCTTATTCTATTACTCTTTGTATCCTTAATTAAAGTGTAATTAAGCAGTTGTTCCCTGACCCTCGCCTAGCCGTCTCTCCTTCGAATTCCCTGGATCAGCCGGGGCTGGACCCCGGCAGACACCCACCCTGAGTGTCCCCCAGAGCCTGGTAAGGACCCCTGAAAGTGATCTTCAGCTGCTGGAAGGGCCTTGTGACCTTCAGGAAGCTTTGTCACTTTTGTCAGTGCTCTCCCACCGGTGTCCCCACCCCCAGACGAGGACCAGGGGAAGCAGAGAAGCTGGGACCGTGGCACAGAGCCCAAGGGGCACCGGTGGTCAGGGCTGGGCCAGCCGGGCCGTCCTAAGCCCAGGATGGCTCCTGGGTGCCTTGCTGGCCTTTTCTTCCTGCCTGACCATCATACCCCCTTTCTTCAGCCCCTCCCTTTCGATCTGATAGCATTATGTCAGAGTTCCGGGAAAATTGAATGTGTCCAGGAGGCCCTGTCATATAGGAGGCCATTTGGCAGCAGTCAGTGGTCCAGTTACATCTTGCAAAATGAGAGTCTCCCCAACTCAAGTCAAGAGTCTCCTTTTGAACGTGTCCTTTGTTTAAGGCTTGTTTCTAGTCTGTGGGAGGATGAGCAGACTACCCAAGCAGAGGACCCCCTCCTCCTCACCCAGGGCTAAGGGTTAGGAATGGAGGCTGGCAGTGGGAGGCTGGGGACGGGGAGAGAGGCGGGGGTGGGGGCAGGAGGGAGGCTGGGGGGCAGGAGGGAGGCTGGGGACCTGTTTAAGGGGCCCGCATGCAGGGAGCACCCACAGGCCAGGGTCCCAGCCCTGGGCTGGGGGCAGTGGGCTGCACGAGCTCTCTCCCCTGCCAGCCCCAACTCAGACCGCACACAGATCGCTTAACCACCCAGCTGCATCTCAGTCCCCTCATTGTTCTTCAGTCGCTCAGTCGTGTCCGACTCTTTGCGACCCCATGGACTGCAGCGTGCCAGGCTTCCCTGACCTTCACCATCTCCTTGCGTTTGCTCAAAACTCATGTCCATTGAGTCAGTGATGCCATCCAACAACCATCTCATCCTCTGTCATCCCCTTCTCCTACTCAATCTCTCCCAGCATCAGGGTCTTTTCCAGTGAGTCGGCTCTTCGCCTCAGGTGGCCAAAGGATTGGAGCTTCAGCTTCAGCATCAGTCCTTCCAGTGAATATTCAGTCCCCTCATGGAAAGTGGAAATAAGGACATGGCCCCCATGGAGTGTGTGCAAGCCTGGGTTCTTCTGAGAGACAGAACCGATAGGAAGTGCAGTCGACCTTTGAACAACATGGGGTTTGGGGCGCCAGCCCTCTGCACAGTGGAGAATCCTGGTATAACGTATAGTCGGTCCTCCCCATGCTGGGCTCTCCGTATCTGTGGTTGTGCATCTGTGGATTCGACCAATCACAGATGGAGTAGTACTGCAGTATTTGCTGCTGAAAAGCATCCCTGTATAAATGGACCTGCTCAGTCCAGACCCGTGTTGTTGAGGGTCATATGCATGTACATAAAGAGATTTATTATGCAGGATTGGCTCCATGGTTAGAGAAGCTGACAGGTCCCAAAACCTGCAGCTGGCAAGCTGGAGACCCAGGAGAGCTCATGGTATGATTCCAACCCACGTCCGAGTTCAGAGGCAAAACCAATATCCTAACTTAAAGACAGTCAGGCAGAGAGAGGGGCTTTCCCCTGCTCAGACTTTTTGTTCTATTCAGGCCTTCAACAGACAGGCTGATTCCCACCAGCACTGGGGAGAGCAGTCTGCGTTCCTCGATCTACAGACTCAAATGTTAATCTCATCCAGAAACACCCTCACAGACATACACAGAATCATCTTTGATGAAATATGTGGGCATCCACAGAATTAAGCATCACAGAGTGGTTGAGAGTATCGAAGGCTATAACACAGAAAAGACATCAAGGCCAATTGGTCCCCACCAGTCCTGGGTGCCCCGCAGCGAGCCTGTGTTAGGGACCCCCACCTTTCATACATTCTGCAGGACTAGGCTGATGAAAATAGATTTGTGTCTTTTTTCAAGGCTTTTTTCTAGTTGTTGTTGTTGTTCAGTAGCTAAGTCTTGTCCGACTCTTTGCAACCCCATGGACTGCAGCACGCCAGGCTCCCCTGTCCTCCACTATCTCCCAAAGTTTGCCCAAATTCATGTTTTCTCATAAGTTTTATTAAACCTTTGGTTATCGTAATGTTCTCTATTCTGGAACATAGACCAAGATGCTCTCGATTGAATACAGACTTAGCTGTTTGATTGTTTAGTTTTGATATAGACGATAATACATTGTATGATGCTCTCAAAGAGCTCATGACTCACAAGTTGTTCTGGCATCTGGATGGATTTGAATGTTCCTGGAAATGAGCACCTTCTTTCATGGTCTCCTTTGGTGGAAGTGGCACCAGACTCCCTGCCAGTTGTCTTAAGAGAGTAGAGAACAGACCTCAAGATGCCCAGCTGCCCAAAGCCTCTGGACACACGGGTTTCCACTGGGATAGGGTCTGATCTACCACTGGGTCCTGCAGCCCAAATGTCATAACTGCCACCAGAATCTGAAGACAGATGGGCAAGCGGGGGAGGGTGGCTTATGAGTCTTTAGACAGGTGGGATGTGGGGAAGGAGTAGAAGGGATGCCCACTTTTCTTGGGCAGAGACTGTAAGGACATCTGGATTAAATTGAGATGTCACTCACTCCATCTGAAATAATTAATTGTAGTAAATCGTGTTTGATTTAGATTTAAATGGTGTGAAGCTGGTAGATGAAGGGATTGAAAACACAGCAAAGTGAGTTTGCTCTGGTTCTTTTCTGGTCACTTGATAATTTTTCTCTTCAGTTTGTCCAAACAGGATGTAGGTCTAGATCCTCGAGGACGGAGTTTTTTAAAAAAGCAACACTTTAGGAAAAAAACATTAACTGATCCTGAGTTCCCTTTCCAGATGCATATTCTCACCAGTTTTACATCTCCACCATAGGCATGTCCATTCACGCAGTCATGCCGTTGGACAGTTTTCACTGACACGAATCTGCAGCTGCCCCTACTGCATATTTCCATGTGTGACGCAGTATCTGTGGAACAGAAGTAAAATTGCAGTGCCATCTTCAGGAAACGAAAAGTCTCTCTTTGTAAAGCCCTCCATATGTAGCTCCAAGTGACCTAAAGCTGTCCCGGGGTTTGAAGATAAATCTCTCCTTTACGTTTGGAGCAGAGTAGGTGAGGCAGAGGATAAACACGGGGCAGCTCCTTGCCGTGAAACGTAATAAATCTTCCAGATAACCACAGAGGCACTAGGATTTAGTGCTCTGGGAACCAGAGAGGGGGCAGCTTCCTTGTTTCACAGCTGTAAATTTTATGACAGATGGCTGGAAGAGAGGAAAACTTGAAAGCAGGAATCAAAGTTGCCTGGATCGCAAGTGAGAGGCTGCTGTTTTCCTGAACCTTCGGTGGACTGGTAAAGACAGCAGGAAGCCTGCCTGGTTCCGGATGCTGGCTCCTGGCCTGGCAGGAATTTATGGTGCGAGCTTTGGTGTGTCTGAGGAAGCACACACGTGTGTATTTAGATACGAGCATTGGAGAGACTGTGACAGACCACGGGAGGCTGCAGAAATTCAGGCCACGAGTGGACAAATCACAAGGCTTGGCTTCAGAGAACCAGAGAAGGCTAGAGCCAGAAAGGAGTGTCTTTTACAGATGAGCAAACAGAGGCCTGGAGAGCAGACTCCCCTTGCCCAGGGCCACACAGCGAACAAATGCTTGGGAATTCCAGAAAGGGAAGCCTAGAAGGCATAGAAAGTGGTCCCGTCTTTATGGAAGACTCCCGGGAAAACGATCAAACACTTAGCATTTGGACTGCCTCTCAGATGGACTTAGTTCTGAAGAATCAGGTGGAGGGGACGGGTCCTTCCTCTTCCCCTGCAGTTTAGAGAACACCTTGTTCTCACCCTCTTCTCTTGTGGTCTCCCCCACAAGGCCAGGAGCCCACTTCCCCACCTAGACCCCCCTCCAGAGACCTGGAACTCTGGAAGCCCTGCCAGACAGCCCCCAGACAGCCTCCAGGGCTGTCTCATGTCTCTTACACCCTTAGGGTAAGCAGAGTGTGAATGTTGGCCGGGAAGGAGAGCGCTTCAGTGTGCAGCCCAGGGTGTGAACACACACACTCACATACAAGCCCCTCACAGAGGGAAACAAAGTGGGGAGGGGTCAGGCCACGTGGCGGTGCCAGCGCCCTGTTCTCACACCAGGGTGTTTGATCAGAGGACTCCAGGGAATCTAAAACTTCTCAAGTTGAACCTGGCATTTCAGGGCATTAGGAAGGTGTATTTGTCAAAGTAGAAGGCTAGCACATAGTTTAAGTGTTTTCTTATTAAATTTATAACTTTTAAATATTTAGACACATTTATACTTTGTCTAGACAGCATATTAAAAAGCAGAGACATTGTCAACAAAGGTCGGTCTAGTCAAGGCTATGGTTTTTCCAGTGGTCACGTATGGATGTGAGAGTTGGACTATAAAGAAAGCTGAGCACTGAAGAATTGATGCTTTTGAACTGTGGTGTTGGAGAAGACTCTTGAGAGTCCCTTGGACTGCAAGGAGATCCAACCAGTCCATCCTAAAGGAGATCAGTCCTGGGTGTTCATTGGAAGGACTGATGCTGAAGCTGAAACTCCAATACTTTGGCCACCTGATGTGAAGAACCGACTCATTGGAAAAGACCCTGATTCTGGGAAAGATTGAGGGTAGGAGGAGAAGGGGACAACAGAGGATGAGATGGTTGGATGGCATCACTGACTCAATGCACATGAGTTTGGGTAAACTCCAGGAGCTGTTGATGGACAGGGAGGCCTGCCATGCTGCGGTTCATGGGGTCGCAAAGAGTCAGACACAACTGAGTGACTGAACTGAACTGAACATCTTGCCTGAGGCTTCCCAGGTGGCGCTAGAGGTAGAGAACCTTCCTCCCAATGCAGGAGACATAAGATACATGGGTTCAATCCCTGGATCAGGAAGATCCACTGGAGAAGGAAATGGCAACCCAACTCCAGTATTCTTGCCTGGAGAACTCCCTGGACAGAGGAGCCTGGTGGGCTACAATCCTTGGGGTCACAAAGAGGGGTCACACACGCATGCATACCCTTTTCCTGGGCCCAGTAAATTGGGAAGAACCTGATTCTTTGGATGTCTATTCAAAAGACATCATCAGAAATGCTAACAAAGCTTCATGCACAAAGATGAAATCTAAAGTGTATTTTATAAGAGCAAAGAAAAATCTTAAAAGCCTAATATTAAAGGACATATCAATTAAATTATATCCTAAATGTAAGATCATGCTAAGATTTTAGTCTGAAATGATTGAAAGGGAGAGGCAGGTCATGGAGGTGGGAGGATTTGCAAATCAAGAGCTTTGTTTCAAATCCACTCTGTTCAAGACACCTATAAGATATTCAGTCACTTAGTCACTCAGTCGTGTCCGACTCTTTGCGACCCCATGGACCGCAGCCTTCCAGGCTCCTCTGCCCATGGAATTCTCCAGGCAAGAATACTGGAGTGGGTTGCCATGCCCTCCTCCAAGGGATCTTCCCAACCCAGGGATTAAACCCAGGTCTCCCACATTGCAGGCAGATTCTTTACTGTCTGAGCCACCAGGGGAACCCAAAGATATTCAGTAGGTACCCAATTATACCAATCGGGAACACAGAACTGGAGATGTAAATTTGTGTTTCATGTATATAGAATTATATATGTAACCATATTGACATAATTATATGTATATACAAAATCATTGAAATCATATATAATGATATAGATAGACTTGATAGTTATATGATACGTCTCTGAAGCATGATTATAGGTAGAGGAAATAAGAGGCTTTGATACTGAGCACTGAAAGAGTCGTACATCAGGAGACTTGGTAGACAAAGTATTGCTGTTATGGACTGACTATTTCCAGACTTTCACAAAGAGGTGGCTCAGTGGTAAACAATCCGCCTGCCAATGCAGGAGACGCAGGAGGCGAGGCTTCGATCCCTGAGTCGGAAATATCCCCTGGAGTAGGAAATGGCAACCCACTGTGGTATTTTGCCTGGAAAATCCCATGGACAGAGGAGTCTGGTGGGCTGCAGTCCATGGGTTCACAAAGAGTCGGACACGACTGAGCACACGTGCATCTTTTCCTTTCTGAGCACTTGTGAGATAGTAGAAATATATATGCAGGTCTCTGCTCCCCAGTTACTAACACAGGGCTCCTAGATCCTTGAAATTTCCTGTGTGATTAGAAGTGTCTTAGTTCTAAAGTCTCCTGGTGGCTCCTAGATACTTGAGGACTGGGGGCTCATTGCTGAAAAGACCAAGCCAGGATTAGAAGTTTGGTATTTTCAGTTGCACCTCCATCCTCAAGGGAGGAGAAACAGACTGGAGATTAAGTAATGATCACTCACACCTTGGGCTTCCCTGGTAGCTCATATGGTAAAGAATCTGCCGGCAATGCAGGAGACCTGGGTTCAACCCCTGGGTCAGGAAGATCTCTGGGAGAAAGGAAAGGCAACCCACTCCAGTATTCTTGCCTGGAGAATGCCATGGACAGAGGAGCCTGGCAGGCTATACAGTCCATGAAGTCGCAAAGAGTGGGACATGACTGAATAACTAACACACACACACACACACCTACGTGATGAAGGTTGTAGAAAATCCCCAAAGCACGAGGTTCAGAGAACTTCCGGCTTGGCAGACACATCTCCGTGCTGGGAGGGTGGTGCACCCCAACTCTGGAGGGAGACCCTCCCAGACTTCACCCTTTGTGTCTCTTCTTGCTCATCCGTGTCCTTTATCATATCCTTTGTTACATAATAAACTGGTCAACCTAAGTCAGTGATTCCCTGGGTTCCGGGATACTGCCATTGACATCTGAGGGGAGGGGGGGGGAGTCTCGTGGGATTGAGCCCTCGACCTGAAGGCTAACACCAGACAGTTAGTGCCAGAATCATTTCATGGGCAAACACACAGGCCTGGTGCCAGAGGTGGTGTGAGTGCGAGAGTGAAGGAGACTCAGTGCATCCTCCCGTTCAGGCTCCTTCCCCTCAACACTTCCTGCCTCCCTCCAGAGATCTGAAAGCAACACACAGAGGGCCATCGTTTGTCTCCAGGGTCAGTGGTAAATTGGAGGACTTTTCCTTTAAAAAAAAAAAAAAAAATTGCAAAAGCTCGCCCTTTCCAGGTGACACCACCAAGGGTTGGATTCATCTCATGTCTGCAACTGTTACATCAGAAGCACCAGGCCCAGTTCACACTGCGGTGAAGTTCAAATCAACCCCCAGCCTGACGAGTTTGTAGGTCCCACAAGCCGGGGAGCCCCTGTTGGTTCGGGCAATTCTAACGGGCTAGAGACACCCCGCGGCCGGTGAGGGGGGAGGGGAGCGGCCAGGAGTGGCTCTAATGAAGCCATCAGGCCTCCACTTCTTTTTTTTTAATTTATTTTATTGAAGTATAGTTGATTTACAGTCTTGTATTAATTTCTGCTGTACTGCAAATGACTCAGTTATACGTATGTGTGTGTGTGTGTGAGCCTGCTCAGTTGTGTCCAACTCTTTGTGACCCCATGGACTGTAGCTCGCCAGGCTCCTCTGTCCATCGGATTCTCCAGGCAAGAATATTGGAGCAGGTTGCCATATTCCCTTCTCCAGGGGATCTTCCCCACCCAGGGATCAAACCCTAGTCTCCTGCATTGGCCGGCAGATGATTATTTACCATTCTGTCCCCTGGGAAGCTCTTGTATATGTGTACACACACACACACATATATATACACACACACACACATGTATATCTGCACATTATATTCTTTTCCATTGTGATTTATCCCAGACTATTGATTATAGTTCCCTGTACTATACACTATGACCTTATTATTTATCCATCCTATATATATAATAGTTGGCAACCACAATCTGTTCTCCATGTCTGTGAGTCCATGTTGCAGATAAATTAATTTGTGTCGCACTTTAGATTCCACATATTCCATACAGTATTTGTCTTTGTTCTTCTGACTTTCTTCACTTAGTATGACTGTCTCTAAGCATCAGGCTTCTACTTCTGATGCCTGCCTCCCTCTGAGCACGTCTGGCCTTGTTCCATTAAAGCGTCTTCTGACTTCCTCCCTTCTACGCCAGACCTGAGTGTTTCAGGGCTATTGATCTGGCCCAGCGTTTGGTATGAGCTTTGGAAAAGGGCCAGTGATGGATTAACCCTCTCGATGCTGAAATCCAGGCCCCCCTCCCCGAGGCAGGTACAGTGAGAGACGAAATGGACCAGGGCTGGGCCCCTCCCCTCGGCCTCGGGCTGAGCTGCAGAAAAAGCCTGCGACCACCCTCTTTTCTCTGGTTGCGCCCTCCGTGAGGATGGGCAAGCTGAATTGTCCCTCGGGGTTGTGTTTACCCGACACACGGCCTCAGTGCTCCCCTTTGCAGGTGCAAGTGCTCACATATGTGAGATTAAATAATTCCCAGTTCCATTTCAGAAGGGCACCCTAAAAAAATAACCACGTTGTCCTCATGTCCATCCTTTATTTTCTTGTTGTTTTCTTCTTCGACAGTGTTCATTACTGTGAAATCACAAAACAGAAAACAAGTCTTCCCCTTCTCTCCTGTGGACAAAAAAATTGTGTGGGGCTTCCCTGGAGGCTCAGTGGTAAAGAAGCTGCCTGCCAATGCAGGAGACAGTGGTCTGATCCCACATGCCTCAGGGCAACGAAGCCCACGCACCACAACTACTGAGCCTGTGCTCACGAGCCGGGGAGCAGCAACTACTGAAGCCCACGTGCGCTAGAGCCTGTCTCCACGACGAGAGAAGCCCCACGGTGAGAAGCTCACACACGGAAACGAGGCAGCAGCCCCGCTCGCCGTAACTGGAGAAAAGCCCACACAGCAGCCAAGACCTAGCACCGCCAAAAATAAATCAGTAAAACTGTTTTAAAATGGAAAAAAAAATCATGTGGAATTAGGAGGTTTCATTATTTCTTCCTTTTTCTTATATCAGTTCAGTTCAGTTCAGTCGCTCAGTCGTGTCCGCCTCTTTGCGACCCCATGGACTGCAGCACGCCAGGCCTCCCTGTCCGTCACTAACTCCCAGAGTTTACTCAAACTCATGTCCATTGAGTCAGTGACGCCATCCAACCATCTCATCCTCTGTCGCCCCCTTCTCCTCCTACCCTCAATCTTTCCCAGCATCAGGGTCTTTTCCAATGAGTCGGCTCTTCGCATCAGGTGGCCAAAGGATTGGAGTTTCAGCTTCAGCATCAGTCCTTCCAGTGAATATTCAGGACTGATTTCCTTTAGGATGGACTGGCTAGATTTTCATATATGTGATTTGTAATTGCAACATAACACATGTTACATCTTTAAAAGAAGAAAAATCAAAGAGTTACATTTGTCACATATCCAAAGGTGGAAATGGAAACACTGTTCATACAGTTGTGTAAATAGAAGCAAATAATGTAAATCTAAGTCAGTGACTGAGGCATTAAAGCCTTTAAAAAAAAAAAGATAGGAATACAATTAGAGAGACAGAGGATGGAAAATTAATACAAACGCCAGAATACTCGGCTGAAACATGTGAGCCCTCTCCCTTCTAAAGCAGGAAATTCAATCCCTGTGTGCTCTGCATGTATGTGAATGTGTGTGTTTATCTGTGTATCCATCCATCCATCTTTGTACCCATTCATTCATCTACCCATCCCTCCCTCCTCACCTTTCTCCCTCCATCACCTTCCAATCCACCTGGGAACTGGGTGTCAGAAGAGTCACTTTGGGTGAAGCCGTAAGGTCTTATCAACACCCCCACTCACGACATTCCACACCTGCCCCTTCCAGAATGCCCCCACTTTTCGATGAGCCACCTTCCCACCCACCGTGAGAAGTCTGCATCTGTGACCGCCCCTGCTCCTGCAGCCTCCTGCTCCATGACACACACACCCCAGTGGCGGTCCTCCCTAGCCTGCATCACCCACCTGACGCAGAAAAGGTGAACGATTTTTTTAAGTTGTTCAGTCGCTCAGTCGTGTCTGACTCTTTGCGACCCCATGAATCGCAGCACACCAGGCCTCCCTGTCTATCACCAACTCCCGGAGTTCACCCAAACTCATGTGCAAGTCGGTGATGCCATCCAGCCATCTCATCCTCTGTTGTCCCCTTCTCCTCCTGCCCCCAATTCCTCCCAGCATCAGGGTCTTTTCCAATGAGTCAACCCTTCTCATGAGGTGGCCAAAGTATTGGAGTTTCAGCCTCAGCATCAGTCCTTCCAATGAACACCCAGAACTGGTCTTTTTTAGGATGGACTGGTTGGATCTCCTTGCAGTCCAAGGGACTCTCAAGAGTCTTCTCCAAAACCACAGTTCAAAAGCATCAATTATTTTGAGCTCAGCTTTCTTTATAGTCCAACTCTCACATCCATAAATAACCACTGGAAAAACCATAGCCTTGACTAGATGGACCTTTGTTGACAAAGTAATGTCTCTGCTTTTGAATATGCTGTTTAGGTTGGTCATAACTTTCCTTCCAAGGAGTAAGTGTCTTAATTTCATGGCTGCAGTCACCATCTACAGTGATTTTGGAGCCCAAAAAAATAAAGTCTGACACTGTTTCCACTGTTTCCCCATCTATTTCCCATGAAGTGATGGGACTGGATGCCATGATCTTCGTTTTCTGAATGTTGAGCTTTAAGCCAACTTTTTCACTCTCCTCTTTTACTTTCATCAAGAGGCTCTTTAGTTCCTCTTCACTTTCTGCCATAAGGGTGGTGTCATCTGCATATCTGAGGTTATTAATATTTCTCCCGGCAATCTTGATTTCAGCTTGTGTTTCTTCCAGTCCAGCGTTTCTCATGATGTACTCTGCATATAAGTTAAATAAGCAGGGTGACAATATACAGCTTTGATGTACTCCTTTTCCTATTTGGAACCAGTCTGTTGTTCCATGTCCAGTTCTAACTGTTGCTTCCTGACCTGCATATAGGTTTCTCAAGAGACAGGTAAGGTGGTCTGGTATTCCCATCTCTTTCAGAATTTTCCACAGTTTATTGTGGTCCACACAGTCAAAGGCTTTGGCATAGTCAATAAAGCAGAAATAGATGTTTTTCTGGAACTCTCTTGCTTTTTCGATGATCCAGCGGCAAGCCAGGCTGCTGGATGATCCATTCTCCAAGCCAGGCTTCAGCAATACGTGAACTGTGAACTTCCAGATGTTCAAGCTGGTTTTAGAAAAGGCAAAGGAACCAGAGATCAAATTGCCAACATCTGCTGGATCATCAAAAAAGCAAGACAGTTCCAGAAAAACATCTATTTTTAAGTTGAGGTATAGTTAATTTACAATTCTGTGTTAGTTTCAAGTAGAGTCAGACACTACCGAGCACTCAGACAGCACAGTGAGTTGGTTCTATATATAGAGCAGAATATATGTATACATGTGCATATATTATTTTTCAGATTCTTTTCCATTATAGGTCATTACAAGATATTGAGTATAGCTCCTTGTGCTGTACAGTAGGTCCTTGTTTATTTTATATCCAGTAGTGTGTACCATCTAATCCCAAACTCCTTATTTATCCCTCCCCCACTTTGATAACATAAGTTTTCTATGTCTACGAATCTATTTCTGTTTTGTAAATAAGTTCATTTATATCATTTTTTTAGATCCCACATGTAAGTGATATCATATGATGTTTGTTGATCTCTGACTTCACCTAATTTTGTAATCTCTAGGTCCATCTCACCCACCTGACTCTTGTTTCTTCCATTTGTCACCCTGGAGCGTTCAGATATCATAGTAAACCCACCATTTCTTTATCAGTGTGACCTTGTATGTCAGTCTCCTCCTCTCTAAAGTGAAATTAATATTAGTTTGTGAAATTGATATTAGTTTGTGGCTAATAAGTCTGTTGTGAACACATTAACACAAGAAAAGCACTTAAAACAATATTGAACATGGCTTGTGGCATGTATTCAGCAGCTCGTAGCTTGAGTTACCATTCAAGACAGTAATTCCTCACTTTGTGCAGTGAGGTATCAGCACGCCCACCCTTTTCTCACCCTCTCCTCCAGTCTCCCAATCTCTGTGAGCCTGGCCTTTATTTGTATATTATCAACACTTAACAGTCTTTATAATAACTGTTGGTGAGACTTTCACGATTTCTCTGGATAGATTCTGAATCTGAAAACCACGTAGATCACAGCCGTGTAAGTATAATTAATGCAACATCAAGCGATGGCTATGATCACACTTCCTGAAAGTAAAAGTTACTCAGTGGTGTCCAACTCTCTGCAATCCCGTGGACTAAACAGTCCATGGGATTCTCCAGGACAGAATACTGGAGTGGGTAGCCGTTCCCTTCTCCAGGGGATCTTCCCAACCCAGGGATCGAACCCAGGTCTCCCACATTGCAGGTGGATTCTTTACCAGCTGAGCCACGAGGGAAGCTCAAGAATACTGGCGTGGGTAGCCTATCCCTTCTGAAGTGGATCTTCCCGACTCAGAAATTGAACTGGGGTCTCCTGCATTGCAGGTAGATTCTTAACCAGCTGAGCCACTAGGGAAGCCCAAGAACACTCACACTTCCTTCTCTATGCTAATTCCTTCAACACTACACAAAGGAGAAGGCACCCCGCCCCCAGCCCACATGCAGCTTCCTGCCTTCGCTGAGAGATCATTCTGGGGTTTCTGCATCAGAAACATCTGCTGAGCGAAGGGGAGCAGCAGCTTTGTTCAGGGATGTTTGCCTCACAGACAGCCTGGGAACCTGGAGATAGCGTCTCCATCCTTGGAGGGCAGATTCATTCTTAAGGACAGTGATCTCTCCAGCTTGCTGTAGAGAAGTCTCTCTCCAGAGCCACTAGTCTAGAGTACTGAAGCCGGACACTTCTCCCTTTGCTCCTTGAGATCTTCCAGGGTAATAAAGCTAATTTCTCTCCCTGGAAGGAGAGGGGGACAGGTTTGATGGCAATTCTCATGGGAGATCAGCAATTCTCACAGGAGATCAGCATCTCCCAGGCTCTGCGCTGCTCGCTGTGTACAAACCCATCAGGTGCGCGGCATTCACCTGAGCCTGCTCCACAGTCCCCATGAGCCAAGGTAGGGGAGCAAAGGGACCCAACATGGCCACGAAACTCTGCAGCCTGCTCTGCTGCAGTGATGAGCTGTCTAGGTCCCTCTGGGCTCAGGGTCTCCTCACCAGCTGAATCTGCAAATCTGGCAAGTCCGGCAGCTTTGCAGTTACAGAGGTCACTGTGCTTCAGGATGGCTCGACTGCTCAATAGTTTACTCCGGTTGTTCAAAATCATACCGTGGTTTGGTTCTCTTTTAGGATTTGTGCCTCTCTTGTATGACGTACTGTTTCCCTGAGTTAAGGACTATTTTCTTCATCATGTAGCTTGATCATAGCCGGGTTATTCCAAGCTATTGATCGTACAAGTTGTCCCCTTTTTTCCTAGACGAGCATCTTCTGTTGGTCTCCTCTTCTAATCTCCATGCTCCTCTTCTTATATGGACTAATTCTCCAGACCTTCTCTGGAGCTGCCGACTTGGAACTTTTCTCCACGACTCCTCTGGATTGAATGTTCAGTTCAGTTCAGTTGCTCAGTCGTGTCTGACTTTTTGCGATCCCATGGACTGCAGCACACCAGGCCTCCCTGTCCATCACCAGCTCCTGAAGTTGACTCAAACTCATGTCCATTGAGTTGGTGATGCCTGGATTGAATGTACAATTTCCTAAAACACCCACAAGTAACTTCCTAAGAAAAGGTGCTTAGTGCTTGAAAAGTCAGGATGTTGAGTTTTCAGTTATTTAAAGGTATTTCATTCTTCTCTTACCTTTGATGATTCAGATTAGAATTGCAGTTAGTTCCCTTTAGAAATTTGATGGCTTTGTTCCATTGCTTATAGCATCTGTGCTGTTAATAAGATCCCAAATTCTGATGTGATTCCTCTTCACTTGTAGATTATCCTTGTTATCTTCTGTTTTTTTCTCTGAAACTTTTTGGCATCTTTTCTTTATACTCAATGCCCTGAATAGCTTGAGGAGGGTTTTTGACATTAACTTTACTTGGATCGTTCAATTAGAACCTTCCCGCTCTCCTTTCATTCTATGAAATATGGTCTTGTATTGGTGATATTTTCCAATCCTCTGTTAACTCTCCTCCCTCTAGCCTGAATTCCTGTCGGTCAGGAATCTAGCTCCTGGACTGATTCTATGTAAATTTTTTTCTTTCCTTCATTAAAAAAAAAAAAACAAACTCATTATCTTTTGTTCTACATACAAGAGAATTCCTAGAGTACATTTTCTATTTAACTAGATTATCAGGATCTTGGCAGGAAAAAAATGGCATGTGCAAAAGAGGGACCAAAGAAACAGTGATGAAGGAACTTTACAGAGGATTAAAAAACCAACAAAGGATGGGGAGACCTGCGTAGACCAGCAGCAGCGCAAGGCACCTCTGACCTGGAGCCTGGGGGTGGTGAGAGGCAGAAGAGAGGCCACTGGTATCGGACTTTCAGTTGCCGTGAAAGAGGGGCCATCTGACGGGAGCTGTGGCCACAGGAAGAGAAGCAGCCCTTCCAGAACCAGAACTCAGCACAGGAGGGGCTGAGGCGGGAGGCAGGAAGTCAATCTCCTTGATAGCTGCTAGGTCGTGTCTGACTCTTGTGACCCCATGGACCATAACCCACCAGGCTCCTCTGTCCATGGGATTCTCCAGGCAAGAATACTGAAGCGGGTTGCCATTTCTTTCTTCAGGGGATCTTCCCAACCCAGGGGTCGAACCCGAGGCTCCTGCACTCGATCTCTTTATTCCAATAATTATTTTCTATAAAGTCACCACAAACACTAAGTCGTGAATACTGAACCATCGCCCCTAGGAAAAATACCAGGTGAGGTTTCTGGAAGCCTCTGGCTGCTGTATGTCAACATACCATACAGAACCTTGCTTCTTGTGTGTTTCTATTTAAGGACCTCTAATTTCCTGTGTGGAGCTTCCCTAGTGGCTCAGATGGTAAAGTGTCTGCTCACAATGCAGGAGACCTGGGTTCAATCCCTGCATCGGGAAGATTCCCTGGAGAAGGAAATGGCAACCGCTCCAGTATTCTTGCCTGGAAAATCCCATGGATGGAAGAGCCTGGGAGGAGCCTGTAGGCTACAGTTCACAGGGTCACAAAGAGTCGGACTCAACTGAGCGACTTAACTTTCTTTTCTTTATTTCCTATATATTGGTCATTAATATTGAACTCAAAGCCAGCAGCCCTGTAATTCATGCCTGAACAAAGCTCGTCTAACACATGTATTTCCTCTGCAAGGCACCCTCGGCACCATGCTTGGAGGCCATCTGAAACAGCAAAATGACCAATAAAAAGCACAAAAACGTGAAACCGTGGCACCAAATAGGCCACAGAACGGACACTTGTTAATAGTTAAGAGCTTAAACAAGAAGGCTGAGCTCGCCTGGTTGGACCTCAGCTGGGAATGTGTACGTCCGGCAAGTAAAATTCTTGGTTCTCTGTCCATAAATGAGGGGGAAGCGACATGAGTGTTGATGTGGGGGTTATAAATTAGCAGGAAGGCTAATTCTCATAGGTGAAATCTGGGAATAGCGAAGATGCCTGTCTTCGGATCACCGGCAGCTCCTTTCATTGGCTGAACCAAACCAGAAGACAATTGGAGAAGGCAATGGCACCCCACTCCAGTACTCTTGCCTGGCAAATCCCATGAACAGAGGAGCCTGGTAGGCTACAGTCCATGGGGTTGCTAAGAGTCAGACACGACTGAGTGACTTCACTTTGACTTTTTACTTTCATGCATTGGAGGAGGAAATGGCAACCCACTCCAGTGTTCTTGCCTGGAGAATCCCATGCACAGAGGAGCCTGGTGGGCTGCCGTCTATGGGGTCACACAGAGTCGGACACGACTGAAGTGACTTAGCAGCAGCAGTAGCAGAAACCAGAAGATGGATACCACAAAACACCAGACACTCTGATTTGTAGAAGGCAGTGTGCCAGGCTCCCATCAAGGCAGAACAGAGCCGAGAGAGGGTCTGGAGGTCTCACAGAGAAAAGCCAGCCTGCTCTTTCTGTTGACGCTCACATTTGGCAGGTGTATTTTTAATTTCCAGGAGAGCTTCCTTTCTGTAATTGCTCCTCTTCTGTGATACTTTGTACAGAGATAGGCATCTTCTCAAATCTCCTTGAAGAGACAACAGAAGTTACTGCTGACGGTGGTGTGGATGTGTGCTTTTAATTCCCTTTAGTTCCCTGTACTGTCTCTATTTCTTCAGGCATTATTTTTGTGTTGATCAGGAAAGATGTTTCTTTTTCATGTCATAGTCTCTCATCAACTATCTGGTCAATTTTTTTTAGCAATTGAGTTTATTTATTTTTGGTTGTGCTGAGTCTTCATTGCTCTGCAAGGACTTTTCTCTTGTTGCAGTGCACCGGCTTCTGATCATGGAGCACAGGCTCGGGTGCATGGGCTCCGAAGCAGTGGTGCCCAGGCTTAATTGCTCCGTGGCATGTGGAATGTTCCCGGACCAGTGATCAAACGGGTGTCCCCTGCATTGCAAGACAGATTCCTTACTGCCATACCACCAGGGAAGCCCCTGGTCAAATTTTACAATGAGGTAATAGAAGCGGTAACTAGAAATTTCTCATCAAAGACAGGATCTGTTGACTGGTCAGCTTCACTCACCATCAGGGTTTCTCCAGCTTGGCATTCCTGATTTGTAGGGCTGATGAACTCTGCGTTGTGGGGACTGTACCAAGCACCATGGGGTGTTTAACAGCATCCCCAGCCTCTACCCATTAGATGCCAGGAGCACTACCCTCTATTTATAACCATCAAAAATGTCTCCATAACCCTGGTACACCGTTGGTGGGAATGTAAAATGGTGCAGCCACTCTGGAAGCATCAGTGTGTAGGGACCCTACTCCTCAGTTCAAGGCAGTTATGGCACACAACCCTGTGGAGGGCATGTGTGTGCACACGCACACATGGAGGCACGTGTGTGAGTGCTCAGCCGTGTCTGACTCTTTGCAACCCCAGGGACTGTAGCCCTCTGTCCATGGGATTTTCCCAGGCAAGCATGCTGGAGCAGGTTGCCATTTCCTACTCCAGGGGAATCTCCCAACCCAGGGATTGAACCCACGTCTCTTGTGACTCCTGCTTTGACAGGCAGATTCTTTACCACTGTACCACCTGGGAAGTCCAGAGGCAGCTCATGATTAAAAGGGGGTGAATCAACTCCTTTTCCTCTCAGGGATAGCCTGGTGGTTGGATGTGAGTTGGTTCCTGTAAAAAAAATTCTCCCTTACAGGAGGGACTGCATTTCCTTGTCCACCAGTTGGAGTCAGAGTTCCTGTCTCATGCAGCCAGAATAATCTAAACCCGCGTAAGTGGGCATCTGAATTCCATTAAACAGACAAGGCTCAGAGGTGTTAAGTTACTTCCCCAAAATAGCCCAGGAGCAGAGTCAGCACTTACCAATGCCTCTGGTACAAGTATTGAATGCATTCTACTACATCCCAGGGCGTCCAGCTGACACTGAACTCCAGCCTCATGTATTCAGCTCATGTTTTATTTATCAAAACCTCAAAGATGCCTGGTTCTGGGGGAGACACTATTGGAGGCACAAAAAGCATGTCACTCTTGTTCACAACAGAATCGTGCCTTCCTGCACTTACCTGGCCCGCCGGTTGGCATGATCTCAGGGTGGCAGTTCAGTAGGCATCTGCTCGGCATGCGGGCAGATGAATAGCAAGGTTGGTCACCAGGAGTTAGTTGCCTGGAGTTTGGGCTCAGGATGGATGTCCAAGGCAGCTAGGATTTCCTTCAGTATCAGCCTTTTATTCCTGGCTTGAAAGACCTTGTCCGTCACTCCTGCTGGAACAATCGCTTCCTGCTTGAGCCAGAGGACAGCAGAGTAGGGAAGAGACCCCAGAGACCATCAAGTCCAATGTCATCACTTCACAGCATCAGAGGTTTTGGCTGCTTGGACCTACGGAGCATCCTCGGGGCAGAAGCGTACTTGCCCTGTGCGATCCAGCAGGTGACACCATCCACATGCTGAGCCATCTCCACGGGGCCGCCTGGCCACCAAGACCTCACAGTCACCCTCACCACAAGGGCTGGACCGGGGTGAGCCTGAGGAAGAAAGCGGCAGGCGCTGCAAGGGGGCAGAATCCCGAGAGCAGTGCTGTGCATGGCGCTGAGGTGTGTCAGGCACAGTGCTAGACACGTTACATACACCGGCTCTTGTGATCCTCACAACGACCCTGACGAGTGAGGACACTGAGACACGACCTCATCGACTTGCCCAAGGTCAAATCCAGAGCGTCTGGCTCTGGGACCCACTGTATTGCAGAGATGCTTGTGATCAGAAGCACAGGAAAGGGCTTCCCTGGTGGCTCAGTGGTAAAGAATCTGCCTTCCAGTGCAGGAGACACGGGTTCAATCCCTGGTCCAGGAAGATCCCACACGCCTCGAATCAACTAAGCCCGTGAGCCACAACTAATTGAGAGAGTCTCCAGAGGCTCTCTCTGGAAACTGAGAAACTACTGAAGCCCGTGTGCCTACAGCCTGTGCTCTGCAACAGGAGAAGCCACCACAGTGAGAAGCCCCAGCACCACAGCTAGAGAGTGGCCTCCTGCTCCTTGCAACTAGAGAAAAGCCCACGCAGCAACGAAGACCCAGTGCAGCCAAAAATAAATAACTTATTAATTTAAAAACAACAACAGGAAAGACAACCTCCCAGAGCTCTCCATCCTAGTTGGGGGTGCAGCGGGCGGGGAAGGAGAAGCCAAAGGTCACCCAGTAACAGATGGGAGTTGGGTGGATAAACCTTTCTTTTTTTTTTTTTACTTTTAATGAGACCTCAATCAAATCCTTAGATCTCAATATTCTGAGAAATATTACCTGTACTTTCACCAGAATTTAAAATTAAGAGCCCTGTAACTGAGTCTTTCCATGATTGAAACCTGCTAGACACTCATTATTTCTCAATCTCCCAATTATGTAAATGTTTTTAGAAAATCAAGGACAATTTAATATTAGGGGTTCAATAACACCAGGAAATGTATACTGAAATTGTTAATTCTCTTACCATCTAGTTCTCTGTGCGTGTAGAGTTCCTGTTTAAAATTGCATTTTTGAATAAGAAAGATTTGCTCATTCATACTACTCTGTCTGATGATTTTCTGTTTCTAAATGCTCTACCCAACACTGAACTCCAGGGGAAAAGTAGATGTAGCAGGAAGCCACTAGATGGCAAACTCCCACAGTTTGTGACAGACAAATGCTGAACAGATAAATTACCGTCAATAAACTATTTTTTTTAATATGTTTGAAATCAAATATTAGCTTCACCTGTAATCAAGGGAGTGTTTGTGAAAGTAACTGATTCTTCAGGGAAGAAGATGATCGGATAAAAATTTATCCTGCACCTCCTGCCAGCCCTTACACTCTAATGATCAGTAAAATTAGTGGGACCCAAGGGCACTTGGCATAGTGGTGAAGAACCCACTGCCAACTCAGGAAACACCCGAGACTCCGGTTCAATCCCTGGGTCAGGAAGATCCTCTGGAGGAGGAAATGGCGACCCATTCCAGGATTCTTGCCAGGGAAATCCTGTAGACAGAAGAACCTGGCAGGGCTACAGTCCTCGGGGTAGCAAAGGGTTGGACAGGACTGAGCAGCTGAGAACAGCACAGGAGGATTTACAGAGAAAAGGAAATAGATTGTCGATAAGCTTCCAGCTGGCCCTCAAGTGTAACCAACGCTCTTTGGATAGAAGAGAGGGAGCTTTGTGATACTTCCGCAGGTGAGACAACTTTCTCTCCCAGAAACTGACACCCAGGGACCCACCCTCGTGTCTGTGTCTGACTTTTGTAATGAAGTGGCCGTGGAAAGGGCATATGTATGGAGACCTGGGCTGGGACCCTGGCTGTGCCAAGGACCACTGTCTGGCAGGTCTTTACCCCTCTAAAGCAAGGAGCTCACCGATATTAATAATCTACTTTATGAAATATATCTATATATGATATAAAATGTTAATATAATCATTATTTGACAGGGTTATTGTAATGGTTTAAAAGATGTCTTTAAAGCACCTTCCACACAGTTGTCTCATTATTGTGAAGAGCTGTGTGGCCGTGGGCAGGTCACTGGACCTCCCAGAGCTCAGAATCTTCTTCTGTGAAACAGAGATGAGCCTGGTTGCCCTTCCCCACGGCCACCCATCTCTTCCCACCCTCAGTCTTGGCCTGCCTTCAAGGAGGCCTTCCCTCACCAAATGATTGCAGCTCAGACCCTCTCCGGTCCTGCCCTCCCCTCCTCATCCCAGCATTCCCTCTCTCCCTTCCCTGATTGATTTTTCTCAATAGCTGTGAACACCGCTGTAACATTTGACTCCCTTGTTTGTTTCCTGTCTGTGTCAAGACGTACAGTGCAAGCTCTGTGGGCGGAGCCTGTTCTCCACAGTGGATCCCCAGGATTTAGGATGACGATGCCTGGGATGGGGCTGTACACTTCACAAAGATGTGCTGCAGGAAGGAGCTAGAGATTTAAACGTTTCCAAGAGTTCAGTGCCATGTCCGGCGGGAAGTAGGTGCTCAGTGAATAGTAGTTAGTTTTATCACTGTTATTACTGTGTCCTTGAGCAAGTGACTTCATCTCTCGAAACCTTAGTCACTGTGTTTCTGAATGGACCTAATCAGGTCAAAGGTTGGCTACAAGGATTAAATTAGAAGACACAGGACTCAATGCCTGACACAGGTCCATCTTTCAAGGCTCTCAGAGTTTTCAGGCTGACCCTTCAGTGCGGTGTTGAATAGAAGTGGCAACAGAGAATATCCTCACTGTGATTCTGATTTTAAAGGAGATACTTTTAATATTCCTGATAGCTCAAGTAGTCAAGAATCAGCCTCCAAAGCAGGAGACACAGATTAGATCCCTGGGTCAGGAAGATCCCACTCCAGTGTTCTTGCCAGGGAAATCCCACGGACAGAGGAGCCTGGTGGGGCTACAGTCCATGGGGTTGCAGAGTTAGACATGACTGAGCACACACACACTTTTAATATTATGCCAGTAACTATTAAGTTTACCATAAGGTTTCTTGTCAGTACCCTTTATAAAATAAAGAAGTTTGCTTAAAAGCCAAGAAAGCTAAGAATTTTATTTTTGTTTTGTTTTTAAATCATAAGATGCTGAACTTTAACTTTTTGAGATAGTTATAAATTTACACACGGTTGTAAGATATAATAGAAGTTCTGTATATCTTCACTGGCTTTCCCTCAGCGATAACCTCTTGGTAACTATATACAATATCACAACCTCGAAACTGACATTGATATAGTCTGTTGAGCTTGGCTCACTGTTCTTTTTTTATGAGGCCAGGATTGATCCAATAATTCTACTTGAGGAAGCTTAGAGTTGTACGAAGATTTATTCATCACGGTATTATTATTTTTGCTGTTTGAACTTTCTTTTCTTGTACAATTAATTTTTTAAAATTTACTTCATTCAAGTATGGTTGATTTACAATGTTGTGTTAATTTCTGCTGTACAGCAAAGTGATTTAGATATATAAAGAGATAGGATAGGTCAGTTGGTAAAGAATCCGCCTGCAATGCAGGAAACCCCAGTTTGATTCCTGGGTTGGGAAGATCCACTGCAGAAGGGACAGGCTACCCACTCCAGTATTCAGGCCTGGAGAATTCCATGGACTGTATAGTCCATGAGGTTGCAAAGGGTCAGACACGACTGGGTGACTTTCACTTTCATATGTACACACACACACACACACACATTCTTTTTCATACTGTTTTCCATTGTGATTCATCACAGGATATTAAATATAGTTCCCTGTGCTATATAGTAAAACTTGGTTGTTTATTCATCTTATACATAGTCGTTTGCATCAGCTAATCCCAAACTCCCAATCCATCCCTCTTCCACCTCTTCTCTCCTGTGTCAACCACAAGTCTATTCTCTATGTCTGTCTGTTTCATTTGTGTCATAGTTTAGATTCCACACAGAAGTGATGCCATATTGTATTTCTCTTTCTGACTTCACGTGGTATGATAATCTCTAGGTCAATCCGTATTTTGCGGGTGGTGTTATTTCATTCTTTTTCATTGCTGGGTAATATTCTATTGTATATATGGACCTCATCTTCTTTATCTAGTCAACCATCGGTGGCTAAATATTTAGGTTATTTTCACATCTTGGCTATGTAAATAGCGCTGACACAAACATTGGGGTGTGTGTGTCTTTTTGAACTACAATTTTGTCCAGATATATGCCCAGGAGTGGGATTGCTGGATCATATGGCAATTCTATTTTCAGTATTTTAAGGAACCTTCATACTGTTTTCCATAGCGGCTGCACCAATTTACCTTCACACCAATAGTATAAGAGGGTTCCCTTTTCTCCACAATGTCTCCAGCATTTATTGTTTATAGACTTTTTAATGATGGCCATTCTAACCAGCATCAACTGGTACCTCATTGTAGTTTTGATTTGCATTTCTCGCCAACAAAGGTCCGTCTAGTCAAGGCTATGGTTTTTCCAGTGGTCATGTATGGATGTGAGAGTTGGACTGTGAAGAAAGCTGAGCACTGAAGAATGGATGCTTTTGAACTGTGGTGTTGGAGAAGACTCTTGAGAGTCCCTTGGACTGCAAGGAGATCCATCCAGTCCATCCTAAAGGAGATCAGTCCTGGGTGTTCTTTGGAAGGAATGATGCTAAAGCTGAAACTCCAATACTTTGGCCACCTCATGCGAAGAGTTGACTCATTGGAAAAGACTCTGATGCTGGGATGGATTGGGGGCAGGAGGAAAAGGGGATGACAGAGGATGAGATGGCTGGATGGCATCACCGACTCGATGCACATGAGTTTGAGTGAACTCCGGGAGTTGATGATGGACAGGGAGGCCTGGCGTGCTGCGATTCATGGGGTTGCAAAGAGTCGGACACGACTGAGCGACTGAACTGAACTGAATAATTATTGATGGTAAACATCTTTTCATGTGCCTGTTGACCATCTTGTATATCTTCTTGGGAGAAATGCCTGTTTAGGTCTTCTGCTCATCCTTCCATTGGGTTGTTTGTTTGTTTGTTGTTGTTGTTGTTATTGGGTTGTATGAGTTGTTTGTATATTTTGGAAATTAAGCCCTTGTTAGTTGCTTCATTTGCAAATATTTTCTCCTATCCTGTAGGTTCTCTTTTCATTTTGTTTATAGTTTCCTCTGCTGTACAAAAGCTTGTAAATTCAGTTAGGTCTTATATGCTTATTTTTGCTTTCATTTCTATTTATTTGGAAGAATGACCTAAGAAAATATTAGTATGATTTATGTCAGAGAATGTTTTGTCTATGTTGACTTCTAGAAGTTATATGATGTCATGTCTTAATTTTAAGTCTTCAGCGGTCTTGAGTTTCTTTTTGCATGTTGTGCAAGGGTATGTTCTAACTTCATTGATTGTCTGAAGTCTGGGAGGGTTCTGCCTCCTGCTTTGTTCTTCTCCTTCAGGATGGCTTTGGCAATTCTGGGTCTTTTATGGTTCCATATAAATTTTAAGCTTGTTTGTTGTAGTTCTGTGGAAAATGTCATAGGTATTTTGATAGGTATTGTATTAAATCTGTAGACTGCTTTGGATAGTATGGCCATATTCACAATATTAATTCTTAGAAATCTAACCAGTCCATTCTAAAGGAGATCAGTCCTGTGTGTTCACTGGAGGGACTGATGTTGAAGCTGACACTCCAATACTTTGGCCACCTGATGTGAAGAGCTGACTCATTTGAAAAGACCCTGAATCTGGGAAAGATTGAGGGCAGGAGGAGAAGGGGACGACAGAGGATGAGATGGTGGATGGCATCACCAGCACAATGGACATGGGTTTGGGTGGACTCCGGGAGTTGGTGATGGACAGGGAGGCCTGGTGTGCTGCGATTCATGGGTTGCAAAGAGTCAAGACATGACTGAGCAACTGAACTGAAAGACATGAGATATCTTTCCATTTTTTTGAGTCATCTACAGTTTCCTTTATTAATGTTTTATAGTTCTCAGCATGTCTTTCACCTCTTTTGATAAGGTTTATTCTTAAGTATTTTTTTTGATGTGATTTTAAAAGGGATTTTTTTAAACATTCGATTTTGATATTTCATAGTTAGTGTAAAGAAATACAGCTAATTTCTGTATGTTACTCTTATAAACTGCCACCCTGCTGAATTCACTTATCAGTTCCAGTCATTTTTGTGTGGCATCTTTAGGGTTTTCTATACATGGTATTCGGAGAAGGCAATGGCAACCCACTCCAGTACTCTTGCCTGGAAAATCCCATGGATGGAGGGGCCTGGTAGGCTGCAGTCCATGGGGTTGCTAAGAGTCAGACACAACTGGGCGACTTCACTTTCACTTTTCACTTTCATGCATTGGAGGAGGAAATGGCAACCCACTCCAGTACTCTTGCCTGGAGAATCCCAGGGACGGTGGGGCCTGGTGGGCTGCCGTCTATGGGGTCGCACAGAGTTGGACACGACTGAAGTGACTTAGCAGCAGAAGCAGCAGCAGCAGCAGCAGCATATATGGTATTATGTCATCTGCATACCTCTTCCCTTCCAGTTTAGATACCTTTTATTTCTTTTTATTATCAGATTGCAGTGGCTAGGAGACCCAATACTATGTTGAATAGAAGTGGTGAGGGGGGTATCCTTATCTTGTTTCAGATTTTCATGGGAAGGCTTTCAGCCTTTCACCATTGAGTATTATATTGGTTGTGGTTTTGTCATAAAATAACTTTTGTTATGTTGAGATAGGTTCCCTCCAAACCTACTTTGGTAAGAATTTTTATCATGAATAGATGTGAACTTTTAAAAATTAACCTCTTTTATTTTGAGATTAACATGCGGTTGTAAGAAATAGTGAAAGATGCCATGAACCCATTGCCCAGTTTCCCACAAGAGGAACATCTTGCAGAAAAACTCTGGCAGAACATCACAGTCAGGAAATTGACAGTAACACAGACAAAGTAGTTTTGGATATTCAGATTGAAAAAGAACCCAGAAATTATGGAGAATTTTTTTACATAAGACAACTTTCCATTCTGCATTAATGCGAGGCTAAGGAGAATCGCATCCTTAAAACGTGGGAGGGAACAAGGGATAAAGTTTTAGTTCACTCTTTGATTATATCAGCTCTGGAAAGTATTTCTTTTTATTTATTCAGCATTTGGACACACGATTTAAATAGTCTTTATTATACATTATCAGTTTCTTTTTCTGACAAAGGAAAAGAATTAAACTCAGTCACCTAGTCTTTTACACTACGCTTGCCTTTTAAATAAACTGATGATACCTTAGCTCAGTGTAACAAAAAATAACATTTCATCCCTGGAGTGATAGATACAGGCTTTGCAGTCTTTCAGATTCACCACCTGGGCTGACAGCTTGAACCAAGAGTCGCAGAGTGTACTGATATGAGGGTATCTTGCTTGAAGGACAGTCTTTCTCTTAGCCCTCATTTTAAAAGCTATATAAGCATCCTCCCCCTTGAGAGACAGTGAACTTGAGCGTGGGAAAGCAGCATTTGTCATCTCTGCCCATCCACTCTCCTGGTTTACTGAAAAGATGTGTGCTGAGGAGCATACATGGTTGCATGGATTTTACAGTCATATTTTTAAAAGTCCTTCCTTCAGTGCCCAAGACCAGAGGCCTGTTACTGACCCCAGCTGTTTTCTGTGGAGTGTCGCTTCAGTACCATTTCTTTTAGTAGCTGGTTTCCTTCAACCCTGCCCCAATCATCACACTGTCTACTCTGTATCACTTGTCATTGACAAAATAGTCAATAACACGATTTTAAGTTTTCTTCTTCCACAGTATGAGTTTTCAGTGAGAAGCAGAACAAAGTGTCATCAAATTTTCTGTACTCCATCTTTTTCAAGAGCTGCACATTTGTCCAACTATAAAGCAAAACTACTGCTTTTTAGTTAGGTACTTTTACATATTTTATGCCACATAACTTATGTGACATCCTGCAGCATCAGTTGATACAGGAGTTTAGGCGATGGCTGATTCTGTTTTCTCCCTGCACAGTACTTCATGGCATTCATTTCTGTAGCTTGGTCTAACCAGCTCTTCCTTGACAGTGGGATTAATGATATCTTAGCCATAAAGAATTTGACTTTGAATAAAGTCTATGCATTTTGGTCTCATCTCCACTTTTAGTGGTAAAATTTATTTGTTTCAAGTTGGAAGGCATTATGTGTCCCTTGGGAAGATGAAAATAAAAACTGGGTCTATCAGGTGGTCACTGTGCTTTATTAGAAAATGATATGAACAAATTAATAGTTATATGCTGCTAACGGGCTTCCCAGGTGGCTCAGTGGTAAAGAATCCTCCTGCCAATGCAGGAGACCCAGGTTCGATCCCTGAGTTAGGAAGATCCCCTGGAGAAGGAAATGGAAACCCACCCCAGTAGTCTTGCCTGGAAAACTCCATGGACATGGAGCCTGGTGGGCTACAGCCCTTGGGGTCCCAAAGAGTCAGACACAGATGAGCAACTGAACACTCATGCATGCTGCTATCAGAAAAGTTTGGGGAAAAAAAAAATAAACCCAGGAAGAGATTGCAAATGGTCCAGTAAAAATAAGGGGTTTTATTTTTTTTTTAATTGCATTTCCCATCTGCAGTTTTTTCTTTTTTTTTTTTGTAATTTTATTTTATTTTTAAACTTTACATAATTGTATTCATTTTGCCAAATATCAAAATGAATCCACCACAGGTATACATGTGTTCCCCATCCTGAACCCTCCTCCCTCCTCCCTCCCCATTCCATCCCTCTGGGTCGTCCCAGTGCACCAGCCGCAAGCATCCAGTATCGTGCATCGAACCTGGACTGGCGACTCGTTTCATACATGATATTTTACATGTTTCAATGCCATTCTCCCAAATCTCCCCACCTTCTCCCTCTCCCACAGAGTACATAAGACTGTTCTATACATCAGTGTCTCTTTTGCTGTCTCGTACACAGGGTTATTGTTACCATCTTTCTAAATTCCATATATATGCATTAGTATACTGTATCGGTGTTTTTCTTTCTGGCTTACTTCACTCTGTATAATAGGCTCCAGTTTCGTCCACCTCATTAGAACTGATTCAAATGTATTCTTTTTAATGGCTGAGTAATACTCCATTGTGTATATGTACCACTGCTTTCTTATCCATTCATCTGCTGATGGACATCTAGGTTGCTTCCATGTCCTGGCTATTATAAACAGTGCTGCGATGAACATTGGGGTGCACGTGTCTCTTTCCCTTCTGGTTTCCTCAGTGTGTATGCCCAGCAGTGGGATTGATGGATCATAAGGCAGTTCTATTTCCAGTTTTTAAAGGAATCTCCACACTGTTCTCCATAGTGGCTGTACTAGTTTGCATTCCCACCAACAGTGGAAGAGGGTTCCCTTTTCTCCACACCCTCTTCAGCATTTATTACTTGTAGACTTTTGGATCGCAGCCATTCTGACTGGGGTGAAAGGGTACCTCATAGTGGTTTTGATTTGCATTTCTCTGATAATGAGTGATGTTGAGCATCTTTTCATGTGTTTGTTAGCCATCTGTATGTCTTCTTTGGAGAAATGTCTATTTAGTTCTTTGGCCCATTTTTTGATTGGGTCATTTATTTTTCTGGAGTTGAGCTGTAGGAGTTGCTTGTATATTCTCGAGATTAGTTGTTTGTCAGTTGCTTCATTTGCTATTATCTTCTCCCATTCTGAAGGCTGTCTTTTCACCTTGCTAATAGTTTCCTTTGATGTGCAGAAGCTTTTAAGGTTAATTAGGTCCCATTTGTTTATTTTTGCTTTTATTTCCAATATTCTGGGAGGTGGGTCATAGAGGATCCTGCTGTGATGTATGTCAGAGAGTGTTTTGCCTATGTTCTCCTCTAGGAGTTTTATAGTTTCTGGTCTTACGTTTAGATCTTTAATCCATTCTGAGTTTATTTTTGTGTATGGTGTTAGAAACTGTTCTAGTTTCATTCTTTTACAAGTGGTTGACCAGATTTCCCAGCACCACTTGTTAAAGAGATTGTCTTTAATCCATTGTATATTCTTGCCTCCTTTGTCGAAGATAAGGTGTCCATATGTGCGTGGATTTATCTCTGGGCTTTCTATTTTGTTCCATTAATCTATATTTCTGTCTTTGTGCCAGTACCATACTGTCTTGATAACTGTGGCTTTGTAGTAGAGCCTGAAGTCAGGTAGGTTGCAGTTTTTTCTTAAGCCGATTTTGAGTCCCACTCACAGGTACATTTTTCCCAGTTCATGCAGATCTGCATTCCATGTTTCATGTTCCTGATTCACATTCATGTTGTTACTCTGAGTTATAATATTTACATTATTACTTTACTCTGTTTTGAATCAATGATCCATTTTTGTGCATGGAGAATATGACATAACCTAATAGTAATTTTGAAAAATACCAATTTAACAAGCAATTATAAATTATGTGGAAGTATATTACAGACAAGCTTCCCCTGTGAAGTAATGCTGACTTGAGCTGGCCAACAGATTCCCTGCACCCATGAGCTCTGCCCATAAATTCAGTACCTCCTTTGTTAAAACACCAGGTCATCATGAGAATTTTTACATTTTAATGACATAACATGTATTTTTATTGAAGTATAGTTGATTTAGAATATTGAGTTAGTTTCAGGCATACAGCCAAGTGATTCAGTTATATACTTTCTTCAGATCATTTTCCATTGTAGATTATTACAAGATATTGAATATAATGCCCTGTGCTCTACAGCAGGTCCTTGTTGTTTATGTGTTTTATGTATGTTTGTAAATGTTAATCCCATACTTCCCCCACTCCCTTTCCTGTTTGGTAACCGTAAGTTTGTTTTCCATGTCTGGTCTGTTTCTGTTTTATATATAGATTCATTTGTATTATTTTTTAGATTCCACATATAAATGATATCATATTTGTCTTTTTCTCTCTGATTTATTTCACTAAGTGTAATATTCTCAACATGTATCCATGTTGCTGCACAGATGTACTTTTTTCATTGTGAATGCGCATAACATAAAATATATCTTCTTAACACTTTTAAGTGTACAGTTCAATAGTATTAAATACTTCATGCTGTTGAGCAATACAGGTCCTTTTTCACCTGTAGTATTTGTGTGCCTGTTTTCAGCTTTGAAAGATGTGGCACAGAGGGCTGGTTACCAAGTTGGCCAAGGTGAAGTTCCGTCTCATCTCTCAGTATCTAGTCTGGCTGGAGACACTGGACCACGGGTGCTATTACCCAAGGATTCTCTCTGCTGCTAGTTGGTCCATTGCCCAGGTTAAGACTAAAGCTCTCTGTTCCGCTTTCAGAAGAGGTGTTGGGGCACCACTAACAATTTGAGGTGAAAGTGAAAGTGTTAGTCGCTCAGTCCTATCCAACTCTTTGCGACCCCATGGACTGCAGCCTGCCAGGCTCCTCTGTCCCTGGAATTCTCCAGGCAAGAATATTGGAGTGAGTGGGTTGCCATTTCCTTCTCCAGGAGATCCTCCTAACCCAGGGATCAAATCCATGTCTCCCGCATTGCAGGTAGATTTACCATCTGAGCTGCCAGTGAAGCCCAATATATTTAAGATAAATTACTAGAGATAAAGATACTGGGTCAAAGGATTAAACATTCTGAAATTTTGCACACCAGTCACATTATTGAATGGTTGCACACCTTCCACAAGGGAGAATGGTCCCACATTATCTCATTTTTATCATCCCTGGATGTTACTTTCTTTTAATTGATTTATCCATTTGCTGGGACAGAATGGCATCTTGCTATTTGAATTTGAATTCCTTTTTATTATTAATAATATTGGAGATGTTTTCATAAGATTACTGGCCACTGTATTCTTGGTAGCCATTTGTAACTTATTCAAGTTTTTATTCATGCTCCTATTGGAGTGTTTACCTATTATCAGTTTATATGAGCTTTTTGATAATTGGGGCTTAATTCTTATGTCATTTATGTTGGAAATATTTTCCTTACTTCATTTACCTTTAATATTGCTTAAGGTGTTTTTTGAGATGCAAAAGTTTTTTATTTTAATGTAATCAAGTCCACTGGTCTTTTCTCCTTATGGTAAAAACATACATGCTTATAACAGTGTTACTGTTATCTAGAGCTGATCAATATTTTCACATATATTTTCATGGCTCTTTAATAGTTTCAGCATCTGTATTTACCTGTTTATGAAATTTGTTTTGGTATAGGGTAGAAGGTAGAAAGCCAACTTATTTTTTTGTGAGTATTTAACCAATTATCTCACCAGCTTCATTGTTTTCTTTATATAGGTCCTGCATGTTTATGAAGACTATTTCCAGATATCTCATATTTTTGCTGCTATTTCAGGTAAGACTTTTTATTATATTTACTAATTGACTTTATTTTTAGAATATAAGAGGCTATCATTTTTTAGACACTACTTTTTTAGCAGGCAACTTCACTAAACATTCTAATTTTGAATCATATATTCATTGTCTTGGATTTTCTAGATAGAAAATTCTATCAGTTACAAGTGAAAGATTTTGTGTACTCCTTTCTAATAATTAGGAAATTCCTTTTTTGTGTTTTATGCATTGGCTAAAACACCATTATAATGCTAAATATTAGTAACTGTTAAAACAGGCCATCTCATCTAGAATGTAAGCATGTCCTGGAAACTGTTCCAGTATTGGATGTTTGGGCTAGATGATTTAACAAGCATTTATGAAAAATCTATCTTCTGCTAGCTACATAGAGCTAAAGAGAGCACTCTCTACCTTTTGTGGCCTCAGAGTCTAATGAAGGACACAGCCACACAGGGAAACAGTCACAGTTATGTAAAACATGGTTCATGAGTGTCTTAAATAGAGTTATACACAAAGATGGAAAAAGAAATGAGGACTTAACTCTGCTTGTAGAGGGAATGAAGATGACATTCCAAGCATAGGGAACAGTATGTGAAGTCCAGGTCCAATGGAGGGTGTTCATGGTTAACTACTGATGCTTACGTGTGCCTGCCACACAGAATCTTGGCGTTCCCCGGGAAGAGCAAGGTCATATTATTCGCTGTTAAGTAACACAAATGCAGGTAGGATGTCACGATTCCAGTTTCTCATTAAGCCTCTATTCTCAGTCTTTACTCTGCTAATATGTATGGTGAATCTCTAGTTATAAAATGTATAAGCTACTTATCTTTAAAAGGAGTCAGAGGGTTTAAAGCAGCTAACAAAACAGTAAAAACATAAGAAGGTAAACTTTCAAACCAAAACCACATCCAAAGGGGCCAACGCAAATCAGTTAGATGTGTATGTACCAAAGTGTATTTTATGGAAGTAGAATGGTGGGTGCCAGTGCCTGTGGGAGGGAACTGAAGGAAGATGAAAAGATGTTCTGAAGACGGTGATGGTATTATAGCTGCAGAACAATGTGAATGGACTTAATGTCACTGAACTACACTTAAAAAATGGTTAAAATGGTAAATTTTATGTTATATTTTACCACAATAAAAGGCGTGTATTTTATAGAAAACTAATTCTGAGCAATGTTAATAGTTGTTCTATGGGGTGGAGGCAGGGAGATGGACTAAAGCATCATAGGTGTCTTTTCTGCAGACTTCTCTGGGTCTTTGATACATTCATATGTACTGTGAACTGTGGTGTCCAGTATTTCCCGGTTGTATTAAAGCACAGAGGATCTGGTGGGGCTCTGCTACTTGGACCCCACTCAACGCAATGCTGATGTAGGAAACAGAATATCTACTGTGATTAATTGTTAAACCTCCTGTCATTTATTTTAAGATTAAAACAAAAAAGAAAAATCGTTGTAGCTCAGAAAACAATAATTTTCTTTTTTCTTGTACTGAATTCCTAAAAGAAGTGATTGTGAATTTTTCCATGAAAAAACAAAAATATTAATATAGATATATGTGTGTGTGTGTCTTCAAGAATTTTATGAAGGTGCAGAAATGTTCTTCCTGTAGCTCTTTCTAATAATATCAATCCTCCATAAATGTTAAAGCTAAAATATGAACATATAACTTAGTAAAAGTGTCTAAGTTGTGGCATTTTAATATCTACAGGAGAAATGTGCAGAAGTACATTTATAAATTACAGAATGGTGCTTGAAACAATGAACCTTAAATTCCTGGCAGTAGAACGTGTGGTCATAGTGCCATTAAACTGACCTCTCCCATGACCTTTCCAAAAAGCCAGAGCCCTCCTATTTTGGATGGATGTCATTCATGTACTTTCCTTCATAGTTTTCAGCTACTACCTCTTTGTAATAGGATCATAAAGACAATATTATGTTTTTTGTTACAGTTTCTTCCAATACGGGGAGAATCACAATCCAATATTTATGCTGATTTTAAATATTCTCCCACCTGAGACACATCCAGAGGCAAGTTTTAATTGCTGCCTCTAACAAACTTTACCCACTCTGACTTTCTACAATTCTCTGACAAATTAGCTTGGAAACTCCCACTCTGAAACAATCGCTCTTGTTTCTGAGCCTTTCCAACAGACCAGGCTGGCCAATTGTGTCATAATGTATTGCAGTAATTAAGCATTTTGACAGGAAAGAGGCTTGCTTATGTCTCTAGCCAGTGTGCCCTGCTAGTTTTCACACCCTGAGCCGAAGACTGAAATTGAACAGAGAAGCATGAAAGAAGAGGAGGAATCTGTGGGACAATAAACTAATGTCTCTGCCACATCCCAGAGCCTGAGGCTTCAGTGTTGACCCTGCCTGTACTTGTCCTGTGACATCAGCTGTATGGACCAGAAAACTGTGAGTTAGCATTGTTTTACCAGACAGCCATGTTGGAGGTACTCCTCTACTTACCATCTCAGTGAACTGTCCATCTGGTCAACCATGCTGGGTACCTTGGCACAACCTTAAATCACTCCCTTTTCTGAATACAGTCCATCACATATGATCTTATCCTGTCTCAGAAAAACATCCTGACAAAACCTGTTTTTCTTAATCTTCGTGATCACTGTCAACACTTTAGGCCTTCATTTTTCCTGGACTGATAAAATATTTTCTTGATTTGTTTAGATTCTTTTGTCTAACTTGAGTCTAACTCTAACCCAAATTTTAACTGACTACCTGAATTATTTTTCTAAATCATCTATCTGATGATCCTACTTTTCCCAAAATACCCCCACTGACCCTATATCATCTGCAAAAATATTTCCCAAAATGAGGGCCAGAGAACTCAGAACAAAATTTTAATAGATATTAACTGAGGTCAGGATTTTATATAGCCAACTAATTTTGGGAAGCCAAGTTCAAAGATACATTGACTCTTCTTTACTGTAAAACTTCCCAGAGCCTTAAAAGTCCTGTCGCACACTGTGAAGCTACAAGTTGTGGAAATCGAAGCATATGAGCCTTACATAACATGTCAATTCTGGGACTCTGTTTAAATAATATCTTAAGGGAGTGTGGTTCTATGGAGCACCCTTCAGAAGACACTGACCTAAAGGGTCAACCTTCCTTCCTTGTATCTTATAAGTTCAGTTCAGTCGCTCAGTCGTATTTGACTCTTTGTGACCCCATGGACTGCAGCACGCCAGGCCTCCCTGTTCATCGCCAACTCCTGGAGTTTACTCAAACTCACGCCCTCTGTCATCCCCTTCTCCCACCTTCGATCTTTCCCAACATCAGGGTCTTTTCCAATAAGTCAGCTCTTCATGTCAGGTGGCAAAAGTATTAAGTTTTGCTTCAGCTTCAGTCCTTCCAATGAACACTCAGGACTGATTTCCTTTAGGATGGACTGGTTGGATCTCCTTGCTGTCCAAGAGGCTCTCAAGAGTCTTCTCCAACAGTACAGTTCAAAACCATCAATTCTTTACCACTCAGCTTTCTTTATAGTCCAACTCACATCCATACATGACTACTGGAAAAACCAAAGCTTTAACTAGACAGACATTTGTTGGCAAAGAAATGTCTCTGCTTTTTAATAAGCTGTCCAGATTGGTCATAGCTTTTCTTCCAAGGAGCAAGCGTCTTTTAATTTCATGGCTGCAGTCACCATCTACAGTGATTTTGGAGCCCAAGAAAATAAAGTCTCTCCCTGTTTCCACTGTTTTACCATCTATTTGCCATGAAGTAATGGGACCAGATGCCATGATCTTAGTTTTCTGAATGTTGAGTTTTAAGCCAACTTTTTCACTTCCTCTTTCACTTTCATCAGGAGGCTCTTTAGTTCCTCTTCACTTTCTGCCATAAGGGTGGTGTCATCTGCATATCTGAGGTTATTGATATTTCTCCCAGAAATCTTGATTCTAGCTTGTGCTTCATCCAGCCCAGCATTTCTCATGATGTACTCTGCATGTAAGTTAAATAAGCAGGGTGACAATATACAGCCTTGACATACTCCTTTCCCAATTTGGAACCAGTCTGTTATTCCATGTCCAGTTCTAACTGTTGTTTCTTGACCTGCATACAGATTTCTCAGGAGGCAGGTAAGGTGGTCTGGTATTCCCACCTCTTGAAGAATTTTCCAGTTTGTTGTGATCCACAAAGTCAAAGGATTCAGTGTAGTCAATAAAGCAGAAGTAGATGCTTTTCTGGAACGCTCTTGCTTTTTTTGAAGATTAACGGGTGTTGGCAATTTGATCACTGGTTCCTCTGTCTTTTCTAAATCCAGCTTGAACATCTGGAAGTTCACGGTTCACATACTGTTGAAGCCTGGCTTGGAGAATTTTGAGCATTACTTTACTAGTGTGTGAGATGAGAGCAATTGTGCAGTAGTTTGAGCAATCTTTGGCATTGCCTTTCTTTGAAATTGCAATGAAAACTGACCTTTCCCAGTCCTGTGGCCACTGCTGAGTTTTCCAAATTTGCTGACAAATTGAGTGCAGCACTTTCACAGCATCATATTTCAGGATTTGAAATAGCTCAGCTGGAATTTCATCACCTCCACTAGCTTTGTTCATAGTGATGCTTCCTAAGGCCCACTTGACTTCACATTCCAGAATGTCTGGCTCTAGGTGAGTGATCACACCATCGTGATTACCTGGGTCATGAAGATCTTTTTTGTACAGTTCTGTGTATTCTTGCCACCTCTTCTTTATATCTTTTGCTTCTGTTAGGTCCATACTATTTCTGTCCTTTACTGTGCCCATCTTTGCATGAAAAGTTCCCTTGGTATCTCTAATTTTCTTGAAGAGATCTCTAGTCTTTCCCATTCTATTGTTTTCCTTTATTTCTTTGCATTGATCACTTAGGAAGGCTTTCTTATCTCTTCTTGCTATTGTTTGGAACTCTGCATTCAAATGGGTATATCTTTTCTTTTCTCCTTTGCCTTTTGCTTCTCTTCTTTTCTCAGCTGTTTCTAAGGCCTCCTCATACAACCATTTTGCCTTTTTGCATTTCTTTTTCTTGGGGATAGTCTTGATCACTGCCTCCTGTACAATGTCACGAACCTCCATCCATAGTTCATCAGGCACTCTGTTTATCAGATCTAGTCCATTAAATCTATTTCTCACTTCCACTGTATAGTCATAAGGGATTTGATTTAGGTCATACCTGAATGGTCTAGTGATTTTCCCTAGTTTCTTCAATTTAAGTCTGAATTTGGTAATAAAGAGTTCATAATTGGGCCACAGTCAGCTCCCAGTCTTGTTTTTGCTGACTGTATAGAGCTTCTCCATCTTTGGCTGCAAAGAATATAATCAATCTGATTTTGGTATTGACCATCTAGTGATATCCATGTGTAGAGTCTTCTCTTGTGTTGTTGGAAGAGGGTGTTTGCTATAACCAGTGTGTTCTCTTGGCAAAACTCTGTTAGCCTTTGCCATGTTTCATCCTGTACTCCAAGGCCAAATTTGCCCATTGCTCCAGATATTTCTTGACATCCTACTTTTGCATTCCAGACCCCTATAAAGAAAAGGACATCTTTTTGGGTGTTAGTTCTAGAAGGTCTTGCAGCGGCAGCTGCGTGTTGCTGGAGCAACTGTGAGGAGATATCCCACATCCAAGGGCAAAGGAGAAGCCCCAGCAAGTTGGTAGGAGGGGCAAAATCACATTTAGAATCAAACCCCATACCCACCAAAGACGCTCAGAGGGCTCAAACATACCTTGTGCACACCAGGACCCAGAGACCCCACAGAGACTGAGACAGAACTGTGTTTGGGTGTCTCCTGAGGAGGTGCGGGTCAGCAGTGGACTGTGCGGGGTCAGGGGCTCTGGGTGCAGCAGACCTGGGTATGGCAGAAGCCTTCTTGAAGGAGGTCTCCATTAACCCCACCATAGAGCCACCAGAACTTAGACAGGACTGGGAAACAGACTCTGGAGGGGAACAAAGAGAACCTTGTGCACCAGGACCCGGGAGAAAGGAGCAGTGACCATACAAGAGACCAACCCAGACTTGCCCAGGAGTGTCCAGGAGTATCCGGCAGAGGCATGCGTGGCTGGTGGCCTGCTGCGGGGTTGGGGCACTGAGCAGAGCACTTTGTGCATGGGACCTTTTGAAGGAAGTCTCCATTATCATTACCTCCACCATAGTTTGGCCTCAGGTCAAATAACAAGGTGGGGGAACACAGACCCACCCATCAACAGAAAATTGGATTAAAGATTTACTGAGCACGGCCCCGCCCATCAGAACAAGACCCAATTTCCCCCTCAGTCAGTCTATCCCATCAGGAAACTTCCATCAGCCTCTTATCCTTCTCCATCAGAGGGCAACAGGATGAAAACCATAGTCACAGAAAACTAAGCAATCTGATCACATGGACCACAGTCTTGTCTAACTCAGTGAAATTATGAGCCATGCTGTGTAGGGCCACCCAAAATGGACGGGTCATGGTGGAGAGTTCTGACAAAACGTGGTCCACTGGAGAAGGGAATGGCAACCACTTCAGCATTCTTGCCTTGAGAACCCCATGAACAGTATGACAAGGCAAAAAGGTAGGACACTGAAAGATGAACTCCCCAGGTCGGTAAGTGCTGTTGATAAAAAAAGATGTACAACTTGAGAACTGTGAGTTAAGTTTTATTTGGGGCAAATTGAGGACTGCAGCCCAGGAGGCAGCATCTCAGAGAGCTCTGAGAGACTGCTCCAAAGCGGCAGTGGGGGAAAGACAGTATATAAGGTTTGGTGAAGGAAGAGTCGAATACCATGAAGCGCTCATTTTTCAGGCTTTTTGTATGATACCATGAGGATCTGATATCACCATGAAGGGATTTAGTGCTTCTCTAGATATGAGGAGATCCAAGGATTGAGATCATAAAATCTGTTCCTAAAAATGTTCCACTATCTAAGAACCTGTCCCACCAGATTCCCTGGAGCACAGAGCGCCTCACTCCACCCTGAACTCCCTCAGGGGTTGTTGAAGGTCAACAGCTACAGCAACATGGGCTTCAGTCTCCGTAGAGGCAGATGGCAAACGCCTTTGCTGTTCAGTCGTTGGCAGTGCTCTTGGTAAGTGCCAATTTGTAGTTGACAGTGCCCAATATGCTACTGGAGATCAGTAGAGAAATAACTCCAGAAAGAACGAAGAGACAGAGCCAAAGCAAAAACAACACCCAGCTGTGGATGTGACTGGTGATAGAAGTACAGTCCAATGCGGTAAAAGGCAATATTACATAGGAACCTGGAGTGTTAGGTCCATGAATCAGGGCAAATTGGAAGTGGTCAAACAGGAGATGGCAAGAGTGAGCATTGGCATTTTAGGAATCAACAAACTAAAATGGACTGGAATGGGTAAATTCAATTCAGATGACCATTATATCTACTACTATGGGCAAGAATCCCTTAGAAGAAATGGAGTAGCCATCATAATCAACAAAAGAGTCCGAAATGCAGTACTTGGATTTAATCTCAAAAACAACAGAATGACCTCTGTTCGTTTCCAAGGCAAACCATTCAATACGACAGTAATCCAAGTCTATGCCCCGACCAGTAATGCTGAAAAATGCAAAATAGCAAAATGACTGTCTGAGGAGGCCTTACAAATAGCTGTGAAAAGAAGAGAAGTGAAAAGCAAAGGAGAAAAGGAAAGATATATCCATTTGAATGCAGAGTTCCAAAGAATAGCAAAGAGAGATAAGAAAGGCATCCTCAGTGATCAGTGCAAAGAGATAGAGGAAAATAATAGAATGGGAAAGACTAGAGGTCCTTTTGAGGTGGCAAAAATACACAGAAGAACTGTACAAAAAAGATCTTCACAACCCAGGTAATCACGATGGTGTGATCACTCACCTAGAGCCAGACATCCTGGAATGTGAAGTCAAGTGGGCCGTAGGAAACATCACTATGAACAAAGCTAGTGGAGATGATGAAATTCCAGCTGAGCTATTTCAAATCCTAAAAGATAATGCTGTGAAAGTGCTGCACTCGATATGCCAGCAAATTTGGAAAACTCAGCAGTGGCCACAGGACTGGAAAAGGTCAGTTTTCATTCCAATCCCAAAGAAAGGCAATGCCAAAGAATGTTCAAACTATCACACAATTGCACTCATCTCACACACTAGTAAAGTGATGCTCAAAATTCTCCAAGCCAGGCTTCAACAATACATGAACCGTGAACTTCCAGATGTTCAAGCTGGTTTTAGAAAAGGCAGAGGAACCAGAGATCAAATTGCCAACATCTACTGGATCATGGAAAGAGCAAGAGAGTTCCAGAAAAACATCTATTTCTGCTTTATTGACTATGTCAAAGCCTTTGACTGTGTGGATCACAATAAACTGTGGAAAATTCTGAAAGAGATGGGAATACCAGACCACCTACCCTGCCTATTGAGAAATCTGTATGCAAGTCAGGAAGCAACAGTTAGAACTGGACATGGAACAACAGACTGGTTCCAAATAGGAAAAGGAGTATGTCAAGACTGTGTATTGTCACCCTGATTATTTAACTTATATGCAGAGTACATCATGAGAAACACTGGGCTGGAGAAGCACAAGCTGGAATCAAGATTGCCGGGAGAAATGTCAATAACCTCAGATATGCAGATGACACCACCCTTATGGCAGAAAGTGAAGAGGAACTAAAGAACCTCTTGATGAAAGTGAAAGAAGAGAGTGAAAAGTTGGCTTAAAGCTCAACATTCAAAAAACTAAAATCATGGCATCTGGTCCCATCACTTCATGGCAAATAAATGGGGAAACAGTGGAAACAGTGGCTGACTTTATTTTTGGGGGCTCCAAAATCACAGCAGATGGTGACTGCAGCCATGAAATTAAAAGACACTTGCTTCTTGGAAGGAAAGTTATGACTAACCTAGACAGCATATTCAAGAGCAGAGACATTACTTTACCAAAAAAGGTCTGTCTAGTAAAAGCTATTATTTTTCCATTGGTCATGTATGGATATGAGAGTTGGACTATAAAGAAGGCTGAGCACTGAAGAATTGATGCTTTTGAACTGTGGTGTTGGAGAAGACTTTTGAGAGTCCCTTGGACTGCAAGGAGATCCAACCAGTCCATCCTAAAGATCAGTCCTGAGTGTTCATTGGAAGGACTGATGTTAAAGCTGAAACTCCAATACTTTCACCATGTGATGTGAAGAGCTGACTCATTTGAAAAGACCCTGATGCTGGGCAAGGTCAAAGGCAGGAGGAGAAGGGGATGACAGAGGATGAGATGGTTGGATGGCATCACCAACTTAATGAAGATGAGTTTGAGTAGACTACGGGAGTTGGTGATGGACAGGGAGGACTGGCGTGCTATGGTCCATGGGGTTGCAAAGAGTCGGACACAACTGAGTGACTGAACTGAGTAATGCTGAAGAAGCTGAAGTTGTATCTTGTAAAGATCTTCAGAATCTGGCCTCAATCTTTTCCTTCCGGCTATGGTGACATGAACTGGGATATAAATCACTAGTGATTGGCTCCCATCCTCTGTCCAGCCCATCTTCAAATATGCTAGTGAGGACCCTTTCTCACAGGTCCTTGTCTTTCAGATGGAGAGGTGATTAGCAAGTGACTGCCTTCTGGTGAGATGGAAACAGTGTCAACCTTCCATTCGGAAGCAACATGATGTGAATGTTTGGGAAGTCTTGGAAAATGAAAAACATGGGCTCACCAAACTGCTCTCTGAGGGGAGAGGGCTGCCACAGGGCAGCTGCTAACAGTGTAGACTTTGGGTCCCCGAATCATGTCGCCAGAAACCAAAGAGCCTATCTCTGTTATAGCAAGTCCAGAAAGCCTGCAACGACGGCTGTCTATCTGAAGCTGCTTCAGCCTTTATTGCAGGCTGTCCACTCCTCACCTGTCAGGGAAGAAGCTTCTTTTCTCCTCAACTGGACAGTCCTCCTCTCCCCACGGCACTGGACAGTCACCCGAGTTGCTTATATCTCAGCAAGGCCAATTCAAAGGATCTTAAAATCTATCTTCGACGCTCTGCCTGCAAACAGCTAAGTAAGAGGCTGCTCCACAGCTTATACTTCAGTGGAGGAGAAGCAGGTGTCAACAGCTCTGAGTGTATCCGTCTCCACCCAGAACCTTCCATGGCTCTCACTTGTCCAACCAAGATGACTCTTGGCCCAGCAGCAAAGATCTCCACAATCTCTCTAATTTTCAGGCAGCACAGTGATTACAGGTGACATCAGAGCCTGATCCTCTGATTCGAACCCTGCCCCCCAGCACTCCTTACTAAACGACCTTAATCTCTCGGAGGTTTCCACGGTAAATGGAAGAGAATGGTAGTGATGGACACTGTCCTGCTCTGTGACGGTTATGAGGACTGAGATAAAACACATCGGTGCTTAACACAGAGCTCCTTCATCGCATGGCAAGGATTCAATGAAGCAAAGGTTGGTAAACTGGCTGGTGGGCCCAAACCAGCCCACTGCCTATGTTTGTAAATATTATTGAGACACACCCCACCCTCACTGAGTGTGAATGCGTTGCTGATGCACCTTAAGAGTTAAGTGGTTGCAGCAGAGACCACATTGCCCCACAGCCTAAAAGATTTGCCATCTAGCCCTTTACAGAAAAACTGCTGGACTCCTGCAATAAACGCTAAATTATTTTGCTTTATTCCACTCAAACTGCTCACCGTTCCTTGAGTGAACCCTGTAATTTCCTCCTCCGGCCTTTGCCCAGGCGTCCCCTTCACCTAGAAAGCCCTTTCCACCCACCTGATACATACAGCACCGAACACAGTGCCTGACTCTAGCCCCGCTCAGCAACTGTTTCTTCCCCATCTTCCCAGCTCTGAAATATGATGTTTCCGAGGTACTCCTGATTCTGTTACCACTGAAAGCAGCAGCTTCTTTGCATCAGTTTCTGTAATACTTCATTCAAGCAAACTTCTGACACTTTTCAGATAGAGCTTTATCTAGCTTTCTGTGTCCCTATTCCTTTATTTTTTTTAATAGAACCTCAATAAATATTTTTTGAACAAATGGCAACCACACTACATTGTAATATGAGTCTCCAGGCTTTTGGACACACATTGCCCCCCACCCCTCAGGACGCGGTTCAAGCATCATCTTCTACAGGAGGCCATCCCTGAGCACACAGATTGGAGAGGTGTGTAGACTCAGTCTCGCACCGCAGAGACCCAATCTGATCAGGAATATACTCGGAGTCCAGAGCAGACACTGTGGAAACGGAGCAGATATCACTTTATTAGTCCTCTCGGATATCCACCCCATCCCACCAAAGCTGAATCCACCTCACATGGGCCCCGGACATCACTTAATGTTCCTCCCCCTCCTCTTTCTCTATTTGTTAAATTGTGAAATAACATCACAGACCAATTATATACACATATACATATAGTGTTTAAGTAATATATAGCTTAACGAGTAAATAGTAACAAAGCAAGAGCAAACAAACCACTACCCAGCTTAGACCACAGAACTTTGTCAGTGACTTTGACACCCTCTGTGAGCCCATCTCTGTCAAAAAACCCCCTCTCCAATTTCCACTATGGAGGGCACCATTCTGATTTTCATTTTTGTGGTGGTTACTCGCTAAGTCGTGTCCAACACTTGCGACCCCATGGACTGTAGCCCACCAGGCTCCTCTGTCCATGGGATTTCTCCAGGCAAGAATATCAGAGTGAGTTGCCATTTCCTTCTCCAGGATTTTCATATTACTTAGTTTGCAACTTTCCTTTCAGTCCTACCCCATGCATGCATAGCTCCAAACAGTGTATTATTGACTGTTGCCTGTCCTTCAACTTATAATGAGATTTTGCTGGACGCATTCTTCTGTGACTTGCTTGTTTCTTTTCACTTTGTTTTTTGCATTTGCTAATATTGATACATGAAACTATCTTCATTTTCCTTGCTATGTAGTGCTCCGCTGTATGAGCATATTAAAATTGATATATCCAATCTACTGTTGAAGGATATATTGGCTGTTTCAAATTTTTACTATTATAAATAATGATACTAAACATACTTCTACACATTATATCCCCTGATGTATAATCGCTGAGTTGCAGGAGTCACTAGTTCATGCTGACTCGTTTTCTGATGTGATGGTGCCAATATACACTCCTAAATGCCTTGTAGGAGAGTTCCTGTTGTCTCATTGACTCACCAACAGTTGGTTTTGCTTTTTTTTGCCAATGAAATGGGTATAAATTAGTCTCCTGTAATGGCAAGATGGAATCAAGATTGCCGGGAGAAATATCAGTAAACTCAGATATGCAGATCACACCACCCTTATGGCAGAAAGCAAAGAACTAAAGAGCCTCTTGATGAAAGTGAAAGAGGAGAGTGAAAAAGCTGGCTTAAAGCTCAACATTCAGAAAACTAAGATCATGGCATCCAGTCCATTACTTCATGGCAAATAGATGGGGAAACAGTGGAAAGAGTGACAGACTTTATTTTTTGGGCTCCAAAATCACTGCAGATGGTGACTGCAGCTGTGAAATTAAAAGACGCTTGCCCCTTGGAAGAAAAGCTATTACCAACCTAGACACCTTATTAAAAAGCGGCGACATTATTTTGCCAACAAAGGTCTGTCTAGTCCAGGCTATGGTTTTTCCAGTAGTCATGTATGGATGTGAGAGTTGGACTATAAAGAAAGCTGAGCACCAAAGAATTGATGCTTTTGAACTGTGGTGTTGGAGAAGACTTTAGAGAGTCCCTTGGACTGCAAGGAGATCCAACCAGTCCATCCTAAAGGAGATCAGACCTGAGTGTTCACTGAAAGGACTGATGTTGAAACTGAAACGCCAATACTTTGGCCACGTGATGCAAAGAACTGACTCATTTGAAAAGACCCTCATGCTGGGAAAGATTGAGGGCAGGAAGAGAAGGGGACAACAGAGGATGAGATGGCTGGATGGCATCACTGACTCAATGGAAATGAGTTTGGGTAAACTCCAGGAGTTGGAGATGGACAGGGGAGCCTGGCATGCTGCTGTCCATAGGGTCACAAAGAGACGGACATGACTGAGCGACTGAACTGAACTGAACTGAATGGCTTTAAAATGTAAAATTCCCTGCTTGCTAATGAGGGTGACATTTTTCAGAAGCTTATTAGCCATTTATGTTCTCTCTAATGTGAAATGCTTGTTCCTGTCTTTTCCCATCTTTCTTGGGTCTTTCTCTTAGTGACTCTTTTCATTGATTTCCTATTATCTTCCTATTACTGCTTTACAGACATAGTTATACTCTGGACACAAAACTTCTGTCTGTTGTATGTGTTGCAAAGAACTTCTCTGGGACTGCCAGAGGGTCCTTATTTGGGGCTGGAATGGAGGGGGACCTGCCCTACGGAGATTCGCACCCTTCGAGCCAAAATAGTGACTCCACACAGAGCGTCAGATTCTCATGAACTGAGGATGCACTCATCAGGTTAATGGTCCAAAGGGAGCACAGAAAGCCTAAGACAATTCAACCCATGATGCCAATCTTCAAGAACTAGAATTTTAGGGGCTTTCTGGTGATCCAGTGGTTAAGACTCCATTTTCCCAACGCAGGGGGGCGCAAGTTCAATCCCTGGTCGAGGAACTAAGATCCCACAAGCTGTGGCCAAGAGATTTAAATAAACAAACAACCACAACAACAGAGCTAGAGTTTGAGTGCTGCGAACGGTGGTCAGGATCTGTTAGCTTAACTGTGTGTCCTCTGAGTCACGTGCAGGCATCCAGTGTTCCCTTCTTCAGTCACACTTCTCAGCATCCAAGGCACGAGGTGTTTCCAAAATCATCCCCCACTTCCAGCTCTGCTGCAGGGTCAGTTGGTCCAGGGGTGCCAAGGAGCCTGGTGGCTACTCCCGAGCTGGGCAGTATCTGAAAGCTCTCTGCCCAGCAGTAGCCTCTGGCTGACAGTAAACTGCCTCCCCAGCAAGGTCTCAGCTGAGCCCTCCCGTAGAAGACCGGGCCTTTCAGCGCCCAGCCAGACTAAGAAACAGCTCAGAATCATCCTACTTGTCCTAGAGAAAGTAGGTCAGCCTTGCTCTCTGAATGTGCTCCCCACCCTCAACCCCCACAGCTCCCCCTAGACTGTCTTCTAATGGGCAGCACGGCGGGACAGGGCAGGTTTCCTTGTCCCCCCCAAAGAGCCCTCATCAAGACACAGCAAAACAGAGACCCTCAATAGCCAAGTGGCATGCAGGAGACAGAGGACCTGTGAATGGCCCTCCTCAAAACCGGCCCCTCCTTGAGAGAAAAAGACATGAAAAGAAACACTCTTAAGTTGTGTCCTTCAAAAGGTGAATATGTACAATGCATAAATTTCCCCCTTGATTTTCACTCAGTTTTCCAGATCTGAGAAAGTTACCAAAATTGATTGCATTGGCATGTCTGAAAACATGCTTCTTCTCTGATTCAGGTGTTTAAGAAGCCTAAAGGTGAAGAGTTTGTGCCTTTACTACTCCCAAGGGGAGGCTCCTTTTCTGGAGAGGGATTTGTTATGTGTCTCCTAGCACTGACGTCAGTGATCTGAGTTAATCACCACGACCAACTCCAAGGAAATAAATCTCAGAATGCCACAAAAACATATTGTGGTTAACCTTCCTTTCTTGGGAAAAGTAGAAAAAGAGTATCAGAGTTGACTTCATTTTTTGGAATCATCTAAATAGAAGTGTTTTGGGTCAATGCGTGCTAAGTCGCTGTGGTTGTGGACAGGGTCCTATACCCATGGGATTCTCCAGGCAAGAATACTGGAGTGCGTTGCCATGCCCTCCTCCCCTCAGGGGATCTTCCTGACCCAGGGATGGAACCCTCATCTCTTAAGTCTCCTGTGTTGGCAGGCATGTTCTTTACCTCTGGCACCACCTGGGAAGCCCAAGCCAATAATATAGCACAAAATGAGGAAGAAGGGGAGACAGTGTCCTTAGTCTAGAAACTAAGGAAGCCCATCCTTCTATAGAGCTGATGAAACAGAACTTCTTGAAAAGAAATAATATTCCTCCAGTAGCAACAAAAACTAAAGCGCATAGGAACAAGTAAAGTCTTGAGTTAAGGGATTTCCCACGGGTTGCAAAGAGCTAGACACAACTGAGCAACTGAACAACAACAGCTGGTGGTCCAGTGGTTAACAATCCTCCTGCCAATGCAGGGGACACAGGCTTGATCCCTGGAGTGGGAACTAAGATCCCACATGCCATGGAGTGACGGAGCCCATACACCATGACTACTGTGCCCTCACTCTGGAGGTTGTGCACTGTGACTGCCCAACCCCACGCGTGCAGCCATTGAAAGCCACGCACCTGGAGCCCGTGCTCTGCAACATAAAAAGCCAACACAGGAAGAAGCGCATGTGCCGCAACCAGAGAGTAGGCCCTGCTCACCACAGCTAGAGAAAGCCCGTGCAGCAACAAAGACCCAGCACAGCCAAAAATAAATAAATGGAAAAACTTTTAAAGCCTGAGTTAAATGCATGAGAATATATTTGCCCCCTTATTTCCTGCTTATCTGTACCAGAGACGTAAAGCAACTGTGTGCTGCGTGTGTGTGCTCATTTGCTCAGTTGTGTCCAACTCTTTGTGACCCCATGGACTGTAACCCTCTGTCCATGGAACTTCCCAGGCAAGAATACTGGAGGGGTTGCCATTTCGTCCTCCAGGGGATCTTCCTGACCCAGGGATCAAACCTGAGTCTCTTGGATCTCCTGCATTAGCAAGCAGATTCTTTACCGCTGCGCCACCCGGGAATCCCTAAAGCAATACTGAACAGTGAAGTTCCAAAGAAGCCTATGTGAAGTTAGAAAAGGATGCATAGTTAATCCTCACTTTTCATCAGAGAGCACCACAAGTGGAGATGGGTACAAACCATCTGGAGCCCGAACAAATGAGCGTATAAAAGCTTTTCTGACAGGAGAAGTTGTTAAACACACCATTGCAGGGATTCATAACTCCCAGGAAGAGAAGAGAGAGTGAGAAGAACAGAGGGGAGCCATGCCCTGTGGGTTCTAGACCTTTTGATTCCTGTGTCATAGGATTACCTGAAAACTCATGCAAAGCTCCTGTGGAAACAAAGCTGTAATGTGCTTTTTAGGTGTGTACCTGGCAAAATACACTTAGAAAAATTACTCACATTTTCAATATAATCATGACTATTTATTCTCCACTGTTTTCTTTTAAAACAATCAAAACCAGCTAAATGTACAGGTGTGAAACATTTCTCTGAGCACTGTGCCATTTTGATGGAAGATGACAGATTAAAATTCTTAACAAATACACCCACTGCAGAACGCGGAAGTACACTACCAGGCAGGTTTTTTCAGAGTAATGGATTCAGTGTATTCTTGTCACCATAGCAACAAGAGGAATCACTATTATTTTCATCGTAGCATTCCCAATTATTTTCTCTCAGTTTAGGCCACAGACAAAACTAGAAAGAATGATGTTGGCCACAAAACACACCGTAAACCCATAATTTCCTCCCAGCAGTAAAGGTTGCTCCCAGGTAGCCAATATTTTTTTGGCCATTATGAACCTCTTTGAAATGAAAAAAAAAGAAAAATTTGCTTAAAAACGTGTCCTTTTATCCCCTTTAAGTTGGGGGAAATAGGAGGAGACATTTTACCACTTACGTAAGCTAAGAAATTTTAGAACTATTTATTTAATTTTCAGTGAGCTTCCTTTTGGGGAGTGAAAGTATTGTTGAGTAACTTTAAGTCTCAAGGATTATGGATTCTCAGTGATGAAGCAACATTCTGTTCTCTGCCTTTTAGTTGACAAATGTGGTATCTTGGGGGTAAAATAACATGGCAGCAACATATCCCTAAAATCAGAGCATCAGACACTATCCGCACAAGATCTAGGAAGAGGAACAAAATAACCAAGCAACTCTGGGTTTCAGCAAAACACAAAACATTTGACCCCAGAGAGGAGTGTACTAGCTAAGCACCCAAAGATTAATAGTACTCCTCCTACAGAAATGAAGGTGAAGCTCCAATAATTTGGCCACATGATGCAAAGAGCTGACTCAATGGAAAAGACCCTGATGCTGGGAAAAATTGAGGACAGGAGGAGAAGGGGATGACGGAGGACAAGATGGTTGGATAGTATCACTGACTCAGTGGACATGAATTTGAGCAAACTGTGGGAGATAGTGGAGGACAGAGGAGCCTGGCATACTGCAGTCCATGGGGTTACAGAGTTGGACATGACTTAGTGACTGAACAACAGAAATGAATGCAAATGGGTATTATGTACATGTGACCAGCAAACTCAAGCCTTACAGATTTGTCTCTAAAATAATGCCACAGATTTTTTCCTACCCACTGGGTTGCAGGAACCAAGCTGCCTTTAGTCTCTGTCCCCTTCACACTCCTGCCACCTCCCAGATTTCTCAAGGTGCAGCCTAAGCCCAGCTGGGTCTGTTTGACAAGGGCACTAATCCCTTTCATTAGGGCTCCACCCTGGTGACCTCAGTAATTCCCAAAGGCCTCACCTCTTTGTACCAGCATATTGCAGATTAGGCTTCAACATATGAATTTGGGGTGGGGGGGGCGTGTATCAATTCAGTCTACAACACCAAGTCAGTGTGAGTGAAATGTCTCATAAAGGCTGCTATATAGACTACACGCACACATTAACACATGTGAAGTAAGGACTGTGTACGTGTTAGTTGCTGTTACTATAGTGAACATCTAATTCACAGAGGAGAAAACTAGAGGCCAGGGAAGAAAACGTGCCACGTTCACACACTTACTTGAAGATAGAACTGACTCCAGACCTCACATTATTGCACTCTTGTTTTTTGTTTTTAATCTATTTATGTATTCGGCTGTATCAGATCTTAGTTGCAGCTTATGAACTCTTAGTTGCAACATGTGGGATCTAATTCCCTGACCAGGGATGGAACCCTGGCCCCCTGCATTGAGAACACAGAGTCTGAGCCACTGGACCACCAGGAAAGTCCAGATCATCTCACTCTTAATCTTTTTCTTCTCATTAATTATAATCAGACTTCTCCTCCTGCTTGCCCTTTCCAAGGCTGTTTTCTTCAAGCTTAGGAAACAGTTAAGATTTTGGTGATTCCCAACAGTTGAACAAGTTTCTCTTCTTATGGACTTTGTGATCTAATTTGTTATAGTGTAACAAATAGGAGAGGTCATAATTCCATTCAATTATGCTTTCTATGAAAAAAAATCAATAGCCCAAAATTAACAGAAAGAAATTTTGCTTTACCAGTAATAACTATTTTAGAGAAAAATGTCAGGAAATATATATACTTAAGTATATTCAGATATCTTCTAAAACACTGTCAACTATTACTAATCACAGATTAATCACAGATTATTATCACTCTGGTTTCCCCTACAGTTTTAAAGCTAAGTTTTTATCTCTTAAATATTGGTGCTTCATGGTTTAAAAATCCAAGCCTTGAAAAGAGTTTCTAGATGGTTTTCTTCAATTATATTTGTAATTATTTTTTATCATGCATTTGTGTGTGCTAAATTACGTTAGTTGTGTCTGACTCTCTGTGACCCTATGGATTATAGCCCACCAGGCTCTTCTGTCTATGGAATCTCCAGGCAAGAATACTGGAGTGGGTTGCCATGCCCTTCTCCAGGGGATCTTCCCAACCCAGGGATCGAACCCACATCTCTTACACATCTCTTGCATTGACTGGTGGGTTCTTTACCACTAGCAACACCTGGGAGGCACTATTAAAGTATTTTATCATAAGTATAATATATTGTCATTGTGTATGGGAAGATAGATGGTTTAAATCATTCATTGCTATTGACTTTGATGTTCCAATTCAGGGTGTGTACTTAGGTCCTGACTACTTTTTCATTGGCTGAGTTTTTCCGCAGGTGAAGGAAACTGGGTTTCAGCTCCTCAAATCTGGCTTTCTGCTCCATGCAGCTTGGTTTATGCAGAAAAAGTCACAATGCGCAATGCATGGCACGACTGCCCTTTCTTATGCAAAGGTATCAAAGCTAACTGTCACAAACCTAAAAACATGATTCATGCATAAACAGAGAATGAAAACATGCCCCAGAATTCTTCTCTTCTTAAAGAGAGAGCCAGCTGGATGGCAAAGTTGGTTCAAGGAACATTTGAGGAAGTGAGTATTTAGAGGCCTTGAAAAAGAATGTTAGGATAAGAGATCAAGGTTATACAAAACTGGTTAATGTCCTACGAAGCAATAAAGTAATAACCTGTCAGTTATCTCTTCTACTACCCTGAAATTATTCACATGTTTTCCATACAAATGTCTCAAGATAACATATAATTCTGTAGACTCTGGCCCTTTACTCATGAACAGATAGCAAGACAAATAATATATTGCCCTAAATAGTGGAATCATCCTTAAGTAGACTCGTTAAACAATGCTCCTAATGACATTGAAAGAATGCTCTCCTTTTTTTTCTCTTATTTCCAAATTAAATAATTAACACAGAACTAATTTTTTTAAAATCTTTTATTAATTTCTTTTCTGAATATATTTAAATATTATAAGATAGCAGACAGACTTTCCGACAATAATCCTCACAGTTTTTCTACAGAGTGAGATCTTACTGCCTGGGAAAAAAAATTTATGGTAGGGTTGCCAGTTTAGCCAAGAGAAATACCAGACATTCAATTAAATTGAATTTTAATTTAATAAAAGTAATCTTAATATAATGTAAGTGTCATAAATACATAGACAATAATTTTTAACATAAATAGGTCCCAAATATGGTACATGACTGTTCCTCTGAGCCCTTCCAGTTCTAATACTCTATGAAAACATCTCCTTAACAACAAATCATGACCATAACAGACTTTTTTCTAAATGCACTTTGAATTCATTCATATTTTCTGCCTATCATGTTCTAAAATTCAGTGTATTTGAATACCAAACTCCATTTGGTCGGCTCTGAAACGAGCAATTTAAAATGTCACAGAGAATCCTGAAGTTAGGTGTTCCAAGACAACAATGAGGTAGCTTTGTAGCCTTAGACACCTGGGGGTTGGCTGTTGGTGAGACAAACATCATCACAAATACTCACTTTGTTCATGACCTTCCTGCGGCAAGGACTTGAAAAACCCCTATTGTTTATGCTGACCTAATTCAAAGTTCTTTGCAGCTTACCTCATGGCACTTGCTGAAAACTGGTCTCCAGCTGCCTCGGGGCTTTTGTTGTTTCACCTCCTAATTCTACATGGTAATGGGGGAAACCCCCTGATCCTTTTTGATGAAATAAATTTTACTTCAATTTTTTTTTCAAGCATAACTGGGAACCTAGTGCATTTTACCCTTTCACTCTTTATTAATTGACCAAAACGACGAGAAGCATTTTTTCCTATCCTAAAAAATAGAAATTGAATATGTGTCCCATTCCGCCAAACAAAATGACTCAGAGAACTCAAACAGGGGCTCTGTAACAATCTAGAGAGCGGGGATGGGAAGGGAGATGGGAGGGAGGTTCAAGAGGGAGGGGACATATATATACCTATGGCTGATTCATGCTGATTGTTCAGCAGAAACCAACAAAATTCTGTAAAGCAATTATCCTTCAATTTTAAAATAAATAAATTTTTGAAAAATAAAAATTTTTAAAAAGCATATCTCAGAAACTAACATCTTTGAGACCAGTGGATCTATACACTCTCATCCTACCTATAGTAACTTCTTGTGTGGCTGTTCAGTTGCTCAGTCATACCCGACTCTTTTGTGACCCCCAAAGACTGTAGCCCACCCAGCTTCTCTGTCCATGGGATTTTTCAGGTGTCAATACTAGAGTGGGTTGCCATTTCCGCCTTCAGGGGATCTTCCTGACCCAGGGATTGAACCCAGGTCTCCTGCGTCTTCTGCATTGCAGGCAGATTCTTTAGAGCTGAGCCATTAATTTCAGCCAGTGAGAACACACGCTCAGTAGTCAGCGATGGATCCATCTCAGAGGAGCAGAAATATACATATGAGTTGTTCTTCAGGTGAATGACTACAGCTACATCAATAAGCAAAGCTGAGCTAACCCAAGGCCATGCTGTCTCAGATTCTGGGAAAATGCAAATGTTAGAGACTATTACTCCAGCCATGGGTGGAGTGAGAACTAGTGCATCACAGAGAACTCGGGGTCCTTATCTACTCCCCACATCTGGTGGTGTATCCTGATTAACTCAACCATCAGCGTTTGTCTCTCCTCGGACTTTCACTAAGAGATCTACTAAAGGACGTACTTCGGCAGGGGAAAAGGGATTCAAGACAGATGGTCTGAAATGCAAGAAGGAATAGAGAACAAAGAAAAATAAACCTGCAATTAATGTACATGAATAGCAACTAAATAATCCTATGTAAATGAGTAATAACAAGGTCTAGTGAAGTTTCAAAAAGAACAGAAATACATGTGGCATAGCCAAAGTAAAAAGAACAGAAATGCCTCATAATGTGTAAGTCAAGAATATTAATGAATTTAAAACCGTTCTAAAGTTCTCATCATCTCCAAAATCAGGGTAAAATTACAGATTAATGTAGAATTCAAGGACTTCCCTGGTGGTACAGTGGATGAGAATTCACCTGCCAATGCAAGAGACCCAAGTTCGATCCCTGACCCGGGAAGATTCCACATGCCGCAGAACAACTAAATCTGTGTGCCCCAACTACTGAGCCTGCGAGTTACAAGTACCGAAACCCTTGAGCCTGGAGCCTGTGCTCCCCAACAAGAAAAGCCTCCACAATGAGAAGCCCATGCCCCTCAGTGAAGAATAGCTCCTGCTTGCTGCAGCCAGAGAAAGCCAGCATGCAGCAATGAAGACACAGCACAACCAAAAGGTAAAAAGCAAATAAAAATTTTTTAATATTTAGAATTTGATAATAAATATGCAAGTAAAAGTTTCTTAGGTAACCAGTAAAAGAATAGAAACAGGAAGAATAATTTCAAAGCTAGAATTAGGAAATAATTAGATGTTGGAAAATACTATATAATTCTAAAATAAAGCAAGAAAAAGAAAAGAAAAAAAAAGCAGGACAGATGGAAAGTCCAAAATGAAATGACATATTTTAACCTAAATACATAAGTAATTTGTTAAATCAAATGGATTAATTTCTCCATATAAAAGAAAAACATTGTCAAACTGGGTTTAAAATTTTAAATTCAACTCTGCTGTTTATAAAAGACTCATCCAATAATAATACAGAAAAGTTGGAAGTGAAAAGATTTTTAGAAGTATGCCATGTAAATGCTAGTGAAAAGAAAGATGGTGTCTTAGAGACACAAAAGGCAAAAAGGCAATACTATAGAAGAAAAGAGCCACAGCACAATAACAAAAGATTCAACTACTAAGAAGGTAAAAGTTTTTTAACTTATATGCATGTAAGATTTAGCCTCAAATATATAAAGCAAATATTGCCAAATTATAAGGAGTAACAGAATGAGCTGCAATTAGTGTGAGATCTTATCATCAAACCTTATGTGATGAAGCTGAAGTTGTACTTAGAAATGTATACAGTCTTAAGTGCAGATACTGAAAATTAAAACAGCTAAACGGTAATACACAACACAATCACCTCAATGCATTAGAAAAAGAATAGCAAAACAAACTCAGTGAATTAGATGGAGGGGAGGTAGAAATTAATGAAAAACTTAAAAAACAAACAGTAGAGGTTATCAGTGAGAAGTAAGTGAATTCTTCATAAAAACTATAGAGGTAACCCATGAAGGAAAAAAAGAGAAAAAGTCCCAATAACCAAAATCAGGAACGAAAAAGAGGTTGCTGAAGATGCTTAAAAAGGAAGAAGATACAACAGGCAGGGTATGCTATTATGAACAATTTTATGCCAATAAACTTTTCCAGAAGTTAGTATTTCCAGAAAAAAAAATATTTCTCAAAACTCGTTCACAAAGAAAGTAAAATCTTCAAGTCCCAACAAATGGTACTGGGGCTATGGGACCTCTATTAAAAAAGGAATTAAAGACCCAAATATGAAGAGAAAAACTATAAGCTTTAAAAACACAACAGAGAAGACAAGCTTCATGACTTCCAGGAGAGGGAAGCCAAAAACCAAAAGCAAGCACAAAACCAAAACAACTGGGAAGCTGTCTTTCTCACACGTGTCTGAACCAAGAAGACAACCCACAGTCTGGAGAACGGCGACCAGTTTAACTAGCATCCAAGCATTGTGAAAGAATCTAAGAACATTTCTGAAAATGAAGTCATGGTATCTTCATGTTATTGCTTTCTTACATTCACAAGTTCTGCTAAATAAATTTGGGAACTTCTCTCAGATTTCTTTCCCTCCCTCTTACACATTCTCTCCTTATTTTTTTTTTTTTTTTTTTTTTTTTTTTGCTTCTCTTGGCAGAAGATTACTGTTTCACTCTTAACTTCGAGTTCTTTTTTCATTCTAAACCAGTCTACTCTCTTTTATTTCTTTCTATCAAAAGTATAGAAAAATATATAGGCCTTTAGAGGTCTTATCCATGTTTATTCAATTTTTAAAGCATAATGTATGCTCCTAGAAATATTTTTTGAACTGAGTTAAAGTTTGTTGTGGAAGTATTTCAAATATGGCTTAATATGTCTGATTATATTATAATTCTTGGTGTGGTGTGCATGCGTGCTGAGTCATGTCCGAATCTTTGTGACCCCATGAACTGTGTAGCCTGCCAGGCTCCACCGTCCATGAGATTTTCCAGGCAAGAATACTGCAGTGGGTTGCCATTTCTGTCTTCAGGGGAACTTCCCAACCCAGGTATCGAACCCACTGCTCCTGCCACTTCTACACTGGCGGGCAGGCTCTTTACCACTGCACCAACTTATTATAATTTATGATTACATATCTTTTGTTTATCAGCTCTATTCTTCCAGTACTTCTGAATGACTACATTAAAAAAAATTTAACATATACAACATGTGAGATTTTGTGTGAAAAAAACTGTTTACTTTCAGTGTTTCTCCCCAAAGCATTCTCCTTTGCCTCCCTGGAGAAAGAGGTGCCTGTAAGAATATTCATATCCAGCACTCACTTTGTTATAAAATCAAAAACCTGAGAAAATAAGAGTAGTTCTGCCTTAAACTATGAGAAAACTAATGTGGTCATCAATCAGACAGCAAAACTAATTTACTAGTGATAAGCATTTAAACCTTAAATTCTTGTCAACAATCTTTGTGTCTCTTAAAGCACTGTTTTAATCTATGTTTCATGCAAGTTAGGAAAATGCAGACAGAATAACCACTGTCTGTCATTGTAATCAAATAAATACCACCTCATCCCATTTTCTGGATTCTATTTTCATTTACTTCAGCAAGACTGAACACTGGCCTGTGAAAAAGACACCTAGAATATATTCCACTAGACTGTATTTATCCCACCTTGGTTTCAAGGTGGAATTTCAGATTTTAAAATTGTAGTTACTACTGATGATTACCAAAACGGGGGTGTAATGATATCCTGCATTTATGATTATTGATGCACCTTTTTATAGATTCATTTTTATATTGAACTACTTATTTTGTATGCGTTGACGAGCGTAATTGTAATTAGGTGTCTAGTTTGGTAAATGAGTATCTGTGATAATTTATGAGTGTATTTAATTTTTAGCTTGGAGTTGACATTTTGATATTGACTTGAGAATCTTACACACCTTGCTGGGTACATTTGATAACACATTTATGGTAAAGAATGCGGCTACAGATATTTATAAATGCAAAGGTAGGCCTTCAGTTTATTCATTCAATATTTTCTTCAGTCTAGTGAGCTTCTACTGCCCAAAAAGGACTCTTCAGCTAGAAAGGAATTCCTGAATATATTTTGTCATCCTCAAGTTAAATTTATTAAAAGTGTACGTTAGAAACCTAATTCTTTGAAAATTAAGCTCCATTTCTGGATCTTGCTATTTTAAGTATAAATCTAGCACATTTGTATGAAAAATAACAGTCAAATAAAGATTAGGATTTCAGTGAACCCAACTGACCGAATCATCTTTAAACATTTCACCTTACTTGGAAGATTAATTAAGTTCCCTTACACATTTCAAACTCTAATTATAAATTTAATGCACTGCTTCTCTCAAAGATTTCAAATAGGGAAGAAAATGTCCTGGACTGGGTTCACCTGTAGCACATTGTGAGACCAGAATTCATGTAAAAGTGATTTATTAGGAGAAAATTGGGAGAAAAATGAAGAAATAGGGAGAGAAAGAAAATAAGGCCACACAAAGGTGCCAATCGGCAGGTCGAGTAACTTTGACTCGGACCCACACAGGCGCCCTGGAGGACACAATCTAGAGTTGTCCCAATTAGTCCCAATTAGGCAAAAATGCTGAGTACTTATGCCAGCTGCACCTGGTAGGATGGAAATTCTCAGCACGCCAGATATGGCAGCCTAAAGAGATGCGGGAATCTCAGCCTCAGACAGAGATGCGGGTCCCAGAGGGGAAGCCCGCCAGGATTAAACTGGTAGCTCCTAGAGCACATGGGCAGAACACTGTCCACCCCTCACACCACTCAGATCCCTCTATGCCTCCCACGAGCTCAGTAAGCCTGCAGGGGGTTGGCCGGTCACCATTTCTGGAAGCAAAGGCTTCACGAGGAGGGTTGGTGGAGCGAGTTGCTGCTGGCTGGCCCCCAGGCTGTAAGTGACGACTTGCTCCCTCCTCTACTCTGTGATATAACCCTCGGGGCAGACCAGCATTTGTTCGATGGGGTGCCCGAGACTGTCATCTCTGAGGAGCCCGAGTCCCTGGTTACCGTGTCCTTCTCACACCACAGTGGCTATGATTGCCTCATCACAGTCAAAAATCTAGAGCATTAAGAGATGCCCTAGTGGGTTCTAGACATACTCCTCTCTGCCCCGGGTATGTAGCAACGAGCATACAGACTGACACCCTGTCAGTATATTTATAAGTCCTTCTTTGCCTTCTCCACTGGCAGGAGGACAACAAAATGACCTGACCAGGGGACACTCACAGGTTTAGGTAGGAGGGAAACGTCATGGCATCCCCGGAGGAGAGCATCACACAGACCAACCCACCAGACACAGGGCTGCAAAACCGGGAAGCACAAATTCCCCAAGAAGGTCACTGAGAATGATGGCGGGAAGGACCACTCTATCTCCACCCCTGGGTTCCCAGACCTGTTATGCTCCCTCCTAGGGACAGTGCACACATAATGGCTGTTGGATCCAAAGCATATGCTGTATTCTGAGTACTCCATCCACATGTGGTGACATCTCAAAGCAGGTGTCTTAGCTGGGTTTTGAGAGGACAGTCTTAATGTTCTTTTGGGTCAGGAGCTGGCTCTGGTTTGTGGATAAGTTTAGCTGAAAACAGACCGCTGCTGCTCTACACCCCAACTCAGGGGCAACATTGAAAACTAGTGGTGAGCGACTTCCCTAGTGGCCCAGTGGTTAAGACCCTGTGCTCCCACTACAGGGGGCATAGGTTCAATCCCTGGTCGGGGAACTAAGATCCCACATGCCTTGTGGTGCAACCAGAAGAATTTTTTTAAAAAGAAAAGAAAAAGAAAATTAGTGGTGAGGGGAAATCCTCCCAGTAGACAGGGCTTTTTCATTTTGTGGGGAGAGAAAAGCGCCCTGAGAAGATAAGAGTGCACGAGGACTTGACTGGATGTTCAGGACCAAGGAAGGACCAAGGCTGGATGATTGGGGCAAAGAGGTTTGAGAAGAGGCTGCTGACACGGTGGCACGTACCCATGGGGCCCTCGGGCCTACCGTTGCATCTCCTTAGCTGTAAAGTGGCCCCCTTGCTGCACGGCAGTGTGGCACAAGATCCCATATCAGTAAATCAGTTGTGTGCCTCAGATAGTGATGTTGACTGAGACGCTGTAGGCAAGAAATGTAAACCCAATACCTGATAGATATTTCTTTGTGGTCAGGACAAAGAAATCATTGCCACATCTTCCCAGGGTAGAAAATATCTGATGCAATCAGCTTACCACCAAGTGGCTGATTGGTCTCGAGGGATTGTACATACCTGCAGGCCAGTATTAGCCTCTGCAGCTAACAAGCAGTGTGCGTGCACGCTCAGTTGTGTCTGACTCTTTGTGACCCCATGGACTGTAGCCCGCCGGGCTCCTCTGTTCATGGGATTCTCCAGGTAAGTGGAGAGGGTTGCCATGCCCTTCTCCAGGGCATCTTTCCGACCCAAGGATCGAACCTGCATCTCTTGCGTCCCCTGCATTTGCAGGTGGCTTCTTTCCCACTGTGCCACCTGAGAAACCCTGCTAACAGGCAGAGCAGCAGCTAACATAGCCTTGGTGAGAGGGTCCAGTTCTATGCTGAGCCCATGCACAGCCTCCGTCTCTGCCACCAAAGCTACTCCATTCATCAGCCCACTGGGGTGGCCGAGGACTGAGGCTGACTGACATCTACCAGATGAGTCATATTGTTTATCTGCTTGTCTGAGCCTCCTCTGTAGTGGACGCTCTCCAGTGGGTATTGACATAGTGATCTCTCCCAGAGGTCCATCTGCATGCCTCTTCCCCAAACCTCTTTGCAGATAAACTTCTTCCAGGGTCCTCCCAAAACAGACACCCCCCAGCCAGTACTCAGGAACCCATGTAATGCCTACTTGTCTTTTCTCATGAAGTGGAAGCTCTGTATAGAGGACTTCCACTCACCACTGATTGCAGGGCTGTTTCTGAGTGAGGTTGTAACCCATGCCTGCAGCCCCAAGTTATCAAGACAACTTTCCATGAAGTAGACCGAGAGTTTTTCCTCCAAGAGTTGGTCATAGGGAGCCCGTGTGGGGCCATAGGTATAGGCTTGGGAGAAGAGAAGATGCAAGAGTGGTAAGTGACAAAGTCTGGACCACTTTTTGTGTAACTTACTTGTGCCCCCTTGACACGCTCAGGCTCTGTCCTGGGTGCCACTTTCATTTCATCAAGGATTGTAGTTATGTTCACTCAGCTTTATAACTTGGTAGGTCTGACAGCACCCCAGCACCCAATTCATGGTCAGAAGCTCTGATCACATATTAGTTGACATCTCATGGTCAGATGCTCAGTGCCCATCAGCATAAAAGGAGCTTTTTCCAGGGCTGTAGAGTTCTTCTGCAGGGGACATGGCATCACTTCAGTATCCCAGGGAACTATGCTAAGATCCATAGGGCTTGCCAGAGGCAGTGCCTTGATGTGGAATCACAGGATCTACCGAGCCATATGGCCCAGTAGCAAGGCCACTTGTTCCAAGCCTGGACCACTGCAAAGCCCTCTCTTGCTCTGGAACCCACTCAAAACTGACAGCTTGGTGGCAGCCCTCCAACATGCAGGTTCTGGCTGTCAAAAGGAAAATCACAGGGACCTGTGTGCCTGAAAATAGTAAACGGATCCGAGAGGATGACTCTGGGAGCAGTGCCGACAGCATCTCCCACAAAAAGCATAAACTCCCTGAGCTCTTCCGTGACTTTTATAATTCTCATATCATAATTATAAATTCAGAAGATCCAGTTTTCTTAAAAGCTTCAATCATGTTAAAAATCAGAGAATACTCAAAGAATTCAAACTGTTACTACACTTGTATAAACATATTTAAAAAATACAATTTTCTTCATCTCTTTTTATTGAATATAATTTACTTACAATATTGTGTTTCAGGTGTACAGCAAAGTGATTCAGTTATATTTTTTTCAGGTTATTTTCCATTACAGGTTGTTATAAGATGTTGAATATAGTTCCCTGTGTTATATAATAAATCCTCATTGCTTATCTGTTTTAAATATAGCAGTGTGTATATGTGCATCCCAAAGTCCTAATTTATCCCTCCCTCCCTCCTTGCTCACCTTTGTTAACCATAAGTTTATTTTCTGGGTCTGTGTGTCTGTTTCTGCTTTGTGTGTAGATTCATTTGTATCACTTTTTTAGATTCCACATAAAAGCCATATCATATGATATTTGTCTCTGTTTCACTTACTTCCCTTAATTTGATAATCCTTATGTCCATACATGTTGCTGAAACTGGCATTATTTCATTCTTTTTTATAGCTGAGTAATATTCCATTGTGTGTATATGTGTATGTGCACACACACACACACACATATATATACATATATATATATATACACACATACATACACATACCATATCTTCTCTCTCTACTTATTTTAAATGCCTTCCTAGGGGAATGATGCTTTTGAGCAGCTATGGTTAATTGGTTGAAAACTCAGGACCAAAGAAACTCCAGACTATTAAGGGGTGTGTGTGGGTGTGTGTGGGGGGGGTGTTGCACACACGCTCAGTCATGTCCAACTCTTTGTGACCCCAGTATACTATAGCCTGCCAGGCTCTTCTGTTCATGGAATTTTCCAAGCAAGAAGACTGGAGTGGGTTGCCATTTCCTACTGCAGGGGATCTTCCCAAATCAGGGACCGAACCTGACTCTCTTGCATCCCCTGCATTGACAGGCAGATTCTTCACGACTAGTGCCACCTGGGAATCCCCAACCACTGGGGGCATAGCTCCTACGAGTGCCTAACAAAATGTACACAGAACTCAACAAAGGACATCGTGTACTTGCCAGGTCAACAGAGTTTTTGAAGTTCATGTCCCTTAGCTGGGTTTTAAGCAATCACGTAAGTTTCAATTTCTTGGAACTTAATTCCTTTCCCCAAATGGGGACTTTGCTAAAATAATGGGGACTTTCTAAAGTCCCTGGGTTTCACTTCATCTTGGTGATAAAACCTTATTGTGTCACTTTCTGGAAAGCAGATTTGAACTTACTGCCTAGTCTACGCTTTTTCTCTTTTATTCTTTCTGTGTATCTCATTGGCAACCATTCTTTAATGAGTTTACTGATACAGAGAAAATAGAAATATAACTCTGTTGTTGGGTCTCATACCATCTGACGGAACACATGTATTACACAGACTCTCATACGTGGAACACAGCTGCTCACAAACCACCTGTAAATTATACAAAATATAATACTTTCAGTTCCTGTTAGAAAGACTTCAAGGATATTAAAAGCCTCCCTTCCTTGGATAAACAGCTGGAACCCCCACCTCCTGTCTCCCATCTGTTTTCTCCTTAGGGTACCAGGTCCTCGTGCTGAAGTCCCTGGGGCCCAGGCTGCTAAACACCATCTTCATTTTATGCAGAAACCTTCACCATGGCCTTGACATGCTGCCTCCTTGCTCCCAGCCAGCAAGACTCATTCACCTAGATCCCTTATACTTCAAAGGGAAGCATTTTTTAAACAACATTCAATGTAGTTTTTATGCAGAGAAGAAGTTATGCTTGAACCAAAGATGAGAAGAGATAAGGGTATAAGGAAGACTAAGAAGCCCACATGTCGACCTGAATCTGTCCCTTTAGCTGGACCTCATCACTCCCAAAGCATCCTGCATCCTACCATGACACAGAGGTTCACCAGGACCTTCTGCCTCTCACCCACGATTGCTCTGAGGTGGTCCAGATTCACAGCATAAGAGTAAGAAATAAAAATGAAGATCATCGCTCCAACATGGCTGGATCTCACCTCCAAGTATTTTAACTGATCCCAGCTCTCCTTCTAGTCCACCTAGGTAGTCTGAATTTATGGAGTGTTCCTACAATGTTTTTGGATTCAGAACCTGTCTCCAGGTGGCTTCCCAGGTGGCGCAGTGGTAAAGAATCTGCCTGCCAATGCAGGAGAGGCAGGTTTGGTTCCTGGGTCAGGAAGATCCCCTGGAGAAGGAAATGACAACCAATTTCAGTATTCTTGCCTGGGAAATCCCATGGACTGCAGAGCCTGGCAGTCCTTAAGGTCCTTGGGGTTGCAAAAAGTAAGCTACGACTGAGCTCACACAGCACAGAGGTTTCAGTCTCCAACCTGAAACCCCTCGGGGAAACTTGGGACTTTTCTGACTCTCCCTAGCTAACAGTGTTTGTTCTTCCCCAGCAAAATGTTAAATGCTTAGCCATGTGACCCAAATGTGGCCTGGCCTATCTGGATATATATTGAATATAATGGGAATGAGATAACATGACTTTTTAATGCCTAAGTCATTATAACGCCTAGTGCCTTTTATTAGGTTTCCATTCCCACGTATCTCTGACCATCTATCTATGAAGAATAATGACGTGTTCCACAAATCTGTCCTATTTAAAGCTTGCTGACTTCAGCAGTGATCTGGCTTTGGACTATGGCTGTCCATGTCCTCCCCTGAGGATTATTTCCTATCAAATATGTACCCACTTCCTTAAGCTTTTACTATTCTCCCACAATGCACTTTACCCCGAGCCCAAGCATCCAATCCTCCTGAATTTCCCACAGAAAGCTGAGACAAGGGTCGAACATTTAATAAGATATCTTTATGAGCAAATGTCAGAAACCCTAATTAAAACTGACAAGACAAAAAGGGAGTTACTGCTTCTTGTAACTGAAAAACCGCAGGCATACTTTTAGTTTGGGTGTGGCTGGATTCAAAGATTCAAAGAATGTCCTCAGGAATCAAAATCTTTTTCTTGGCTCTGTTTGCCTCTGTGGAATTTAACCTCCACGCGCAGGAGGCCCCCAGCAGCTCCAGGTTTGCCCATCCTGGTATTAAGAGAATGACTTTTTCTCAGTAGTCCTGGTGAGTTCGAGGGCTGGCTCTGATTGGCCCAGCTTGGATCATATGCTCATCCATGAGCCAATCACTGTGGCCAGGGGTGCCCAGTGCGCCCATTGGTCAGCTCTGTGTCACATGCACACCCATAAAGCCCTGGGATGAGGCCAACCTTGTGTGAAACTCATGGAATATGTGCGGAATCCAATTGCCAGAAGGAAATGGAGGCGCTATTACCAGAATATTCGGAAGGCAAAACAACAAATGGCGACTACCTTTGAGGATAATAGAAAGGAACTGCACTACAGAGATACTTTAAAATCGCAGCTACAAATGGTTGCTTTCAGGATGTAGAGGCCCTCAAAGATGCAAGAAAGACAAAGCGCAGCAGCTGCCTAGCCCCTCCTTGGAGGACCCGTCCCCCAGAGCTCCAAGACAGCTGCAGTCAGCCCCCAGGAGGTCCCCACGGCCAAAGCCCAGAATAGAAACAGGACTGCATGGGGCAGTGCAGTCCACGGAGGGTTTAACCCTAATGCGGCAGAGCCCAAGCACCCTTCCACAATGCTGCTGCCCTCCCCACAGCCATCAGTTCCAAAAGGAAAGGGTCAGAAATACCCCCAGCAGCTTTATGCTTGTATGTAGACGTTTCTAAAACAAGTATCCGTGTCTTAGGGAAACTGCTGACAACTTGCTTCGAAATCATTTCCTAGACTCTCTTAAAGTTACAAGTAGAAACTTGGTGACCAAGATCAAAGGTGTGTATGATCAGTGAGAATAGGAAACATTTCTGGTGATTAAAAAGTAAAGGTTTTTCCTAAGTGTATTTTGTCTTGATTTTACTTGAAATAGCTCAGCCATGATACTCTGAGTTTGGGAGGTTTTGTTTTTAGCTGTGAGGCATGTGGAATCTTGGCTTCTTAACCAGGCAACAAACCATCACCCCCTTCATTGGAAGGCGAAGTCTTAACCACTGGACTGCCGGGAAGTCCCTCAGCTATGATACTCTGACTTCATCTGGGTAGATACTGAAAACAGCAAAGCCCTGAGAAGTACCAGAGACAATGCACAGTAGAGAATCTTCAGGTCTAAACCCCCCACCCCACCACCATCTGTGCCACACACACCCGGGCACTGACTCTATTATTGCCTCCCTTTTATGAAAGTTGAGGTTTTCAGGTGGCCTTGGAGTTCTCAGCACTTGGGTAAGCCACAGTGCCCTCACCAGGCCCCTGATTCCCAAGAACTCATCAGATCTCAATAGTCCTGAAAGAAACTGGAGAGTCAAGGATCTTTTCTAACCTCAAAGCTTGGGCTCCCTGGGTGGCTGAGCTGTGAGCATGCTGGGAAAAGGAGGTGGGCGTGGCCAGGGTTGGGAGTCACTCTTCCTGCAGAAAAGATGAGACAGTGCTCAGAAGGAGCCCAGGGAGCAGAGGTTGGGGCAGCTAACTGGAGGGGCTGAGAAGGGGAATCAAGGGCCTTTTCTCTTTGAGAAAGTTTTGCAAGCTTTTCACTCTAAGAAAAGCCAAAACTGCAGTTTCATTTTAAGGCATGCCCTTATTGGAAAGTCCTGGACTCTTTCAAATTACAAAGTTTTGTTTATGAAAGGGAGAGTTTGAGGTTTCACTTTAAAGGAGAATAGGGAAAACCAGGGTGATATTAAGTGTTATTTATCAACAGTTAATGATTCTATGGCACCTTTGAAATATGTTCTTTTGGCCTAAATTCATAAGAGTTAGTATTAATGCTTTATTAGTTTAATAACACACTTAGTAAAAGCAGTTATTTTCACAGAAAAATGTAATTATGTAATATCATATGCTATGAAAGAGACACCATGGTTCCCATTGGTAGCTATATATACGTATGTGTATATATATATATATATATATATATATATATATTACTTCCCATAAGTAGGTCACAAGACGGAAATTTCCAGGCATTGTAGATGACAGGGTTGCAGGATCTCTTTGTGGATTTCAGGATAAAGTTCTCCAACAGGGCTTCGTGACCAAACCAGGTTTGAGTTCTTTATAATGTCCCCAGATGGGGCCCAGCTGATGAGACTGCATGTCAAAGGAGTTAGATCATTTAAGTATACACAGTGTCCAGAGAGTGAGGGGCAGAGCCCTTAGCACAAGTTCAGCCATAGAGGAGACATCCAGTTATTGATTCTACAGAAAGATCCTGATTTTTCCATAAAGGGTCACCAGTCCCTTCTGGCTTATGGCATGAGGAAATTTTAATGTTGATCACAGAAACGCAGAAACTCCCTGAATCTAACTTGGGTCATTAAAAAAACAACAATTAGGCTTGTACATTAGCTGTGTTCATGCCTGGGGTGACCAGCTGTCTCACTCCTCCACCCAAAGCTGGCAGGAGGAACTCTGTCCAGGGGGAGCTTTGGCCACCCTGGGAATTCTCTGATTTAGTTTCATCTAGATCCATGGGTCTTGATCAAAAGTGAGGTGCCCCAAACTTAACAAGAGAACCTTTTTAGAGGTAGTTTAGGAACGAATACTATAAGGTTTGTCCATTTCCCTGGTGGCCAAAGAGAAGCAAAGAGGCAAAACTGAAGTGGTGTTGAGAGTTGCAGGTTCAAGCTTTCGTTTAAAATTCTTGGAGCTGCAGCCTTTACCACCACTACCAGCTCTGCTGCCAGTAATCATGACCCTTGCCCCCGCCAGGGAGGGATTTGCAGAAAAAAATATTGCCCTCTCACCCTCAGTTAGTGTTGAGCCCATTAAACTTTGAGCAGCATACAAACTAATCTAAGGGATTCTGGCTGCTGCTGCTGCTGCTACTGCTAAGTCACTTCAGTCGTGTCCAACTCTGTGTGACCCCATAGACGGCAGCCCACCAGGCTCCCCCGTTCCTGGGATTCTCCAGGCAAGAACACTGGAGTGGGTTGCCACTTCCTTCTCCAATGAATGAAAGTGAAAAGTGAAAGTGAAGTCACTCAGTCGTGTCCAACTCTTAGCGACCCCATGGACTGCAGCCTTCCAGGCTCCTCCGTCCAAGGGATTTTCCAGGCAAGAGTACTGGAGTGGGGTGCCATTGCCTTCTCCAAGGGATTCTGGCCGGGGAGAAAAAAAAGAAAATACCGACTCTGCATCTTTCTGTTTCCCCAGATGGCCCCAGGGCACGTATGCTAATCAAGGGCATACGTGCTAATTAGGGCATATGCTAATTAGGCCTCCCAGTAATTCCCCAAGGTGCACCTGCAAACTCCCTTCCACAGGAACACTGTCTTCTTGAGGGGCCTGCCTCTTTCCAGGCATAGCTTGTCATGCTAACCCAGTTGGCACTGCCCGGAAATTCTAACGTTTCTACCATCCTGACTAATCCTAAGGGACGCATTCTAAGTCACAATGCATGATCCCTCCGCCACCAAACAGCAGTCCTACCAATAACTTCTGAAGAAATATTCAGTCAATGGGCTGAACCCATCCGTGGTGATTTATGACTCTGTCAGTCTAGCAGGCTCTTCCATTAGTTCCTCATAATGATAAGAGGGAAAATTATTCAATGAAACAGCCATCCCTGTCTGTCAATCTTATTTCTGCCTTTGTGATGCAGTCCTACACTGAAAACATAACTCACCTAGTTTAAATAAGAGTTTTCAGAATGGTTTCCCCAATATTTTTTCTTTTTGCTTCGTGGTTTAGTCAACTCCCAAGCACGTTTCCTTTCAAAACACAGAAGTTTCTCATTATGATCAGAGACGTGAATTCTGATTCTCAGGGTTTTAGATCACTTCCTTCTCGGTGTTAGTCGGTTCTGGCCATATGGCGAGGGTGAGGCGATTCATTATTACTTTACAATGAAGGCCCTAATTGCATTTTCAATAATAGTATTAGTCCTTCTGTTTCTCTGAGTTCCTAGGAGCTGCAGGAAGCATCGTCTATATTACCCGGAGGTCCTGCTCGGGCTGACTTTCTGCAAGCTCGCATTTAGGAGTCTGATTGGAGGAGGCGGGAGCAGGTGGAAATAATGAGCTTCGAGAGGCTGCTCATTCACCGGCCATCCATGGCCCCTCTATCACCTCCAGTTTGCTCCGGGCACTTGATACTTAGCTGTGACCTCACCCGTGGTTGTGCCAGTCTGGTGGTCAGGACTGCCGAATCCTCCCGCTGCCTCCGGGGAAAGGTAGGACTTGATTTCATTATTTGGTGGCGAATGGCTGCCCTTCCTCCTGGAGAGCCTCTGGGGAGGATGGTTACTTTTCCAAGATGCGAATGGGAGATCACAAGCCTCGGCCCTGAAAAGTGTTCCTGGGAATTCCCAGGCCCTCACTGTCAATGTCGAGAATTCTTGCCCAGGGAGGGAAAGGCAGGGATGGCGTCTCTGCGTGGGTGAGAGGGCAGTCGCCCTTTGGGTCAATTCCAGTAGTGAGCAAGATCTGGGCCGTGTTGTTGCTGTGGGGATATGGAAGATGAGTTTGTGACTCTAAGATACATGGATGGTCACTTTAGTCAATAATATCAACTCCTGCGAATCCACTTATTTACTCATCCAACAAAAGTGTGCGGTGTCTGTTGTGTGTCTGAGCACTTGGGCATAGGACATTTAAGAGAGAGAGAGAGGCTGGTTCACTGGCTACCCTAAAGAGATGGGGAAGCTCGTTTGGGAAAACAGTCCTCACAAGGCAGCCCCCTGAGTGGTCTTTTGTTTAACCCTGGAGTCGTGTTGACTTGAAAATTTCCAGCATAAAGCTTGTCTCTTTCTACCCACTAAGGTAGAAAGAGGAGTCCTGTTCTGTGCTCTTCTCTTCCGGGGAGCCTGGGCTTGACTCCCAGGTGGGGTCCTGCCCTCAAGAGATGTGAGTAGGAAGCCTCATCCAGTGGCCTTTGTTGTTGTTGTTTAGTTGCTAGTTTGTGTCTCTGTGACCCCCAGGGAGCCCACCAGGCTCCTCTGTCCATGGGATTTCCCAGGCAAGAATACTAGAGTGGGGTGCCATTTCCTCCTCCAGGGGTGGCCCTTTGGCGCAGCACCAAACACCTTTCCCTAGGCAATCATGCACCTGATCACAGTATCGTGGCCTGAGTTCCTTTGTCCCTCTCCAGAAGGATTCAGACCTTTGACCTATCATTTGCATTTGATCTCTGATCCCACCTCACCCACAGCCTTTGCTGCGCCTGACTCCCCTGACCTCTCCCTCCCGCTCTGTGTGCATCTTTGGTAGAAGGATGAGCCCCTTCTTTGGATTTGTCTTGGTCTTAAGTGTCTGGCTTCCCTGGTAGCTCAGATGGTAAAGAGTCTGCCTACAGTGCCGAAGGGCCAGGTTCAATCCCTGGGTTGGGAAGCTCACCTGGAGGAGGGCATGACAACCCACTCCAGTATTCTTGCCTGGAAAAATCCCGTGGACTGACGAGCCTGGTGGGCTTGGCAGGCTACAGACCATGGGATGGCAAAGAGTCGGACACAACTAAGCAACTAACACTTTTACTTTCATTTTTCAAGTGTCCAGGTCCACTAGATCCACAAGCTTCCTCTTCTAGCTTCCTGCCACCAGTTTGCTTTCTTCCCGTTTTCTTGATACAGGCTCCTTCCAAGAGCCCACACTCCGACTGTGGCCTGTGTCCCAAACCAGTACATGCCTCAGGCTCAGGGTATCTTCTGGGCCAGTTGTTAGAGGGCAGAACGGGGCTGAGAGACCTTTCCCTGGGAACAGCTGCATGAACTAAAGGGTCAAAAAGAGGGTTCGGGCTCAGCCGCAGGTGCTGGGTGATGGGTCTGCTCCCAAATCAGGGGAAGACTATTCAGCATCAAAAGACAATAAACAAAGAAAAAAAAAGGAAGAAGATGAAAACACTTCCAACTCAGGGTTATTTCGATGTGAACCAGTGAAATCAGTCTTTGAACAATGAGTATGAATGACAATTAAAAACATAAACGTGTTTAAAAGAAGATGAGAAAAGATTATCACTGCCCACTTCCTTCTTTTGAAGGAGGCTGCAAGTGGCTGGGGTAGAGCTGATTTAAATGTATTAAATCACTAGAATATGTATCCATGGCTTCCCAGGGGGCTCAGCAGTAAAGAATTTCCACATGCCATTGCAGGAGATACAGGAGAAGTGGGTTCGATCCCTGGGTTGGGAAGATCCCCTGGAGAAGGAAATACCCACTCTAGTATTTTTGCCTGAAGAATCCCATGGACAGAGGATCCTGGCAGGCTACAGTCCATGGGGTCACAAAAGAGTCAGATACAACTTAGTGACTAAGCAACAGCAACATCTTAGCAATAGTAGTCTCTGGATGGGACTATGGGTTCCATGTGATTTTTCCAAAGTTCAGAATATTCTGAATTTTTAAAGGAAGAGAATATAAATATATTTCTATATTTTAGGTATTTATAAACATACATATAAATATATATTCATATACATACATATAAATGTATAAATATATAAATAAGTATATAAGTATATAAATATATGGGCTTCCCTGATAGCTCGGTTGGTAAAGAATCCGCCTGCGATGCAGGAGATCCTGGGTCAGGAAGATCCCCTGGAAAAGGGAAAGGCTACCACTCCAGTATTCTGGCCTGGAGAATTCCATGGACTGAATAGTCCATGGGGTCGCAAAAAGTGGGACATGACTGAGCGAATTTCATGTATATAAATATATGTATATACATGAATAGACATAAATATATAATATGTATGCTGTTTTTATAGTAAGATTCTTTAACTACATTTATTAACATGTTATTTTAAAGTCAAGATAATTCAGAGTACTTTTTATCTGACTCCGGGTCTGATACCTATGGAGAAGACTCTGCATGAAGCCAGGATCAGGGGAAGTGCCTACTTGGGGAAGAGATAAGATGGGAAGGGCCAAGCTGGAACTGAGTGGAAAGGGACAGGCCAGGAGAGGTATCTGCTGGAAAGGAAGTAGGAGGAAAGACTGACAGGAGTGAATTGAGCTGACATGTAAGTCAAAGCAGCACAGTTATGTCTGGATCTGCTATGCAGAAAGTGGATATGAATTTGTAGCGAGAGGCTTATAATCCATCCACTCAGATTAGGGAAAATGGGGTGGTGGAACTGGAAATGCCATATATATACTTAGAGCTTAAGATTTGATGCGATCACCATGGATCATTTGTCTTGTGTTCATAAGAATGACATCTATGTGAACACGGTGGTTCAGGAACCTGGTTGGCAAGTGCAGCCTACGTGCAACCTCAGGGCAGGCGGAGGCGTGACCTGGTCCAGACACTGCTTGGCTCTGGGAATGGGGGCATTGAGGGGAATTATAACAGGAGGAGGTCAGGAAGCCCCAGTCGTGTATTGTCGAGTACCAGGCTTCCAAATTTGGTAGTTTGTGAACATTCACCAGGTCACTTTGGTTGTTTGGTTGATCGGGTTTTTTTTTTTTTAACCCACAACCTTCTTGATTGCTTTGTCTTGGTTTTCACCATTTAGACTTGTTATCATGGCAGTGATGCTTGGGCTTAACCAGGTCATGACCATTGGAATTTCATCTTATCACAGATTACTGAGAATATTGGCAAGAATTAACAACTGCAAAATTACAGTAGGCCATATGCAATTTGAAGTTTTTCTCAAATCTTACACAAACATTAAATATTCCAGAGTCACAGTCTCTATTCTGTGGTTGACGCAATCAAGTTTGAAGAAAGAATTCACCTCTTCACAGGAATGTGAACTTTTAAATATATATATATTTTAGTTCATAAACTTTATTTTTTAACAGCAGTTTCAGGTTCACAGCAAAATTGAACAGGAAGTGTGGGGTTCCTATAAGTACACAGCCTCCTTGACTGTCAACATCCCCATAAGAGAGGCACATTTGTTACAGTCTGTGAACCTACACCGACAGGTCATTATCGCCCACAGTCCATAGTTTACATTAGGCTTCACTCTTGAGCTGTTCATTCTGCAGTTTGGACAAATATACAGTGACATGCAACCACCATCATAGCATCACATAGAAGAGTTTCACTGCCCTAAAAGTCCTCTGTGCTCTGCCTATCACACTGACCACTGGCAGCCACTGACCTTCATACTGTCTCCATAATTTTGCCTTCTCCAGAATGTCAAACAGTTGGAATCACACAGCATGTAGCCTTTTCAGATTGGTTTTTTCCACTTCATAATATGCCTTTAAGTATCTTCCGTGTCTTTTCATGTCTTGACAGCTCATTTCTTTTCAGTGCTGAGTAATATCTCATTGTTTCAGTCGCTCAGTTGTGTCTGACTCTTTGAGATGCCATGGACTGCAGTACACCAGATTTCCCTATCCATCACCAAATCCTGGAGTTTACCCAAACTCATGTCCATTGAGTCAGTGATGCCATCCAGCCATCTCATCCTCTCTTGTTCCCTTCTCCTCCCACCTTCAATCTTTCCCAGAATCAGGGTCTTTTCCAATTAGTCAGTTCTTTGCACCAGGTAGCCAGAATATTGGAGTTTCAGCTTCAGCATCAGTCCATCCAATGAATATTCAGGACTGATTTCCTTTAGGATGGACTGGTTGGATCTCCTTGCTGTCAAAGGGACTCTCAAGAGTCTTCTCCAACACCACAGTTCAAAAGCATCAATTCTTCAGTGCTCAGCTTTCTTTATGGTCCAACTCTCACATCCATACATGACTACTGGAAAAACCATAACTTTGACTAGACAGACCTTTGTTGGCAAAGTAATGTCTCTGCTTTTTAATATGCTAAGTTGGTCATAACTTTTCTTCCAAGGAGCAAGCATCTTTTAATTTCATTTTCCGATGTACCACAGTTTATTTATCCATCACCTACTAATTTATCCATCACCTAGGACTTCTTGGTTGCTTCCAAGAATTGGTAGTTATGCCCATGGGAGGAGGTGAACTCAAGGTCTTCCTACTCTGCCATCTTGGCCATCTCCCTCTAGAAGCTTTGACAATTATGAATAAAGCTTCTATGGACAGCCACGGGCAGGTTTTTGTGTGGACATAATTTTTCAATTCATTTGGGTAAATACCAAGCAGCATAATTGCTGTGATGCTAATAAAATAATTTTTTTTCAAAAAAATATTTAACCAAAATTAAAACTAAAATCTTTCCTGTGTGTGTGTGCTTAGTCTGTCAGTCGTGTCTGACTCTTTGTGACCCCGTGGACTGTAGCCCACCAGACTGCTCTGTCCACGGGGATTCTCCAGGCAAGAATACTGGAGTGGGTTGCCATGCCCTCCTCCAGGGAATCTTCCCAACCCAGGGATCAAACCCAGTTCTCCCACATTGCAGGCGAATTCTTTACCATCTGAGCCACCAGGGAAGCCCAAAATCTTTCTTAAATATGTTTTAAAACATTTCAGTTATGTGTAATCTTCCCAGACCAGGGATTGAACTTGTGTCCCCTGCATGGACAGGCAGATTCTTAACCACTGGACCACCAGGGTAGTCTGGCCTATAGTTGCAGAATGTGGGATATAGTTCCCTGACCCGGGGGTTGAACCCAGGCCCTCTGTGTTGGGAGTGCAAAGTCTTAGCCCCTGGACCATCAGGGAAGTCTCTCCCCATTTTACGTCTTTATCCTGTCTATTTTCATCTTCTTTTGTGTTTTCTCAGTCTCGGTTGCCAGGCTTCTACCTTATTAATCTTTTCAAAGGACAAGCTTTGGATTTTATGTTGATCTCCTTTGTGTTGCTGTTTTCTCCATTTTTTTTTTTTTTTTTTTGACTTCGTTTAAAATCATTTTTGGGGTTCAATTTTATTTAGCCCTTCTTGTTGCCTGAAAATTTATTTTAAGCTAAAAAATTTCCTCTGAATTCTGTTTTGGCAGTTTCCCACAGAATATGACAAGTAGTATTTTCATCATAGCCTAAGTCTACATATTTCTTTACTTTTTATAACCTTCAAATCCTATTAAAATCCATTATTCTTTAGAAGCATGTTATTTATTTTCCAACTAGGTTGTTACTACTTTTTAATTTTATTGCAATATGGTTAGAAAACACTACGTTTGATATTAATCCTTTGAACTGCAGCATGACATCCTTTATGGTTTATCATTTGACCTAGACAAATTCCTTTAAAAAAAATTTGCATTTCCAAAATTGGCTCAAGAAGTAGAAAACCTAAAGAGTCTCATAAATGTTAAATAAATCAAATCCATTGTTTAAATTTTTTATCTCAAAACAAACTCAAGATGCATTACTGCATTACTGAACTCAATATCCAGGTGATTTTATACGCAAATTGTGCAAAAGTTTCAAGGAACAAAAAGTTCCGTTTTACATAAACTCCTCTGGAGAGTAGAAAAAGAGAACTCATTCTTTGAACCCTTATAACCTTTATACCAAAAGCAAACAAGACCACTATAAGAAATAAAAATCATGGGCATCTTATTTTTTTAATATAGGTGTAAACATTCTAAATAAAATATTACCAAAACAAGTCAAAAATGTATTTTATTTTTCTAAAATGTGTTTTAGAAAAGAATAATACATCATGACCAAGTGAAATTTGACCCTGGAATGCTAGAGTGGTTTAGCATTAGAAAAGCTATATTTACCTCTCTTTGGAACATTATTTGACTAAGAGATTAAAATCATATGATTTTCTCAGTTGATGTAAAAAAAAGGTTTATAAAATTCAACACTTTCACCATTAAATTCATTTTTAATTGGAAAGATAGAAATTTCTTTGATTATTGTTATCTATCAAACAGTTTCTGCAACTGTTCTATTTAATGGCAAAAAACCCTAATAATGGATATTATTTGATAAGACAAGGATGCCTACTATCAAACCTCTGTTCATAGTTGTGCTAATGATTCAGCTGATGCAGTAAGACAGAAAGGAAAGTAAGAGTTACAAGGGGTTGAAAAGGAAAGAACAGAACTGTCCTGACTCATTGATATGCGTGTCCACCTGGAATTTCTAAATAATAATCTAAATAATCTAAACTGTTGTATGAATGCCAACATTTATTTAGCAAGGCTGTTGGATACAAAATAAATACATGAATTCAATTACATGTCTATTTATCAGTCATGTTAGAAAAGAAAAAAAAAAAATTTGAGGAGGCATCCTTTCCAGATTCCTGTAAGATGATAGCTGCATGGATACGTGCTCAGCAGCTAAGTTGTGTCCAACTCTCTGCAGCCCCATGAACTGTAGCCCACCAGGCTCCTCTGTGCATGGGATTCTCCAGGCAAGGATACTAGAGTGGTTTGCCATTTCCTTCTCCAGGGGATCTTCCCAACCCAGAAATGGAACGTTCATCTCCTGCATTGGTAGACAGATTCTTTACCACTGAGCCACCTGGGAAACCTCCCTAGGATGATGGTTACTCCCTAAATATGAAATTCTCCATACATTCTTCAAAAGGCGTAAAGATCAATAAGAGAGTTAATCTTAAGAGTTCTCATCACAAGGAGGATTTTTTTTTTACCCTTTTTTCTGTTTTTCTTGTATCTATATGAGAAGATGGATGCTAGATGAATCTAAAGTGGTCATCATTTCACAAAATACATAAATCAAACCATCATGCTGTGTGCCTTAAACTTATACCATGATGTTTGCCAGTTATTTCTCAATAAAACTGGGAGGGAAATGTGAAATAACAAATAAATACAGTAAAAACATCTAAAAGAAGAGCAAGTAAAATAGTCCAAAAAGGCACATCTGAATTGTAACTAGAACACTACAAATGCCAACTCACACGTCAGGGAGGAAATGAACGGACAGAACCAGTAGACCCAGCTGCAGAGCCCGCGGTGGCGCAGAGTCCAGTGAAAACGACAGAATGAGGAGATTGAAGTGGGATTCCTAGTGGTGGCAGAACACCCCAGGAAAAACATCACAGCCAGGAGGAAAGCATCTCCCTTAGAATGTGGGACCTCTCAGAACAGCTCTGAGCCCAGGTGGACTTGGCTGCAAAATACTCAAAAGGAAAAATGCTTGAAGGAGGATCAGCATGAGAGTGTACCAGTTCTGAGTGAAGAGGGGGGCTTGGAAGGGGGAGGCATCTTTTGAAGAAGTGAAGAGATAAAGAAAAAGCAGTGGAACCTAAAGTTCTCACACAAACAAGGGAGTCATGCAACTGGAGATACACTACCTTTTTTGGCACCGAAAAATAAGATCTGCGTTTTGCTGTACCAACAGAGCACCTTCTTGTATTCAAAAACCTAGTAACACAACTCCTCACTCACCCCATAGACGCTTGTGCTATTGCTGATCAAGGAAAACCAAAATGAACAGAAGCAGGCAGGCAACCTCCGCACGAAGTTGCTATAAGAACACAGTGAGAATCCAAATTTATCTAACAGTAAAAAGTTTGGATTCGATCCCTGATCCAAGAAGATCCCACATGTCACGGAGCAGCCAACCCCAAGCCCCACAACTATTAAGAGTGTGCTCTAGAGTTCAGGAACTGCAAGTACTCAGTACTCAGTACTGAGCCCATGTACTGCAACTCTGGAAGTGGTAACTGCAGTCGCTACATCCATGATCCCTTGAAGTTCTTGTTTTACCCTTTTATAACTTCATGATTAGCACATTTTTACCTAAATGACTTTATATTAACTTTTTCATTTTCAAATAATCTGTATATATACTGTCTCCTGGCTAGACATTGACTACCCTGGCTAATTTAAGTAGAAAAGGAATTTATTGAAATGTTGCTGAAACCATTTACCACAGACTCTGACTTGAACCTGTTCAGTTCAGTTCAGTTCAGTCACTCAGTAGTGTTCGACTCTTTGCGACCCCATGAATCACAGCACGCCAGGCCTCCCTCTCCATCACCAACTCCCAGAGTTCACCCAGACTCACGTCCGTCGAGTCAGTGATGCCATCCAGCCATCTCATCCTCTGTCATCCCCTTCTCCTCTTGCCCCCAATCCCTCCCAGCACCAGAGTCTTTTCCAATGAGTCAACTCTTCACATGAGGTGGCCAAAGTACTGGAGTTTCAGCTTTAGCATCATTCCTTCCAAAGAAATCCCAGGGCTGATCTCCTTCAGAATGGACTGGTTGGATCTCCTTGCAATCCAAGGGACTCTCAAGAGTCTTCTCCAACACCACAGTTCAAAAGCACCAATTCTTCAGTGCTCAGCCTTCTTCACAGTCCAATTCTCACATCCATACATGACCACAGGAAAAACCATAGCCTTGACTAGCTGGACCTTTGTTGGCAAAGTAATGTCTCTGCTTTTGAATATGCTATCTAGGTTGGTCATAACTTTCCTTCCAAGGAGTAAGCGTCTTTTAATTTCATGGCTGCAGTCACCATCTGCAGTGATTTTGGAGCCCAGAAAAATAAAGTCTGACACTGTTTCCCCATCTACTTCCCATTAAGTGATGGGACCGGATACCATGATCTTCATTTTCTGAATGTTGAGCTTTAAGCCAACTTTTTCACTCTCCACTTTCACCTTCATCAAGAGGCTTTTTAGTTCCTCTTCACTTTCTGCCATAAGGGTGGTGTCATCTGCATATCTGAGGTTCTTGATATTTCTCCCGGCAATCTTGATTCCAGCTTGTGTTTCTTCCAATCCAGCGTTTCTCATGATGTATGCTGCATATAAGTTAAATAAGCAGGGTGACAATATACAGCCTTGATGTACTCCTTTTCCTATTTGGAACCAGTCTGTTGTTCCATGTCCAGTTCTAACTGTTGCTTCCTGATCTGCATACAAATTTCTCAAGAGGCAGATCAGGTGGTCTGGTATTCCCATCTCTTTCAGAATTTTCCAGTTTATTGTGATCCACACAGTCAAAGGCTTTGGCATAGTCAGTAAAGCAGAAATAGATGTTTTTCTGGAACTCTTTTGCTTTTTCGATGATCCAGCAGATGTTGGCTATTTGATCTCTGGTTCCTCTGCCTTTTCTAAAACCAGCTTGAACATCAGGAATTTCACAGTTCACATATTGCTGAAGCCTGGCTTGGAGAATTTTAAGCATTACCTTACTAGTGTGTGAGATGAGTGCAATTGTGCGGTAGTTTGAGCATTCTTTGGCATTGCCTTTCTTTGGGATTGGAATGAAGAGTGGCAGAAAGTGAAGAGGAACTCAAAAGCCTCTTGATGAAAGTGAAAGTGGAGAGTGAAAAGTTGGCTTAAAGCTCAACATTCAGAAAACGAAGATCATGGCATCTGGTCCCATCACTTCATGGGAAATAGATGGGGAAATAGTGGAAACAGTGTCAGACTTTATTTTTCTGGGCTCCAAAATCACTGCAGATGGTGACTGCAGCCATGAAATTAAAAGACGCTTACTCCTTGGAAGGAAAGTTATGACCAACCTAGATAGCATATTCAAAAGCATAGATATTACTTTGCCAACAAAGGTCCGTCTAGTCAAGGCTATGGTTTTTCCTGTGGTCATGTATGGATGTGAGAGTTGGACTGTGAAGAAAGCTGAGTGCCGAAGAATTGGTGCTTTTGAACTGTGGTGTTGGAGAAGACTCTTGAGAGTCCCTTGGACTGCAAGGAGATCCAACCAGTCCATCCTAAAGGAGATTAGTCCTGGTGTTCATTGGAGGGACTGATGCTGAAGCTGAAACTCCAATACTTTGGCTACCTCATGCAAAGAGTTGACTCATTGGAAAAGACCCTGATTCTGGGAGGGATTGGGGGCAGGAGGAGAAGGGGACAACAGAGGATGAGATGGCTGGATGGCATCACTGACTCGATGGACGTGAGTCTGAGTGAACTCCGGGAGTTGTTGATGGACAGGGAGGCCTGGCGTGCTGCAATTCATGGGGTCACAAAGAGTCGGACATGACTGAGTGGCTGAACTGAACTGAAAAGACAAGGAAGGGGAAAGCCCGTGAAAATAGAACAAAGGAAGGTCAAAGGAAGGTCCAAGGACCGGAATGAGGACTTCAGGTAGAACAAACAGCACCCTTGGCTGGCCCAATTTGCATAGGAAGGGCCCAGGACAAGGAAAAGATGTATAAAAGGAGGAGCCAAAGTGCTCTCTCTTTCTCTCTCTCCTGAATGCTGGGCGCTCTTCGTGTCTTTGGGTCGACATGCCCTCACGCCATTTTCTAAATAAAATAGAGCTGTAACATTGATTTGTCTGAGAGCTATAACACGGTTTGTCCAAGACCCGAGAGCTGTGATGCACCAAAGGCTTTAATGTCCATCACTCCAAATCTTTGTTGTGACGAGACAGAACCGAGGAGCATACACTCGCCTGACAAACCCATGTGCTGGGGCTCAAACCAGCCAAAACTCTGCTTGGGACTTGAACCCACGTGGCTGGGACCCAAACCCAACCAAAACCCACAGTACCATCACAGAAAGAATTCAGTGAGAGACAAAGTGATAGGTAAGAAGTGGATTTATTCAGATTCAGAGAGAAGTACACTCCACAGATAGAGTATGGGCCATTGCAGAGGGTGAGTGCAGTTGCGAGTGTGGCATGGCTAGTTTTTATGCTGCTGCTGCTAAGGCGCTTCAGTCATGTCTGACTCTGTGCGACCCCATAAACGGCAGCCCACCAGGCTCCCCCGTCCCTGGGATTCTCCAGGCAAGAACACCGGAGTGGAATGCCATTTCCTTCTCCAATGCATGAAAGTGAAAAATGAAAGTGAAGTCGTTCAGTCATGTCCGACTCTTCTCTACCCCGTGGACTGCAGCCTACCAGGCTCCTCTGTCCATAGGATTTTCCAAGCAAGAGTACTGGAGTGGGGTGCCATCGCCTTCTCTGGTTAGTTTTTATAAGGCTGGGTAATCTCATGTGCTAATGAGTGGGAGAATGATTCCAACTAGTTTTGGGAAGGGGTGAAGATTTCCAGGATTTGGGCCACTGCCCAAATCTATTGCCAGTGCCTTGGAACTCTCATGGCACCACTGGGTGGGTCATTTCACTTGCTGATTAGGATCAAGGTCTAGTCTTGTCTGCCATCTTGGTCCCATTTGATTCTAATTGGTTTATGTTGTGTCCTTGGGCTATGCCATTCTTTCAAAAGTTGTGCCCTTCCTCTTTCCCTCCTGTTAAATTACTAGGTAGGAACTTCCCCAGTGGTTCAGTGGTTAAGAATCTGCCCACCAGTGCAGGAGACACAAGAGAGTCATGCAAAGGAAATGGCAACCCACTCCAGTGTTCTTGCCTGGGAAATCCCATGGACAGGGGAACCTGGCAGGCTACAGTCCATGGGGTCACAAAAAGTCAGATACAACTGAGTGACTAAACAAGAACAGAGACTTCTCTAGTGGTCCAGTGGCTAAGACTTCACGCTTTCAATGCAGGGGGCCTGGGTTCAGTCCCTGGTCAGGGAACTGTATCCTACAACAGTTCAGTTCAGTTCAGTCACTCAGTCATATCCTACTCTCCGCGACCCCATGGAGTGCAGCACGCCAGGCCTCCCTGTCCATCACCAACTCCCAGAGTCTATCTACATGCCACAGTTAAATACCCAACGTGTCACAACTAAGACCCAGTGCTCCTAAATAAAAAATAAAATTTTTAAAGAAAGATCAGTCCTTAAAAAAAAAAAAAAGAAAGAAATGTTACTGGGTAGCTCATCAGAGGAGGATGGCTAAAGATCTAGCCTTGCAAAGGCAGGAAGCCCAGCCACATTCACTCTAGAGTAATATGTTAAATGCACTCTTGCTACTGGGGCCTTCAAATTGCTACATCTACTCCCGCCATCACAAATCCCAAGATACAGAAGGTTATGAACAGACAGTAAGGTTTCCTCTGGACATAGGCAAGGACAGGACAGTGGGGGCTTTAAAGCCACATTTTGAGACAGTCACTTAGACCCATTCCTCCAAAACCCATTTCTCAAATATTTCCTCATGCCGGGCATTAAAAAGAAACAAAAATAAATGACATGGATCCTGTCTCAAGAAACTTAAAATCTATACTAATGTTTCTGAAGATGAGAATTTGTAAAAATTATCTGGGGTGCTAGTTAAAAATATCCCTCCCCCAGAGATTCTGAATCATTCAGGCTGGTGTGGAGCTACATGATACTGTCGACTAAATAAGATGCCCAATTTGAGAGTTGTGAGTTAAGTTTTATTTGGAGCAAAATGGAGGCAACAACCTCAGATAGCTGAGATACTGCTTCAAAGAGGCAGTGAGGCAAGGTCAATATATAAGGTTTTGGTGAAGGGGGAATTCAATACAATACCATTAAAGCACTCATTTAACAGAAGATTTTCTGCTAGTCAGGAGGATCTAATGTCACCAGGAAGGGATTTAGTGCTTTTCTAGATATGAGGAGATGCAAGGATGGGGATCGTAAAGTCAGTTCCTAAAAATATCCAACTATCTAAAGACCTGTCCCACCGGATTCCCTGGAGCACAGAGTGTCTCACTCCACCTTGAACCCCCTCAGGGGAACAGCTGCAGCACAAGGTTCAGTCTCCTCTGAGGCAGGTGGCAAATGCCCTTGTTGTTCAGTCACTGGCAATGCTCTTGGCAAGTGGCCATTTGTGGTTGACAATACACACTTTCTTACACGCTAGTAAAGTAATGCTCAAAATCCTCCAAGCCAGGTTTCAGCAATAAGTGAACCATGAAATTCCAGATGTTCAAGCTAGTTTTAGAAAAGGCAGAGGAACCAGAGATCAAATTGCCAACATCCGATGGAACATGGGAAAAGGAAGAGGGTTCCAGAAAAACATCTATTTCTACTTTATTGACTATGCCAAAGCCTTTGACTGTGTGGATCACAATAAACTGTGGAAAATTCTGAAAGGGATGGGAATACCAGACCACCTGTCCTGCCTCTTGAGAAACCTATATGCAGGTCAGGAAGCAACAGCTAGAACTGGACATGGAACAACAGACTGGTTCCAAATAGGAAAAGGAGTACGTCAAGGCTGTATATTGTCACCCTGTTTATTTAACTTCTATGCAGAGTACATCATGAGAAACGCTGGACTGGAAGAAGCACAAGCTGGAATCAAGATTTCTGGGAGAAATATCAATAACCTCAGATATGCAGATGACACCACCCTTATGGCAGAAAGTGAAAAGGAACTAAAAAGCCTGTTGATGAAAGTGAAAGAGGAGAGTGAAAAAGTTGGCTTAAAGCTCAACATTCAGAAAACTAAGATCATGGCATCTGGTCCCATCACTTCATGGGAAATAGATGGGGAAACAGTGGAAACAGTGTCAGACTTTATTTTTCTGGGCTCCAAAATCACTGCAGATGGTGATTGCAGCCATGAAATTAAAAGATTCTTACTCCTTGGAAGAAAAGTTATGACCAACCTAGAAAGCATATTGAAAAGCAGAGACATTACTTTGCCAACAAAGATCCGTCTAGTCAAGGCTATGGTTCTTCCAGTGCTCATGTATGGATGTGAGAGCTGGACTATAAAGAAAGCTGAGCGTCAAAGAATTGATGCTTTTGGAATGTGGTGTTGGAGAAGAGTCTTGAGAGTCCCTTGGACTGCAAGGAGATCCAACCAGTCCATCCTAAAGGAGATCAGTCTTGGGTGTTCTTTGGAAGGAATGATGCTAGAGCTGAAACTCCAGTACTTTGGCCGCCTCATGTGAAGAGTTGACTCATTGGAAAAGACTCTAATTCTGGGAGGGATTGGGGGCAGGAGGAGAAGGGGACGACAGAGGATGAGATGGCTGGATGGCATCACTGACTTGATGGATGCAGTTTGAGTGAACTCAGGGAGTTAGTAATGGACAAGGAGGCCTGGCCTGGTGTGCTGCAATTCATGGAGTTGCAAAGAGTTGGACACCTGTGAGCGACTGAACTGAACTGAACTGATACATACTTTTGCTATTGAGTAAAATTTGTGTGCCCAACACACAGTGAAGCCAAATAAATCACTGGTGGTTGGAGCAGAGGAAGGTTTATTGCAGGGCCAAGCAAGGAGGTGGGTAACTTGTGCTCAAAAACTCCAATCTCCCCTATTATTTGGGGAGGTAAGTTTCTTTAGGCAAAATCTGGGGTGAAGGCTGCAGGATGTGTGACTTTCTTCTGATTGGTTGGTGGTGAGGTAACAGGGTGATGCTGGAGGAATCTTGTGCTCATTCTGAAGTTACCACCCAACACCTGGGTGAAGGCCTTAGTTCTGCAGAAGAATTTAAAGATTCTGTTATGTATATTCCTTTAGGAGGAACTCAATAGACATGAGTTTGAGTAGGCTCCGGGAGTTGGTGATAGACAGGGAAGCCTGGTGTGCTGCAGTCCATGGGGTTGCAAAGTGTCAGACATGACTGAGTGACTGAACTGAACTGAACTGAACTGAACTTGAGGAGAAACTAAGACCCTGCCCCAAGGCTGCACTAGTGTTTCTTGACTTCTCCTCCCTTGTTTCTCTATTCCCTCCCTTCCTTGATTAGCACTCATTGAACAAAAGGTTTTCTGCTAGTCGGGAGGATCTGATATCACCATGAAGGGATTTAGTGATTTTCTAGATATGATGGACTGCAAGAATATCCAGCCAGTCCATCCTAAAGGAAATTAGTCGTGAATATTCATTGGAAGGACTGATGCTGAAGCTGAAACTCCAATACTTTGGCCACCTGATGCAAAGAACGGACTCATTTGAAAAGACCCTGATGCTGGGAAAGATTGAAGGTGGGAGGGGAGAGGATGAGATGGTTGGATGGCATCACCGACTCAATGGACATGGGTTTGAGTAAACTCTGGGAGTTGGTGATGGACAAGGAGGCCTGGCATGCTGCAGTCCATGGGGTCACAAAGAGTCAGACATCACTGAGCAACTGAACTGAACTAAACTGAATAATAACTTTGTCACTGAGTTCAAACTCACTCTGCTCACCACACAACAGCCAATAAAACCAGAGAATAGGTATTGAGGCAAAGAAAACAACTTTATTTGGGAAGCCAACTGACTGAGAAGATCACAGACTAATGTCTCAAAATAACCATCTTTTTGATTTATTTTTGTCTGTGCTGGGTCTTTGTTGCTTCATGGGCTTTCTCTAGTTACGGCAGCAGGTTTCTCATTGTGGTGATTTCTCTTGTTGCAGAGTATGGGCTCTAGAGCACATGGGCTCAGTAGTTACAGTGTGTGGGCTCAGTTTTTGCAGCTTGTGGGCTCAGTAGCTGTGGCTTCCAGGCTCTAGAGCGCAGGGTCAGTAGTTGTGGTTCATGGGCTTAGTTGCTCCTTGGCATGTGGGATCTTTCCAGCCCAGGGATCAAATTCATGTCTCCTGCACTGGCAGGCAGATTCTTTGCCAATGAGCCACAAGGGAAACCCATCAAAATAACCCATCTTATCGGGGTCTGAATGCCAGTTTCTTTTATAGAACAAAGAGGGAGAGGAGATGAGGAAGCAAAGTAAAATGGCCATTCATCTTGCAAAATAGGAGTGTGAGCATGTGAAATTCGCTTAGTCGTGTCTGACTCTTTGTGACCCCATGGACTATACAGTCTGTGGACTTCTCCAGGCAAGAATACTGAAGTAGGTAGCCTTTCCCTTCTCCAGGGAATCTTCCCAACCCAGGGATAGAACCCAGGTTTCTCGTAATGCAGGTGTATTCTTTACCAGCTGAGTCACAAGGGAAGCCCCCAAATCTCCTTCCTTTTGTTCAGTGAAAGTGAAAATCACTCAGTCGTGTCCAACCCTTTGCGACCTCATGGACTGCAGCCTACTAGTCTCCTCTGTCCATGGAATTCTCCAGGCCAGAATACTGGAGTGGGTAGCCATTCCCTCTCCAGGGGATCTTCCCAATCCAGGGATAGAACCCAGGTCTCCTGCATTGCAGGCAGATCTTTACCAGCTGAGCCACCAGGGAAGCCCAAGAATACTGGAGCAGGGAGCATATCCCTTCTCCAGGGGATCTTCCTGATGCAGGCAGGGATCAAACTGGGGTTTCCTGCATTGCAGGCAGATTCTTTACCAACTGAGCTATCAGGAAAGTCAGAAAATAGGAGGGATGTGTTAATTTCTTCTTTTCTGCAGCCATTCACAAGCGGGTGGTGTCAGATTGTCTCTAACAAAGACACTTTAGTCTAACAGTCAAGTAGAGGGGCAAGGTTCCCTGGGGCAGGCCATTATGTATGATTAAAACCACAAAAGCAATGAAAAGCAAAGGTTAAACTCAGAGAAACAGATCCAACATGGAGTCAGAATTGGCTTTTCCCTGTAGCATACCTGGACTTAAAGTCCAGAACTGGTTTTGACTTTTCATCTAAATTGCAAGAAAAGGCAAAATAAATCTCTCTGTGAAGTTGACCTGTCAATTTGTAATATAAATAGCCCCATTCCTGTCTATTGTGAAACATCAAATCCTGCTAGTAGTCCTGGATAGAAGGGCCCTGGGTTTGATAGCTTTGGCAAATGCTGTCATTGATCTATCCTGGGCTCAGAGCTTAAGGGCTTAAGGCTTGGAACTTCCTGGCATCCCAGTGGTTAGGATTCCATGCTTCTAACGCAGCGGGTGTGGGTTTGATCCCTGGTTGGGGAACTAAGCTCTCACATGCCTGCCAAAATAAAAAGGTGGAGGGCGGGGTGCTTAAGGCTCATTTGTACCCTGAAGAAGCAAAGAGTTTGTATGTGTGTGTGGAAAAGAAAGCATCTTTAACATTTTGGAAAAGCTATTAAAAAAAAAATCCAGGTCCAATGTAATAGACAAGAGGCAGCACATTAACAGGATCCTGGGATGAATACAGAACAAACTCCCAGTGTCCAGAACACCAGCTACTCTGAAATGATGTATGATGCTCAAGCTTGAAAGAGTCTCTCAGGTGTAAACCACTCTTACATTCCTGGGGGCAGAGCAAGTCCAAACATTCAGAGGGCTATCCAATTATATTTTGCCTCCTATAACAGAATTGAAAAGGAAAACAATGGCAGAGTGTATGTGCCTGCTTTCAGATAAAGAGTAACAGAAAACCCAGCTCAGAGGTCCTCCCAAACAAGGACACATATTTAATCAGGAGAAGGAGAAGTTCCAGGATAGAACAGGTTTCAGATTACTGGCTATGATGTCAGTAAGGGCCCTTATCTTTTCAGATCCCTGCCTTGTGATCTACTTGACATCGTCTTGAAGCTGGTTCTTCTCCTCCTGGGTGTAAAGTGGATCCCAATAATGACAGGAGCTTCTGTCTCAAGAGGGAGGAAAGACTTTCCTGGACATCACAAGCAATTTCCCTTCAAGGCTCTGTAGCCAGAACTTGGTCACATGTCCCTCCCTAAACTGATTCCTAACAAAAGGGAATACAATATCATTATCTAGCCCAGGGCAAGGGTCCCCTATGATCCTGGGCTGGGAGTGGAAGCATGCAGACTTGATCAGAGTCAGGGCTGTGTTAAGAGGAATAAAGGAGAAATGCTGAATCAGCCACCAACAACGTCCCTACCTAGAAGCAGAGCCTTTGATAAGTAGGACCATGAAGTGGCTGCATTAAAAATAGAAAGAGGCTGAGGACCCTTCCCAAGAGCAGAGTCCAAGAATCCTAGATAATTCCTTATCCTCAATCCATTTGCTCATCAAATATTAGCTGAGGAGCTGTGTGTGTGCAGAAGAGAATGAAAATGGTTCTGCACCAAGGGCCTGAGTGGACTCTTGCCTAAGACTAAAAAATGAATTATCCAAGGAGACACATGTGCTGGCAAAGCATTTATTGGGAAGGAGAGCAGGAAGGTAAGGGGACCCAGGAGGACTGCTCTGCCACGTGACTTAGTCTCGGGTTTTATGGTGATGGGGTTAGCTTCCAGACTGTGTCTAGCCCATCATTCTGACTCATGTCCTTCCTTGTGATGCAAATGTCGCTCAGTCAAGATGGATTCCAGCAAGGAAGATTCTAGGAGGTTGACAGGACAAATGGACTGGCGTCTCTTCTCTCTTTTTGACCTTTCCTGAATTCTTCCCATTGGTGGTAGCTTATTAGTTCCTCGTTCCTTACCTGGATCTCCTGTTGTAAGATAACTCATGCAAATGGTTACTATCATGCCTGGCCAGAATGGCCAGTTTCAGACAGTGGTTGCCCTAAGAGTTCTCTGGCCCCCAGAGCATGTCCACTAGGTGCTCCTGGATTTTACTTGGGTTCACCTTAAAGGGCACAGGCAAGAGATTACATATGAAAAAGCAGAGACATCACTTTGATGACAATGGTCTGTATAGTCAAGGCTATGGTTTTTCTAGTAGTCATATATGCATGTGATAGTTGGACCATAAAAAAAATTGAGTGCTGAAGAACTGATGCTCTCAAACTGTGGTGCTGGAGAAGACTCTTAAGAGGTCTTTGGACAGCAAAGAGATCAAACCAGTCAGTCCTAAAGGAAATCAACCCTGAGTATTCATTGGAAGGACTGATGCTGAAGCTGAAGCTCCAATACTTTGGCCACCTGATGCAAAGAGTTGACTCATTAGAAAAGACCCCAGTGCTGGGAAAGATTGAGGGCAGGAGGAGAAGGGGACGACAGAGGATGAGATGGTTGGATGGCATCACCGACTCGACGGACAGGAGTTTGAGCAAACTCCGAGAGATGAAGGACAGGAAAGGACAGGGAAGCCTGGCGTGCTGCAGTCCATGGGGTCGCAAAGAGTTGGACACAACTGAACAACAACAAAGGTTACAGAGGGGGAGAACAGAGAGCTGGAGATAATGCTCCTCCAGCCTCCTCCTCACCTCCCTGTAGGTCGGCAGCGGTTACATTCCTTTACTAAGAGTCATGGCTTCCCTTGGGCTGCCCTCCCCTATGGCTGGCTCCCAGTAGCTGTTCACTAAGCTGTGACAGCAGCGTCCCAGCACCTCTAGCCCTGGCTGCTCCGTCATCTCTTGTTGGTTTCCCTAAACACTGTCAACAAGCGCCCTTCATTAAACTCTTCCAAGTAGCCCATCTTCTTCCTGCCAAGACCATGACTGACAGCTGAAGTTAGCCAATGACTCTTTAAAAACCTCCTTTGTCTGCTATTTTCTCACTTCTTGGTTCTAAATGTCTTATTTCCTCACCTTCATTGTGTCCCATTAATAATAAATTTCCAATAAGACCTGTAAATTGTAAGTAATTCTTTTACCTCTGCCCCGAGGAACTAGTTTATCTTTCAAACTCTTGGAACCACACAAGTGACAAAAGAAAAAAAGAGATAAAAGAAAAAAAGAGATAAAAACTGGATTTTATCAAAGTTAAAGTCTTCTGTGCTGCAAAGAGAATCATTGAGAAAGTGGAAAGACAACCCACAGAATGGGAGAAAACGTTTGTGAGTCATATATCTGATAAGAAACTTGGATCCAGAATATATAAAGAATTCTTACAACTCCTTAAGAAGAGCTAATAACCCAATTTTTAAAACATATGGACAAAGCATATGATAAACATTTCTCTAAAGACAGACATAATCACTAAGAAGAACATGAAGAAATAATCAAATTATTAGCCTTTGGGATCTGCAAATTAAAGCCACAATGAGATACCGCTCTACACCCACTAGGATGGCAATAACAACAAGTATTGGCGAAGATGTGGAGAAACCGGAACCCTCATGAACTGCTGGTGGGAATGTAGAATGGGGCTCTAGCTACCTTGACACTTCCTCAAACCATTAGACATAATGTGAGCATGCTGCTGCTGCTAAGTCACTTCAGTCGTGTCCGACTCTGTGCGACCCCATAGATGGCAGCCCACCAGGCTCCCCTGTCCTTGGGATTCTCCAGGTAAGAACACTGGAGTGGGTTGCCATTTCCTTCTCCAATGCATGAAAGTGAAAAATGATATGACCCAGCAATTCTACTTATTGGTACATATTCAAGAGAAATGAAAGTATGTGTCCGCACAAAATGTTGCACATGAATGTTCATAGCAGCATTATTCATAATAATCAAAAAAGTGGAAACAACACAAGTGTCCACCAAACAATAAATGAATGGATAAAATGTGTTATGTCCATATAATGAACTATTATCGAACACAAAAAGGAATGGAGTGCTGATACTGAATGAATGCTGTAAATGAATGAACAGTGCTGTAAGTGAATGAACCTTGAAAACTTTATGCTCAGTAAAAAAGGATCCAGTCCCAAAAGATCACATACCATGTGATTTCCTTTATATGAAATGTCCGAAATAGACAGATCCATAGATATAGAAAGTAGATTAGTGGTGGTCTAGGGAGACTGGGGAGGAGAAGCAGGAGAGATTGCTGATGGGGACAGGGCTTCTTAAGCAAATGAAAAATTCCTGAAGTTGACTGCGGTGATGATTGCATGTGTCTGTGGATATAATGTAATCTGTCTGCCAATTACCCAGCTCTTCTAAGTGTCTCTTAGAATCCTGGGAGGAAAGTGAATAATTCATACCTGAACATAAATTCTGTAGGGTCTTAGAACTTACATGCTTAAGAAAACCCTCAGGGATCCTCTGAAATCTTCCCAAAGATTTCACTTGGAGGGCTTGCATTTTCTAGCAAATTATTTCAGATATTTCATTATTCTCTGAATATCTGGCATGAAATAGAACTGATCACAAGCTTTATTTTTTTTATTAAAGTATAATTGATTTGCAATGTTGTGTTACTTTCTGCGATACAGCAAAGTGATTCAGACACACACACACACACACACACACACACATACGGCTTCCTTGGTGGCTCAGTGGTAAAGAATCTGCCTGCCAACACAAGAGACACAGGTTCGATCCCTGGGTTGGGAATATCCCCTGGAGAAGGAAATGGCAACCCACTCCAGTAATCTTGACTGGGAAATCTCATGGACAGAGGAGCCTGGTAGACAACAGTCCATGGGGTCACAAAAGATTCGGACATGACTTGGTGACTAAACAGCAACAACAAAATATATATATTATTTTTTTATATTCCTTTCCATTGTGGTTTATCACAGGATACGGAATAGAGTTCCATTTGCTATTCAGTAGGACCTTGCTGTTTATCCATTCTATATATACCAGTTTGAATCTGCTAAGCCCAGACTCCTAGTCCATCCTTCCCTCACCACCCTCCCCCTTGGCAACTAAAAGTCTCTTCTCTATGTCTGTGAGTCTGTTTACTTTGTAGTTAGGTTTATTTGGATCACAAGCTTTTCTGCCATAGTGTTTTATATGAGGATAAAAGAAAACACCTTTTACCAACCTCCCAGGGCACCTCATTAAAATCCTTCCCTTCTTCTCTACTATATTTATAACTAATGTTATTAAAAGGATGTATAGCAACTTTAACAAAAGAGGAACTCAATAATGAAGAGTTATATATCTAAATTTGTTTATGCAGATGCTGTTCCCAACCTACCTTTGTGCTGTAGAAAGAGGACACTACAGAAAGCCAGGGGCCTTGGGGCCTTGCGGAAATCACTCAGCACATATAGATGCCTCCATCAAATTAGAGCTTCCAACTAGCGTATCTCTGGGGAATTCCCAACTCAGAAAAACAATCCACCAACTTGAGCATTCATAGCACCTACCTTAACCTACCTAAAATTTTAAAGTACTCATAGTGATAATAAAGCAATGAGATTGCTCTAGAATAATTGTTGCCTACATCACTCTAAATCTTTGAGATCCCATGGAATCTTTTCATGGAAAATTCTAAAGTTCTAAGCAAATAGGCTTAATGCATTAATAAACATTTAGATGAAGTAAGTGAAACAGATTTTCTTTGATTCTAATGGGAGCTGGCAGAGATGCTGTTTTAAACAGTGTTATTTATGTTCTGGGAAAAAGCTAAATCTGTCTGAGATGGCCTAAGTCCTTGTAACCCACACGTTGCTAAGTGGACTTGAAGTATGTAAGCTCCAGATCCCTGCCTAGTATTCATAAGAATTTTGCAGAATTGAAGAGTCACATCTCAAAATATTTGTGGATTGTAGAATATCCTCTTGCAAGAAAAAAGAGAAATAGCTAGAATTAGGGAAATTAACGATTTGTGAAAACTTGACAATCTGAAGTCTGACTTTGAACAGTAACACAGAAGCAAGAACTGTCTAATCACGGCCCTGATTCCATTCAACAGGAGTCAATGTGGCAGATGTGCACTGGTGTGGACTTGTGAGAGCACCACGGAATGATGAGGGATCAGGCATTAAGGGAGAGAAGGCCCCAAGGATCAGGGCAGGGATATTTCTCTGACCACCATTTGCTAAGTGTGTCCCAAGTGATGGTGTTACTGAATCAAACTTGGGTTCACTCACCTACACACAGTAAAGCCAATCTACTCACAGCAGATTATGGTGAAGGACAGTGCAGCATTTATAGGTAGGTGCCAGACAAGGAGTCTGGGATAGCTAATGCTCGAAAACATCTGAACTCTGCAGTGGGTTTCATGGAGGCATTTTAAAGGCAAGGTGAGGGAGGGAAGTCACAGGGTATATAATCGGCTTGTGCACAGTTCTCTGATTGCTCAGTGGTGGAGTAACAGGATGGTAACAGGGGTTAACATTATCAGTCTCCAGACTATAGTAGATCTGGTGGATATGTGCTCGTGATCATCAAACAATTAACTTTTTCCATTTGGTGTGGGGGTTTTAGCTTCTGTAAAACAACTAAGGAAATGTGCTGGATAACAGATACCGTTATCTAGGTACTTCAGGTAGGAACTAAAGATTCTGTGACTGCCATATGGCCGACTGACTTGAAACTCTTACTAGTTCTCCTGGCCCAACTGCTATCTTTGTCCTACATGCTCACGTCCTTTCAATCATGAATTCATCTTTTTATGTTTATAAAATCAAACTTGGGTTCACTTACCCACACACAGTAAAGCCAATCTATGACTCCAGTGGTGTGGTAAAGGAAAGTACAGCCAAAACAGTAATACCCTCTGTTTACTCTTTTTTTTTAAGATTATTTGTATTTGGCTGTGGTGGGTCTTCACTGCTGCATGCAGCTTTCTCTAGTTACAACGAGCAGGGGCTAGTCTTCATTGTCCGGTGCAGACTTCTCATTGCGCTGGCTTCTCCTGTTGTGGAGCACAGACTCGGGCAAATCAGTTTCAGTAGCTGCAGCGCTTAGGCTCAATAGGTGAGGCTTGCAGGCTCTAGAGCACTGGTTCGGTAGTTGTGGCGTAGGGATTTTGTTACTCCGTGGCCTGTAGAATCTTCCTGGACCAGGGATTGAACCAGCGTCTCTTGCATTGCAAGGCAGGTTCTAATCACCAGGGAAGCCCTGTTTATTCTTTAAATTGTTCTTTCCTAACAGTGTCCAGGATTTGATCTTTGTTCAGAAGCCATTTTCTTTCTTTTAGTTCAATCATGAATTCTTGAGCCATCCTTTTGTGACTCAGAAGAGACCTGAGAGATGACAACAAACAAGAGGCAGGCCAAGGGCAAGGAGGCAGTGGTCTCTCCCAGGAAGGCTCCGTGGAGTCCTCTTCGGTTATAAAGGCGCCTGGGGGTTTCCACACTGTATTTCATTTGCATGTTACTCACAATACCTGGTGTGTCTGAGCTAACTTCAGTAAAACATGCTGTATAGCCATCCTGCCATAATGAGAGCCTTGGGGTCCTTTAAGGTTGTGGGGTTAGATCTATTAGAGTTTTAGGATGGACCAAACTAGATTAAAGCAAAACCAGAGTCAGGAGGAGAATTTTCTAGAAATTTGTTCACAGGCAAAAAGAACAAAAAAATTGTGTTATCATGTACCAGGACTAGAGTGGTAATGAGGGGGAAATTGACAAATTCAAGGACCCTGAAGATATTCAGTAGGAGTTGCTTTGTGACCAGTTGGACATGGAGGTGAGAGCAGAAGAATCTAGGATCTCTCCAAGATGTTGTGAGAATGCTGATACCCTTAACCAAAGAGGAAAATAAAGACACAGGACCAGTTTTCCAGAGGGAGAAAGTTAATTCCACTTTGAACGTGTTGATGAGCAAGATGCTTTGGTCTGTGGGTTTCTCCCGTTCAGTTTTTGCCACATTGTAATATACAATGTTACAGCCATTGTTGTAAACAAAGATGTTCTGATATTTAACCTGTGAACTTTGGTTCTGCCACTCAGTATTCTATACCTCAGCAGTTCCATGATTTCTCATCACTATTGGACTATGTGGACCTTTATATCTTAAAATGAAATAGGCACTTTTGAGGTTTGTATATTCAAAAGAAAACTCATCTCAGTCATTCGGCGGTCGCGTGCCGATCACCTATTATGTTGAAAGGTATTATCCAGGAGACATGATCACACAGAGAGTCCTGCCCGCAAGGAGTTTTGCTGTTTCTGTTGATTTAGGGCCGCACCATGCAGCGTGTAGAATCTTAGTTCACTGAACAGGAGTTGAATTTGTACCCGCTGCATTGGAAGCACAGAGTCTTAACCACTGGACCACGGGGCAAGCCCCCTGCCCACAGAGTTAACAAGCTGAGAGGCATTTGGGGTAAACTCCAGACTCGTAGGAAAAGGTGGCTTTTCTAACTATACACCACCTCCCTCGTTTACCCATCAGCCTGTCAACTACAAAGTAGGTCAAATGAGCGCAGTATATTCAGTGACATTAATGAATATTGTGCTTCTTGGGTCCTGACATTCCACAGCCTGATTACTCTCCCCAAGCCTGCTGCTACATGCCCAGAGGGCAGAAAGGAGGGCTGGGCAGAGCTGTGCAGACCGGCTGAGCAAGCAGCATCAAGCCCAGGCTAGGAAACAGATGGAAAGAGGGATAGGAGAAGAGATTAACTCAGCACCAGCAAGCCAGCACCCCCACCACTTGGGAGACCACCCATGATGAAGCTGTACTCAAAAGGAGAACAGACTGTATCACTCCCATTCGTGTAAAATGGAACGGTGGATCTATTTGTACACACATAGAAAATGCATGGACGGATACACAGGGAACTCTTAACCTCTGGGAACCAGAGATGATTCCTGCGGAGAGAGGCTGCCATCAGAGTGGGAAAGAGACTTCCTTTCTCTGGATCCCCCTTGGTTCTATTTGAATTCTTAACAGGATGAGGTCTCACTTCTTCAGTGAAACATAAAATGAATGCAGCATTCACAAAAGTTTTTAAATCAGTAAATTCATAGAATTGCCGTCAGTCAGTCCAGTCGCTCACTGGTGTCCGACTCTTGGCGACCCCATGGACTGCAGCACGCCAGGCCTCCCTGTCCATCACCAACTCCGGGAGTTTACTCTAACTCATGTCCATTGAGTCAGTGATGCCATCCAGCCATCTCATCCTCTGTCATCCCCTTCTCCTCCCGCCTTCAATCTTTCCCAGCATCAGGGTCTTTTCCAATGAGTCAGTTCTTTGCATCAGGTGGCCAAAGTATTGGAGTTTCAGCTTCAGCATCAGTCCTTCCAATGAATACTCAGGACTGATTTCCTTTAGGATGGACTGGTTGGATCTCCTTGCAGTCCAAGTCATAGGACCCAGCAACTCCACTCCAAGGTACACACCTGAAAGAACTGCAAGCAAGAACTCACAGGCTTGTACACACACATTCACACCAGCACTAGTCACAATAGCCAGAAGGTGAAAATAGCCCAATGTTCATCAACAGATAAACGATAAATGAATGTGATCTATACATACGGTGGAATATTACTCGGCCATAGAAAGGAAGGAAGCACTGACACAGGCTACAATGCAGATGTGCCTCAGAACCGTGTGCTAAGGGAAAGAAGGGAGTCACAGCAGGTCTTATATTGTATGAATCCATGAATGTGAAAATGCAAAAGATGTAAATCCAGAGAGACTGAAGCAGATTGGTGGTTGGGGAGAAGGGAGAGAAGTATAGAGTATCAGCTGTTTAACGCGTGTGAGTTGCCTTTTGGGGGTGATGGAGACGTTTTGGAACTGAATAGAAGTGGGGGTTATAAATGTACTAAATACTTCTGAGTTGGTCATTTAAAATGGGTTAACTTTTATGTTATGTGGATGTCCCCTCAGTAAAAAGATAAATTTTTAAAACTCAGTGAAGGTGGGAGGGGTGAGGATCTAGCAGGAAGGTCACAGGTCACCCTGGCAACAGCAGTGAGACTGTTAGTGGGTCGACTTCCCTGGTGGCTCAGATGATAAAAGCGTCTGCCTACAATGCTGGAGATCCAGGTTCAATCTCTGGGTTGGGAAGATCTCCTGGAGAAGGAAATGGCACCCCACTCCAATATTCTTGCCTGGAAAATCCCATGGACGGAGGAGCCTGGTAGGCTACAGTCCATGGGGTCGCACAGAGTTGGACACGACTGAGCGACTTCACTTTCTTTCTTTCTTTTTACAGGGTATACGGGGTAGGGAGCCCATAAAACTGGCTTGCGTCCCCTGGCCCCATGCTCTCTTTAAAAATAGTTCATTGGAAATAGAGCAGAAAGAGATTAAATCAAAATTCAAAATAATGATCACAAGGCTTATCCATAGCCCCATCACACTAAGAACTAAGTTTTATTTAGCTGCTTCATGAAGGAATCATCAGAATGACAAATAATTCCAATGCAGAGTCAAGAAACAGATGTACCTATAGTCTATTAAAGAAAACAAGACTGACCATAACTCAAGGCACTCTCCGAAGTTTCTGAGTTGCGTGCACCCAGCCTGGCTCCAGCCTCTTTAGACTGGGTGTTAACAAGTTGTCCAGCCCTGGAGAGCCCACTGAAGCTCTCATGGACGCTTATGACACACACTAGGTTTTCGTTTGTTCAGAACTAACACAGCGTTCACAGACTGGGTTCTGAATCACTCCCCTTGACCTTCGTCTTGCCCCTGATTCTACTTACATCTTTTGCAGCTGCTTCACTTTGCTGCTCCTTCTTCCATTTTTGTCCTCACACTGGTGATTAGACTTCATGGTTTCTATTATTTCTCTAGTCATGATCTCCAAGCTTCATTCCTGTGATTTCTGGTTCCCAGCTTGGCCAAACACCCACTCTGGACTTATTTCATTCCTGGAACCCTGTTTGGTAGAGAGAGAAAAAGAAGAAGAAAAAAGTAGGGGAGGAAGGGAGGAAAGAAAAGAGAGAGGAGTGAGACGAAGGACAAGAGAGGAGGAGGGAGGGAGGAATAAAATGGGAAAAATAAAAAGAATTGAAAACTTAGGGGCATTTTTTCACAACTTTGGTGTAGGGGAAAACGTTCTAACTATGACACAAAATCCAGACATCATAAAATAAAAGATTTATAAATTCATCTTTAAAAAAAACATTTTAACATAAAAAATAAACTTCAAAACACAGACAAGAAATGAAGGAAAACATTTTCTACTATATCACAGACCAAGGGCTAAACGTGTAAATATATAAAGAGCTACTACAAAATAATTTTTTAATCAATAACTCAATAAAAGATTTGGCAAAGTATAGGAACGTATCCTAGCGGGACCCTATGGGGCCTTCCTGGGACACACCCCCGCCTTAATACCCTCTGCTCTAGCTCCTGTCGGAAGTACCCAGATGACAGTATCTGATGCACATTTCCTGAGTTGTTTTTACAGATGCTAACTGCTGCTGCTGATGCTAAGTCACTTCAGTCGTGTCCAACTCTGTGCAACCCCATAGACAGCAGCCCACCAGGCTCCCCCATCCCTGGGATTCTCCAAGCAAGAACAGTGGAGTGGGTTGCCATTTCCTTCTCCAATGCATGAAAGTGAAAAGTGAAAGTGAAGTCGCTGAGTCGTGCCTGACCCTCAGCGACCCCATGGACTGCAGCCTTCCAGGCTCCGCCGTCCATGGGATTTTCCAGGCAAGAGTACTGGAGTGGGGTGCCATTGCCTTCTCCAATACACACACTGCTATATACGAAATAAACAAGGACCTACTGTATAGCACAGGGAACTACATTCAACACTTTATAATGAACCATAATGAAAAAGAATATATACATGCATGTGTATAACTGAATCACTTTGCTATACACCTGAAACTACCACAACATTATAAATCAACTATACTTCAATTAAAACCCACACCACATCCTCAGGTTTTAAACAGCTGCCTGGTACCAGCGTTTATTAACGAGTCTACTGCATGCACCCTCAGTTGCTTTTATGGTGTCCCACTCTTTGTGATCCCAGGGGCTGTAGCCCACCAGGCTCCTTGTCCATGAGGATTTTCCAGGCAAGAATACTGGAGCGGGTTGCCATGCACTCCTCCAGGAGATCTTCCCAACCCAGAGATCAAACCTCCATCTCTTATGTCTCCTGCATTGGCAGGTGGGTTCTTTACCACTAGCGCCACCTAGGAAATTCAACCAGTCTATTGAAGTGAAAAGTGAAAGTCTCTCAGTGTGTCCGGCTCTTTGAGACCCCATGGACTATACAGTCCATGGAATTCTCTATGCCAGAATACTGGAGTGGGTAGCCTTTCCCTTCTTCAGGGGATCGTCCCAACCCAGGGATCGAACCCAGGTCTCCCACATTACAGGCAGATTCTTTACCAGCTGAGCCACAAGAGAAGCCCAAGAATACGGGAGTGGGTAGCCTATCCCTTCTCCAGAGGATCTTCCTGACCCAGGAATCAAGTCACCACCAAATAGAAGAAATTAACCATTTGATGACCCTGAGCACATAGCCCTCAGGCTTACCGCTGCCTAAGGATTGATAATGTTAATCCCTGTGACACTCGCTGTTACCTCACCATCAACCAAGTCAGAGCTGTGCACGAGCTGATCACAAACCCCTCCCTCACCTGGCCTCCAAAAATGCTTTGTTGAAACCCATCAGGGAGTTCGGGTTTTTTGAGCACTGGCACCCCACTCCAGTACTCTTGCCTGGAGAATCCCATGGACGGAGGAGCCTGGAAGGCTGCAGTCCATGGGGTCGCTGAGAGCCGGACAAGACTGAGCAGCTTCACTTTCACTTTTCACTTTCATGCATTGGAGGAGGAAATGGCAACCCACTCCAGTGTTCTTGCCTAGAAAATCCCAGGGACAGGGGAGCCTGGTAGGTTGCCATCTGTGGGGTCTCACAGAGTCGGACACAACTGAAGCGACTTAGCAGCAGCAGCAGCTGCTCTGCACTCCATGCTTGGCACCTGCAGTGAACGCTGCACTTTCCTTCCCCACAGCCTGGGGTCAGTAGAGTGGCTTTATGGTGCACGGGTGAAAAGATCCAAGTTCAGTTTGGTAACAGGAACAGGACAGTTTACCAAAAGCAAATGCTGTGGCTTTAAAACATATAAAAGACACACAGCCTTATTCATAAAATGCAAACGCCACTGAAAGCTTCACTGAAATATCACTTTCACGTATCAGTTTGGCTAAAATCAATCAAAGAGCTTGGTAACACACTTTGGTCACTAAGGCCATCCCAAAACAGACCTTCTCATACCTTGCTGGTGGAAAAGTAAATTGGTAAAACCCCCGTGGATGGTGATTTAGTGGTATCTGTCAAAATTAAAAATATTCAAGAAATTCCACTTCTAGGAATTTATCTTATAGTACTCTCACATTAGTATATTATATAATATATTACTATACTATATTAACCCACTCCAGTGTTCTGGCCTGGAGAATCCCAGGGACAGGGGAGCCTGGTGGGCTGCCGTCTCTGGGGTCGCACAGAGTCGGACACGGCTGAAGCGACTTAGCAGCAGCAGCAGCAGCAGCATACTATATTAGTACAGTAAAAAAGGTTATTTGTTCCAATATTGTTTGTCTTAGAATATTCAAAATTTATTAAAGATTTAATTAGTTTTTAAGTAATTAAATAAAATATTTTAAAAGACTTTAAAATTGAAGTATAGTTAATTGATTTGCAATGTTAATTTCTCCTATAAAGTAATTTCAGTTATACATGTGTGCATGCGTGCTCAGTCAGTTCAGCCATATCCAACTCTTTGTGACCCTGTGGACTGCAGCCTGCCAGTCTCCTCTGTCCATGGAATTTTCCAGGCAAGAATACTGGAGTGGGTTGCCATGCCCTCCTCTAGGGGGTCTTCCTGACCCAGGGATCACACCTGTGTCTCCTGGATTGCAGGCAGATTCTTTGCCGCTGAGGCCACCAGGAAAGCCCCAGTTATATATATACATACCCATACATTATTTTTTATATTCTTTTCCATTATGAAGCTTCCCTGATGGCTCAGTTGGTAAAGAGTGTGCCTGCAATGTGGAAGACCCTGGTTTGATCCCTGGGTGGGGAAGATCCCCTGGAGAAGGAAATGGCACCCCGCTCCAGTATTCTTGCCTGGAGAATTCCGTGGACAGAGGAGCCTGCTGGGCTGTAGTCCATGGAGTCACCAAGAGTCGGACAGGACTAAGTGACTAACACTTTCACTTTCACTGTCCATTATGGTTTATCACAGAATATTGAATATAGTTCCCTGTGATATTAAGTAGGACCTTGTTGTTTATCCATTCTCTGTATAATAGTTTGCATTTGCTAATCCCAAACTCCCACTCTGTCCCTCTCCCACCCCCCACCCCTTATTGGAAACCACAAGTCTGTTCTGTTTACCTGTGAGTCTATTGATAGATAAGTTCATTTATCATGTTTTAGATTCCACATGTAAGTGATATCATATTGTCTTTGTCTTTCTCTTTCTGACTTAGTGTGATGATCTCTAGGTCCATCCATGTTGCTGTAACAGCCCTGTTGCACTCCTGTTGTGGCTGAGTAATATTCCATTGTAACTATGCACCACATCTTTATCCATTCCTCGTTGATGCATTTAGGGTGTTTCAATGTCTTGGCTACTGTGAACAGTGCTGCTATGAACACAAGGGGATGTCTAGCTTTTTGACTTACTGTTTTGTCTGGATATATGCCCAGGAGAGGGATTGCTGAATCATAGTTTCTTGAGGAACGTCCATACTGTTTTCCATAGTGACTGCAACAACTTGCATTAATGAAATATTTCAGAAGACTTTTTTTTTTACCTTATTGTGAGAGAATTTGACATGAAATCTATCCACATAACAATTTTTTAAGTGTATAATACATTACTGTTGAGTATAGGAAGATTCTATGTTTTAGATAACAAGTGAAATAAATCCTTAGAAAGACTCACGATTGAAGAGGCAGATGTCAAAATTTGGTGATTTTGTAACTCTGGCCCTGCCTCTGGGCCTGTGGATTTTTTAAAAGCCATCCATCCCTGGGGGGAGAAAAAGAAAAGAAAACCTAGGGGTTATCTGCATTGAGAAGCTCCGTCTCCAAAACCTGAGTCCTTTGACAAACAAGCTCGCTCCTGCAGCCATGCAGAGCTCTCTGGTTTTCACTCCTCTGGTGGAGCTGTTGGTTTATTGACAGATGGTATAGCAGTGAAAATACAGCCAAACGGGACAGAAGTAAAATGAACGAAAAATACCAAATCACTCTCTCCAAAAGAGATTTCCTTTTTACTCTAGTAAATGTGATTCAGGATTTTTAAATAAAAACCACTAAAACAAAATATTTGCAATAGGTGCGCTACATTTGAGGGTTTTAGGAACACAGCAAACCTGGCTATGGCCAGAATGAAAAACACTTTACAGCCTATTTGTAGAAGCTGGTCAGCTCCCTCTTTAGAGAGAGAAAGAAGAAAGACAACACATTTTTACCAGCTCTGTCTTCCTAAATAGCTTTCTAGTATGCAATTAATTAGAAAGCTTTATTTAAATGTAAATTGAGTGGGTCAGTGTGGAGAGGTAAATCGATACCCATCAGATTAAAGATAAGGAAAAGAAACGGAATGACCTACATATTCAGAATGTTTTGAAAGAATGATCGTTTGTCTTTTATGCTCAGTGCTAGAGGAATTGGCTCAAAGTTGCAAAATAACCACTGGGAAACCATAAAACTGCCTGTCTAAAATCTGTTCTTTTCTGTGGTTATTTGGGCTAAGCCAACAGCTCTGCTGTTCCCATCAGCGTGTTGTGAGCCACAAACCTCTAACAGCCCATCACAGGCTGAGGGCAGTCACAAGTGCCCTGGCAGGTAGCTTCTTCACCTGGTCTGGATCCGATGTGAGGACAGGGATCAGCTGATGGGGTGTAACAGTTCCTATGGCGTTTCCTCTAGAGATTGAAAAAAAAAAAAAAATCTGATGTCTGAAAAGAGCCACTTTATCTAAAAAGTTATGAACAAGCATGAAGAGGCTTTCCTGTGTAGGGAGCTGATTTCATCTTGCAAAATGCATTCTCTGGAGGTTTGCTTTTTAAGAAACAACTGTGCTAAATACCATTGTTACGAACCGGGCTTGGGTTGCTCACCCGTGTGCCATAAAGCCAATCTGTTGACACCAGGCTGTGGTGAAGGGAAGTGTGGCATTTACTGTAAGATGCCAATACAAGAATAGGTGCCTCAAGCTCTCAAACCCTGAATTCCCCTGACTTTTTAATGGCAAAATGTGGGGGAGGAGGGCCAGTGTGCATCCCAGGGTATGTGACCAGCTCGTGCACAGTTCTCGATTGGTTGATGGGGAGGTAACAGGATGATGTCATAGGGGATTATGTATCAGTCCTTAGGTGCCAGTAGGTCTGGGGACTCATCGTCATCAAGTAATTAGTTACTTTTCCTTTGGTAGGAGTTTAGCATCTGTGAAACAATTCAGGAAATGTGGGCAGATCCTGTTATCTAGGTCCTTCAAGGGGAGCCAGAGCAGAGGATACTGGGGAGGGGCCTGTCCCAGAAAGACCTCATAGGGTTGTGCTCAGTTATCACATGTCAATAAAATGCTAGAGATGAGCTTTACTAGTTTTAAAATAGCCAGTTTCCAGTCATCCAAAGGCAGGTTTGCTGTAATTCCCGCAAATATTTTTATCAAGTATTTGTCAAAATATTGTGGAATAATATACGGAAAGAACATACACAGTCAACAGAAGAAAACGCGACATTATCGCTAAGCAGGCAGGGTCTAAATTTTTTTTCCAAACTGTAAAGTTTTCCCCTCTTTGTACAGGAAGTTGGAAAAGGAACTAAAAATAAAGCAGAGTTTTAGTTTAATTACTGACAGGCAACCAGTTTTATTTTTTTTTCTTCTGGAATATTCCATTCCCCATTGGCAAAACATACTTCATAACAAAAGCAGAAACAGAAGAGATGTACCACGAAAACAACGCCAACATTAAGTTCAAATGCTCCTGTCTAAAACACTAGGTACCTGTTTGTCTCTCCCATAATGCAAGCTTTATTTCAGGTAAACCACTCAGCTCTATGGAGCTCCTTGCAGAAGGACCAGGTTCCTTCCAATTGTCGGTGTCAGGCAGGAGAAACAGGGCCAGAGGCAGGTTGAGCTGAGGTCAGGTCCTTGGAGGTGCCAAAGCCTGGTTCTGAAGAGCAGAAATGGGGCTGGGTGGAGGTCAGAACATGAGTCAATAGCCAGAGACACCAAGTTCAAACCAGGACAAGCCAAACCCAGCGTCTTGGGGGCAAATCTAAGGACACAGGCAAGGATAGACCAACAGGCAAATCAAAGGAGACGAAGGAACATGTAAAATAAGTGTGGCTGGATGAGCACAGATGTTGTGTTTAGTGTCAGGGCCTCTTCTCTACAAGGAGGCTTCTACTGATCTTAAAGGAACAACACTCTGAAAGTATCAGAGAAGGAAACAAAAGCAGTGAGCAGAAGATGGAGCCTTGGTTATGCACCAGCAGGCACCCCAAGGAAGACCCATGAGAAACACACAAGCTAAAGACTGACGACACTGTTGTTAGAACGGTAAGTCACACGCAAGCAGACCCAGAACCCTTGAAATACAAAGACAGATGTCACATTCATCCAATAATGCATTCGTTAGGATGTTTATTGAGATCCCACAGCCAGGCACTGCACTGAAAACTGGGGCTAAAAGGTTAAACAAGGGAGGGTTTCCCTGGTGGTCCAGCGGTTAAGAATCCACTTTCCAATACAGAGGAAGATGGTTCAATCTGTGGTTCGAGAGGATACCATGTGCCAAGGAGCAACTGAGTCTATGCACCCCAACTACTGAGCCCACAGTCTAGAGCCTGAGCTCTGTAACAAGAGAAGGCACCCCAGTGACAAGCCCTAGAGTAGCCCCCTGCTTATCATAACTAGAGAAAGCCTTCACACAGCATCAAAGACCCAGCACAGCAAAATAGAAATAAATAATTTTTTTTTTAAGTTAACAAGGAAGTTCCCTGGTGGTCTAGTGGTTAGGATTCTCGGCTTTCATTGCCGTGGGCCCAGGTTCAATCCCTGGTCAAGGAACTGAGATTCTGCAAGGTGCATGGTGCAGCCAGAAAAAAATTTAAAACGTTATAATAGTCTGTGCTCCCCAGAAGTTCAGAGACAGCCAAGTAAATAAGCAATTCCAAAAACAGTGAGATGAATATACTGCAAGAGGAAATTACGGGGTGTTAAGATAAGATGGAAGGAGAATGGAAGGTTTCCGAAGGAGATGAAATCTAAGCTGAGGACTGGAGGAGAGATACAGGGGGATTTCTCTCCTTACTTGAGTACTGTGCTTACTTATTCCCCAGACCTAAAAACTTCAGAAGCAGCACAAAAGGAGACAAACAAATGAAGGTCCCCAAGACAGGACCCAGCTGCAAGGAGTGCTTCCAGAATCTTGGCTCTCTGTTCACCGATGCTGGAACAGAAATGTGAAGACAGAGTTACCGAGGAGAAATAAAGAGTGGCTTGATTTCTTTGCCAGGCAAAGGCAGAACACAGGAGGTTCCAGAACTGTGCCCCCTCCCTGGGAAACAGGGAGAGGTCTCTGTCAGGCAGCCAGGTGTGATGAGAATCAAAGCAGTAACAGTTGCATTCTTTCTTCTGCAAAGTTTCAAAAGGGTGGGGTTGCTGACAGGATTAGGGTGTGTGCAGATCTCTTCATCTTGATGAGCTTCTCTATTCTTACCTCAGGTGGTTTCAGGGATGCTGGTTTCCCTTGTAGCTCTGTCAGTAAAGAATCCGCCTGCAATGCAGGAGACACAGGTTCAATCCCTGGGTCAGGAAGATCCCCTGGAGAAGGGAATGGCGACCCCCTCCAATCCCATGGACAGAGGAGTCTGGCGGGCTACACTCCATGGGGTCCCAAGAGTCAGACAAGACTTAGTGACTAAACCACCAAGGTCATGGAGGCTAAATGAAGGCTGGTGGTTCAGATGGTAAAGCCTACAATGCGCGAGGCCTGGGTTCCATCCCTGGGTTGGGAAGATCCCCTGGAGAAGGCAATGGCAACCTACTCCAGTACCCTTGCCTGGAAAATCTCATGGACAGAGGAGCCTGGTAGGCTATACAGTCCATTGGGTCACAAAGAGTTGGACACGACTGAGTGACTTCACTTCACTTTACTGTCATCAAAGAAATGGGAGGCACAGAAAGGCTTTGTGCCTGGGAGCCCCAAAGGGCCCTGCTCGGCATAGGGAGTGACTGGCAAAAGCTGTTTCTCAAAATACTGAAAACACACATGTAGAGCTTACATCAAACCTTTATTTAGCTCAGTCATGAGGGAACCACCAGAATGACAAAATGATTCCAAGGCTGAGTCAAGAAACAGATGTACCTGTGTGCTTCGTTGCTCAGTCGTGTCCAACTCTCTGCAGCCCCATGGACTGTAGTTCGCCAGGCTCCTCTGTCCATGGGATTCTCCAGGCAAGAATACTGGAGTGGGTTGCCATGCCCTCCTCCAGGGGAATACCATCTGAGCCACCAGGGAAGTCCAGTTGTACTTATAGTAAAGAAAATAAGACTAGAATAAAATTATCAATTTAGATGCAAAACTCAGTACCTACAAGGCAATAAGCTATCATCTTTAGGGTTATTTTCTCTCGTAAGCAGAAATTGTTTGCATTGCTCTTGGACAAAAAGTTATTTTTAACTTTTTTTTTAACATATAACTTCTTATTTTTGTTGTAAAATGCCTGGGCCCTACTCACTGGTAAATAGTAAGTTAAATAAAATGATACTTGCCTAGAGTCAGATAATCCTGAGATAGGCTTACTAAGTGATGCTCTAGCATAACAATAAATATCATGCCACCATGCTTTGGAGAACTTTTTTTAGAGTAACCTCCTCAAAATTTTAGCCTCTGAAATTTATCAACTGTGAAGACACGTCATGAGGAAAGTTGTGACTACGTTCGGTCTCCATGAATATCGTAACTACTAAATAATAGTTTTTTTCATTTTATTAATAACAGTAAAATAGATTGTTTTTCTAGTTGAGCTATTTCAAATCCTAACAGATGATGCTGTAAAGGTGTTGCACTCAATATGCCAGCAAATTTGGAAAACACAGCAGTGGCCACGGGACTGGAAAAGGTCAGTTTTCATTCCAATCCCAGAGAAAGGCAATGTCAAAGAATGTTCAAACCACCACACAATTGTCCTCATCTCACACTCTAGCAAAGTAATCCTCAAAATTCTCTGAGCCAGGCTTCAATAGTACGTAAACCGAGAACTTCCAGATGTTCAAGCTGGATTTAGAAAAGGCAGAGGAATCAGAGATCAAATTGCCAACATCCGTTGGATCATCGAAAAAGCAAAAGAGTTCCAAAAAAACATCTACTGCTGCTTTATTGACTACAACAAAGCCTTTGACTTTGTGAATCAAAACAAACTGTGGAAAATTTTTCAAGAGATGGGAATACTAGACCACTCTACCTGCCTCCTGAGAAATCTGTATGCAGGTCAGAAGCAACAGTTAGAACTGGACATGATACAACAGACCGGTTGCAAATCGGGAAAGGAGTATGTCAAGACTGTATATTGTCACCCTGCTTATTTAACTTATATGCAGAATATATCATGCAAAATGCTGGACTGAATGAAGCATAAGCTGGAATCAAGATTGCCTGGAGAAATATCAATAACCTCAGATATACAGATGACACCAACCTTATGGCATAAAGTGAAGAGGAACTAAAGAGCCTCTTCATGAAAGTGAAAGAGAAGAGTGAAAAAGCTGGCTTGAAACTCAACATTCAAAAAACTAAGAGCATGGCATCTGGTCCCATCACTTCATGGCAAATAGATGGGGAAACAATGGAAATAGTGACAGACTTTATTTTTTTGGGCTCCAAAATCACTGCAGATGGTGACTGCAGCCATGAAATTAAAAGACGCTTGCTCCTTGGAAGAAAAGTTATGACCAAACTAGACAGCATATTAAAAAGCAGAGACATTACTTTGCCAACAAAGGTCCATCTAGTCAAGGCTATGGTTTTTTCAACAGTCTGTATGGATGTGAGAGTTGGACTATAAAGAAAGCTGAGTGGTAAAGAATTGATGCTTTTGAACTGTGGTGTTGGAGAAGACTCTTGAGAGTCCCTTGCACTGTAAGGAGATCCAACCAGTCCATCCTAAAGGAAATCAGTCCTCAATATTCATTGGAAGGACTGATGCTGAAGCTGAAAATCCAACAGTTTGGCCACCTGATGTGAAGAACTGACTCATTGGAAAAGACCCTGATGCTGGGAAAGATTGAAGGCAGGAGGAGAAGGGGATGACAGAGGATGAGATGGTTGGATGGCATCACCAACTTGATGGACATGAGTTTGAGCAAGCTCTGGGAGTTGGTGATGGACAGGGAGGCCTGGCATGCTGCAGTCCATGGGCTCGAAAAAAGTCAGACATGACTGAGCAACTGAACTGACTGAGCTGAACTGAAGGAATAAAAATGATGACAGCCACCTGTGTTCCCACCACTCTTTTTTTCCTCCCCACCCCCTGCCCCAGCACTCTTTTTACATTTGTTTTCTCACTTAGTCACCTCACCAGTCCCACGTGGTAGGTTTTATCATATTTAATTTCTGTAGTTGAGGAAACAAAGGAGCACAGAAAATAAGCAACTTGCCCCAAGTATAAATTAGTAAAGCTGTTTGGAAGGGCATTTGGCAGTATGAATCCAAATTTTAAATATATGTACATATCTTTTGACCCCGTTAATTCTCCTTTAGAATCTACCCTAAAGACATGTTTGCTGTTCAGTACAGCAATGTTTATGTTAGCAAAGGAGCAGGAGGAAAGGGAGGGAGGGGGAGAGAAGGAGAAAAGAACAAATCTATGAGTCATCCAAGAGAAGTGGTTAAATAAATTATGATCTATCCATATTATGGAATATTAAGCAACCTTAAAAATGAATGAGGTAAACCCATTCTTTTATTGAAGTATAGTTGAGTTATAATACTGTCAGTTTCAAGTGTGCAGCAAAGTGATTCAGTCTTATTTTTTCAGATTCTTTTCCATTATAGGTTATTAGGTAGGTAGGTTTAGTCGCTAAGTCGTGTCCAGCTCTTGAGACCCTACCGACTGTAGCCCACTAGGCTCCTCGGTCCATGGGATTTCCCAGGCAGGAATACTGGAGTGGGTTGCCTTTTCCTTCTCCAGGGGATCTTCCTGACCCAGGGATCGAACCCAGGTCTCCTGCATTGCAGGCAGACGCTTTACCAACTGAGTCACCAGGGATTGCAAGATAGTTCCCTGTGCCGTACTGTCAATCCTTGTTCCTTGTCTATTTTATATGTAATGATGTGTATCTGTTAATCCCATGCTCCTAGTTTATCCCTCCTCCATCTTCCCCTTCTGTAACCATGCTTGTTTTCTATGTCAGTGAAGCTCTTTGTTTTGTAAATAAATTCATTTGTATTATTTTTTAGATTCCACATATAAGTGATATAATATAATATTTGTCTTTATCCAACATACTTCATTTATGATGATGTCTGGGTCCATCCATGTTGCTGCAAAGGACAATATTTCACTCTTCTTTTGGGCTAATATTTCATTGTGTGTATACACCACATCTTCTTTATCCATTTATCTGTTGATAGACATTTAGGTTGCTTCCATGACTTAGCTATTATAAATAGTTCTGTTATGAACACTGGGGTGCATGTATTTTTTCGAATTGGAGTTTTTGTCTTTTCCAGATGTATGCCCAGGAATGGGATTGCTGGATCATATGGTAGCTCTACTTTAAGGAACCTCCATACTGTTCTCCAGAGTGACTGTATTCTGCCCATTTTTTGATTGGACTGTTTGGTGTTTCTGATGTTCAGTTGTGTGAGCTGTTTGTATATTTTAGAAACTGAGCCCTTGTTGATCACCTTGTTTGCAAATATGTTGTTTTTTCTTCTTGTTTATGCTGAGATAAACCCATTCTTACCTCCAAGATATTTTGCTCAGTGAAAAATGCAATTTGCAGAATAATGCATTCATGTAGAGTACAGTGTGCTTTTGAAAGGCTGGACAGGACATACATCAACAGTTGATGGTGGTTACCTAAGGCCGAGGGAGCAGAATGGGGGAAGTGGAAGAAGATAAGAGCGGGAAGAAGAGAGCTTTCCATTTCGTTCTATACTTATACATGTCTAGAACCATTTATAATGGTTTGATTATACCATTGTTTACAGAATGTTAAAAAAAATAATTAGTGGTCAGAGTTCAAGAAGAATAACTTGCTAGAGATTATCCACCTAGTAAAAACAATTTAATGAAATGTTGAAATGTTAGTCATTCAGTCATGTCCAACTCTTTGCGACCCCATGGACACCAGGTTCCTGTGTCCATGGGATTCTCCAGGTAAGAATACTGGAGTCGGTAGCCATTCCCTTCTCCAGAGGATCTTCCCAACCCAGGGATCAAACCCAGGTCTCCTGCATTGCAGGCAGATTCTTTACTCTCTGAGCCACCAGGGAAGCAATTTAAGTTACAATTCAAACTCAGGTCTGGCTGGCTTAAAAGCTATAGGCTTTAATAAATTATTCACCCAGCAGACTACCCATGGCTGCATCTACTCAGGGCTGTTATTGAGGACTTGTCTACCACATCAGTCGGGGAGAGATTTCCTTGAGATGAAGGATTAGGACCTGCTTTGCTTCTCCCAATATACTGGTGTCATTTGTTTTCTTCTGAAACAATGAGAATTCTGGAACAGAACATAACAGGTTTTTATATTGACCACCAAGAAATTCAACATCAAATCTAGCATCTAAATCCCATATTATGGTGAGTCCCTGGTGGTTCAGACAGTAAAGAATCCACCTGCAATGCAGGAGACCCAGGTTCGATCCCTGGGTTAGGAAGATCCCTGGAGAAGGGAGTGGCGACAAAGGAGCCTGGAAGGCTACAGTCCATGGGGTCTCAAAGAGTCAGACTGCCGGGAGCCGGCATATTGCATATTGAGTGCATATTGCATATTGAGTGCAGCACTTTCCACAGCATCATCTTTCAGGATCTGGAATAGCTCAACTGGAATTCTATCACTGCCGGGAGCCAGCGTGAGGAACTCCGCCCATGACAAAGGTCATGAGGAAGGAGGCTCGGCATACGCAAAGGCGGGATCGAGCCTCAGGAGTCCCCCTGGAAATTCTCGAGCATCTACCCCCAAAACCAGAGTCTGCCTACTTTCTGCTTTGTGCTTTCACCTACACCTCTGACTTTACGGGGGGCTGTCCCCCACTACCTCTCTCTGAAAAAAGAGTTAGCTTACAGCTCCAGTTAATAATTCCTGGGTGTGACAGTGTTTAACCTACAAACTCCTTTGGAAATCCTCTAGCCTGCCTGAATAGATTGTTCAGAGCCTCCCAACTGTGAGAGGCAGGAGATGTTCTAAACTGTCTAAACACAGATTCCTTTGAGTAGTTAAAAGATTGATTAGAAATTGTATTGGTGAAGGGTTTTTCACTTATTGAGCCAATGTTTGCTGCTAAGTCTCCATACTCCGTACCTACTGTGTCCTTGGCAGTGTATTGATTGATATAATGGGTGTATAGAAATGTAAGTAGTAGCCTCAATGTTTGTAACGTTGGACCCTTGAGTTAATTCTTTTCTTGATTGAGCCCACCTCACCTTTGCCCTATAGGAATGCAGCTTTGTCCAGTGCTTTTTTGGAGGCTGGTGCCTGACTTTGGAATAATCACCTTTAGAGAAAGATAAGTTTCTTAAAATGTTAACAGGCCTCCTGGCCAGAAGATGATGTAATTCACCTGAACTTTTGCATATGATAAGTTTGAAAAGCCTGGCTTCAATTAGGACCAGGAACTGCTGTCCTTGCATGACTCCACCCCTTCCCCCATTATCCTCTATGCACAACTTTAGGTATAAAAACTACTTTGGAAAATAAAGTGCGGGCCTTGTTCACTGAAACTTGGTCTCCCCATGTTGCTCTCTCTTTCAAATTCTGGCTGAGTCTCCATCTGGAGCGCGGAACCCACCATGCTTGCTATGCCTGGGCTTCTAAGATCCGACCGGGGAGGCCTCAGTGTCTCCTCTCCTTCGGGAGAACGGAAGGACGCCTGCAGCCTACGTAAGTGGTGCAAACTTCTTGTCTTGAAGTTTTATTGGTCTCCCGCGTAAACCAAGCTACTCAGCCTCTTTTCTCCACTGAATTTTCCTACTGAGCTATCCTCATTCTATTACTCTTTATATCTTTGATGAATAAATAATTAAATAGGTCGCCGACGCCGTCCCCGCTTCGAATACCCTGGATCAGCCGGGGCTGGACCCCGGCATCAGACATGACAGAGCAACTAACACTACTGCTACCTTCAAGGTAAACATTCAGTTTCAGGCACAAAAGTTGCACATTTGTGGAGCTCACTCAGCCCAGCTGAGTCAGCTACTGCCATGGTTGGAAGGCCAATCTGCCAGCCCTGGTGTGGCACTAGCCTTTGAAGAAACCAGCCACTTGGAAACAGATTGACCACGCTGGACCATTTCCACCTGGAAAGACAGAAATTCATCTTGCCTGGGATTCCACCTATGGATGTTCCTCCCCAGCCCTCAGTGCCTCAGGGTAGCATTACTATTCAAGGATTTAGAGGGCTTGCTGCTGCTACTGCTGCTAAGTCACTTCAGTTGTGTCCGACTCTTAGCGACCCCATGGACTGCAGCCTACCGGGCTCCTCCGTCCATGGGATTTTCCAAGCAAGAGTACTGGAGTGGGGTGCCATTGCCTTCTCCTTAGAGGGCTTAATCCTCTGAAATGAAATCTCTCTGAACAGAATAGAACCTAGGGATCCACTTGACAGCAAAGGAAATGCAATTAATCATGAGAACCAATGAGACTCCCCCACGACCAAGAAGCCACTGGCTTGGCACTTCCCTAGTGGCACAATGGCTAAGATTCTGTGCTCCCAAGGCAGGAAGCCCAGGTTCAATCCCTGGTCGTGGAACTAAATCTCACATGCCACAGTTCAGTTCAGTCGCTCAGTCATGTCCGACTCTTTGCAACCCCATGGACTGCAGCACGCCAGGCTTCCCTGTCCATCACCAACACCTGGAGCTTACTCAAAGTCATGTCCGTTGAGTTGGTGACGCCATCCAATCATCTCATCCTCTGTCGTCCCCTTCTCCTCCTGCCTTCAATCTTTCCCAGCATCAGAGTCTTTTCCAATGAATCAGTTCTTTGCATCAGGTGGCCAAAGAATTGGAGCTTCAGCATCAGTCCTTCTAATGAGTATTCAGGATTGACTTTCTTTAGGATTGACTGGTTTTATCTCCTTTCAATGCAAGGGACTCTCAAGAGTCTTCTCCAGCACCACAGTTAGAAAGCATCAATTCTTCAGCGCTCAGCCTTCGTTATGGTCCAACTCTCGGATCCAAACATGACTACTGCAAGTAGTAGTAGACAGACTACTTGACTAGACAGGCTGTTGTTGGTAAGGTAATGTCTCTGCTTTTTAATGTACTGCCTAGGTTTGTCATAGGTTTTCTTCCAAGGAGCAAGTGTCTTAATTTCATAGCTGCAGTCACCATCTGTGGTGACTTTGGAGGTAATAAAGTAACATCTGTCACTGTTTCCATTGTTTTCCCATCTATTTGCCATGAAGTGATGGGAACAGATCCCGTGATCTTACTTTTTTGAATGTTGAGTTTTAAGCCAGCTTTTTTCACTCTCCTCATTCACTTTCATCAGGAAGCTCTTTAGTTCCTGTTTGCTTTCTACTATAAAGGTGGTATCATCTGCATATCTGACATTATTGATATTTCTCCCAGCAATCTTGATTCCAGCTTGTGCTTCATCCATCCTGGCATTTTGCATGATGTTCTCTTTGTATAAGTTAAATAAGCAGGGTGACAACATACAGCCTTGACATACTCCTTTCCCGATTTGGAACCAGTCTGTTGTTCCATGTCTGGTTCTAACTGTTGCTTCTTGACCTACATACAGATTTCTCAGGTGGCAGGTAAGGTGGTCTGGTATTCCCATCTCTTAAAGAATTTTCTACAGTTTGTTGTGATCCACAAAGTCAAAGGCTTTGGCATAGTCAATAAAGCAGAAGTAGATGTTTTTCTGGAACTCTCTTACTTTTTTGATGATCCAACAGATGTTGGCAATTTGATCTCTGATTCCTCTGCCTTTTCTAAATCCAGCTTGAACATCTGGAAGTTCTCGGTTCACATACTGTTGAAGCCTAGCTTGGAGAATTTTGAGCATTACTTTACTAGCGTGTGAAATGAGTGCAATTGTGTGGTAGTTTGAATATTCTTTGACATTGCCTTTCTTTGGGATTGGAATGAAAACTGACCTTTTCCAGTCCTGTGTCCACTGATGCATTTTCCAAATTTGCTGGCATATTGAGTGCAGCACTTTCACAGCCTCATCTTTTAGGATTTGAAATAGCTCAGCTGGAATTCCATCACCTCCACTAGCTTTGTTCATAGTGATGCTTCCTAAGGGCCACTTGACTTCACATTCCAGGATGTCTGACTCTAGGTGAGTGATCACACCATCGTGGTTATCTGGGTCATGAAGAGATTACTTGTATAATTCTTCTGTGTATTCTTGCCACCTCTTCTTAATATCTTTTGCTTCTGTTAGGTACATACCATTTCTGTCCTTTATTGTGCCCATCTTTGTATGAAATGTTCCCTTGATATCTCTAATTTTCTTGAAGAGATCTCTAGTCTTTCCCATTCTGTTGTTTTCCTCTATTTCTTTGCACTGATTGCTGAGGAATCTCCTTGCTATTGCTATTGCTTATCTCTCCTTGTTATTCTTTCAAACTCTGCATTCAGATGGATATATCTTTCCTGTTCTCCTTTGCCTTTCTCTTCCCAGGTATTTGTAAGGCCTCCTCAGAGAACCATTTTGCCGTTTTGCATTTCTTTTTCTTGGGGGTGGTTTTGATCACTGCCTCCTGTACAATGTCATGAACCTCTGTCCATAGTTCTTCAGGCATTCTCTCTAACAGTTCTAATCCCTTGAATCTATTTGTCACTTCTACTGTATAATTGTAAGGGATTTGATTTAGGTCATACCTGAATGGTCTAGTGGTTTTCCCTACTTTCTTCAATTTAAGTTTGAATTTTGCAATAAGGTCTTGTTTTTTGCTGACTGTATAGAGCTTCTTCATCTTTGGCTGCAAAGAATATAATTAATCTGATTTCAGTATTGACCATCTGGTGACATCCTTGTGTAGAGTGGTCTCGTGTGTTTTTGGAAGAGGGTGGTGTTTGCTATGACCAGTGCGTTCTCCTGGCAGAACTCTGTTAGCCTTTGCCCTGCTTCCTTTTGTACTCCAAGGCAAATTTGCCCATTGCTCCAGATATTTCTTGACTTCCTACTTTAGCATTCTAGTCCCTTATGATGAGAAGGACATCTTTTTGGGGGGTGTTAGTTCTAGAAGGTCTTGTAGGTCTTCATAGAACCATTCAACTTCAGCTTCTTCAGCATTACTGGTCGGGGCACAGACTTGGATTACTGTGATGTTGAATGGTTTGCCTTGGAAACGAACAGAGATCATTCTGTTGTTTTTGAGACAGAAAATGCCACATGTCACAACTAGAAATTCCACTTGCTGTGAGTAAAAGAGCCCACGTGTCCCCTCCCTCTTGACCCTCCCTCCCATACCTATGGCTGATTCCCACTGATGTAGGGCAGAAGCCCACACAACTCTGTAAAGCGGTTATCCTCCACTTAAAAATAAAAAGATCCCACATGCCGTAACGAAAATTGAAGGTCTGGTGTCCCACAAGTAAGACCCAGCACAATCAAACAAATGAATATGAAAAGCAAACAAACAAGCAGAGAGAATAGAACCAGCGCTACTGGAAAGGCCGGCCACTGAAGATTTACAACCGTGTCCCTCACTGGGCTTTGCTCTTGGCTACAGGTGGCCGGCTCTTCCCAGGGGCAGCCCATGTCAGAAATATGACTAGTGCATAGCTGTCAGTCTTTTAAAAATGGAAAACTTCCCTTTAAAAAAGATAAATTTATCAAGCCCTTCTTCAAATAGATTTCTGGGTAGACATCCTCAGGGTTCAGCAAAGACGTGAGCTAACTATGATTATGGTGGAGCATAGTGGGGGAAGTGGTTCTCTCCGAACCCAAGCTGGAGTTGAAAGGCCGCAGCAGCAGGTGTTTCCCACTTTTTAAGATTCTCTTAACCTACGTGTGCAGCTGTACAACCTGCCCCCCAGTCTGGGGCCTTGCTTGTTTGGGTTCTCAAAACAACATGTTCTGCCCTCTTCCCCTTCCTCCTCTCATAGCCAGATCCTGGCTCTGAGGGGTTTTTGTTTTGTTTTGTTTTGTTTTTATCCTGACCCCATCTATCTGATCTTCCTCCTTATCTCAAATCATAATCTCTTCAGTTTGCAAAGTTAGAGCCTCCATTTGCTTGCTGTGTCTTCTGAAGGCTTGTTTTCTAAGGAGTTAAACATCAAGTATATATTTAAAGCTATGGTTTTTCCAGTAGTCATGTACGGATGTAAGAGCTGGCCCATAAAGAAAGCTGAGCACCAAAGAATTGATGATGCTTTTGAACTGTGGTGTTGGAGAAGACTCTTGAGAGTCCCTTGGACTGCAAGGAGATCCAACCAGTCCATCCTAAAGGAAATCAACCCTGAATATTCATTGGAAGGACTGATGCTGAAGCTCCAATACTTTGGCCACCTGATGCCAAGAGCCAACTCATTGTAAAAGCCCCTGATGCTGGGAAGGACTGAGGGCAGGAGGAGAAGGGGACGACATAAGATGAGATGGTTGGATGGCATCACTGACTCAATGGACGTGAGTCTGAGCAAATTCTCAGAGATAGTGAAGGACGGGGGAACCTGGCATGCTGCAGTCCATGGGGTCGCAAAGAGTCAGACATGATTTAGTGACTGAACAGCAAAAGGTCAAGTGGCTCCTCGATATACCTGGAGTGGGCAGTTAGGTTTTAGATGACCAGAAGAGGGAACAGCATAACTTCCCGTTGTGGCGGGGCCTCTTTCCAAAGTGTGTGTGCGCTCCCGTTCCCCCAGGTGCCTGCCTCTGGGTCTTAAAGTCTCAATGCTTTTAGCTGTGTCTGAGGAGGAGGACTATTAGAACTGTCTGAAAGCCCTTTTTCTTTTTCCATAAGTGACTCTTAAGATTCAATTCCATAACATAGGAAGCTGAAGAGCCCCAACCTCAGAAAGATAATTACGTAAAAGCTAGAGCTCATGCCATCTCTATGCGTGTTATGATTCCCTTATCTCTGAGTGAAGTAACTTAATTAGTAACTCAATGAGCTTAATTGGTGTGTATTAGAAACAGAAAAAATAATCACTAATATGATTGCTTGGAGCTTAAATGAAAGCCTAGCTGTGCTCTTTTTGAGCTATAATTAATTTGTGTTTGTTGTGAAATATGAGTACCTTTTGAGTGCATCCAAATACAGAAGGGATCTAATGTGCAGAACTGTGCTTGCAGTTAGGTATGCCAGGGGGCGCTATGGCCCAAGATTTACATTTTACTCTTAAATCTTCTGGATTTGGGTAAAGCAATTTTAAATAGTATTAGCCCAGAATGTTTTTTAATAATAATAATAAAATGTTGTCTTCTAAGGGCTGTTTTCCTTGCACACATCCCCCTTCGTTTTTCTATCTCCTATTCACAATTGTCCCATCCTTTCCCTCTTTCATTCTATATTATCTCCCTTTTTTAAAAAAATTAGGTTATCTCCCTCTTATATTAGTAGTTTGTCCCTTTACTTAACCTTTCTGCAAATCCAGTACCAAGGGCTATAACTCTTCCTTTTTGAGATCACGTATATGCTAATTATATGCTAATTATTAACCAACAGGGACTGCCCAGAAGAGCACGTATCCTGAGAATGGTATCAATCAACACGCCTGGGAACAGAGTTTGTGAGCCAGAGATTGGAATATGTGTTCTGATAAGTGTAGGGGTACATTTGAGAGCCGTCAGATAAAGCCTTTGGAATTGAGGCCACACAGTAAAATTCAGGTCACATAGTTTGTATGGTTGGATCTCAAATGCCCAGCCTCCTGTGCTCAGGAAGAACTCCCCAAAGGCTGTCATGGTGTCACCTCACTTCTTGAACCTACATCTCCTAACTTTGATTATATGATAAAGATGAGTGTGTCACATCCACCAAGCCTAGGCTAAATTGCAAATTTTACCAGGGCAAGAAAGGACCTTTTTTGCTTTCTTCATTGGTTCATTGGCATAAATTAGCATATAATGCCATCTGAAAGACCTTCCCTGATGGTTCAAGCTGGTAAAAAATCCACCTGCAATGCAGGAGACACAGGTTCGATCTGGGTCGAGAAGATCCCCTGGAGGAGGAAAATGACAACCCACTGCCATATTCTTGCCTGAAGAATCCCATGGACAGAGGAGCCTGGCGGGCTACAGGCCAAAGGGTTGTAAAGAGTTGAAAAGAGTTGAACATGACTGAGCAAATACACACACATACTGCCATCTCAAAACGTAGAGTGAGCTTCTCTGGAGCACAGAACAAACAGATTAATGGGGAAACAGAGAAGATGGGGGCATCCAGCAGGAGAGGGAAAGCTAAATCAGGTGGCGTGCCTAACCCCAAAACTAGGAGTAAGAAAAGAAACCTGACTCCAGGATGGGACTGTCCTGATCCCAGAGAATGTGCCACTATTTTCCTGGTCAAGAAGCAGGAAAGAGGTTTATTTTTCTATTTTCCCTTCTCCACCTCTACCCTGATATCTTCATCTTCTACCCTCCTTTTCTCTTGGCTCTCTGCCCTATTTTTGTCTTAGAAATAGAGGTCATGGATTCACAGAACAATAGATCTGGAAATGGGACTTCAGAGTCTCCTCTTCCAACCTCTAAATGATCCATGAGCCCAGAAAGGTAGTGACTTGCCATGCTAAGTAGTGGCAGGGGTGTATTTTGAATATTGCCCAAAAAACTGGGGCTTTTTCCATCAACATTATGCTGCCTCCCTCTGGAAGAATTTTTAGGACAATGAAGAAAAAGGTAATAAAAGATTATACCCTATCAGGAAAGAGACAAGAGGTAGAAGGCGATCAGGAAAACAGGAAGGAGAAAAGGAGAGAAAAATCAGATGGATGGAGGGATAGAGACATGGGATGTGCTGAGCTACAATGATTATACCACCTAGTACTAAACTAAACCAGTTAAAATAATGCTGGGGATTCTATTCCTATTTACCGCAGAAAAGCGAAAAATGTCCACAAAAAGATTTGCACAAGAATGTCCATAGCAGCTTTATATATAATATTCAAAATCTGAAAACAGACCAGGTGTCCATTAATAGAAGAAGGAACAAACAAACTGTGATATAGATGTTCAGTGGAATGCTGCTATTCATATGAACAAGAGTGAATCTGGCACATATTATACAGAGAAAAGGAAACTAGACCCCAAAGAATGTATACTCTATGAATCCACTCATATGAAGCTCTAGAACAGACAAAACTAATCAGTAGTGGGAAAAAATCTGAAGAGTAATTGCCTGTTTTTGTGGGGGAGGAATGACAGTGGTGGGGAAGAGACTTGAAGGGAACTTTTTGGTGTAATGTTCTGCTGTATGTCTTGCCAAGGGTTTGGGTTACATAGGTGTATGTATTTGTCAAAACCCGTGGAAAAATGTGCTGAAGATCTGTGCATTTCATTCAGTATAAATTTTATCTCAAGAGAAAGAGAACAATACTAGAGTCTAAGTTAATGATATGCATGCAAAAGTGTTTAGGGGGAAGGAATATGGCAATTTGCTTTGAAATGTATAAAAATAAGATGAATTGCTAGATCAGTTCAGTTCAGTCACTCAGTCGTGTCCAACTCTTTGTGACCCCATGAACCGCAGCACTCCAGGCCTCCCTGTTCATCACCAACTCCTGGAGTTTACCCAAACTCATGTCCATTGAGTCAGTGATGCCATCTAACCATCTCATTCTCTGTCGTCCCCTTCTCCTCCTGCCCTCAATCTTTCGCAGCATCAGGGTCTTTTCAAATGAGTCAGCTCTTCACATCAAGTGGCCAAAATATTAGAGTTTCAGCTTCAACATCAGTCCTTCCAATGAACACCCAGGATTGATCTCCTTTAGGATGGACTGGTTGGATCTCCTTGCAGTCCAAGGGACTCTCAAGAGTCTTCTCTAACACCACAGTTCAAAAGCATCAATTCTTCTGTGCTCAACTTTCTTTATAGTCCAACTCTCACATTCATACATGACCACTGGAAAAACCATAGCTTTGACTAGATGGACCTTTGTTGGCAAAGTAATGTCTCTGCTTTTGAATATGCTATCTAGGTTGGTCATAACTTTCCTTCCAAGGAGTAAGCATCTTTTAATTTATGGCTGCAATCACTATCTGCAGTGATTTTGGAGCCCAAAAAAATAAAGTCTGACACTGTTTCCCCATCTATTTGCCATGAAGTGATGGGACCGGATGCCATGGTCTTAGTTTTCTGAATGTTGCTGGAGGGATGAAAAATATGTGATAAAGGAAGTGTATAGTAAAATGGTCATTGTGCAATACAGGCGGTGGGTGTCTAAGTGTTCACAGTAAAATTCTTGCAACTTTTCTGCATGTTTGAAATTTTTCATTAAAAAATGGTAAGGAAAGCTCACTTAAGGACATAGTACATTTTTTTTAAAAAAAGAAAGATTAGAATGCTGCACATGAGGATTTTTATCTGGATTTTTCCTGAACATAGACATCTGGAGGGGCAGTGAGGAGAGAAACAACATTCCTTGATGAATATTTCTGGACGAGGCTTGTGAGCTAGTGAGCCAAGCTTTCCTAAGTTTCTCTCCAGCCTTTTGGCACGCCTTCCTTCCTGCCTACATTTTCTGTCTTTCTCATATTCCCCATCACTTGTAGTCAGATTTGTGACAATACAACCTTAGTATTTTATCAGTTGTCACAACCCTGGGTCATTGATTTTCAAGCAATCCACATACCACCAGCCAGCTCTGCTCCAGCCACATACTAAGTCCTTCAAGGTGCTTTCAGAACATGAGTCAGCATGCAGATCTGAGCCTGCATTGGGCAGTGCTGGTCTCAATGGGCAGAATTACCTCATGGTCTGGGGCCCTGGGACTCAGGACCTTCAGGGCTGCAGTGAAGATGAGATGATCACCCTGGCATTGGCAGTTGCCAGCTCACATTCACAAGAGTTCGGTTTTTTAAGCTATGATAGTAAATCAGTTCAATGGGTTTTACATTCTACTGAGTATGTAACTGTCTTTATTTGTAAATATCCAATAATGTTAAAATCAAATTCCACAGATAAAATGCTCTGAAACACTTTGTCTTTTAACAAAAATTGGCTGGAAACCCACATATATTTAATATATAGTTCATGAGAACTATCCATGTGTAAATGAAGAAAAATCACCTCGGCTAAACAGCCTGTGACCTTCATGGGTGGGAGGTCCCAGAAGCTCACCATGATGTCTCAGGGTATGGACCAGGAGATTTTCCTTGGATTGTGGTACTGTCTTTCTGAACATTTCTGCTGAGGAAGGAACTGTACCTTTCCTTTGATTGGTATTTTTCTTTTTCACTGTGAATTAAGGTAGTGATACTGATTATACAAACCAGATGTAAAAATCATCCTCTTGTCTTTAAAGACTCATATAGCTACCTAGTAGTGTGTGTGAAAGTGTTAGTCGCGCAGTCATGTCTAACTCTTTGCAATCCCATGGACTGTAGCCTTCCAGGCTCCTCTGTCCATGGGATTCTCCAGGAAAGAATACTGGAGTGGGTAGCCATTCCCTTCTCCAGGAGATCTCTCCTGACACAGGCCTCAAGTCCAGGTCTCCTGCATTGCAGGTAAATTCTTTATCATCTGAGCCACCAGGGAAGCCCTTAGCTACCTATGTGTATTGTAAATATTCAATAGTCTCCTGAATGACAGAATTCAGTGTAAGTAGATAATAGATCTTACCATTAAATTCCCATTTAAACCATCTTTTTCCTGCCATCTAAGGAAAAAGAACCACTAATTCCACAGTAATAGAGGACAATTATTTTATGGATTATGGTAACTAGTAATGCTCATTTTTAAATATTTGGTCTCCTGACCAAATATTTTGGACTCTAGATACCAGAAGTGAAATAAATACTTTGAAGTAATTTGTAGAAGCTACTGTTCTCCCAAAATGTGATGACATAAATGGCTTCTTTCCACTAAGAATTCCAATAAAATTCTCATGTGCAGAGTATGTAAGGCAAGTCCCAAACTACCTGAATGTCTGGCATGCCCAAAACATTCCCGCCCTGACTCATTTTACACAGAACAATAGAATCACAACGTAAATGAGAATCGTGAAGCACTTTGCTTGTAGTTTCCCAAGGAACTTGCCACATCTGATTTCTCACTCATCACACCCTAAACATGTGACGTTCCTTTGTGCCTGAGTTTTGAACATGCTGTGCCCTCTGCCTAGAAAGCCTATCCACCCTTAATGTGTTTTGCAAATCCTTAGTCATCCTTAAGAACGCATCATAAATGTTACCTCCTCCGTGAAACCTACCCTGGCTCATACGAACAGAATTAGGTCATTCTCCTGTTCCTCTATAGTTTCCTTCTTTAATAATTAATTTATTTCCCTATTTATCTGTTTCTTTGGCTGCACCAGGTCTTAGTCACAGCACATGGGATCTTCTAGGTGTGGCAGTATGTAGACTCTAGTTCCCTGACCAGGGATTGAACCCCGACCCCTGCATAGGGAGCATGGAATCTTAACCACTGGACCACCAGGGAAATCCCCTCTATAGTTTCTTGATCATCCTGCTGTTATAACACATACACAAACCTATTATTTGTTTACATATGTAATTATTTGTCATTATTTGTTTACATCTCTCTCTACATTAAACTCTGAGTCCACAAACATGTCCTATTTTTACTTTGTCCTCAATAATAATGTGGTACAAGGAACACATGATGGTTGGGAGACTATAAGAACCAATGACATTCTGATTCCTCAATTATAAACTTCAAGAGCATGGATGCATCTGATCTTTGCTCATTTCTTATACCCTCCAAGATGGAACTCATTTCCTTGCACATAGCAGGAAAAAAAAAAAGATTGAAGGAAAGATATGACTGCAAAATTGGCAAAATCTTTTTTTCAGCTTATCCTATACTATTTTAATCAAGATTATATAGTATTTTCACTATATATATATGTATATATATATACATATATTATAGTATTTTCACCAAAAAGGAAAGAATGGTCATAACTAAAAATTTTTCCAATTGTACATAGAGGATAAGAGGAGATTTAAAATCTAGACCATGGATGGCTTTAAAAGTCCCACACTCTGTCCTGTCTTACTAGAGTTGTCCAGATTTTCAGGATCACAGAAACCACTTTCCCACCAGTGTCTCTGGCAAAAGTAAGTTGGAGGTGAAGGCTGTTTGTATCATCTCTCCTCCACATCTTGGCCTCTTTTTTTTTTTCCAATCCCCAAGGTGTAGAGCCAAAGTCATAAACTGGCAGCCCAACCACAAACCTGTTTTGCTCACACAGTGTTTTTATGTTTTTAAGTTAGCTGCCAACATGAAAATTCAGATCCAGCTTCTCTCAGAAAATCCTATCTGGACAATTCCCAACCCCTTGTCCCACATGGCAGTGATCAGCTGAGCTGAGTAATAGGGGTCCCTGTTAATGGGGACAGCTTCACCCATTTGCTGGGGGCCTCCCATGTGGCACAGTGGTAAAGAATCCACCTGCCAATGCAGGAGACACAGGAGATGTGGGTTTGAACCCTGGGCAGGAAAGATCCCCTGGAGGAGGAAATAGCAGCCCACTGCAGTATTCTTGCCTGAAAAATCCCATGGACAGAAGAGCCTGGTGGGCTAGAGTCCTTGGGGTCACAAAGAGTCAGACATAACTGAGGGACTGAGGATGTGCTGGAGCAACAGAAGCATCTGCGTGTGCCTCTGGTGCAGGGGAAGCTGCAGGCTGACACCCTACAGCAGACCTAGCGTCGAATACCAACCCGGAGTCAAGGCTTTGGTTGACCATCCTCATTCCTCTCTCAGACCCCATGGGGAACTCGTACAAGTCATGGCCCACAGTTTCCTCATCAACCACCTGAGGGTACACCACCCTTCCCCGAGACCTCACAATTATAACAGCTACTAAGTTCCATTCTTCCTTAAGCTTATTTGAATTGGATTTTCATCATTCATTATCAGAAATCCTCTTTTATGACCCATTCTCCTAGGGAACCGGTCGGAAAAAATCTAAGACATCTTTAACTCGGTTTTCCTAACATTCAGTTCATGACCAACCTAGTGAATTCTATTTCCATCATAGTCACCATCTCTTCTTCACTGTCCAAGCTAATACCATCTTCTACCTTTCCCAAGGCTATTGTGGTAGCCTTCTAACTGGTCTCCCAGCCTCCAGGCTCTACCCATTCCCCTCACTTATATCCCACTGATAGACCTATTTTCCTGCAGAATAAATCTCAGTATGTAATTTCCCTCTTTACAAAGTTTCCACAGGTACCCAGGGCTTCCAAAATAAGAAACAAAAATTCTTTATTAGTTTGGCAGGTCTGTCTTAACAAAGTACTACAGACCAAGTAACTTGAACAACAGAAATTTATTTTCTCACATTTCTGAAGCCTGGAAATCCAAAATTTGAGTGCTGCCAGGGTTGATTTCTTCTGAAGCCTCTTTTCTTGGCTTGTAAGTGGCCATCTTCTCCCTATATCTTCATATGGTCCTCCCTCTGCATGTCTGTGTCCTAATCTCTTCCTGAGATAAGACTGTATTAAAAAAAAAAAAAGACTGTATTGCTATAAATTTCCCTCTTAGAGCTGCTTTTGCCTCATCCCATAGGTTTTGGATTGTTGTGTTTTCATTATCATTTATCTCTAGGCATTTTGTGATTTCCTCTTTGATTTCTTCAATGATCCGTTGGTTGTTTAGTAACATATTGATTAGCCTCCATGTGTTTGTTTTTTACACTTTTTTCCCCTTATAGTTGATCTCTAAACTCATAGCATTGTACTCAGGAAAGATGCTTGATATGATTTCAACTTTCTTGAATTTACTGATGCTTGCTTTGTGGCCCAGCATGTGATCTATCCTGGAGAATGTTCCAGGTGCACTTGAGAAGAATGTGTATTCTGCTACTTTTGGATGGAATGCTCTGTAAGTATCAGTTATGTCCATCTGGCCTAACATGTCATTTAAGGCCTGTGTTTCCTTACTGATTTTCTCTCTGGATGATCTGTCCATTAATGTAAGTGGCATATTAAAGTCTCTCACTATTATTGTGCTACTATCAATTTCTTTTTTTAATAGAGGTTAGCACTTGCCTTATGTACTAAGGTGCTCCTCTTCTTATAAGGACACCAGTTGTATTGGATTAAGACCCACCCAAACAGTCTCACTGCAGATGGTGACTGCAGCCATGAAATCAGAAGACGCTTACTCTGGAAGGAAAGTAATGACCAAGCTAGATAGCATATTCAAAAGCAGAGACATTACTTTGCCAACAAAGGTTCATCTAGTCAAGGCTATGGTTTTTCCAGTGGTCATGTATGGATGTGAGAGTTGGACTGTGAAGAAAGCTGAGCACCAAAGAATTGATGCTTTTGAACTGTGGTGTTGGAGAAGACTCTTGAGAGTCCCTTGGACTGCAAGGAGATCCAACCAGTCCATTCTGAAGGAGATCGGTCCTGGGTGTTCTTTGGAAGGAATGATGCTAAAGCTGAAACTCCAGTACTTTGGCCACCTCATGGGAAGAGTTGACTCATTGGAAAAGACTCTGATGCTGGGAGGGATTGGGGGCAGGAGGAGAAGGGGACAACAGAGGATGAGATGGCTGGATGGCATCACCAACTTGATGGACATGAGTTTGAGTGAACTCTGGGAGTTGTTGATGGACAGGGAGGCCTGGCATGCTGTAATTCATGGGGTCACAAAGAGTCGGACACAACTGAGCAACTGAACTGAACTGAACTGAACTGAAATGATCTCATCAATCTCATCTTCCTGTTCAACCAAATATCCCTATTGATATAGTTTAATCCTTGGAGCACAAAATTTGTACCTCTCATAACGCACCCTATTTCTGCCTTGTATGAAATTAGCTTTCAGATTTTCCCCCCACATTTCTTTTTTCCCCCTTTCTCTTCTCGACATGCAAGCAGATAATCCATTCTGTATTCATTGCCTTAAAAGAATGTGATAAAGCAGAAAAGAGAGAAAAAGGTTTCCAGTATAACATAAATGTCTTACAGTAAAAAACAAAAGATTTAGAAGGAAACATTATTTGTCCTAGTAAGATTCCCCACCCCACCTGCTTCAGATCAGATCAGATCAGATCAGTCGCTCAGTCGTGTCCGACTCTTTGTGACCCCATGAATAGCAGCACGCCAGGCCTCCCTGTCCATCACCATCTCCCGCAGTTCACTCAGACTCACGTCCATTGAGTCAGTGATGCCATCCAGCCATCTCATCCTCTGTCGTCCCCTTCTCCTCTTGCCCCCAATCCCTCCCAGCACCAGAGTCTTTTCCAATGAGTCAACTCTTCGCATGAGGTGGCCAAAGTACTGGAGTTTCAGCTTTAGCATCATTCCTTCCAAAGCAATCCCAGGGCTGATTTCCTTCAGAATGGACTGGTTGGATCTCCTTGCAGTCCAAGGGACTCTCAAGACTCTTCTCCAACACCACAGTTCAAAAGCATCAATTCTTCGGTGCTCAGCCTTCTTCACAGTCCAACTCTCACATCCATACATGACCACTGGAAAAACCATAGCCTTGACTAGATGAACCTTTGTTGGCAAAGTAATGTCTCTGCTTTTCAATATGCTGTCTAGGTTGGTCATAACTTTCCTTCCAAGGAGTAAGCGTCTTTTAATTTCATGGCTGCAGTCACCATCTGTAGTGATTTTGGAGCCCAGAAAAATAAAGTCTGCCACTGTTTCCACTGTTTCCCCATCTATTTCCCATGAAGTGATGGGACCGGATCCATGATCTTCGTTTTCTGAATGTTGAGCTTTAAGCCAACTTTTTCACTCTCCTCTTTCACTTTCATCAAGAGGCTTTTTAGTTCCTCTTCACTTTCTGTGGTGTCATCTGCATATCTGAGGTTATTGATATTTCTCCCGGCAATCTTGATTCTAGCTTGTGTTTCTTCCAGCCCAGCGTTTCTCATGATGTACTCTGCATAGAAGTTAAATAAGCAGGGTGACAATATACAGCCTTGACATACTCCTTTTCCTATTTGGAACCAGTCTGTTGTTCCATGTCCAGTTCTAACTGTTGCTTCCTGACCTGTATACAAATTTCTCAAGAGGCAGATCAGGTGGTCTGGTATTCCCATCTCTTTCAGAATTTTCCACAGTTTATTGTGATCCACACAGTCAAAGGCTTTGGCATAGTCAATAAAGCAGAAATAGATGTTTTTCTGGAACTCTTGCTTTTCCAGAACTCTTGCTTTTCCATGATCCAGTGGATGTTGGCGATTTGATGTCTGGTTCTTCTTCCTTTTCTAAAACCAGCTTGAACATCAGGAAGTTCATGGTTCATATATTGCTGAAACCTGGCTTGGAGAATGTTGAGCATTACTTTACTAGCGTGTGAGATGAGTGCAATAGTCTTCCCAGATCAGAGGGTTCTCAGGGCTAAAAGTAAAGATGGCAGGGGAGCAAATGAGGAGAACCAACATGTCAGTTGATTCTAGAGAGAAGAGGCATTTTATATTGTGTCTCACATAGAACCTTGGGGACACAGAGTAAGACCCCACAAAGAAAATGAATGAATGGTGTGTGTCTTACTGGATTCAGGCTGCTATAGCAAAATGTCATAGACTGGGTGGCCTATAAACAATAGGAATTTATTGCTGACAGTTCTGGAAGCTGGGGTGTCTAAGTACTGATAGATCTAGTACCTGATAAGAGCCCAAACTCCTCTGTCCTTACATGGTGGAAGGGGCGAGGGATCTCTCAGTGGTCTCTTTTATAAGGGCACTAATCCTGCTCACGGAGAAGGCAATGGCACCCCACTCTAGTACTCTTGCCTGGAAAATCCCATGGACAGAGGAGCCTGGTAGGCTGCAGTCCATGGGGTCGCGAAGAGTCAGACACGACTGAGCGACTTCACTTTCACTTTTCACTTTTCACTTTCATGCATTGGAGAAGGAAATGGCAACCCACTCCAGTGTTCTTGCCTGGAGAATCCCAGGGACGGGGGAGCCTGGTGGGCTGCCGTCTATGGGGTCACACAGAGTCGGACACGACTGAAGCGACTTAGCAGCAGCAGCAGCAGCAATCCTGCTCATGAGAGCTCTTCCCTCATGACTTAAAGACCCTACCTCCTAACACCATCACCTCGGGGGTTAGAATTTCAACATGTGAAGACACAAACAGACCATGGTGGTGTGTTTGAGCACACTGGGAAGGGGCACATTGATTACTGTGCAGCTCAGAAAGGCCAGGAGTAGCAGAGAATCAAAATGTCCTAAAGGGACCATGCCAAGCAAATGAGTATGTCCCTGTGGCTGCCGGCATGAACTGATGACTTAGAACCCTGGGGCCTGTGGATGTCTCTATCTGCTGACAGATGACCTGGAGGACCATAAAGACAGCCCTTCCTGGTGCCTTAGGATTATGTAAGCCCCAAGAATTACTTATGACCCAAAAAATGGTGAGAGCCTCACTGAGTTTATTTCAACTTGGTGAAAAGTAGGCTCAGAACAGAAATCAAGTTAAGGAGAAGTAAAGAAATTGTCCTTTCTTCCCTGCATTGAATATGAATATTTATACCCCCAAATATTTATTTCTATACTAGTCTGATCCTTCCGACTAGACTATCACAGAACAGTGACTGAAGCTCTATTACCTTCCCATCCCCTGCCATTGCTGTCTCAGTAACTTACCCAGAGTCAGTCCCCAATAAGTATGTTTTTAAGCTGATTGAACTGATCAAGTATAGGTTCAGAAGTGTACAACAGGGTTGGATAGCCAACGGCAAGAAGACAATTATTTTTGATTTATGGGGAAGGCCCCAAATGTTTTTCATATTTTCATGAGAAAATGAAAGAGTTGCATCAGTGGTCTGGAAACATCCATGGAATTTGTTTCTCTGGCATACAGAAGGTTGTTTGACCCCAGTGATTGAAAGGAGTTGGCAGGGTCTCTCACTCATGGTCAGAGAGTACTTACATTTTTGGAAAATTGAACCACAGAGTTGTAGAACTGGAAGGGATATTAGTCGAGTGAGCCAACACCCTCTCTTATAAGTGGGAAAAAAACTGAAGCCCAGAGATATGTCGCAAATGGCCCAAAGTAGCAGAGTCAAAGTGAGAGCCCGATACGCATCTACCCCTTCCTTCTCCCATTTCCCCTTCAGCTGAGCCTCCACGACCTGCCCCTTCACCCAGTCTCTTGCAGCCCCTCAACTCTCTTGCTCTAGTGTCTCCATAGTTCACCCTCCCCAGCCACCTGGAAACACCTCAATTTTGACCGAGCCAAGGTTTCTGGGCTCTTGGTACAGTAGGCTGCCAAACTCTGCTTGAAAACACCCGACAACTCACAGACTGGTGCCACCATAAACTCGTGGCTGCCAGACCCTATCAGGTTCTTCCGCGCTCCCAGCAACCTGTGAATCCTTCCCTGATCCACTCTCACAGTCTCCACTCTCGTTATTTCAGTGTTTCTACTCTACTCCTCAAACTTCTGACCGCAGGACATCTTCCCTTTACACGCAATCCTACTAAAATGAATTCCTGTAACAAGAAAGCCCTTGATCCCTGTATAGTTAGACCATTTAAGACAGCTGTTCATTTGATTTCTCTACACCCCCTGCTCTGCCAGTCCCAGCTTCACTCACATGACTACCCAATCCTCTTAGAGGACTTAGTTAGTCCCTGGTGACTGGTGAGCCTACCCTTATAAATGGTAGCCTCCTTCTCCCCAGAGGAGGAAACACTGTTGCCACGTCCTGCTCACCATCTGCCACAGGTGGGGTGTTGCTCCAGGACGCTTTGTATAAGTTTCCCTGTGCAGGAAACCATTGATGTCTCTGTTGCTGTCTCCAGGCTCTTCACTTTTGAGTCTGGGCAGCTGTAGGGTTTGCACAACCATAAAGTAGGCAGCCCAACAATCTCCCACCACCAAACCCACATAAACATCAGCAGCCACACCCGCCCTTCCCCTCCCCCAGGCTGAAGTCAACCCTTCCACCCGTTTCTGCTCTAAGAACACATTCCTCACTTGGTCCTGTCTCCGCTCCATCTCTCACTTCTTTTTCTGAACTACTTCCTTATCATCAGCACGTGGGGAGATGCGCGCAGATAGTTCCTTTATTTAAAAATCAAGCTTCCTCAGCCCTGGTTCCCTGTGTTCTTTTCCCGCAACCACCTCCCTCCCTTCTCCCTTCTGGAGTTATCCTCACTCACCGTCTCATTGACCAGCACCGTCTGGCTGTTGGTCTCATCACCTCCAACGGTTCTCACCAGGGACATCCTCACTGTCAGATCCAATAGAGCATCCAGCCCTCCCCCTCTCAGACAGCGTGAAATGGCTCAGTCCCTCCTCCGCTGGAAGAGCGGCTCAGTTCTTGCTCAGCCCATTTCTCTCCTTTCCTCACACTTCTCAATCCACGTCCTGTCCGTCTTTTACTTTCTTTTAATATTTATTTTTATTTATTTATTTAGCTGCATCGAGTCTTAGATGTGTCACGCAGGACCTTGTGGTGGTGCTGCATGGGTTGTCCAGGTGTGGTGTGTGGGCTTACTTGCCCCCCAGCATGTGGGATCTTAGTTCCCCAACCAAGAATCAAGCCCGTGTTCCCCTCATTGTAAGGTGGATTCCTAAACCACTGGACCACTAGGGAAGTCCCCGTCAGTCTCTTCTTCAAGTTATGTTTTCTGTGCCTGTTCTTTGGGGGTGCTAGCCAGTCTTCTCCAACCTCCCTAAACATTGTACCAAGTCAGTTGTATCTACCCCCTTGACTCCGATTATAATCTAGGTTGTGCTGCTGTGTGCTTAGTTGTGTGTCCGACTCTTTGCGACCCCATGGACTGTAGCCCACCAGGCTCCTCTGCCCATGAGGATTCTCCAGGCAAGAATCCTGAAGTGGGTTGCCACTGCCTTCCTCCAGGGGATCTTCCCAACCCAGGGATCGAACCCAGGTCTCTCCCATTGCAGGCAGATTCTTTACTGTCTGAGCCACCAGGGAAGTCCAAAGATATTCAGTAGGTAGCCAATTATGCAAATCGGAAACACAGAGCTGGAGATGTAAGTTTGTGTTTCATGTATATAGAATTATATAGGTAACCATATTGAAACATAATTATATCTATACACAAAATCATTGAAATCATATATGGCTTTTGTTTTTTTCCCACCACAACACTAGAGTATGAGGTCTTTGGGAGCAGGGATCTCATTCGGTTCACTGCTGGATCCCAAGAACCTAGAAGAGTATCTGGCATATGGGACAGTCTCCGTAAATGTTTGTTGAATGAACTCACTGATGCCAAGGCTATCATTTTCTCACCACGGGTATCAGTGTTCTAGGTAGCAGGAAATATTACAATTCATATTGGAAATTGGACACCCAGCAAATCTTCTTGAAATAACATAATCTGTTCTTGTTCAAAGACCTATCACCTTGAGAAACCTTGTATAATCTTCCTAGAAGACTTCTATACACTCCATCCTCTCTGCTGTAATATATATTCATGGAAAAGGCTCTAGAGGCTCTTAACCTTGGCGAAACCTTAGTTCCTCTTTTTATGGAAAGCGTTCTGACATGAGAAACGCCTATGGGCTACTTTAACCTGAAATAATGACCTTAATCAAACTTGACAACCCATTCTACTTAAAGTTATATATGAGGTTCAAGTGAGTAGTTAGTAAATTAATTACAGATTTAACTTGAAATGGTCCTTCCTAATGCTTTTGCTATAATGGCTTGGGATATGACATAACCTTCATTGGTTTTAGAAAGTAGAAAAAGAGAGTTTCTTCCATTTTAGAATGTTCTTTAAAAATTTATTTCCTTAGGCTAGAACAGATGAGAGCCAAAAAGGGCATGTGTCACTAATTATTATGATTTAAGCATTCATTCTTTTCATATTAGTGTTTGCACATCTTTTTGTCACCCAATTCTCTTCTCTTTAATTCTTCCCCTCTTTTCTCTTCCCTCTGTCTTCTTGGAGGGAAAATAGAAAAGAATAATAAAGAGAAAAGTGAGGACTTTCCTAGTGGTCCACTGGCTAAGACTCCATGCATCCATGCAGGGGGCCTGGGTTCGATTCCTGGTCGGGGAAGTAGATCCCACATGCTGCAACTGAGACCTGGTGCGACCAAACAAATAAATAAAATATTTTTTTTTTAAAAGAGAAAAGTGTAAAATGTATCCATATATACAGATGTGGAGGGAGAGGGCTCTCACAATATATTCATATATGGAGGAAGAAGAGTTAACATATATGTGTATATAATCCATTTCTATAAGTGTATATTGTGTGTTTATATGTGTACATGTACATGTGTATGTATATGTATATACATGAATACTTCGTGTGTCCTAATATGTTTATTACTTAATTTCCAGGGTCATCATCATAAATGGATAAAATTTCTGTAGATGAATATGAATATATGGATGTATATGTATACATATGGGGCTTCCCAGAAGCACTAGTGGTAAAGAACCTGCCTGCCAGTACAGGAGACATAAGAGACACGGGTTTGATCCCCGGGTCAGGAAGATCCCCTGGAGAAGGGCATGGCAACCCATTCCAGTATTCTTGCCTGGAGAATCCTGGACAGAGGAGCCTGGTGGGTTACAGTCCTGGCAGGCTACAGTCCATAGAGTCGCAAAGAGTTGGACAGGACTGAAGAAACTTAGCAAGCATGCACACATGTATACACATATGTATATTATGCATATTGCACAATATATACATGCAATATATGCATATATAAATAACATTACATAATAATGTATATGTTTTGTATGTGTGAATGCATGTATATACATATATACACATATAAGTATATTCTATTATGTATTATGTGTATACACATAATGCATGTGTATCTTACATATATATTATGTATATATAATATGAATATATATCCATATGTTCATATGGATCTATGAAAATTTTACCCATTTGTGAAGATAACCCTGGAAATTAATACACATGCTGCTGCTGCTAAGTCACTTCAGTTATGTCCGACTCTGTGTGACCCCATAGACGGCAGCCCACCAGGCTCCCCCGTCCCTGGGATTCTCCAGGCAAGAACACTGGAGTGGGTTGCCATTTCCTTCTCCAATGCATGAAGTGAAAAGTGAAAGTGAAGTCTCTCAGTCATGTCTGACTCTTAGCGACCCTATGGACTGCAGCCTACCAGGCTCCCCCATCCATGGAATTTTCCAGGCAAAGTACTGGAGTGGGGTGCCATTGCCTTCTCCAAATACACATGCTAGGAACTACTAAGTATTTATGTCCCTAACAACACCACCATACATATTTGTTTGAATTTTTTTAATATATAATTGTATGTATTTATTTTTGGCTGTTCTGGGCCTTCATTGCTGCACGGGCTTTTCTCAAGTTGTGGCGAGCAGGGGCCACTCTTCAGATGTGCTGCACGGGCTTCTCCTTGCCGTGGCTTCTCTTGCGGCGGAGCACGGGCGCCAGGGCGTACAGGCTTCAGTCGTTGCGGCTCCTGGGCTCTAAAACACGGGCCCAGAAGTTGTGGCCCACGGGCTTAGTTGCTCCGCAGCATGTGGGACCTGCCTGGGTCAGGAATTGAGCTCAGGTCTGCTGCATTGGGAGGCGGATTCTTTACCACTGAGACACTAGGGAAGCCCTGAATTTTTTTTAGTGATATCCAACCTTTTGGGAAATGTTGGTAACCTTTTTGTTTGGTCTAAAGTTGACACATTCCCAAAAACTGTCTTACTGGAGCCAAGGTGAGTTAAAATTCACTCTAGATTTGAGGATAATTCTTTGAGACCACCTGAAAAACCTAAAGGCACCTGAGATTACTACAAAGACAGGCCCAGACATCCTAGGGAGGGGACATCTGATCTGTCTTGCCTTGTATACGCTCATGTGTCCCCGACAGATCTCCATGCAGCCTCCACTCTGCATCCTCGATCCAGAGAACAGAAGCGGCTAGGCCTCCTTATATACTGCTGTTGCAGGAAGAAATGGAGAAGCCGTACATCTTAACCTCCTGCTTGCCAGTGCCCCTCGGCCAGCAGGCTGTGTCCCCCTAACCCCCACCTGCAGGAAGGGCTACACTGCCACTGAGAGTTCAGCCCACCAGCAAGGAGGGTAGAATGTTTACGTGTTTCTGTGAAGCAGAAGACCCGAGTTTCTACTGAATTTTATTAATTAGCTGTGCAATCCAGGGCACGTCACTTTCCTTCTGTGAACCTCAGTTCCCCTCAGTCAGTGAAGAGATTTGGACTAAATTATCTCTAAGCTTCGTCTTAACTCTTCCATTCTGTTCTAACTTTCTAGGTTGTCATTCATAAACGGGAAAATATAAGGCTACCATCCTTCTAGTTTCTAATTCGTGTGGTAAAAATGTCTGACCAGTTACTGGAAGAAACACAAGCTGGAATCAAGATTGCCGGGAGAAATATCAATAACCTCAGATATGCAGATGACACCACCCTTATGGCTGAAAGGGAAGAGGAACTAAAAAGCCTCTTGATGAAAGTGAAAGTGGAGAGTGAAAAAGTTGGCTTAAAGCTCAACATTCAGAAAACGAAGATCATGGCATCCGGTCCCATCCCTCCATGGGAAATAGATGGGGAAACAGTGGAAACAGTGGCAGACTTTATTTTTCTGGGCTCCAAAATCACTGCAGATGGTGACTGCAGCCATGAAATTAAAAGACGCTTACTCCTTGGAAGGAAAGTTATGACCAACCTAGATAGCATATTCAAAAGCAGAGACATTACTTTGCCAACAAAGGTTCGTCCAGTCAAGGCTATGGTTTTTCCTGTGGTCATGTATGGATGTGAGAATTGGACTGTGAAGAAGGCTGAGTGCCGAAGAATTGATGCTTTTGAACTGTGGTGTTGGAGAAGACTCTTGAGAGTCCCTTGGACTGCAAGGAGATCCAACCAGTCCATTCTGAAGGAGATCAGCCCTGGGATTTCTTTGGAGGGAATGATGCTAAAGCTGAAACTCCGGTACTTTGGCCACCTCATGCAAAGAGTTGACTCATTGGAAAAGACTCTGATGCTGGGATGGATTGGGGGCAAGAGGAGAAGGGGACGACAGAGGATGAGATGGCTGGATGGCATCACTGACTTGATGGACATGAGTCTGAGTGAACTCCGGGAGTTAGTGATGGACAGAGGGGCCTGGTGTGCTGTGATTCATGGGGTCGCAGAGAGTCGGACACGACTGAGCGACTGATTTGATCTGATCTGATCTGATCTTTTGTACTGAATACAAAATTAGGAGTCTGGGTGATGTGAAAAGTAGCTTCAAACCAAAAGGAGATCAAACCAGTCAATCCTAAAGGAAATCAACCCTGAATATTCGTTGGAAGGACTGAAGCTGAAGCTCCAATACTTTGGCCACCTGATGTGAAGAACCAACTCATTGGAAAAGACCCTGATGCTGAGAAAGATTGAGGGCAGGAGGAGAAGGGGACGACAGAGGGTGAAATGGTTGGATGGCATCACTGACTCAACAGACATGAATTTGAGCAAACTCTGGGAAATAATGGAGGACAGATGAACCTGGCAGGCTAGTCTAAGGGGTCACAAAGGGTCAGACATGACTGAGCATCTGACTAAACAACAGCAAAAAATAGCTTCAACAGTAGTCAGCACTATGAAAAGGGAAGATCCTGAAGCTTAATATTCCTCTACTAATGAAATCTTAAGTGGAGGAAAAGGAACCAAGGGAGCGGTGTGTAGAACAGCTTTCCAGAATGGCGAAAGCGACAGAAATGACTGTAACCTGGCATTCCTGGAACAGTTAGGACAAGCATATAAAAAAGAGTCTGGGAGAAACTTGGCAGGGGATATTGTGGAAGACTGTCAATTCAATATTGATCTCTATTTGACTTATTAAACCATGTGCTACCTTTGCATTTGGGGAAAAAGATAAATAGTTAATGAAATAATAAGTAAAAATGACTGATAAAAGTCATCACCGCTATCAGTTTTGGTCACACGCCTACAGGCTTTGTTTTTGCTCAAGTGAGAACTACCTAGCATAATGTCATGTCTCTTCTCCCCTGACCACCAGGAAGGAAAAAAAGATATTAGAGTAAGACATAACTAAATGAAACCCGGGGCTTGTCCCACCCTGCCAAGAAGAGGGGAAAGCCATCATCATTTTCTCAGTGTCTCCTCTGCATTCCCTTCATAGTACTCAGTTCATGGAATCGGGCATCTCCCAAGCATTGGGTTGAGAAAATCATTCTCTTACCAAGGTGAGGAACAGGAGGTTTTGCCAAAGTAAAAGAAGCATCAGCATTACAAACAAAAGCACAGCTGAAACTCACTAACTAGTCTTTCAAAGACAGCCTTAAACAAATTTCCATCCACTACATTTTTTTTTTTTTTTTGCTGATTTTAATTAATTAATGACAATTTTTTTCTGGCCATTAACTGCATTAAAATTGGGAGAGGGGGTGCAGAAGGACCATACCAAAGTTCATATCCCTAATAGTTCCATCACCTGGTGTAGAAGTACTAGTTATCACCAGCATCTCTTTTACCCATCTGCTATAACAGGAGTCAGCTTGCAGGTCAAATCCAGCCAGCCACCTGTCCTTGTAAATAAAGTTTTATTGGCACACAGCCATGAACATTCATATCCCTATTGTCTATGGCTGCTTTCCCACTGCAACGGCAGAGTTAAGTAGTTGAGACAGAGATCACGTAGCTCAGAAAGCCTGAAATATTTACTATCTGGCCCTCTACAGAAAGAGAAGTTTGCCAACCCTTGTTCTATAATACTAGATCATGCAATTTTAACCTCGGTTCGTGGCTGCCTGGAATAGAGACTTTATTTTTCTACCATGCTGCAGTTACGTCTGATGTCTAAGCGTTGCAATAAGATGTAAGTGCAAGTTAGGCACGATTTCATCTTAAACCATGAGAAAAGCTTGAACACAGAGGCCACGCACAGCACAGCACCAAGGTGACTGGTCCTGATGCCGTGGAACAGTATTCTGAACTTGGACATTCAGCCCAGATTTCTAGATGAGAGAGAAAGGAATTTTTACTTAGGGTTTTTGTCCCTCATAGAATCTAATCCTAATATATGGGGCATGACTGTTTTAAACATAAAATGTAGCTAAAGTTAAAATTTTTTATTTATTTTTAATTGAAGTATAGTTGATTAACAATGTTCTGGTATATAGCAGAGATTCAGTTACATATGTGTGTGTATATGTATATATACACACACACACATACATACACATGCATACTCTTTTTTAGATTCTTTTCCATTATGGTTTATAATACACACACACACACACACACACACATACACACATACTCTTTTTTAGATTCTTCTCCATTATGGTTTATTAGAATATTGAATGGAGAAGGCAACGGCACCGCACTCCAGTACTCTTGCCTGGAAAATCCCATGGACGGAGGAGCCTGGAGGGCTGCAGTCCATGGGGTCGCTAGGAGTCAGACACGACTGAGCGACTTCATTTTCACTTTTCCCTTTCATGCACTGGAGAAGGAAATGGCAACCCACTCCAGTGTTCTTGCCTGGAGAATCCCAGGGACAGGGGAGCCTGGTGGGCTGCCGTCTATGGGGCTGCACAGAGTCGGACACGAGTGAAGCGACTTAGCAGCAGCAGCAGCAGCAGCAGAATACTGAATATAGTTCCCTGTGCTATATGGTCAGAACTTGTTGCTTATCCATCCTAGATATAATAGTTTGCATTTACTAATCCCAAACTCCTAATTTACTCCTCCCTACCCTTTTCCCCACTTGGTAATCATAAGCTTGTTTTCTATGTCTGTCTGTCTTTTTTTGAAATTTATTCTATTTTTTTAAATTGAAGTATAGTAGGCCTTCCCTGCTGGCTCAGACAGTAAAGACTCTGCCTGAAATGCAGGAGACCCAGGTTTAATCCCTGGGTCAGGAAGATCCCCTGGAGAAAGGAACAGCTACCCACTCCAGTATACTTGCCTGAAGATTTCTGTGGACAGAGGAGCCTGGCAGGCTACAGCCCATAGGGTCGGAAAGAGCCAGACATGACTGAGGGACTAACACATACATAGTTGATTTACAATGTTGTGTTAGTTTTGGGTGTGCAGTGATTCATTTACACATGTACATACATCTTTTTTTTTTTCTTGATAGATAAGAAGTGGATTTATTTAGAGAGAAAAACACAGACAGTATATCAGCCATCTCAAGAGAGAGTGCCCTGAAATATATGGCATGGTTAGTTTTTATAGGCTGGGTAATTTCATAGACTAATAAGTAGGAGGATTATTCCAATCATTTCAGGGGAGGAGTGGGGATTTCCATGAACTGGGCCACAACCTATTTTTTGATCTTTGGTCGGCCTTGGAGCGAGCTGGCAGACCTGTCGCTTAGCTTGCTGATGTGTTTCAGTGAGCATATACTGAGACTCAAGGTCTAGTGGAAGTCAACTCCCCCATCCTCTTGGACCTCTTTGGTTCTAATCGGTTTATGTCATGTCCTTGGGCTATGTCTGTATACTTTTATGTCTCTATTTTATGCCTGTGTGCTGTATGCTCAGTCATGTCTGACTCTCTGCGACCCCATGGACTATAGCTTGCCAAGCTCCTCTCTCCATGGAATTTTCCAGGCAAGATACTGGAGTAGGTTGCTATTTCCTTGTCCAGAGGCTCGTCCCGACCCAGGAATCAAAACTTCATCTCTTGTGTCTTGTGCATTGGCAGGCAGTCTTTAGCACTGTGCCACCTGGGAAGCTCATATTTTATAACTATATTCTTTTAACATTTGTGCCCCACCCCCTTCCCTCCTGTCACATTCCCCACTCAGAGATTTTACTCCCATAATTTTATAGGAAGCTTTGTGGCAATGGTCAGTCTTCTGTAGCTGCTTCAAGGCTGAGTAGGGGCATCAACCCGCCGGTCTGGGAATGAAATCTCTGGATGCCTGATCCAAGGGCTCCAGGAGCAAGACAGCGCCTTGTTTTAATCTGTGTGGGCTGGAATCCCCAAATGAGCCATCATCTTCTTGTGGAACCATTATAACTGCTTCCTTAGCTTTCCTATGAATCTTCTTGATGAAGTACTTCTTGTAACATTATCAGAGTACAAAAATAACTATGATTGACAAAAGACTTAAAAGGCACAGTTAAACATCTGATTACTCTATAAAGATGCTTGGTTACTGTTGTGATGTACAACATTTTAAGATAACTAGAACCATAGCATTATACCAGGGCATACTGAAGAGCTGACTCATTGGAAAAGACCTTGAAGCTGGGAAGGATTGAAGGCAACGGGAGAAAGGGGCGGCAGAAAATGAGATGATTAGATAGCACCCCCAACTCAATGGACATTAATTTGAATACACTCTGGGAGACAGTGAAGGGCAGGGGAGCCTGTTGTTGTTCAGCCACTCAGTCTTTTGTGACCCCATGGACTGTGCCTGTTGGACTGTGCCACAACAGGCTTCCCTGTCCTTCACTGTCTCCCAGAGCTTGCTCAAACTCATGCCATTGAGTCAGTGATGCCATCCAACCATTTCATCCTCTGTCACCCTCTTCTCCTGCTCTCAATCTTTCCCAGCATCAGGGTCTTTTCCAATGTCAGTTGGCTCTTCGCATCAGGTGGCCAAAATATTGGAGCTTCAGCCTCAGTCCTTCCACTGAATATTCAGGGTTGATTTCCTTTAGGATTGGCTGGTTTGATCTCCTTGCTGTCTAAGTGACTCTTGAGAGTCTGCTCCAGCACCACAGGGGAGCTTGCCAGGCTGCAGTCCATGGAGTCGCCATGGGATCACAAAGAATCGGACACGAGTTAGTGACTGAACAACAATATCCAAATTTTAGAAACTTTATATAATTCTTAGAATTAGAATTATATCAATAACATTCATCCATAGTATATTTTTAAGTAAGTTTATTGTTTATGTGGTAATGCTCTCTGTGCAATTTGACATACTAAATAATACTAGCTAAATATTTCTCTGAGATGCCTCAGGGGCCCTCTGACATCCCAAAGTTAGCTAAAAGTCCAAAGAACTTTAATTAAAAGTTGGTATTTGGGACATTCATCAAAAAGTTCTAAAACAGTCAAATAAGATCATAGTTCACTGTAGGACAATACTTACTCCTTAACGGAAGTTATAAAAGACCTCAAAAGCAAACACAGATCACTTAAAGGCAAAGAAACTCATACTATTTGTTATTAAAAGAAACATTTCAAGAAAATTTTGGAGGAGAAGTCAAATCCAGTCTGGCCCCATCCCACTCCCAACAAAATCCATTTATCCAACTTAATTTCATCTAGTCTGAGAAAACCCCAATCATGTACAACTCTATTTTTTTGTCATTCCTCTCATTTTCTTTTACTGAAAACAACTTACTTTCCTCAAAAGGTCTTTTTTTCACTTCAAGTTGCTTTTCTTGCTGACAAATTTGTTGCAGATATAATAAGGTCTTGTTTGATCTCTGGTAAGCCTCAGTACTACAGAAATATTATACTTATCATTTATGACTCTAAAACATGTCTGTATTAAACCAACAAGCTTAAGCCACCTTCAGTACCAGTTAGCAGTGTAGTACTGAATATTTTCCAGGTGACATGAGCCTGAAATTCATTTTGGCCTGATTATTTTCTATTTGTGAATTTACTTTCTTTTTTTTTTATTGAAGTATAGTTGATGTACAATGCGGTGTTAGCTTCTGGTATACAGCAAAGTGATTCAGTTATACATGTACATACCTCTTCTTTTTCATATTAAAAAGATTTTTAAAATGTATCTTCCTCAAGCACATGGGTCTGCTTTCAAGTCAAGAGAGATGATACTCGAGCTTCTGAAATGATTCCAAGTAAGTGACCTCCAGACCATTCAGTAAGAGCATCATTTTGGAGAGATGGATGTGCCCATTGTTGGCATCTAAGGTTTTATTTTTATAAGCTGTAATTTCTCAGTTTATCATCCTCATCCTTAATTGGGTGAGGACAGGATGTTATTTCTTGTCATTATAATAGCTATTAAGCAAAGTTGTCACGCCCTAAGTAATTGAGAATGTCAGATTTAAAATGTGGGCTTTTGAATGTGTGTCGCTGCAAATTAACACACATTTGTGGCAGGAAATCAAGGACATATTGGCTCTAATTCGACTTTCCCCTCTTGCTGTTTTTTGCCTTTGCATCCTCATTGTGGTAAAGCTGTTCCATCACAACAGGCAAGACACCTGTGCCTGGTGACACAGCAGGTGCGCAGCACATGTTTTAACAAAATGCCTTTTTATTAATTTAATTAGCACCTATGATCACAGGCTGGTGATGCAAGAGCTAGAAGCTGGGGCATGAACTTTACAGAATCGCCCCTCCTCCATGGTAAATGTCCCTCTGGGTCCCATTGGCTTCCGTCTTCTTACAGTGAAAAGTCACTTGTCATTTACCCCTACTCTCACCTCCTGGCCTTACCACTCTCTCTCATGCTTTCAAAAATGAAAATAAGAGCCCTTCTAAAATGTGGCAATTTATCTACATAATTGTTTTTTTTTTTAATTTGATCAGAAAATGTTTGAGAATTAGAGAACACTTGGGAACATGAAGGAACAGGGACCATGGACGATACCGAAGCAGTTGCGTTTCTTTTTTTGAAAGTAATTTTATTTTTTAATACTGATGCAACATATTGGACACAGGATGTGTATGTTTTTATTTCTTTATTTGTGACTACTCTGGGTCTTCGTTGTTGTGAGTGGGCTTTCTCTGCTTGCAGCAAGCAGTTCCATGCTCTAGTTGCAGCACACAGGCTTGGTAGTCGTGGCACACAGGCTTAGTTGCCCCCTGACTTGTAGAATCTTCCGGCACCAGGGATCAAACCAGTGTTCCCTCCATTATGAGGCGGATTCTTAACCACTGGACCCCCAGGGCAGCCCAGGATGTGTATGTTTGATATAGCAGTTATCTACAGATGCTAATATCACCATCCACCTACAGCACACACTCTAAGAAGGTAAGGGTGGACTTCCCTGAGGGCCCAGCGGTTAAGACTTCATGCTTCCATTGCAGCAGGGGCAGCTTTGATCCCTTGTCAGGGAACTAAGATCCTGCACAGTGCAGCAAATAAACAACTAAACAAACAAACAAATAAATATATGTATATAAGGTTTAAAAGGGAAAAAATGTAACGGGAAACCCAAAGACACTCTGGGCTAGAGCGTTCCAAGGGGATCGTGTTGGATAGTCTCTTACGATAAGTCAAAGCCAGAATCATGAAGCCAGACTTGAAGGCACACTAACTCATGGGAAAGATCCCTGCAGTACAAAAGGAGCTGTCCAGGATTAAAACAGTAAATGCCCCATGTATTACAGGTGAGGCGCTTACCTGTGACCGAACTCATCCTAGATTCGGGTGGGGTCACTGCACCAACTCCTCACTCTCCAGAAGAGGAAGCTGAGACCCAGAGAAGGGAAGCTTTTTGTCCAAAATTGTGGGAACATCTGAATTTGCAAGCAAAACCTTAACTTCTATTACAGGGCTCTTCTCACAAAGTGGGCATATTCTTCTAGCCTGGAGTCTTGTAACAGTTTGAGGACCCTGAGCTTGACTAGGGTTGTGTGATGGGTTTTCACAGCACGGAGAACATCCCCGGAGAACACGGACCACCTCCTTTTGTGGCGTGTGGACAAGGGTTAGGACAATCACAGCCAAAGCCTGGGCATCAACAAAGTGGGCTTCAGAATTCACAGATCTGCCATTCAGAGATTCAGTCATCCAAGGGCAATCAGAAAAGTCTATTCACTTAGTGATTTTGCTAACACAGGAATTTGAATCATGTGCTCTGCCAGGAAAATCTCTTGGAATGAGTCTGCATTCACTCCCAGCATCAACCCATCATCAGATATGACTTTGTTACTCTCTTATTGTATATGAGGGCTCAGAAACAATCCTGGAGTGATTCTGAGAAATTATTTTCACTGGGGAAAACCGCTCTTTAAAGGGATACAAAGTCAGTTCAGAATGACTCAGGTGAAAAAATAGGGGAGAAATGATCAATTCTTATAACTGAAAAGTCTAGGCTATCGTTGTGTCAGACCAGGTAGATTTTGATGTTGAAAGATGATGTCATTAAGAATCTTTTTCTAGGGACTTGCCTGGTGGTCAGGTGGTTAAGACTCTGCACTTCCAGTGCAGGGGTACAGGTTTGATCCCTGGTCAGGGAACTAAGATCCCACATTCACAGTGTGGCCAAAAAATTTTTTTTATATATTTATGTAAGCAATGAGGATTTACTATATAGCACAGGGAACTAGATTAAATGTCTAAAAATATCATCCATTTCTGTCTTTCCATTTTGCTTTCTTCTGTATTAGCTTCCTCCCCCAGCTGTCTCTGTTTGTGATGAGGAGGAGGGTGTCGGTCACCAGCTACTAACTTCCATCCTGCTGACGCAGGGGGCCCCGAGTGTCACTGTCACTCACTGTTTGGAGCACGTTTCCACTGCTGGGGGTGGAGCAGGTGCTCACATGACTCGAGCCACGTGAACCAGGATGGGGAGAGATGGGTACAGTGGGGCATGCCCTGCAGTGCTCTGCAAAATATTTAATGATGAGCCCTGAGGGTGGGAGGCGGGGGTCGTCATTTGTATTGTTTGCCGATTTCCATGGTGAGAGAATAAACACTCTCACCAGAGCAGATTTCAAGCTACCCAAGTGGCCCCTGAACGAAGAGTTGGGAAGAGAGACACAGGAGCACCCAGGACATAATATTTCCACCCTACAGAGAAAATTTCCACCCTCAAGACCATCAATAATAACAACATGTAGTAAAATAATCAGGAAGTGACGTGTCTTGATTATGCATGACCTTTGTTTTTAATAGAATGTATTTAATCAGAAGGTTATAAAATCTAATGTTAAGTAGTGACGGTTTCCTAAAGGAAATCGACCCTGAATAATCATTGGAAGGACTGATGCTGAAGCTCTGATACTTTGGCCACCTGATACGAAGAGCCAACTCATTTGAAAAGACCCCGATGCTGACAAAGGTTGAACGCAAAAGGAGAAGGAGGTGGCAGAGGATGAGATGATTGGATGGCATCACCGACTCGATGGACATGAGTTTGAGCAAGCTCCGGGAGATAGTGAAGGACAGAGAAGCCTGGTGTGCTGCAGTCCATGGGGTCGCAGTCAGACATGCCTGAGCAACTGACCAACAGTGAACAGTAACTCGACAGTTTATGACAGTGGACAAACTACCCTCCTGAAGTTTTAATGATTGGTTTTTGTGAGCCAGCTCTAGCACACCAATGCAAACGCTCCGATAGGAGAAGCTCTCTGTTCCCAGAATAAGGGAGAACGGATGCTGAGGCAAGAATGATGCTGTTCTCATATATTAATAAATGAGAGGTAAGATTTCAAGTGAAAGTTGAAAATGGGCTCTATTGGACCTTAAGATGCAAAAGAAAATTTTTAATTCTTGTCAGAAACATATTTTGAGAAAAATCTTGGAGAATAAGGGAGACCCAAAGATCTCGTCTGTGTTTACCCTCATAATGTCAGGAGGTAATAGGTCATGAGTTGTTCTGCAGCCTCAGTCCTAAGGGTAGGTGGTTTGGAGCAGGACAGAGCCAGGGGCCAGACCCAAAACTCTGTTGCAGAGATGGGGTTGGGCAGGGCAGGGCAGAGCAGCTGGGAAAAGAACTTCTCAGTATAATCCTCCTGTCTATATCCTGCTTAAAGATTGATGTTAACAACTGAAATGAAATGCAGGAAAGTCCTGTGGAAATTTGTGGGAATCTGGATTGTAACTTTTTGGAAAGAGGCTTCCCAGGTGGTAAAGAACCTGCCAGCCAGTACAGGAGACACAGGAGACATGGATTCGATCCCTGGGTCGGGAAGATCCCCTAGAGAAGGGCATGGCAACCCACTCCAGTATTCTTGCCTGGAGAATCCTCATGGACAGAAAGCCTGGCGGGCTACAATGCAGGGGGTCGCAAAGAGTTGGATACAACTGAAATGACTGAGCACTAGATGACGAACACCCTCTATAAAGCCGGTCCTCACTAACCCAGAATGCACTGATCTCACCTCTCTGAATTTCTGTAATACTCAACTATGATACAGTCTACACTATGATTATATACTCTCTCATTTTCTTATAAAAATAATTGTGGGGGAAATCTTTATCCTGCCAAGCGTATTATTGCCTCCTTAACATTTATTCTTATCGCCAACAATGCTAAGCACAAAAATTAAACACATAGAATATGTTTCATAAAAGTCTACTGACAGGAAAACTGGACCGTCTACTAAATCGCTATGACTAAAAGATCTTGTTTTATGAAAAGGTCACAGTGACTTTGGTAAGCAGGATAGTAAGTTATGTGTAAATGGTGCTTCTAAACCCATGAGGGTGCCTGACAAATTACTTATTCACTTTGAAATTTTATCAAAAATGCTAACTTCGTTTCAAACATATTTTATAGAGATGGTATCGTGGTAAAAATACAAATTGGGCCCTGTCCAAATTAACTCAAGTTTTGTATTGGACTTGATTAGGTCCAAGAGGTTACTAAGAATTCACAGTAACAAGTTGTAAAAAAGAATAATTTTGTTTATTATTTCTGTCTGTGCGGGGTCTTCGCGCTGTGCGGCGGCTCTCCGGTTGCGGGTGTGGGTGTCTCATTGCAGTAGCTTCTCTTGCTGAGGAGTACAGGTTCTAGGGTGCTAGGGCGTCGGTAGGTGGCCACATGCGGGCCCAGCAGTTGTAGTTCCCTGGTGCTAGAGCACAGGCTCAGTAGTCGTGGTGCATGGGCTTAGTTGCTCCGGGGCTTGTGGCGATCTTCCCGGACCAGGGATCAAACCTGTGTCTCCTATATTGGCAGGCAGATTCTTTACCACTGAGCCGCTAGGGCAGCCCCCACCGTAATAATTCTCTCTTGGCCAGTCCCTTGTGCTTACTATCTACAGCGTGAAAGCTGATCAAACTTGATACATTCACAGAATTACACAAAGGTCCCTTCAAATAAGGTGGCATCAACTATTAATAGATCACTCAGTTCTGGCGGGCGAGTTTAAGGTGGGATATTAATTCCAAATGGAATTTCCAAGTTGAATGTGGGGATCAGCACAGAAGCAGTTGACACCATTTTACATACCTTTAGAGGCAAAGTCATTTTTTCTGGTAGGAAAACAGAGATAATTATCAGTTAATCATCTTAACTGTTCATACTACCTATTAGAAAAATCGTAGAGCCTCAAATGCTCTAATTATAGTGTCTTATTCAGCCTTCCGACTACAGCAGCCCCCCAGACTCTCCCCCACCCCTTACTAAAATCGCTTCTTCAAATTATGCTGCTCAGCTCCTGGATGAAGTTTCCTAGTTTAAATTAGACTTATACCATGTATCTGAAGCCCTCTCTGCTTGGTTTTTATTTCTCAGTCTTGGTGGGCCAGCTGCCTTCAACAGATGGGATTTGGCCCCTTAAGAAGGCTGCATCTGTTGTGGTACCTGTTAGCATCATTTCTTCCCACAGCCTGTTGAATCACATACATCCTTGTCTGTGGACTGCTCAAGCCACACTTTAAACCTAAGTGTAATTTTAACTCCAAACACCATGTCTCAGAGAAGCAGATAAAAACAAGTCATTAGAAGTTAGCAACTGTTTCTGATAGGATAATAATTTGAAGGAACAAAAAAAATGGTATAAATATGAAATTTAAGAAAGTTTATGTCAAACTCACAAATGTTGCTGAGCCTCCCCCATCCCACCCCACCCCCAGGGAAGCACAATATTATTAAATCATAGTCAAATAGTCCCAATAACTCAAGGACTCACAGAATGTGTTTTTGCATATCTGACTCTCTGACACAGTTGAACCGCTATGCCTTTAAATCAAAACTTTAAAATCATAAGCATCCTCATTTGACTGCTTTGCAAGATGTAGCATATTGAGTTTATAAATATAATTCAATCCCTTTCTTAATGACTTGCTGTCATCCTACAGTGAACCTTCTTCACTGTACTGCACCGCCGTAACAGCTAGCACACCAGGACAAAAATAAGTCTTGTTCATTTCCATTCAGTACCACAAACATTTGTGTATTTCCCTCTCCAAGCCAGACGTGATGCCGAGTTCTAAAAATAGAGTCGATGAAGCCTGGGCCCTACTATATCCAGCGTTGCTCATTCCCACTAAAGGAACACGAGAGCATGTGGGATGTACCATGAATGGCCACAAACAACTGGCCTTGGAAATGAGCAAGAAGCAGATCAGGAGGGAATTTGAACTTGACCCTGCGGTACTTTACCCAGGGGACTAACCTGGTCAGGTTGAGAGTGCAGAATGAACCGAGTGAATGCGAACCTGGAGATGAGACAACTATGGAGAAGTCTGCTCCAGTCCAAACAAGAAATGAGCTGAGGTAGCAACAGATTTCAGAAGGTAGAACCAATAGGATCTGACGCCCATCTTAATGATGGAATAAAGAAGGAATCTAGGATGGTTTCCCAGTCCTTTGCTATGGCAACTAGGTAGATATGCCATCAGCCAAAATGGGAAACTCAGAAAGAAGAGGTTTGAGAGGAGAGGAACTGAGTTTGGCTTTTCTTATTACTATTCTTATTACCTTATTGAAGCATAGTTGATTTACAGTTCAGTCAGTTCAGTTCAGTCGCTCAGTCATGTTTGACTCTTTGCGACCTCACAGACTGCAGCATGCCAGGCCTCCCTGTCCATCAACAACTCCTGGAGTTTACTCAAACTCATGTCCATTGAATCAGTGATGCCATCCTAGCATCTCATCCTCTGTTGTCCCCTTCTCCTCCCGCCTTCAATCTTTCCCAGCATCAGGGTCTTTTCCAATAAGTCAGTTCTTCGCATGAGGTGGCCAAAGTATTGGAGGTTCAGCTTCAGCATCAGTCCTTCCAATGAATATTGAGGACTGATCTCCTTTAGGATGGACTGGTTGGATCTCCTTGCAGTCCAAGGGACTCTCAAGAGTCTTCTCCAACACCACAGTTCAAAAGCATCAATTCTTCAGTGCTCAGCTTTCTTTATGATCCAACTCTCACAGCCATACATGACTACTAGAAAAACCATAGCTTTGACTAGAGGGACCTTTGTTGGCAAAGTAATGTCTCTGCTTTTTAATATGCTGTCTCGGTTGGTCATAGCTTTTCTTCCAAGGAGTAAGCGTCTTTTAATTTCATGGCTGCAGTTGATTTACAAGGACCAGGTATATAGCAAAGTGATGCAGTTTTATATATATATATATGCAAATTCTTTTCTATATGCTTTTTTATTATGTTATTACAAGATATTGAGTACAGTTTTCGGTGCTATACAGTAGGTTCTAGGGTTTTTTTGTTTGTTTTGGTCTTTATATGTGTCTTTATCTGGCTGTGTTGGGTCTTAGTGGCAGCATGCAGGCTCTTGCATGAGACATGTGGGCTTTTCTCTAGTTGTGGTGCACAGGCTTAGTTGCCCTGAGGCACATGGGATCTTAGTTCCCCGGCCAGGGATCAAACCTGCATCCCCTGCATTAGAAGGTGGATTCTTAACCACTGGACTGCCAGGGAAGTCCCAGTAGGTCCTTACTGTTTATCTGTTTTATATAGAGCAGTGCATATCTGTTAATACCAAACTCCCAATTTATTCTTCCCCCTTTTTTCCCTTGGGTCACCATAAGTTTGTTTTCTATGTCTGTAAGTCTGTTTATGTTTTGTAAATAAATTCATTTGTATCTTTTTTTTATTCTGCATATAAATGATATCCTATGATATTTATTTTCCTCTGAGTTGGGTTTTTGGCTGTCCAGTATGCAGGATCTTAGTTCCCAATCAGGAATCAAACCTGTGCCCTCTGCAGTGGAAGCACAGAGTCTTAACCACTGGAGCATCAGGGAATCCCCTGAGTTGGGTTTTTCATTCATTTTTTTGTCAAATATTTATCAGTCACCTGGCACCCAGTAGGCACCAGGCACTGGGTTGGGGCTGTGGACATGATGGTAGGGGAAAGAAGACATGATCCCTGCCCTCTTGGAGCTTAGGAGAGAGGGTTAACTGAGTAATCAGGTAAAGATATTTATAACTTCAAGTGTGACGACTTCAAGCACAGGGAAGAACATGGTGCCACGAGGGACAATTACTGGGGAGTCTCACCTCTCCAGGGAGGTCAGAGCAGCTTCCTGAGGCATCCGAGTTAAAGAGTCGAGACAGAGAGCAGGGATAAGAGTTTGCTAAGTGAGGGAGGCAAGAAGGATGTTCACAGAGGGAACAATGCCCGGGGGCTCTGGGGTGGCCGCGTGGTAGGTATTTTCAAGGAACTCAAAGAAGACAGTGTGACTCAAGCAGGGAGGGCGGGAGATAAAACCAGAAGAGTGGGTAGACGCCAGGCCACAGAAGGCCCTGGAAGCAGGCCTGGTGTTCAGCCAATCTGCTCCAACGTAACACTCTTCTGAAAAGTGTGAAACTGTTAGTCGCTGTCGTGTCTGACTCTTTGAGACCCCATGGACTGTGGCCCACCAGGCTTCTCTGTCCATGGGATTCTCCAGGCATGAATACTGGAGTGGGTTGCCATTCCCTCCTCTAGGGGATCTTCCTGACCCAGGGATCGAACCCAGGTCTCCTACATTTTGTGCAGATTCTAAGTCTGAGTCACCAGAAAAGCCCAACACTCCTCTGGAGCATATAGTAAATAGCTCCTATACTAAACTCCCCTCGTCCCCTCACCCTCTCATCCCCAGTCCAGCTGCCCAGTCCCTCTTCTGGGCTTCCCCATGAGCTAGCAGCCAAGACAGTGATATCTGGCAGAAGAGGGCAAGGAGGGCAGATTTTGAAAGTACCACTCCAAGATGCTGGCGTCTGTTCTGACCGTCGGTACCTGCATAGTGTTGGTTGCTAAATACTTAGTTTTGTTTTGTTTTTTTTTTGGATGCGCCCTGTCTTTTAGTTGTAGCATGCAGGATCTTTGATCTATGATTGCGGATGCAGAACCTTTCATTGCTCTTTGCAAACTCTTAGCTGTGCCGTGTGGTATCCAGTTCCCTGACCAGGGATTAAACCGAGGCCACCTGCGTTGGGAGTGCGGAGTTTTAGCCACTGGACCGCCAGGGAAGTCCCTATTTAGACTATTTTGAATACGACACCTGCTTATAGGCCATGTAAGAGGTTAGTGTTTATTCTGAGAATAATGGGATATATTTGAAGATGGTGGCATGATCAGATACATGTTTCGAAAACACCAGTTCAGTTGCAGTGTGAATAACAGATTGAGGAAGTGGCAAAGTGAAACAGAGGGAGCAGTTAGTAGAGTCTTTTTTTTTTTAATTGAAGTAGAGTTGATTTACAATGTTATGTAAGTTTCAGGTATACAGCAAAATGATTCAGCTATATGTATTATATATTTAAGATTCTTTTCCCTTACAGGTTATTACAAAATATTAAGGATAGTTCCCTATGCTATACAACAGATCCTTATTATCTATTTTATATCTTAGTATATTAATTAATGTATATTAATTAATATATATTAATCCCAAACCCCTAATTTATCCCTCCTCCCAGTTAATAGAGGGTTTCTCAGGTGGATCAGTGGTAAAGAATCTGCCAGCCAATGCAGGAGACACAGGTTTGATCTCTGGATTGGGTTGATACTCCGGAAGACAAAATGGCAAACCATTCCAGTATTCTTGCCTGGGAAATTCCTTGGACAGAGGTGCCTGGAAGGCTACAATCCAAGGGGTCACAAAGAGTCAGACACGACTGAAGTGACTAATCATGCATGCATACCAGTTAACAGACTCTTGTTCACCCTGTCGTGTGTTAGGGGGGTAAGTGGGGTTGAGATGGAGAGAAACAGGTTCAAGAGATAGAGAAGATATCCCAGTCAAAATCCCAGCAGGCTTTCTTATAGAAATTGACAAACTGATTCTAAAATCTATAAGGAAACATAAAAGGTCTCAGATCACCAGAATGATTTTCGGAAAGAACAAAGTTGAAAGACTTACACTACCTGATTGCAAATCTTTCCGTAAAGGTACATCAATTAATTCAGTGTTATATTGGCAGGAGGATAAACATGGATTTATGAATTGACATGTTTTCTGAATTTCCTTTTCCGGATTGTTCACTGCTAGTATGTTGAAGTACAACTGATTTTTGCACATTGATTTTATATCCTTAAAATTTGTCAACTTCATTTATTAGCTCTAAAGCTTTTTTTTGTGGATTCCTTAAGGTTTCTACATATAACATCATGCCATCCTTGAAGGGAGATAGCTTTACTTCTTTATTTCCAGTTTGGAGGTATTTATTTCTCTTATTGTCTGACTTCTCTTGGCTAAAATTTCCAGTACTGTGTTGAATGGAAGTGGTGAGAGTGGGCATCCTTGTCTTGTTCCTGATTTGGGGAGAAAAGCTTTCAGTCTTTCTCCATTGACTATGTTGTTGTTAATTCACTAAATCATGTCCCACTCTTTGCGACCCCCATGGACTGTAGCCCCTCAGGCTCCTCTGTCCTTAGGATTTCCCAGGCAAGAATACTGGAGTGGGTTGCCATTTCCTTTTTCAGGGGATCTTCCCAACCCAGGTCTCCTGCGGCTCCTGCATTAGCAGGTGGATTCTTTACCACTGAGCTACCAGGGAAACCCCACTGGGTGTGTTAGCTGTGGGCTTTTAATATATGGGCTTTATCCTGTTTATTTCTAGTTTATGAGTTTTTTTTTTAATCATAAAAGGTACTGGAATTTGTCAAATGCTTTTCCTCATCTTGTGTGTATGGTGTGATGTACAGATGATCATTTTTTTTTCCCTTCATTCTATCACTGTGGTGTACTACACTGATTGATGTTCTTATGTTGACATATTCTGGCATTCCTGGGGTAAATCCCACTGACCAACTGATCTTTGACAAAGGCCCCAAGGCAATTCAGTGGAGATAGGATAATTGTTCAATGAATGGTGCTCACAGAGTTGGACATACTTGTGGAATAAAAAGAAACTTTGACCCTAATCTCACAGCATAATAAAAAAAAATATATGTCAGATTTTCTTCGGGGCAGGAATTGAAGAGTGGCTTAGCTGAGTGGCTGTGGTTCAGGGTCTGTTGTGTGGTTCCAGTCAGGAGGTCAGCTGAGGCTGCAGTCATCTGAAGGCTTGATTGGGGTTGGAGAATGCCCTCAGAGATGGTGAACTCACATGGCTATTGGCAGGAGGCCTCAGTTTCTCACTCAAGGAGATTTCCTTGCAACGTGGCAGCTGCCTCTCCGCAGAGTAAGCTGTCCACGAGAGGGAACAAGGAAGAACACAGCATCTTTCACAACTAGGTCTCGTATCATCACTTCCCAGTTAATCTGTTTATTAGAAGCGAGTCACTGAGTTCAGCACACATTCCGGGGAGAGGAATTTGACCCCACCTCTTAATGGGAGAGGCTTCCTTTGTGGCTCAGCTGGTACTGGATCTGCCTGCAATGCAGGAGACCTGGGTTCGATCCCTGGGTTGGGAAGATTCCCTGGAGAAAGAAAAGGGTACCCACTCCAGTATTCTGGCCTAGAGAATTCCAGGAATGCATAGTCCATGGGGTCAAAAAGAGTCCAACACGACTGAGCGACTTTCACTTTCACTTAATGGGACGAGCACAAAACCTTTATGGACATATATTAAAGCTACCACATGGAATATTACCTTCAGAGATGACTACAGTTCAGAAGTTGCCATCTCTTTGGGTGGAGAGAAGTGAGATATAGCACATAAAATATTGTACAGTTTTACCTATGTGAATAACATGTTTTAAAGAATGACAGCTGATTTCGGTAGAACCCATATCATTGCAGACTTTAAAATTAGACAAAGAAGGAAAACTTTTTGCATCTTATTATTTTCTTTGAGACTATCAGTCAGGATAAAAAACTGATATACTCAGAAAATTCATCTCTCAACCAAGTGCTACTTTCAGATAAGCTTATTGAAAATAACCTTAATATACTTTATGTAATGAGCAGCACCCTAACATACTGATTATCCATTATAGTTGCAATTGAAAATGTTTTAATATTATTCATTACCATATTGAACTCCCTGTGTGTTAAGTGTGTGTATATATATATAAGGTAAAAGTTTTGAGAACTTTAAACCCAGGCTAAAGAAATTCTTGAGAAATCCTTCTTTAGAACAATTTTTTTTGCATTTTTTTTATGTCTGTCTAAGTCCCCAGTTTCTATTACTAAAAAGTATTCATTGAGTTCTGATTTGATGTCATGCTTTTCTTGCAATAACTATTCCATACTCAAATGTTTTGGCTAAAAAAATGCACTTAGTGTTATCCCTGTTTTTTCACATGCATATAGCCTCAACCATTTCTTTTCTCTAAACAGCAAGAAATCCTAATTAATGTGAACATAATAATTTTTCTTCTACAGTATTTCCATTATATTTAACATCGTTTTCCCTGTCTCTAAAATACGATCAAGAATCTTTATTTTACCATAGGAGAAAATCTTCAGGATCTAGGACTGAAGGGTTCCTCGACTTGACCTCAAAAGCACCATGCACAAGAGGAAAACGGATAAACTGTATATCATCAACATGAAAACCATTTGCTTTGTGAAAGACAAGAAGATGAAAAGACAAGAAGCCTAGAATTGAATGCAGCAGTAATACAGACCATAAGAATCTGTGCTTACCTTAGAGGTCCAAACAAAATACTATGAGAATACAAAGGACAACGAGATTGATTTCAGCCAAGGAAACCTGGAACGTGTGATGAAGTGAGAACCAAGCTAGGAATCAAAAGACAAGTCAGTAGGATTGTGACAGATGGACCCAAGAGTGAGAAGAGCATCTAAGATAGAATCAGCAAAAGCCAGAAGGAAGGAAGGGTTTCCCTGGTGGTTCAGTCAGTAAACAATGTGCCTACAATGCAGGAGACCCGGGTTCGATCCCTGGGTCGGGAAGATCCATTGGAGAAGGAAATGGCAATCCAGTCCAGTATTCTTGCCTGGTAAATTCCATGGACAGAGAAGCCTGGTGGGCTACAATGGGGTCGCAAGAGTCAGACACAACTTAGCGACTAAACCATCACCAACCACTACCAGAAGGAAGGAAAGTGCAAAGAATGTTGACACTGTGAGTGGCCCAGTGCAAAGTGGGGAGTGAGCCTGGAAAGGGAGATTGGGGACAAATTATGGAAACCAGTGTAGTGGGGACAGAGCGCTGTTCCCAAATAGCTCACAGCTAGAAAATGCTGGTCCTGGGAAGAGGTGCAGAGAATGCTCACAGGTGTGAGCTCTGGATGTCCAGAAAGATGGGATTGTTTGGCCAGGGGCCATCACGCAAGACGCCCGTCTGCTCCTGCTGCAGGGGAGCAAGAGGGAGTTACGTGTGACCCCTTCTGTGCGCGCCCCCTCTTCTGTCTGCTGTCAGGCCCAGGCCTGGGCACCTGAGTCTGCCTTTTCCCCACAGGTGTCTCTTCCTTGCTCCTTCCCATAGTCGTTCTCAGACCAAGGGTGGAGCTGGAGAGGCTCCTTGCAGCAGCTAGTGGGGCTGACCCCACTCAGTGCAAGATAAGAGCCACCCTGTGGCCCAAGTCTGAGCTGTGGCATTGTAGCTGCAGGAGGGGAAAGTAGGTCAATTAGCAAATGGCTTATGAAGTGCTCACTCCAGAAACACAATCACAGTCAATGCTTTATTTTCCCCAACTCTCGATACCCCAGGGTTTCAAAAATCACAATATTTTTGACCATTCGAGTGTGTTTATACCTGCTCTTTACGTCTCCTCGCCTAATTCTATCAGGAAGACTTAAGCGTCTGTGGTTCAAAGTAAATTCTACTCCAGTGCCCATTTCTTCCACGTGGCCTTGCTGGCATGTTCAGAATATAAATCATTTTGCATGGTCCAGGTAATGTGGTCTAATTTAAAGGCGAGTAAGTCAGCAACCTTAACAACGATAAGGGAACCGGATTGCTGGATATTTGCCTAGTTCCAATCTTTAAGTAAAAGGTCAGGGTGGCTGAAAGGGAGAAAGAAAATATCATTGACAAAAGAATGAGAAAGAGGGACTAGCTTCCCACGCAGGAGGAGGTCTGAAAGCTTCCTTGGGATATTTAGTAGCTGGTTTCCCATCTGTCTTCTGTCTCTTACTCGCCTACCAAGTTCTGGGGAAGCCAGGAGGGCGGGAGGGGCTGTAATTCTTTTTCTCATCTTGGTACTCTGAACTGCTTAAGCTCACAGCAGCAGGCTTGAACGCGGATGGCGTTGATAGAAAAGCCAAACGCCCGCCAATGGCCTTGTCGCTGCTGGGGTGGAACAGTGGCTGATGACACTGACTTCAGTTTCTGGGACATTATCAGCAAAAATAAAATGTAACTCTCATTGTACAAAAAAGCGTTTGGTTCCTGAATTTATTCTGCTCTCAAAGCTAGCCAGGAGCTCCTTATCCAGATTCCACATCTGAATTAAATTTTTTATTTAATTACATACATTTTTTTAAAAAATTAAATTAAAAAATTAGATACATTTTTTTTCAAACAGAGAAATTCTGCAAATTTGAGACAGCTTACTTCACTTCTCTTCCACAGGAAAAAAATTAATGGAGTGGGAAGTAAAATAATTTGTCACAAAATGGTAGTATAATATCTTTTTTGATTATTATCTGTTCATTGAGAACTCCAGCCTGCAGTCTCCTTTAATGTTCATTTCTTTTTTATCCCCAAAGTGAATGTTGAGTCATAAAGCAAATGACCTTTCAGACCAAGAAAACCTAGCTCTAAGGTCATTGGAATTTCTTCAATTCTCTGTACACATTCTCAAAATAGTATTGCTCATCTTTAAAAATGTATCATAAACAAATAGTGTTGAAGGGCTATAAAGTTTTTCTTGGCACAAATGTGGTATGACCTGGAAAACACACTTCATCATTCACAGTGAGAATGTCCTCTCCAATTTATGCCAATAAAAACTTGGAATAATCCAAGATATACTTTACATGTATTACATTACATACAAGAATGAAGTGAAGTGAAGTGAAGTCGCTCGGTCGTGTCTGATTCTTTGCAACATACACGAATAGTGGCTCTAAATTGGAAACCCCATTTTTGGCAATTGAAAAAGAAAGTTCAAGGTGAAAGGGAATTTCTCAGAGGACTTCTGGCCAGCATTTATGCAAAAATATCAGGATACAGTAAGAGTAAGAAGAGGCGGAGGAAACTTCATAGAAAAGATGACATGGGATTAGGGGTCCGGAGAATGACTCAGGGAAAAAGCAAAAGGAGGACATTCTCAACAGAGGTCTCTACCAGGAATCCCCACACTTCCTGGGGGGGACCCCCCTGGTTGTCACTGTGGCTGCAACCCAAGGTCCAGGAAGAGATGTGGCTGGAAGGGATATTGGGAAGGGAGGCAGGGGTCACGCTGTGAACATTATCATCGAGTGTCTTTCTAAGGGATGTGAAACCGCTGAGAGTTTTTTGTTGGATAATGACAATAATATGCCAAATGCTTTCTGTGTGTCAGGCATCCAACACCATGAAATGCTACAGCCCACCTTTAAAAACCAGCCTATACAGTGTGCACTGTTCCCATTTTACAGGTGAAGAAGTTGAGGCAGAGGCCGGTGAAATAACTTTTGCAGGGTCCAACAGCCGTTAAGTGGTGGAGTCAACTCAGATCTCACTCCAGAGCCCACGCTCTTCTGCTTCTTGAGGCAGTCACTATCGTATTCTGGGGTGGTGGTGGGGAACACAACTCCCTGGCTACGTGGAGGATGAATTAGGAGACAGGAGGTAGGAAGACCAGCAGAAGGCCATTGCAGCAGCGCAAATGAAAGCTAATACAGGTCTTCAGTGGATAGGATTTAATGAACTAGTGGACATGGAGGTGAAAAAGAAGGCAGAATAAATATACCTGAGGGATCGAATTTTATATATATATATGTATCTCCTGTTGGTTCCGCTTCTATATATCTGTATCTTTGGCGTATCTCCTATTGCTTCTGTTTCTCTGGGGAACCTTGACAAATACAGTCCTGTATCACAAACTTGTGTAAGAATGTCTTCTAGAAGCTCACCCAGTGAGTGTGTGCAGGGCGGGGGGGTGGGGTGGGGAGGAGGGGTGATGGAGTTGAAATTTATATTAGGCAGAGGAAAAGAAAGGTTTCACTGAGGAAATTCCATTTAAGGTAGACCCAGAAGAATGAACTGTACTGGGGTGAGCAGTGATTCTCTTGTCTGTGCTGAGCTCAGTCGTGTCCAACTCTTTGTGACCCCATGGACTGTAGCCCGCCAGGCTCCTCTGTCCATGGGATTTTCCAGGCAAGAATACTGCAGTGGGTTACCATTTATTTCCTCCTCCAGAGGATCTTCCCGAACCAAGGATCAAACCTGCGTCTCTTGTGTCTCCTGCCCGGCAGGTGGATTCCTTACCGCTGTGCTACCTTGAAGTGAGCAGTGATTGGGGAAGAATAACTGATACAGAAAGTGTGGTTAGAAGAGGAAACACAGAGGCTGTTCAGGAGTCCAGTTTGGATCTGGCTTGATATGTGTAAGAAACCTGAGAGTTGAGTAGGAATAAGTCCATTGAAGCTGAGGTATGGAGGGTGTTTTAATGCTAGGAATGATGTGTTTGTCCTTCTTTTTGTAGGATATAGGGAATTATTAAAGACTTTTGAGCAGGAAAGTGGCATCACTGGGTTTCATAGTGTAAACAATCCCCACTAATCCATGAGTTGGGTTTTAACAATTTCTTCAATAGACTATGTACCAGGAACTATGATAAATACTGTACATATAGTAATAAAAAAACACCTTCTCTGTATTCAAGAAGCTTATAACCTATGAGAGTGGGAAATAAAGAAAGGAAAATTATAATGCAATTAGACAAACTCTTTAGTAAGTAAGTATTAATACATGGTATAAAAGAATCACAAAAAGCAGGCACCTGATCCACAGGTGGGTGTGGGGCTTGGTTGGCGTGTGTAAGGTCAGACAAATTTTCTTGGAAGAAGAGATTTTAGGGCAATTTTCTGGAATCCAATAATTTCCTCATAGACACAAGGTCGAATCATTAGAAAATGAGTTGCAATTCCATATGGCCCAACCTGATCGAATGTTACCATGGTGTTCAGGTCCCCAAAACTCAAAAGCCTATTTGGTTCATGACTGTCTTACAACAGTTTTTTCTGTCTTATGGGTCCTCAAAACAAGAGGCTTAGGTCTTCTCAACGTGCAAAACCTGGACTTGAACAGATTAGACTTTATATGTCCCTCCATCTCCTTTCCTCAGTCCCTTCTTCTGCTTATGGCTCTTCTCACCAGAACCTCTGACCCCAAGGCCTTCAGCCTGCCCTGAAGCACCATCTTTCCCCAAAACTTAACATGTCCCAAATCTTCCTTTCTGTAGCTGTTACCCTACGCAGGTTAGAAAGGCCATCTGATTGAACTAGTTAGTGTTGAAGTGTGAATCACTTTTAAGCCCTGCTACCATCCCAGAGCTCTGTGAGTCTTTAAGAGAGGATACTAGGAATTTTTGGTGGAATTACAGACAATAAAAATAAGGCCTTTGTGTATTTGCTTGTATAGGCCATTTATCAGTCAAGAGTTGAGAAGGTGGGGCTACCTATTCTGTATTCCCCATTCAGACATATTTACTTTGTGACTTTGGTTAAGTAAATTTTTGCTTCCTATTTTTATGGCTAGTTACATTTAATATCATTAAAATATTGTTTGGAATTTGGTGGACTAACATGAGCTATGAATTTTTTCTAATGAATTGAAGCTGAAGATTAAAAACCTACTTCTTCAAAAAGAATTTGACTCATTATCATAAATAGAAGAAAAAAATAGAAGAAATCATGTATTATTTCGTATCTTTCCTGATTGCTTCCTTCGAATGTTAAGCTGGTTGGATTACTCTATTTAGCTATGGGTTATTTTCCTAAGAGAAACTAGTTGTTGTTTTTGTTTTTTTTTAAGCATGCATAAAGTATATTTTATGATTTGGATTAAATAGGCAAATTTAATTGAAAAATCTGCTTACTTAGCTCCTCTTCTTTGAAGTACATGATTTCAAAACAAGTAAGACTTATGTAATATGTCAACAATGCTAATACCACAAGTTTTAAGATCATAACATTTGAAACTTTAACACAGGAAGGAGTAGTCCATTAAATCAGTGGTTCCCAAATTCAGGTCACCAGATTGGCCCTGGATAATCAGATCAGCGGCATCATCATTGGTGGCAGTGCTTTAGTCCTAAGTCGTGTCTGACTCTTGAGACCCCATGGACTGTACCCACCAGGCTCCTCTGTCCATGGGATTTCCCAGACAAGAACACTGGAGTGGGTTGCCACTTCCTTCTCCAAGGGATCTTCCCGACCCAGGGATCGAACCTTATCTCCTGCATTGCAAGCGGATTCTTTACCGCTGAGCCACCAGCAGGAAAGTTCATGTTTAAGTTGTTATGTTCATAAGAACTCATATGAGATACTATTATCATCCCCAGTTCACAGGGGACGGCACACAGAGGTTAAGCAACTTGCTCCGAGTTCCTCAGATAATAAGTAGTAAAGCCATGATATAAATAAACTCGGAGTTTCAGATTTCATCCCTTCCCCCTTCCCGCCCAGTTTTGACTCGGTAGGTCTGGAATGGGCCCTGGAATCAGTGTTCAAATCCCCAGGTGATTCTGAGGCTAAGACAGGTTTGGGAACTCTCTCGTTTAATGAATTTAATTTGCTCTGGATGGCTAGTTCCTTACTCACGTCTTAGAAACAATAGCTTATCAGGGTCATCAGGTGACATGGTACCCTTTCAGATTTGATTAGTAAACAGCTATTTTGGACCACTGTCCCCTGTTGTTCAGGCACAATACTGAGGGGCCTGGTGGGAATAACGCCAGACCAAGGACTACCTCCTTTAACTGCGTACATAAAGAGGTCGGCAATTGGAGAGATCACAAAACCCTGTGCAGAATGTGCCAAGTAGGCTTCTACAAAGTAGGCTTCCGAAGCGGATGTGAGCTGGACATGAAAAAGGGAGGGTGATTTGCAGATGAAGGAAAGGATGAGGGACCATTTCTGTTTGTTTCAGGAACAAAGGGAAGGAAACATTCACAAATGGTGATTCAAGGCAGGTATTTGTGGGCCAACAGTAGGTTTAATAGGATGGGATGAAGTTGAGAGTTCCTTTTGGGAAATAGCTAGAAAAAATTTGCAAAAGTAAGTTAGGACAAGATTATGGTCAACTTTAGGCACGAGGTCAGAGTTTGGACTGAACCCTATAAACAGTGGGGAGCCACTGAAAAGTTTGAAAGTATAAAGATTCAATGATGAAGGAATCAGTTTGGAATGAACCAATGGGGCTCAGTCACTGTGCAGGCTAGAAGGACACAGCAGAGATGAGAACCAGGAAAACCATTCAGAAGGTTAAACGAACGATACAGGTGTGGGGAAACATCGTAGTAAAGGAATGGATCGACTCGCACTTGGGAGTCACTGTGTCAGGTTACGCCACCGATCAAGCTGTGATTCGGGGCAAACTGCCTACTATTGGAGTCTTAGGTTTTTCTTTGGAAAGTGAGTGTGATGATGATACTGTATGTCCCCAGACTGAGCCAAATAGACAAAAGATTTCTTTAGGATGGTGACTAGCTCTGGGATGCAAGGTTCACAGGTCAGTATACCGTTTTCAGGCCTGTATGACTTTGAAACCATGGGGTTGCAGAGTTGGACACAAATGAGCAACTGAACTGAACTGATGACTTAGAAAATGTCAGCATTACCAACAACCAAATAGGGCTGTACAGAAGACAAGGAAAGAAAGGGACTAACACTGTTTCAGGAAGTATGCTGTGATTATGAAGGAATTACTCTTCACAACCTAATGAGGTAAGTATTTTAATCCCCATAGAAGTTGGCTTAACCAAGACAAAAGATGGTGGTTTGAGTTTGAATATAAACTGAGGTCTGCTTAAATTTAAAATGTGGGCTTTTTGAACTTCATCATATTGTTTTAGGTTTGCAAAGTTATATTTTATCCTAGGTTTTGATCTAATATTCTAGTCAGACTATTTTGGATTTTGATTCTAACATCTATAAGTTAATTGCCCCTCCAAATGCTGGGTCATCTGACAGGAGGACAACATCAGTTTTGCTGAGATCGGGGAGAAGATGGACAAGTTCTGGAGTGGAAAGAGAATAAATGGTTAGGTAGGAGGCAAGGTTACCTGTGCAGAGCAGAAGTGGTACAGATGCAACCTGGTTATGAAGTGGACATAAAAGTCAATGGTGTAGCCTTAGAGCTAAGAATAATAGTGCAGATGAGTGGAGAATAAAGGCTGGAAGAAATTAAGAACCAGGAACTGAGGCAATGAGAAGTGGAGAGGAAAGTAGAGATGAACTAAACCTCCCATTAAGGAAAAACAGACATTGGAAGAAACAAACAGCAAAGGGAAAGTTGACCCACTCAGCTCCGTGTTAGCTGTGGGGAGTCACAGACAGGACGACCATATTGGATAATGAGATGGGAGAGGACAGATTAGAGAAACAGGAGATGAGCTAACCTGTCCTCTGAGGAAAGCACACAGAAGTGAGGGTCTCAGAGAAACCATATATGTGCAGTCTCCCATATATGTGTACATATATATACAAGCCTTCCATTTTTACCTTCAATTCTCCCATGTGCCCATGAGAAAGTTAAATACATCTAAGCTTCTTTTGAATATTCAGAAGTATAGGATATTTGTTGCTGTTCAGTCGCTCAGTCCTGTCCAGCTCTTTGCAGCCGCATGGACTGCAGCACGCCAGGCTTCTCTGTCCTTCACCATCTCCCGGAGTCTGCTCCAACTCATGTCCATTGAGAATATAAAGCACGAATTTAAAAATCCTTAAATAGGCTGAGAGATCACATACTCTGGTGACAGGTACAGACAAATGCCATACTTTCAAAGATAAAGAGTTGTTGACAAAAGGCCACATTTCAATAGGAGGAACCGCATATACAAATATGTCTTAGATACTTCTAAGAGGCACCCATATTCCTCAGGAAACAGTGAGGGCTGTGGAAATAGCCCTAGGCTCTGGGCCTAACATTTCCACTCCAAGGTGATACTTAATGTTTTAGTTTTGGAGCAAAACAGGAAGTTACACTCTTCAAGTCTTTGGCCCAGATAACCTGAGATCCTTCCATGCTGAATTGTTCATGGACCATGGGATTAGAGCAGAAGCCCCTCCAAGTCCAAGCTTGCTCACCTGTGTCCCCATAGGAAGCCAGGTGGCCATTTGCACTGCCCAAATTTGTATTTCAGGTACCCACTTGTGAGTTAATTTCAGATGAATGTGACGAACAACTCCGCAGCGCTGGTGAAAAACTATTCAATAGTCATACCTCATCCCATCCATATATGTAAGACCTTCAATTTCATTCTTCATTTATCTTTACAGAGATTAATGGTAAAGTGTCTGTCGACGTCTGTTCAAAAAAGAGTGGGTTAAAGAGTTTGAAGAGGTAAGCTAATTTGGTTTGATCTCCGAACCGATTTTAGAGAGACAGAGAGGCGCCGAGGAGCTGGGACTTTGAGGTGCCGATCCACGAGGCCGCAGGTGTCCTGGGGTTCAGAGAATGGACGAGAACGGACGGCACGTTTCTCTGGAGTCTGCTGCGCCTGCCTTTCAGGGCCACTCGCCCATCTCTGACTTTTATCAGCCGGTCGGGGTATGGCTTTTGGTTATCCTCCCGGCCGGGGAGGTAGATCCAGGGGGTGTAGTTGTGATCCGTGTCGGTTCAGGGTGTGTGTGCGCGCAGGAGCGGGGGAGGGCGGGCGTGTGAGACCGTCTGCTCCGGGGTGTTTCGGGCCCGTTTCTCCTCAGACTGGGGCCCCGACCTAGGAAGGTGACCACCCCCACCCCCTCCTCGTTCGGCCCAAAGTGGCGGGAAGCCGGGTCCTCAGAGGCGGCCCCCAAGGCCAGGGAGGCTGTAAAACCTGGAGGAGGATCCGGTGCGCCTGTCCGGGGAGGGTGCGGCGTCCATGGCCAGGGCCCCGCGGGGGCTTACAGGTAGAGAGCAGCCCCGCGAGCGGGGCCTCGGCGGCGCGGGGCGGCGGGCGGGGCGGGGAGAACCCGAGGCCGGGGCACGGCGGGCGGGAGCTTTCCGGGCCCCTCCCGCTCCGCGGGGCTGGTGGGGAGATGGCGGCGACGGTTTCCCGGCTCCCCCGCCCCGGACGCCGATGGCGGAGCGTTCCGGCCCTCCCCCACCAGCTTCTCCACCGCGGGAGCCGGAGCCGGTGAGGCCGGGAGGGCGGGGAGCGGCGAAGGGAAGGCGAGAGGGCGGAGGTTGCGTGGTGCAGGCGGCGGCGGCGGCGGCGGCGGCGGCGGCGGCGGGAGGAGGGCCGGCGGGCGGGCCGGGAGGAGGAGGAGGAGGCGGGAGCCGTGGCGCACGCAGCTCCAGGCGGGGCAGCCCCGGCGGCTGAGGGACGCGGCGAGACCTTGGCGGGACGGGGATTTAACCGGGGCCGGGCCCAGCGACCAGGTGGAGACGTCGCCGGAGCCATTTAGGCAGCCGGGAAATGCGGGTGAGTTGTCGGCGGCGCCGGGGCTGAGGGGAGGCGGCGGCGGCGGCGCAGGCCCGACCCGGAGCCGCGGTGTCGCAGTGACTGGGTCCGCGGCGGCCGAGCTGAGGCGCCGGGCGAGAGGCCTGAGGCGCCGAGCCGCGACCGGGCGGAATGGCGGCGGGGGCCGGGGCACTCGTGGGCAGAGGGCGCCGGGGGCGGGAGGGGAGGGAGCGCGCGCGCGCCCGCGCTGGGCCTGGCCCTGAGTCACCCCGGCCGGCTCGGGCCTGGCCGGGCCGCGGCCCCGGACTCGGGCTCGGGGCGGCCCAGGCCCGGACTACGCACTGGGGGTGGGAAAAAAAAAATGCCCGATTCATCGCGCCCGAGGCGGCGGCCTGGTGGCGTCCGCCCCTTTCCCAGCGCACCCGCCTCGGGCCGCGGGGCCGGGCTGGCGAGCGGCCCCCGGGGCAGTCGGGCGCGCGCGCTCACCTCTCCTCAGGCGGCGACCACCACCCCCCCTCAACCACGGGGCGCCCGGACCCGCGCCCCCTTTCCCTCGCCCCCCATGGGGACCCACCGCTCCCCCGAGCGTCGCTTGCCCCCGACTCGTGCTCTCAAGTAAAGTACTGGGCTCGCGCGCCGGAGGAGCCGCGGAGCCGGGCTCTCTGTGCTTTCCGGTTCCCTGCCCCGCGGCTCCCGGGTTTCCCCGCCCGCATTGTTGCGACTGTGTAGGGCGCTATTATTGGGTAACAGTCGCCCCTTTGCCCGGTTCTCCTCGGGGAGCGGGCCCGGGGCGGTGCGCAGGGATGCGAGTGCGGCGGCCGAACCGGACGGAGCGCCCCCCCCGCCCCCCTCCGCGGCGCCCGCCGAGCGCCCGCGAGTCGGGCCGGGCCTGCGCCGCCGCCTCGGCGCGCCCCCGGCCCTGCACCCAGCGGGAGCGCGCGCTGACCCCGCAGGTAACCCGGGTGCCGGCCGGCCGCGTGCAGGGGTCGCCCCGCGCGCCCCTCCCGGCCCCCGGTGTGCTGGTGGTTCCGGGGAGAAACGCATGGTGAACGTTTCCTGAGCCTAATCCTCCAAAGTTGAGGGTTTTCTCCCTTTAGCTAGCTCTCTGCCAAAAATAGGATCCTCTTTTCGGATTGGATCACTGTCGTTGCTCACAGTTCGCAGCTGGAGTTAGTGGTGGGGGTGCAAATGAGGAATTGCAGTTAAGTGTTTATTTGCTCTGTGTAATTGCTCTTCGCGCAGTGGCATTAAAACAGTCCAAGTTAGTGGAGTCAGGGGTCACGCAGTTTTGGAAATGCACTCATCGGAGTGACAGAAGGGACTGAAATTCACTTTTACTTGAAGCCCCCAGCTTCTAGACCTCAGCATAGCTTTAGCAGTCTGCAAAAGCATGGCCAGGTGTAAGTTTAACGCTTCATTTTGTGGCCACCCTGTCTTACCTGGTTTTCTGAAATCCTACAGCGTTTATGAATTGTGTAGAAAAAATAGGGATCATTGTTTAAGAAAAAAAAATTTATCTAAAAAATTTGGACCTAATGTTCTCTTGATCTAAAAGTGTCCTTGGGTATTGGGGAAAAATTTACTTAAAAGTTCTGTTGCTTTCCCTGGTTAAGTCGAAATAGTTGCAACGCATTTCAAATTCCGAGGCATGCATACAGCATGCAGGAGACTAGCTTGCTTTAACTCTATTATGCCCATTTTTGGAGGTTTCTAGAGAGAGTGCTCATTAAGCTCTAGAGGGTTGGCTGAAATACTCTCTAAAAATATTTAACTTTTTTTGTCATTGGAATCATCTTTTAAAAACTTATTTTAACAAAAGGGAAAAAAAAACCCTTTAGCTGTAGTATTAGGGTTTTTCACCAGTTCATAGTATCCTCTCATCACCAACTCAGTGGACATGAATTTGAGCAAACTCTGGGAGATAGTGAAGGACAGGGAAGCCTGGCATGCTGCAGTCCACGGGGTTGCAAAGAGTCGGACACGACTGAGTGACAAGAGCAGCAACTCTTAGGGCCACTGATTCATGTCCTTGAAGGCAGGCCCCCCTTTCCTACTGTACACCCACCACATGGGTAGCTAACAGCCTGGTGATACCTGGTAATGTCCTGCAGTTTCCTTAGATGTTACAGCTCTTGTTGATTCATAGCTCTAATGTACATATATTATGGATATGTTGACTCCTTTGTCTCTTACTGATTATTATGCTCTAGAGATAATTAGCTTAGTCTGGGTTGTCAATGCAGCCTTACTTCCCATACTTTACAGACTGAATTCTTGAAGGCAGGACATATTCTTTATTTTTTGCATCCACAGAGGAGCATAGAACTTGGTCAGGGGTACTTCATTTGCATTTTGAATGAAGAAATCTGGAATAATTCTGATTTACACCCAGTGTCTGAACACCTCAGATTTTGGCTACAGAAGCAGTCACCGCACTAATGTAGAGTGTGAGCTTTTTTAATAAATTGTTCCTACCGCATCCCCGGGAACTAACACAGAGCTTGACGGAAAAATGCTTAGGCTTTCTTCGGCTCTGAAAGATCAGAAGGGTGCCAAGAAAGCAACTTGTGAAACTTTAATTTCCTTCTTTTTCCTCAAAACTAGTTTTAAGTACAGATGTTTAAAATTTGTGTGTGTGTGTGTGTGTGTGTGTGTGTGTGTGTGTGTGTGTTTAAACAAGATTGAGGTCTTTGCCTCAGGTTAAATGTTGCCACCTTAGCTTTGAGGTGAAATCCTTTGGTTGGTTGATACTCCTCCCTGTTAAGAGGACTCTGGGTACTGGAGGCCCAGTGACCTTTCTCACAGGAGAGACCTTTCTTGAGTCCCTGAGTGCCTTTTGATCAGGAATTCACTCCCGGTTTGCCCAGCAAGCATAGTATGCCTTTCTTTCTGCAAGGAAAACTCAAACGAACGGGCTTTAGATTGAAATGTAGTTACTTGCTCTCCTTCAAGTTGAAAATCAGGGTGCCAAAAATTAAAGGAGTGTGTTTGTGTTTTATTTTTTGGTATTTCAGCCCTCCATAGGTTCCAAGGCCATGGGCCTCAGCAATTGAGTCCGGAATAAACTGTCCAGACTCAGAATGAATTTTGAGCTTTTAGTTATACCTGAGAAAAGAATGTAATGTTTTTAAGGACCCATTTGAAGTTTATCTTGTTCGTGTGTGTGTGTGTGTGTGTGTGTGTTGGTGGGGTGCTATTGAGTAGTTTCTCAACAAATTGTTTTCCTTCATTTGCCTCTTAAAACTGAGACACGAATGTGAAATGAGGAATAAACTTAAATAAAACCTTAAGTTTATTACTAAGGATTTTAAGCTTTGTAATCTGTCCATTTAATAATGCACACTATAAACAGGATTATTGTGGTGTTTGGTGGCTTTAAAATTTTTTATGCACAAGAATATAGCTTCTAGAAAAAACATCTGCTTTATTTCTTTCTGCTTGAGTATAGAACGTGTTGCTTGAGAAGATGTAGGATGTCGTTGGATCTAGAGGTGGAAAACATCTTACTTCTCGTTTATAAAGTGAGATGGTTTTCAGTTGACTTCAGTTTTCTTCAGGCGTTCAAAGTGTGTGGATTCCATGGGAATGCCATAGCTTTTAATGTTCACAACATTTGGACTGCCCCATAAAGCGTACCCTTCTTCGTGTTTGAAAGCAGGGTTGTGACGCCCAGGCTTGGTCCTTGGGACCCTTGGATCAGGTGAGTGGAGTCTTTGCTTTTTCCCCCGTCGTGGCAGCCCCCTTTCCCAGAAGTGGCCCTGCTGCCCTCTGGCTCTCTTTCGGCCTCCAGTACCATGTCCCCTCCCCGTCACCCAGCAGGCTCCACTCAGATCCTGATGCGCCATCTTGGGGGAGCCTTTCCTGGGGTCCCTGAGGCCCCGCCCGGTCCCTGCTGGAGCACCTCACCGTGGCCTGGACTTGTGGTCTCTTTCCCCACTGGGCAGCCTCTTGTAGGCGTGGGGCCTTGTGACAGGCGCGTGGCCCTTGTGCAGGTGCGTGAGTTAGCTCCAGTGACTTGCACTTTGTTCCTGAACATCCTCCCCGCTTCACATCTGGGGGCTTCCCTGGTGGCTCAGGCAGCAAAGAATCCGCCTGCCATGCAGGAGACCTGTGTTTGATCCCTGGGTCAGGAAGATCCCCTGGAGAAGAAAACGGCAGCCCATTCCAGTCTTCTTGCCTGGAGAATCCCATGGATGGAGGAGCCTGGCAGGCTACAGTCCACGGGGTCCCAGAGTTGGAAATGACTGAACGACTAACACTTTCACATCTTGACGGAGCCCCTCAGGTTAGAGCTGCTGTTATTTAATCCCCTGACAGTCTTTTGGGGAAGAAGCCGAGGCCTTGGGTGGTTAAGGTCAGGCCTACTCAGTGGCCAGTTCAGTTCAGTTCAGTTGCTCAGTCGTGTCCGACTCTTTGCAACCCCGTGGACTGCAGCACCGCAGGCCTCCCTGTCCATCACCAACTCCTGGAGTTTACTCATACTCATGTCCGTTGAGTCGGTGATGCCATCCAACCATCTCATCCTCTGTCATCCTCTTCTCCTCCTGCCTTCTAATCTTTCCCAGCATCAGGGTCTTTTCAAATGAGTCAGTTCTTCACGTCAGGTGGCCAAAGTACTGGAGTTTCAATTTCATCATCAGTCCTTCCAGTGAATATTCAGGACTGATTTCCTTTAGGATGGACCGGTTGGATTTCCTTTCAGTCCAAGGGACTCTCAAGACTCTTCTCCAACACCACAGTTCAAAAGCATCAATTCTTCGGTGGCCAGGCCTGAGTTAAAATGAGGGTGACTCCAGGGCTCCAGCTTTTACCCAGGTGCTCTGATTTATATGAAAGTAGAAGAGAAGAAGGAAACAAGGTAGAAATGCTCTCAAGATTGATATCTTCCTATTGATAATTAGGACAGAATTCATTATGCAGAACTGGGTTGCCTACCAAGAATGAGCTTATTCTTCTTAGTGTTTTAGTAACTGGGGGACGTTAAAGGAGAGTGGACACTTGCGGGACGAGGTAAACAGCTCTGGACTTTGGGACTGTCGTGAAGTGGGGTGAGATGTGACTCACTGGCCTTATAAAACCATTGAAGACTGTTCAGATCTAGTAAGCTGTGATTTTTTTTAAAAAGGCCTATGGCAGAGAATACTTTGAAAAACAGATTGTATGAAATGTGTGCTTAGAATGTGTGTGTGTGTACTGCTGAAAATATTTAAAGTAATAAAAATGGTTGTGATTTTAGGATGGAGAACTTGTGTGCTATTAAAGTGTCCCCTGCAACCCAGATTTTTAAGGACCAAAAGATAATGCAATTGATCTCAGGATGGAGCAGTCCTCTCAGCATATAACCCCAAAAGCAGGAACTGTGAAGGAAAAGTCTCCATTGATTACTTGAGAATAATTAAACTTCTGTATGTTAAAATGCCGCAAACAAAATTAAAAAGCAAATGACAAATGGAAAGAAGTAGTGTACCTTTCAGGTAAATTTGCTTTCTTTACTAAAAAAAGACGGCTTATAGAACTAAGATAAAGATACCCTTCCACCTCCTTCGCCACTATGGGAGGAAATGAGCAAACTGTTAATTTTTTTTTGAAGAAGGGTCAAGAAACAAAAATTCAGCTTTACTAGTAGTACTTATGGGAAAGCAAATCAGTGAGATACTGTTTGTTTTAAATTTTGGCATAGATTGAAAAATAAGCCACTTCTGGTGAGGAAAAATAAGCCACTTCTGGTGAGGATATGAAGAAATGAGTCCATCCAGTCATCGTCTGAAAAAGAATAATTTTTCTGCAAGAACCATGTAAATGTGTGTATGTGTGTGTGTGTGTGTATGCACTTTGAAATATAAATATCTAATCTACTTTTAGGGATTCACTCTAAGAAAATAAAAAAATGATGGGTTAATATTCTGCCACGGGTACACTATTTAATGCCTTCCTATTGAATATTTGTTTTCACGTTTTGCTGTTAAGGGTTATGATCTCAGCATTTTTAGATAAATCTTTGCATTTCTGTAATTCTGTTTTCAGTGAGACCAAAACATGCTATAGAACAATATATGTAATGTCTAAAATTTTCTTTTTTTAGTGTGTATGTACTTTTTTTAATAAGCCAAAATGTTTATAGTGATTATCTCTGAGTAGTGGAATTATGGGTTATTTTTAGTTTATTCTTTTGGCTTATATTTTTCTACAGTGCACATGTATTTATAATGCAGTGGATTAGCTTATGAAGACAAAAGACAATAGAAGCAGTGATGTTTCTGCTCACTCACTCAGTGCTGGATCACTTGGGTTTCTGCTTTCCTTGCAGCAGGTCCCTTTGCAGGTGTGTTGGCGCGAAGGGTTAAGGGTGAGATAACTGACCGTTGGTTCTCCCTGCAGGGCTCATCCTCCCATCGTCATCCTTCAGCTTCTCTGGATCCCCTCATACTCCATGCCCTCCGTGAAACTGTTTTAATCTCGTGAAATCCATTTATGTTTTGGAATTTTGTTGAGTTGTAACTGGATTATATACTAACGAATTGTCTTCAGTGTGGAAGTGTGACCTTCCTATCCTTTTTTTGTGGACTTCACAACTCCTAGCCGTAGTAGATGGATGTTGAAAGCTAATGTCATCATGCCTAAGAAGGTGCATTTGCTACAGATTAGAAAAAACAAATTCTCTTGACACACTTTATGCCATGGCTTGGAATATTAAAACGTTATTCGTGATTAAGAAATGTATTCTGAATGACACAAACTAGGAATGCTGTTGGCCGCCTGAGAGAACAGGTGCACAGAAACGTGTCCCCAAGTAGCTAACATAGTTAAGCGTGCCGAGGAAGCATCTGAAAGTCAGGACGTGGGGGAGAGGCCAGAGAGCCCGGAGGCCCTCCTGCAGGAGGCAGGGAGGCCTGCTCTAGACGGACTGGAGGGAAAGGTTTGAGGTGGGGATGAGGCTGAGAAACCGGGGAACGCAGTTCAGCCCTGAGTGGCGTCCCAGACATAAAGGCTGGAAGCGCTTTACCACACTTTGGGAACTGGCGGGCTTCGGTTTGGGGGAGGGTAGGAAAGAAAAAAGCCAGAGATTGGTTTCTTCTGAGTGCACCACTCCTGTCTTAGCGGATCATCTTGCAATGCAGTAATAACCACCATTCCTCAGCACGTAGAATGTGCCAGAGACTGGGGCTGGACCCCTCTGGCAGCTTTGAAACTGCTCCCCGCTCCCTCCCTGCCCCCCCCCCCCCCCCCCCACACACACACACAGAGTTTTCTGCTTTTTGCTGGTAGACACCTCATTATGGACATAAGTCTTTCACTTCCCAAGGTAAAGGTAGCCTTGGCCACTCGATGTAGGAATGGTTTGCTAGTCGGTCATGGTTCAGAAGGTAAAGAATCTTGTCTGCAATGCAGGAGACCCAGGTTTGATCCCTGGGTTGGGAAGATCCTCGGGATAAAGGAACAGGTACCCACTCCAGTATTCTTGCCTGGAGAATCCCATGGGCAGAGAAGCCTGGCGGGCTACAGTCCATGGGGTCACAAAGAGTCAGACACGACTGAGCGACTCACTTTACCTACATCAGATAGAGGCTCCCGAAACCAGAGGGTAAGGACTGCCTCCCCACAGGGGACCCAAATGCTGGAGAGGGCGTGGCCTGGTGCACAGTTTCACAGGAGTCACTCCTCAGTGGCCCCTTTGCAGGTGTCCTGTGTGTGGTGCCTCTGTCCGGGGCAGGGGGTTGTGTTGTGTTTCTGAACATCTGCGATTTAACTGGACATTTATGGTGAAGCCTGTCATGCATGTATCACTTGATACTCTGAAGCATTGTTCAGTCCCTGCTTTTATAATAAAGCAAGTCAGCTTTACCACTCCCTGCATTCTCTGTCATTTATTTTAGAGCAGTGTTCGCCCATCCATGTTCTGTGACATGTAAGATATTGGAATGGAAGCGAAGTGTCTGTGCACTTTAGTCGTGTCCAACTCTTTTGCAGCCCCGTGGACGGCAGCCCACCAGGCTCCTCTGTCCATGGGATTCTCCAGGCAAGAATACTGGAGTGGGTTGCTGTGCCCTCCTCCGGGGGTCTTCCCGACCCAAGGATCGAACCTGCGTCTCCTATATTGGCAGGCAGGTTCTTTATGACTAGTGCCACCTGGAAGGCCTATAGAAGGGAAGATCTGTGAGTAAATGCATTTAGGAAATGATAGGTTGGATACTGAGGGGCTTTTAATATGCTAATGAACATTGCTGGCCTTATAGAGAGACATCTATTTTATAGGAAATACATATCCATCACAGGGTCTGTGTACGTATATAAGGTGGTGGTGGTGGTATTCAGTCACCCAGTTGTGTCCAATTCTTTGCGACCCCATGGATTGCAGCACGCCAGGCCTCCCTGTCCCTCACCATCTCCCAGAGTTTCCCGAAGTTCATGTTCATTGCATCGGTGATGTTGTCCAGCCATCTAATCCCCTGACGCCCTTTTCTCCTTCTGCCCTCAATCTTTCCCAGCATCAGGGACTTTTCCAATGAGTCAGCCGTTTGCATCAGATGACCAAAGTATTGGAGGTTCAGCTTCAGCATCAGTCCTTCCAGTGAATATTCAGGGTTCATCTCCCTTAAGATTGCCTGGTTTCATCTCCTTGCTGTCCAGGGGACTTTCAGGAGTCTTCTCCAGCACCACAGTTCAGAGGCTCAATTCTTTGGTGTTCTGCCTTCTTCACGGTCCAGCTCTCACAATACCACTGGGAAGACCATAGTCTTGACTGTACAGACCTTTGTACCCTTGCTTTAATAATAGCATCTGAGGGAAGAAAACCCTACTACCATGGTAAAGAATACGTTTTGCTTTGTAGAGACATAGCGATTTTAGAATCAAATGTGAGAAATGACATGCCTTGCCGTAGAGGGGAGGCCAGGTGTGGGGTAAATGCTCTGTTTGCCTCTTTGCTCTCAGGCAGAGTGTTGAGCATCTTAAAACACTATAGAGTTCTCAGGAGCGGGGTTGGGAACGTGGAGAGCAGGATCCTCCCAAGTCCAGAGGTAGACGTGTACTTGTCTAGAAATGGTTTCTGCCTCACTTTATTCCTTGTCTAAATATAAACCCGAAGTGCTATTATAGGAAGTGTCTAAAAAAATCTTTTTTTAAGCGCATGGACCAGCGTTAATCCGTCCTCGCTACTGAGGACCAACAGCAGAGTCTCAGCTCGTGTCGCTCACAGTTTCTTGGAGGTGACATACGTTGAAAGTCCTTTTTAAACCTGGAAAATTCTGGTTAGTAACATTAACTACAAAGATGTTTCAGAACTTTTTAAAGTTTATAAACTGCTGGAGTTTTCAAAGCATGCCAGTCCAATGAAACACAGACTTGGCTTCTCCTAGGTCAGCTTCCCTGATATTTAGATGGGTTCCTTTGCGTTTCTCGCTCGGTGGTTTCCAGGGTGAGAATGGGAAGCCGAACCAGGTGTGTTTTCAGAGCGCTTTTGGCCCCTTTAGGAAGGGCTGTAACACGCAATGTTCTCCAAGCTTCTGGACTGGGATCACATTGTTTTTTCTTGAATCATCTTGGTCTTCGCTTGTTAGATTGTCTTTGAGGAGATGGCTCTTTGGCTGGCTTCTCTGATCTGGTTCGCTTTGCTGTAGGGTTTTTCAGGTATGTTCTGGCTGAAGCAGTTCTGACCTTTTTCGAGGGTAGCTGGTTGCCTCCTGGCTGAGCCCACCGCACCCCGCAGCCTGCCCCCCAGCCTGCAGAGTGTCCGTGTGGCCCTCCCCACCCTCACAGCCTCCCCAGGCCACATTCAGCTTCTCAGTTTACAGCGTTGTCTCTGAGAATGTTCTATATTAAGTGACTGCCGAGTCTTACTAGTTCTCCCTTCAACATACTCTGTCCTCGGCTCTGCCTTGTTTGGGTCTGTCCCCAGCTCCCTTTGCCCGTGTTCAGGATTTGTCATGACTCTCCAACTACAGGGTCTGTCCCCAGCAGAAGTTGGCGTCACCGTGACCGGCTGGAGTAGGCTCTGCACTCCCATCTTCACCAGCCCTTCTCCACTCGTCCGTCTCACACCCTGAAAATCCCCAAAGTCAGGCATGTGCCTGGTGCTGATCTGCGGCTCTTCTCACTCGAAAGTGGCTGGTGTGGGGGCTGGCTCTTCATCTTGTCCTGGTTCTTCACACCTTCTACCCGTGAAACAATGCGGTTTCAGTAGGGCAAACCAATTTGGGGAAGTTCTGTTAATTTTTAGATTTAATCTATAAAATTACAAATGAGAAATGTCCTTTTGATAGGCTGACTTGTGGGAAATGTCTCTGATTAAAGAATTCACAGGTTATAATCAACAAACTGTCTGAAAGTATGGATGTGGTGTAAGGTGAAACACCCACGTTGCTTTTTATGGTAGATTTATAGGTGAGTGAGTGTGTGTCTAGGACAGTGGATTCCCTTCATAGTTTAAAATAGTGTAAAGCACATTCAGATGACTTCTTGGCAGCAGTGAATCTAACTGTAGTTCTACATTGAAAAGAGGGTCGTCCCCCCCAAATGCAGAGGAAGATTTGTGTGTTTTATTAACAGTCTGGTAGAGGCTAAGGGTGTATGATCTGAAAAAAGCAGTCCTAAAATGTGCTTCTTTCTCCATAGTTCATTGCATTTGTACTTTGCAGTAAGATATGTATTTGCAAAGTTTTTGTGTCATTTTATGAAGCTCATGTCTTCTAAAGTTCCCTTTCTTATATATGTGAGTACTTGGTAAGCTGGAGGAAACCTGCACTTTGTGATTTTGATGTTCTTTTAAAAAGATACTTTATTTTCAACTGGGAACATGATTTGATGGTTTTAAAAATAAGCTATTTGAAGTATAAGCTTGAAAACTTTGCTTGAGAAAATATACGATCACTCAGTCCTTTCAGACTCTTTGTGACCTCTTGAACTGCAGCACGCCAGGCCTCCCTGTCCATCACCAACTCCCGGAGTTTACTCAGACTCATGTCCATTAAGTTGGTGATGCCATCCAACTATCTCATCCTCTGTCATCCCCATCTCCTCCCACCTTCAATCGTTCCCAGCATCAGGGTCTTTTCCAGTGGGTCAGTTCTTCTCATCAGGTGGCCAAAGTATTGGAGTTTCAGCTCCAGCATCAGTCCTTCCAGTGAATATTCAGGACTGATTCTTTAGGATTGACTGGTGGGATCTCCTTGCAGTCCAGGAGACTCTCAAGAGTCTTCTCTAACACCGCAGTTTAATGTGAAATCATGAATTTTGACAGACATTTCTCTGAGGTTTCCCCTGCTAAACTTGAGCTTGACTATAAAGAGAATAGTACCGCCCCATCACAGGTAGTAGAGATCAATACCAATCTCAATATGTAGGATGTTCTTTATTCTTACTGTAGAAGTGAAAGGAGCTGCTTTTTCTCTTCTGTCCCTAAAACAGTAACCTGAAAAAAAGCCAGTACTTCTACAGTGACCATAAAAACAAGTTAGTGCACATTATGAAGGAAATTCACTACAAGTTTTTGCAACTTAAACATATGACTAGTATCAGTTCATCTAAAAACAAACACAAGTATAAAAATGCCAGAAGCTTCAGTCAGTTTCAGAATCATTTTCTTAGGTGAAGCTGTTACAGGTTTTACCAAATTTTTACCTTTGTTATAGGCATGGCCGGATCGTTTTGAGTCGGATTGGGGAGCAGGATTTTTTTTAAATCCCCTTCCTGCCACAAAAAAAGGAAAAAGCCTTTATTGAAGGTTATCAAATGGCATGTGTTCAGGAACCCAGAAGACTTACTCAGATAATTGAGAGACTGAATTTAATCTGTTTGTCCTTGATAGGTGCAAAGCCCAGGTTTAAACACAGCACTTTAGTGTGTTATGTATCTCTTCTTATCCTTTGCCGGGTATTTATAAATCTCTGACTACTTGATGTTGTCATAGCTGGAAAGGACATTTTCAACAGGACACATTATCATTAAGTCAGGCTCAGACAGTAAAGAATCTTTCTGTAGTGCTGGAGACCCATGTTGGATCCCTAGGTTGGGAAGATCCCCTGGAGAAGGGCATGGCAACCCACTCCAGTATTCTTGCCCGCAGAATCCCATGGACAGAGGAGCCTGCTGGGCTACAGTCCATGGGGTCACACAGAGTTGAACAGGACTGGGCGGCTTTGATTGCAAATGTGCACGGAGTGGGGTGGGGTTCAGACCCCTCGGAGCAGTGGGTGCCTCAGGCTCTTTACCACCCTGGGTGGCCAGAGCGCTGTCCAGGCACCTGAAAGACAGCGCCAGCAGATCTCTCGGACCTCAGGAAGGTGAAGGAATGGGTAAACTGTATTCAGAACAAATCAAATGTGAAAGCTCCAAATCAGATTGAGTGTAGAGGAGGGACTGTGTATTCTTTTTGAACCAATTTGTAGTGAAGTGGGAAATGTCTTGAAAATTCACTTAGCTAGAGGGAGCTGCTGGTCATGAGATTTGAACTTAAGGTTAATGTATTTGGAGTAGGGGAAAGAAAAGGAATGAAAAGGCTTGAAACACCCGGATTAGCTGAATGATCTTGTTCACTTAGTGACGTGATAACTTTCAAAATCTGCTGACTCAGCAGATGGTATTTCAGGGCCCGGCGCTGGCCAAGTACAGGGCAGAGCGTGCGCCACGTGGGGAAATCTGGCTGTTAGTGGAACAGGATTGTGAGACCTGAGCGTTGAAACGTTTCATGGAGACGAAAGTGACCGTCTGCGTGGTAGCATCCTTTACTGAGGAGGAGAGACCTGTGTCATCTGGTCATGACATGCCATGCTGCCTCGCCGGCCGAAGGCATCTAGACTTCACTCTCGTGAAGCTGTCCCCCGTGCCTCCAGCACCCTGACCGTCTCAGCGGTGAAGGCGACCTGCTGTGTTTCTGCCTGCGTTGGCCCGGGTCCCAGCAATGCTGTGGCACCAGGACGGCAGAGGGTGGCCGGGGTGCAGACTCTGTGGACCCCTCCCAGCAGCAGTTCACTCACCAGCTCGGGGAGGAAACACTTTGCCAGCTACTATTTTTAAAGTTTTTTTTTTAAAGTGCATTTGGTGGTGGAATCAAAGAACCAGCTGAATTTTAAGAATGAATGAGATTTCAAAGAAAAGCTGAACTTTGAGCAGCTGCCTCTGGCTGGATCCCCGGGTCAGTCAGAACTCAAGGCTCCCTGTCTTCTGATGGTGGGTCCGCTTTGGTGGGAATTTGGGGCGGTACCCCTGGTGTTCTGTTGTCCAAGAGTATCGTGCAGTTTGCCGGCAACATCACTTCATTTTGACTTAAAAAATAAGCACTCTAAGTTTGATATTTCCCCTTGATTTTTTTGTTGGTTTATTTAAATACTGTGTTAGGGGTTTCAAAGACATCTGATAACCTTTGTTGTTCAGTCACTAAGTCATGTCCAGCTCTTTGCGACCCCACAGACTGCAGCACACCAGGCTTCCCTGTCCTTCACTGTCTCCCCGAGTTTGCTGAAACTCAAGCCCATTGAGTCGATGATGCCATCCAACCGTCTCATCCTGTTACCCGCTTCTCCTCCTACTCTCAATCTTTCCCAGCATCAGGGTCTTTTCCAGTGTTGAAATTGAAGTGTTAACGTGGAAAGTAGCAGATGCTTACTGTGTCTGGTACCCTTAACAGTTTCTTTGCATAACTCATCTGTGCCTTACAACAGCCTTGTGAGATGGTAGTGTCATCATTGCAGGTCATTATAGGCATTATAAGTTAAGGAATCTGCCCAAGCTCATATAGATTGTAAGTTACAGAGCCAGAAATGTCCCCTCAGACATCCATGGGCACTTCCGTGTTAACTCTCTCAGAGAGTCTTGTCACCATGTGCCTTTTGAATTGTTTCTATAGTAAGAAATACATTTTGTAGGTTAACTCTATATATACACAGACATAACTGAATTAAAGATGTTCTGAGTAATCCTTGTTATGTTCTATGAGCTCTTTTTTCTCTTTTTTGAAAAGTTCCAGTTACCATTGACTAAGCTGGTTTCATAAGCAGAGACATAACTTTGCCAACAAAGGTTCGTCTAGTCAAGGCTATGGTTTTTCCAGTGGTCATGTATGGATGTGAGAGTTGGACTATAAAGAAAGTTGAGCACAGAAGAAGTGATGCTTTTGAACTGTGATGTTGGAGAAGACTCTTGAGATTTCCTTGGACTGCAAGGAGATCCAACCAGTCCATCCTAAAGGAGATCAGTCCTGGGTATTCTTTGGAAGGACTGATGCTAAAGCTGAAACTCCAGTACTTTGGCCACCTCATGCGAAGAGTTGACTCCTTGGAGAAGACTCTGATGCTGGGAGGGACTGGGGGTGGGAGGAGAAGGGGACGACAGAGGATGAGATGGCTGGATGGCATCACTGACTCGATGGACGTGAGTTTGGGTGAACTCTGGGAGTTGGTGATGGACAAGGAGGCCTGGCGTGCTGCAATTCATGGGGTCGCAAAGAGTCGGACACAACTGTGCGACTGAACTGAACTGAACTGAACTGAAGCTGGGTTCATGGCCTACACATTAATGGATTGCAGTCCTCAGTTTGAAAAATGTGCGTGGTGTACATAATCATTATCAAATGTAATAATTTTTCCCCCTTGTTTTAAAGTGAATGAAAATGCTTGAAAATGAAATACATGCAAGCAGCAAGCTAGATCACTGAATTAATATGCCTGTGAAAGCATTGTGCTGAAACGGAGAGCTGAAACTTGGTCCTTAACAGTTAAAACTAGTTTTCATGGACAAACAAGTCAGTCTGTATAGTCAGTTCAGTTCAGTCGCTCAGTTGTGTCCGACTCTTTGACCCCATGGACTGTAGCACGCCGGGCTGCAGTCTGTATAGTACCTGTTGAGTATCAAGTGGTTCGGTCATCTTCAGGTTTCCTGAAGCAGTGATGCCAGTCATGCTTATGTCAGTCCACTGGGTCACATAGTCATTAGAGTAGGAAGAGTAAATATACTGACTGAATTAAGAATCAGCTTTAACTTTAACAATACTTAAGGCTTTGAGTGCTTTTGTGTGGATTTTTAGAATTTAAAAAGACCTATTAATTATTCAAGTACCAAAAGTAAAAATTGTATCTTAATTCCTATGATGTTCATAGGACAAAATTCCATACTTAATGACATCCAAAATTCCTTATAGTTATAAAATTGTGTGTATGTTCTGGGGACTGAGTTGAATTAGCGTATTTCTTTATTTGTAGAATTAAAAGGGCAGTGATCTCAAGGACACGGTAGCTGTATTTCCTCATTTAGTGTAAGTTTGAGGGCCTAGTAATGTCAAAGCTTCTGCTAGTTTTTAGAAAGTAGATCTCATAGAACAAAGCCATGAAACTTTAAGTACGCTTGCTCACATCCTACCCCAGAATGGTGGGTCCTGGGCTCAGTTCTTCACTTCCCATCCCATCAGTTTTATAGTTTTAATTGCCTATTTGAGTAATTTCTCTTAAATTTTATACATAATGTAAATGGTGTGCCTCTCCTCACCCCTGTTTCTCCCAACACTGTCACTGTGCTGGTAGAAAATGAAGTGATGTGTAATTAACATGCTCTGGCCTGCCTCTCTCTAGTTCTGTATGGTGAAGGGCTGGGCGGGTTTGGAGGCTTTTTAAAGCATCATCAGGGATTTAGATGAGTCCCGCGAATATCTGGAGTCGCCATGCACCCAGTATTTCTGGAGCACCTCCACTGTGCCAGGGCACTGTGTTTGGTGCCGAGGATTCAGCTGTGAATTAGACCCCTGCTTTTGAGCCACAGAGCAGAGCCCATGATCAGTATTACTTTTATTAAATCTGAAGGTTCTGGGTGAGATATTTTGTTTACAAAGAAGAACTTCAGTTATTGATATATTTTCCATTTTTACAGTAACAGGTATAAATGTAAAATCCACTTATTAACATATCCATTATTCAGATAGCAATCATTAGCAAAATGGACTGATTTTCAATTAAGAAAAATGAGCAAATATAGTATTTAATATTCAGCATTAGCTTTCTGTTTACTCAGGTTTTCTAGGTTATAAAATGCAAGTTATTTTATGAGCAAAATCTAAAGATCAAACGTGAGCCTCTACTTTCATTTTTTTGATTTTTTTTTTTTAAGACTTGTTTCTTTTTTAAAGCAGTTGTAGGTTCCCAGCAAAACTAAGAGGAAGGTGTAGAGATTTCCTGTATCCCTCCTGCCCCCACATATGCAGACTCCCCCATTTTCAGCATCCCCCCACCAGAGTGGTATATTTGTTACAAGCAAATCAACATTAACACATAGTCACCCAAAGTCCATAGTTTACATTAGGATTCACTCTTGGTGGTGTGTGTTTTATGAGTTTGGACAAGTGTATAATAACATGTATTCATCATTATAGTAGCATACAGAATATACATCGCCCTAAAAATCCTCTGTGCTTTGCATATTTATCTCCCTGCCCCTCCGCTAAGTTCCTGGCAACTACTGACAACTTCCTGTGATGTGTGCTTTAGTCCCTCAGTCCTGTCTGATTTTTGCCAACCCATGGACTACAGCCCACCAGGCTCCTCTGTCCATGGGATTTCCCAGGCATAAATACTGGACTACCATTTCCTTTTCCAGGGGATCTTCCTGACCCAGGGATCAAACCCACCTTTTCTGTGTTTGGGCAGATTCTTTACCACTGAGCCACCTGGGCAACTTCTTACTGTCTCCTTAGTTTTGCCTTTTCCAGAATGTTGTACAGTTGGAGTCACACAATACATATAGTCTATGTAGCCTTCTCAGAATGGCTTCTTTCACTTAGTCATGTGCCTTTAAGGGTCCTCAGTGTCTTCTCATGGCTTGATGGCTCATTTCTTTTTAGTGCTAAATAATATTCCGTGGTCTGGAGGGACCGTAGTTTGTTTATTTATCCGCTGACCCCCTGAGGGACATCTTGCTTGCTTACAGGTTTTGACAACTATGAAAAAAGGCACTGTAAACATCTGTGTGAGGGTTTTCATTGGACATTAGTTTTCACCTCCTTTAGGTAAATAGCACAATTAAATGCTGAAATGTACGGTCAGAGCGTGTTTAGTTTTATCGGAAGCCCATGGTGCCTTCTAAAGTGGCCACACCATATTGTTTTCCCACCAGCAATGAAGGAGTTCCTGCTGCTTTTCTCTCTCACCAGCATTTGGTTTTTGTCATTGTTCCAAATTTTGGCCATTCTGATAGGTGTGTGGGCATCCCATGTGGCACTAGTGAAAAAGAACGCGCCTGCAATGCAGGAGACATAAGGGACTCAGGGTGGATCCCTGGGTCGGGAAGATCCCCTGGAGAGGGGAATGGCACCCACTCCAGCATTCTTGCCTAGAGAATCCCATGGGCAGAGGAGCCTGGCGGGCTGTAGTCCATGGGGTCACAAAGAGGCAGACACAACTGAGGCGACTGAGCATGCAGTAGGTGTGTAGGGGTGTCTCATTATTTTAATTTGCGTTTTCCTGATGATGATATTATGTGGGGCAGCTTCTCACATGGTTATTTACCATCTGTATTTCTCCTCTAGTGAAGCCTTTGGCCCATTTTTTAATCAAACGCTTTTCTTACTGAGTCCTAAGAATTTTTTGTGTATTTTGGTTAACACTTGTTTCTCAGATGTGTCTATTGCCAGTGTTCTCTCCCAGCCTGTGGCTTGTCTTCTCATTTTCTTGACAGTGTCTTTCTCAGAGCAGACGTTTTTCATTTCAGTGAAGTGCAGCTGGTCAGTGATTTCTTTCGTGGACCCAGCCTTTGATGTTGTGTCTAAAAGGCCACACCTTTACCCAGGCTCATCTAGGGTTTCTCCCACGTGATCTTCTAGGAACTTTATACTTTTTAGCTCTGCTTTTATTTTTCAGGAGGGCTTTGCAAATATTACACGAAAAATGTTCAACATACCAAAAGTGTCCTTGCGTTTAATGGGTTTTAATCATTTTTCTGACTAAGATCAGATGAGTCAGATGGGTTTTTAATGATCATCTCCTACTATGGTTATTTTTTAAGAAGGAAAGAAGATCATCATCAATTGGGGAGTTCCTACTAGGTACCAGCCATAGAAGTAGGCCTTTTTACTTACGATGTCTTATTTAACAACTCTGAGAAGCTGGCATTTGGATCTTTAACTTCAATTGAGAATTGAATTAGCGAAGGAACCAAGTGTTCCCCTTCTAAGTGAGTCTGACTAGTCGTGCTCCGTGGTTTTGGAGTCTCAGGAAGGATTTGTCTCCTTGGAAAGAAAGCTGAGCAACAAAGAATTGCTGCTTTTTGAACTGTGGTGTTGGAGAAGACTCTTGAGAAGTCCCTTGTACTGCAAGGAGATCCAACCAGTCAGTCCTAAAGGAAATCAGTCCTCAATATTCATTGGAAGGACTGATGCTGAAGCTGAAACTCCAATACTTTGGCCACCTGGGAAGAGCTGACTCATTGGAAAAGACCCTGATGCTGGGAAAGATAGCAGGTGGGAGAAGGGGATGACAGAGGATGAGATGGTTGGATGGCATCACCAATTGATTGATGAGCAGAAATGATACTGGCAATAACTGTCCTGGAGTAAGGAGAATATCTGTGATTTCCTGGTGGCAAAGTCAGAGGTGGTCCCAGAACCCCTGTGGTCCACTGCCTACGCTCCTAACTGGGGGAGTGAGCTAGGCTCAGTCGAGGTTACAAGGATGCTGTGTGTGTGGACCAGCCCTCATTCAGTGCTCCCAGCCTCTCTGGGCGGGCTTCAGGTTGATTTCCAGTCTTCTGTGGTGACTAAACTTGAGTTTACAACTTCTTGTCATTTGTGGCCACTTTATCTTGGGGGATAGGTTGCTAGAAGTGAGATGGCTGGGTGGATGGGTCAATGCACCGGCGGCGTTTTCGGATACAGCCGATTACTGCCTGCAGAGTGAACACCTCCACCAGCAACAGTTCAGTCGTTTTGACTTTTGTCATGAAGTGTCTGTCGGATTCCGGAATCCAGAGGTGCGTTTTTGGAGATCTGAAAGTCCAAGTCTGAAAGACTCTTATCCTGGGTGTTTTCGCTGGTGCCGCCCCTTCTGCTGCACGTGCTCCGTGTGTCTTTAAGTTAATTTCACCGTGCTGAGGTCTCCTTTCATCCCAGCTCCAAGGGGCTATTGGCCGAATGTTTCCAACATCACATCCCTGCTCCGGAACCTTGCAGGACTCTGTTGCCCACTCAGAATAAAGGCCTTGTGTCCTCTTACTACAGACGCCCCCTCCTCTCTCCGAACCTCTAGCCCGAGCCCGCCAAAACTCAGCCTCCTGCCCTTTGCTTTTCTGCCTCCTGCTCTTCCCGGGCAAAACCCCTCAGATCCCACCTGAGAAGCGTTCAAAGCACAGACTTCGTAGAGCCTTCTTGGGCATTGTAGTCTGGAGTGACTTCTTCCAGACCCTCCCGACAATAAAACGCCTCTGCCTAGTGACAGCTCTTCAGGTACTTCAGCTGTCTTTTAAATATTTTATGTTGCAGGAAAATTTGAGCCCCTCTATTGGTAACATATTAGATGGCAGTTCTTAAAGCTTTCTTTCCAGTGGAACACCCAGTAATACTGCTTTTCATACTAAGGCTCCTGCATATCCAGAACCTGGTCATTTTGTAAAGATCCATTCCTTGCTGTAAGTGACCTGAATTTGATCCAGAGCAATTTGTAGCTAGCATGCTTTAAAGCTTTTTTTCCTTAACAGTTTTATTGAGGTATAATTCACATACCATGACATTCACTTGTTTTAAATGTATAATTCAGTAACTTTCAGTAAAATTAGAGTTGCGCAGCCATCACCACAGTCCAGTTTTAGAACATTTCCTTTGCCCCAAAGCATCCCTTTGGGGTGAGGCCTGCCTCCTGTCACTCCCCACTCCCCCCACTGGCTCCCCCAACTCTCCGCCCCCATCAAGCAGGAGTCCACTTCCTGCCTCTCTAGTTTACCGGTTCTGTACATTTCATGATAAATGGGATCATGTAACATGTGGTCTTTTTCTTCTGGTTTTCACTTCAGTTCAGTTCAGTTCAGTTGCTCAGTCGTGTCCAACTCTTTGTGACCCCATGAATCGCAGCACGCCAGGCCTCCCTGTCCATCACCAGCTCCCGGAGTTCACCCAGACTCACGTCCATCGAGTCAGTGATGCCATCCAGCCATCTCATCCTCTGTCATCCCCTTCTCCTCTTGCCCCCAATCCCTCCCAGCATCAGAGTCTTTTCCAATGAGTCAACTCTTCGCATGAGGTGGCCAAAGTATTGGAGTTTCAGCTTTAACATCATTCCTTCCAAATCCCAGGGCTGATCTCCTTCAGAATGAACTGGTTGGATCTCCTTGCAGTCCAAGGAACTCTCAAGAGTCTTCTCCAACATCACAGTTCAAAAGCATCAATTCTTTGGCGCTCAGCCTTCTTCACAGTCCAGCTCTCACATCCATACATGACCACAGGAGAAACCATAGCCTTGACTAGACGAACCTTTGTTGGCAAAATAATGTCTCTGCTTTTGAATATGCTATCTAGGTTGGACATAACTTTCCTCCCAAGGAGTAAGCGTCTTTTAATTTCATGGCTGCAGTCACCATCTGCAGTGATTTTGGAGCCCAGAAAAATAAAGTCTGACACTGTTTCCACTGTTTCCCCATCTGTGTTTAAGGTTCATCCATGCTGTGGCATGTATCTGTACTTTATTTTTTATCGCCTTAGTGTTTTCTTTTGTATGACTAAGGATATCTTGCTTATCCATTCACCTGTTGGTGGGCATTTGGGTTGCTCCACTTTTTGGCTTTTATATGTAATGTGTACTGTGAACATCCATGTACAGGTCTTTGGATGGAAATACATCTTCTTTTTTAGCGGGGGGTAGATCCCTAATAGTGGAATTGATGGGTCATGTGGTAGGTAAAGAATCCACCTGCAATGCAGAAGTCACAGGAGGTGGGGGTTCGCTCCCTGGGTCCGGAAGATCCCCTGGAGGGGAGGGCATAACAACACACTCCAGTATTCTTGCTTGGAGAATACCATGGATAGAGGAACCTGGTGGGCTACAGTCCATAGGGTCACAAAGAGTCAGACACGACTATAGTGACTTAGCACAGTGGTAAGTATGTGTTAACTGAACGTAGTCTTTAAATGGCCCAAATGTTTAATTACTAGCTTTGAGTAAAGACATAAACAAGACAGTTTGAGCACTTATGATTCAGGCCTTGGGAACTTGACTCTGAAGTGATTGAGAAAAAGCAGAACCCATTTCCCATCTGTGTGTGTATTTAGATTCTCTTTCTAAGCATAGATTTAATGGTTTTGAATGACTTAAGTGGAGGCAAAACTCAGCTAATGTTCCTAGAAAGACATCTATTAGGATATTAATTGGAATTTTTTATGCTTTTGTCAACTGTAATTGTTTGAACTTTATTGTAGTTAAGCCCTTAGTTCTATATAGAAATGGAATAATACGCATTTACATTTTATAAGTAAGTATACAAATTTCAATAATGGAGGTCAGGTAGTAAATGCCTTTCCTGGTGATGTACAGATAGAACCCTAAGAATTGAACGTACAAATTGTTGGTCTACGTTTACAAGATATTAACCCTTGTTCTAGTATCTTTAAGAATACTTTAATTTAAAAAGTGAAACATTTAAATAATTCATATTCAAATACTAATAAGTGAATATACAGATAAATAGGGATATAAGTATGAATAAATGTCCAGTTCATGAATTGGCCAGATCTTCCTTGACCTATTGGTTTGCAGTCCTTTGGGCCCGTCATCACACACTGACATCTTGAAGCTTTCATTTGTGTTTTTGCATGGTTCCTGTGAAGCCATGTTGTAATCTCAAATTAGAGAGTACATCCTAGCAGCACACTTCTTAAGGAAGTGGGATAGGAAATCTCCGCCTTCCTAAGAAAACAGCATGGAGGGGTGAGTGATGGAAAGAACACGGCTTTGGAATCCAAATATTTGTGTATGAATCCTTGCCACTTGTCACCAGAGTGGTTTTGAGCAAATTATCGAACATCTCCAAGCCTGGGTGGGGCTTCCCTGGTGGCTCAGTGGTAAAAGAATCCACCTGCGAAGCAGGAGACACAGGTTTGATCCCTGAGTCAATAAGATCCCTTGGAGGGGGAAATGGCAACCTGCTCCAGTATTCTTGCCTGGAAAATCCCGTGGACAGAGGAGCCTGGTGGGCTACAGTCCATGGGGTTGCAAAGAGTCGGACACGACTAACTGCATACACACACACACACACACACACACACACACACACACACACGCCTGAGTGTCCTCATTTGTAGGAAATAGTACTATGCAGAGAATATGGTTATTGTAAGGATTCGGTGAAAGGGAAGTATTACAACTCCTAGTGGCACAGGGTCTAGCAGTGAGGCCTGCAGAGAATACTGGGTCCTTTCTTTACACGGCGAGACCAGGGAAGAGACCGACGTTAGTGACCCAGGTGAGAGATAATAATGACTGCCAGACTCTTGATGAGTTGCTGGGGGTATCATGAGAGGTGGGTGATTTCAAGAGAGGAGGAGGGAGTTGATGGAAGGAACTGGCTTTACATCAGGGGTGAGAACAGGAGAAACCAGAGCTGACCTCTTTATCAAGATGGGGGATACAGAGGAAGGCTTAGTTGGAATGTGGGCCAGTCAAGAGGCTAAGCAGTGGCCCTTAATTTAAGGTGAGGGTGGAGGGTTTGGGGAGGGAGGGATGGTATATGTTTATGGAGATGGGTCTGCAGCTAGGAGTGGGTGCTTTCATCACCTCCAGGATTTTGAACTGGACCAAGCCTTCTGTTAACCAAGGTAAAGAAAGGTGGAGAGGGAGGTGTTTCGTTTCATTCACATGAGCTTGTGGCCTCTGGAAGGTCCAGGAAAGGAGAGAAGGAGGGAGAGTTGGGTCAGGAGCAGATTGGCATGGCTGGTACACAGAGGGTCCACAGCCAGTGGACCAGTAGAGGAGGGGAGCACCAACCCACGTGCTGCCGATGGCTCGTCTGACTCCTGAATTATCAGAGTGTAGAAGTCTAGTAAAATCCTGCCCAGAACTATGCAAAGTTTACAGCCTGAAGGCTCCACCTTACCTTATCCCAGCTATGCACATCAAACCCAGGTTTCAGATGTTCAGTTCAGTTTAGTTGCTCAGTCATGTCCGGACTCGGCGACCCCATGGACTGCACCACACCAGGCTTCCCTGTCCATCACCAACTCCTGGAGTTTACTCAAACTCATGTCCATCATGTCGGTAATGCCATCCAACCATCTCATCCTCTGTCGTCCCCTTCTCCCGCCTTCAATCTTTCCCAGCATCAGGGTCTTTTCCAGTGAGTCAGTTCTTCGTATCAGGTGGCCAGAGTATTGAAGTTTCAGCTTCAGCATCAGTCCTTCCAGTGAACATTCAGGACTGATTTCCTTTAGGATTGACTTGGTTGGATCTCCGTACAGTCCAAGGGACTCTCAAGAGTTTTCTCAACACCACAGTTCAGATGTTGCGTTCATTTAAATCATTAATGGAATTTAAGAATTTCTCAGGTGGTGAGTTTACCAGTCTCAGTTCTAAGTGGCACTGAGATTGCTTGGTATGCACCAACCAGATCATGATCAAATGGCACAGTATTTCCAGGGATATAAGTGAGAAGGTACTGTGTTTTGGTCCCATCCCCTCCCACATCCGTGTCCTGAACTTGACCACCTCCCTGCCAGGCTCCATCCTTTTGCTTCTCTTTCTTTTTCTACCACATATGTTGTGTAAAAAGCTGGAATCAGGATTGCCGAAAGAAGTATCAATAACCTCACATATGCAGATGACCCCACCCTTATGGCAGAAAGCAAGGAGGAACTAAAGAGCCTCTTGATGGAGGTGAAAGAGGAGAGTGAAAAATCTAGCTTAAAAGTCAACATTTAAAAAACTAAGATCATGGCATCTAGTCCCTTCCATTCATGGCAGTTTGATGGGGAAAAAATGGACACAGTGACAGGCTTCATTTTCTTGGGCTCCAAAGTCACTGCGGATGGTGACTGCAGCCATGGAATTAAAAGACACTTGCTCCTCGGAAGAAAAGCTATGACCGACTTTGCAAACAAAGCTCTATATAGTCAAAGCTATGGTTTTTCCAGTAGTCATGTATGGATGTGAGAGTTGGACCATAAAGAAATCTGAGCGCCAAAGAATTGATGCTTTCGACCTGTGGTGTTGATGAAGACTCTTGAGAGTCCCCTGGACTGCAAGGATATCCAACCAGTCAATCCTAAAGGAAATCAGTCCAGAATATTCATTGGAAGGACTGATGCTGAAGTCTCCAATACTTTGGCCACCTGATGCAAAGAATTTAGTTGTTGGGTTTTTTTTTTCCCCTGCAATATTTTTAAGGTAAATCCCAACCATCCTATCATTTCACCCACAAGAGTATTAATCTGGTGAGGCTTGGGGGTTTTATTTGTTTTTAAACAGGAGCCAGTAAACCCTGAGGCCGGTGCTTTACACAGCTCTGAGCCAACGTTACCGGCTATCAGTGAAGCCCGGACCTTCTCGTCTGTGTTCTGTGTGTGTTTTCACTCTTAAATATAAAATGGTATCATTTCATATGTATTCCCCTGTCGCTTCCCCCCTGGACTCTTTCTGAAATTCATCGTGTTGGAAGAAGTGGCCAAAATTGACAAGGTTGTGTGTGGTGTGCTGTGTGACTTTCCGACAGCTTAATATGTGACTTCTCTTTTTGGTGAACTTTCATGTATTTCCTGGTGTGCACAGGCAAACGTTCTCCTCAGTGTAAATCATTGTTTTACCATGTTTCATTTCTTAGGTGCCATACTGCAGGTAGAAGCCAGGGACTCTGCATACTTTTAACCAATTGTTAGAAAATAAGTAATTTTACTGAGTAATACTCAGGATCATTTCAAGTTTTCATCAGATTTAAAATGTTCTTAAACTAGAAAAGCCAAATTTAGTCTTGTTTTTTTTTTTAACAGTGAATTTAAACTATATTTTCATTAACTCTAATAATGACTATTTTTAAAAGATACTGTAACAGCTTAAATCCATGCTTTTGTTTTGATTTTTTTGTACATTTTTCAAAAGCAGTCACCTAACTGTGGACACAGTTGTGGTCTTTCTGAAAAACCCTGTGTCGTGTATTCCTGTTACAACTGATCTGAATTATTTTTGCTTTGTTTATTGAACACTGTTCTACATTGGCCTGTGCAGAAGCATGTGCTAAATGTATTTGGTCTTAATTTACAGGAACAGAGGCAGCTACTAGGACCACCTTAATTGACAAAAGTGGTATCTGGATTTTTTTTTTAATATTTGAGTTGAAACTGAGCAGGGGACACAATTCTTTTATTACTTTAAAATTTGTGGGCTCCTCCCCTAGAGTAGAAATGTAGGTTCATTAAGGTCTGAATTTATGTTCCTGTCTGTTTTGTGCTTAGGGCTGGTCGGGCAGGGGAGTAAGGTATTCGGAGAAGTCAGGCAGCCCGGCTGGTGAGACGTGGTGAGGAACGCGTGGCCATCTCCAGTTCAGGGGCCCCGGCCGGCGGCGTAAAGTGGAAACACCCCTGAAAGCACAGAGGAACCCCCGGTGCCCTCCATCGCTGACGCCCCGCCCCGCCCCGCCCACAGCCGCGCCGCGTCCCCAGGCACCCAGCTCCCAGCCCCCGCCCTCCCTCCTCTCCCCGCCTCAGTTCTTCGTGGAGCCTTCTGGAATCCTGTTTCTGAAAACTCCTCGGACGCCTCTCCAGTCTTGGGCCCCCTCGCTCCTCAGAGGCTGCGGCTCCGAAAGCCGCGCTGTGGCTGTTGCGGGACCCCTACGTCCCTCCTCGGGCTCCCTGGAAGGTGCGCCGGCTCTGGGTGCCTTCCGCCCTGATACGGGCTCCGGGCTCCGGGCTCCGGGCTCCGGGCTCCGGGCTCCCGGCTCCCCCGGCTCCCAGCCCGGTGCTGCCTGCCTGGCTGCCCCGCGGCGGCGCCTCCCTCTCCACGCCCAGCGCCCTTCCCGGGGATGCAGCCCCTGTTGTCCGGGCCTGAGCACCCAGCCGCCGCCCTTCAGCAGTCCCTGACCCCCGCCCTCCCAGTGAGGACTTTCCCAGCGGGCTTTCCCTGCTCTGCGTCCCCGGGCAGCCTCTTAACGCCTTTAGGGCCGGAATGCCTAGGGAGAGTCTGCGTTTATTTTTAAGTCTTGATGGGTGTGTAGTTGCTCTGCAGTGTTGTGTCTCTGCTGTGTGGCACAGTGCCCGCAGTTATACGTCTACACACACACCCCCTCTCCTGGGGCTTCCTTCCCGCTCAGGTCACCACAGAGCGCTGAGGAGAGCCCCCTGTGCCTTTAGCAGGCTCTCATTAGCTCTCTTTTCTGCATGGTCGTGTCTGTCAGTCCCCATCCCTCGGCCCATCGCGCTCCTGCCTTCCCATCTCAGTCACTTAGTATTCTCTAGATCTGTGTGTCTCTCTGCTTTGCAAATAACTTCATCTGTACTATTTTTTTCTCTGTATTCCACATATAAGCAATATTATATAAAATTAGTTTTTCTAACTTCACTCTGTATGGCAGTCTCTAGGTTTATCCATGTCTCTGCAAATGGCACTGTTGCACTCCTTTTTATGGCTGAGTGATATTCCATTGTGTAACATGTACCACATCTTTTTTATCCATTCCTCTGTTGACGGACATTTAGGGTGCTTCCATGTCCTGGATATTGTAAATAGTTCTGCAGTGGACGTTGGGGTTCACATATGTTTTTGAATGTTGGTTGTCTCCAGGTATGCCCCCGGGAACGGATCGCTGGGTCATACGGTAGTCCTAGCTTTAGTTTTGAAGGCGCCGCCGGTGCTGGTTCCCACGGCCGCTGTACCAGTTCACACTCCCACCAGCAGTGCGGCAGGGCCCTTGTCTCCAGCACTTACTGTTGGCAGATTTTTTGATGACGGCTGTTCTGACCCGTGTCAGGTGTGTAGTTTTGTTCTGCATTTCTCTAGTAAATAGTGATGTGTTGAGCATCTTTTCATGCATTTGTTGACCATCTGTATGTATTCTTTAGAGAAAAGTCTAATGTCTATTTAGGTCTTCTACTCATTTTTTCATTGGGTTGTTTGTTTCTTTCATATTGAGCTGCATGAGCTGTTTGTGTATTTTAGAGATTAATCTCACCTCTGTTGCTGTCCCTCTTAACCCACTCCAGTTTGATTTCTCCTGTTAAAACCATGGTAACACCTTCCTTGCTCAGGTCCCCAGTGTCTTACATAGAACTAAGGTCAGAAGCTACATTTCAGATACTGTCACGATGATGAAAATAATAGCTCACATTTCTCACACACTGTGTTGCCACTTTCAACCAGGACCCTCATAGATGTGATTTACCCAAGGTCATACAAGAAGTAAATGGCAGCGACTATGTGAGGCCCAGACAACCATGCCCTTTTCTGGCCTCCAGCATAGGTCTTGTTTTTGGCTGTAACTTGGCGGGTACAAACTCTGTGGGTTTCCCGCCATCTACTCTGTCTCTGAATGCTCCTCAGGCTTCAGGTGGGGCCTGTCTCTGTGATTGATGGTGGCTCCCACTCTCGAGTGCCGCTCAGAGATGAGCCTCCACAGGCCAGCCTCCAAGGACAGGTCCCAAGCACCTCAGCCTCCCCAGGTCCAAAAGCCAATCTTTCCATCCTGTTGTGTTCTGTGCTCATAGACGGTTCCATGGTCCCTTTACCGTGTAGGTACACGTGAGTGCTTATCACACGCACTCACATCACCAGAGAGGAATCCATGGGATCTGTACTGCCTGTTACACCAGTACAGCTGTGAAAAAGTCAGCACCTGGAAGCTCTTGAGTTGAACGCTACTGCGATGAACAGTGGAATATTTTATGTTTCCAAACCAGTGAGGCGTATTTCGTTGAGTGAGTGAGGTTTATCTCATTATTAAGTGAAAAAAGTTGTAGAACGATGTGTGGTTGATCCCAAGAAAGTTAGGTCTCTGTAGGGATCAGCACAGATTTACCTTTTCTTTTTTAAAAAAATGTTGTGTTGTTTCTTGAAACATTAGTGTTTTCTTGAAAATCAAACCCTGAGATGTGTTCAGGGGAAAATATGCTCTAGCCAAGTCAGTTTGAGTGGGAGATGTTTTATACTGTTTTTTTGACAGGAATTCATAAGACACGTTCACTTATTAAGGCCTCTGAACTCTTGTAGCAAGCAAAATATTTAGCTTCAGTAAAGCTAGCATTTCCCCAGATTGGCTGGATGATCTGTTCAGTTGACGTTCCAGTTAGTGCCTGCAGACATCTGTCATACGTGCTCTGTTAAGAAAGCCCTTTCCTTACTAATGAAACTCTGAGTTACTAATATCAAAGAGAATATAGTTTTTAGGATTCTTGGAGGTCGTTTGGTTAGTTCATGCCTGTATTCAACAAAAGAATCTTACGCACCATTAATCTTGAGAAATAGACTGTTTGATTAGCTGACAGTTTGAAGTGTTAAAACACTTGTTTTAATACTGATTCCGATGGCTTTCGTATCCCTTTGGAGCAAGTCTCTTTCATGAGGCAAGTCCTTGAAGATCCAACCTCCCTGCTCCTCTTAGACATCTTTGTTCTGACTCCTGGGTTCCGCTCCCTTACCTTACTTGGTTGGGGGAGGGGAGGGTGACGTGAGCAGTGCTGTGACTGGTCCGGGCTTCTGAGCCCGGGGCTGGGGTGGGACAGAACAGAAGGCTCTGCCCGTAGGTTCCCGCCCTGGGTTGGTTGCGTTTTGTGCCTTGGTTTCCTGTGCATCCACTGAAAGCAGCCAGTCTGCAGTTTCTCTGTCTGAAAACTTGAGCGTTCCTCCTGGATATTCATGACCGCGATCGGAAACCCTGTGATGCCAAGGAGTTACTGTAACAGAGTGCTTTTGCCCGACTTTCTAAGTATATATTAGGTTTAGTTTTGTTTTTAGTATCTCCTGGCTTTTTGGACATCCCTAAGTTTCATGGCTGTGGGATGTGAATTATTAGGAAAGTATTTATATCCCTTACCCCAAAACCGTTTCAGCCTCTGACTTTTCATGAGGTCTGCCTGAGGTTATTGATAGTTCTTGAGGGCCTGGTTATGGGATGGAGGGCAGGTGGTTTGTAAAGTGGTTTTATTCCTGAAAATTCCACACTGACAGATAAGCCAGTCTTTTATGGGCACCTATGTTATTGTATTTATTATTCCAAACAGTTCACTATCAAACATTGAGGGATGCAGCCAGACAGTTCAGTTCCTTCGCTCACTCGTGTCCCAACTCTTTGTGACCCCATGGACTGCAGCACACCAGGCTTCCCTGTCCATCACCAACTCCTGGAGTTTGTTCAAACTCATGTCCATAGAGTCGGTGATGCCATCCAACCATCTCATCCTCTGTCATCCCCGTCTCCTCCCGCCTTCAATCTTTCCCAGCATTAGGGTCTTTTCAAATGAGTCAGTTCTTCGAATCAGGTGGCCAAAGTATTGGAGTTTCAGCTTCAGCATCAGTCCTTCCAATGAATATTCAGGAGGGATACATAAGCAGATGAAATCCAAACACAGCTCCCCACCCCCACCCCAAGGTGGGAACTCCATCACCAGAGCATCCCCTGTCCATTCGGGCCCCACCCACGTGCCCCTTCAGGGAGGGGCTGGACTCCCAGAGGCCCTCCAGCTCTAAGGTCCTCCCTGACTTCCCCGCCCGGCGCACTTGCGGGGACTGAGCCCCCAGGAGCGGAAACACAGACTGTGCTGCCTTGTGTGCCAGTCCAGGCAGCGCTGGACGCCTCCTGGGTGGGGGCCACCTCACGGTTCAGCCCCTCTCTGCCCAGGCTGCATCCTCCCCTGCCCCTCACAGATGTCATCCCGAAGAAGCATTTACCACCAAACTCTGTCCAGGCATTTGCTCCAGAGAGCCCAGCCTGAGACCAGCAGGTCAGCTGCTGTTAGCACATGGCCTGATTTTTAAGATATTTCTCTGATGTTCTTACTTTTAATGTTTCCTTTTAGATGTAGTTTTAGCTTTCTCTATTGTAGGATAAGTGATAAATGTTAAATATTATAAATGGGAAACTCTCTGGGGGTTATTAAAAATAGAAGATGAGGTTGCTGCTGCTGCTAAGTCGCTTCAGTTGTGTCCGACTGTGCGACCCCAGAGACGGCAGCCCAACAGGCTCCCCTGTCCCTGGGATTCTCCAGGCAAGAATACTGGAGTGGGTTGCCATTTCCTTCTCCAATGCATGAGAGTGAAAAGTGAAAGTGAAGTTGCTCAGTCATGTCCGACTCTTCGCGACCCCATGGACTGCAGCCCACCAGGCTCCTCCATCCATGGGATTTTCCAGGCAAGAGTACTGGAGTGGGGTGCCATTGAAGATGAGGTTAGCCTCTTTCAACTTCTCAATTAAGTCAGTAATGGCATGTGAATTTTTGTGAACTGTGTAGATTTTGGATACTCAGTGAGGACAACCAGAAAACGGGGATGACTCATTTGAAAGGGAAAACAGTAAAGCACCTAAAAGCAGAAGTAAGATAGTTTGCTGAATTTTCACCACATGAGCCAAGACTTGGCTGTGGCACCAGATTCCCACGCGTAGCACTAGACAGAAAATGTGTATAATAAAGTAGACTTGATATTTTAACATGAGAGATTGTGTTTGATCTTGGAATACCGGTGACTCTGATACAGTAAGACTCATAACTGGAATCAGATGTACAATAGAAAGAGCGAGCACATTTGGGTGCTGATGTTGAATGGGGACAATGAGGTTGTGTGGGGAAAAATAAAATCACTGACCATTTTATTTGGTGTACCTTATTAACCTTGCCCCTGGGGTGGAAGTGAGGTGGGATGATAAGTGCCTTGTTATTTTTGTTGAGTCTCTCAGTCATGTCCAGCTGTTTGCAACCCCATGGACTGCAGCGCACCAGGCTTCCCTGTCCTTCACTACCTCCAAAAGTTTGCTCAAACTCAGGTCCATTAAGTCGGTGATGCCATGCAACCATCTCATGCTCTGTCACCCCTTTCTCCTCTACCCTCAATCTTTTCCAGTATCCGGGTCTTTTCCAATGAGTTAGCTCTTCACATCAGGTAGCCAAAGTATTGGAGCTTTAACATCAGTCCTTCCAATGTACGTTCACGGTTGATTTCCTTCAGGATTGACTGGTTGGATCTCCTTGCAGTCCAGGGGACTCTCAAGAGTCTTCTCCAACACCACAGTTCAAAAGCATCAATTCTTTGGTGCTCAGCTTTCCTTATGGTCCAACTCTCACATCCATACATGACTACTGGAAAAACCATAGCTTTGACTACAGGGACCTTTGTTGGCAACGTAATGTCTCTGCTTTTTAATATGCTATCTAGGTTGGTCATAGCTTTCCTTCCAAGAAGTGTCTTTTAATTTTATGGCTGTAGTCACTGTCCACAGTGATTTTGGAGCCCGAGAAAATAAAGTCTGTCACTATTTCAGTTGTTTCCCGCCGCCGCCCCCTGCCCCTCGTCTATTTGCCATGAAGTGTTGAGACCAGATGCCATGATCTTAGTTTTCTGAAAGTTGAGTTTTAAGCCAGCTTTTTCACTCTCCTCTTTCACTTTCATCAATAGGCTTTTGAGTTCCTCTTCACTTTCTGCCATAAGAGTGGTGTCATCTGCATATCTGAGGTTCTTGATATTTCTCCCAGCAATCTTGATTCCAGCTTGAGCTTCATCCAGCCCAGCGTTTCTCATGATGTACTCTGCACATAAGTTAAATAAGCAGGGTGACAGTAGACAGCCTTGATGTACTCCTTTCTTTCCCAATTTTGAACCAGTCCGTTGTTCCATGTCCAGTTCTAAGTGTTGCTTCTTGACCTGCATACAGGTTTCTCAGGAGGCAGGTAAGGTGGTCTGGTATCCCCATCTCTTGAAGAATTTTCCACAGTTTGTTGTGATCCACACAGTCAAAGGCTTTAGTGTAGTCAGTGAAGTAAATGTTTTTCTGGACTTTCCTTGCTTTTTCTATGGTCCAGTGAATGTTGGCAATTTGATCTCTGATTCCTCTGCCTTTTCAAAATCTAGCTTGTACATCTGGAAGTTCTTGGTTCACATACTGTTGAAGCCTACTTTGAAGGATTTTGAGTATTACCTTGCTAGCATGTGAAATGAGTGCAATTGTGTGGTAGTTTGAACATTCTTTGGCACTGCCCTTCTTTGGGATTGAAATGAAAACTGACCTTTTGCTGGCATATTGAGTGCAACACTTTTAACAGCATCATCTTTTAGGATTTGAAATAGCTCAGCTGAAATTCCATTAACTCCACTAGCTTTATTTGTAGTAATACTTCCTGAGGGCCACTTGACTTCACACTCCAGGATGTCTGGCTCTAGGTGAGTGATCACACCATTGTGGTTATCTGGGTCATTAAGACCATTTTTGTGCAATTCTTCTGTGTATTCTTTTTTTTTTTTTTTTTTTTTATTTGGCTGCTCTGGGTTCTAGTTGCGGCATGTGGGATCTAGTTCCCTGGCCAGGGATTGAACCTAGGCCCCCTGCATTCAGAGCTCAGAGTCTTAGCTACTGAACCACCAGAGGAGTCTACTCTTCTGTGTATTCTTGCCATCTCTTCCTAATATCATCTGCTTCTCTCAGGTCCATACCATTTCTGTCCTTTATTGTGCCCATCTTTGTATGAAATGCTCCCTTGGTAGCTCTGATTTTCTTGACAAGATCTCTAGTCTTTCCCATTCTATTGTTTTCCTCTATTTCTTTGCATTGTTCACTTAAGGCTTTCTTACCTCTCCTTGCTATTCTTTGGAACTCTGCATTCAGATGGGTAGGTCTTTCCTTTTGTCATTGGCCTTTCTCTTCTTTTCTCAGCTGTTTGTAAGGCCTCCTCAGACAACCATTTTGCATTTTTGCTTTTCTTTTTCTTGGGGATGCTCTTGATCACTGCTTCCTGTACAGTGTCACAAACCTCCGTCCATAGTTCTTCAGGCACTCTGTCTATCAGATCTAATCCCTTGAATTTCTTTGTCATTTCCACTGTATAATCATAAGGGATTTGATTTAGATCATACCTGAATGGTCTAGTGGTTTTCCCTACTTTCTTCAATCTAAGTCTGAATTTTGCAATAATGAGTTCATGATCTGAGCCACAGTCAGCTCCTGGTCTTATTTTTGCTGACTGTATAGAGCTTCTCCATCTTCAGCTGCAAAGTATATAACCAGTCTGATATCGGTGTTAATCATCTGGTGATGTCCATGTGTAAAGTTGTCTTTTGTGTTTTTGGAAGAGGGTGTTTGATAAGACCAGTGTATTCTCTTGGCAAAACTTAACCTTGCTAGCTAGCATGTGACATCTTGTGCACACCAAGACCCAGTGGGAGGAGAAATTCAGCTGTTTTGGGGAAGGGATGAGGATTTCCAGAAAGTGGGCCACCACCCACTTTTTGACCTTTTATGGCCATCCTTGGAACCGTTCTGGTGCCCGTGGGTGTGTCACGTAGCGTGCTGAGGTGTTGCAGCAAGTGTGCCCCGAGACCCAAGGTCTAGTGGAGGTCAGCTGCCCGCCATCTTGGACCTGGTTGCTTCTAAGCAGTTTGTGTCGTGTCCTTGGGCTGTGTCATTATTTTAAAGGTTGTGTGCCCTGCCCCCTTCAGTCTCACTACCAATCCAGAACACCCCAGTTCCTCTCAAGTGGGGTGGTGGCATGTACCATGCAAGGTCAAGAAAAGGCAGATCGAAGTCAGAAAACATTTGCAAAGTGGTTGCTGAGGTGTTAGTTTCTTAAAACTAAGAGGATTCATTCTTGTGTTAGACATTTTTATGTTTCACTTTTGGACGTACCTATTTGAATGTATGACATGAAGTGTTTTTAAGATTAGGAATGGTGTTGTGGTTTCATAAAATATTAAGCCCCATAGCTTAGGTTCTAGGTATCAGAGTTGATTTAGGCTTCAGAAGTTCAGGCGCAGTCCACTTGTGTGGCTCCCACTGTTCTTAAAGGTGCCTTAGCCCACAGAGAGCTCCGTGCAGCCACTGAGGCGCAGGGTGCACTGAATCCCTTGCAGCCTGTGACACCCATTCTTAGTGTTCCAGATACCATGTACCTCCCAGCATTTATTTTTTGGAGCCATTGAAGTAATTTGGTGTTTCCTAGTTTCGCACCAGAAATACTTGTTTAAAAACCACCACATTTTGATGTGATATACATAGACAATCCTCGAAGTATGTCTGTAATGTTTTATATTGGAAAGTACTGACAACACAATATTGGATAGCTAATGTTCTTTATCTGTGGATTCATAATCCTGAGGCATTATAAATTGTATTTTGCAGTTGCTTCATACACTTAGAGATAATAGCCATTACCACTTGTCAACCCTGATAGCTCAGTTGCTAAAAAATCCACCTGCAATGCAGGAGACCCCGGTTCAATTCCTGGGTCGGGAAGATCCACTGGAGAAGGGATAGGCTACTCACTCCAGTATGCTTGGGCTTCCCTGGTGGCTCATTTGGTAAAGAATCTGCCTACAATGCGGGAGACCTGGGTTTGATCCCTGGGTTGGGAAGATCCCCTGGAGAAGGGAAAGGCTACCCACTCCAGTATTCTGGCCTGGAGAATTCCATGGACTGTATAGTCCATGGGGTTGCAAAGAGTCAGACACGACTGAGCGACTTTCACTTCACTTCACCCCTTGTCAAGTGTTTACTGTGTGTTAAATAGACCTGCCCCTATTTTGCTGGCTAGGAAATTGAGGCTTAGAGCAGTGAGAAGTAACTTGCCCATGACCATATATCTGTAGGTGTGGAGCTAAGCTTCAAAGTCAGGTCTCCCTAAGTTCAGGGTACATTTTAAATGTTGATAATTCTTGCCCAATTCCCTTCTAAAAAAGGAGTGACTGGGATTCACTGGCAGGCCAGTGGGACTTGGTGCTCTCTCCAGAGTCAATCCCTGGTGCAGAAAGTAAGATCTCGCAAGCTGCGCACTGCTCCTCCTCTCCCCCCAAAAGGAGTGACCATTCCCCCTCACTTTCGGCCTCACCACCATTTGTATTTTGCCAGATGCTAAGTGACTTTTTTTAATTTTTAATTCGCAGGTAACTAGTTTGAACATTTGGCTTTTTCTGTTAGCTGTTTGTGTTGCTCTTTCTGGACATTTCCTTTGCCTTTTTTCCTTTGAGTTAGTCCAACTGTTACGTAGGTCAAGTAATGTAGACCTTTTGAAGACCAGTGAAACAGCATGTTAGTTGTGCTTGTGTATAAGTTTTACCAGCTCTTCTCCGCGCACTCTAATAAGCATAATGATTTTGAACTAAGCATCTATGTACGCATATTACACAGACCATGTACTGTGAGTGTGTTGTCACATAGAAAGTGAGGTAATCTCCGGCTCAGCGTGCAGAGGCGCCTGCCGGGCCTGCAGACCCAGCGTCACCGTCAGCGTGTGCGCAGCAGCCTCTCACGCTCCCCCCACCCCGTGAGGCAGGATGTTTGTTGAGAGAGGACTAATCAGTTCCCTGTATTTCTTCTTCAGGTTTGCCTGCGATGAGATTTCATTCTCTCCATTCAAAGGACATCCTTTCTGAGCCGCTGTGAATAAATTTGGAATGATAACTGTATATTTTCATCTGATGGAGAATTAGCTGAACCTTGACTAAGGATTGCTGCACTGGACGACTTCAGAATATTACTCACCATGTCATCCAACCGGAGTCAGAACCCCCACGGACTCAAGCAGATCGGCCTCGACCAGATCTGGGACGACCTCAGAGCTGGCATCCAGCAAGTGTACACCAGACAGAGCATGGCCAAGTCCAGATACATGGAACTCTACACGTATCCTCCCGTGTCAGCCGAGGTCGTTTGCGTAGGATTTCGATCCTTTACTGGTCCGACCCGTGACTCGTGAGAAATTTTACATCACGTGTTCTCTCTGCAGTTCATCCTATGATAGAATCAGTAAGGTTCATTTTTAGCCTTCAAAGTTAACTCATTTACTCCTTCTGCATTTATGACAGAGGTGAAAGTGGCTACATGGTGGTCTAAAGCAGTGCTGTTCAGCCCAGGAGCCGCTCGTGGCTGTTTCCATTTGGAATCATTAGTCGTGGCACCCGTGTTCTAAGCACACAGTAGGTAATCACTTCAACCAGGGCAGGAAGTTGTGTAGCAGGGTGCTGCTTACCGCTGGGAGCTTTGGTGTCTGTATTGTCCGGGGCTGCCCTCATGCGATGGGAGCAGGGTGGAAGAGCTCGCATCAAAAGTGGTCTGGTCCACAAAGCCGAAAATAGTTAACGTCTGGTCCTTCATGGGACAGGCTTGCGACTCCCACGCAAAGGGCCACCATGTGGAGCGAAAGTTATATTGTTGTGGCCTTGCTTTACAAATACGGTGTTCAGGTATTTCACTCTGTATGGTCCCTGGTAGGTGCAAGGGACTGCCGTGTGCTTGGAAGGTTGTGTTGTCTGCTGTATGCAGTCGGCCCTCCTGATCCTCAGATGCGGAACTCCAACTGGACTGGCCATTTTATTGAGGGACTAGAGCGCCCACAGCTTCTGGCATGGGAAGGTGGGGTGGTCCCGGAACCTGACCCCCACAGGTACCAGGAGATGGCTGTGTGTGTGTGTACACCAAGGCGTACTAAACTTGTAGAGTTTCTTGAGTCCATTCAGATATCAGAAATTACAGTTGAAGCTAGCTCACCAAAGGGCGGATTGCTGCTGATTTGCCAATTTCCGGAGTTTAAAGTTGTTAGTTCAGTGCAGATTTAAGTTTAAAGCTTCAATGTGTATCAGTGATGGTCAAACTTGATAGTCCAGGAGGCCCTCGACTCTGCTAATGTTTTATGGCCTTAAAAAAAGTTTAACATTAATTTGAATAGGTATGAAACTATATGTCTGTCTCTAAAATGAAAACTTATTGTGGGTATAGACCAATATTCATAAATACATGTACACTTACACTGTAGAATACTTCAAATCGCCGCTTTATTGAGTTATAGTTCACACACCCATGAAGCGCACCCTACTTAAGTGCACAGTGCGGCATTCAGGTGCACTCACGCATTGTGCAGCCGTAACCACTGTCTAAACTTAGAGGCTTTTCATCACCCCCCAGAGCAACTAACTACACCCTCGCTAGTCACTTCCCATTCTGTCCTCCCCCCAGTTCCTGGCAACTGCTAACCTGCTTTCTGTTTCTATGAATTTGCCTGTTCTGGACGTTTCACATAAATGGAACCACCCAGCGTGTGGCCTTCTGCGGCTGGCTTCTTTGACTTAGCATGATGTTTCCAGGCCTCGTTCTTGTTGCAGCACGTGTCAGCACATCATTCCTTTTTACAGCTGAATTTGATGCATATTCCATATTTTGCTTATTCATCCGTCAGTGATGGATATCTGGCTATTATGAACCATGTTGTTATAAATATTGTACGTGAGTTTTTGTGTTTTGTGTGGGCATGTGTTAAAAAGCACGTGTATATGTAAGAGTGGAATCACTGGGTCATGTGACGTGTCAAATACTTTTAAGGAGGCCGTAATCTTTACAAATAAAGAGGATATTGGTCCCCTCAAGAAGGTTGTGGCGTGTTAGGTGTGGCAGGTTTTGTGGTGGAGGTTTTTGAGGTGTGCTTTTTTTTTTTTGGTTGGTTATTTTGTTTAATTCTTGTAAGTCCTAGAGCTAAAGATGGTAATGAAACAAGGCCTTTGGTTGGATTTATGCATGCGAACAACAGGGGAGCGCTAGAATAGAAACGATGGAAATTTAGTTGCTAGTTTTTCTCCAGGGAACTTATTAGTTTTCATTTTTGACCAGCCCAGATTGGTCCTTGTTCAGTATAATGCTTTGGTCTTAGAACTCTTTCTCTGCCTGCTGCAAATACTAAATTCTTTTATTCTATAAATATAGTTTGTCGTTTTGATACCTTCCATTTTTTTTTTTTCCAGGAATAACTCTTGAGTAAGATTCTTCTAGTTTTGTCTGAGAAGATAATAGTTTCATTTATTTTGTACATTTATTAAGAGTGGAGAATCTGCCCCCCTTGAGCTGTTGCTGTAAAACTCCTCACCAAACCCTCCTGGGTTGGGACATGCAGTTTTTCAGGGCATGAGCCCACCGTGCCCCCCTTTGCTGGCAAAGCAATAAAACTGTTCTTTTCTACTTCTCCCCTCCTCCGCAAAAAAGAGATTGGAGATTCTGAACTTGACATTAATTCCTTAGGTATTATTTGTGAAATCAGAGCTGCCATTTGCGTCCTGGGTATCAGACCCTGTGCTGGGAACCATCTGCATCTGGTTGGAGGCTTTCATCAGTCACCCACGAGGGCTGGTGGTAGTAACCCTCCTGCGGTGCTGTCGGAAACCCGGTCTCCCAGAGCTTGGGTAACTTGCCTAGTTGTTACAGCAACCACTGGGCAGTGATGACGCTCCTCTGAAACTCTTAGTAGCCTGACTCTGGAAACTGCCTTTATCCATTCTGCGGCCTTCAGGTTCTGTATGTGAATGAGCCATAGTTCCCAAAATATTTTCTGTATTTTCCTTAGGAAGTTCCAAAAGAGTCTGATCAACCCTTAAAGATTAACTTTTAGGATACAGATGAAACAGGATGTCTACTTGTGTTTATTAATTGAATTACTGAAAATCATAAAATTCTGCTCCCTCCTTCACCTGCATTTTTTAACATCAGTGTTATTTTCCAGTATAGAGGCGCTCAAGTCATCTGGCACATTTTTCTAGAACGCATCTTCACTTCCATTTCAGTCATTACACACAGCTTTTGGAAACTGTGTCGCCATACCACAGTTCTGTCTCGGCCTCAGTTTACATAACAGCGTTTGTGAAAGCTTTCTCTTTCGGGTGTACATTCAGTCTCCATGTAACCGCTTAGCTGCATCGCCCTTTAAAATAATCTCCCAGGCTGGTTTCCAGTGACGGATGTTCTAGCCCTGGTTTGTGAGGTTGTGTTTCAGGCTGGGAGGCACTTCGGGTCCTGGGGAGGAGGAGCAGACTGCGTCTCCCTTCTGCAGTCAGACCAGGGCCGGTTGGAGGAGGGCTGGCCGGGAGGAGGAGGAGGAGGGGTCCTTTCCCCGTCGTCACTGTAGACAGCAGCTCACAGCGAGATCTTGGCGAGATCTTTACCCTCTGTTTATCTTCGAGAAACATGTGACACATTTTCCAGAGAAAAGTAACCAACTTCTGGAACTGCAGCTAGAGTTCCTAGAGCAGTTAGCAACCACTGGCATTCCCTGGTACTATAACAAGAAGGTGGGTTATTGTACAGCATAAATGTTCTTGATTTCTCAACTCAGAGTAGCAGAAGAAAGAGAAGGCAACTTGAGGAAAGGGAAGAAAAAGGTTCCAGAGCACCTGAGTCAGAAAGATCTCGTTCAGGTATCACTAACTTTGTTCCCAGCCGTTCACGAAGGCTGCCCTCCCTGCCAGTGCTCAGCCTGTGGCCCGGGCTCCCCACTGGCCGCCCTCGCAGGTCTGGTGTTCCGTCTTAGGTGTGCACAGTGCAGTGCGGCGACTTGTTCTGTTGTTTCTTTTTGGAGTAAAATATAGGAGTACAGTCTATGCTGGTGGGTAAATAATAGTATATTTTCTTTCTTTTTTCTTTTGAACGTGAAATGGGTAGTGAAGTTTCCTCTTCGGTTTTTTTCTTTTTTTTTAAATAATTCATTAATTTGTGGCTGTGCTGGGTCTTCATTGCTGCACAGGCCTTTTCTCTGGTTGTGCTGAGCACAGGCTGCTCTCTAGTTGTGGTTTTGTTGGGGAGCTCGGGCTTCAGTAGCAGTTGCTCTGAAGCTTGCGGAATCTTCCTGGACCAGGGATTGAACCCATGTGCCCTGCATTGGCAGGTGGATTCTTTACCACTAAGCCACCAGGGAAGTCTCCTATTTGAGCTTCTTGACACCACTGTGTTTCCATGCCCAGCTCAGAGAGCAGGCACAGGTCCTGACTTCGGGCAGGGGGTGTGGCGTGATGAGGGGACCCCTGTGGCATACCCGCAGCGGCTGGTCACGGCTAGTCTAGCTGGCAGGCCATCTGGTTAAGTTTGTTGGTTTTGCTAGGCCCCCAGTCTTCCTGCTTCTCACTTCCAAGTCATTCTTTTTTTTCCTGAAGTCGTTATTCACCTCGAATCATAATTTTAGCCTCCCTTGGAGTCAGTTTAAACTTCTGTGTTGATGTCTTTCTCTTTTTCTTTTTCCTCTCTGTCTGCAGAAGTTCTCAGACACTTGACAGGATCTGTTTTCCTCCCTGTGGTGCTGTGAACTGAGTTAGTTTATTCTGATTTCAAAGTTCCTTTTTTCCCTGGCAGTTGCATTAAGGATGACGTTCTTATTTCCTAGCCTGGGCTGCTTACCTGTCCACAAGTTGAAATACAGGCATATTCAGAATTTGCAGTTAAGCTCTGTCCCCACAGTCTGCGTGGAGAAGGAAATGGCAACCCAATCCAGTATTCTTGCTTGGAGAATCCCATGGGCAGAGGAGCCTGGTGGGCTGCCGTCTGTGGGGTTGGACAGAGTTGGACACGACTGAAGCGACTTAATAGCAGCAGCAGCAGCCACAGTCTGCAGCTCAGTTCGCATCACTGGGGTGGGGGCGCTCTCCCCCCCAGAGCGGCTCCCGGGCCCCTGGCAGGGCTGAGAGCCCCCCAGGGCGCGCGGTCCCGCTGCTGCCTGCCAGCCAGGCGTGGCGTCGCCGCCTCCGACACTGTTCTCGGTCGCCGGCTCACCCCCGCTGGCTCCTGCACGGCAGCCCAGCTGCGGGGCCGGTGTTCCAAGCAGCAGCCGCCTTCCCGGCCCGCCTGCCCAGGATTCTCTGTCCTATATAGAAACTCGGGCTCCGCAAAAAGCAGATCAGACAGAAAGAATGTCAAATTGTTTTCACAGTGTCTTGATGATGGTCCCAGTCCATCTTGAGGTAACCACGCAGCCAGTGAAGGTATTTGGACATCTCTCATCTTGTACTTTTTATTCAGGAGTCATAACATTAATCCAGTTTTGCTCACCTAACAAACATGGCTTTCATCAAGTAAACCTAAATGTATAGAAGTATTTTTTTCCAAACGCACACAGCTCTTCACATACATATATACACACACATATATATACACACACACATATGTATACACATTTATCCACATTTTTAGAATAAGGCTCTGAAGGATATAATTGGTTCATAGACCGAAGAAATGCAAAAGGTCAGTAAGCCTGTAGGAAAATTTTCAACCTCTTAATTGTTAAAGAAATGGAGAATTTAAGACATGTTAAACCTATCAGGCTGACAGCCGTTGTGAGAGCCTAGCCAGTGCTGGCCCAAGTGAAGGAAGCTGGAGTTGCCACAGTCAGGTGGTGTCAATTTGCTGTGGTCTTTCTGGGGAAGTTTAGAAGTATAAAGACATCAAAAGGTACTTTGGCCCACTGATTTTTGTTTTATAACTTTTAACTGTCCTAAGGAAATGCGCTGAGTCACTCAAGTCCTGTCCGACTCTTAGCGACCCCACGGACCGCAGCGCACCAGGCTCCTTTGTCCATGGTGTTTCCCAGGCAAGAATAGTGGAGTGGGTTACCATTTCCTCCTCCAGTTGTGTTCAAATTGTATGTGCCAGGGGTTCAGAATATTTTATAATTGGAAACAATGGGAAACAGCCTCATTCTTCAACATTAGGGATTTGATATAAATGGCCATAAACAGCCATTAAAAAATCACTGAAGAATATTATTCGTTGACATGTAACAGTGCTCCTAATAATGGGGAACGCAGGATATGAAGTGGTTTCTGTGATGTGAACCCCCAGGGCATCATCTGTACTTTTGAAAAGCTTTGCATAGCATGAAAAGTGTCTGTCTGTAGGTATTGGGCTTATGGATGGTGTTTTAAAACCTCATCTGTGCTTTCTAGACTGTCAGTATAGAATATACTTTTTAAAATATAGTTGATTAGTTTTTGCTGGTTTCCCTTGTGCAACTAGAAGTCCTAGTTATTTCACTGGCTTGCAAAATTCCTTCTGTCTTTCGTTACTGGACATAGTACTGTTAAAATAGTTTTGGGGATTGAGAAACCAAATCTATCTTCCAGAGGAAACCCATAGAAATTATATCGGGTTGGCCATAAAGATGTTACAGAAAAACCCGAGTGAACCTTTTGGCCAACTCAGTAATCATATCGCGTAGTTGTCTCTGGAGGCAGTTTTTGGGGTTTTATTAGTATAAACATGGTATGTCGAGCTTTCTTCTTCTAAATTTGATTCATGGTGTGTATACTCAGAGCACTTTGAGCTTTGTTAAAACAAATTTTGTGGTTAATCACAAGCTGTTGCATACAGTTTTTGCCTTTGAAATAAATGTGAATTTATTTGCTTCATTTGGGATATTCCCTTTCAGAGCCGTACCTGCCACAGCCCAGAGAGAACTTGATTCTTTAATAACTTTGCAGACGACAGTGCAGGGTGGGAGGCGGGCCTGCTGCTCCTGCCAGCGGGTGCAGCTGGAACGTTTGTGGACACAGCTTGTAGTGCAGAGCCCGGCCAAATGATGTTGATACAGGCAGCTGCTCAAATTTCCACTGTAAGTTCACTTGGATAAGAAGGGGTCGCAGAAAGTGGTTCTGTTCAGAAGGAAAATGGCTTGAGTTTGGTAGTAACCCAAAGTCACAGATTGATTCCCCAGATGTGTTGACTTTATGTTGTAAGGCTGGTGCTCTGTGGTAACAGACAGTGCGGGCCGGTGCCCAATCATAAAGTGTTAACAGGTGCCCTGGGCATCACAGCCAGGGATGGCGTGTAGTCACACAGAGTGCCTGGATGCCCGAGGCGGGGCGGGCACCCAGGCGATGTCTGCCTGAAGCTTCGTCTGTCACCTGACTCCTTTCACGGTGACTTGTCCCTACCAGTCACGTGAAGAGTGTGTTTTAGCGAATGATGGAGCAGTTGTGGGATACAGAAGAGTCGTAGGCCTGTTTCAGAGGCAGGCCCAGGCTCTGCTCTTGATGGCCAAGTGTGGCCAGAGACCCCAGGTGTCTGCCTCAGGTCCCGCTCACTGTCCCAGTCTGACGGCGGTGCCAAAGGAACCCTTCAAGGGAACCTTTTGAAAACAAGGTCAGCGTTTTAAAAGTCAGCGGTGTGGGCTTATCAAGCTGTCGCTGCCCTAGTGTAAAACAGCCAACCCACTGACTCCTGAAGGAGGCTTCTGTTTGATTGCCCCCGTTTCCTCCTCATGGGTCCCCAGGCCAGCTTCTCAGATGAGGACCAGCCGGGCTTTGGGCTGAAGCTTTGCACAGTCAGGCACGACTACCCATTTTGTGGCCTAAATCTTACTTACAGGAAAAACTGCATGGGCTTGAGAGTAGATCCCTCTGGGGTCTTTCTGCTATGTAATTTTTTATTTTTAGATACATAATCCTGTTGTAAACCTAGACATTTAACAGGGCGCACAGTGAAAAGCACACATCTTCTCAGCCACATACTACCCCCACCCCGTCCCCCCAGCAAGTCTCTCCAGTGCTGTCTCGGTCATGTCTGGCTGCGCATTATCTGCACACACACATACAGAAAACGAGAGTTTGTGTGCAGCTTAGGAATATATTTGAACACCCTTTCCCAGGTTTTAATAACCATGTGCCTGGGACAGTTCCCTGGTCATCGGTCCTGCAGGGAACTTGCTCTGAATCCTCCCCTGAGTGTGAGGACCAGTCCTGATGCATTATTGTTTTCTGCTGGTGTCTCACCACCCGGAATTGTTCTGTCTACTCTAGCAACCAGCGTCTTTGTTGAAGATCATAGAGAAACGCATTCTCCTTGATTCCTTTGATAGCATTTGCACGTTAGTTAGCTGTGGGGTTGCCTTAACCATTGGTTCTGTTACATAAATGCTATTAGACATGCTGAAGATGAATACTCTGAAACCAAAATTAATTTTGGCACATAGCAGCCTGGATGCAAAATATGTTTATTTCGGATTGTTCATAGTTAGGTCATCTGTTTAATTTTAGGGTTCTGACTTAGTTATTGTTAATTTTGTGTTCTAGTTTATTTTTATGTTCTGTAAATACTGTTCTGGCTTGTATTTTTCCTTTTTCTGTGGTGTTTCAAGTATTATAGGGCTTCCTAGGTGGCTCAGATGGGAATCTACCTGCAATGTGGGAGACCTGGGTTCTCTCCCTGGCTTGGGAAGATCCCTTGGAGAAGGTAAAGGCTACCCACTCCAGTATTCTGGACTGGAGAATTCAGTTGCACGACTTTCACTTTCTTTCAGCTATTATAAGCTATCTCAAATGCTTTAAAGCAGTGGAAGGGGGTGTGTGTGTATGTGATGCAATATTTAATAGTCTCATTTCATTAATTTGAAAGTCTTTGATGATGGGCAATACAGACAGCTATTATTGCAGAGGAGATGCTCAGAGGAGGGAGAAAGATGTTGACACTGTTTTAAGCTGGAAGGCTTCAAGAACTAGTGGAAGCTAAGTGAACCTCAAGAGAGGAGTATAAATAAGGAGGAAAAAATGAGAAAAGGGAGAAAGCCTTGCAGAGTTTTGCTTGAGGGAGAAAGATGGATGTGAAAGTGGGAAGTGGCACCACGAGAGGACACGATGCTGGCCAGGAGTAGATGCTGTCAGGCTGGCCACCGGACTTAGTTCCAGATTATGGTGAACCTTGCAGACCAGGTAAATGTGTTTGTTACTGTTATTTTTTGAAAGCGGTGTAGGTCCACAGAGATGGACATATGACTTAAGAATCCGTGACTTGAGGAGGATGAATCTGGAAGCCAAATGGAGTTAAAACCGGAAAGAGATCAAAGGCACAGGAAGACCAGCTTGGTCTTGGCAATCCAAGCACGATGTTGTGTAAGTTCTGAACTAGGGTAGTGGTCATGGAAACAGGAAACAAAAGGAGCAGATTTCTGGGCTTCTGGCTGAAGATGAAATTTGTTTTGACTTTCCCATTGGTGGCATCACTAAAATGATCATAATAAAATCATTTTAAATCAGTGAAGACAAAGAATGGAAGAGAGCTTAGATGAGAAATTTACCCGTTTGTTTGTTCTTTCTCTTTAATGCAAAGCAGACTGAGTCGCCGCACTGATGCCCGGGGTATAGGAAGCGTCACTTTAGAGGGAGCGTCCCCCAGGAGGGTGCCAGTGACAGCCCCCGGCCCTGCGGGACCAGAGGCTCAGAACCTGAAGGCTCCGCCCTGGCAGAGGCGGACGGCTGAGACCGGGCGGTGCTGGGAGGTGAGGGACACATCCAGAGTCTGCAGACCTGAGAGCCTGTCACGGCCCTGTCCTCGAGTGTAGAGCTCCTGATGCTGAGAGCCTGTATCCCAGGCAGAAGACTCGCCGCTTCTGTTTAGGCCACACTGAATGGGAACATCGCAGAAACTTGCAAACAGGAGGCCTAGCAGAAGTTGGGATAAATAGGAACTAACAACCGTGGCTGTGATAGAGAGTTAGCATTTAGAGAGACTGGTCTGTCATTCCGTATCAGAACACTGCTGGTGATGCTAGGGACAGAACAGTTCTCTGGAAAAATTGAACAGCCTGAAAAATAAATGCATTTGTCAACACACAAGGTGAGCCATGCAGAACTATGGCCCGCCAGCCTCCCTTAGGCCAGTGGTATTTCCAGTTGGCTTTTAGTGCCTTATCATGATGAGTACTAAGGATTAATAGTTGTGTGAAAACAGAATACACAGAATGAGAGCGAACAGGAAGAAACTGACAATACAGGGAAAAGAAGAACATGTTTTTAAAAGTAACATTTTTGAATGTTAGTGGCAAAGTCTGAGATGAGAATCTCCTCATGGCAGTAATTTAGGAACAGGACACTTTGAGAAAAGAACTCCCATTTGCAATGGCAACTCAGGTTTTAGAAAGAACAGTAATAGAAGACCCTGCTGCTGCTGCTGCTGCTGCTGCTGCTGGACATTAAAAAGGAAAGATACGAGGGCAGGTAGCTTTGCAAATGGAAGTAAGCCAGGAGGCCCAATATCTGACTGTTAGAAATTCTAAAGGAAAACAGGGAGAGAAGAGTTTTTGAATTTGTAATAGTATTCATAGAGAGTATAAAATAACTTCCCAGAAGTGAAGATGTTAAATCACTAGTGCTGAAGATAATGAAGAAGATGGATCCTACAGACAAAACCATGAAGCTTCTGTGCACATAGAATTAAGAAAGACCCAGCAGCCTATGGGTTGAATGTGAGAGCAGGACAGAGTTCCTGGATTAGCGCTGCCCGGATGGTGCGTACAGCAGTCAGTTCAGACTGGAGCGAGAAGACGGGGTAGCTGTTGCAGTTACTGCCAAAATTCCCTGGTGGCTCAGCTGGTAAAGAATGCCTGCAACAAGGGAAACCTGGGTTGATCCCTGGGTTGGGAAGATCCCCTGGAGGAGGGCATGGCAATCTACTCCCGTATTCTTGCCTGGAGAATCCCCATGGACAGAGGAGCCTGGCGGGCTACAATCCATGGGGTTGTGAAGAGTCAGACACGACTGAGTAACTAAGCACAGTGTTGAGTGAAACCCAGCTTTCAGTTACCAAGAGTAGCTCGTCCTTATGAAGAGGGCTTCCCTGGTGGCTCAATGGTAAAGAATCTGCCTGCCAATATAGGAGACTCAGGAGACTCAAGTTTGATCCCTGGATAGGAAAGATCCCCTGGAGGAGGATATGGCAACCCACTCCAGCATTCTTGCCTGGAAAATTCTGTGGATGGAGGAGCCTGGCAGGCTGCAGTCCATGAGGTTGCAAAGAGTTGGACATGACTGAGCACACACACAGAGAAGAGGCACACTTAGGGAAAACGAACATAATTGAGCAGCTCAAATATTGAAATAGTTGGAGCCTAGCAGCCTGTCTCAGGCCATCAGTCTGTCACAACATAGTTAAGAGCACCGTTACAATAAGTCTTAACAAATAAAAATAATAAAAGGACCAAAGTGGTACATAGGCATTTGCTCAGATCAGATCAGTCACTCAGTCGTGTCCAGCTCTCTGTGACCCCATGAATTGCAGCACACCAGGCCTCCCTGTCCATCAACAACTCCCAGAGTTCACTCAGACTCATGTCCATCGGGTCAGTGATGCCATCCAGCCATCTCATCCTCTGTCGTCCCCTTCTCCTCCTGCCCCCAATCCCTCCCAGCATCAGAGTCTTTTCCACTGAGTCAACTCTTCGCATGAGGTGGCCAAAGTACTGGAGTTTCAGTTTTAGCATCATTCCTTCCAAAGAAATCCCAGGGTTGATCTCCTTCAGAATGGACTGGTTGGATCTCCTTGCAGTCCAAGGGACTCTCAAGGGTCTTCTCCAACACCACAGTTCAAAAGCATCAATTCTTTGGCGCTCAGCCTTCTTCACAGTCCAGCTCTCACATCCATACATGACCACAGGAAAAACCATAGCCTTGACTAGACGAACCTTTGTTGGCAAAGTAATGTCTCTGCTTTTGAATATGCTATCTAGCTTGGTCATAACTTTCCTTCCAAGGAGTAAGCGTCTTTTAATTTCATGGCTGCAGTCACCATCTGTAGTGATTTTGGAGCCCAGAAAAATAAAGTCTGACACTGTTTCCACTGTTTCCCCATCTATTTCCCATGAAGTGATGGGACCAGATGCCATGATCTTCGTTTTCTGAATGTTGAGCTTTAAGCCAACTTTTTCACTCTCCGCTTTCACTTTCATCAAGAGGCTTTTTAGTTCCTCTTCATTTTTCTGCCATAGTAGATAAATGACTGGCTTTGTAGCTTTGCTTCTGGTTTTAGATAGTAAAGCATTTCTGTAAAGCATGTCTAATTGTCTTTTGCTAATTGGGCTTCCCTGGTTGCTCTATGGTAAAGAATCCGCCTGCCAGTGCAGGAGACTGTTTGATCCCTGTGTCAGGAAGATCCCTTGGAGGAAGAAATGACAACCCATTCCAGTATTCTTGCCTGAGAAATCCCATGGACAGAGGAGCCTGGTGGGCTACAGTCCTTAGGGTCACAAAAGAGTTGGGTACAACTTAGCAACTCAACAACAACAACAACAGACATCAGAAGTTTAGGTTTTTTATGTTTTGCTTTGAAGGTTTTTACATGGTATTTTCTGTCCTGGAGTTTTCAACCTTTTATCATAAAAAAATTTCAAACATACAAAGAAGTCAAAAGAATTTTACAGTGAAGACCCATTTTACTGGACTTGCTCAATCACGTATCTGTCTACCCTGAATCCATATATCCATCCATCCATTTTATTTTGCATGTTTCAGAATAAGCTATAGACATCAATACACTTCTCAGTAAATGCTTGAGCATGTACATCATTAGAATTTGAAATTTGTTTATAGTTTACAGTAGAGAAGCCTTGACTAGCACATTTGCCTGAGTAACCCAAAAACCTATCCAGATAGAGGGTGTCTTCACCCCTGTGGAAGGTTCCTTGATGCTTCCCAGGGCATCCTGGCCTCCCCCACGGCAGCTACCATAGATTAGTTTGGCAGTTCCCAGGAGTTCATCCAAAGAGCAGTAGAGAGTATGTTCCCCTTCATGTGAGGCTGCTTTCATTCAGGGCGTTTTTGAGATTTATCCGTGTTATCCAAGTGCCAGTAGTTTTCTCCCTTTTGCTAAGTCGTATTCCATTGTATGAATACCACAGCTTCTTGATTCATTCTTCTAATGATAGATACCTGGGCTGTTTCCCATTTTTTTTAGCTAGAGCATGGGGGGAAACTATATCGAAGTGGAGATCTTTTGGGGAGCAGAATGCTTTTATATCTCTCGGGCCGACAGAGCAGTGGAATTGCTGCATTGTGTGTTAATGGTATGTTTGACAGTGTAAGAAACTGACCAGCTGTTTTTCTAAAGTGGGTGTATCATTTTGAATTCATGTGAGCAGTGTTTGTGAATTCTAGTTGCCCCACAGTATTGCCGACGCCTGCTTGGAACATCATTCTCTTTCATTTGAGCCATCCTGGAAGTGTGTGTCAGGGTATCTCGTGGTCTTTATTTGCATGTCCCCAATGATTAATGAAGCTGAGTCGTTTTCATATGCTGGTTTACCATTTGTATGTCGTCTTTTGTAAAGGATCTGAGTCTTGGGGGTTTTGGGAGGGGATTAATATGCTTTTTATTATTGAGTTGTAGGAGTTCTCTGTTTAGGATGCCAGCTTTTTCTCAGACATGTCTTGCTGATATTTCCTCCCAGTCTCTGAGGCTTGCTATTCCTTTTCTTAATGGTGTTTTTGAGTGAGCAGGTAGTTTATTTTGAGGAAACCTAATTTGTTTCTTTTCCTTTACAGTTATCTTCTGTGGCCTATGAGAAACCTGTGTCTGGATCACAAAGATACTGTTTTCCTCTTGAAGCTTTGTGGTCTGGGCCTTTCCATTTGGGTCTTTGTGTGTGGTGTGAGGTGGGGCTGGAGGTTGCTCTTTCCGCTGCCATGGCTCTGCAGTTATCCCAGCATCATTTGTTTCCCCCAGGGGGGCAGTTTGGTGCCTATGTTAAAATTGACAATGTAAATGTGGTTTTATTACTAAAATTGTTTCATTGAAATGTGACCAGTGTAAAGGGAGAATGTATTACTACTTTGATTTGTTTATATTTTGTGAAGTATGGTTGCATCTATATTCTTGTGGGATTATTGGTTGCTGTTTTCATTTTTTATAATTTCTTACTGTAGCATTATGAAAATTCTTTAAGTCAGATAGTATAAGTCTTCCAACTTTGTTCTCCTACCCCAGGATTTTTTAACTATTCTAATTCCTTTGCATTTCTCTATAATAAGTTTTATTGTCAGTTTGTCAATTTCTCCCCTAAAAATTGGTGGATTACAATTGGTATTGTGTTGAATTTTTTTAAAAGCAGTCTTATTGAGATGTAATTCACAATGCCATACAGTTCATCCATTTAAAATGTTCATTTCGATTGTTTTCAGTATATTCACAGGTATATTCAGTCATCACATTTTAGAGCCTTCTCATCTCAGAAAGAAACCCTGTACCCTTGAGCTGTTACTTCCTTAGTCCCCGACCTCCCTTCTGATCTACTTTCTGTCTATAGATTTGTCCGTTCTGAACATTTCATGTAATGTAATCATGTATGATATGTGGACTGAAGCTTATGCCCGAAAATTCACATGCTGAAGCCCTGACCCCAGTTTTGCAGTATTTAGATGGGACCTTTAGGGAAATACTTAAGATTAAATGAGGTCATAAGGTAGGGCCCTGATCTATAGGATTGGTGTCCCTAAGTCTTAAAGACCCCCAAGACAATATTATAAATGTTAGTTTTAAATCATTCTTCGTATTTTAAAGAATTAAGAAAAATAATCTTTACTATTTGCACAGCTATTATTTCTGATGCTCTTCATTCTTTTTTAAAGATCCAGGATTCAACCTAGTATGAATTCCTCTGTACCTAGAATTTAAGTCTATACTACATGAACGCCATTGATTTTATTTTATCTGAAATTACCCTATTTTGCCTTCCTTTTTGAAGAATACTAGTTAGCACTGCCTCATGTTTTACATGCCTGGTTGGTTAATGGTGAGGGTGATGCTAATTTGGGAATGAAAGTGGAGTTGAACTCTGGGTAGAAATTTTAAAAGAGCGTTTAAGAGCGCCTCCCCGCCCCTCTCCACGGCCCCCAATTAAAATTTTCCTTTCAGTCTGTTCTGTGAGGCCCAGGGTTCCTTGCCTTGTTTCAAGGTCCTCTGAGGAGGTAAGGCTAAAAGGAAATAACGGTGGGGTGGGGGTGAGTGCGTGTTCTGTGCACAGAGAATACTTGGTGAAGAAGAAAGAAGTCTGTAGTTAGAAGTTGTTAAATACCCTAGCCCTGCTTTCCCAAAAGAATGGCTTTTTGATACCTGAAGAGATTCGTAAACTTTATATGTCCAAAGGAACCGTATACTGAAACGCTCATTTCTAAGTTGTTAAGTTAAGCTCTTTCCACTTATTATCTTGTTAACATCTCTCTGTCTTGATCTCTTTGATCATTGCTTCCAGGGCCGGGTGCGCCCTCAGGTGTCAGTCACTGCCTGCTTACTCGGCAGGCTTCACCCCCGCCCCTGAGCCCCCACCCTCGCCTTGTTCCTAGTCTGCAAACCATTAGGGACCATGGGAGGAATCTGCCCCAAAAGAAAAAACCCTTTTAATATCAAGCAAGCTCAGGTTCAAAACTTACAAAACGGATGAGAGCAGATTCGGAGGAAAAGCCGGGGCGGGGCTGTGGACGGCTCTCCCGGGGCTGTCCCTCTCGGTGTCCAGAGGAGGGCGTTGTGTGAGAAACACGCATCGCCTTCAGGGCGCACAGGTCCAGAGGAGTGAGGCTGTGGATGGCCTTTAAGAATGAGTCAACCAGTTTAACTTTTCTTTATTTGCTTATAAGAATGTTGTGATACATCATTTTATGTCTAAACCACTGATCTTTCAGAAAGTGAATATAAAAATTCCCCCTAAGAATGCATTGTGTCAGATTATAATTGGCAGTATTTTCCTAGTGTTACTTAATATAATGCATATCATGAGTGGAGTCTTGGATTTCACTCCAAATATGTGAATTTGGTACATATATTACCGTTTTTATATCCTGTATCCGGTGACAGTGTTAAAAACAGCTACATATTATATCCTCAGGATCCAACAATATATGTAACTAATTCTTTATGTTTGACAAATAGGATGTTACAAGTTTTTTAGCACCTTCAGCATTGCTGTCATAGTTTGCTAACTAAAGTAATTGTATACTTCCATGGTAATTTCTGTACAGTAAATGCTTGTGAGGATAATGACTGTATCAAAGAGAATGCACTTGGAGATTTTTGAATATTTGCACATTTTAGTCCAGAAAAATTTGTGGCAGTATGAGCTCTGACCGCATTGAATAGATGCCCTGTTCCTGCACTTGTTTGACTGTTTTTAAGACCTTTGTTATAATCTAATAGCTAGAGATTGATATATTGCCAAGAAATAGAGATCAGGCTCATCTAGGTAACCTAAAAAGTTCCCTGGAACCAAACACCTAGAACTGGTGTTTGAAATGTGAAAGGGAGTTAAAAAAAAGTTTAAGTCAGAGTCTTGGTCCACGTGAACAAGTCAGCATACAGACCAAATAGCAGAACTAGAGCCTTAAGAACTACCAACAGAAGGGCCTTTAGAGAGCACTTCTAAGTGTATTGAAAACAATTAGTGATAAAAGAGTCCGAAATATAAAGGGACAAAACACTATGGAAATAAGACATTATTTTAAAGAAGTAGGGAACTTCTGCAAATGTAAAATAAATTTATTAAAGATAGATTTTTCATTGTTGAAAGAGAATCATTTAACCCGATGTGATAGGTAGATCAAGAAAAATTAGAAAAGTTTGAACAAAGATAAACTGATGGATGTAACGGACATAAATTGAGCTATGGAGCTGAAATAAAAATGGTCAACATACATGTAGTTGTGAAACCTCCAGGAGAAAATTGAACGTAGCTCAGAAATGTTTGAAGAGGAAATAACCGAAGAATTTACCAGAATTGGTGGAAGCAAAATACTATGCATGTCAGATTTTAAGGTACTGTCACGAGCATATGGATGTGATGTATAACTCCAACATCATAAAAGAACTACCGTAGAATAAAGGAACTAGTAATCCAGTACAAGGGGAAAGGGGAGGAAACGAGAGGCACAGAGAAAAATAATGAAAATAGAAAATGCAAGATAAGATGGTAGAAATTAATCCATATATCAGTATAAAAACAGTATAAGTTTAAAACCAAGTCCTGGGTGTTCATTGGAGGGACTGATGTTGAAGCTGAAACTCCAATACTTTGGCCACCTGTTGCAGAGAGCTGACTCATTTGAAAAGACCCTGTTGCTGGAAAAGATTGCAGGCAGGAGGAGAAGGGGACAGCAGAGGATGAGATGGTTGGATGGCATCACACCGACTCGATGGACATGGGTTTGGGTGAACCCCGGGAGTTGGTGATGGACAGGGAGGCCTGGCATGCTGTGGTTCATGGGGTCGCAGAGAGTCGGACACGACTGGGCTGAGCGACTGAACTGAAGTGATGAAACAGTTTCTTTTTTAAAGGTAAATTTTACTGTGGTGATTTGCGGTAGATAAACCAAAACATAGGTACATAAAAGTTGAAAATAAAGAGGTGGAATACAGGTACTTGAGAGAAATTCTAAGCAAAGTATAGGAAAACCCATATTAACATCAGATATGATGGATTTTTAAGACCCTGTTGTTAAGAAAAAATGCGGTTACTTCCTAATGATAAAAAAGAACAAGTCACCAGGAATATAATTCCAATTTTGTATGCTTATTAACAGAACCTCAAAATATATGACAGATATTTTAGAGAATTATGAGACTCTCTGCCACCCCATGGACTGTAGCCCGCCAGGCTCCTCTGTCCATGGGATTCCCCAGGCAAGAATACTGGAGTGGGTTGCCATTTCTTCCTCCAGGGCGTCTTCCCGACCCCAGGGATCAAAGCTGCCTCTCTTGCATCTCCTGCACTGTCAGGTGGATTCTTTACCACTGCACCACCAGCTGAAACTGTGTTGTCAGAAGCAAATGTACGGTTCGTTATAATTTTTTTGTATTGTAAAATTTGAAAACATGTAAAATAATTGCACAAATCGTTACATGTTTAGTTAAAAGAAACTGGCTCAGTCCTGTCCAGCTCTTTGCGACCCCATGGACTGTACCTGCCAGGCTCCTCTGTCTGTGGGATTCCCCAGGCAAGAATACTGGAGTGGATTGCCATTCCTATCTCCAGGGTATCTTCCCAACCTAGGGATCGAACCCAGGTCCCCCACATTGCAGGTGGTTTCTTTACTGTCTGAGCCACCAGGGAAGTCCTGTTGTTACATGGTGAAGTGTGAACCGTTCATAGCAATGCTTAACGTTGGTGGACATTTGCCCTTAGGAAGAGGGAGGAGCACGTGTCAGTTACACTCGTTCCAGTCAAGCAGAAAGTCGATGGGGATTCGGATGGAATGAGTGACACAAGTGTGTGCACACTGGGTCGTGAGTTTGAGACAGCTGGTTGTATGTTATAACCTATGATTCTCTATTTGAAATATTTATTCAAATGACTTAGTGTTTTATGACATAGTTCCCCTGGAGGAGGGCGTGCAGCCCACTCCAGTATTCTTGCCTGGAGAATCCCACGGACAGAGGAGCCTGGCAGGTTTTGGTCCCTGGGGTCCCAAAGAGTAGGACACGGCTTAGCGACTAACACTTTTACTTCACTTTCTTTGATTACCACTGAGATTGCAGCGTTTCTTAGGTTTTTGGCCCCTAAACTACTAACACATGTTTCTTTCTAGCCTTTGGATTTTCAGTTGGAATCCTTATGTTTCTTTAGAGATGAATTTTTTTCACCCTGTTTTACCTTAATTTATTAAAAATAGTAAGTTTAAGATAGTTATTACTAAAATAGTTTCAGAATTTCAGATGAAGTCTTTATAGGACTTTGCTTAGAAAAAGGCCTTCTCCATCAAAATAACTGTGTGTATTTGTTTTGTTTTATGGCTTCTCTCTGTATATTTTAATTCTTAATCTATTTGTAATATATTTTGGAATATGAAATTTTTAAACCACCCCTTGCTATAATGCCATTTATTCAATAATGTTTATCCACTGACTTGAAATAATATTCATATAGTAAGTTCTTAAACACACCAGAATATTTGGTTTCATGGTTTTTCTATCTGAATAAGTATCGGTGTCTTAATTTTATCCAAGGTAGTCCCATGCACAGAGGAGCCTGGTAGGCTACAGTGCCTGGGGTCACAGAGTCAGACACGACTTAGCAACTAACGTACACAAAGCACATGCAGATGAACTGAAACAGGAGTGAAGGTTATGGCAAAACAGCTCGTCTCCATCTGTCTCCATAGTGCGTGGATTGCTCCTCTGTGATTGGTCAGCCTTGGGCATCCCTGACTTTCAGCTGTGATAGAGGACTCCATCTCTTGAGCTACTGTGTTTTCTGCTTTTTATTAAATATTTTTCATTTTCAGAGTGTCATTCATTTCATTTCAGTTGCTCAGTCGTATCCGACTCTTTGCGACCCCGTGGACTGCAGCATGCCAGGCTTCCCTGTCCATCACCAACTGCCAGAGCTTGCTCAAACTTATGTCCAAGTTGGTGATGCCATCCAACCATCTCATCCTCTGACATCCCCTTCTCCTCCCGCCTTCAGTCTTTCCCAACATCAGGGTCTTTGTTCCAGAGAGTCAGTTCTTCACATCGGGTAGCCAAAGTATTGGAGTTTCAGCTTCAGCATTATTCTTCCAATGAATATTCAGGGTTGATTTTCTTCAGGATTGAGTGGTTTGATCTCTTTGCAGTCCAAGGGACTCTCAAGAGTCTTCTCCAACACCACAGTTCAAAAGCATCAATTCTTTGACGCTCAGCTTTCTTTATAGTCCACAACTCTCACATCCATACATGACTACTGGAAAAACCATAACTTTGACTAGATGGACCTTTGTTGGCAAAGTAATGTCTCTGTTTTTTAATATATTGTCTAGGTTGGTCATAGCTTTTCTTCCAAGGAGCAAACATCTTTTAATTTCATGGCTGCAGTCACAATCTGCGGTGATTTTGGAACCCCAAAAAATAAAGTCTGTCACTGTTTCCATTGTTTCCCCATCTATTTGCCATGTAGTTTGGTTAAATCCACTTACAAATCATTTTAAAGGTTTTCGATATTTTTATATTTGTAACATATATTTTTGGAAATATTCATAGCTTAAGCATCATAATAGACTATGGTCATAGTTTTTTGTTTTTCCTGAAGTAGATAATTGCTTTTTTTTTTTCACTTGCAACTTTCTCTCTGTACCATTTGCCACTTTTCTTACCTTCTGATCCACTCTGGGGACAGTTTCCCACAAGGTAATGGCATTAGATGATCTGGAAGGTCCAGAAGTCTCTTGGTGACTTCCTCCAGAAACTTCCATCCTCATAGCTGGCTGGCTCTTCGCTTGATTGGTGTCTAAATGGGATCTTTACTCTGGTTTTAACAGGTTTCTGTTGATATTTGGAAACATTGACACTGCAGTATCTTGTAAGAAACTATGTGTTAATAATGACTGTTGACATTGATGATGCCCATTGATTTCCTTGACTTTTCTCCAAGTCACGTTTATAACTACTGCACGAGTGTTCACCAGTCAAACCAAGCTCGAGGGGCTGGTGTCCCTCCTTCTAAATCGAAAAAGGGGCAGACGCCGGGGGGAGCTCAGTTTGTGGGCTTGGAATTGTACAAACGGCTTAAAGAATTCCTGAAGAATTACTTGACAAATCTTCTTAAGGTAAGATGTTTTACATTTATACTGAACATTTATAATATAATAGAATGTAAAAAAATTAAAAGTAGTGAAATAACAATTGTGAGTTAGTTTTTCATTGTTCTTGGCACTGACGTGTCTGCACCTGAAGAGGTGCTGCTCTTAGGTTGTTTCCCCGTTATGAAGATGAAACCTTCCTAAGCCGTATTCTGTTAACTTCTTAGATTAGAAGTTTCTGATGCCTTTCCCTATAGTACTTTGCTTAAATTACTAACCATTTGGTGTTTGGTGGCTAGAAAGCGATGAACCTATTAATTTAAAGCATATCATGATGAATTCAAGTTACCTATATGTATTTTGAGCCCACTGTAATATTCTGTATTAAGTGTATGAGTGACGAAACGTTATCCAGCCTCTGGTAATCACATTTTCCAACGTGTTCTGCACACGTGTGTATAGAGATTTTTGATTTACACAAACAATGTCCAAAAAATCCATCATGCTCCAGATTTGTTTTTCTTAATATATTTTGCAAGGTGACTGGAAACTTGAACATCATTTAACAGAGTAGAGTTGAGTGAGCACAGTCGTGACCAAGACAGTATCTTTTTCACGTTCCCAAGCAGTCTTGATGAAGCCACTGTGTCCTCCTGGCTCTGATTCGCAACACTTTGTAAAGTGAACACTGGGATTCATTATTCTTTAGTATCGAAGTGACAAACAGCGTGTTGTGTTGTGAAAGGTGTTGATAGGCCTGCCGTCAGCGATATATATTTTTTTTTTTAATTTTTAAAAAACGTCATCTGGTGTCATCCAGAAGAGCTTAGCATTACGTGTTCGGGTTCATCCCTTGTTATTTAAATCTAAATGAACACAAATTTGGTTGTATCAAGATATGGTCAGGTTTCCACATGGCTTGTTGGGTCACTTGTGCACCCATGTGTTTCTGGAGCTTTGTCCTGTATAGCCTTCTTATTCTGCCAGTTGGAGGGCCTGAGGCTGAGAAGTTCAGGGGTAGCCCCAGACCCTGAGTTCATGGAGGGGCTGACCACCACCAGTTCCCCCGTTCCCGGGATTTCTCTTCTCCTGCAGCACATTTTAATGATATTGCTGTTTAATGCCCCATGTTTAAAGGGTAAGATGTCATTTGTAGATGTTAGTAATACCTAAGAAAAAATTTCAAGTTAGTTTCCTTTCAATAAGGATTTATGGTTTAAGTTGTAGAAATTTCAGTAAAAGTAATTTTTATAATTTTTAAGTAAACTTAATGAAGAAAGAAGATACATTAAAAAATGAAATAGTACTGGCCCCATGACCTAAATTGTTAATTGGATATCTTTTTTAACAGAGAAATTATCAAAAAATAAGGGATTTCCTTAACCTGCCCCTATTTATGAATATAAAGGAATTACTCTCATATTCTGTAGGTTCAGTCTTTTACAAATGTATATGCATATTTAATACTGTGAAAAAAGTTCCAGTTTGGGATGAAAGAATTTTTGTTAAAATTCTCATTAGTCTAACCCTCACGAGTTACATTCTTGTGAGAATTTGTAGTAAATGAGTGTGTTTTGTGTACAGAATAAAGAACCCATCTATCTAAAACCATGAGCATCAATGTATCTTAATGCAATAGATTTGTTTCAGTGAACTCTTATCTTTAATTCATCACGTGACAAATTAGTCATCTTAAAGCTTTAGTTGCCTTGTTTCTAGGACGGAGAAGATTTGATGGATGAGAGTGTACTGAAGTTCTACACTCAGCAATGGGAAGACTACCGGTTTTCAAGCAAAGTGCTGAACGGGATCTGTGCCTACCTCAATAGACATTGGGTTCGCCGCGAATGTGACGAAGGACGGAAGGGAATCTATGAAATCTATTCTGTAAGATTTGACCACACACCTTTCAGATGTGTGTTTTTCTTGGAGCTGTTTCCTTTCCAGCAAGGGATCTAAGCAGATAGTGAGCAGCTTGGAGACTAGCGAGCTAATTTTCAAAAAATGGCCCTTGGATGTTTTGTGGCAAGACAGGAGAAGGATGAGTAATTGGAAGTTCTAAAATACAGCCTGCACGCTTCTGCAGTTACAGATTGAAAAAGCCGACCGCGGGGCTGAGCCTGGAGCTGTCACCGTCTTAGCACAGCAGGTCCTGCAGGCAAAGCGGGTCCCCTCCCCGGGACTCGGGCCTCCGTAGTCAGTCCTTGTGGCCTTTCGGGGTCAGGGAAACTGCTTCCAGGAGTGGACTGTGATGTGAACTTCCATCCTGTCCACTCACTTTAGGAAGTAATGACACAGAGTTCAAAATGGATGGGTTTTTAAAAGACTGCAGGAAAATAAATTCTGAAAAGGCAAAGTCTGAATTGTTAAAACACCTTCATTAGTATGTTTCTTCAGTCAAGGAAGCTTTTTGCAAGCCCTGTTGGTTTTCAAAGTGTGGTCCCCAAACCCTCAGCATCATTGTGACCTGGGAACTTGTTAGAAAGGCAAATGTTTGAGCCTCAAGCAAGACTTGCTTAACTGAACTCTCTGGAGGTGGGGCTGGCCAGCGTGATGTTAGCAGGCTCTCCAGGTGGTTCTGATGCTCATTCTAGCCTGAGAACCAGTTAAGGGAGGACTTAGACTCCCAGAACAGCCTCTCTGTTCATAATGGGCTCGGATACACAGACAGTAGCTTTTTGCAATGGTGTAAAATGTCAGTTCTGGTGCATAATGAGAGTGTCTCCAAACCTGCGAGTGCTGCTGTAATGCAGCGCTTTGTGGCTTTACAAGTTTAATTAAAAGAAAAACATAATGTGCCATAGATGCATAACAAGTTTTTATCATTTGTATAGCTCAGTTTCTATACCCAACTATTAACTGCTTCTTAATAATATTTTGTAACATAGCTTTAACAAAGCTTTCTATGTTTAGTGTTGATTTGAGCCTCATGTAGTTTACCATTTTCATTAAAAATAACTTCTTAAGACTGAAAATTGTCTGTGGGAATCAGCATGATTTTGATTTCCCCCTGACTGAAAGCACCGTATGTGTGCCCTATAGTAATGTCACAGGCTCCTACAAATCATTACGGTCTTTAAACTTTTTATATACTGTTTTCAAAATTTGACTGCTTTTTTTCTTTTAACTTTCAAAATTCATAGTTTCTGCATCCTTAAATGCTGTAGTTGGTTTAGAAGTGCACTCTTTAGCAGAGGCCAGTCGACACCCCTGTCTGGAAACAGTGTTTCCTCTGCGTGCTCTTCCGTGAGGCTGTTGAACTCACAGTGCAAATACCAATTGACACATGCAACTCACATGGTGATCTCTTGTTGCATTTTCCAGAATCTCCAGGAGATGGGGATGCTTTGTCATGAATTATAAAGTTTTCCTTTTTTCCTAATAATTTTTTCTTTCTCTTCAGTTACAGAAGGTTGTCAGTTTCCTTTCAAGTCAACCAGAGAACATAAATTAATTTCATTATCCACATATTGAAGTGATGCAGCAAGACTTTCCCCCTGATTCTGTCCCTCTGAACTTCCTCTGGCCTACCTTTGGTCCTGTTCTCTTAATCTTGCCTTTCTTCCTTCAAAGCAACCAGTGGTCCAGAGTTAAATCACATCTGTCTTATGCTGTCTCAAGTTAGAAAAATGTTTGGAAAGAGTTATTTTTGAAGGTGTAGTGTCTTCAGTAGACGTTGATGGCCGCACACAGTGTGTTCCCTGCCTCCTTTCTGCACCGAGGAGCCCTGGGGAGTTGGAACAGAGGGTGTGCACCTGGAGAGTTACTTCCCCAACCTTGCCCCCCAGGGGGCATTTCTCCTGAAAAACTAAGACTCTTCCCTTCCCGGCATCTTCTTTGACAGACTAGTCCCTAATTCTGAAATCACCTTTTTATTCTAATAGAAGACTTGGGTATACCTTGTTCATATCTTATTAAAGATATTTTCTCTTAAATACTGCTTTAATGCTGCCCTTTTTTTGGTAGAAATTTTTCATTTTGTAAATGAAATTTACACAGACTCTTTTCAGAACTGTATGTATAAACCTAGTTTTATCTGTGGTTAAATTTGGGGGGAAATAAGACTGCATTTATTTAAGTTTCTCAGCAGTTTTTGAGTATTAAATTCCCTTAAGTTTGAATTTAACTGAATAATACCTCTCTCAACAGTTTAAAAGCCATATATGAATTAATATTTCCCTTTTTGGGGGGCGGCGAGCACTTTATAGTAATCGTCTGACATACCCTCTATGAGAAGTTTCAAAAGCTTTTTTTTAAAAATGCGTCATATGCACACACATAAGTAAAATGGGAAATTTGAATACTTTATGTATAATAAAGGTTTCCCAGGTGGTGCAGTGGTAAAGAATCCGCCTGCCAATGCAGGAGACACAAGAGACTCAGGTTTGACCCCTGGGTCAGGATCCTCTGGGGTAGGAAGTGACAACCCATTTCAGTATTCTTGCCTGGAAGATTCTTAAGACAGAGGAGCCTGGCAGGCTACAGTCCATGGGGTCGCAGAGTCAGACAAAATTGAGCAGGCAAGAAAAAAGAGAAGTTTTTAACTCAAGAGAATGGCTCTCTGATTTCATCATGATTTTTTGCCAAGTTTATAATTAAGAATATTGATACATATAATCTGGGATTAAGGCTGTCTCCTACAGCTTTGAAAAAAAACATAGTAAAAGTATAGCCATTTAATACTGTTGCTTTTTCTTTTCATCCAGCTTGCATTGGTGACTTGGAGAGACTGTCTTTTCAGGCCACTGAATAAACAGGTACCTACTTGTGTGTGTCATCTTTTCCTTTTAAAACCCCTTCCAGGTCTCATACCTTAGCCTTTGTCTTCCTCACTCCTTTATAATATCCTCAGAGTACCTCTCATCTTGTCTTTGACAGATTTAAATGTTTAAGAGCTATGTAGTAACATAATATTGATGCATACCATAGTCTGTAATCTACATGTCTCTTTCCTATATCTGTTCTAAAGGTAACAAATGCTGTTTTAAAACTTATTGAAAAAGAAAGAAATGGTGAAACTATCAATACAAGACTGATAAGTGGAGTTGTACAGTCTTATGGTAAGCAGTTTCCCTTTAATTTGGTGAAAGCTTTGATATCAGTGGCAGGGATAACAGTGATGCAATAGATTTGTTTTCACATAGTATTATCAAGAATATTGTTAGCATTTATCAACGTACTCAATTCTCTTTGTGTCAGTGTGATTATGTTTGATTTTGTCCATTATAAAGATTGTTTATCCTCATGCCTTGAGATTTTGATGGACTAGACATTTGACATTTGAGTTATTTTCTTTTCTGGTTTCATACTGAATTACTGGATCTATATACCTGTATAGACTGAAAACTAAGCACTTATATATGCTTAGAGTGTCATTAATGGAGCTGAATGATAATCAGAAATCTGTATCATCTTGAACAACTGCCATTGAGAAGCCAATAAAGTAACACAGTATTTTAAAACTTGAGTAATGTTCTATTTCTTTGAAAGTTTAAAATTAAGCATTATTATTTTTAAGCGTTAGAAGTATTCAGATGCTCTCTTAGTGAACTTGATGAGGACCTTGAAGCGTGCCTGGCTGTCGGTCAGACTCGCTTGCCTTTGTGTGTCTTGGATTGTTTTTCTTGTATGCAAAATGCACTTAAATACCAGAAAATAAGTTTGCCTTTCGCCCTGCAATTTTATTCTTACCTTTTCAGCATAACTTAAACTGAAAGCTACACCTAAAGTAAAATATATATTCCTTAAAATGTAACCAAAAATAATGAGGCAGTTGAAACATAGTTCTGTTTACTTCCAGTGGAGCTGGGACTGAATGAAGATGACGCCTTTGCAAAGGGCCCTACGCTAACAGTGTACAAAGAATCCTTTGAATCTCAGTTTCTGGCTGACACAGAAAGATTTTATACCAGAGAGAGTACCGAATTCTTGCAGCAGAACCCGGTTACTGAATATATGAAAAAGGTAAGGTTAAACATACTTAAAGTAGACTTAAGTTAAAAGTCACCGCTGCTCAAATAAATTACTCTTTTTATTCTTATATATGCAGCTTCCTTCAGAGTTGTTTCTCGGGCACTATTATCCGGTAGTGTTTGCAGCAGGTGCAAATGGTTTCTCCCCGTTCACTAAGGAGCGTGTATAAATTAGTTTAATAATCGTGGCTCATGTTCTCCTACTGTGTGGAGGATGTAACTGTTACAGCTGAATGACGAACGTGTTTGAACACTCTCTCCTAGAATGTACATGTGTATCTGATGGCAGCCACGGTCTTACATCAATGAAAAAACAGTATTTAAGAAACACATTTTTATCTGTAAACTTTAAGCTTTTTACTTTTTTGCTTCTGAGATCTCTCCTAAAAATCTGTTTAACACAACCTTCCAGTGTGTATTAGAGAAGTCCTTCTGAAAGAACAGGATCAAAATCATAGATGAGAAGATTGGGGATTGGTCTCTGCATCATAAATCTTCTACATTAAGTGATGTCACAGTACAGTTCTACGGGAATTATTCTAACTTCCCTTCTCGGAAATACCGGTGTCCCAGACTTAAGCTCAGAGGAGTGACCTCAGTCAGGGGTCAGCAGACTTTTCCGTGAAGGGCCAGATGGTAAATACGTTAGACCTTGTGCACATGTGGTCTTGTCTGCAACCGTTCAGCTCTGCATTGTGGCGCAGAAGCAGCCATGGCAACATCTAAACTGCGTTCCAGTACAAGTTTCCTTCCAGCAGAATTTTGCCCCCAGGCAATAGTTTGCCAACCCCTGACCTAGATGAGCAAGGAGACTTCCAGGGGGTCTGGGGCTGTGTGTCTGACACTCGCTTCTCCCTTTATTGTCTGTTCACTTGGAGAGCAGAGTCACTGCAGAGTCACTTTCTCCATGTGCTGAGACCAAAAGTCAAGGAGAGCAACAGCTCCCCTGTCTAACCACATAAAGTCCTCCTCAATTTGTCCATGACGTTCCTAGTACATTTTCCCATAAGAGATAGTAATTATAAGTGGGCCTTACAAGTCTGAAGTTAAAAGTCCTTGACAGACAAATACTTGATCCTTGAAAACCTAACAGAAGTGGAACCCCGCAGAACTATTACACTTGGGAAAGTGATGGTTCTTTGTGTATTTACGAGTTAAATTAGCTTTCGTGTGCCAGTCTGGAAGCTAACCAGCTTATTGAGAGTTGAAACAGCTGCCTGACCAATCAGTTTTAAATCTTAAGCACTGGTTTTTATAGTGTAGTTTTCATAAACACATCTTTTATTGAACTGTACTATATATGGTGAGTCTTTTAAAACTGTGTATGTTTTTTAAAAGTGGCCTTTTATCAGGGTACAGATCCACACGTGTGGTTCAGGCCTTTTCATTTCATGGACTTCTTAGTGAATTGCAGTTACCTGCTGTCCACACCGAGGAAGGTGGTAGTGCTTTGTTGCATGGAAATCCGCTTTATAGACTTACGGTTTCAACCCAGTCTGAGCCCTGCCTTCAAGGGAGAATGTGCTACCTGCATCCTGGCTATCTTAAATGGGGTTTCTTGGGTTAAAGGTTTGGCCCAAATCTGGTTGGGTCTTAGCAAACATGACAGCCATTCCATTTGAAAAATTCATCATGTAGAGATTCTGTAGGCTTAAAATTGGAATTTAACCGTCTGAACAATGCTACTGTTACCACTAGCTGTAGGCTTGCATCTCAGCTATGTGTCTAACTGAAAATTGTCACACTGGGTTATGTGTCTAATTGAAAATCCCAACTCCACCATTTACTAGGGGTGACTTTAACCCCCTAGTAAATGGGGGTTAAAGTCTAGTCCTCAGTTTCCTCATCTGTAAAATGGGGATACTTTATCATCATCATCATTATTATGTATTATTTGATGTTTGGCCATGAGTATGCATCAGAACCTCCAGTGTATGCCTGATAATATACAGGATAAAATATGGAACATTTTATTCAGTAACTTGAGAAATTATGTTTATATCCTAACACTCTATTAGGAAGTAAAATACAAAACTCATGAACAGTATTGAGATAAAACATCAACTTCCAAGAACTACTCTCCTTTTAGCAGCCCGTTTGGGCTAGATGTATAGATTCTCTGGGGTCTGTGTTCCTTTTTCTTGAGTTGTCCTTCAGGGGAAGCAGTTGAGACTCTGTGGCTTCCCTGCTCCTGATGGTGTCAGTGAGTGAGCAAGCCTCAGCAATGTTAGTTTCAGTGTATCTTACTGTCTCCTGTGATTGAGTCTGTGGTGAGCTTCCAACGAATATTTCACCTTTCTAGGTTTCTAATGTCATTTTTTTTAAGTTTTAAAAATAAAATACATGTTATGAATTTGCTTACTGCTTTTTGATCCATTTTTTTATTTTGTTTTTCCTGTATACTGATCCTAATAGAATTAATAGAGACAATGTTTGCTTAATTTTATTTAGTCCTTTTGAATTTGTACTCTGATATAATTATCTGCCAAGTACAGTGGTGATCGTGAGCTTATTTACCGTCAAATCAACAAAGAATGTAAATCACTGTCCCTCCTAAAACCTAATGACTTCATACCCAGGACTTTGGGTTTTTTGGTTTCCCCGGTCATGACACTTTACTGTAGTCTGTGAAATGTGGAGAATAGCATTATGTCTGAAAAAAAACAATGTACATACCTTAATTTGAAAATACTTTATTGCTGCTGCTGCTAAGTCACTTGAGTCGTGTCTGACTCTGTGCAACCCCATAAATGGCAGCCTACTAGGCTCCTCTGTCCCTGAGATTACTAAATGATGCCAAAACAATTATAATAGTAACATCAAAGATCACTGACGAAAGGTCAGCTTAACAAATAATAATAATGAAAAAAGTTTAAATATTTTGAGAATAACTGAAATGTGGCATAGACACAAAGTGAGCACATGCTCTTGGAAAAATGGTGTGTGACAGCCTTGCATAATTCAGAGTCACCACAAACCTTCAGTTCCTATTTAAAAAACAAAAACCAGTACCAAAGCACAATAAAAGGAGGTTGGCCTGTGGACAGCAGTCCCCCCTTGTTCACGGTTTCAGTCACGCACAGTCAGCCTCTCTCTGACAATATTGAATGAGAAGTTCCAGAAATAAACAGTCTATAAGTCTTAAATTGCAGAGTATTGATAAGGGTATTACCCCCAAAAAGTGTGAAACAGCACGTATCTGTAGGAAGAAGATCGATGTAAAGACATTGGATGGTTAATCATGATAACCTCGTTGAAGTCATTTGAAGAGGACTTGGAAACAAAAATATAGGTTGCAGAGGAAGTGGTATACACCAGGGACCAGTTGTTGTGGTTAGCATTCCCTCCCCACCCCAGCCCAAATCAAAGGACCCCTTCCCTTCTCTTGTTTTCTTCCTCATATTAGGTAGGGCAGGATTGTGAGTTGAATTTGTCATTATTTTTGTTTAAAAAGACGCAAGTCCAAACCATTGACCTGAGTTCACTCCCGCAGGCGGAGGCTCGTCTGCTGGAGGAGCAGCGCAGGGTCCAGGTGTACCTTCACGAGAGCACGCAGGACGAGCTCGCCAGGAAATGCGAGCAGGTGCTCATCGAGAAACACCTGGAGATCTTCCACACGGAGTTCCAGAACCTGCTGGACGCTGACAAAAACGAGGGTGAGCCGCTGAGATTCGGAGCGCGTGGATGTTTATTACGATCTGTGATCATGAAGTTGTGTGAACACCAGCCATTCTTTAAGAGGGCTGTGTGTGTGTGTGTACCTTGTGGTGTGTTGCTCTCAGACGTCTGTAGCGTGTTTTGGGGGTGACTTTGGAGGAAGAGCGTCTTTTCAGTTTGGTTTGGAGTCTTGACTTGTCCACACACTTCCATGCTCAGTGACGCTGCCACTGTTTTGTGCATGCGAGTGTGTGACTTTTATGCTGAAAATTCTTAGAGATGAGAAGGCTGCTGTTTTGCAAAAGTATTTCCCATACCCTTCCCTTGTTTTCCTGGAACATGTGAGGAGCTCAGTAGAAGATTGACGCAGGACTTTTCTTCTTTGGTGCTTATAAATCAGCCATGTGCCATGCATATATTAAGTAAAGAATGTGGGGGCCCTTTTTTGGCTGAATTATTTGTATAGTTGAGATGGATATTCATAAATACTCCTTAAATTTATTCATTCTTGTAAAGAATATTTGAGTGCCTATTATGTATTAGGCATAATCAGTTTCTCAATCTTGAAGCATCACCTGTAGTTCCTGTTCATCTTTTTTTCTGTTATATCAGTGATTTCTCCTGGCAAGGGGGAAATATGCTTTCATAATCACATGATTTCATTGTTACTTTTGGCTAAATACAAAATATTTGAGTATAATTAAGTGCAGTTGATTATTAGGTCTAAAAACACTGGTTTTATTTCACTGCACCTTTCATCTCTATAAATACATATTTAGTGGGATGGATTTGCAAAGTTTGTTTTGATGCATAAAGGTGGCACCTTCTTCTTTCAGATTTGGGTCGCATGTATAATCTTGTATCTAGAATCCAAGATGGCCTGGGAGAATTGAAAAAACTCCTGGAGACACACATTCATAATCAGGGTCTTGCAGCAATTGAAAAGTGTGGAGAAGCTGCATTAAATGTAAGTACTGTTCAACTGAACACCGGTGGGACCTAACCATTCCCGTGCATGGATTGCAGGCGGGTGTCTAGTCTGCACCTGCAGGTCTAGGGGGTAAGACTTTAACTGGACTCTCATAGAGAACTGGCTATTGGCTCTTTAAAGTAGGAGTTTCACAAGTGTCTTTGTTTAGTAAATATCTCCATTAATTTGCCTCTGGCACTTCTTAGGCATTCAGGATGTTATTTCTTGATATTTTTTTTTTCCTTTCATTGTTTGTCAAAATTACCATTCCTTGCACTAGAAGAGAGAAGATGATTCCATAGACAGAACAGGTTGAAGCCTCCTAGAGACCTGGCTCTGGCACCGTGGGCCACAGGCTGCCCCATGCAGGAACTTTGGTCTGAGTACTGCCCTTCATTTGGAGACCTCAGGGCTGTTTGCTCTGGAAAGGCCCTGAGATGTATGGCATTTCTCATACAACCCCCGTCGTCCCCACTGCCGCCCCGACTCCAGGAGATACCAGAATATTTCTGCTGGGTTTTCTATGATTCAGTTTTTTATTTTACATAGGAAGTATCGCGTGTTTCTGAGAGACAGGTAAGTTGTCTTCAGGTTTGTCCCTGTTGTGCGCTTTAATTTCAGTCGTGTTCAGGACAGCTAATGGAGAAGAAAAGCTTCTAGAACACAGTTGGTTCTTCTGCCTGAGTCCGAAAACTTTTTGTCCCTGATTTTACTGTGTTTGGTGTAAAGTATTTCGAGTCTGTTGTCCTGTCATCTTTGGGGGCTCCTTTTCCACTTTTCATTATGAGCTTACTGCATCATTTGTTGCCACATCTGTGGATTATCAGAGGGAAGAATGTAAACACACCTTAGAGTTTATAAAACAATACAGTTCATACTTAGCGAACGGCAGAGGACAGGCTTGGTGGTGGGTGCTGTAGAAGGTCTCCAGGTTTCAGGGCAAGGTCCCACATTGAGACTCGCAGTGCCGTGGGGCCCCCGCCCTCAGACCCCGGGGATGGTCCGTCCAGGCTCAGATCCAGCTCTGTTGTTCACTGACCGCTGACTGCATTGCTCACTCGCTTGTGCTGTCTGTGGCAGTTAGGAAGAAAGACTAATGATGGTGACCACCTTCTAGAGGTTTTGTGAATAAAGAACACTTAATGCTTGTAAAGGGCTTCTTACATGAAAGCACGCAGTGCTCAGCAGTGAGGATTGCAGTTGTTCTCAGGTGTCCAGTCCTGTTTTTTTTTTAATTATGTAAAAATTATATGATGATTTTTCTTACATCCAAACTCTTGAGTGTTCTTTGTTGAAGAGTCTGACGCACAGACACAGGTACACACACGCACGTGCGCACGTACGTGAGACTCGAAAGGGGCCACCTTGATAGATATCTTTTCAATAATGTAAGGTTTTCCCAGTTGTTAACTCAAAACCCAGTTTGGCCAGAAGGGCAGGGTAGCCATCCATTTGGCTGGAAAACATGTTTTACCGCTAATAAATCTGATGTAGGCTGAAATTTTTACAGGTTTTAAATGTGTAATGTGATTCAAATAATAATTATGTGTTACAAACATCAGAATGGCCTTAAGAACTTTCTGAAGGCATATTTTTCATAGTTAAATGGATTTGAGAATCACATGTGTTCCTGGGTAACTGGTGCCCAGGGAATTCCCCTCGTGGGGTTCCCCTCGCTTCACCCAAAGAGGAACTGGCGGTCCTCTCCCCGTGAAGTGTGGCTGAAAGCCTGAACACACGTGCTGCTTTCAGACGTGCTGCGTCTTGTACCTGCTGCGCCCCGAGGCCAGGGAACACTCGAGAACAAGGCTGGGGATCAGGGCTTCTCTCAGGGGACGAGGGCTTCAGGCCGAGGCAGCTCAGTGAGGTCCAGCCCACCTGCCGTCACGGGAGATTCTAGCAGAGGATAAGAGCTGTCAGCCTTCAGAGGCTGGTGACTGAGGACAGGCATGCCCAGCCACGCCACCCGCGCCGTCGGCATGCTGCACGGAGGCTCCTGGAGGACTTCAAAACCTTGTGCACCAAGGAATCTTCAGGTTTAAACTGCTTTAGAGCTGAACAGAGGATCAGATCATTGTTTTAATAGGCAGGTTTGTTTCACAGGCGAGTCCCCCCACGTCTGGCCTCTGGACAGAAGAGAGAGTGGGCGGCTGGGTCAGTCAGCACATTCCATGTTATGCTTAGGTAGATGGGCCAGAGCCCGACACGTGTGCCCGGTCGCTGGCAGTATAGTGACGGTTTGTAGGAGAATGGTCAGATACAGGAGGAGACTTGAGGGGAGCAGCCTGGAAGCAGAGCCCACACCTTCAGGTTCGTTTACAAAGATTGAAGCCCACGGCGTGGCCAGCTGGGTCCTTGGTTTTATCTGCCACAGCAAACAGCTGCATGGTGGTGGCTGGTGCTGTAACTCAAAGGGCCCACGTATGCTGCAGAGGAAATTGAAGTTGTTTTCATTGATTCCACAAGGATCTGTGGCCCGGCTGAGCCCGGGGCCCTGTGCAAGGCGCCGCGCCTCTGTGCTCTTCTCGGGTCTCAGCTTTTCTTCTCAGACCTCCATGCCCTCCTCCGCCTGCTCCGGTGACTGGATGGCGGGTCTGTTGTGAAACCTCACGTCTTCCGTCCTCCGTCCTTAGCTCAGCGGGGCAGCTGTGGGCTCGGTGCCCCCGCCTTCCCCTTTGCCCCCAGCAGCATTCATGCCCTGAGATGGAGTCATTTCCTACTGAGCCTGGACCAGCCGTGGGTCTTCATACAATCATACACGTGCCGTGCTGGACCTGCCTGGTTCTTCTCTCTGCCTAGATGTATGCCTTCTTTTTCCCCCCGTGTATTAAACACCTTCATCTTCCAATACCCTCAAATGCCATTCCTTCCCCAAAGCCTTTCTCGACCACTCCTTGGAAATAGCATCATGTTGGACTGTTTACATGGCATTCACACTCCTTATATTTTAGATGTCTGTGTAAATGTCTCCTGCAGAGGTGGCTTTATCCACCGTTGTGCCCTCAGCCCAGCACTGTGCCTCACACAGAACAGGGTCTCAGTACACTTGGGTCTTTGCGATACTCCTCTATCTCCAGCAGGATTCAAGGGGCTTACACAGTACGTAAAAGGCGGTAGGATAAATGAAACAGAGCAGCAAAATAAGGGTTGCAAACACAAGCGAAGCTGAGTGTAGAATAGTGAATGGCACTCAAAATGCATGCAGTGAGGTGGTGAGGTCTGGTCTCTTGATAGAGGTGGGTCACAAATTTGCCTCCAGTGTTTTCCATCAGTACAGAAAGCCCGCTGGAAAAGACAGTTAGCAGTACTTTGATGTACGGTCAGCTCCTTGATTCACACTGATCATAAGGAACAAGCCTTCAGCGCTGAGGAATGACTCTTACCGGCATTCAAAACTGCTAATACCTTTCCTAATGGCCCATCTAAAGTGAACACCAGCTATGTGACAGTCATCCACATACGACGTAAATACAAAGTAAAACTATATCAGGTCATTGGATGGCTTTGTAATTTCCCTTGACACCAAAATTTTATAGCAGAATGAAGTTCAGGAAAGGAGTCAATACAGACTTGTACGTACTTGCTAATGAATACTTGATGATACAGTTGGTTTCATGTTGAATTTTTAATTAGCACTCTGTTCTGCGGAGTCTGGGCGCTATTGTTCTCTACAAAGAAGGCCTCATAAATCAGATATAGAAATGTTTCATTACAGTCTTCAGGGCAGAAATGGCAACAGATAAGCACAAAGTCCTCTTTGAAACTATCTTGACTGAGTGACTTCAGTCTAACTGGACCTGAAATGTAACCCAGCAAGAGTGGGCTTGTAGATACTTAGATGTCCAGCGGGGCTGTCGGTCTAACGGTGGGAGGTCGGGCTGCAGACCTGGACTGGGGCACAAGGTTGTCAACGTTTATTTGCAGGTTTGGGGAGGGGAAAAGTGTTCTCCTGAGATGGAAAGGCATTTTCAGGAGCGGCGCGGGGCTGCTGGCTCCAGGATCGGGAGTGACAGTGCTTGTAAGAGGAGCACTTAAAATGGAGAAGTTTAAAGACAGACAGAAAATCAGGGAGCTCTGACAAGCATGTTTTTCAGCATAAGACTAAGGAGTGAGTCTGAGGCCGTATATCAGACTTGTAAAAAAAAGTTCTATGGTTTGGGTTGAGAAGTTGGCTTAGGTGTAATTAGAAGAACTGAATTGTGTACGAACTTACCCCGGAATAAACAGGTGCTGGGTGCTTCTGGCAGATGTAGGGTTAAATGATATATCCAAGATTCCCTTTCTCTCTGGAGTAAAATCCCAAATATAAGAACTTAGTTCTGACTCAGTCTTCCTGTGCATGGTGAGAGAAGAGAGTGATCCACTCAGAGCCACCCCTGCTCAGGAGCCCTGCATGGGGAGCGTGGTGCGGTCCCGTCTGGTCCAGGGGGGTGGAGCACTCAGCCTCAGCCAGGTCTTCCCAGAGTATAGAGCGGGTGGGAGAAGGTACTCGACCAGCACCGCTGAACGCTGGGTGATGGATCATGGTGTCTGATTTTACTATTTCTCATTTTGAATAAGTTGAAAATTTTCCATAATAAAACTTAAACAGAAAGAAAGAAAAAAAGAAATGTACTAGTTTTGATGCAGTTGATGTGGGAAAAGAGAGAGGGGACCAAGGAGCTGTTTTAGGATAAAAGGAAGCAGTTTTATATAGTAAGTCCAACTGATCCTTTTAATTACAGAGAACTGGTAACATGGTGACAATGCAGATTGGTCCAGAAAACATGCAGTTAAATGTGTCCACTCTGTCTTGCCATGAGATGAAGAGAACAACCTTTTTCTCTGGAAAAAAAAAAACACACAAATATCCATTTTTAGTCTGTGATCACCAGGCTCTAAGGAGACTCACTGTGTCTTAGTGTAACCAGGAAGCTCCCATCTCTCCTCCACCCGTAGGGGGAACCTCAGTCCTTTCTTCCACAGGCACACCCATCAGGGGAGCCTCCTCTTACCCAAATCGGACTTTATCCCCCACACCGATCTCAATTGTGGCTTAGCCTTGCTCTGCGCCTGCCCGGCCACCCTGAAGTGGCCGCGCCTGGTTCCCGGCCCAGTCAGAGGAGACCATGAACTTCTCTCGGTGTTTGAGCTCATGTCCGGCAAGGGGGGCAGCCTGAGCAGCACCCCATGACGATGCTGACCGTCATGTGATGGGGGAGGCCTTGCTGTCCAGGGCTCAGAAAATACTGGTGATGAGTCCAAGATTGGCAGCTGGGATCCTACACGGAGCCCCCAAGAGGTCTGCTGGGACAGGAAGCAGGGACGGGGCAGGTACACCTGAGAGGGCGGCCTGGGCCGGCCAGACCAGGGAGACCCCGAAGGCTAGGTCAGCGATCCACCTTAATTCCAAGGACAAGAGGAAACCAGGTTAGGCCGTATAAGCCTGAAACTGACAATATGATTTTCTTTGTTTTCTCCTTTTTTTTTAAAATGAAATTGCTACCATGTGAAAAATGGATTGAAAGGAAGAAGAACTGTTAGCATACCAGTTAGGTTTGTTAAGAGTGGTTCAGATAGAAATGACATGGCTGGTGATGGGGACGCAGAGAAGGAATGAGGCAGTTAGACTCTGTAATGGGCAGGGTACGTGTTGGATGATTGTTGAAGCTGGACAGTGAATTCAGGGGGCGTTTTACGGTGCTTTGTGATTTTTAATATATCTGAATCTTTTCTACAATAAAACGTTGACAGAAAAGAAATGTAAATAGCAGTGCAGAGAGCGGCAGAACCAGGGGGCAGTCAGGCCAACTCTGACACTTCTGAGCGTCAGGAATTCAGGAATCCCCCTGCGTCCATGGCAGGTTGTGTTAGCCGAGTGGGGACATCTGGTCTGGAGAGGAATGTACCAGCCACAGGCAGAAAGATGCCCATCACGTAGGAGTTGGATAAGGTCCCCCCACCAACCCCCCCAACCCCATGACCAGCTTGAGCGGTGTCGTGTTTCTTATATGCAGAGAACTCCTGCATAGTAAGAGTAATCACGCAGATTGCTAAGTACTCCATTCGTTTTTTTTTCTTTAACATCCAAAATTCGCATCTTAATGTTCTTAAAAAAGCACGCATTTCGTTCAGCCGGCCTTTCCTCTGCCCTCACCTCTCTTGCTTCTGTGGCCCTGCCATCTGGGGCCCTTGGGAACAGCTCCTGCACATCACCATTTATCTCCTGGTTGCTAAATCACTCACCTTTTGAACGTTTTCTCCTCCATTAGACACTGCCGATGGCTCCTACCTCAAACTCCCTCCTCTGTGCTACTCCCGTGTGTCCCTGTCTCCGTCTGCCCTTGGCAGCTCCGAGGTGGCTTCTCTTAGGATCTCAGAAGCTAATTCAGGTCTCCAGGGCTCAGCGCCTTAGCACAGTCTTCCCTCAGGAGGTTCCATCTACACCCTCGCTTCTCACCAGCCAGACTCCTGGCTGGGTTATTTCTCCTGTTAGCCGAAAGGATCTGGAATTGGAGTCTGAAGGTTTCTGTTCCCTTAGAGAAGATCTGTCTTTCCATGGGGAATTCATACCTGGCATTTCTTGGGACTTTATGTTTTTTCCAAATCCTGGATCTGAGAAAAATCGGTCAAGAAATAAAGACGACGGGAGAGAGTGTAGTTCACCTGCAAACATAATGGCGACATAGAGGTGCTGCTGGTTCAGAGGACGCCATTGATGAGGGTGCAGAGCGAGGGCGGGAGTGTCGAGGCGGGAACTCCGAGCTTCAGGCCATCTCTGGGAACCAGGCTGAGGCAGAGGGGCAGTCCAGTGCCCAGTTATAAGTGTGTGTGTGTCCTTCTCTGCTCCTAAGAGGCAGTCATTCTTGCAAACGAAGCAAATATTAATCTGTTTATATTCATAATACACTTTATATCAATCCTGTGAGTGACGTTTCAAGAAACAGCAAGGTTTGGAAGCAAATTAAGTCCTTAAATTGGCAGTTTTGATATGTGATTCTTTGTAATGCTGCTAATAACCTTACTGTGTGATAGTGTTTGCTGGCATTTTCCAGTGTTTGGGTACTTGTTGGAGGCGAAAGCTCTCTGTAAATACTTTAAAAGAACCAATGCCAAGAGAAAAACAGTATGAATGATGAGAAATAATTTGACATGAAGTCAGAAAACAATCTAAAATCTGAATTGGCAAAAGCAGTGTCAGTTTCAATGGCAAAACCAAAATTAAGTCAAGCGGACAGTATTTTCATTGTTAAAAAAAAAAAAGAAATGAGTTTATATGAAGTAAGATATGTGCTGATGGACAGGTATTTTTGGGTGCAGTCTTAGGAATCAGATCATTAATACAGAATGCAAGAACATCTACACCTGGAATCATTCTCCAGAAACTAACAGCAGGATTGTACAGTGAGACAGTTAATGCTGTGTGTGTGTGTGTGTGTTCTAAGTTTTAAGATAGAAAAATTTTTAAACATTAAATATATGTGGCATCCGCTTTCAATATTTTAAGTGATTTTTATTTGGCAGTTTTTTGTGTTAAGTTCCCTTTGAACATTTTATCAAATGTCTGCCCAGTAGAGGCCACTTTACATGTCACTAAAATGAAAATCTTGCCACAGTACTTTTATTCATAATAATAATATTAGGCCTGGCATGTTTATTATATCTTTAATAACAGAAAACCTCTGAACCTCCTGGTATAACCCTATCACAGAAGAATGATTTAATGGTGACCCAAAATCAAGTCAGGTGTCACAGAAATGCAGAATAATTGGAATTGGGGGAGTTGTGGTTTCTCCTTCCTGAACCAGAGGAGAAATACCTGTCGAGAATTGGGGCGCGCTGGCAGACCATTGACACCTCCCATCAGTGACGTGCTGGCCGCGGAGCCCTGCGTTCATGCTGAGCCCCGTGTCCAGCAGCACTGCCTGGGCTCCGCCTGTCTGCTTAACCTCTCCCTGGGCCTTTTCCTCTCTGAGACTCTCAGGAGCAGGCTGCCCACATCAGGCTGGCCAGGTGCCCGCCCGTGACTTTGTTTCCTCGTTTCTAAGGGGGAGGCCAACAGCCCCGACCCCACAGTGTGACGGTCAGGCCTGTGAGCTCAGTGCGCCCTCTGACACGTGGCCAGCCCTCAGGGTCGGCCACTCTGGTCTTCGTATGACCCTGGACTGTCCCCTCCGGCCCGTCCTTCCTGCCTGCCTTCTACAGTGCTCCCAAAACCTTCCCTGAGGCTGGTTCTCACATCTCCTTTCTGTTCTGTCCAGAGACTCCCGGTGGCCACCCCACCGATCGCCCAGTGCTCTGACGGTCTCCGGGCCTGGCCTTTCCCACCCTAGCTCTCTACTTGTCCTCGTCCATCTTCAGATTTCCCGGGTGTACTAGTCAGACCCTCACTGCCACGTGCAACCCACCCCTGCCCTTGCCCACACGTCCTGAGACCTCAAACCTACATTATTCTTGCACTGCCTACTCAGCTAAGTTCTAAGTAACTTATTGATAGGTTTCCCCAGCCAAGAAAAAGTCCAGAATATGAAATTTTCAACAGCAAAAGTAGACAAAGCAAAGCTGTCACTTTGAAAGTTTGTTTTGTGTGGTTCAAGTTTTCAAATAATTTGAAAAATCACTTTTTTGTGTAGTTCGGAATTAGTGTTTCATTTTGAGTGCAGAGAATATATTTTCTTTTATTATATCTATAAGCAGAATGTCCTGTGTGTTTTGATGATGGGATGTGAACTATTTCTTGATCTTATTTGTTAACATCTTTGAAGAAGGAAGCAGATCTTTTGGAATATTTTCCAGTAGCATGCGAGTATACAGTCTGGTCCCCAGGAACCAACTCGTGTCTGTTTTTCCCTCTACCCAAGGACCCCAAAATGTATGTACAGACAGTGTTGGATGTGCATAAAAAATACAACGCCCTGGTGATGTCGGCGTTCAACAATGATGCTGGCTTCGTGGCCGCGCTGGACAAGGTAGGTATGCTGGCCTATGGCTCCGTGCGGGACCAGGCGGATGGCACGCGGGCCTCTGACAGTGTTTCTGTGATCTGCAGGCTTGCGGTCGCTTCATAAACAACAACGCAGTTACCAAAATGGCTCAGTCATCTAGTAAATCCCCCGAGTTGCTGGCTCGATACTGTGACTCCCTGTTGAAGAAGAGGTACTAGTGCGTTCGTGCATTTTCTTAGTAAACCTGCTTAAAACCTCAGCCTCTGGATGAGGAGTTAAAAGTTCTATTACGTGCGATACGTTGTAATTTTTTTGTACCTTTTGAGAAAAATACTGTAAACCGAGTACACCTTCTTTGTCCTCCTGAAAGTCATTTCATGTTACGTGTTACGTGTTACGTGCCCAGTTCACCTGTTCCTTACATCTGTAATTTCTGACGTCTGTAATTGTAGACAGTGTGAGCGTGACCCTCCTAGCTAAAAGGCTAAAATTTGGAGCTCTATCAAATGAAAAACTTGCGTATTTTAAATACGCAGGCACTCTGGCAGAGCTTGAGTTTGTTTGGCAGGACACACAGCTGCTTTTTCAGCCATTGTCTTTTCAGAAACTGTCTCATCGAGTCTGTTGATAGGCTGTTCTTTAGTTAAGGCAGCTGACGCACACAGGGGCGGAGAGCTCCAAATTGCGGCTCTAATGAGCCTGCGTTAGCGACTAGACGCGAGTGGGCACCAAGGGAACCTTTGAGGAGAGGGACACGGCCCTGGCCTCTAAGGGAGAAGCATGGAGTTTCCGGCCAACCGTTCTGAAGCAGGAGCACCTCTTCAGAGCCTGTTTGGTGGTTGGGTCATTTTAGATGAATTTATAGGGATCTCATTTATAGAGGAATCTAAGAGCAAAACCTTTAAATTTTTGTTTGTCCTGAAATCACTTTTCAATTTGCTCATAGCCCAGAATAAATGAATCAGTTGCTAAAGGACAGCCATCTGTTTTGTAGACATAATGACAAATGGGAGGCGGCACTGGGGAGGGAGTTTAAAAAGCCCTCCCACCACCTTTAACTGTTAGGCCATTGAACGGCCTTTTATTTTTTCAAAGTTAAGTTCAAGCATATTGAGGGAAGCAATTAGAAAAGTGAAGCTAATTTACTTACATTTAAATGGGTTATCTTAAAGGAAAACTTGATTCAGAATGTTTTGGGAAACTTTTAATTTTTGTTGTGGATATTCTAAATGATTATTTGGAAGGATAATTTATGAAATAGAATATAAGATTGCCAAATGGCCACAGGTTAGAAAAGCTAACCTTCCCTCATCCACGTGCTGATCTGAAAAAAAACTCACCATTTGAACCGCATGTGATATGGTAGTTTGGTAAAGAGGTGCTTGTTTAGTAAACATTTGCTGGGTTTTTTTTTTTAATTAATAAAACACCATGCCTTTTAAAAATTTTCAGTTCCAAGAACCCAGAAGAAGCAGAGCTCGAAGACACGCTCAACCAAGTGGTAAGGTGCTGGCTAGTTACGTCGGTTTTCAGGAACTTTCTCTCTGACAGATGGCTTTAAGGTTATGTATATGAGGCATCTGAAAAGTAGTAGAAACACTTATTTTATTCTAAATCCGATTTTACTTCCTGTACTGAGTCAGTAATTTTAGCATTTGTACCTTTCTCATTAGTACTAAGTCTAGACCAACTTAGTGTGATTTAAGGAGTGGATGACAGTATTAAAGATTACAGGGGCAGTATTTTCTGTCCCTCTAAATGTCAGCATACGGGGTGGGACAGACCAAGACCCACGTGTTGCCTCCCGGCCTGTGGCTGGGACTGGTCGTAAGGCGTGTGTGTGCTCTCTGGCGGCTTTCCAGATGGTGGTCTTCAAATACATCGAGGACAAGGACGTGTTTCAGAAGTTCTACGCAAAAATGTTGGCCAAGAGGCTCGTGCACCAGAACAGTGCGAGCGACGACGCCGAGGCGAGCATGATCTCCAAGCTGAAGGTAAGGCCGGCTTCTCTCGGAGAGAGTCCCTCCCAGTCCCTCCAGGCTGTCATCTGGGCCGAGCCATCAGCTGTGATGGCGTGGTGTAAGTGCTGCCGCTGCACGCCAAGAGCCCACCACCGTTGTCGAGACGCGTCCAGGCCCCCCCACAGTCCTTGAGACGCGTCCAGGCCCCCCCACAGTCCTTGAGACGCATTCAGGCCCCAGTCATAGGGCTGCCTGTACTCTCCCCGACACTCACGCGTGCGCCCATGGGCATGCACACACAGGTTCCCAGACACAGACATGCGCCCACACATACACACACACACGCCCTTCTGCTGCAGCTGAGCCCATCCAGCGCATCCTCTCCCAGCTCCTGCGCACAGCCCCAGCTCTGCACGCCCCCACCCCCCACCTGCCCACTCCCCCCACCACCAGGAATGGCTCCAATTGGCGTGGCCTCCACTCGTATGTTTGGCTGGCCTTGAGCAAGTGGGGCTTTTTGTATTTCTCTGGGCTTGGTTGACTGTTAGTAACCCCGCGTCTGTGGGAGGACAGGAAACATCAGCGTTAGCTGGCTGTTGAGCATTTATTTCTTAATTCGGCTCCCGCTGCACCTGGCCTCTCAGGTGCTGTTCCATGTTTTACGGTGTATTTCACTGTGACGGGAAATTAGTTACTGAGAGTGTTGCCCGGTGCGGGCTGCTGTGACAGAATACTGTAACTGAGTGGCTCACACAGGAGAGAAGTTTCTCAGAGCTCCAGAGGCTGCCGGGATGCGCAGGTCAAGGTCCAGGCAGCTCAGTGTCCGGTGCAGGCTCTCCGCCCCCCACCCCCGCCCCTTCCCTGAGGACGCTCAGCCGGCCCTCCTGGCCAACTCTTCCCCGCATAGAGGTCCACCCTCAGGACCTTTCCTAAACCTCGTTATCTCACCGCGGCCCCACCTTCGAGTACCATCAGCCTAGGACTTCAGCATAGGATGGAGGGGGCAGCGGGCAGGTCAGTCTGCGGCAGCAGGTGAGAGCACAGACAAGCCATGTCGTCTTGGTGTTCTCATGCTGTCAGAAATCCTTGCTCTTCCTGCCCGAGTGGTAGTCACTGTGTTCTCCCACAGTTGCTGACGGTTCTGTTTACAGCTGTGTAGGTTTTGATAGCGTATGGACTTTAATCAGTGCACATTCATAGCGTGAGCTCCTGTTACCTGCTGCAGCTTCAGTACTGCCGTTCAGTGTCTTATATGTGTATGCTCCCCGTCAGACTCCCCTGTATACATCTCTGTCTCTGGAGAAGTTAATAAGGCAGTTGTCTGGGTTTATTTCAGCAAGCTTGTGGTTTTGAGTATACCTCTAAACTTCAGCGGATGTTTCAAGACATTGGTGTAAGCAAAGATTTGAACGAACAGTTCAAAAAGCACCTAACGAACTCCGAGCCGCTTGATTGTGAGTATCCCCGGGTTCCCGAACTTCCTTGACCATGCAGGGCTCTTGGAGGAGGCGGCGCTCTTTGTAGCGAGTGCGAGAGACAGCAGATTGATCAGAAATTCAGGGCCAGGCGCACAGGAAGTCCGCCCCCCACGCACCCCCTGCCTCATGCCTCCTGGGTGATGACAGGAGGTGAAGCCGGGGAAGGGGGTTGGCGTTTCCCCCGAGGGGCCGAGCCGGTGGGAGTCTTGTGTTCAGGTCCTGAGCCCTGACTTCTTCCACTGGCTGGCGCGGCCGCCTCACCCTGGCTGGTCGCCAGCTCAGGGCGCCACTTACAGTTTAAGTTTCAGTTAACGTTTTTTCACTTTCGTTTGATTCCATTCTAGCAGTTTCTTCTATTATAAGAAACTGCTGTGGCCATACAGATGACCAGTCAAAACCTGGCTCCTTGATTGCCACTGGGGGTCAGGACAGGCTGGTGTCAGGACACACAGAGGCCCACTGGGCTCCCGCGAGGTCTGACTGCAGCAGGGGTGGCAGGTTTCGCTGACATCATACGGTGATTCTCTTGTTTTTAAATGAAGAATGAGGCTGTACTTGCCCCAAATCGAAAGCACCATTCCATTGTAAAACTTGACCGTGGTGCCAGCAGACTTGTTTTCGGCCATCTGCAGTGGTGACGTTTTGGTATAATGTATAGATTATATGTGTATCAGATACATACAGTCTTTGTGCTGTGCACAGAGGCATCAGTGGCACACAAAGCATACGAAGTCGGTTGACTTGCGCTTCTCATTGTCTTGAGTTTGAGGCTCTCAGGCCATCCAGCCTGAGGAACTCAGGGGTGCCCTGAGGGGACTGAGCTTATTGGTGGCTGAAAACCAGAGCAGATGAAGCCAAACAGGCACATGATGTTATAATTCTGAGTTAGATGAGGAATGGAAGACTCACTCTTTGCAGGAAGAGAATTTGTGGCTCTTTTTCCCTTTACTTCCCAGGTGGCTCAGCCAGTAAAGAATCTGCCTGCAATGCGGGAGATCCCTGGGTGGGAAAGATCCCCTGGAGAAAGAAATGGCAACCCACTCCAGTATTCTTGTCTGGAGAATCCCCGTGGACAGAGGAGCCTGGTGGGCTATAGTCCATGGGGCTGCAAAGTCAGACACAACTGAGCGACTAACACTTTCCCTTTACTAAATTTAATTGAAATTTAGTGTGTTTCATTCTCAGTTTTATATTAAAGCAGGATTTTTCACTTAGTGTGTTTTTCTTTTAATAAAAAGCAATTTAAGTTTACCTGCTCTGTTGGCATTTTCCAGTTTATAAGGCTAATGTATTCCTGAACTTTCCCCCTCCCCCAGTGGATTTCAGTATTCAAGTGCTGAGTTCCGGATCGTGGCCCTTTCAGCAGTCTTGCACGTTTGCCTTGCCATCGGAGGTAAGGATGGGTTCCTCTTGTGTTCCCTTGGTGTTGGGCAGGGGTGAGGAGGGGCCCCTTCGTGCCAGCGTGCCTGCAGAAGGCCTTCCTGCTGGCCGCGCCGCGCCCAGGCAGCCCTGAGCACTGGCCGGCGTGGGGTCAGGCGGTGGCACCTCCGGCCCCACCCAGCTGTGGTGGTTACTCTCAGAAAGTAGGGCCTCATAGTTCTGTGATGAACGTCTTGCTGATCCCTACTTGTCTTGAACTAGAGACTTTTTTTTAATTGTACTTTCAAACATGTGTAAATTAACGGACTTCTGCAAGATAATAAACACTTGATATTTGTAGTTCACTTTTATGTCAGCATTTTGTCCTGTAAACTAGGGCCAGTGTTTGTGTTTAGAGATGTTGACCGTAGGATGTGTTGAGGTACACGTTTCACAAGTGCTCTCCCCACTTTGTACACAGCTGGAACGGAGTTACCAGCGATTCACAGCCTTTTATGCCAGCCGTCACAGTGGCAGAAAATTGACGTGGTTATATCAACTGTCAAAAGGAGAATTAGTAACAAACTGCTTCAAAAACAGATACACTTTGCAGGTAAGATCACTTTTTATTTTTGAGGTTGGTTGGTTGGTTTGTTTAATATAAATGAAGATAAGATGAATTATAGAAATCCAACAGTAACACGCAACAGAATCTAGAGTTAAGCTTCTGCAAAATAATACTGAGGTTAAATAGCTTGAATTTTATGAGTCGGAGAGGTGAGTTCTCTGTAGCTAAGGGAGAAGTTACTCAGTAATGCTGAACCTCACTTTTCTCCTCCACAAAAGTGGGAGGGGGCTGTTAGTGCTTGGACTTTGTGTGCAGTGTGAAGACTAAGTGAAATTGAATGTATTTTAATAAGTGTTTGAGGGCTTCCCTCGTGGCTCAGCAGTAAAGAGTCTGCCTGCCAGTGTAAGAGACGCAGGTTCAGTACCTAAGTCAGGAAGATAGGTTGGAGGAGGAAATGGCAGCCCACTCCAGGCTTCCCGTTCTTGCCTGGGAAATCCCATCGACAGAGGAGCCTGGGTGGCTGCAGTCCCTGGGGTCGCAGAGTGTCATTGACATAGCTTCTGCTTGACACACACTAAGTGTTCAGACACTAGCTTTAAAAGCTGGAGTTTCATGTATCTAATTATGATAATAGCTGTCTTCCTTTGACGGGGCAGTTTCATGTTAACAGCAGCCTCAGCGCTCGCTCACCGCGGTGCTCAGCACCATGTGGTGGTAACTGTCACTTGGTTTCCGGTTTATCGCTGAGAAGCCAAGCATCAGCCTGGCGAAAGGACCTCCTCTGGCTCCTGGCTGATAAGAGCCAAAGTTTCCGTTAAGATCTTGTCCTTTAAAGATTCCATCTTGAAGAGGGTTCACTTGTGTGCTTATAAGCTTATAAAAGCAATTATTAATCTATACGTGTTAAGAAACTTCTGACTGCATTTTGCAGACTCAACCTGCTCATTATACTTTCAGTAATTCTGCTCTAATACACTGAAGTGTCTGATACTCCGTTACACCAGGTCCAGAGATCTTTATCAGCTTGAATATGGATTTCTATACAGCTAACCCTTGAGCAGCGTGGGAGTTTGGGGCACCGACCCCCTGGGCAGTTGAAAATCTGCACAAAACTTAGAGTCAGCACCTCGCATCCAACAGTTTTCTTATATCTTCAGATTCAACAAACCTCACATCTGTAGCACTGTCCTATTTACTGTTGGGGGAGGGGAATCCACAGATAAATGGACCCACACAGTTCAAACCCATGTCAAGGGTCCCCTATGCAATTGAAATTGTTTTCTTTCTTCCCAAGTATACATAGAAGAATCTGAGTTCAGACTTCATTACCTAAAATTTTAGTGCCCACCCCCCCCCACTTGGGATCAGTAGACATGTAAACTTTATTGAGATCATTTACATAAAAAGACACCCCATCTTAAGTATTCAGTTTGCGTCATTCAAAGGTCCACTGTATTTACATAGACAAAACATGTGGAAGAAAATGCAGAATCCTCGAGTGTCTGTAAAGGTGGGGAGTGGCGTCTTTGAGGAAGAAGTGGATCCTGGTGGAATTGTTAGATGGGTGTTACTCCCGCTTAATGGATCGGCTTTGTTTTTTGCGTCTATTCAGAGCACTGGTTTCCTAAGTAAGTTCTTTTGGGAGTTGCCCAGCATTTAGCTCATTCCTGTCTTTCCTTCGCATGGGGCCCTGAAGGCATCCACATTCCAGATGGCCATCCTGCTCCAGTACAACACAGAGGACGCCTATGCCGTGCAGCAGCTGACGGACAGCACCCAGATCAAAATGGTATTCCAGCCTCTGTGTTCTAGGGAGGGGAAGGACCCTGAATAGGCTCTTCTTCCAGGGCTCAACACATAATGTGTTAAAAGCTTAATTTTTAAACTCAGTGTAACATATACCTACACACGCACATGTCCACATGGCTCGCTTTTCTCTCATTCATTTAGCTTGTTCTCAGCCCTCTTTCCAGCTAAGCTTCCCCTTACTAAACTTAAATTTTCACCAAATGTTATCCTTCCTGCTAATCTTTTTTTATTGAGTTACATTTCACATAACATTGAATTCACCGTTTTATATGACTCAGTGGTTTTTCACAGGGTTGTACAACCACCATCGTCATACAAATCCAAAACATTTCCATCAGCGTAAAAAGAAACCAGTAACTGTAAGCAATAACTACTCTTTACCTTCATCTTTTTGTGCCGGAAAAAATACATTCAAGTATATGGATGGACCACATTGTGTCTATCCATTTATTGGTTGATGGACATTTGGGTTGATCCAACTTTTTGATTATTACGAATAACACTCCTGTGAACATATGTGTGCAGGTCTTTGGATGGACGTACTTCCAGTTCTCCCCGGTATACACCTAGCTGCAGAATTACAGTCATGATAACTTACATTTATCTTCTGGAGGAACTGCCAGGCTGTTCCACAGTGGCTACCCCAGCTTGTGTTCTCAGTGTGAGAGTTCCACTCTCTGCATCCTTGCCAGCACGGTGCTCATCCATTTTAGTGGATGTGAAGTAGCATCTCATTGTGCTTACCTGCATATCCCTAATGATGTTTATGCCCACTTTTAATTGGGTTATTTGTCGTTTTGTTGAGTTGTAAGAAGTCTTCTATTCTGTGTAGTAGGCCCTTTTCGGATAAATGATTTACAGGTATTCCCTCTACTCTGGGTTTTCATTTTCTTTATCACGCATATGGTTTTAATTTTGATGCAGCCCACTTTATTTTTCTTCTGTTGCTTATGCTTTTGGTGTCAGACGTCTAAGGAATCATTGCCTAATCCAAGGTCAAAGATTGTTCTTCCCTGTTTTTTCTTGAAGTACAGTTGGCTTATTGTTGAAGTATAACAAGTATACATTAATACGTTAGTTTCAGGTGTACATCATAGTGATTGGATATTTTTATACATGTGTTTCCCCTATTGGTTGGTACTGGCAACCTTGTCGAAAATCAGTTGGTTCTAGATGTATTTCTAGATTCTCAGTTCTTTTCCACTGATCTAAATGTCTCTTCTTATGCCAGTACCACATTGTCTTTTTGTAATAAGTTTTGGAATTGAGACATCCAACTTTGTTCTTTATCAAACTTGTGTTAGCTGTTCTGGGTCCCTCATATTTCCATATAAATTTCAGAATTAGCTTGTCCGTTTCTGCAAAATAGGCAGTTGGAATTGTGGTGGCGATTGTATTAAATCTGTAGGTTGCTTTGGGAGAATTGCCACCCTAACAATATCCAGTCTTCTAATCTGTGAACATGGATGTCTTTCTCTGTTTATTCAGATTATCTGCAATTTCTTTTAACTGTGTTTCATAGTTTTTATCATGCAAGCCTTTTTACACTTATTTGGTTAAATTTACTCCTAAGTATTAAGTTTGATACTTTGGTGAAATTTACTCCACTAAGTATTCTATTAAGTTTGATGCTATTGTTAATGAAATTGTAAATTCATTGCTGGTGTACAGAAATACAATTACCTGTTGGATCTTATATGCTGCAGTCTTGCTGAATGCATTTATTCTGGTACTTTTTGTATGGATTCTTTAGGACTTTTTAACTATGCAGTCATGTCATCTATAAATGCAAGTAGTTTTGCTACTTACTTGTACTCCTTGGGTGTCTCTGTTTTTGTTGCTTGCTTGCTGTGGATAGAACTTCCTGTACAGCGCTGAGCTGAAGCAGTGAGCACGGCACCCTTATCTCGCTCTGACCTTGAGGGAAAGCTTGCAGTTTGTCGCTGTAAGTGTTTCTTAGATGCTGTTCACTAGACTGCAGACATTCCCTTCTGTTTCTATAGTGTTTTGTTTTTTAGCGTTTTCATCATGAAGGAGTGTTGGATTTTGTTTAAATGTTCTTGCTACTCTATTACGATGACCGTGCTTTTGTCTATTGATGTGTGTTATGTTGATTGTTTTTTTAAATGTTGACCCACCCTTGCATTCTTGGGATAAATACCACTTGGTCATGGTATATAATACTGTTTATATGCTGCTGGGTTTGGTTCGCTGGAATTTTCTTGAGGATTTTTGCTTCTTGATTCATAGGGAACTTGGTCTGCCATTTTCCTGTGATAGCTTTGTCTGGTTTCGGTGTCAGGGTAATATTGGCCTCATGGAACGTGAATTAGGAAAGTCATTTATTTTTGCGTCATGCTTCAAATTAGCCCAGAATACATTTTCAAGTTCTAATAACACAAGAATTTGCTTCTGTGCACATGAGTCTCTTTTTTTCCTTCCTTATTCCTCACCAGGAGGAGGAGGCTTCAGTTATGGTGGAGGCTCAGGTTGCCCCCAGACCGCGGGGAGGGCTCTGCTCTCGGGAACTCCCTTTTCGGAGCTGGGCGGCCCCCCGCTCCACTGTTCAGCCTCCGTGCTAGTCCCTCAGCCAGCTATTCCCCACTTCCCTCTCCTCTCCTGCACGAGGACTGTTGGCTGCTCAGTCACTCTGGCTCGTGAAGACAGCCTCTGTGGCCGTGCCACAGGCATGGCCACCTCATCCTTATCCGGCTCCGGGCCGGTCAGCACACCCGGAGGCCTCTCCAGCTGGGCCTCGCCTGGGCCGAAATGGCCTTCCTTTAAGGGCAGGGGGGCATGTGAGTATCCCGGCGGCTGTCCTGCTATGTGGGGTCCCAAAGCTGGGGCGCTAGAGGAGAGCTGAGACAGGACAGACCACCCGCTCTATGCGTGCAGAGACGGCCCGGGGGCATAGGTTCACCAAAGTCGAGTCAGCAGCAGGGTCTCGGGCACCACCTCTGTCGTGTTTGTGAACAGAAGGTGCGTGCAAGGCCACTGAAGCTCCTGCCCATTATTTTCAGTGCTGTGTCCAAGATGCAGTCAAGGAAGTCGATCTTAAACGTTCTAGTCTTTATTAGTAGAGTTGTGAGTTTTAATGCTGGGTGATCAAGAGCAGAAAGGGGTTGCTGCCACTTTTCAGAGTAGGTTTGGGGAGCAGCTGAGGGGCGCGGCCCTCTTTTCCCTCTGGACATATTCTTCTGCTTGGGTCACTAATTTTTCCCCAAAAATGGACTCTGTGGGATTGGCTGTGGTTGTTACTGCAAAGAAAAAAATGTATTTTTCTCTTTAATTGCAGGACATTTTGGCACAAGTCCTACAGATTTTATTGAAGTCCAAGTTATTGGTACGTCTGTGTTCTTTGAACGTTAAACTGGAAGAAAGCCGTTTCCTGAGATGATGTACTAACAGTTGTTTTCTTACAGGTCTTGGAAGATGAAAACGCAAATGTTGATGAGGTGGAATTGAAGCCAGATACCTTAATAAAATTATATCTTGGGTATAAAAAGTAAGGAATATCTGCTAAGTAGATGGTCCTAGGCCGCAGACTCACCCCCAGACCCCAAGCGAGCACACGGGTGTCACCGCACACGGGGCTGAGCCCAGTGCCGGCCTCTGCCGGGGCTTTTGACCTCTCTGGCCATCCCGGGTGCTCCTCCATTTGACTCTCAGTTTTCGGGGTTCTCTTCATTTGGTAAACGGCTTGCCTAGAAAGCCTGGCCCTCTGTGCCCCCGTATCCTGATGTTATTTCACTTGGCAGTTGGGGAGAGCAGGTTACGGAGCTGAATTTCCTGGGACACAGCCGTCCCGTTGCTGGCAGAGTAGGACCCCGCCCCGTAGAGAACTAGGGGGCCTTTCACAGAGATGACGTGGAAACGGCCTGGGGAGAAGGGAGGTTGTCGGTCATGCTCTGTCTGGGGGGCAGAGACCCTCTTTAAGACCGAAAACAGAAAGCAGCTTTACTGCATGTCTTTGAAAGCAATAGTGACTGGTCTCCTCGATTTTCTTGACAGTAAAAAATTAAGGGTTAACATCAATGTGCCCATGAAAACAGAACAGAAGCAGGAACAGGAAACCACACACAAAAACATCGAGGAAGATCGCAAACTACTGATCCAGGTGACCGGGGCCGGCCCCTGGCGCGGCAGGCGGCCGCCCGCAGCTGGGGGGCAATTCCCTCGGGCTGTGTGTTGCCTGGGACTTGGGAGAGGCGGCCTGGATGATGGATGGTTCTGGGTGGAGTAGATGCAATACCAATGAAACAGATGAGAGCAATGAGTCCATAAAACGGGCGGGAGCGAGGCTTGTCTGGTGGAGCTCAAGTGCCGTCTGTGTGGCTTTGAGGCCTGAATTTTTCCTCATTTTAAATGTGTATTCTAGTTGGGTTAAATTACTAAAATTGCTGCTCACAGAACCAAAACACTTTAACGTTTGTTTCGTTCGCGCCGAAACAAGCAGAATCGGTCCCCTGTGTCCTTGGACCTTCAATGTGTTCGTTCCCTGTTCGGAACCCAGTCTTGTGCACAGAGCGCACCCTGCAGCCTCAGTGCTGCTGCTGCTGCTGCTGAGTCGCTTCAGTCGTGTCCGACTGTGTGCGACCCCATAGACAGCCTTATTGCTGTTTCTCCTCATTACAGATAAGTTCTGGTTAACTGTGGAAAACAAGGTCTGTTTTTCGTTCCTTGGTCACATAGGCGGCTATTGTGAGAATTATGAAAATGAGGAAGGTCCTAAAACACCAGCAGTTACTTGGAGAAGTCCTGACTCAGCTGTCCTCAAGATTCAAGCCCCGGGTCCCAGTAATTAAGGTACAGGAATCCCCCAGCAGCAGGATTCAGATGATTATTATCTCAGGAGACAAAAGAGGCGATGACTGTCACGGAGGAGCTTGGCCTAGTCACGTAGAATAGGTTTCCACAAAAGAAAACAGGCCGAATTCTGAAACGGTCATTTTGAGACGTGCAAAATCCTCAGCATTCCGCTTGCTGAGCTTCTCAGAGCGAATAGCGCTGGCCCGGGAGTTTCCTGCGCGTGCGGAGCCCGGCGGGAGGCCCCCCCGGGGTCATTTCACACAGAAACCAGGCGGCTCCTTCCCCTTCCGAGACCCGAGGGCGGCAGGTTGAGGGGGCGGTGGGAGACCCTGGGGTGAGGCGCCCCGGGGCGGGGGGGGCTCTGCGGGAAGTGAGAGGCGCCCCCCGCAGGGCCGGCGCCGGGCTGGGGGGAGGGCACCCCCTGGGAAGGGTGGGAGAATCCCTCTGTCTTCCGTGGGTAAATGTTTTTCTTTCTCTTCGTGGCCTCTCCCTCCTCGGAATACCACGCCCAGAAATGCATTGACATTCTGATCGAGAAGGAGTATCTGGAGCGAGTGGACGGGGAGAAGGACACCTACAGCTACCTGGCCTAACCCGGGGGTCTGAGCACGGGCGCAGCCCCTCAGCCGCGGGGACGGCAGCCCCGAGCGCGGTGGCCGCGCCCCCGGACGCCCGCCTGGCCCCAGGCCCAGGCCCCGGGCGCGGGCTCGGGCCCCGGAGCTGCTCAGGACCGCCACACTTCACGTCTGTACATACGGACACCGACGCCATTTAACCTAATTTAAGACCGGAGGGGGTACCTCCCGCGCCGAGGGCTGCATGCGTCTGCATCCGGATCACCATTGGCCACGCGAGCCCCAGCTGCCGGCCGGGGCCCCTCGGAGGCCGGCAGTCCTGGAGAGCGGGTCTGGAGGGACCCACGTGTAATCTGCTATGAGAAAACCATTTGTATAGTGTGTTTCATTTTTTAATGTGTGAAAATAAAGAAAATTAAAGGATTTCTGTACAAGTCGCATTGGGTTTTTGTTTTAAGTTTTACTGATTTCTATCTGTAAATAAAAGATATAATGATTGTGCAAATGGGCCTCCCCTGGTGTCTTCCTGAGGCCCCGAGGTCCGCCCTGCCGAGAGGGAACACGTTTGAGCTTTGGCCGTCCAAGTTTGAGCTTGTTGCCTTCTCCTCCCGGAGGGTTTGCCTTCATTCCCCTGACTGCCTCCAGTGACCGACGCCCCGCAGCTTCTCTGCGGACCTTTGTGGTGCTGGCCAGGGTCAGCCAGTCGCCTTCTGGAAGGGTGGCCACGGGTCATGGGCGTTCGTCCGAGTCAGGCTCGGGCCACGTCCACACCAGCGCCTCCCTTTCGCCTCCAGCCCATTGTGACTCCTCGTCTGTGGTCCCGGGTGGTTGGCTTGCAGCCCCTGTGCAGTCACTTCCCAGCCTGAAGACAGAAGGAACAGCAGGCGGGAGCAGAAGGCCCGGGCTGGTTTAGTCTTTTGGGCTTCTTGGTCCATAGAAACTACACGCGGCTCTCCTGACCTGAGATGTGGGCATGCTTGTCAACACCTGTGCCGTCTCTACCTGCCCTGAGGCCTGCTTCTGAAAGCAAGGCCAGAGGAAGACACCCAAGCTACTATGTCCTTCCAGTTTTTTGGACCAATCTGGCACCTAACAGGTTAGTTTTTTTTAATTTAATGGTTAAACGGGTTATTAAAAGGAAGAAGAATAGACTTAAGCACTTATCTAACAGTTTCCATGTTTGTTTTAGTATATCTTCTTTTTTCTAACAGTCTTAAAAAGAGCCCCAGTGTATGAACCAGGCAAAAAGCAGTGCCCGCCCGCCCCACCCCCCCCGGAGAACCCCCACCCCCCAGAGCCTGTAGTGCCCTGGGGCTCCGAGGACCACCTAGAGACTGCCCTGCGAGTCCCCGGCTGGGAGTTGAGACCACAGCTCTGCTTTTCCTGCCAACAGTCCGCCTGCCCCTGGGACAGACGCGCTGTAAACCGCCACAGCCGCTGGCCGCCCTTGTATCTGACTCCCCGCAAGAGTAGGACGGTAAATTGCTTTTTTTTTTTAATTTTTATTGGAGTGGTTGATATACAACGTGTTAGCTTCCGGTGTACACCAAAATGATTCAGTTACCCGTGTTTCCACTCTTCTAGATTCTTCTCCATACAGGTCATTACAGCATGTTGAGTAGAGTTCCCTGTGCTATACAGGAGGTCCTTGTTAGTTATCTATTCTATATGTGGCAGTATGCATATGTCAGTCCCAATCTCCCAATTTATCCCCTCCCCTGCCTTACCCCATCTTCACCATAAATTTTCTACATCTGTAACTCTTATTTCTGTTTTGTAGATACATTCATTTGTACCTTTTTTTTTAGGATTTCCACATATGAATGATACTATATGGTGTGTCTTTTTCTGGCTTCACTTAGTGTGACAATCTTGAAGTCCGTCCGTATCGCTGCAGATGGCATTGTTTCCTTCTTTTTTACGTGACTGAATAATATTCCATCGTGTCTAGGTACCACAGCTTCTTTGTCTGTCCATTCACTGATGGACATCTAGGTTGCCTTCACGTCCAGCTACTGTAAGTAGCGCTTCAGTGACCACTGGAGTCCAGGTCCATGTTCAGATTATGGCTTTCCGCAGACACATGGCCAGGAGTGGGGTTGGCAGATCACATAATAAAGAGCTTCATGTTTTGTTTTGTTTTTTTAACTGAAGTACAATTGCTTTACAATATTGTGTTCGTTTCTGCTGCACAACAAAGTGAATCAGATATAGACGCCCTCCCTCTTGAGCTGTCCCCCAAACCCTCGCCCCGTCCCACCCCTCGAGCGAGGACCTCGGGGTCATCGCAGAGGATGCCGCGGCACGCCGTATGGCACAGCAGCTTCCCGCCAGCTGGCGGTTTCACACGGTAGTGTATCTGCGCTGATGCTCCTCTCAACTCATCCCACCCTCCCCTTCAAGAGAGGGGAGGGACCTCTTCATGAGACTTTACTTACGTCTCTCGAGTTCCTCCAGGATGGAGTGTCCTTGGTAAGACCAAGGACATCCGTGAGCAAAGGCGGACTGGAGGTGGGTGATGGGAGGTTCCCTGGACGTGCTCCCAACCCCAATCCCCTCACACTAGGTGAAAGTCCTGTTTAATGGATGTGGAATAAAAGGCAGTTCCAGACTCCGTGCCTTCATTCTGCAAACCACTTCCTAGCCTAACAAGAATGGCTGGGCCTCCAAACACAAGCCACGAGGGTTGAGTTCCCTGGCATCCAGCGAGCTGCATTTTTCAGAACTTCAATAGTAGCCTTCTGAGTCTGCCTAGGGGCTGATGCCCAGCCTCTGAAGGCTGCCTAGTGCCCAGGCCCTCTGGGAAGTTCACGCCCTGGGAGAGGGGTGGTGGATGGCAGCCTTGGCATAACCCACAGGGATTGGTCCACTGAAGGAAAGCTGTGTTCTGGGCAGTCGCTGTAGTGCTGCCCCCCCTGATGGAACCATCTCCTCTCTCCTAGGAGGGGGGCAGCAAGGCAGAGCCCAGGGCCAGGAGCCCCTCTCCCTGGGGCTGGGTTCTCAAGGGTCGAACCTCACGCCTGCCTAGAGGCAAACTGCCAGCAATCACCAGTCAGCGCCTTTGTAGGAGGCATCCAGGGACACCACAACAGGAGATACAGGGCTGAGAGGCACCCGAATTTAAAATATTTTTACTCAGTATTTTAAGATGGCCTACCTATTCATTGAGGTATCTTAATTTTCCTTCGGAAAAAAAAGATTTTGCCACACCTGAATGACTCATTTGAAGTAAATCCCTCTTAACTAAATCCTTAAAAAAAAAAAAGACCTTTTTTTTTTAAGGAATGGCAACAACTTGTCTGGGTGATTTGATTCTATACACATGAAACTCATCTCTTTAGAGGCAGAACAATGATTTGGTCAAGATAGGTGAGTACAGTTTTCCAAAACCTCTTTATGGAGCTTTGGTTCACATACAAAAGGCTGTGTGGCTTGGATGTGTTGGACCACTTCTCATCCCAGGTACTACACACACCCCTCCCTGGATCATTTGTAACAGAGGCCAAAGGAACAAGCAAGTGTTGATTTGAGCTTATTCTGATAAGAGCCCAAAGCCCATGCAACTTCCAACAGTGTGTGTGTGTGTGTGTGTGTGTGTGAGGCCAGAGGAACAAGCAAGTGTTGATTTGAGCTTATTCTGGTAAGAGCCCAAAGCCCATGCAACTTCCAACTGTTTGTGTGTGTGTGTGTGTGCGAGCACACACTTAGTTGTGTCTGACTCTGCAATCACATAAACTGTAGCTCACCAGGCTCCTCTGTTCATGCAGATTCTCCAGGCAAGAATACTGGAGTGGGTTGCCATGCCTTCCCCCAGGGGAACATTTCCAACCCAGGAATCAAACCAGGGTCTCCTGCATTGAAGGCAGATTCTTTACCAGCTGAGCCACCAGGGAAGCCCTCTAACGGAATACTTAGGTTCTTTCAAAATGTCGTTTGAAACCTTTCTTGACGACCTACCTACAAATCTAAAGTGGGCTTCCCTGGTGGCTCAGGAAGTTAAGAATCTGCCTGCAGTGCAGGAGACCTGGGTTCAATCCCTGGGTCCGGAAGATCCTACCTGCAACCTACAGATCTAAATGACACAATTTGTGAATTGATTTTTGGTGGTGGTGGGGCAGTTGAACACCTTGGGCAGAGGTGGGAATCCAGAATTGGAGTCATTGATTGGCAACACTGAAGTCGGGAGGTTGTGTGATCCAGACAATACTGAGAAATAGGAAGCAGTTTCTAGGTAGAGGATTACATTTTTAATAATCTTCAAAATGTTGATAATTTTGTCATGCAGAACGATGTGATGGCGCCTTCAAGTTAGCCTGTGGCACTTAGTTGGAGTCCAGGGTGCTGCCTGTACTTGGATGTCAGGACTGTGGTCAGACGTGTGGGTCTTCGTGACCACTGGGGAAAGGCTTAGGGACCACAGACACTGACCAGCTGGACAGCCTGTCGCTGGGCTCTTTCTCCTCAGTGGACAAGGTGTGATCTTCCTAAGCCATGGCAACCGTGACTGCATCCATATCCTGATGTGTATCCATCTCCTGATGTGGTCACTCATTCCACATAGCTCTTCTTGCTTCCCCGTTGGGGAACTAAACCCACCAGGCTCACACAATGTCAATTACTACCTTGGTGGGAGAGCGAGGGGAAAAAAGCACTTATTTAAACTTGGTGTTCTGTGTGAACTGAATACCTTGTGTCAAGCTCTTTCTCCCCCCGTTCCAGGTGAAGGCACGAGTCAAGCTGACGAGCTAAGGATGCTCTTGATCACACGGGATGTCACCATGGCTGCAGGCCAGGATTTCTGGTCAGGATCTCTGCGTCTGTGGTTCCTGGAGGTACGCTGCGTGTCGAGGAATGAAAGCCTGCCGTGCGAAGTGCACACACCGGGTGATGCTCCCAAGCCCTGCCCGCCATCGGGGAAGCTGCTGTCTTCTGCCGCCTCTGGGCCTCTGGTCACATGACGGGGAACAAACGGGCTTCACAGGGGCCGCGTGCCACGGGTGGCATGTGGCGACCGGGCAAGCTCGGGGGCAACTCTCCCTGAATTGGTCAGCGATGCCTCCTGGGTGGAGCATGGAGACCAGGGGTCTCAGCAGGTGGCAGGGAAGACGAGGGGACACAGGAGACGCACACGTGCAGTTTTTCTCTGCCAAAGCCAAGGGTAAATGAACTGTATCCCAGGACTCAGGTCAGAGGGCTTGTGCATTGAGGCAGCAGAAACCAGCCTCGTCCATGTTTGCATAACTGGAAAGGAAGTTGTTTTATCTGAGCTTCCCATTCATGTTACAAATCAGTGAAAACTTACTGAACGCTGCCGCCCTGGGTGCTCCTGCCACCGCCTGGCCTGAGGAGCAGCTCCCTGTTTCCCGGGACGGTAAGGGTGTTTCTTGCTCCTTCAAGATTTAGTAGTAGTCTGGTTGTCCCCGTCAGGTTTCTGAAGGGCTGTATCTAGTGGGATTTAGAGCTACATCCGTTCACAGGAATCTCCTGTCATTTTGGAGAATGAGGTTCAGAGGGTGGGCACCTGCAGGCCTCGGCACCAGGGACGCGCCCCGTGCACCCTGGTCTCGGATGCGAGCAGTGAACGCTACTGAGTCCCCGTCTCCTGGGCCAGTATGTGTGGTGTATATGGTAACATGTTTGCAGGAGTGTTAATTTGCCTAATACTGGCAATATGTGTTACACCCAGATTCCCAGGATGGCTTCTGACAAACCCAAGAGGTGAAATGTTTTTCCCATCACTCAATCCTTTTCTAAAATCAGCTGGGGAGGCGGTATAACAAATGACAAAGACAAGGAGAAGTTCAAGTATTCTTTATTCAAAGTTGAAAAATGTACCACACTGCATTATTGCAAAAATTCACTGGTACAAAACACTTTGCAGCTGGTGAGAAGGCAATAAAAAGTTGATTTTTTTAAACTCATTACTATAAATTATTCTTACAGTACTTTGCAAATTCAGAATTTCAAACTGCATTTTCCTTTTCTAAATCGCCCACAGTACTCGAGGTTCCTGAAGCTAAGGCCGCTGTTCCAAGAGGAGGGGGGAGGAGGTAGCACGCGTCAAGGGATCTCCATTTCTCTTTCGATGCCCACGTACTTCAGGGCGTCGGCCTGGCTGTATCTGAAACAGCGGGAGGAACAGTTGAGTGCCCTGCAGCGCGGGGTGAGACCCAGCCCGCTCAGCAAGGCACACACGAGCCCGTTACTGCTGCCTGCACAAAGGCGTCTTCGCAGAAGGGGTGCAAACATTCCAGTTGCAAAGGGGCCGAGCTGGACAGAACTGGCAATAACGCCCCTTCCCCAGCTAGCCCCCTGCCCCTGAAACCAACTGCCCGGGAAGGCAGGCCCGCAGCAGGGGGCAGTGTTGAGGCCAGACACAGGGAGCGCAGAGAACCTTAGTGAGCGGGCCAGAGCCAGCCACGGGCCCCTTGAAGCCAGGACAGCACAGAGGCAAGAAGAGAGATGCCTGTGACTCTTGCCACCGGCTGAGAGCCCTACAGGTCCCCCAAAAGGAAGGTGCTCCACCCAGCTGCTGCTCCTGGGAAGATCTGGGTTGGAAACAGCTCCACACAGGCCCCAGTTTAAGACAATTCTACACAGAACACCGAGCTTCTCGATGGGATGTACAGTCAGCCACAGAATTTGTTCAACTAAACATTCCTCTGACTATATTTAAATATTCTGTAACTTGTCCATTTTCCCCAGAACTTGACAGTATAAACTGCCAGCCAGATGCCCAGTGGCATAACCACCCCCCGGCAGCCTATGCTCAGCACCCTGATGGCAGGCACTGACCCTGAAGGTAAAAATGGAGCTTTCTGCGTTTCTTGAACTTCTAAAAAGCATGACATTATACTGGAAATGCCATTACCCAGCAGTACACCCTAGCTCCCAGCACTGCCCACGGCAAATCACCAGCCCCTGACGGAAGCCCAGCCCGGAGCCGGAAACCGGCCTCTGGCCAGAGCTCAGCATCCAGGCAGAAAAGCCCTCAGAGACTAGAAACCAACCTGTAATCGAAAAACAGCTCTTCACCAGTCTGGATGGCTCGCTTAGCAAAAATCCCTATCCTGTGATCGCCGTTGACCATCATGACTGCAAAGAGAGGCGTGGGGTCAAGGCACCGGTGACGACAGCCCAGGAGGGGAGCTGACGGTCAGGTAAGGCGCCCAGAACCTCTCCCAACGCCCTGCGGGGACTCCACCCGCCTCGGAGCACTTACCTTTTGCATAGCAGTTGGGATTTACTGAGTGATTTGCAAAACGAATCTTGTTACCCTTGCGGGTTGCATCCACCACAAAATCTAGAGAAAAAAATAAGCATAACCCAGCAAACAGTTTTAAATCAATAAACACAAGGTTATTGTGATTCTGTAAAAATATAAGTGGTTATTTTCTTTAGAGTTTGCCTTCAAAAGCAAATAAATCTTTCAACCTGGTTCACTGGGTAAGAAATGACCTCTGGAAGAAAATGCTGTCCTAGGTTAAAATGAAATTCTTCCCAACATCATAAATAATGTTTCTTCAAATTCTTTTTTTTCATGTTACTGGTTATGGAACACGCAGACCACTTGTTCCCACTGGTTTTAGTGGCGAGACCCCCGGAGAAGCACCAGTGTGCTACTGACTGACCCGACGCCTTCCCCCAGGATCAGGGTCTGCATGCGCGCGTCCCCATCCGTCCTCGGGACCCCCAGGGAAGCTGAGGAGGTGCTTCACAGGGCGGGGCTCCCCTCCCAGGAGAGAGGCACCGACTGGTAGCCATGGCAGGAGGGACGCAGGAGGAGAGCCAGGCTGTGGAGCCAAGGACGGCTCAGAGCCCAGGGCCGCTGCAGCCCCTCCCTGCAACACAGAACCCCCGAGCACTGCAGGACCGCCCAGTCCACGCGTTACACTCCTCCAACCTGGGGGCAAGTCTCTCAGTCGTGTCCAATTCTTTGTGACCCCATGGACTGTAGCCCCCCAGGCTCCTCTGTCCAGGGAATTCTCCAGGCAAGAGCACTGGAGTGGGTACCATTTCCTTCACCAGGGGATCTTCCCGACCCAGGGATCGAACCCACATCTCCTTCATTGGAGGTGGATTCTTTACCATCTGAGCCACCAGAGAAGCTCGAGAATACTGGAGTGGATTGCCTTTCCCTTCTCCCAGGGATCTTCCCAACCCAGGGATTGAACCCAGGTCTCCCACACTCCAGGTGGATTCTTTACCATCTGAGCCACCAGGGACGCCCTCCAGCAAATAGCCTGTTCCTAAGCCCAGCCCCCTTCAAACAGCTGACACCGGGGACCCCTCGTGTCATCTCTGCTGCTTCAGCCCCTGGAGGGACCTGAGGTGCGACCTGGGAACCAGAGAGACGCTGACCCCGCAGCGTACCGTTGTTCAAGTTGAATAGAAAGCTGCACATGTACTTGTCATACACTTTCCCTCTTCTGTCTGCTTCATCTTGAGAAATAATCTGGAAAGACAGACACGGGGTGAGGTGATTCACGATCAGGTTAGCCTGGCAGAACACACCCAGCTTGTCTGGAACGTTCGGGACCTTGATGACACTCAACAGAGGGTCATTGGCCAATTTCTCTGTCAGAGAACAGTGGTGTTTTAAGGACTCTGACTTAGAAATACTTCCACAGCTTTAAAGTAACTGCCTGGAGAACGTGAGTAACTTTAGTCTTTTTTACTTAGTACAAAATGCAGCCAGCCCCAGGGTTTACCCTAACTTAACCTAGAAAGGATGCTTTAGTTTAACAGTTAGGCTACAGATGAAATAGGAGAGACTCGTCGTTGTAAAGTTCTTGTTCTCCCCCTCATTCCCAGGTGATAAAAAGCTGACTGTGACAAGGACTGAAGCGGTGTAGCTTCCAAGCAAACCAAACCCACAAGTCTAAGCTAAAAAAGCATTTATATTCCTCTCTAATCAAACCCAGTGGACCTGCCCAATGAAAATCAGTCCAAAGCATATTACAGGTGACACCACGTGAGCACAGTGGCCACGCCACTGTCTGCGACTGACTGGGGGGCCCGGCCTTACCTCTCCACAGTATTCAGAGATGAATTCATTTTTCTGTACAGGATCTTTGATGAAGATCCCCCAGCCTGCGACATCAGACGGTGCCAACAGTAAATGCTAGAGAAAAAACACAATCGTAATCAAAGGAGAACGCGGCTGGACAGATTAGACCACAGGATGAACCGGGGTGACTCAGACACAGAGGGGTGTGGGGATCAGCGTCCCCTGTGTGACCAGAGGAGCCGACAAGCTGCAGAAGCCACGTTTTGTTTTTTTGTAAACCCAGTACAGAGCCTGAGTGTCTGCCTCACAAGGAAACGGTGTCACCTGAGCTGGTGGCCCTGAGCTGGTCCGCATGTGCGTCCCCAGCCGCCCTCAGCCTTGACTCCCCGACTCCACCGGCAGCTTCACAGGCCGCCTGCCCCCCCCCCACCTCCCCCGGGCCAGTCGCCGCCCCTCCTGGTGGGTCACTAGCCTTTTTTCCCCCCAAAGCGCTGTCCCTCCTTACAGGGCACAGTTCCACAGCCCTTCATGACAGCACAGAACCCCAGGGGCCAGCACTCTTGTGCTCAGCAAGATGATCACCGCCGTCAATTTGACAGATAGACCGTGTTTGGGAACTAAGCCCGACTATCATGCTTTCATTCCACATTTCTTATGTCTTTAAAGGAGACTCCCTGATGCCCAGGTTCCTGAGCTGTGCTTGACCTGGCCTATGCTCCCCTGTCAGGGCAATTAACCAAGTGCCTCCTTGACCAGCAAGATACTGTTAAGTAAATGAAACCTAATTGGTAAAAAAAATATCTACACAGTTTTCTGTTTGAGGAGGTAAAAGATGTCCAGAAAGATGACAAAGGAGGGTTTTGTTGTACAAGAGAGGAGGTTTGGGACTGGGGGGGGGGGATGAAAAGTTTTCAGGGCTGAATGGGGGTCCATGGGAAACGCTGGCCTCACTGTGACGTGAGGACCTAGAGTGAAACCATCTGAATGCCTGCCAACACCACAGACAAAAAAGTAAAGCCGGCTCCATACACGATTTCTGGCAGAGGCGCCAGGATTCCTGACGACAGTGCCATCTCGGTTACGCTGCTCGCTAAGTCAGGACCCTAGGAGCTGACTACGCTGCACGCAGCACAGGGTCTGGGGCTGAATGCCGGCTCAGGGCCCGGCTCCTCTCCTTCTGAGTCTCAGAACTCTGGGCTTAATGATTATTCCTAATTCAGAGTCTGGACGACAAAGCAGTTAACACACAGAGCACTCAGATCAGCTCGGTCCCTCAGTCGTGTCTTTGCGACCCCATGGACTGCAGCACGCCAGGCCTCCCTGTCCATCACCAGCAAACTTCTGTCCATCGAGTCGGGGATGCCAACCAACCATCTCATCCTCTGTCCCTTCTCCTGCCCTCAACCTTTCCCACCATCAGGGTCATCTCCAATGACAGGTCTTTTTCACGGTCATCGCCTCCCCTAAAAAACTAAGCTAACTAACCTAGAATGTGCTGTGAGTTTCTTATGCTCAGCAACAAACCCCCTGGTTGGGACAGTTAGTCCCTCCCTGTAGCGCCCGCTCCTACCTTCTTGGAGCCCCGCTGGATGCTGCAGTTCTTGCAGGACACGTTCTTGCTGTCCCAGTGGTCGGCCGCGCCGCAGGTGAGACAGAGGTCGGGGTCGCACTCGCGGACGGCCAGGTAGCACGGGCACTGCTTGGTGTTGCATTGGGCTTTGCAGCGGCAGCCGGGAAAGCGGTTCTGACCTTCAGAGAGACGCCTCCGTCAGGTGAGAACCGCCCGAAGGCGCCGCTGGAGCTGGGCGCTGGGCCCTCAGGGCCCCTTACTCTCCCACCGTCGTCACACGGGCGAGGGAAGTGAGAGGAACATCAGAGCCATCCACAGGGACACCGACCGCCGCCTTCCTGCTTCGCCACGGGCGTGAGAGGCGGTCTGCGTACTTACAGTGCGGCGATCGTGCATGCGGGGAGGCGGGCTCCGGACCGCGCGGCACCCAGGGCTCTAGGGGCCTCCCTGGTGCCCAGGCTTCAGTGCACAACTGCCGTTCTCACCCAGAAGCGACTACATTCCTTCAAGAGCTGACCCACTAACTCGTGAGAATCTCTAGTGTCCGGAAAGTACCGGGGAGCCATTTCTAGATTTGCCTTCCATTCTGTGCCAACTTTACTATGATTTAAAAGTTAAAATGATCAAAGACAATACAAAGCTCTTTTAATCCATGCCGGCCTCACCTGCCCGCCTACCTGCCTCAGCCAGGCAGACTGGCTGGGCTCCACACAGGCTTGTGGCATGAGTTTCCCAAAGGAAACACCACAGGGGTTGCCATGATGCCCTCGTGTTGACTGAAGTTAGCTTTAAATTCCTGACCAACAGTCAATTTAATTCTCACGCAATGACATCAAGACAACAAGTACTTACACTCTGAACTACACTGACAAAATTTTTCACAAAAATTCTGTGCTATCACACAAGGGCACGAGCTGTCGCAAGGCTGCCGCGGGTGGTCACAGGGTTGATAGTTGTAAACATGGTTGGAGGAGCCGTCTGCACAGACAAGAGCACGCGTCAGTCCCGGAAGCCGGAGGCGACCACACGCCCGACAGGCACACGTTCCCCCCGCGACCCGAGCGCCGGGGGCTGTCCTCGCCGTGTCCACCTCACGCTCCCGTCTACACGCCCCCCGCCCGCCAAGAGCCAGGGAGCCCCCAGGCCCTGTCACACCTCAGTCAGGCTCCCAGAGTTCTCCTCTAGCCAACAGATGGCCTCCTTCTAAACTGGTTTAATGCACAAAGTCAGGTCTATCTGAACATCCCAAACTCTAATCCAGTTACTATTCTAAGACACGTGAGGAGGAGACAGCGAGTTAATAAGGAAGCTGAATGGAAAGACACTAACCCTTCTTCAGCTGGATCTTTCTGCAGTGTGCGGCCCACAACCTGCAAAACACAAACGACAACACCCTCGTGACCTGGGCGCACGTGGAGCAGCCAGCCCGCCATGTGCCGCGGTTTGTTCTCTGTGGAGGGTACTGACACAGCACACTCTAATTTCTGGAATCTTTAATCATTTCAATTCAGCTATCTGGGCATAAATAAATAATGCAAACAAAAAATGCAAAAGTATCCACTAAAGCTAAATATTACTTATCAAAGAAATGTAATATGAACATGCAGACGATTTCTGAGGTATAATCTAAGTGTTCCCTTACCCAACACCCAGCTCTGCTTCTCTCTAAAAAGCCTGGAGGTTACAACAGCGCGTCCGGGCACTTTTCATGTCTGTGCGCAGGCCTCGGCCTGCTGCCCTCACCGCACCATCACTCGCTCCGCCGGGCTGACAGCGGGGTGGCCATGAAGAGTATCTGAGTCAATGCCACACGCCCGGCACACTCGGGCTCTGGTGTGGAAACTGGCTCTGGAGCTCACAGGCTCCCAAGGTAATGCTCGTGCCTTTACTGCAGAGACTACCAAACAGTTCTCCGAAATGAAAATGTAACCTTGACTATGACTCAACACACCAAACCTACGGACAGCCGCTGGGTCTCAGAAAAATGGCAGCAACAGCCCAGGGAAGCCAGCCAGGCCGGCCCGGCCTCCCCCCACCGCGCGCTCACCGGTGTTTCCTCTTCTTCTTTCGGGGAGGAGTGTCCACGTCCTCGGCGGGGGCCGGTGCGATGACACTGGATTCTTTGACTCGAAACTCATACACCTGGCAGGAGGCACAGCCACATTCCATGAGGACCGTCTGTGTGAGCAACCAGTCTCCTGCCCATTCCCACACACTACTTTGTCCCGTGGCGCTGCTGCGGTTACTCTCTATTCAAGTCACGAGTCAAAGTCGCTCCGTCATGTCCAGCTGTTGGCGACCCCATGGACTAAACAGCCCATGGATTCTCCAGGCCAGAATACTAGAGTGGGTAGCCCTTCCCCTCTCCAGGGGATCTTCCTGACCCAGGGATGGAACCCAGGTCTCCCGCATTGCAGGATTCTTTACCAGCTTAGCTACCAGGGAAGCCCAAGAGTCACAAGGCTACATCTAAATTCTGGGTTTCTGAAACCCACCACCACCTGCCTGTAGCATCTCTTTCAGTTCCCTCTCAGTGAGGAAAAAAAATCCTTTTCACATGAACAGGAACTTAATAACCAGGAATGTTCCTAGGTTTGGACAGTGACCACATACTCATCCATCTGAAGATTTCTGCTGTTGGCTTTCTCAGCCACGCTCACCTGTCGACATGTTTTGGTCCCGATGAGCCTGGCGATGGCACAGAAATTGTCATAGTAGGTGCCAATGAGGACCCTGAACATGGAGGCCTCAGCGCCACTCCACTCCACATTCTCGGGGGGCTCCGTGTTGGGCTTCATTTTTATTGGCGTTTGACACCGAGAATTCGCTTCTACAAAACCAAAGTTAATAGGCATTGCTCAAGAAGTGGCAAGTGAAGAAAGGCAGGGAGGGAGGCATGGAATGGCAGTTAGAGAACGGTATTAGGACGCAGAGCTTCGGTGTGCTTCAGAAAACAGGCAGTGAGTCATATGAGAATACACTGAGGCTAGAAACTATCAGGAAGCTTTTCCCTGTAGAGACATGAGAACGGGCTCCCCTGAACAGTCTCCTAAAATGAGAGCAGACAGGGTTCCACGACTGCTGTTCACGGTAGGACGCCAAGGGCTGAAAGGACAACCGGGAACGCACTAGTCAGGAGTTGGGCTGCCTTCTCCCAACCAGCGCCACCCACCCCCAGACCATCAAGAACGGTCACCTGAATGATCAGATTTCTTTACGCGCTGCCTGACAAACTGGCAAAAGGAAAACAAAAACCCAGAGTGTGAGAATACACTGGATCATCAACCTTCAAATAACCCACACGGACACCACCACAGGCGAGCACTGGGTGCAGGGTGAAGACAGCAGGAGGGAGCCCCCAGCCCTGCTCCTGGGTGTCTCACCGCGCTGGAAACTGACGGCTCAGCAGAGCCCCCAGCGCAGCGCGGACCGAAGCAGCCCGGAGCCCCGCAAGCAGCAGGGGCCCGGCCACAGCCTCACCCGAGGAGCTCGAGGTCTCGTCCTTCTTCTCCTCCTCGTCCTTGTCGTTGCTCTCCCCGCCAGTCTCGGCCCCCGCCTCCCGGTCGCTGTCCGTGTCCTTCGACTCCAGCACGTTGATGGTGGGGGTACTGGGCCTGCTGCTGTTGTTGGGAAGCCGGCCTCTCCGGCGGCCCCCCGGGCGCTTCGGGGGGGTCTTGATCCGCTCGGCGGTGAGGGCCGCAGCGAACTCCTTCGCTCCCTCCTACAACAGCAAGAGCGGAGACATCAAAGTCAAGTTCTACAGCTCGTTCCGGCAGAGGAGGAAGAAAAGGATTGGGTAAGCATGTTAGTCAAACTTATCAGTATCTGCTTTTCACAGGCAGTCACATCTAAAGACAATCATTTTCCTATCTGCTTTCCATGGTTTGAAGATTTGAGAAAGATAGATACGGCTTCTACAAACTCAGGCAAGACAGTTCTGTATTAACTGAGATTAGGAGTTAAAATACAGAATATACTTTAGGAAACAGTCTATTTAAAAGTGAACTTTAAGAGGAGTCATACGCCCAGTGTGCATCTAAAGTCAGCCTCTCCTATCTCAGGACTTCTTAAGCTAGCACTCGCTTATCTATGGTAGCATTTGAAGTATACAAGAAGAATACAAGACGTACACATGCTCCATCCGGCCCTTTTCTGCCCCTTTTTTTCCTGTGAGGGATGCACAGCCCCAGGAAGACATGAAAGGACCTTGAGGGACAGGCAGTGAGGGTCAGTCTGTGTTGCCAGGTGCAATAACCCCGTCTCGGAAAGTACACAACAATGGTAAGAGCACGGATTATAGAGACCACAGACACACTTTACATGAGCCAAATAAAATGCTGCCTTGTAAAGAATATTATACAACAGTGCTCAAGAATTCCATTTTTAGTGGCAATAGAAGGGAGAAGTTTGAGAGCAGCCAACAGTTTTATACTTCATTCTACAAAAACCAAATTGCTTAAAAATAGGATACCTTCTGTAGGTGCCATTCAATGAATCTTCTGTCCAAAATCCAACAGGCAATATATACCCACTTAGTTCCTAGGTAGGAGTGGCTTGGTTCAAAGAGGGGAAATGGTAAAAATAAGATAGTACCCATAAAAAACAACTTTTCTACCTCATATTTTCCTAAACCCTTACCTTCTCTCCATCATTACAAAAAAAAAAAAAAAAAAAAAAAAAAAAAACACCACACACACACCCCTCATCTCTGGGAGCTACATATAATGCACTAAACTACAGCAGGTCTGCAGTTCACAGAAGGGCGATGGCTCTGAGCAAGGCTCGGAAACTTCTGTGCTTCTGGGGTTTGGGCGGGCTCTCTGTGCTTCCCAAGCTCTAAGGTTGGTGGAAGGCACGAGAGTCTCGGACCCTAAAGACCTGCACACACTGCTGAAGAGACTAACGCTGGTAAAGAATAACGCAAGACAAAGGACTAGGATGTGTAGCAGGTACGAGCTCCCGAGAAACGCGGCTGAGAAGCCTCCGCCTATTGTATGGCCAATAACAGTACGGGAACGACAGCTTACCGCTGACTTCACAGACCTCATGAAAATTCAAAATTCAGACTTCTCCACTCCCTCCAGAACCCCCCGCACGTGCTTACCAAGTGCTGGTAACAGTGGGGGCCACAAGGCTTGTTGTCGAGGGCCGTCTCTGTGTTCTTCCGCTTGTAAGTGTTGGGTGTTGCATGAAAAGCTGCAAAATAAACAGAAAGCATCCAAACATAAAGCAAAATAGTTACTTTTTCATTCCTCCTGTTCCAAAGGAAAAAGTCAAGTATCCATCATCACACTTGTGCTAACACATGGCTCACATTCTGGAACTTCCTTCAGGCTCACTGCATACTCACCATGTATTTTCCTCAGCTCTCCCCCAGAACACCTGAGCTCTAATTATAAACATTTACTTGAGTCTTTAATGTCTCCATAGAAACAACTGATGTATCCTCTACACAGAAATCAGTTTCCTCTTTTCACCAGAAGAATCCTGACATCTACAACTTATCGATTTCTAAAGAAAGGTCAGCCCCTAGCTTGTCAAATGGGGGAATAGACTGGGACACCGCTTGTTAAAAACCTGGGTTCAAAGACAGTGAGGACAGCCTTGGAATTCTACAAGTCAGCTTCTACGAATCACACACAATTCAAGAACCCGGGGGAGCCTGCAGTCAGCACTTCTGCAGGGAAAAGTAGTAGTCAGGTAAAACAGCTTTGGCAAGATATAGTGTTTGAAACTTAAGATGCCCAAATAACATACCAAAGAGACTCACACTCCAGCACACTGGCGCCCTAACCAAGTACGAAAGCACAGCAACCCAACTGTGACAACCTGGGATGCTGGCTTCCAGAGAACAAAGGCAAAGACCAGAAACGCCCTACCCAGAATCACACACAATGAGAAGTAATGTGGATAAAAATAAGCGACAGATTCATGAAATAAATCATTCCAAAATATATATGTAAGAAGCCATACTTCTATCCATAGAACCTAAATAGGAAATGACAAAAGACTGATGAGGAAAAGAAGAGAAAGGAAAAACGAACAAAGTTATGCTTTTACACTGGAAATTCAAGGCTCAGGTCCCATGTCAAGTATGTGAGTTGCTTTTTCCAGGAACAAGACTCTGATACCATGTGACTGATTTCACCCTGGACCCTTTAGGTGAGGGCCCCTAAAATGTCAACACAAAGGCTGAGCACATGGAAGGTAAAGGCCATGTAAAGGGAAGGAGCTACATCAGTCCAGACACAAGGTCATCATGAGACGAAGGCACATGCGGGCTTTGAGCCTGGATGTCTCCTCCAGTATGCGCTAGGTTTACAGACTGATATTTGGCCGCAGTTCACGAAAGAAGACATACACGTGTCTGTACACCCACATGTACACACACTCTGGTCTTGAGAGAGAAGGTGTCACTAAGTCAGGACCAAGTGACAGTAGATGGAGTCACAAAAGAGCCGGACACGACTTAGCGACCGAACAACAAAGAACAGCAGCAACAATCATTTTACTTGAGCTACGGAAGAAAATCTGAAAGGAAATTAAAGAACAAAAGGAGAGTTATCAGACAGTTAGATAGAACCCTTACTTTAAAATGTGAGTTTTACCTTAGGTAATATAAATTTAATGAGATTCCAATAAACACACCTAGCCTCTTTTTAATTTGGACAAACTGATTCTAAAATTTACATAGAAAAACGAGAATGGCCAGGAGATCTCTGAATAACACCCCCCAGACAGACAGCCTCAAGGAACAGGACCCTGGAATCAGAAGCAGAGCCCAGCCCCTGTGCTGACCAGGACCGACGGCAGCTCAGGGCAGCCCCAGAGGGACCTGCAGACAACGGTGGGGAAACAGCAGCCCTGGAGGTGGGAGGGTGAGCTGGGGCCAAAATCCTGACAGAGCAAATGCCAAATGGATCAAAGGGAGAGATGTTTTTAAAAAAAATGTCTAAAACGTACTAAGGAAAAAGGTGAGACAGAGACACCCTTTAAAAGCTTGGAGTAGGGAAAGCCAAATGATAGATTTAACTATTTCTAAATGTTTTGTTTTGTTTTTTAAGTTTGCTACGGGATTTTTACCAAACTGGAAAAAAAAAACAAAACACTGCAACTCATCACAAAAAAAACCTAATTCCCTGACTATATAAAGAACTTCAAGATATCAAAAAGACCACCAAAGCCAAAAGGATAAAAATAGTTCAGAGAAAATAAAACACAAATCTCTTAATCATGTAGAGAAATGCAAATTACATTGTGCTAGAAACCATTTTACTGATTCGGTCAGTAAGACCAAAGTCTGTTGTCTAACACACTCCAGCGGCCGGCTCGGGGGAAGCCAGCCGTGCCGCTCTGCTGACGGAGCTTTAACCTGGCAGATGCCCCCATACAGCAGGCTGCTGGGCAGTGCCTGGGCACAGCGGCCCAGGTTAACCCGCGCTCGCGCGGAGAACACGCGAGCCCGCCCCGCAGGGCAATTCACCGCGCGCCGTTCCCCTAAGTGCTGGCCTTCGGGGACAGGGTCTGACACGGGCAAGGACGGTGCAGCTGTCCAGACAGGAATGAATCTGCAAACCTGAGTTCAGACGGGGAAAGCCTGAGCACGACGGCACCACGTGAACAGGGTTGCTGGAAAAAGAACGTGTATGTACAATATCTGCCGGAAAAAACTACAAAAAGACAGAAGAACTAGAGGCGGAAGTAGTTCCCTTACAAGGGAGTGAGGACGGGGGCGGGAGGTGGGAGACTTTCCTGGACAGCTTTGAATGCTATTCTGAAATACACGCATGTGAAGGATGATTTAAAAAAATAACAATAGCTAAAAACACAAGCCAGGTGCTAATTATTTGAAGTATTTTGCACACAGTAATAAATTTAATCCTCAAGACTGTGTTATCTCCATCATACAAAGAACAAAAAGCACAAAATGCTATATTTAACAGGTATGTTTAGTCATTTATTTAATGACTTCTTTTACCCAAGAAAAACATACAGTGTGTGATCTTTTGACAGAGTCAGTGTAAAGCGGCGAGCACCTGTAGAACTGTTAGCGCTGCACTGGGGGGAACGAGGGGGAGCAGGAGGCACAGCAGCGCGCAGCACACCCGTCAGGCCAGGGAGGCCGGGCTCAGCACAGCCCCCGGCTCGTCCTCTCCCCAGCCCTCTCCCAGACGGCATGAGGAGCAGGCTCAAGGTTCATCCAAATCACTCAAAACTGGAAGAGCACAAGACAATAACTCCCGTGATAATGTTTAAAAGGAGTATCCTCCTACCTTGGCTCATTTGTACAACAAAAAGGGTTATCACATGCTATAGCTGTCAACAAGTTGAACGTTCCACTGATTACAAGAAGGGCGCCTACCAATTTTCTTGCTATAGTGATATCTGAATGCAATTTATGGTATTCTTAAGTAAGAACTGGACAGTATTTTATAAAATGATCATGTGTAAGAAAAGGGGAATTAAATGCAATTCAAGACAACTTCCCTGGTGGCTCAGCTGGTAAAGAATCCGCCTACAATGCAGGAGACGGGTTCGATCCCTGGGTTGGGAAGATCCCCTAGAGAAGGGAAAGGCTACCCACTCCAGTATTCTGGCCTGGAGAATTCCATGGACTGTATAGTCCACGAGGTCGCAAAGAGTTGGACACAACTGAGCGACTTTCACTTCATTTCAACTACTTCATGGGCTATGTGAAAACAAGGTTGCCAAGCCCAAGTAAGATATCTCATAACCCTACAATGGCTGGGGTAACAAATAGCTGGCTTCTGCAACTATTAAAACTATCAAGTCATCTATGTAAACTACATCGGGAGTGTGGATAACAACAGCAAGGACGTGGAAGATACAATGATAATTCTGAAAGTCTACTTCAAGGTTTTCTAGTAAACCACTCATAGTTCACACACACGACTATTTCCAGACCAAGATACACATCACATAACAAATTATTTGCTATAGAAAATATAAGTAGATAGAGCAAAAACTCAAAATGAGGCAAGATACAGTTGCTTGGGCAGGCTAATTAACACAAGAGGTACCACTGGACAGAGGAAAAAAACAACAAAAGGCGGACCCGAGAACTCTAAAAGGGCAAAGCAACACGAGCCCACTTAGCACATGGACAAAGGCGTTACGCCACAGATGGCCAGCTGCATAAAAGTCTAATACAGAAAAAGCTAACGTGTATTAAGCAAACCCTTCTTATTCAGAACCAGGAGGTATGAAATGTATTTTCACAACACATGCCTCCAAAGTCTCTAGTACTCTTTAAATTGTACTTAAACCTGGAAAATTTACTAAGAAACCTCATTCTCCAGCAGAATCAGAAAAATAGTCTCATACATGTAAATTTCATTAAGAACATTATATGCTTTACCTGTATTCAAATGCAGGTGTTTTTAAAATCAACTTATTTAGAGGACCCTCTCCCCAACTCCAAACACCAGACTTAACACTCAACAGACAAGAATAGATACATAAACACCTTTTTAGCAGCCTATGGGATCTTAGTACCCTTGGCAGTGAAAGCGCCGAGTCCCAACTACTGAGCCGCCAGGGAATTCCCTTTAGCCAATTTCTTATTTGACAACACCTTTCATCAGCAGGGAGAACGCTGCTCCAGGCTATTAGCTGGTGCACAGTGAGTTTTACCACAAAACCACCATGAGGTTAACATTTATGGAAAAATTACTGGCCTGTATTCTGAGTGAGGGGAGACAGTAGTCCCAACTTAACATGTGCAAAAAGACTTCAGAGAGCAACTTCAAGCAACAAATTTAAAAATACCAATACTTTGATTCTAACATATTTTTCAGTCATAACTGTAATATTAAATGACAGATCCTAGTGGTAATAAATGACAACACTTTCCAAGTTGATTTAACACATAATTCCACAACGAAGATAGAAAATGAAAACGTACAATAACTGCACTTACGATGTAGGAAGCAGTCATATTTAAAACACCGCCTACAGAAAAGCGTATGAAATGAATGCAAGCTCTGCTCCCTCTGGACAGACTTGGCGTTTGGTCCATCTATGTTGGGGGTGCACTCAGGAGGAAGCGCACCTGGGAGCTGCTGCTCCGTGAGTTCTTTGTACCTGACATCAACCAAGAGAATGTCACGTGAGGGTGAAACCAGAACCACATTCTTGAACATAAAAGTTTCTACAAGCTTTCTATGTATTATTTTTGATATTTTATCTTGCCTAAAACACAGAAAAGGGTCTAGCTTACAGCAATCTTTATTTAGATTAAGAGCCAATTAAACATTACACATGGTATATCAAGAAACATTCACAGATGTCATTCAGCTCTGTCATGAATAAATGTGATTATATTCATTAAAACGAAATAGCCATGACAGTAAAATTTCTATGGGTATCCAGAGAAACTTCCTCTTACACACACTCCTATAAACTGTGTGTGTGCGCACGTGTGTGCACTCACGCACACTTCTTCCATTTATGATAAATGCAGCCCAGGGTACCACAGATACACACGTATTAGTTCAAGTATCTTGCAGACGCTGAACACACACAGCAGTGGGTTCATCAGCTATATTAGCTCCATTTCTAATAAGCCAGAATGGTGAGTGACATACCACACACAGCAAGACCATCTCAAAAGAACAAATCTTACTTTTCCTTTAGCTCTTCTGCTGTGCCCTTATCTGGAAACATTGAGGAAATAGCTTCAAAAATTTTATCAGAAGGAAATTTCCGAGGTGGACGGCTTTCTTTATCTAAACAGGGAAATGTGAAAGGAAAACAGAGTGAAAGTGAACAAGCTCACCAATGTTTCATTTTGTCTACGCTTAACAATGCTGATTTCTCAAGAAATTATCAACTGTGTCTCACTTCTAACCTATTTTACAAGTATCTGAAATGCTGGTAGGTCAGACAAAACTCAATCAAATATGCAAAGTTTCAAGTGCACCGGGAGGCAGAAAAACCCAGGTTCTGATCCCAGCTCAGCCACTGACTGCCGCTGTGACCTTATCCCGTCACCAACCCACATGCATGTGTCATCTGTAAACGAGGGCCCACATGATCGCTAAGGCACCGATTATGAGAACGGCACGCTTCTCTGAAACTGCAATTTTCCCCAAAATTCTTCTATGCTGACTTCATGTCAAGTCTCTTCCAACCCCGGCTCTAAGTTGGGACCCTCTAATTTCTCTGGTAATCCGTAATTAGTATACAAGTTAGAGCATGTGCCCTGGGGTCAGTCAGAGCTGGTTTCCAACACAGAACTTTCTGGGCTCTCTTTCTTCCCAATGCTGTGATCTTAAGTTACTTCACCTCACTGAACCCATCTCAACTATAAAGTGGATCTGAGGATAAAATCCACCTTATTCCATATGCAATATTAGGAGGATTAAATGTCTATACACATATAAAGTGATATAAATTGACAAGCACATGACCTGCACATAGTCAAAGACTGATGTTACATATTACAATAATTATGATAATTGTCCAGGGAAACCCAAAAACTGTACATTCTTTTGCTAGCCAAGGGAAATAAAAGACTCACAAGTGCAGGATGAAATGTTATAAATAGTATTCTAATTTTGATGATACTACCCCTGATGTGATATTTAACAGAAGAAAAAAGAAAAGCTTATCTGTACTCTATGTTTTTGAAAAACACTGATATGGCTACACACAGACCTAACAAGACAGATGTACCTTCTCGACTCTCCTCTAGATCTTTCTGTTTTTCTTCTCTTTCATCAGGATCATCTCCGTCATCATCATCATCATCATCATTGTACTGACCAAGAGCATTCACCAGCTCCACAAAAATTTCATCATTTATAAACCCACATTCTGAAATTCATCAAATCAAATATTAGAAATACACAAAAGTATACCATGCTTTTTTCTCATTTGTAAGAAACAACCAGAGCCTACCAATCAGCACTGCAACACCATAATTATTATAAAATTTGGGAGAAAGGTCATTTCCAGGACTGGCCTAAGGCAAAGCTGGAAGAAGAATTTACCTCAACACCTGTCATTTTCACAAGTTTTCGGTGCCGGCGACCACAGCCTAATTCTCCAGAAACTAAATACGGCCTTTGCCTCCTTCTAAACAACCTATCTACCAGACTGTGCCGTCCACTTGTGAGGGGACGAGAGGCTATTACATGCCACCCCCCTGCAGGCACTTTAATGGGTCTCCTGTTAATGCACGAAGCTGTGGTTCTAATGACAGGACTTCAGGTCCTGTGGGGGCCTAGCAGAGAAAGTCATTTTGATCACAAGGCCTTTCGGAGCCCATGTTACATAAGCAGGGCCCTAATCCTAACCCATTTCATTGCTAAAGAATCTTAAAGTCTATATACATTCAAACAATTCTATTTAATTTGCATGTGATTGACACAGTTTTTTAATAACCAACTATGCATAATTTCCAAGTGGCATACACAATCCTTCAATTTAAAAAAAGACAGGGAAAACACTGAAAATTTTAGCCCAGGCCAATCCAGCAGTTTTAATTTTTTAAAATCTTTTTCATACTCACATTTGAAAAAACAAATCAAAATACCAATTCTCTGGCCCCTTTTCCAAGAGAATAAACACATGGCTCACCTCTATCCCCGTGTACTTTTCCATCATAATTTTTTATTAGTTCTTCAATGAACGTCCCATCCTGGTCTAAAACTTCATCCCCCATGTATGGAATGTTATGTAAAACAGTTTCATCTTCCACCTAAAAGTGAAATAAATAAATATATTTAAAAAGTAGACACATCATAAGTACCAACGTTTTTTTTAAAAGTAAATGTAATATAACAGAAATACAGTATTTTCTCCTAAGCAGATGTCCATACTCAGTTCTCCAGATCTAAAATAATAGCAAACTCTAAAAGCTACAAAGAAATAAATGATGCTTCTCATCAATATCTGAGAAAACTGTTTATAGGAAAAAAACTTAAGAAAAAATAACTCTATTACAGAATCAATCACTACAATTTACCATCACTTCATGTCTCTCTAAAACAGGAACACACCACAAGTTACGGTGTGGCCCATCAACCATTTGAAGACGTGTTCCTGCTTCAGACGTTTAAAAGCATTTCAGGGTCGACAAAATACAGCTTATCAAAGCCAACCATAAAAAACAATGCCCCAAAAGGAAAAAAACTAATTAAGTGAGGATTTCCAAACTTTACTTGATCAACTTATCAACAGTCAACATAATAAATTCTAGGCATGTAAAATACGGATGGTTCATTACAGGTTATCCTAAAAGGATTTACTCTCATTCATAAAATAGGAACATTCTACAATAACATGTTTCCACACTATGAATGAGACATATCAAACTTGATAGTGCTAATAAAGATGACAGATGAGTTTATATCAAGGTTTGGAAGATATCAAGAAAGAAAGAGGGTGCTGGCTGAGCAGGAAAGAGCCAGTCAAAGAAAAGTTCAGAGAGGACATAGGACTTCAAGAAAACAAGGGACAGGAAGCTGATGTTCTTGGGGGAAGAGAACTTTCAATAAAAAAATGTTAAAGAGTAATTATTGATAAAGACACAACATGAAGTCCATATCTAAATAAGGAGACTAATTTAAAACAAGGATAGGTCTCAGTCTGAAGAGGCCTTTGAACAAGGTGTTGATTAAAAACAGAATTTTAGAAAGAAATTCTGGTAACAGAACAGACTAGCTAAGATTGAAGAGAGGAAATGGCAACTGTTTAAGTGTGAGGTGCCTCAGGCTGGCCCGAGACTGACACAGAGGAATAGGCTGGGAAAGGCCAGGACACACAGGAGCTGTCAGGTAGGAGCAGACAGGAAATAGGAAAAAAATGGAATTTTTCAAATAATTCCTACAAAACAAATTTAGGACAAGTGCAGAGTTCATAAAGGTAAGGGTACCTTAGACAAAGAAAAGGCAAACTGGGAGGAAAAGTGCACAGGGGGTATAAAATGAAAATGTAGATGTTAATGTACTGTTCTATTCAGAGTCAACCTCATATACAACTACTGAGTCTAGCTGCCAGCACACCTCACCTGCACGTTTAAAACTGGGAAAGTTCATTATTTTGAACACAAGCCAAAATTAAATGACAGTTGGCTATTTTTTGTCTTCCCAATTATATCCATATAACCTTTGCACTGCAGGACATACCCTAGCCATAAAAAAGAAGAGTCTGCCTAATCTGGCTTTCATCACTAGCAAAAGCTATGGCTGATTCATAAATAATACTGACAACTCTGGAGGAGGAGATGAATTACGATGGGAGGGTTGATAGATACACACGACTATCCATAAAACAACAGGGACCTATACTCAATATCTTGTAATAATCTATAAGGAAAAAGAATCCGCAAAGCAATCACTTGGCCGTACACCTGAGACTAACACAACAGCATAAACTGACTATACTTCAGTGTTTTCAAATGGTTAAAAAAAGTCACTGCCAAGTTTAAAACACTATATTCTTTCAGAATTTCAGTCTGTGAAAATATGAGCCCTCTCAGAAGTTCCTGCAACATGATTCTCAAACCAAATGTTTTTGAATAAAGCCTTAAGTACACAAATCTACGCAATGGCAAAAGAGAATCGCAAGTTTACCTTTAAGCCTCCACTAAGAAAAGTTACTGAGGATGTTAGAAACACCTATTTATTGAAAAATCTAGCAGGCAGTTCTCTAAAGTGGGCTCACCAAGGACTTCCATCAAGATTTCAATAGCCCTATTATTTTATATATCAAGTAAGTCATAAAACTATGTATTCTTAATTTAACAACACAAGTCAAGAATGCATACTTTAACTTCTCTTTTGTTCCATCCTCTCCTTCATCCTACTTCCATAAAGAATTAAATACTAGCATTTCATAACAAAAGCTATTGTGCCAGCGTTACCTGTGGAAAAATAACTAGCCTTATACTGAGACTATTTCATATATTATCATTTAATAACATGCTGCCTAAAATTGTTTGAAATAGTAAGTTCTCACTTAACAAAATCTCAGACTGAGATTATAGGATACTAACATCTTTAAGAGCAAGAACTATAAGCTTCATCTTTTAAATATATTTTAAATCCCAGGTATGGTTTTTGCTTAATATTTTCCCTTTGGAGAATATTTTAACTTAAAAGGAGTAAATAGAAGCCCCCCCAAAAAAAATTTAAAAAGGACTAAGAGCACCATCAACACTGAGAAGGCTTAAAAATATATATATTAATTGGTTTTAAAAATTACTCCAAGTGTTCCCATTTTGATAGCTATTTTTACTTATACTATCTTGAAGCATTTCTATGAACAAAACTAGTGGAGGTGACAGAATTCCACCAGAGCTATTTAAAATCCTGAAAGATGATGCTGTTAAAGTGCTACACTCAAAATGCCAGTGAATTTGGAAAACTCAGTAGCGGCCACAAGACTGGAAAAGGTTGGTTTTCACTCCAATCCCAAAGAAAGGCAATGCCAAAGAATGTTCACACCGCTGTACAATTGCACTCATTTCACATGCTAGCAAAAACATGCTCAGAATCCTTCAAGCTAGGCTTCAAACCTAGACAACATATTAAAAAGCAGAGACATTACTTTGCCAACAAAGACAGACTCTGCTGTCTAATCAAAGCTATGGTTTTTCCAGTAGTCATGAATGGATGTGAGAGCTGGACTATAAAGAAAGCTGAGCACTGAAGAATTGATGCTTTTGAACTATGGTGTTGGAGAAGACTCTTGAGAGTCCCTTGGACTGCAAGGAGATCAAACCAGTCAATCCTGAAGGAAATCAGTCCTAATATTCATCGGAAGGACTGATGCTGAAGCTGAAACTCCAATACTTTGGCCACCTGATGCAAAGAACTGACTCACTGGAAAAGACCCTGATGCTGGGTAAGATTGAAGAGGAGAGAAGGGGATGGCAGAGGATGAGATGGTTGGATGGCATCACCAACTCGAAGGACATGAGTTTGAGCAAGCTCCGGAAGTTGGTGATGGACAGGGAAGCATGGCGTGCTGCAGTCCATGGGGTTGCAAAGAGTCAGACACAATTTAGTGACTGAACAGCAACAAAATCTTGACTGACCTGGACATGAAAATTATGCTTTGGTTAAAAGAAGTAATTACCAAATAAGAAGACACATTATTTACATACCATGAAATTCTGCTGTAGAGGAGACCAAGAATACATTATGGGTACTGAAGCAACCGCATTCAGAGTCTTTAATGGGATGACTTGCGTTGGAAAATCCAAGTCACTGGTCACCGAACACTAGAACAGAAAAAATAAAATTGACTCATAAGAATAAAAGGACAACCTGAAGCCTCAGTCTTCGTATTATAAAGAGATGCTGCCTACTTACATCATTTTGAAAAGTAAATTTCTTTACCTGAGATAGTAAGTTGGTAAAAATCAAAAAGCATTCTCTCCTCTTTTACTTAGTGACCAAAAAAGCTTCAGATTTTGCAAATTTTCCAAAACCTTCCAATACCTCCCATATTTACCAGTACCACTAAGAATCAAATATTATTTATGTTGGCCTCAATAATTATTAATGTTGGCCTCAGATTAACTGCTCTTTGCTTTCACCATAAATTTCCTACCTCACTGCTTAATTGTGTTTACATCTCAACCACATGAAATAACATAAGTCTTACTAAATAAGAATTTAGAAACTTGTTAGGTTCACCTTTATCTTTACCTTCCCTTTTTAAAAAGCCAAGTGTCTGCTGATATTATCAGATGATACACAAATATTAAAGGTAGTAGATGTGAGTTTCAATCACAACAAAATGGATTCAAATCAATTCTGCAGAAGTGTATTCCCTAAATTATTGATAATAATAGCTAATGTCATTAAGCACTTTCTATGTGCTAGGCACTATTTTAAACACATGTCTCGTATTCAGTCCTCATCACAGCACTGTAAGATGGGGACTATCCTTAGTGCCCATTTTACAGGTGAGAAAACTGAAAGAAAGGATACATAACTGGCCCGAAGTCATACACGAGTCAGGGCTAGAATTTAAGCCCAGAAAGTCTGACTCTGGAGCCCCTCTTCTTACCCAAAACACACACTGTCAGGATACCACATCTCTAATACCAATTAAGTACATATATTCCCCTGAAATATTATACCGTATTTCATCCAATTTATGATGACATGAATTTTAAAGCACACCATTACCTTCTGCATCATTAAGAAAATAATGTTGCCAATTAAATTATAACACAATACTTTATCATAGTGACTCTAAGATGCATGCCAATTTCAGATGTTAAAATGCTTAGAAGTTTGCATCTTTGACTTGATGAAATACGGTAGAGATCTGTGTCCAAAGACCACAGCACTTCACTCTGTCTAGGAATCCAGCTTCTCTTAAGGAGCTCCGATACCCAATGGTCAGGTCTCCGGAGCCATCTCAAAAATGCCCTTGACAAATAATCCATGAAAACAGAGCAAAAAGAAGTAGAATTGAAGTAGTAAAATGAAACCAAAAAAGTCATATCTATACGACACACATGATTATTATATGTTTCATTTTCATCTAAGAAGATTTAAAAATAGCAGGGCTAGATTTGGTGAAACCAGAGTGGAAGTCTTTGGCCTCCAGGCCCACCTGGCCCTCAGCATGTCCTCAGGCCAGGGGACAATCTTCCGATAGTCACAGTCACCCGGCACAAAAACAGTTCCTTCCTCAGTGGAAGGGAAGGTTTAAAGATAGAGCAGTTAGGAAAAAAACTGTGACAGTTGTTAACCCATTAATTTGCTTTCCAAAAGGGCAAAGATCAAAGGTAACACTAGAGAGCTCATGGCTCGAGTAAGACAGTGTGAACAGTTGACTAAGCTCCAGAACCCGCAATCTTTCCCTGGGTCCTCCCTTGGCCTCTGATACAATTCCTCATGCATCCATCCAATAATAAGAGCAGTTAACATTTATTGAGCACGTACTATGTTGCAGGCACTGTGCTAAGTGCTTCATATGCATCATCGTAACCACTCCTCATCTTAGCCTTTAGCATCGCGATTGCACGATGAGGAGGAGACTGAGGTTCAAAGAAGTTAAATAACTTGCCTGGTCAGAAAGACAGTCAACTGCCAAGCCAGGATGGAAGCCTCAGTCTGACTGCTACACCCGGGAGCCTCATCCGTGCGCTCCAGCCCTTCCCAGATGCTCGTGCACGAGGTGCTATATGCCGAGCGTCTTCTCCCCCACATCCTCCTCTTCCCCTCTTCCTACCATGTCTTCACTCCTTCTTCTTAAGTTACTTAACCAGCTAACAGTGGGGCAAGGAGTGGCTATAACTACAGAATAAAGTGATATACACTGTCCAGCGGTTTTAAGTTCAAAACAATTTCATTCCTTGCTAAACAAATTGGAGTTTTTGAGTTTTGTTTTACACGTGGTGGAGGCAAATTAATTCAGTGACTTTAATTCTGAAGACTGGTCCCCTTTAAAGCCTGGGGGTAAAGGGAAAGCGGCTGCCTCTCCAACTCTGACAAACCCAAGGTCACACTCAGAGGAGGAGAGAGAGCTGCGTGTCCTACTCAACCACCAGACGGGGGCGGGGCGCAAGCTCTGCCCCGCCGGTCTGCTCCAGTGTCCTGAAGATGCCGAGTCCACTGAACAAGGGCACATCTCCGTGAACAGAAAGAACTTAAGAGAAGCACAGAAAATAAGATGGCAAAGGCTGCAGCACTGTCTCCCACCCCACACCTGCCACACCCCTATCACCTAAACCTCAATTCTCAGTCCTAAGTGTTACCAAGGGGCTGGAAATAAGCTCTCTGAGGGCAAAAGTGGCTGTGGCAGAGCGTGGTGCTACGTCTGTCTCGCAACAATACTCAGCACAGTGTCTCAAAAAAGAGTAGGCACTCAAAAAATGTTCCCGGAATGAACCGACTGCATTTGCTGACTTTTCCCCGATGGAGACTTTGACTTCCATTTCTTTTAAAGCTGCGAGAACACCTAAGCAACAAATTGAAGGTCTATACCCACCTCGTTATCTATGCATTATCTCTAGAAACTCTATCCCATTCTTTAACTATTAACTAAAAACCATATCCCTTTCGTTTATGAAATAATATTCAAATGCAAAAGCATTTGCTGGTAAAACAAGTTTGGGAATTCTTATTCATTGACTTACAGGAAAATTACTCAAAAAGTCCAGTTACTTACCAGTAACTTTTTTTCTTTGAAAATGTATCATCCTTGACAGTTTACATTATCAAGTCTCATATCACTCAGAGGACTGAATAGGACTTTGACCTCCTGGGTCTCCACAGCTTTTTACCTGATCAAAGCCTTGGGCTCAGGACCTCACTAGGAGACCTATACATCAACCAATGAAATTCTCTAATTCTAGGTCCAACTTGAGGATCACACAAGGAAGCTGTTGCAGGTAATCCATCAATGGTGGTAAAGAAAGAAAACGACTACATGAGTTATCAAGGATGCTACATTTTCAGAGAAACACAGCTTACTGGTAAGTGACCAGGTTCCTCTGAGGATGGATAGACTTACATCAACCAGCTGGTACAATAGGCGACTGTGTGGCTGGACCACTGGGAGCTGGAGAGGGAAGTCAAGCCAAAAATAGTAGTTGTAGGAGTACACAACCAAACTGAGACTCTTGGCAGAAGGCTGGTTCCAAGTAAAAACTGTGTTATGGAAAATCGTAGAGGGAAGAGCAGGTGAGTGGCCTGCAGGGAAGGGAAAGAAATTAACACACCCTACTACGTGCTGAGCACTGTGCTAGAGACTTTACCAAAGTTAACTTCTTTAAAATTCACCACTACCCTAGGAGGCAGGTATGACTCCCCCTCTTACAGTGGGACATCCCAAAGGGCATGGCCACAGCCATCCGGACTCTCAACAGTCTTTACATTAGGAGGGTTAAGTCCAGCTTCCATATAGTAAGGGGAAAAAAATACACCCAGTTAGCCAAGTTAAAAATATTCTTGGATCCTGGTTGGTCCACTCAATTCAAGCCAGAGACACAATGAACTGTTGATATTGTCTAATATCCTTTAGCTTTTCCGAGTAAAAACAATAAGGACCGTCTTACATCTAAAGTGTAGGAAAGAAAGTATCGGCTGCCACCCAACTCCAGGGAAAAGCTGAGGGTGATTTCTGAAACTACTCATATTCCTCAAGATTTCAGCAGAGACAAGATGATACACCAAGTTTTAAATTAGCTAGCCCTCTGGTGAAAATGACAGTGTACATAACTTAATTTCAGACTGCTTTCATGTGAAGGAAGTACTGAAGAGAAAACTGGAATGAGGTTAAGTATCAAGTTTGGGTCAAGAAAAGCTCACAGCAGAAGTGAGCTCCTAACAGAGGTTAGAAGGATTAGGAGAAGGGTGGCTAGAGGAGGGAAGGGAGGTCAGAAATCAAACATCCTGATGAGATCTTGACACAAAGACCTTTACAGTTAATAAAAGCAGCTAATCAAGGTCGTGGGAGCTAAGGAATACAAGAGTGGTTCAGACCAGACTGCAGATTATTTCCTGTTCTGGTGCTGAATGTGTGTGCTGCAGAACCACCCGACTAGAGGAGAAGCTCCATCCAGGCTCCTGCTCTGAGCTCACTTGAGAACAGAAAGATGTCATCATCCTACAAGCATCCTCTGGGCGGGACACGGGGGCATTTCACAGAGAACAGGTAACACGTGAAGGGCAATGTCAGGATACTGGGACCTTAAAGCTCCTCTCCTGAGTGAGGAGATCACAGATCTATAAATCTAATTAGTAGAGTAACTGTTAAAAACCCAACTCTGGTCTGAATCTGAAGGGTACTGTAAGGGTAAATCGTCCCCTCTTAATCTGCAGTTCGGCTAAAATCCTACAGATCAGAAGCAGAATTAATAGTCACAGGACAAAAGTTGGTAGGACCACAAAAACACCCAACACAGAGTGTAAGGCAGATAACCAGAGTCCTGCTTGTCTGTGAGAGGCAAACTCAAGTACTTAATTCAGTAAGGACCCTATGAGAGGTAAATAAGATCACTTCTATCATTGAAAAAAAAAGAAAGAAAAGAAAAACTAAGCAGCAGAGCAAAGAATAAAGCCGTGGTTTCCATCAGCTGGTTTCCATCAGCACAGCCACTGTGAAGCCTGGCTCCCACGAGTGGACGTGGAGCTGAAGGCCACAGGGCAGCAGGGGCTGAAGTGGAGACAGGACAGTCCCGGGACCTCGGTCTCAGGAGAAGTGCGAGCTCTGTGCTCAGGTGCTGAGCCTGCTCCGTGACCACCAGACAGGCCAATTCTGCTGATCTTTGCAAAACAGAGGCATGCCTCTCCCCAGTTGCTCAGATTCATCATTTAGTGAATGATGCTAAAACGACGACAAAGCTAAACAGAAAAAAATCGAAAACGAAATCTCCCCACTCACTCTTTATACAACAGGAAATTCCTAATAGGGTAAATGATGTTAAAACATAAAAACGAAAACAGAACTAGAAGGAAAGATGGGCAATTTATAATCTTGAAGTGGAGAAAGGCTTTGTGAGCCTTAAAGAAACACAAAAATCAAAAGAAGAAACTCTAATTTAACTACATATACATTTAAAACTTCTGTACAACCAAAATATATAAGAAGTAACATCAAAATGGGGAGAAAAAAATCTGCAGAACAGATGGTTAAAACCTAGTATTTATAATATGCAAAAAGTCCTTAAAAATCATAAGAAAAAGTTCAACCCAATTTTAAAGGATCTGAGCCCTGATAACAGCCAACTCATAAAAGAAACACAAACAACAGATTTTTTCAGTTTTGCTGAAAAAAGGAAGGCAGCAAATTCCAATAGTGTTTACCTATCACACTGACAAAGATTAACATTTTGGGAGAACAGAGAAATAGACACTATTATCAGTTGGTGAAGAGTGTAAACAAAAAACTTTTGGGAGTCAATTTGTTAATACCTATTAAAATGTTGTAGACACATATCCTCTTGACCTAGTATGCTGTTTCTAGAAACTTTTCCTACAAACTTACTCAAAAGATGTGTATGAAGAATACTCACAGAAATGCTAACTGCAAAAGAAAAAAATAAAAACCTAAGTGTTCATCAGTTATGAACAGGGCAATCAGTTGTGGCAAAGCCACAGGACCAAGCACTTGCATTGAATCCAAGTGGCAGACATGTTTTATCTGGGAATAATTTTTTTTTTAAATAAAATTCATCATCATTATTATTACTAACATGTTACAGAAAAAAATCTGAAAGAACCAAAAGGGTTGTAATTCACAAGGGTTGAATTACAGGGTCCTTTGTCTCCTGTTTCATATATTTCTGTGTTACTTGAATTTTTACAGTTAATATTTTATAATAACCTTCTAATTAAGAAAAAGATTTTTACAAAATTTCATTAACCCACAGATATTCACAAGGGGCTTCCCTGTGGCTCAGATGGCAGAGAATCTGCTTGCAATGCAAGAGACCCAGGTTCGATCCCTGGGTCAGCAAGATACCCTGGAGAAAGGAATGACAACCCATTCCAGTATTCTTGAATGGAGAATTACATGGACAGAAATCTGATAGGCTACAGTCCATGGAGTCCCAAAGAGTCAGACACAACTGAGCAACTAACACAACACACAGATATTCACATCAGCTGGTGTGAAAGTACCTCATTAGTTGCCAAGGTAGCTCACGAAATCTACCCATCCCTCCCAAAAAGGTACTCAAGTTATATACTTTTACGAAATCTAGTAAGAGAAAATAAAACAGAATCAAGCAGTGGATTTAAGTCAATCCATAATATCAAGCTAAACTGTGACAGAAGTTCTAGGCCTAAAAAATGTTATTTCTTCAGAGCAATAAACAATTTTCAACACTGTAGACTAGACAAGCCTTTCTTTGGGCTTTGGTTCATTCTGTTTGTTTTTAAGATAGCTGTCAAAATTTGGTTTTGCATTTTGAGAAGAGACTTTGATCTTTGTAATGGTCAATTTAACAATTTTTTAAAACACAAACTGTATACACAGTGTTCTTAGAGAAAAACAGCAAATTAAACACAACTTCTGCTAGTTTATTTAAGATTACAAAATAAACATTTGATATTTCTGAAAAGTTCACTTTTTAAAGTTGAGATATATCATCTTAGGTTTAAAATATAAACTCAAACGTAAGTGTATGATATATCTTTAATATACAATAATAAAATAGAAACTCAAACAACATAAGTGATCTTTCTTTTTTAAATGGTCTTCTTGGAAAAGCATAAAATGCTTATATTAGCTTCCTTTCAAAAAAAAAGTAACACCTCCTTATGGTTACTGAAGTAATGTTCCATCTATTTCCACTGAAAGAAAACCAGAAAGAAAGCGAAGGCTGCCATGATTTGAAAAAGTTACATGGGCAGGAAGGACTGGCAGAGTTAATACAAGATTCAACCAACAAAGGGTTAAAAGAAACAGAGAGCAGCAGAAAGCAATGAGAAACCAGTTCCTTGAGGAACCAAGAAAGGATGGATATACTCAAGCTGAGTGTCAAGACACTCACTTGGGAGCACCCCTCACCTCTCTCTAAGACATGAGAAAAGGGCCCAGCTCCTTGCCACACTTGCTCAAATGCTGAGCAGGACACACTGGCCCTCTAATCCTGAAATTCGCAAAGGAAAGAAAGCACATTACTGTGCTGGAGTGAGGAATAAAGAGTACATACTGGGTACACCAGCATGTTATTTTTCTTTGTATATAGTAATTTCTATTAACAATTAACTGACAAAAGTACATGACCACGTCAATAAATGAGGTCAAGTGTTTACAGGTAAACAAGTTTTTTCTTCCCCTTCAATAAAAAACAAGCCCAAATTGCAAACTCATGAAAGAATTCACATGTCCTGCATTAAACAGAAGCTTCCCCCTACCAAAAAAAAATCATTTGTGAATATCAAATGATAGGTGATGAACTTAAAATTCTAAGCTATCACTGGGAAGAGCAAACCTGTATGTACTGACAAGTCCAGAAGACTTTCAATTCCATGAATGTGAGAACCGGGGGCCTTCTGATGCTGCTTGTATGTTAAACATTCTGAAGAAGCCCCACATTTCTCACTCCTTTCATTAGTAAACAAGACACAGAATTCTTACAAGAACATTACATTCTCCTGGAAATCTAAAAATGCATATTGGCAGGATATTTTAAAACTACTACACCAATCATGCCAGGTGCCCAGAAGACAGACATTATTTGAGAAAGCCTCCCTTTCATTCACAATATGTACAAGTAAAAAAAAATTTTGTTATGAACAATCAATGAAGAGGAAAAGCGCCTTGTGGTTTTTAGCAAGAAACAGAAAATGTACAAAAAGAAATACATTAGTAAGAACTACAAGAGTAACTCAACCAGCTTCTTCATTAAAACTGGAAAAACAGACACACTACAGAGCATGGCCACTGACTACTTATTGATAAAACAAAGTAATGATGTTACCAAGAAATAAGTTTTTGATAAACAGCTACATGTTAAGGCAATATGGTGTATATCCCTTGGCCTGTAAGTATCATTTAATAACATTTTTAAGCTGAGCGCTCCTTAAAAAAAGATAAACTGAAGAGCAAAGGAAATCAATGTGAAGTATATATCTTATAGTCACTATCTTCAAGAAGTCAGAAGTATTTTCTAAAAGAAAAAACAGACATATCTGCACTAAAATCCTATGGGCAACAGTTTAGGTTTTGTAACTTCAACACCAAAAACGAAGTCCCGCGAGTCTCCTGGAAGTACGCGTGAGCAAACAGCAGACTAAAGATGTGGCTGCAGGTCAACTGCAGGACTCCTTGAACCCAAGTCACTTCATCAGGTCAGAAAGTGAACTTGTCAGATTTTCTTTACTAAAATAACCTAGATAAAATTGGTCATTTTAAAACCGAGCGTATCACCTCCCTTCTACAAGTACAGAAGGGAATCAAGTATTTGAGTGAATGACTGAAAACTGTCAGTGACTCATCATCATGCTCCAGGATTTAAACTGAAGACAGCCCTTCTATAAAGGATGAGTTTATAAAGATGAGCCTTAATTAAAGCAGTGTCACAACAGCGCTTAACAAAGGTTCAAAGAAACAGGCTTTTCAGGTGTCTGGGTCAACAGTGCAGTCCCAAATTCTTTCAAGCCTACAAGCCTACTGCAAAGAAACTCTTTGCAAAATAGGCTAACTTATCTATTCTCCCTGCTTCTGACCTAGTTGACTCCAACTTTCAAAGCGTAAAAAAAAAAACGGATTTTGGAAATGCTCAAACTGAAGAAAAATTAAACAGAGATATAGTCTTATCTGAAAAGTAAGGAGACCAGACAGAAATCACTAAAGTCCTTTCCAGCCCTAAAATTCTATCATTTACTATGATAACACCAAAAAGCTTATCACAAACTATAGAAATCTTCAGCTTCCAAAAGTCAGTGATGATGGTTTTAAAGGGGGTGGGAGGCTAGGAGGAATGAAAGATGAATCATTTGAATCAGAATCAGCTGTCAAGAGAGGCTCAAAAACAAGCTTGACCAGGTCAGAGCTCTAGGCAACAAACCCTGAACCCTGAGGCTAGGGGTTTCTTTCCTCCTTTTCCTTCCTATTTCGTGAAAATGCTTCTTCTCAACCTGCATGGAGTACTAAGTTTAAAAACCACTTGTTTTTATCAAAATACTAATTTCTTCTTACCATTTGTCCCATAAGCTCAATAAAAAGGTATCTTTACATTCAATGACTTTTATCTCTACTGACAAAATTAAAAGCAAAATTCAATTAGTAATTATTCATTTGAATAAACTGTATTCTTAAATTTAACACCAAAAATTGTATCATGAGCAATTCCAGTTGTACATAAATAACGAACTTCAATAATTTCTTAATGTGTCTGAGCAAAGTGTACTCTTTCAGGCCCACATCAGATCATTAGAGCAAGGAAACTGACTTTAAGCCCTCTAAGCTACGTTTCCTCACCCGGGAATGGAAAAGGGGGTAACAGCCATCACAACGATCATATCACAACAGACTAGCGCCCTGCCAGAAGCCACCGATGCTGCGACTTTTATTATAAAGGCAGGCTGGGCTTTCGGCAGCATTTTGAGATTTGTAATGGGTGGCAAAAACAAGTGTTCTATGTGTTTCCTACTTTATTTCTCCAAATTTCTAAGATTTTTCTCTCTGGGGAAAAAAAACACACAGGTTTCTTTTTCCTTCACTTCAAAACTTACAGAACATCACCAGACAAAACTTGTAAAAGAACCAGTGAGAAGCTGCATCCTGATCCCTTTTGAGAACGTTCTAATCAGCACAGAAAAGAACCCCTTTCACCTTTAGTGATGAAATATTAATTAGTACATTTTATTCACGTATGTACATTAATAAGTACATATTAATAAATCATTTACCTCAATGTGTTCCATGTGACTAGAAGGTGTTAATACTTTTTTTCATATAATACATTTAATACAACTGCAAATCAGAGCTTAAAGAGTTATCACCTGACAAAATGTATAAATAACTAAGAATCAGCCCAAGCCATTTTTCACCATCAAGACCATGAACATCATCACTGAAACCACTTCTAGGACCGTATCTGTAGCACTGACCAGTCCTCGAGGCCAGCCCGTCACACGACCTCAACAGGCCTCATATGACAGCCAAGTAGTGCTTAATTATTATAATACCATATAAAAAATGTCTACTTGTTGAAAACATCACTTTAGAACAAATTCATTCCATTGTTTAGACGCATCCCATGTTTAGACATGCAGGTCAACAATCATCTAGTTCGTGGTGTAATTTAAATTTCAACTCACTTTCTTCCCTCTTTCTGCTTCCATGCCCGTTCATGCAGCATTTCGTATGATATGTCATGTCTTCCTGTATAAAACTGGTGCTTAAGTTGAAACACCTTAACCAAAATCCTATTGATTGGTTCATACTGTGTAAGTTTCTGCCATTTTCTCTTCATCTTACTACTACTACATTTAATGTGTTACTTCATTATAAACCTACCACAGATTTATTGCCTTCCTTGGAAAACAGTAATTTTTTGGAGGGATTAAGATCTACTTCGTTCATCCAAAAAAATGCTATTAACAAAGGAAATTCTGACCTCTCAACCCCAAGTTTTAAAATTCCCGGTGAGCCTTAGAATTTAAACAAAATGTGTAATAAAATGCTTGTTAACTCCATGAGTATGCATGAAAAAGAAACATTTCTTCCAGCATAGCTAATTCATATGAAGGGGGAGAAAAAAAGTATGTGTCAGGAAGCCCTGCTCTAACTTTTGATCTGATGAGGACATTTAAGAGTATTTTAAGTTCTTTTTTAACGAACAGTCTTATACAAGTCTAGAAATCTACCTAATAACAGTGAAAGTAGAATTCTAAACCCCAGAGCTCTGTTATAGGAATAGCTAGAAGCCATTAGCAGTTGCACATTAAAGAGAAACAGCAATAAAACAAGGGACATCCGAGGTCAGTGGTTCTCTCTCAATAACCAACCAACACTGCAACAGCAAAAACCAAAATGCACTGATAATCTGAACAGCGCGTGAGTTCACCAACCTCCCTGGTCCCGCGCAATGAGCTCACAGAAGTCAGGATATGCACAGGCTGGATTCTTCGCTGTTTCCACTCTTGGTTTAAGATTTCTGTTCTTTCCAAAATTTTCTGACGATTGGAACTAAACATACTCTTTAAAAAAAAAATGAAGGAGAGGAGAAAAGAAATTGTTCATTGTTAGAAATTTTGTAACATCTCTAACGAAGGTTAAAATTGCATGATTCCTCAAAAGTACCAGGGACATTCCTTCAAAAGCATATGATTTTACACTAAAATGTGGCTTCCCACATTCAAATAATACAAAAACACAGTATCTATTATTTTACTGACAGTAGAAGGGGAGTAAGAAATCATTTTTGTCCTTTGTTAACTGTGTACGTATCTTCTTTAATTACAAAGACTACAGGAACGCAGTACCATGAAACACCCCTTTATGCTTGGATCCTGGGTCTTCTCACGCAGTACACAAAGCTATATTGAAAAGATGGTGGCTGCCAAGTAGGTGGAATTAGACTAACAACTTATCATTTCACTATGTGCATGGTACAATTTTTATGTTAGTTAAGACAGACCAAGGACCTCAACTTTCAAGTCTCCATTTCTCTTACAGTAAATAAGGCCATTTTCCCCTTCAAACTAAAACTTATCTTGAGGGGCTGTACACCGCGTGCTCCCAGGAGGCAGAGGGTACCTTGACTTCGTCAGCGCGCCTGAATCTCTTGAGCTGCCGCAGGCGCATGTACTCTGACTTTACGCGCTTCCGCCAACACACTGGTCCCTTCTCAGACTTCTTCCCAGTCTGGCCCATGATTATTCTAAAAGCAATGGTTTCATATTAAAATCACTGATCTGACCAGCCTGAATATGATCACTTGTGTTTTAACCCCCAGCAAACTAACCACCAACCAACGAAATGACACATAATTACACTCTTGGATATTTGCGAGGAGGGTGCTCATTTGTTCTGTGTTGTGAAGTCCTTAAAAACATTTCATTCCAGGTATAAATTTTTATTTAACATAACTTTTCAAAGACATTTTTATTTACAAAGATACTCCACTCCTAAACTGCAGTCATTCTACCAAAACATGACCCATTACAGGAGTTAATTATATACAATAAGGAGCTATGAGATGCACACTTGTGGAGTGAAATAAAAATGTAGACACATGTTCTAAGTTTTTCATCATTGAATTAGCTGATGTAGGCACAAATAAATGACTGGAAAAGAGAAATCCAAAACAGAAGTAAAATCTACATACAGCATTAAAGGTAGAAAATATATAGAACAATACATGATACAGGTACAAATTAAAGTATTCCCTCTACATGCACTTTCAACCATGCTTCTCACCTTCAACACGGTGATGCAAGTCTGTGTTTTTACCTGTGGCCACCTTTCCTCCCACGGGGCCTCCCAGAGAAGGCAGGGACCCAGAGGCCCTGGAAGCCAGTTATGTGAAACATGGGCTCAGCCTGCGGTCTACCAGGTGTCCAATTCACACTACAGAGTCTAACAAGTGTCCTCTTCTAGAACATTTTCTCAAGTGCTAAATTTGTACTTGTATCTTGAAAATATCAGAAGGATAGTCCTCTGTCGGATGGTGCAAAGGGGCCGCGCTGGGGATCTGGGCTTTACTTTCTCTAAACACAGTGGAAAGTCATGGAGGGTTTTCAGTCAAGGGGAGGGAAGCTGTCCACTCTGGAGGGGCCAGCTGGTGGCAGCAGTGACAGAAGGGGCTGCAGGAGACCAAAACGCAAAGGTGAGGCCAGGTGAGACTGGACGGCGGAAGTGTGGCCAGGTGGGAGATGCAGCCTGTACAAGCACACCGGGGAGGAGAGCAAGGAAAGGATTTCCATCTGCAGAAGACGGCTTTCTGGCCGGAGTAACCGAGCAGGGTTTCAGGTACCCGTTTACATACAGCCCTCAGGCACAGAGAAAAATGCCTAAGGAGAGGAATCAGAGAAAGAAAGGAGCCCAGAGGTCAGGGGAACTTTCTGTAGGAATATTCCACCACCAAGCCACGAAAGACAAAGCCAATGGTGGATGATGATTCAAGCTGAAAGAGGAGCCAAGAGAGCAAGTGATAAATGACTAGTAAGAATTGGGCGATGAACATACAAAGATGAATGGAACACAGAACCTGCCGGGTGGAGCTTATAGCCTACCTAAGAAGGCCTCAAAGAACAGACTTTACAATATGAGATAAACACGCAAAAGTACTGGGGTTGAGGGTAGGGGAGTCAAGTAAGGAGGGGCAGAAGGAGGGCAGAAAAGTGACAGCTCAACCGTAACAGCTGAGGCGATTTCAAGAGGCACAAAGAGCAGGCGCTAAGAGCAGGAGCCCGGGGCGGCAGGGCGCCAGCAGACGCTGCAGACAAAGCGCACCCCAAACCCGTGAAGAGCCCAACTACAAGAACTGAGGGAATGAGAAGAATGGAGAGACTTCAGAACTGCAGATAAAGACAGCTGAATGAGATCAGAGATAGGCTGAGTCCTGGAAAAGGTTCCAAGTGCGCCCTTGCCTGGGGTGCTGAGTGGAACAGTCCTGGGAGCTGAGGAGACTACCCGCCACAGCCAACCCCAGCTTGGCAGAAATGAAGAACCCCAGAAGAAGTTAGGAGGAAGGTGAGGCCGGGCCAAAGGGCGTCCGAGTCTGGGAGAAGCTAGAGCTCTATTTAAAAGGTGACTCTGTGGCAATTTTTTGCTTTCATATCTGTCGTTAGGTAACGGATGAGCTCAGGTGATTCTATGCAAATTATTCTCAGATATTTAGCACTTCAGAGGCCTACCCAAAAGGGGGAAATATCAGGTAAAAAGGGATTATCACCGCTTCTTTAGCTCATAAACTCATCACCACTGCCGCCTCCACGAATTCTTAGTCCCCGGAGGCGGTGGTGGTGCCGAGTACAATGAATCTGCTCCGGGAGCATGGCTCTTGTCCTCTCTGATGTCCAACACGGCTATCACTACGGTTTTTAAGGTGCGTTTTTTCTGTCGTGGTGAAAAGGTATCATTAGTTAGCACTTCATGTTTTCAACCCCGGAATATCTTCCAGATGTTTCTACCATTAGTAAGAACACCTCTAGAAAAGTCTGTCGGGACAGAACCAAAGCTGTAACTAAACTACCAAGTCTCACAATCAACAACAGGACGCTTCAAAGCTGATCTGGAACCAACCTCTCGTAAGAGAGCATGTGTGGATATGTTTCCACGTTTATAAATTTCACAAAGATCTCCCAAATAATGAAAATGAAGGTTTTTAAGCCATAGAATGATCTGGTAAATATGCACAATAGACAGGAAAAGAAAATCATGATTCATTTAGGGGAAATTATCCAAATATAAGGTTCATGACCTCTGAATTAGGATAACAGAAGTATAGGGATAAACAGGCAGATCCATGAAAAAACTAACAAAACTTAAGGTACCATTAGAAGGATGTTTTACACAAAACAAGCTCCCTCCCTCAGCATTGACAACACATTAAAATCACATTTTCATGTTCATCACCCCACTTCACCCCCACTGGAGGTTCCTCAATCTCAAGAACAGTTTTTCTCCTTTCTAAAACCCCAGGGCCTGGCTGGGTGCCCGACAAACAGATTTGATAAAACAAACAAACAATAAAACCAAAACGCAGGTCTACTAACATGTGCTGATCACGAGCCACTGTGCCACTAGGTATGAAAGGAAGGGGGACTGCCGTGCTGAGCACAGGAAGGGAGGGGGAGACACCCCATCATAAGAACCCTGGGAGGAGGCCAGTCTCAGGGGCGGTCAGGGCTCTGGGGTCCACCTGCCCTACAACAAATGAACAGACCCTGAGCGTAAAACCCGGAGCCTCCAGGATTCCCTTAAGGAAGCTGCTCCTGCCTGAGAGACTTCATCCAAACAACAAACTGGGTACCAGCGCCCCCCACAGCTAGCTGGCTGCAGACACCCAACCCCGCAGGCCCACCCACCTCTAGGCCCAGCAAGCAGAAGCCTTCAGGAGCCTTCAAATTCAAGCTCCCCCAGCCCCTTCCCGCCCTGAAAGCAGACAAATGAGTCCTTCTGACTCCTTCCCACCACATCTCAGCGCAGTGAGAACTAAGATAGCGCTCGGAGTACTCGTGGATTGGCAGAAAGGAACTTTCATTAAAATGACTTGCTCCTAAATGGATGGGGATGTGTGAGAAATTCAGTTTTTAAATGTCTCACTCAAAAGATCTGTTTAGTCTCACAGATGAAATGACACGAAATATCATTTTTATCCCAGAAAATAAAATAGCTTCTCTTATTCAAAGCAGATATAGCTCAAGTCCACCTATATACAATGAAACCCAAACAACAGTTATATGCTTTAATTCAAAAGACAAACCAGGGTATGGCAGGGGACCATCCACACCTTAATACAGTGTCGTACAGCCTGTCAGGACTACAAATATATAGATTAAAGTAAGATTACACATAGTTCAGAGTCTATTTAATGAATCAACCAAACCTCAATTGTTTTGGATTAGGCTTTCTGCCACAGGAGACACAGAAGGGACCTGAGGTATATTCTTAGGACTGTGATGAATGAACAGAAGACAGGTTCCAGCCCCATGTCCTCAGGGTCCATAAGCAGCAGCCCCAGGAGCAGACCTACTCCGCCCCTGCCCTCCAGTTTAGACACCAACACACACCTCCCCCTGCCGTGACTGGGCCACACAGCCCAGGACTCTCATTCCTGTCTATCAGGTCCAGCCCTCGGCCACTTGTGAGGGGCCTTTATTACCTAAGGTGACATTCCTGCTCCTCCTTACTCAGCTGAGGATGACTGAGGAATTTAAAAAAAAAGAAAGAAAACAGGTTCCCTAGGCATTTTCAGTGCCCATGATGCCCTTCTTTATTTCTCATTCCTAAAGGATTTGCCGCATCGAGTCATTTGCCATCTACTCACTTGAGCTGTACTTCTACTTGTCTAAAGAAAATTATAAATTACGTGTACTACTTATCCTTCTCAACTAATTGCCTTAACGTTGACTCCTAACTGAAGACCCCACTGAGGAAGGTGAAATCCAAACTCAACAACATTTAAGTACTACGACTGCAATGCTCCCCAAGTCCTCCCCTAAAGAAAACTGCCAAGTTGGAAAAATCACCGATCTTCAATAGTGCTTTTATATTTAAAACACTTTTGAGGGCAGCTCAAAATCTCACTTACCAATTTTATTTATCTTTTTAAGTTAAAAACCACTGTTTCAATAAACTCAAAAGTAAATTAATGGTAAATAAGATTTTGTAGGTTAGGATTAGGAGAACTAGAGAGACTTATAGATGTTAACTTTTGGTAAGACATAAAAATTTACCACAGGAAAGTAGGTCTTACACCTGAGGAGCTTCACAGAAAACACCCCTACGAGAAGGAGACGGGAGCAAGGCGTCCATGGAGGCAGGCGCGTGGGGCTGCTGCCTGGGCCCCGATTCGGTGGGTTCATGAAAACGAGCAGACACCACTACATGTCACCCCCGCCCCAGCTGCGCAGAAGGGTGCCCTGGTGAGTAACAGCACTGGTTATGGGCGCGGGGCACCGACATGGGCAGCACACTCTCCACATTCCACCCACAACTTAAACAGAGGTGCGCGCACGGCCTGCAAAGCCAGTCTCCCTGGGCTGGACCTAGTTCTCCCAGAAACAGCTGTGTGAGAACCTGGCCAGGTTCCCACATCTCTTGGTGCCTCCCTGTCCTCACACCCTGAGGAGCGTCCAGGTCACAGAGCTGTCCTGAGAAGCCCGCTCAGGTCAGGCACCGCCCAGTGCCCGTCAGAGCAGGCACGGCACCAGGGAGGTCCCGCCACCATCACCCGCAGGTGAGGGAGAGGAGGATAGGACATCCAGAGAAAAAGTCAAGATGAGAGATGGATGTGAAAAGTCACTTTCTCACATGGGAGGCTGTAGGCAAGTAAATAAGAACAGAACAGGATTCCAGGGATCTCAGGAAGGAATGCAGACCACACAGCGAATCCTAACCCTACCCTAACCCTAACCTCAGGAGATAAGCCCACGGAAACAGGTAGGCTAAAGGAGCCCACCTAGGAAACTGTGGAAATCTGTGTTTCAACCAGACAGAAGGCCGCTGAGGACGAAAAGAACTGGGCAGAAGCACTGTCCTCTAGCTCAGTTTTCTCCTGGGGAGCCAGGGCCAAACAAGGAAGAGGCGGAGACGGACCAGAATCAGGGACGGCCGCGGGAACTCAGAAAGACGCAGAGCATCCAGGGGTGAGCCGGGGGCCGGGCCTTTCCCAGGCTGCAGAGCCCAGCCACAGGACCCCACGTCTTCTTCCCCTGAATCCCATTCACCGGCACAAGGAAGTTCGGCTCTGAGGAGACGGCCGTTGGGGGGCTGGGACCAGGAAACGAGGAGGAAAGCCTGCAGCAGAAAGGAAGGGAATGCTCTGAGGAGGAAAGGCAGGAACCAGACTGAAGGACTCCCAGGGGCCAGAGCCGCAGGGGTTTTAGCAGCAAACAAAATCACAACAGTATTACAACCAAACTAACAAATATCCATGAGTCTGAGAGAAGGAAGTGAAAGCGTAAATAAGTAAATGGGGGCGGAGGGGCAAGTCTTCCTTACACGAAATTCCAAAATCGCGGTGGGCAGGGTCCCAGTGCAGAAACCAGCAACACCCCCGTCAAGGTTATTAGCTCACCCTCTACTTGCACCCCATGACACCTGCCACATACAACTCGTATCTTCCCCTCAAACCTCACAACCTGTCACTTCAGTTGTTGCTTAAAAATGTATCAACCCAAACTGAAGGATATTTCCACCAAACACAGGACCGATAAGTAAGGTTATGATAACAGAGAAAGACTGAGAAACTGTCACTGATCGGAAGAGGCTACGGAGACAGCCGAATGCAACCTGGTGTCCTGTAGCAGAGTAAGAACTAAGTAGGAAACCTGGGGATATCCAGAGAGTCTCCAGGTTAGTTAACAGTAATGTAATAACGGTTTCTTAATTTTTGACAAATATACCATGATTACAGAAATCTAAAATTATTCCAAAATAAAGTTTCTTTTTTAAAGAAGAAAATTAAGTTACACAACAACCTAAAGGCTTTCATTTTAAAAGTAGGCACCTACTTTTTAAAATGATAAATAGAAATATATTAGAAATTAAAATGCTATGTAAAATGTTAAATAGGAAAAAAACAAAAAATATACACAGATGGAATTTGAGGGGGAAATTCCCACATCTAATTCTACTATTTAAAAACTCAGACATCACTTGAGTAATATAAGGGTGGGGGGAATCTCCATATGAGCTTATAAGATGGTGTCTACTTAAAAAGATAATACAGGCTATAGGCTATATCATAGGCTATATTAATAAAAATACAGACTCTGAACCAAGGAAAGTAATTGTTCCACTGATTATACACATACTGATCAAAGAAATCAAACAGTTCTATACAATTCAGGGGTTGTGTACAACTAGTTGTGTTCAGGATGAACAGAGAAGCATGTCTCTGACCCAGCTGGGAGACAGCAGTAAACACCGATCACAGAAAAGAGCATCTGAGTTTGGGGTTTTAATAGAAAAGTGCTAATACACACTCACCGAGTCATTCAATATTTACTGAACATCTAGCACATTCCAGGTACCCTTGTAGGAACGGAAGGCTCAGAAATAAATAACAGACAAAAATCTATGACCTTACAGAACTTAGTCTATTGGGATGGAAACAAATCAAAAACAAAGAAAAATGTTTAGTATGTAAGATGGTGTTGAGGGCTGTGGAAAAAAACAACAACAACAGGAAAGTAAGGTGAGCCAGGTCTGCTAGGGCGAGCAAACAAAAGAACCTGCTGAGGCTCTCAGCACCTTGTGCGGGATGCAAGCCCACGGCACACAGAGAGCTCACCAACTTGTATTCTGTTCCCACCAACCCACTCAAAATATGCAATAATATTTTCTAGTAAAGACTCCAAAAATAACTGATTCAGTATCTATCCAAAGCAGGTTACAGTTAACTCCACAATGCTCCAGTGATCAACACAGCTTTACAGAATTTCCAACTGGCATTAAAGCTGGCATTCAAGGATTGCTAGGTGTCACAGCTCAGGTTATTAACCACTAGGTCAATTATCCTCAACAAACAAAGACTAAAAGTTAACAGCATTTTATAACACATACATGCTCTCTTTGTTAGTATTAAGCCAAATTAAAGAAATAGATTGGCTATTCATGTTAACAAAACAGCCATCATTAACTATGTGTTGCTGATTGGACTGTCTGTATTTAATCTGTCAATTTGCTTTGGTTATACTATAAGATGTTTATATCTGTACATTTTTAGGGAGCATATAAATAAAACTAAAGTCAACCCAACAGTTGCATTCAACATTTAAGTTTGAAAAATGTATTAGAAACTGGGTTACTGAAGTAATTTAGGAATAAAGTGATAAGGACTTCTGACTGGGTTGGTGGTAGTGTGGATGGAGAAGAAAGACAGCAAGAGACATTCTAACATTGAAAAACCTGATGCACTCATGCAGAGAAAAAACTGAGCAAAAGAGATGAAGAAGCCCTAAGTTAGCCACTGCAACCACTAAGAATCTGAACGTAGGTCCAGACTGAGACATTAATTACTCACATAGCAGTCAACCAGCACAAAGAGCGGGCAGAATGTTCACAGAAAACATGACACCACTCATAAGCTGAAAGGGTCTTAGGGCCCCTTGAGTTTATATAGGGTGTAGCTACTGATATTTTTCATATTAGAAATTTAAAACTGAGGAAGTTTTAAAACATTTATTTAAAAAACAACAACAGCAAGTCTGTCACATATTAATAACATGTAATGTTATTATAAAATGTTAATATAACACATTTTATTTTAAAAAAAACTATTTTCCTTTTTTAAAAAATTAATGAAGGGTACTGTCTTACATTTTTGCCAATTCTTTAAATATCTGTCTTAACAGAAGACAGCTGGATTTCCATATCTGCTTCTGCATTCAATCTGCTCCAACATGCTGTTTTGGTTGAAGAAAATCCCTTCCCAAACAAATATCTGAGCTACAGCAGGGAAGGGCGTCTGCATGGCTTCTGAGCTCATGGGCAATCTCATGCTCGGACATTACTCCAGAACTGTTTTAAGAGAAAAGTGACTAGAGCAGCTTGTGATTCAACCTCATAGCTGCTTTTCCTCAAGACAACCTCTATCCTTCAATAAGCAGGAGATGTTGCTTAAAAGATTAGTTGCAATGAGGAATCTAAAATTGTATCAATAAACGTTCCTACTCTGCTACATTAAAATTCATTGGTCTGTCTCCTTTGACTGCATCTTTAACCCATGCGTGACTTTATAATATCATTTCCTCGATTTGAAAAACACTGGTCCACTGAGTTATGCAAATTTTCCATAAGTTCACATATTTCAAAAAATCATTATTTGTTAAATCCACTGATGTCATCAGAAAAGTCTTTAAGTATTTATTGGAAAAGCTGTCAACCTCACCATGACAGATACCAAGTTTTCTAAAAATTCTAATTTTTGCTCAAAAACTCAAACATTGCCACTGGCAACAAATAACGGTCAGTTGTTCTCCGTCAAGTGACAGGCTCACTTTGTTGAAAACGTCTGCCCCATACCCAAGCTGGAATAATCACGGTCTGTCAACCCCTCTTTCAAGTGAAAATGGCTCCGCGTGAAAAAAGCAGCTGGTGCAGCCTGGAACTCCATCACGTAAGTGCGGCTCCCAGAGACCGCTGGACTCGGGCAGTGTCGAAGCCCTGCATGCACATTCCTATCCTGTAGCACAGAATATTAAGATGTGTGCACTCAGGACCAAGAGTATATAAAATTAGTAACTGTTTTCACTTCATCGAGGACATTCTCAAAAAAACATTTTTTTAAAACTCCAAGTGCTCCAGGGCCAACAGTCCTTGTCTACCACCGCTTTTCTGCCACTGGAGCAGCCGTCAACACGTAATATCTTAAATTATTACCAAAATGGTTTTTTAAAAGTATCTATTTGGCTGGCTCAAGGTCTTAGTTGCTGCACGTGGGATCTGGTTCCCTGACCCCGTGCATTGGGAGGGCAGAGTCTCAGCCCCCGGACCACCTGGGAAGTCCCACTCCCTGCGGGCCACAGAGCACACTTGGAGAACAAGTATATCCAGACACCACATGAATCAGAAATCACAACAGTACCCCAGCTTTTCATTTGCCTAGCAGAGAGCCTGGAGCTGGCATGTATTCAAATTATATTTCCTAAAAGATAAGTTTGTAAGAATGAAAGCCTAGAAATCACCATTTTTTGCAATTAAAAAAAAGGCAAACAAAACATCTCTGTGAGAGCTTCCCTGGTGATTCAGTGGTCAAGAATCTGCCTGTCAATACAGGGGACACAGGTTTGATCCCTAGTCCAGGAAGATCGCACATGCCACGCATGGGGCAGCTAAGTCCACGTGCCACAACTACTGAGCCCACACGCCCTGGAGCCCGTGCTCCAAAATGAGAGAAGCTTCCGCACCACGGCAAGCGTAGCCCCTGCTTGCCACAACTAACGACGACCCAGCACTGCCAACAATAAATGAATAAAAAACTTTTAAATCTATGTTAAAAATATTTAACGAGGGATACTTCGCTGTAGCTGTCAACTATAGAATTCAAAAGAAAGGCTGCCATACCTCTGTGCCAAATTAAGGGATTAACGTTAACAAAATTTGTCTTAAAAATTGCTTGCTTTCATCCATCTGTCTTACCCTTCACCCTCACAGGAAGGTATCATCCCTGGTCACTGTCTCTCTTCTAATCCCCCACTTAGCTTCCCCCAAACAACCCTACCCTTCTGACCAACTCCCCACATCACTCACACTTTGCCCTACCCACGTAAGAGAAAGATAAAAGTAAATATCTTGTCCCTTTTCACTTTCTAGCATGCCTCTGTTTTTATTTAAAAGAGAGAAAAAAGTAACAAAAATAACACAAGCTCACTACTGCTGCATCCAAACAGTCCTCCCAAAACACTTGTGAAAATTTACGAAAAAGAAATTTCTGAAACTTCATTTTGAACGACTTGGGAAAGCCAGGAATAGAGGTACTATCCACCAGTCAAAATCAATTTATAAAACATTCTGAAAGTGCCTAACACAGCAAGAGACACAAGTTTGCAAGATACAACAGGCTCCTTAGTGCCTAAACTTCAGCAGATCATAGTACACATGATCACTAGTACATACAACTACAGGTGAAAAAGTATTGTGAATGGCATTTGTATCAATAAGTTTTTAGGAAACAAATGTGCCATGACTAGTGATAAGAGAAATTAAAATCCAGATCACATTTGTAGCCCTGGTTTGAGCCCAGCTAAAAAGGCACAGGAAAACTATAGTAATTTAGCAATCTTAGGTGAATGATAGAAAACATTAACTGGATTGTTTCAGCAAAAGTGAGTAGACTCTGCAGTAATGTATTTTCTACAAAAGTCAGATCATCTTCCTTTCAGCAGAAGAGTAAACTAAACCCCGGAGTCTACAGACCAGCATTCCTGTGTTATTCGAAAATCCTATCCATTCACAGACATGTCTTAGAAAAGAAATGGCATATAAATTTACACCAAGTGGAAAACTGAACTATCATAAAGGTCTTAAACAGTCTGCTGGGACAACAGATAAAACAGATTGATTAGCTAAACTGACATCGAGAGGGTGAAGTTTTCTTTGAAAACTGTACAAAACCTGTTTTCATGAACTAAAATCCTCTCTTCTGTTAGGTACTACTCAGTCCACCGAGACACCGTGGGAGAGGAAACAACAAAAACTGGCGCACCAGAAACTAAAACTGACACACAGCTCCCGGTAACTCAAGGACGGGACGTGGGGTACGCATGTCTGCAGAACTCCTTTTGATCCTTCCTTAGAGAAGTCTGCTCTAAATCATATCTCAAATAAGCCAACATCCAGTGCCCGTTTACCAACACACACTGGGGAAAGTTCTCAGAGAAGCCCACGTTGGGTAAGTCACCCCGGTGAGCACTGGCCGGGTGACAGGACGCTGCCACCCCGGCCGGCGCTGCAAGGCCCCGCCACCAGTCAGGCACGCGGCTGCCAGTGCTTCCCACACAGCACGAGCCCCCCGTGCAAACCAGCAACTGTGCTCAAAGAACGGTGGTCTGTGCGCACACTGGAGGAAAACGGGCTGCTCTGGGGCCTGAAGAGGTTTCTGCGATACAATACCTTCCTAGAAACTCTCCACGGGTGATTCTGCCAACATATTGTTGTCACCTGAGACACTGACTCTATGTCTTAATCCCCAAACAAAATTCCCTCTCTCTCTATATATATATATATATTTTTATATATATATATATATTTTTTTTTGGCTGCACCACACAGCAGGTAGGGTCTTAGTTCCCTGATCAGGGATCGAACCTGTGTCCCCTGAAATGGAAGCACAGAGCCTTAACCACTGGACTGCCAGGCAAGTCCCCCAGTTTCCTCTATATTCGAAGACAGTATCATAAAATGGACTTGGCAGTTCAAACTACTAATCCCCAAGTATTTACAGACTCTCAGAATTTCCAGGTGTTCTACAATCAAGTAACCCTTACCTGGAGATTTCAGCACTGGGGTTCATGTCCACCACAAGGGGATAAACATGTCCATCAGTGCCATTTCTTTAGCTCGTGGACAAGACTCCTCAGAGACCCTTCAGAAACTCCTGGGGCTCATCTCCACCTTGAAATTCATTCTCTTGCTTAGAAAAGTAGTAGTTTCGTGCCAACATGGAAGTAAAGCAGATAGGGGTCATGATGAGCTCTAAGTCTTTTCATGACTTTCCTATACTTAAGGTATAGGATATATATAGGATATATAAGATAAATATAAATATACTGCTGAAGTACTAGAAAATGCCTAACCCTTCAACTATTATTTATAACCAATGATATTTCCAATATGTGTTACCAAACTATATTGTCTATTTAATTATTTTATTACTATAACATCATGTGCTGTGCTTAGTCACTCAGTCGGATCCAACTCTTTACGACCCCATGAACTGTAACCCACCTGGCTCCTCTGTCCATGGGGATTCTCCAGGCAAGAATACTGGAGTGGGTTGCCATGCCCTCCTCCAGGGAATCTTCCTGACCCAGGAATAGAACCTAGGTCTCCTGCACTGTAGGCAGGTTCTTTACCCTCTGAGCTACCAGGGAACCAGCTTATAATTAGCATTAGATGTTTTAGGAATGGGAGAAGTGCACAGAACTCAAATACCAGCTAGGAGGCATCACAATCACCTGTGAAGGTAATATGAACTCAAGTCCAGTATTTCTCAGTCTCCAGAGAAACAGACATAAGTGCCTACAGAAGCGAAGCACCTAGCATCTCAGTATTTGAGCTAAGAAGCCTAGAAGCAGCAAAATCCTATCCTCGAAGGGACCTCTGTCCTCCTGGTTGTATGAATTCAGGCAAGTTACTTACCTCCACCAAGTTCCTATTTCTTTATCTATGAAAAAAGGTACACGGTAGATCCCCAACAATCACAACCTGCTCAGTTTGTTTGCTCATCTCAGTCACTTGGCAGTGGAGATCCACGAACGCTACTTGCCAAGGAAACACAACTACTTTTAGATGATCATCATACTGTTAAAAGATGATCGATGCTGCTGCTGCTGCTAAGTCGCTTCAGTCGTGTCCGACTCTGTGCCACCCCATAGACGGCAGCCCATTAGGCTCCTCTGTCCCTGGGATTCTCCAGGCAAGAATACTGGAGTGGGTAAATTCATCCTAATAGAATCTTTTAGAATATTCAAAGAACAGATAACTATATTCTCATTCAGCAAATGCTATATTTTTTTTAGCATAATTATAATGTATGACTTTCAACAAATTTCAAAAGTAAAATGGTTGGTTTACAGCTGCATGTATAATCAGGCACAGAGCAGGCCTGAAGTAAACCATAGCTAGTTCCATGACTTGGAAGCACACGATAGCTACTCACACACCTGTGAACAGCATATAGTGAAACTTCACTACAGGCGCCAGCATCAAAAACATACAAGAGCTGCTTTAACGATGATCAAGATTCTTTCAATGCTTAAAGAAAATCAACTAGGCTTTTGTCATTTTTTGTGTTTTGCTTACAAAGCACTTGGTCTTTAGTATCAAAAGCCAAGGCACTAAAATGGATAAAACAGTCATGATGTTCTGTCTTTCTGACACTTTTTTAAAGCTTACTAGAAACATCTTGACATGCTATGTATAAATTTAGTGTGCATAAATGCAACAGAGAGATAAAGACCATCCTGAGATAAATTTGAAGAATCATTATTTTATATTCCTCACTTATTGCCATGTTTCTCAAGCTAACTTTAATCAAGAGTATATTAAATACATAAATTAAAGCTGCATAATAGTACCTGACAGCAGGTAGCAAAGTTCCCTGGGTGATATACACAGACTTTGAGACAGACTTCTGAAGGCTCTGCTTTAAAGGGTAGGGTGCTATTTAAATAATTACTCACTGAGTTGCTGCTAAAGAAGAGAGGCTGAAGTTTTCAATTTTATTGGTCCTAAATCAATTTCACAAAATGTTATTTCTATCTGCTATGTACAAGACTTTTTTCTAACCTCTACCATGCAGATGAGTAGACCAGAGCTTTGAGTGAAGGGCAGGGAGAGAAAGGCTGAGCAGCAGCTTGAGATGCTACAACGGTACGGAAGGGATTCCGGAAAGAGGACAGACCACAGACTCCACATGAGGCTTCCTGGAGACAAGGAAGACGACCAGCTGAGCTCAACAGGGAAGAAGTATAAGAAAACTCCTGAAAAAACAGCTAGTTCACCGTGTGACTATTTGAGAAAGCTCAGGCTGTTTCTGAGATAGCCTGGAACACTAGCTTCGGGAGTTTCTCATGGAATCGACGGCCATGGAAGACAACCCACCTGCAGAGGTGTACAACACCCAGAAGCCCTGGCGCTTTTTTATTTTTTTTCTTTATTAAAGAGGAGACCATCTCAGGATGGTCTTTATCCCTCTGTTGCATTTATGCACACTAAATTCATACATAGCATTTCAAGATGTTTCTAGTAAGCTTTAAAAAAGTGTCAAAAAGACATTATTTTGTACCGTGAAGAAAAACTAAAAATTACTGTGGGAGTAAATCAGGTGTTGAGCAAAAGAACTGATACTTTGCAGAAATAAAGCAGCGAATAAATCAAGTATATATAATCTGAAAAACCATTTGATTATATAACAACAACAAAAAACTACTTCACTATCAAAACAGGTAGACCAAGCTTGACAATTATATTATCACTTCTACATAACCAGATTCTAAGATCAAAGTCACTTTTAATATCCCCATTTATCCTCTGAAGAAAATGAAAGCAAATTTTTAATTCACTAAAAAATGAAAAGGTCCAAACTACTCCAAATGAAAATTTAAAGAATTATTAAATAATATCACTTTCAAATTTTAAAATTCTCCATGCCACATAACTCACATACCTAACACCTCAAGATAAATAATATCCTTTTCACGTTCCTGTTTCTACAAACATGACACTGTGTTATACCAAGAACTAAATGACTTGTGAATTAAGAACAAATTTGTTTTCACACAATTTTACTGAATTTAAACAACTATGCTTCTAGCGTTATTACTTAACTTCATCTATATATTGTCAAAAATACACAAAATCAAAGAGGAAAATTTAGAGAAAACATTTGGAGAAAAAAATTGGAAAACATTAAAGAGAAAACGTTTCCAATACATACATCTGACAGTGTACCCAGAATACAGAAACACCAATTTTTAAAATGGGCAAAAGGTTTGACAGAAAAGTACACACAAATGGCCGATAAGCATGTGAAAAGATATCCAGCACCATGAACACTTGGGAAATATACATCAAAACCACAAAAGGACACTCAGCACTCACTAGATTCCAGTGACTTAAGCAACAGCAACATGGGACATTGGTGAAGACAGCAGAACCACAGGTCCCAGGCAGACACCACCCTGACTCCACGCAGGATGGCACAATCGCTTGTGGAGATGGCCTGGCAGTTTCTCATGAAGCTAAATCAGTATTTCCCAAGTGACCCCACAATCCAACTACAAGTCTACCCAAGAGAAAGGAAAAGATCCATCCACAAAAAGATTGCCCAAATGGTCACAAAGGATTTACTATAACAAAAGCCAAAAGGGACCAGCCCGATCAGCAAGTAGTGAAGTGAAAAAAAGCATAAGATGTTCACACAGTGACTACTACTGAGAAATAGTGACTCCTGAAACAAGCAACAACACAGATAAACCTCGAGAACATGCTGGATCAAAGAAGCCAGTCACAGTCGAGTATATCCCGCGTAATTCTATTCACATGAAACTCCGGAACAGGAGAAATCGGATCATCAGCTGCGAGAATGATGGGAAAGGAGCGTGAAGAGCTCTGCAATGGCAGCAAGGTTACATCGTGACTGAAGCGACAGTCACACAGATGCTTACAGCTGGCAAAACTCTTCCAACTATACCCTCCACACGGGTGGATCCCAAGGTATATAAACTACACTTCAGTAAAGCTGATTCTGTACCCCCAAAAAACGGACTCACCTCTGTAGAAAACAACAGGGCAACAGTTATTAAAACCTGAAACATGCATAATCTTGAACCATCGGCTCTTCCTCTAGAAAGCTGTCATGCAGTTCAAAGCTCCGTAAGGATGCTCCCCCCTGAGGGCAAGCACAGCACCCACACAGACAGCTGGTTCATCGCCTGACGACACAGAAGCCGGTACAAGGAGTATTCCACCCAACAACAGCCTGAGAACCTGGAGCAAAGGGCAGTACATTTCTGCAAGGAGCCACGTGGTTAAGCACTTGAGGCTTGGCAGAACACAGCCAGTCGCCTTGCATATTCTTTGGGGGGTTTTGTTGTTGTTTTACAACTCTTTTAAGAAATGCTAAAATCATTGGTAGCTCACAGGGCCTTATGAAAACAAAAAACAAGCGCGTGCACATACACCCCCAGGCTGAGAAATCAGGGCTTTGAAGCCCAAATACCTAAATTCAAATCGGTAACCTACCACTTACTAGGAACATAATCCCTCCATCTCTTGTTATTACAGTGTCCGTGTAAAATAAATGAAAGCACTTAAAACCGTGTCAACTACAGAGCAAGCTTTAAAGAAATACCAGCTTTTTAAAATCAAACAGACCTCTGTACTGACCTAAAATAATTGTTTTATATCAAAATAACTTAATCCTGCCTGTGTAAAATACATAAATACACGTATAAATATATCGGGTTGACCAAAAAGTCCGTTCTGGCTCTAGCAGTGTGCTTAGTTGTTCTTAACTTCATTCGAAACAATTTTGTTAGATGGTACTGTGACAGCGCTCATATCAGTGTGTATTTAAAAAAACTTATCAAAACTGGTCAATTTTTAAATAAAAGATGTTTTTGTGTGGACCATTTTTTAAAGTCTTTATTGAATTTGTTACAATATTGCTTCTGTTTTATGATTTGGTTTTTTTGGCCCCGAGGCATGTAGGATCTGAGCTCCCAGGCCAGGGGTTGAACCTGCATCCTCTGCACTGGAAGGAAAAAGTCTCAACCACTGAAGAGCCAGGGAAGTCCCAAAATTGGTGAATTTTTATGTAGCCATTTTAATACTGAAGATGGAAGAAAAAAGGAATATTTTCAGCAAACTATGCTTTATTACTTCAAGAAAAGGCAAAAACACAACTGAAACACAAAAATAGATTTGTGCAGTGTATGGAGATGGTGCTGTGACTGACTGAACATATCAAAAGGTATTTTCGAAGTTTCATGCTAGAGATTTCTTGATGGACAATGCTCTACTGTCTGGTAGACCAGATGAAGTTGACAGTGATCAAATCGAGATGTTAACTGAGAAGGATCAATGTTATACCACTTGAGAGAGAGTCAATATTCTCAAAATACCCAAATCAAGCCCTGAAAATCATCTGCACCAGCTTGGTTATGTTAATCGCTTTGATGTTTGGGTTCCACTTAAGGGGGAGGGGAGGCCCTTCTTTACCATATTTCCATATGCAATTCTCTACTGAAACATAATGAAAACGTTCCATTTTTAAAACAAATTGTGACGGGGGATGAAAAGTGGATACTGTACAATAATGTGGAACAGAAGAGATCATGGGGCAAGCAAAATGAACCACCACTAACCACACCAAAGGCCGATCTTCATCCAAAAAGGGTGAAGTTGTGTATGTGGTGGGATTGGAAGGAGTCCTCTATCATGAGCTTCTTTCAGAAAAGCAACTGAATAATTCCAACAAGTACTGCTCCCAATTGGCTTTCCAGGTGGCTCAGTGGTAATCACCTGCCAACGCAGGAGATGCAGGAGAATCAACTTCGATCCCTGGGTCATGAAGATCCCTTGGAGGAGGAAATGGCCACCCACTCCAGTATTCCTGCCTGAAAAATTCCATGGACAGAGGAGCCTCATGGGCTACAGTCCACAGGGTCAGAAAGAGCCTGACACCACTTAACGACTAAGCACACACACACCCACTGCTCCTAATCAAACCAATTGAAAGCAGCATTCCACAAAAAGCGTCTGGAATTAGTCAACAGCAAACCATAATCTTCCGTCAGGATAACCCAAGACCACATGTTTCTTTGATGACCAGGCAAAAACTGTTACAGCTTGGGTGGGAAGTTCTGATTCATCCACCATTATTCGTCAGACATTACACCTTTGGATTTCCATTTATTTCCGTCTTCACAAAATTCTCTTAAGGGAAAAAATTTCAATTCCCTGGAAGACAATAAAAGGCACCTAGAACAGTTCTTTATTCAAAAAGATAAAAAGATTTGGGGAAACAGAACTATGAAGCTGCCTGAAAAATAGCAAAAGGCAGTAGAACAAAATGGTGAATACATTGTTCAAAAAAGTCCTTGATGAAAATGGAAAAATGTGTCTTTATTTTCACTCTTAAAGCTGAAGGAACTTTTTGGCCAAATCAATATATTCGCGTGAATACACTGGAAAGTTTGGGACGAATACACAGCAAACTGTTACGGGAGACGGAATGGGGTGACAGGGGGTCAAGAAATGTTCACTTGATAAACATCTAAAATATGTATTTTAAATTGAATACATATTGTCTGTTTTTTTTAAACAGTAGACAATTAGAAGTAAACAGATAAATCATATGTGGCATTTTCTTTATATACAGATATTTAAGTTTGGGAAGTGTTTAGTTCCATGAACGAGAAAGTACATCTAGTCTTTAAAAAATAATACTGGCACAGTTACTAAGACTCACTTATTAAACAATTTGTGCCAGGTGTAGTTCTAAGGGCTTCACATGTATTCATTTATTTAATCCTCTCCACAACCTTATGGAATGAATGCTTATCATTAAGACACCAATTTACAGACAGGGAACTTAGACTTCAAGGACAATGTGACAGGGTACCCAAGTTATATGGCTCCAAAGACCACACTCAAAGCTCTCCTGTCCTCCCCAGAGTGCACTCTATTAGAATTCTGGCTGAAAAAAAAATCCACAAAGACATCTTTTAGTTAGTCTGGGACATCAGATCCCATAAAACTACAATTCAGTTCAGTTCAGTCTGAACTACAATTTATCTACTTTTAAATATAATTTTCTGATTGATTCAAATAAACTCATTCTTCTTGGAAGCCATGATTGTCTTCAATCATCGAGAAGACAAGTAGATAACATGAAGCTGATAATAGGAGCCAAACAAAATCTAAGTTTGGATCCTGCCTGCAAATTCCTAGCTGATAATCCTGGGCAAATTCTTAACCCTCTACACCAAAGCTTACTTATCTGTAAATGTTTGCAGAGTGTGCTGCTGCTGTTAAAGTTCTTTTAACTGTAAAATACACATAAAATTTACCATTTCAACCATTTTTAAGCACACAATTCAGCCGCATTAAACACATTCAAAACATTGACCTTCCATGTCCAGAGCTTTTTTCACCTTCCAAATAGCAGCTCTGTCCCAATTAAACACTAACTTCCCATTCCCTTCTCCCCTCAGCCTCTGATAACCCCTTGTTCTACCTTCTGTCTCTGTGAATTTGCCTGTTCTAGCTACCTCCTATAAATGGAATCATAGAATTGTTTCCTTGTGTGTCTGGCTTATTCTCCTTAGCACACCATTTGCAAGTTTCACCTGTTACTGTATGTGTCAGTATGTCATTCCTTCAATAGCTGAACACTCCATTGTATGTCATCGTATATATACAACATGTTTCCTTTATCCAAACCTCTGCTGATGAGCGCAAGGTGGTTTTCACAAGAATTAAAAACAAAGCATCTGATGTGAATGTTACCACAATAAAAAACAAACCAAGCAAACGAATGAAGCATCTGGCAAACAGTAGGCTCTTTAATATTAATGTCTGTTTTTCACTTCATTTTGTCATATTTTTGCACCACAGAGCGATGCAATGGCAAGACAAAAACAGTGCAACCATCTTACAAATTTATCAGCTATGCCTTTTGAGATATTATTGGATTTACAACTACATTTATCACCTTAAAAGAATGATGAAGAGCATCCCAATAAATAATCTGTAATTACACTACTTTCTTCAGTTTTAGCTTCAAAACCTAGCTCAAGGTATTCCAATCAAGAACTTATTAATGGTAACTAAACCCCTTTTGATTAAAAGATGTATTTGTCCCCTAAATTTCGGTACAACTCAATCAATTTCAACACAAATTAAGCACATACTATATGCCAGGTATATCCAGAAGATCCATCAAGCTTCTCTCTGGCTGCCTGAAACACCAAATACGAAAACCAACGGTTACATCTAAAGTACATCCGATTTTCAGTATCTTAGGGTGTTAATAATTAGGAGAAACCATGGAACTTGTACACCTTGATAATTATTTTTCGTTGTAACCACTGCCACTCAGGAAGAAAAATACCTTCCAAAGCTCTTCACAACATGAATATATCCTGTTTGTTTTGCAAGTTGCTTTGTCAAAATATTTCCCTACATTTTCAGGATTTCCTTTATTCATTCAACTATTAATCCCTGCTCTCTAGCAACTCAGGTGCACAAAGAAAACTAAGACAGAGCCTCTGCCTCAAGGAACTTCAGAGTAAAAGGAGGGATGCACCAGCAAGTGATTTCAATTGGATACAGGCTATAGTAAAGGTACCAACGAAGCCCTTGAAGAGACATGGAAGGCCTCCAGCAGGTGAAGCTTTCTCTGACCTTAATAAGCTGTTCCTCTTCTGCTCTCCCCAAACTGCACATTTCACCTGCCCACGTAGAATTCATCATTCACCGAAAATGTTTTCTTCATTTGCATGGACAAAGACTGCAAGGCAGATCCATAAATCATTTCCAACTGACTCCAGAATTCATTAGCTCATCATAGGATTTTTCCTTGCTGTTAGTTTTTAAAAAGCAGATCAACTTTCTTAATCACTTCTTTAGGCCAAGTCAGAAATTAATTCAGACTCCTGGAGCATGCCAGCTCAAAGGATGGAGGATATACTGGAAAATCTCCATGTGACCTGGGGAAATCTGCCTACACATTTTTAGTGGTCAATACAAAGATAACGACTTTTACGTATGCATGTAAGGCAAAGCTGGTATAAACGAATTTGAGCTTTTTTCTTTGCCTAAATGCACTAAATCAACAAGTGTGGTTTTTTATCACTGCTACTTAAACTAAATACACTCTCAATTCAAATCCAAAAAATTTAAAACCAATTCCCCCCAAAACCTTTTCAAACAAAATCTTGTGGCAAGTAATTATCAAATATAATGTACACGAGATGGGGAAAACTGGAATTTTGTGTCCTAAAAGATTCAAATTTCTGCCAAAATCTGCATAACTAGCTCACCTCATAACAATGGGCAAGATTATCAGTAGGACTTTTTGTAATTACCAACAACTAATATAAATGTAGACAATACTTAGGAACAGCACCTGGAATGTCAGTTCAGTGATGTCAAACACTGCAAAATGAGCAATAAAGACTTACACTACATTTCTTTGTCTCCATTTTTTTGAAACCGTAAAATAGAAGGTTGCACATTAGATCAACAGATAAAACAATGCAAATAAGAGTGCCTAAGTGTTTCTAAATTTCATTCCTTTGAATATTCACTTTCCACAAAAATTAGTATTTAAAATGCCATTTTCCTAAGTGTTTCCGAGACTTTAAACATTACATTCTCTAACACACCTCCAAAAAGAGAATAATAGGATTCTTTATATCTAAGACTAGAACCCCATCTATTCCTAACTTTAGGGAATAGGAAAAGGAAATTAAAATGTATCTTGAATACTTTCATTTTCTTGCAAATAAAATGATCAATAGTTAGGATTACACACTTGATCTACATTTTATCTCCAAACATAAAATATTTGCTAATGGTCATGAAAAGTAATAGAAAATAAACTCCACAACCAACCCCCCTAGCTCCCTAGTGATCTAAGAGTTAGGATCCCACCGGCTCGCTCTCAAACCCCGCTGGAAGTATAGACTACATTCACCTGTTGTTAGCATTAGTGTTTTTTAAAAGCTTTTTTAAACTGTTGTTTTAAATGTTGTTTTTGTGTGACATTGAAACGCCACAAAATTAATCTGATAACGACCTTTAAAACCCAGCAAGCAAACCCTGCAGCATTTAAAAGTTTTAAATACCAAAGACATCTTTATTTCCAAATGAATTAAAATTTTACAGATCCTGTGCGACAAAGAAGTTTAGCTTAACTACGGACAGCACACGTTCGATTTCTTAGGCAACGAACATTTCTGCAGCCAGTCTTTTCTGACTCAACAAAGCTATTGTTCACGGAAAACAAGTCCAATTAATGAGAAATTGCTAACCATACCATCCAAACACACATATAGCATAAGCGTTTTCTTTGGACCAACTCTACCATCTCTTCCCCGTTCATCCCCTAGGGATTTGGGGAACACTCTCTCCTCTAAATGACAGCTGATTTCGTTAGCACCTGTCGCCAGTCTCAGTTGTATCACACGAGTTGGCCAAAACAGCATCTACAGTTTTGGTTTTTTGGTTTTTGTTTTTGTTTTTTTTTTTTTGGTAAGATGATGATTCTTCAGAAAGTGGAGATTCACCAGGAGTGAGTTCACCAAGTTTTCCAAAATACCGCGCTTCTCGATCCCTCCCGTTCTTCACAAAGTGACCCTGAGGCACCGACTTTTGGGGGAGCGGAGATGGGGGTGGGGGACCCACGAGGACGCGTGAACTCGACGGAAAGCCCTCCGTAACGAACAAAACCACGGAGGTGGGCGCGGGGGTAGAGAACAGCGCGACCCGTCCCTCAAACTTAACGGAGAGCCCCGCCGAGAAGACGGAGGCGGCCGGGGACCGCCTGGTCCGAGCGGGGCTCGGGGCCGCGGGGCCCCGGGCCGGCTTTCCGCGGAAATGTCAGCAGGCGCGGCCGCCCGAGTCCGGTCTCCGCGCGCCGTCCCGGCCCCCGCGGCCCCGGGCCGAGCCTGCGCGCTCGCGGGGAGGGGGCGTGGGGCCGAGCCCGCCCGCCCGCTCCCCACGCCCCCTCTCCCGCCCGCTGTCAGGCCCCGGTGTCACTGCCCCTGACTCGCGCCGAGCTCCCTCGAGACACAGTCCGTCCTTTGTCTGTGAGTGCGCACTCGGCGCCGAGGTCCCATCAACTTGTGTGCGTCCCGTCCCACCCGGGCGCTCCCGCCGCCGCGCCGCTCCACACAAAGGAGACCGGGGCTCAGGCGACCGGCCCTCCCCGGGCACCCGAGCGCCCCCAGCCCGGCCCCGGTGACTCGGGAGGGGCGGGCGCGCGAGGGAACCCCCCCCCACACACACACACACACCCTCCGCTCGGCGCCCGCCCGGGCTCCCGCCTCAGGTTTCTCTGGCTCCCACACAGCCCGCCCGCGGGGGTCGCGCGGTTCGGCCCGGACCCACAGCCCCTTCCGAGGGGGGTGAGGGGAGGTCTCTTCTCACCCCCACGAGCCCCAGAGGCTCCCCGGGAAAGCCTGCTCAGGGGGGGATTACCCGGACCGGCTGAGCGGCAGCGGGGATGTCCCGCCGCCGCCGCCCCACGCCGAGCTCTGGAGCCCCGCCGGCCGGCCGGCCCGCCGGCCCGACAGCGGCGCGTTACCTGCGCCCCGCTCCCCAGCCCGCGCCGCTCCCGCGCGCCGCTCCCGCGCGCCGCCGCCGCCGCCGCCGCCGCCGCCGCCGGGGCTCCACCGCCTTCTGCGTCCCAGTGGGTGTCGGACGCTCCCGGACCGAGCGCCAAACCAGGCAGCCCAATCGCCATCGCTTTTATTTGGCCCCCCCTGTCCAACCAAGCGCCGCCCCGATTGGCGGGACGCGAGGCGGGCTCCTGTCCAATCACAGGGCCCGCCGGGCTCGGAGGCGCCGAGCCAGCCCCACGCAGAGGCGCCCGCGGGACTCGGCCGGGCCGGGCCGGCGGCGCGTGCGCGCGGGCGGGTAGGCGCTGAGGGACGCTGCCGCCTGAGTGGAAACGCCGCGCCGGCTCTTTGTTCTTTTCGCCGAACGCCCGGCGCCTCTCAGGAAGGCGGCGGGGTCGGCGTTCGGGGAAGAAGGGCCTCCGGAGCCCGAATCCCCAAATCGCGGGCGGGAAGGCGGGCTGGGCGGGGTGGCGGGAACCGGCCGGAGGGCGGGACGGCGCGCTCGCGGCGCTTGGCGGGAACCGCCGTTTCGGTGTTCCCGGGCCGGAGGGGCGGGGCGGGGCCAAAAGCCAAGTTTGAACCAGTTCAAAACTCGGGGGTGGTAACGGTTTCAACCGCCGCGCTTTTTTTCCCCGCGCGCGCAGCGGAGGCCTTGGCGGCCGGCCGGCGGGCGGGAGGCGCCGGACACGAGGGTCCACGGCGCCCGGTCTGCCGGCCAGACGTCCTCTACGGCCCCACCTCCAGCCCGGCTGGTCTCGGGCGAGGAGCCGCGAGCCTCCCGAGCTCCGGCGTGGCTGATGCGCCGTCCCCCGAGCAGAGCGGAGCGCCCTGCCGGCAACTTTTGTCTGCTGCCGCCCCTCGGCCGCTTGGCCCGACTCAGGTCCCACTGGACTTTGGCTAGTCGATCCCACAGTGCCCATCGCCTTAGAAATCCTGAAGAGAAGTCACGATTATTTCAAATTTGTCATTCAGAGCGCCTTGTTCAGACCCTTTCCAGTGTTTGTAGTGCCAAGCACGTGTCAGCGTTAAAAATCATTTAAGGATGAGTGCTGTTCATGTCCCTCGTGCTAACTTCTCTACAAAGTATTAAGATTCCAGCATTTTTCAAGTATTAAAAAAGATAATGGGGTGAGCCTGTCTCGACCCAGAGGAGTTAGTACTATTCCACTTAGGATACAGTCGCCCCTTTTGATTTATCTGGCAGTGAAGTTAAGATTATTCCGATTTTTCTTTTAATAGGATGCAAGATTCCATATTGAGAGTTCACGTGCGGGGCGGGGAAGATGGTCACCTATGAGCTCGAGTTAAAAGCCTAACGGAATCATGCTTTCAGTATTTTACTTAACTTTTAAATGACTAAGATTTTTAATAACTAGTTGCTCGCTTTGTGTTCCTAGAGACTTGAACAGTCATTTAACCCATTAATTACCGCCTTTCCTAAATCACCATTCCGTTCCTCACATTAAAGTATGAAAGTGAAAGTCGCACAGTAGTGTCCGACTCTGAGATCCCATGGACTGTAACTTGCCGCCCTCCTCTGTCCATGGAATTCTCCAGGCAAGAATACTGGAGTGAGGAAATCAAAAGATAGGAAACAATCATGTGCCCAAATAAAAGCATGAATAAATGATAACAGGGCAAAAGCAAGTTATGCATCTGAGTGTGTGTGTGCCTAGTTGCTCAGTCGTATCGGATTCTGCCCACCCTATGGACTATAACCGGCCAGGCTGTCCATGGGATTTCCCCGGCAAGAATACTGGAGTGGGTTGCCATTTCTTTCTCCAGTGCATCTTCCCGACCCAGAGATTGAACCTGAGTCTCCTGCCTCTCCTCCGTTGGCAGGTGGATTCTTAACCACTGAGCCACCTGGGAAGCCCTATGCATCTGAGATGTAACTATAAGCTAATGTAACAATTCCATCTGTCTTATACTGGACAGACATTCATAGCCCATGGTACAAGGCTTCCATCTAGACCACTTCCATCTAGACCACTAATTTACAATTGCTTAACCATTTAAATCTCAAAAGTTAACTTCATCCCTAAATCACTTATCAAATTATTGATTTTACCTCATATTAAAATAATGTGGGCATTTTTTAAAGAAAGATAAAGGAAATTACATTAGCAGAGACTATAAGCAAATCCTTTTCCAGTGGTCATGTATGGATGTGAGAGTTGGACTGTGAAGAAGGCTGAGTGCCGAAGAATTGATGCCTTTGAACTGTGGTGTTGGAGAAGACTCTTGAGAGTCCCTTGGACTGCAAGGAGATCCAACCAGTCCATTCTGAAGGAGATCAGCCCTGGGATTTCTTTGGAAGGAATGATGCTAAAGCTGAAACTCCAGTAACTTTGGCCACCTCATGCGAAGAGTTGACTCATTGGAAAAGACTCTGATGCTGGGAGGGATTGGGGGCAGGAGGAGAAGGGGACGACAGAGGATGAAATGGCTGGATGGCATCATCGACTCAATGGACGTGAGTCTGGGTGAACTCCAGGAGTTGGTGATGGACAGGGAGGCCTGGCGTGCTGTGATTCATGGGGTCGCAAAGAGTCGGACACGACTGAGCGACTGAACTGAACTGAAATGAACTGAAGCAATATACAAACACACACAGCATAGCATGAACTGTCATGTGAGTTGCTAAGGCATTTAGAATCAAGAAATGATGTTGGATCAAGATGTCCCCCCCCCAAAAAAATACCTCAGGAAAGGATATTTTAGCCAGACTGTAAAGAAAGCATAAGATTTAGATTGATGGGAGTGAGGGCACTTGAGAATGAACATGTAATCCTCAGGATTAGGTGGAGTATAAGTAGAGCTGAGAACTCCAGTTGGCAAAGAGTGAGAGAGCAAATTGAGAGAACCAATATTGTAGAATTTATATTTACAATACATATTTATGTTAAATATAATACGAAGGCTAACCTGGAGCAGAAAGTGGGGGTGCCAGTGGATTACAATAGTCTTAATTCAGGGATAACATTATCCAGTTAAGCAAGATGTTTTAGGTCACAGTGTGGCAAAAAAAGAGGATACATTGAAAACATTGCCAAAAGACCTCATTATATATGGAGGACATATGTTATCGTGCAACTCAACTTTTTGTATTCACAAATACAGGAAAGTTGGAAGAAGTATTTCATTTTTGATACTAAGAAAAATTATCTAAAGATTTTCAAGCTGGGAAAGAAGAAAGCATGTGTGAACCCCCAATTATTGGGTGTGAACCCCAAATTACTAAAGGGACCTAGGTGAAGCAGAAAGCCAGGCTGAACACAAAGGTAGACGTGAACAGTGAGAGTCACCAAGCGTTTTTACTTCTGTGAAGATGCTCAGATGACAGGCATGCTCCTAATGACAGGTCATTATGTCCTCTGTTAAAGAGAGATTCACTATTACAGGGTAAAACCAAAAAGTGGAGAATTAAACTCTGAAGTCAGGACAGAGCTCAACCTTATTCACTGCTGTTCTCCCAGGGCCCACCACTGTGCACAGTATATCATCAGGGTTTCCAGGGGAGGACAGGAGAAGATCAAGTGCAAAATTAAGGTTTATTGGCATCACAGAACTTCCCTTTCAAGCCCACGAATGGTATCTACTTCTCACACCTTCATTTGTTCACCTTGCATCCAACAAGTATTATGGAGGGCTTACTATGTGAAAGCAGTGTTCTGGGGTCTAGAAATAAAAGTGAGCAAAACAAAAGTCCCTGCCTTAGTGGAGAGAAACAAACCATAAATTATACAGGATATGAGGTGGCGGCAAGTACAATGGAGAAAAACAGCCTGAAAGGAGAGAAGGAGTGGGTGTTCAGTTCAGTTCAGTCATTCAGTCCTGTCCGACTCTGCAATCCCATGAACCACACCATGCCAGGCCTCCCTGTCCATCACCAACTGCCAGAGCTCACCCAAACCCATGTCCATCGAGTCGGTGATGCCATCCAACCATCTCATCCTCTGTCGTCCCCTTCTCCTCCTGCCCTCAATCTTTCCCAGGAGTGAGTGTAAATGCTGCCATTTTAAAACCGCTTAGTCAGGGAAGGTCTTACTGAGAAGATGACATTTGAAGAAAAACTTGGGGACTTCCCTGGTTCAGTGCTTAGGACTCTGCAGTTCCACTGCAGGGGACACGGGTTCAATCCCTGGTCGAGGAACTGAGATCCTGAGTGTCCCATGGCATGGCCAAAATAAATAAATAAATAAATAATTAAAATGGTCAGAATCAACATTTATAAAAGAAGAAGACTGAAAAAAGGAAAACTTGGAGGTGAAGCAGCACTTCCTGATAAAGATGTTCAAAGCAGAAGGGACAGCAGGTACCTGGGCCTGAGGTGGGCGCCTGCCCAGTGTTCTGGGGGGTGTGGGGGGAGACAAGTAGGAGGTGGGGGAACACAGGCAGCTCTTCTCAGGCCTGTGGACCACTGTGAGGACTTTACTTCAGTGAGAAGATGTGGAGCAGAAATGTGATCTGATCATTCAAACAAGATCCTTCTGTCTGCTGTGCTGAAAGTAGTCCGAAGTGGAGCAGGGCCAGATCAGAGAGAACAGTCAGGGATCTGTTGTAATAACCCAGGCAAGAAAAGACCATGACTGGGGAAGAAAGTGGTGACGGGGAGCTGGTGAGAAGTGGCAGATCCCAGGTATGTCTGGAAAGAACAGCCAGTAGGACCAAGTAGAGGTTTGAAGATCAGAGTTTAGTTTGGGACAGAGTGAGTCTGAGATGCCTGTTTTCGATCAAATTGAGATATCGAATAGGTGGTGAGTTACAGATGGGAGGAAACACTTGTCCTCTACCAATTTAGGACTGGGTTACCAGTCCCAGCAAATTAATTGACAGCAGATTAACGGGATAAATTTTTACTATGCCTACAGGAGGACTTCTACAGAGAGAATAGTTCCCCAAACAGCACAAGGTAAAGGTTTATATACCAGCTTAACAAAGGGCAGGGGCACAGGGGAGGGTTAAGTCCTTCAAGGATGGAGGTTTTGATGAGGCTTGTTTAAATGGTCTTTTTTTTCTCTTTTGGAATGTCCCAGTGCCTGAGGTAAGTCACCTCCCTGATGGGAGACTTGCTGGGGAAAGGGTAGGGCGGCGAGTGGGGGACCAGTGGCTGACTCGCATGAAGCCCTTGCTTTAGTCAGATGAGGGAAGCCCAGTAAGTTCTTTCAGCACCTGTTAGATTCAGATGTTCTCGCTCTGGAGTCATCTTTATAGCATTTTGGCAGGGGGCGGGGCGGGGCGGGTTGCTGCCCTAGGTCTTTCCTGCTGCACACGGACTTTCCAGTTGTGGCTCCCAGGCTTAGTTGCCCCGTGGCATGTGGGAATCTTAGTTCCCTGATCATCAATCAGCCCTGTGTCCCCTGCATTGGAAGCATATTTTTAACCACTGGACCACCAGGGAAATCCCTATACCATTTCTGTTATTAAAAAAAATTTTTTTCATTACATGAGTCTGGAGTTAGGGGCAAGGCTGTGCCTAGGAATGGAAGTTCAGGAGTCATCAGCAAAAAAAATGGTGTTTAAAACCAAGGGAATAAGGGCAGACAGAAAAGTTGAACATTGTTTTTCTACTGTGACGTTTGTGGTGATGAGGAGAAACCAGTGAAGACAGAGGGAACAAGCCCTAAGTGGGAAAGTGTGGCAGCCTGGATGCCTAGGTGTCTTAGAGAGGAGAGTAATCGTTGCACAATAAGTAAGATGTCCAAGACTTAACCCTCAGATTTAACAACATGGAGGTCAGTGGTGACGCTGAAAGCACACTTTCAGTAGACTGGTTGGAGTGGATTTCGTAGCAAATGAAAATTGGAGATAGCAATTGTCTCCAACTCTCTCAGGGACTTTACTAAAAAAAGGAGAGAAAATAGAGCTAGAACAGTAAGTGGGATTGAAAGATTTTCAGATCTTTAAGAGAAATACCACATTGGTATCCTGATGAAAGATCTAGTGAAGATGAGAAAACTGATGATTCAGGAAAGAAAGTGTATTGCTGGAGCAAAATCCTGGGGTGTTAGATGGAGTCCAGACCAGGTGACAGGAGATGAGTCCTGGAGCCTGAGAGGAGGACTTGGCCTCTGCTGGGTCATGGCCAGAACAGACGGCAAACTACATGGTCGCCAATGCAGGTATGGGTGTGGGCTCAGTGAATCTGGTGGGTGTTTCCCTATGATTGCAACAGACACCCGTTGTTAATGACCTGACTGAGAAGAGGCAGTATGTATATGAGTATGCAGTTTGTTAGGGGGGAAAAGACAATGTTTAGGCCATTATATTCCAGCTTTGCATTTTTATCAACTCTCCCTTCTTGGTCTTAATGTCTCAGCCCTAACAGAAGTAGAAAACTGATTATTTTGGTTTTAGACATAGAGAATACAGAGCATAAATGAAAAATCTAAGTTTTTGGAGGACAAATGAAGAGCCACAGGATATAAAATCTGGGTGAGAGATTTAAGCTTGTCAACAGAGGGGCAGCAACTGGAGGCCTCAGAAAGATGACCTCTAATAAAGAACAAGAGTGGCCTTGTACTGCAGGCTGGAAGACACCCAGGCCTGAGGCCGGGGAAAGTGTGGCACGGAGGGCAAGCTTAATTAAAAATTATAGCATAATTTGGTCATGATTTAAATTAGGCTGACCTTTGCAGAGCAAGGTTGAAACAGTCACCTCAAGAAAGCCAGAGGGGGAGGTGGCAGGCAGCCTCTCAAATGCTCCCAGTCATTACCGCCTCTTGCTGCTCACACCCTTGTGCAATCTCCCCTTGAGTGTGGCTGGACCCACTGGCTGATTCACTTCTAATTAATAGAATATGGCCACACGAGGAATGGGATGTCACTTCTGTAATTAGGACCACCCCCCACCTCTTTCTCTCGTCTCTTGCTCTGCCTGAAACAAGCTGTCACATCAATTCTCTCTCTCACACCTCTACCACCCGAAATTTCAGCCATGTTATATTGATACTCCTCACTATCTCAAACACAAATTCAGCTAAATTGATTAGGCTCTTACCATTTTACATTGACAATTATAAGCAAAATTTGATCAAGTCAAATGGATAGATTAAAATAGATTTAAACATTTAGGCCATCTAGAAATTATCTAGAAATTATTTCAAATCCTAAAAGATGATGCTGTTAAAGTGCTACACTCAATATGCCAGCAAATTTGGGAAACTCAGCAGTGGCTGCAGGACTGGAAAAGGTCAGTTTTCATTCCAATCCCAAAGAAAGACAATGCCAAAGAATGTTCAGACTACTGCACAATTGCACTTAGCTCACACACTAGCAAAGTAATGCTCAAAATTCTCCAAGCAAGGCTTCAAGAGTACATGAACCAAGAACTTCCAGATGTACAAGTTGGATTTAGAAAAGGCAGAGGAACCAAAAATCAATTTGCTAACATCTTTTGGATCATAGAAAAAGCAAGAGAATTCCAGAAAAACGTCTACTTCTGCTTTATTGACTATGCCAAAGCCTTTGACTGTGTGGATCACAATGAACTGTGGAAAATTAAAGACATGGGAATACCAGACCACCTGACGTGTCTCCTAAGAAATCTGTATGCAGATCAAGAAGCAACAGTTAGAACCGGATAGGGAACAATGGACTGGTTCCAAAGTGGGAAAGGAGTATGTCAAGGCTGTATATTGTCACCCTGCTTATTTAACTTATATGCAGAGTACATCATGAGAAACACCGGGCTGGAGGAAGCACAAGCTGGAATCAAGATTGCCGGGAGAAATATCAATAACCTCAGATATGCAGATGATACCACCCTTATAGCAGAAAGCAAAGAGGAACTAAAGAGCCTCTTGATGAAAGTGAAAGAGGAGAGTGAAAAAGCTGGCTTAAAACTCAACATTCAAAAAACTAAGATCATGGCATCTGGTCCCATCACTTCATGGCAAATAGATGGGGAAACAATGGAACCAGTGAGAGACTTTATTTTCTTGGGCTCCAAAATCACTGCAGAGAGTGACTGCAGCCATGAAATTAAAAGATACTTGCTCCTTGAAAGAAAAGCTATGACCAACCTAGACAGCATATTAAAAAGGAGAGACATTACTTTGCCAACAAAGGTCTGTCTAGTCAAAGCTATGGTTTTTCCCGTAGTCATGTATGGATATGAGAGTTGGACCATAAAGAAAACTGAGCGCTAAAGAATTGATGCTTTTGAACTGTGGTGTTAGAGAAGACTCTTGAGAGTCCCTTGGACTGCAAGGAGATCCAACCAGTCAATCTTAAAGGAAATCAGTCGTGAATATTCATTGGAAGAACTGATGTTGAAGCTGAAGCTCCAATACTTTGGCCACCTGATGCGAAGAACTGATTCATTGGAAAACACCCTGATGCTGGGAAAGGTTGAAGGCAGGAGGAGAAGGAGATGACAGAGGATGAAATGGCTGGATGGCATCACTGACTCAATGGACACAAGTTTGAGCAAGCTCCAGGAGTTGGTAATGGAGAGGGAAACCTGGCACGCTGTAATCCATGGGATCGCAGAGTCAGACACAACTAAGCGACTAAACTGAACTGAACTGAGAAATTATCTGGGAGTTTTAAAGGAATCCAAGTATGAAGCTGAGGAACACTTGGCCAAAATATGATTACAAATGACCCCTGGGCAAAATATCATTTTACAAATGTGAAATTTGTCCTACAAAGGAGGACTGAGGATTTGGGGAAGTTGAGAACTGATAACTCTTACTTACCATTGACTTTGGACTATAACAAGAGAAATGATCAATAAAGACTAAAATATATTATATGAAAGAGAACATGGGATAAGAGTTTAAAAGGAAAAAACAAAACTGATCACATGATTGTATACATAGATACTCCAAAATAATCTTCAGATATTAGGATTAATGAGTGAAGTTAGCAAGGTCACTGGATACAAGGTTAGTTTACAAAAATCAATTTCTATATACCAACAATAAAGAAACAGGAAATTAAACCCTTAAAGTAAAACCATTTACCTTTTGAAAAACAAATACCTAATAGTAAATCTGATGAAAATGCTGCTGCTGCTGCTGCTGCTGCTAAGTCGCTTCAGTCGTGTCCGACTCTGTGCGACCCCATGGACGGCAGCCTACCAGGCTCCCCAGTTCCTGGGATTCTCCAGGCAAGAACACTGGAGTGGGTTGCCATTTCCTTCTCCAATGCAGGAAAGTGAAAAGTGAAAGTGAAGTCGTTCACGACCCCATGGACTGCAGCCCACCAGGCTCCTCCGTCCATGGGATTTTCCAGGCAAGAGAATTGGAGTGGGGTGCCGTCGCCTTCTCTGATGAAAATGCACCAAACCTATATACTGAATATTATAAAGTGATATTGAGGAGAACTTTTAAAAGACCTAAGTAAATAGAATGTCATTTTTGTGACTTAGAAACTGCCTAGATTCAACACAATGCCAATCAGAATCCCAGGAAGGTTTATGGGGGTGTGAGTGTGTTTGTGTCTCTGTGTGTAACTTGCCAAGCTGATTCTAAAATATATGTGAAATGCAAAAGGCTGAGAAGAGCCAAGACAATCTTGAAGAAGAATGAAGCCTGGAGACTTCACTGCCAGATATCAAAACCTAGCTTTTCAAAGCTATGGTAATTAAGCCAGTGATATTAACAGAAAGATGGACAAATGGACCTGTGAGGAACAACATAAACAGTTCAGAAATAGACCCATACCTAAAGGTTACCTGATTTATAATAGAGGTGACCAGGCACTGCAGTAGAGAAGGGCAAGTCTTTTCAACAATTGGTTGTGGATATCCTCAGGGGGAGAAATCTTGGCCTCTACCTCTTACCAGATGGGTTACTGATTTAAATGTGGAAGAAAACTCAGAGAAACATTGTTATGATCTTGAAGTAGGCATAAAGTGCTTAAACAAGATGCAGAAAGTACTCATCATAATGAAAAAAAAAGATAAAGTTAACTATATTATAATTAAGAACTTCTGTTCTTCAAAAGACAACATTAAGATATTCAAAAGGCAGGGCAAATAATAGATCCACTATACTCGTATCTGACGAAAGCCTTGTCAATAGATTATATAAAGAACTCCTACAAGACAATTTGAAAAAGAAGACAAAATGTTAGAACGTGATCAAATACAACCCACCTTACACTGGCACTCAGAAAGAGTAAATGTACAAATGTATAAAAAGGTACTCGGTTTCACTACTTACCAGAGAAATGGAAATAAAACCATAATGTAATACCACTATAGACGTACCAGAATAGCTCAAACAAAAAGAAATACAGAAGATACCAAGTGTTAGCAAGGATGTGAAACCACCAAAATCCTTATACACTGAATCAGGACTGTAGGACTATAAACTGGTACAACCACTTTGGAAAATTAAAGGTTAGCAGCTGCAAAGTTTGAACAAATCTTGAATACTCAATAAATAGCATTCTACTCCAAGGTCTTCATCTGGCAGGTATGTACGTGTGTATGTATATTGACCAAAACACGTGCACAAGAATATTCAAGGGCTTCCCTGGTGGCTCAGTGGTAAAGAATCCGCCTGCCCTTGAAGGAGACACAGGTTCAACCCTGATCTGGGAAGATCCCACATGCCGCAGAACAACTAAGCCTGTGTGCCACAACTATTGAGCCTGTGCTCTAGAGCCCAGGAGCCGTGATTGCTGAGCCCACATTCCATGACTACTGAAGCCCGAGCACCCTAGAGCCCATGCTCCACAACAAGAGAGGCCACCACAAGCAGAAGTCTGCGCATCATAATCAGAGAGTGGCCCTACTTGCCGCAACTAGAGAAAGCCTGCACACAGCAATGAGGAGCGAGCCAGCTGAAAATAAATCAGCAAATAAAATTATGTAAAAAATGAATGTTAAAAAGAGTGCCATGACTAATAGGCACAAATTGGAAATATCTAAATGTCCATGAACAGTGGAATGAATAAATTGTGGTCAGTTTACAGAATGGACTACCCTACAACAATGCAAACAAACAATCTCCAACTACATACAAGTGACTAAGCCATTAAAAAAGAATTTGTACCATATGATCTTGTTTATTTGAAATTCCTTAATGAGTAAAACTTACCCATGATGTTAGAAGTCGGGACAGCTGGTCATCCCTGGTGAGCTAGTGACTGGGGAGAATGGGAGGGTCATTTCTAGGTGCTCAGGATGTTCTACTCCTTGATTTGGGCACTGGGTAAACAAGTGCATTCCCTTGGTGAAAATTATTTAAGCCATTTCTATTTATATGTTATCTTTCAATAATAAGTTTTCCTTAAGATCAAGGAGAAGAGAAAGAGCCAGCAAAGAAGACTGAGGAGAGTAAACAATGATGGAGGAAAATCAGTGTCATGTCCCAAAAGCCAGGTGAAAACAGTTGACGAAGAAGAAAGAGGTGTATCCATAATATATGAAGAACTCTAACAACTCAACAATTTAAAAAAAAAATCCCAAATGGTATAAACAACAGAAAGACAAATGAAGTGTTAGTCGATCAGTCATGCCCAAATCTTTGCAACCCCATGGACTTCAGCCCACCAGGCTCCTCTGTCTATGGGATTTTCTCCTCCTATGGGATTTTCCAGGCAAGGATACTGGAGTAGGTTGCCATTTCCTTCTCCAGGGGCTCTTCCTAACCCAGGGATTGAACCCAGGTCTCTTCCACTTCAGGCAGATTTTTTACCAACTGAGCTACAAGGGAAGCCCTACCAATAGAGGATTTGAATAGACATTTCTCCAAAGAAGACATGTGAGTGGCTAATAAGCACATGAAAAGATGGTTAATATCATCAATCATTAAGGAAATGCAAATCAAAACCACAATGAGACACCACTTCTCACCCACTAGTATGACAACGATGGAAAAAAAAGACAATGACAAGTGTTAGCAAGGAGGTAGGAAATCGGAACCCTCAGACATCGCTGGCGCCGTGTAAAATGGTGCAGCCATTTGGAAAACAGTCTGTCAGCTCTGCAAAATGTAAATCAGGAAGTGTTACCCTATGAGCCAGCAATTACACTCCTAGAAGCATATTTTTCATTTCAGCCAAGAGGAATGAAAACATATAGCCACACAAAACCTTGTATATGAACATTCATAGCAACATTGTTCATAATAGTCCCAAAGTAGAAACAACCCAAATGTCCATCAACTGAAGAAAGGATAAAGCAAATGTGGTATATCCATATAGTGGAATATTACTCAGCAGTAACAGGGAATGAAATACTAATACATGCTACAACATGGGTGAACCTCAAAAACATTATGGTAAGGGGAAGAAACCAGACACAACAGGCCACAATTGTATGGGACCATTTATATAAAATGTCTAGGATGTGCAAATATACAAAGACAGAAGGTAGAGTAGTCATTGCCTGGGACTGGAGGGGGAGGAGAGGATGGGGGAAAGAGGAGTGACTGCTAAATTATACAAGGTTTTCTGAGGGACAATGGAAATGTTCTAAAATTAGATTATGGTGGTGGTGTAAACAGAACACTGTAAATATACTAAAAACCACTGAATTGTACAGTTTCAAAGGGTGAACTTTATGGTATGTACATCACTTCTCAAAGTTTGCTTTTTTTTTTTAAAGAAGGAAGTGGTGATTACTCAGGAGAACTTTCTTAGGCACCCCTCCCACCAACAGATCCTACTTCTAGAAAAAGGGTATTTGCTCAGGTGGAAAGTTCCAGATGACTTATTTAGGGATAAAATAAATCCTCTATGCATTAATAAAGAAGACCTCTGAGCCATTGGTCAAAGACCTGTGGAAAGTTCTCCTGAGGAATCAGTTGCTTGAAAATAAGGGCTTTAAGTCCCGAAAGGCAGTAAAACATTACATCAGACTTAAACACTTTGAGGTTCCACAAAAGAAAATACTAGAAGCATTTTCAATCACTGTACCTAGAAGGATTGAGACGGAGACGGGGGTTGGAAAGGGAAAAGAAGAAGTTCTGCTGAAAAAAGGACAGCATCAGAGACCTCTCTGGTGGTCCAGGGACAAAGACTCTACACTCCCAATGCAAGGAACCAGGTTCAATTCCTGGTCGGGGAAATAGATCCCACATGCTGCAACTAAAGATCCCACATGCTACAGCTAAGACCCAGTGCAGTCAAATAAATACATAATAAAAAAAAAATTTAAAGACAGCATCAGAACAGTTTAGGCTAAAAGCTCAAACACTGAGAAGTGAATCAAGTGTTCAGATTCTCTGAAATCATATACAATCTGGATAGAGTGAATCCAGGTTTTTTCATTGAATCCCAAGATGTTTCAATTAAAAAGTACTGCCTGCATTCTCTATAACATATAATGAAAACAATTAAGAATGACTTCATTTGGTAAGTAACAAGCTAAAGAACTCATTATGTAAAAATACAGCATAATTAGACAAACATAAAAGAGTTTAAAATGTTTGCATAAATGTTTAAAAGTCTGAGTCACACATGACCATTTATTTATTCATTCAAAATACATTTACTTAATGTTTGCTTTTGTCCATGCCCTGAAGGAATATAGCCAGTGGAGGGAGGGGAGGGATACACAGAAGGATTCCTCAAGAAAGCAAAAGGATCATTAAAAAAAACGAAGAAGCAAGTACACAAGAGGAAAGCAAGGGAGGAAGAGAAGAAGGATGAAAGTATAAAGGGGTGAGGAGCAGAGTCAGCAATGCCAAGAGAAGATCAGGTTGGCAATGAGGCAACCCAGACCTCCTGCTCCCAACAGCATAGTGACCCGGGTCCTTTCAGCAGCCCATTCCCACGACTGGTGGGGATGGGGTGTGTGTGTGCTAAGTCGCTTCAGTCGTGTCCGACTCTTTGCAACCCCATGGGCCATAGCCCGCCAGGCTCCTCTGTCCATGGGATTCTCCAGGTAAGAAGACTGGAGTGGAGAGCCATGCCCTCCTCCAGGGGATCTGGTTGGGTGGCAGGAAGTTAATACTCTTGGCCTCTAAAGGCATCATTATCTAGGATCTCAGAGGCAGTGTGTGTGACCAGGACCCTGCAGTCAGGACCAGGCTTGGTGATTTCCTGAGTCAGGGGTGGATGAGCGCCAACCCTTTGGCTAGTCCGTCTTCCCAATAACAAGATCCTACACCTGATTTCTTCCACTGTTCCAAGTCCACGGTGGTGCCCTCCTTAACCTCTTGTACCTTCTTAGTAGGTTTGAGCTGTAAGGTTCCCCACACCCCTCGTCCCCTCCAGCCCCCACAGACAGCTGGGCAGTGCTGTCCTAAACGCACGTGCTAACATACATCCAAGGAAGGCAATGCCTCTATTGTTCTGAAGCTCTGGTTTTCTACAAGATTTCGGCAACCTTCTGACATGTTGCTTTGCAATTCTCCGTGTTCTAATGACTGTTGACTGAAGACTTACTCCTACCATTCAAAGAAGAGTATGTTCTAAATCAGTATCTTTAATATAAGAAATGTTTCCAACTGCAGAAATTCATCCCTAACTTGAGGAGAAAATATTTTCCCACTGATGAAATTTATCAAACTGGTGTATAATCTTCTGGGAAGAAAAATAGTAGCAGAGATAAAGCTTCAGCTGGGAACCATATGTTTCAAAACTCAACCGTTTTAAACTAAGGGCAATAAATCCGTGACAGAATGGGCTCATTCTGCAGCGCCGTCACACTCACACCACCGGTGAAGTGTTTGCAAAAAGTTTTGCTGAACGGGGAATACTGCACTAGAAAATTGACCTCATAATTTACTTTCTGAACACTTTCATACAAATACTATCCTAGGATAACCTTAAGAGAATGAACAATTGCTTAGTAGTTTATTATCTTATAAAAGAAAATAATGTGTTACAGTCAGTGTACACTGGCAGAAACTTCTCCGTAAAGACATTCACTATACCTATAATTTTATTGTTTTTCATATCATATTGTTTTACAAGCCAATGTCCTTTTAAATTAGGCTGGGTTCTAGCAGAAAATACTTTGGCACCTGATGCAAAGAGCTGGTTCATTGGAAAAGACCCTGATGCTGGGAATGATTGAGGGCAGGAGGAGAAGGCATCGTGGTTGGATGACATCATCAACTTAATGGACACGAGTTCGAGCAAATTCTGGGAGATAGCAAAAGGACAGGAAGCCTGGTGTGCTGCCGTTCGTGGGGTCACAGAGTCGGACATGACTCAGCGACTGAACAACAGCAACTAGCAGAAAATGGTAAGATACGTTTTTTCTAAGGTATTGTCATTTCTACTCTCAGAGCATAATGATTATATGTGTTTTTAATAGCATTTTCAAGAACCCACTCTAATGTCTGTTCCAGATAACTGTTTTTGTATACTGAATACCAAAACCAGCATCACTGGTTAGTATAAACAAACCAATTCTATTCTATCCAATGGCTAACTGGACAGGGACTTAACGACATCTACCTCTCTCTCGCTCACTATTATTTTCTATAACATTTCTGTTTGAATGTTAGCATCGTTGTTTTCAAATTACTGCCCTTTTTGCAGATCCAAAAGAAATGAAAATTGCCCACAGCCTGTCTTCCAAAAAGAACCACTTTTACCATTTTGCTGCATTTGCTCTCAGTCTTGAAAAGCAACATTTCTATTTAATTTAAAAACATTTTTTCTCTTAAAAGGTATACATGCTCATTCAAGAAATCTCTGAAATGTTCTTGATAAACTTGTGTTTTTCAAGACATGATGTTAGTGAAAAACAAAGATCTGAGGAAATAGGACTCGTGTGTCGGGAGTACTAAGTGACAAAATCTTTCAGTAAGGCAGTGTGGTAGTATTTGTCTTTAAATACATGTGTACTCTCTGACCTAGAGACCTGTTTCTAGGGATATTTCTTACAAAAATTCATGTTTGTGCACCTAAAGATAAGAATCATCACTGAAACATTGTTTATAATAGAAAAATTTAGGGGATGGCTTAATATCCATCATAAGTGATTTAGTTAAATGAATTATGTTGGGGTATACTATAAATATGTATTTATTTTCATATACTATAAATAATATGTAGCTGCTAAGATGAATAACATTAAATGAATAGAATTAAATTTATTTTTAAATTTTTTGAAGTAGAAATATGAGTAAAACCCATATACTGATATTTAAAAGTCTCCCAGATTCTACGAAGACAAAAATAAAAAACAATAAAAAAAGAGGCAACCCTGGAAATCAGACTATCCTTCTCTCCAGCATTTGTTATTGTTGTTGTCTGGGGTTTTTTTTGAGATTTGCTTATTTATTTTTTGGCTGTGGTGGGTCTTTGTTGCTGTACGTGGGCTTTCTCTAATGGAGAGCAGTAGCTACTGTTCATCGTGGTGTGTGGACTTCTCATCACAGTGGCTTCTCTTACTGTGGAGCAGTCTCTAGGCACACAGGCTCCAGTAGAGCTGTGCCTTGTGGGCTCTAGAGCACGGACTCACTAGTTATGGCACACAGACTTAGTTGCTCCCCGGCAAGTGGGATCTTTCTGGACCAGGGATCAAACCTGTGTCCCTTGCATTACATGGTGGATTCTTCACCACCGTCAAAGAATGAAAAAAATGAAGACAGCCTAAGAGACCTCTGGGACAACATTAAACACTCCAACATTCTCATTATAGGGGTCCCAGAAAGAGAAGAGAGAGAGAGAAGCCCAAGAAAATAAAGAGATAATAACTGAAAACTTCCCTAACACGAGAAAGGGAATAGTCAACCAAGTCCAAGAAGCACAGAGAGTCCCAAGCAGGATAAACCCAAGGAAGAATACACTGAGATACATAGTAATCCAACAGACAAAAATTAAAGACAAAGATAAAATATTAAAAGCAACAAGGGAAAAACAAGAAATAACATACAAGAGAACTCCCATAAGGTTATCAGCAGATTTCTCAACAGAAACTCTACAAGCCAGAAGGGAATGGCACAATATATTTAAAGTGATGAAAGGGAAGAACCTACAAACAAGAATACTCCACCCAGCAAGAGTCTCCTTCAAATTTGATGGAGAAATCAAAAGCTTCACAGACAAGCAAAAGTTAAAAGAATTCAGCACCACCAAACCAGCTTTACAACAAATGCTAAAGGAACTCCTCTAGGCGGAAAACAAGAGAAGGAAAATGCCTACAAAAAATAAACCCAAAACAATTAAGAAAATGGTAATAGGATCATACATATTGACAGCCCTGCTGTCTGTTGTTCTTAACGTTTGTGTTTAGTGACTTGCCTGAATGAATCCTATAAAGATCCAAAAGAAGTCTCCCAAGATGCAGTACAAAATGAAAAAGGTAAATCATAAAACATAGGTATAGTATGATCACACTTATGGAAATATGAGAGCATGATACACACATGTGTGCACATATACAAAGAAGGATGCACACAAAACCATCACTGCTGGGGAGGGAGCATCACCCTCAGCTCTGTGTTGTCATGGCTGGCCAGACTCTTTACAATAAGACTGCATTCGTGTGTTCTGTAATTTTTTTTTTTTTTTTTTTGGCTGCACTAGGTTTTACTTGCAGCATTCAGGACCTTCAGTTGCAGCATGCAAACTCTTAGTTGCAGCATGTGGGATCTAGTTCCCTAACTAGGGACTGAACCTGGGCCCCCTGCATTGGGAGTGTGGAGTCTTAGCCCCTGGACCACCAGGGAAGCCCCTATTCTGTAATTTTAAAAAGCAAAACTGTACAATGCACTTCTTGATTAATTAGAGACCATAATATTTTAAAATAGCCCTTCTGAGATTATAAAAGATATTATTATAAAATGTTCAGATATAAAAAATATATACTCAAGAAGAGAAGTATCACCAGAGATAGTCTCTTTTACTTTATTCATATACATGTGCATATGTACATATAGATACACATATGCTGCTGCTGCTACTAAGTTGCTTCAGTCATGTCCGACCCTGTGCGACCCCATAGATGGCAGCCCACCAGGCTCCCCCGTCCCTGGGATTCTCCAGGCAAGAACACTGGAGTGGGTTGCCATTTCCTTCTCCAATACATGAAAGTGAAAAGTGAAAGTGAAGTCGCTGAGTCTTGTCCGACTCTTAGCGACCCCATGGACTGCAGCCTACCAGGCTCCTCCGTCCATGGGATTTTCCAGGCAAGAGTACTGGAGTGGGGTGCCATTGCCTTCTCCAGATACACATATATATGTATCTATATAGCTATTACTTTAAAACAAAATTGAGATCATACTGTGTATATATTTTATATCTTATTGATTTCCTTTTTCTGCTGATTTCTTCATTTAATGTTTTATCATGACCATGTCATATGATTAGAATCTGAAACATTATTTTAATTATGAAATAATTAAGCATACAAAAAGCATGCAGACTCACACAGTGAAACTCCACAGACCCATCCACCCACCAGCTTCAGAAATAAACATTACAGATTATTAACTCCATTCAGGGACTTCCCTGGCAGTCCAGTGGTTAAGACTCTGCACTGCCCTGGTCCGGGAACTAAGATCCCACATGATGCCCATAGCCTGGCCAAAAAAATTAAAATAAAAATGTTTTCTAAAAATAAACAAACTCCATTTGCAGGTCCTGAACCCCATTTTCCCTATTCTCTCTCCAGAAGTAACACCTCAATTTCAATTTGGCCTTTGTCATTTCCACATTGGTTTCAGATGTTTCTGTGTATGTTTGTATGGAACAATCTTATAGTATTGCTTTGCTGAAAAGCAGGTTTTTAATGCCTGCTTCATGTTCTGTGTTATAGAGATGCTATAATTATTTAATGTGTCCCTTAGTAGTGAGCATTTTAGAACAAAGAGCAGTTTTACGTTTCCTTTTTATGTTAAGATTGAAATAAATTGCTACAAAAAGGTACAGTCTCCTTGGGGAAAATCTGTATTATGTTCACAAACTCCGGAGCCAGCCCCAGGTTTCCAGTGTCTTCTTTACTAGGCTCTGTTTTCAGAGCCTAGTTTGCAAATCCACAATGACAGGAACATTGCAGGCATGCAGAGTCAGAGAAGCAGTGAGTTACAGCGGAGCTCTTCCCACTTCTGCTCTGGGCTTGTGTCCCTCTTCCTCCAGACTCCGTCAATTTGCAGCTGACACATGGAAAGCCAACAGCATGCGCTGTGCCCTTAGTGTCACGGAGCTGGCTGGTTTCTCTTTCCAAAGTCAACTCTTTCTCCTTTATAATGTGATTGTGGTACACCAACTTTTCTAATCTAACAATACCCTCCCCTTCTCTCCAGACTAAGGTTCCCCAGATAAGTCAGGCATCTGTCATCTGACTTGATATTTCATCAACATGACAGTCACTTCTTGGAAGCCACCATTAAGTATATCAGTCACCAGGAAGTATGACAAAATAACAATACTCGTCTTTGAATAAACATGCCAGAATTTCTGTGTTCTCAACCAGCAGTACCCTTGAAGAAGGAATAACTTAACCCAGTCACTGCTCAAAAGCTCTTTGGAAACTTTCTTTTGAAACTGGCTTCAGAAATGGAATTTCCTAAATGGTGACCAATCTTGTCCTTGGACGGCAGATTCTATTTACAAAAGCACCTCCCAGAAGTTTGGATCCAGAGCTGGGGTGATGGGACTGAGTGCCTCTGCTGGTGTGAACTGGAGCGGGGCACATCTGGTCTCAAGGTGACACCAATATGGCCACATAGGCTGTTGATCAAGTGTCCAGGCTGAATGGTCAGCACGCGGGCCATCTTGGTTATAAAATCATTTGAACCTCACCCTGCTAACCTCACCCTCTCCTTTCGATTACCCATCTCCAAAGCATCCCCAAGATTATGCCACTCTTGTTAAAGAAGCAAAAATAAATGCTGGTTAAAGGAGTGACCGTTGGCTTGTGAGTCACATGAAAACACTCTTGGGCTTAAGGAGTTTGCTTTACTTTCTCCCACTCATACCAAAGTATTTTTCTTAAGAATACCCTTTTTAAAGGAATTAATTTGTAGAACTTAAAATAACACAAATGATTGCTGAAAGCACTTAAAAGCTCAGATTCATTTTGTTCAGATAGATGAGCAAAGAATGAGATTGAATGCAGAAGGTTCAATTCAGACACAGAAAAAAGCTCCCCATGGACTTGAATTCTGGGGAGGGTCCTCCACTGTTGCTCCATGTGCTGAATTAACACCAGATTTCTGAAAAGAATACAGAATGCCAAGAATCAAGGAAAGGAAAAGAAAGACTTACGCGGGGCACATCGGGAACACAAAGCCACCTGCAGGCAGCTGCCACAGGTAAGTGAGGGGCATAGTCTGGCACCTGCCAGGCAGGGGCAGCAGGTCACAGGGAGCAAGGCTTTGGGCAGCTAGTCCACTGGGGGCATCGCTGGCCAGGACCACACTGCTGTGAGAAGCCGCCGATGCCAGACAAATTGGTGCTCTGGTCAATGAGGGAGCAAAGAGTGTTCAAAAATTCACGTTCATTCTGTAATATGCATTCTTCTGCTAACAGTTAACCCAAATCCTCAGGACGCTGCACTCAAAAGCAATCTAGGTAAGATATTTTCTGAATTATGACACACGAAAATGTAGTAGAGACACATAATTTGTTTTATTCTACAGCACGTCTATTTCACGGTGGTGGTTTGGGTGCAGTGGTTTCGCATGCTGAACTGGACTCCGACAGCACCAGCTCGGCAGTGTCTTCCCTGGTGGGGACAAGGAGCAGCCTGTGTCCTGTTAAGCCAGCAAGTCTTAAGTGCGACTAACTAGGTTTGATTCCTGGCTGTGTTAGCTGTGACCTTCAGCAGGTCGGGGGCTTCCCTGATGGCTCAGACAGTAAAGAATCTGCTTACAATTCAGGAGACCTAGGTTTGACCCCTGGGTTGGGAAGATCCCCTGGAGCAGAGAATGGCTACCCACTCCAGTATTCTTGCCTAGAGAACTCCATGAACAGAGGAGCCTGGCAGGCTACGGTCCATGGGGTTGCAAAGAGTCAGACATGACTGAAGGATTAACACTTACATTTTTTTTTTTCAGTAGGTTGCTTAACGCAGGACTGAGCTTCCTCATCTGTGAGACAGGCATGATGAACAGTTCCTACTTCACAGGTTTACTGTGAAGATACAAATGAAAGAATGCATGTGAGGAACATGACTACTATTTAAGTTATTGTTATAAATACTGGCCATTACACATCATGGATCTTGTAAATACAATGTCTGTACAATTCCAGCATATGGAGACAATAAGCAACAATGATGAAATAAATTACTTTTAAGGACTGAAAGAAATGGAAAGATAACCCATGAGCTTTGATTGGAAGAAGTATTATTAGAATGGTCATACTATCCAAAATGGTCTGTAGATTTAACTCAATCTGTATCAAATTATCCATGACATTTTTCATAAAACTAGAACAAATTATCCTAAAATTCGACTCAGAATTGCCAAAGTGATCCTGAGGAAAAAGAACAAAGCAAGTGGTATAACCCTCCCAGACTTCAGACAATACTACAAAGCTATAGTAATCAAAACAGTGTGATATTGGCCCAAAACCAGACACATGAGTCAATGGAAAAGACTAGAGAGCCCAGAAATAAACCTACTCAGTTAATGATCAGTTTATCTTTGACAAAGGAGACAAAAATACACAATAGAAAAAGTCTCTTCAGCAAGTGGTATTGGGAAAGCTAGACAGCTGCATACAAATTAATGAAGTTAGAACACATCTTCACACAATACACAAAAATAAACTCAAGTGTCTTAAAGACTTAAAAATATACATCAGGAAACCATACAACTCCTAGAAACGATCATAGGCAAAACATTCTCTGACATAAACTGAACCAATGTTTTCTTAGGTCAGTCTCCCAAGACAATAGAAATGAAAGCAAAAATAAACAAATGGGGCCAAATCAAACTTACAAGCTTTTGTACAGCAAAGGAAAATATAAACAAAATGAAAAGAAAGCCTATGGACTGGGAGAAAGTATTTGCAGTTGATGTGACTGAGAAGGACTTAATCTCTGAAATATACAAACAGTTCCTACAACTCAACAACCAAAAAACAAACAACCCAATCAAAAAATGGGCACAAGACGTAGACATTTCTCCAAAGAAGACATACAGATGGCCAACAGGCACATGAAAAGATGCTCAATGTCACTAATATTAGAGAAGGCAAATCAAAACTAAAATGAGGTACCACCTCACACTGGTCAGAATCAGTTCAGTTCAGTTCAGTTCAGTTCAGTCGCTCAGTCGTGTCCGACTCTTTGTGACCCCATGAATCACAGCACGCCAGGCCTCCCTATCCATCACTAACTCCCAGAGTTCACTGAGACTCACGTCCATTGAGTCAGTGATGCCATCCAGCCATCTCATCCTCTGTCGTCCCCTTCTCCTCCTGCCCCCAATCCCTCCCAGCATCAGAGTCTTTTCCAATGAGTCAACTCTTCGCATGAGGTGGCCAAAGTACTGGAGTTTCAGCTTTAGCATCATTCCTTCCAAAGAAATCCCAGGGCTGATCTCCTTCAGAATGGACTGGTTGGATCTCCTTGTAGTCCAAGGGACTCTCAAGAATCTTCTCCAACACCACAGTTCAAAGACATCAATTCTTTGGCGCTCAGCCTTCTTCACAGTCCAACTCTCACATCCATACATGACCATAGGAAAGAATAGCCATCATTAAAAAAAACCCACAAATGGGAATTCCCACTGGATCAAGTAGTTAGGATACAGTGCTTTCACTGCCAAGGGCCAGGGTTTGATCCCTGGTCAGGGAACTAAGATCCCACAGGCCCTGTGGCATGGCCGAAAAAAATGTCCACAAATAACAAATACAGGAGAGGGTATGGAGAAAAGGGAGCACTCTCGAACTGTTGGTGGGAATGTAAGTTGGTGCAGCCACTATAGAAAACAGTATGCTGCTGCTCCTGTCAAGTCACTTCAGTCGTGTCTGACTCTGTGCGACCCCATAGACGGCAGCCCACCAGGCTCCCCCATCCCTGGGATTCTCCAGGCAAGAACACTGGAGTGGGTTGCCATTTCCTTCTCCAAGGCATGAAACTGAAAAGTGAAAGTGAAGTCGCTGAGTCTTGTCCGACTCTTAACGACCCCATGGACTGCGGCCCACCAGGCTCCTCCGTCCACGGGATTTTCCAGGCAAGAGTGCTGGAGAGGGGTGCCATTGCCCTCTCCATAGAAAACAGTATGGAGGATCCTCAAATAACCAGAGTTGTCAAATAATCTAGCAATCCCACTCCTGGGCATGTATCCAGACAAAACTAAAATTAAAAAAAGATACACGCACCCCCATGTTCATAGCGGCACTGTTCACAGTAGGCAAGACATGGAAACCATCTAAATGTCTATCAACAGATGAATGGATAAAGATGAGGCACATACATACAATGGAATAAAACTCAACTCTAAAAAGAATGAAATAATGCCATTCGCAGCCATAGGGATGGACCTAGAGATTATCATACAAAGTGAAGTCCATCAGAAAGAGGAAGATTAATACCATGTGATATCATTTATATGTAGGATCTAAACCATGACACAAATGAACTTGCCTACTAAACAAACAGAGACACAGAGAACAGACTGTGGTTGCCGATGAGGAGGAGGGGTTGAGGAGGGAGGGATTGGGGGGTTGGGGATTAGCGGAAGCAATCTATTATACAAAAGACAGACAAACAAGAAGGTCTTACTGTATGGCACAGGGAAGGGAACTATCCTCAATATCCTGTGGTAAACCACAATAAAAAAGAATATAACAAACAATGTATATGTGTATAACAATCACTTTTCCATATAGCAGAAATTAACACAACACTGTGAATCAACTAGTCTTCATTTCAAAAGAAGAAAGAAGAGACTTCCCTGAGGGTCCAGAGGCTAAGACTCTGTGCTCCCAATGCAGGGGCCTGGGTTCAATCCCTAGTCAGGGAACTAGATCCCACGTGCTGCCTCTAAGACCCAGGGCAGTCAAATAAATAAATTAATTTTAAAAAAGACAAATAATTTATCTATATTCCACAGAAATACTAGGTTAGCTCTACAAAGGTGAATGAATATGATAATGGTGGATGGTGATTTTTTTTTTCTTGTTTTTACTGAGGAATAATTCACTTACATTACTATATGCCATGGGCTTCCCCTGTGGCTCAGCTGGTAAAGAATCTGCCCATAATGTGGGAGACCTGGGTTCAATCCCTGGGTTGGGAAGATCCCCTGGAGAAGGGAAAGGCTACTCACTCCAGTATTCTGACCTGGAGAATTCCATGTACTGCATAGTCCATGGGGTCACAGAGTTGGACACGACTGAGCGACTTTCACTTTCACTTCACTTCACTTCACTATATGGGCACCTGCTAAGTCACTTGTCACAACTGACTTTTTATGACCCCATGGACTGTAGTCCACCAGGCTCCTCTGTCCATGAGATTCTCCAGGCAAAAATAGGAGTGGGTTGCCATGCCCTCCTCCAGGGGATCTTCCCAACCCAGGGATCTAAGCCACGTCTCTTATGTCTCCTGCATTGGCTGGCGGGTTCTTTACCACGAGCACCACCAGGGAAGCCCACATTACTTTATTAGGTTTAAGGTATACTGCATGATGGTTTAATTTACATGTACCGGGAAATGTTTACCACAATAAATTCAGTCAACATCCACCTTCTCACATAGATAGAGTAGAAAGGGATGGTGATCTTTGAAAAAGCATTGTGAGGTCATCTTTCCAAGAATAATGTAAACATGCTCAGTATGAGGAATTTCACCGTAGGACTACCACGCATCTCTGTTTCCTAAGAGTCTTCCTTTAATTCTTAGCTCTGTGGGGTTCCCGGAACTGTCAGGACAGTGTCAGAAGCTGGTCCTTTATTACCAACTCTCTTCCTGTCATTGTTTTCAATTCTTCCCCACCCCCTTCCTGTGACCTCAGATGTGACTTTGCAGTGCCCCCTCCCAGCTGGTAGTAAAGCCCATCTCCCACCCCATGGATATTGGGCTTGGCCCTTTGACTCACTTTGGCCAATGGCATGTTAATGGATGTGATACAAGCAAAGACTTGAAATGGGCTGGCCCTCTTGCTTCTCACGCTTTTGTCATCACCACAAGAAAAACATGTCCCAGCCAGCCTGCTGGGCCAAGAAATGCAAAGCAAACCTGCATCCGACCTTCTGCTGGAAGAAAGCCGCAGCCAACAGCAGGCTACTCCAGCCGACCAGACACCTAGGCGGAACAGCACTGCTGTTTAAGCCATTGACTCTTGGAGGGGTTTGTTACACAGCTAAAGCTAACCGATAAACTTCCAAGCCTCCACCTTCGGTGAACGACCGATAAAGCTCTTTAAAAATATGCACCCCCCCCCACATATATATGTGTATATGTATGTATATATATACATATGTGTGTGTGTGTATATGGATATATATGAAGTAACATATAAGTTTATGTAAACAGCATAGAAATATTAATACATGTGACTAACTTCCCTGGGGAAGAATGTGCTAACTAAATTCAGTGGCTTTTTCCTTCCTCAAATTTCCTAAGAGACTTTTATATGTTGAAATGTCTTTAATGGAGTGTAAAAATAAATAAATAGAACAAAAATGCAAACCTTAATTAGTAGATTTCTCTTTTATGTTCGTATGTGAGCTATATGATGAAATAGCACAAATATTTACTGATACAGAAATGTCTAGAATAAAAAAAGCCTGGGTACTTCAAATTAATTCCTGAGACTTCCCTGCTGGTCCAGTGGTTAAGAATCCACCTCCCAATGCGGGGGGACACTGGTTCAATCCCTGACTGGGGAAGATCCCACGTGCCACGGGGGAGCTGAGCCCGGGGGCCACAGCTGCTGAGCCTGCACACCTACAGCCCGCGCGCCGCAATGAGAAGTCTGCGCGCCGCAATGAGAAGTCTGCGCGCCGCAATGAGAAGTCTGCACGCCGCAATGAAGAGTAGCCGGTCGGCACAACCAGGGAAAGACTGCGCACAGCAGCAAAGACCCAGCGCGGCCAAAAATAAAGAAATAAACATTAAAAAAAATTAATTCCCACTTTGGAAGTAGAAATGTACTCTCTTTGCCTACATAATGATTTCTGTTCACTGATTATGGTATTACTAACCAAAAGTAAGGTAAAACCCACTATTCTTTATTTAAGGAAGAATACTGCTTAAGTTCAGAGGATCTCTTTTTTCACTCCTGATTTTTCCATATGTTTCCTGCTTGCATACTTAGAAGGTTAGTATAATAATAGGGTTATTGTCATCCAATGAAAATATCATCTAGCTATAAGCAGTATATTTTTGAACAAACAGAATCAATTAATTTTACTTTAAGCTGAAGATTATTCACTATATACACTAAGATGGCAGAAATCCTCCACTAACTATAGCTAAAACCGTTGGAATGTTTAGAAAGAAAAGAAAGATAGTGCTAAGTTGTGTCCTACTCTTGCAATCCCATGAACTGTAGACTGCCAGGCTCCTCTGTCCATGGGATTCTCCAGGCAAGAATACTGGAGTGGGTTGCCATTTCCTTCTCCAAGGGATCTTCCGGACCCAGGAATTGAACCCAGGCCTCCTGCATTGTAGGCAGGTGTTTTACCAACTGAGCTATGTGGGAAGCCCTTAGAATGTTTATGTTTACTTAACAAGAAACTCAAATATGGTCCATATCAGGATTGGCCTGCCAGCTTGCCAATGTCATTAGACATTAGAGATGCAGACTCTTTCTGTCTTTCCATTTTGCATATTGGCCTATTATCCCCATGCACGTTACCTCAAGGTTACAAGATGGCTGCAGCAGCTCCAACTATCACATGCAAGGTCAAGGCAAAAAGAAAGGGGAGGGAGGTGAGTCAGTCACTACTTTCTCATGTATAAAGAAAGCAAGAACTGGGAATTCCCTGGCGATCCAGTGGTTAGGACTTCATGCTCTCACTGCCAAGGGTTCCAGCCCTGGTTGGGGAACTAAGATCCCGCACGTTGCAAGGCACAGCCAAAAAAAGAAGCAAGAACCCTTCAGATTGGTTGTTGATTCTTCTCACTATCAAGAAATGGAACACGTGCTAACGACACCCTCTCTAAGGGAGGCTGGGCAGTGGACAGTCTAAGGCAAGAGGATGGGACTGTCCTGATTGGTGTGCAGTGTCACGAGTCACCCTCTCATGCTGGGCCCACCGTCACCCTGAGCACAGTCAGGGCTCTGCTGGCAGAAAGAAGCAGGAACAGACAGCATCTGCACATGGTCTCCCTGTCCTTACTGCCCTTGTCTCCTTGACCTGATGGCAGCAGGAAAGCAGAAGACATGGAAATGTGGTTTTACCTTTACTTTCTTTGGCAGGGCAGCCTGAACTCTTCTGAGCAACTGAGTGAGCAACAGACTCACTACTCCCTACTCTCAGAATTTCCAAATAGGGCATTTCAGGGCATGTCCAGAGCCCATGAGGCCTACCATGGGTGACTCAGTTAAGAAACCAGCCCACAGTCACACAGCTCCTGGGTTCCACTCTGCTGTCTCAAGTATGTAGTGCTGCGAGGGTAATGACTGTGGATTCTGAACACAGCAGTGCCTCCTCTGTAATAAGCCTGCAACGGAGGAAACCTGACAACGTCTAAAATGCCCTAACAAGGGCTTCCCTGGGGGTCCAGTGCTTAAGAATCCACCTTGCAATGCAGGGGACACCGGTTCGATCCCTGGTCCGGGAAATTCCATATGCCACAGAGCAGCTAAGCCCATGCCCCGTAACTACTGAAGCCTGTGTCCCACACAAAAGAAGTCACTGCAATGAGAAGCCCGAGCGCCGCAATGAAGAGTCGCCCCCACTCGCTGCAACTGGAGAAAAGCCTGCACAAAGCAACGAAAACACACTACAGCCAAAAAATAAAAAAATATATAAATGAATAACAAGAAAAATTAAATTTTTCCTCTTTTCATGGCCCATTGTATTGAAAATAAAAAGACCAAACTTTAAAAACTGAGCTCCTACTTTAAAAACTGAGTTCATACTTCAAAGCACGATCATTATCAAGCATCTCAGTGCAAAATATTACACACAGGGAACTGCATAGTTTCAGTTCCTGCTGCTGAGAACCTATAATCAGAGACAGTCTGCTGATAATCCCATTTGGGTCATGGAGGAGGGGCATGGAGGAGTCCTGCCTCCATGTTCCAACAAGTAAAAACCAGAGATCACTCTGATTGTAATGATCAGGGTCAGGTACGAAAAACAAAAAGAAATACTTTCATAATAAAAAAGCCCAATAAAAACATTATAAATTTAAAAAATAGATTAAACATCAAGGTCCTACTATATAGCACAGGGAACGATATCCAATATCTTATAATAACTTATAATGGAAACTAATCTGAAAAAGAATATATACGTAACGGAATCACTTTGTTGTACACCTGAAACTAACACAACATTGTAAATCGACTATACTTCAATAATAATTTTTTAAAAAAATTCTGAAAAAATGAGAGGTCACTAATGATGCCCTACATCACATCTGATACTTTAGAAACACAGAAAACGGAGTCAGCTTTTTGAAATGAGAGGTAATTGACACATAACCTTGTATTGGTTTTATACAACATGATGGTTTGATATACGCACGTATTGCCTGTATCTGCTTGGACTATAAAATAAGAACATTGATTTCCCTGCATGGCTTGTGGAATCAGTATCCTTACTTTGTAGTCATACCTGGGGCCAGTTTGAGACCCATATCTGATCATAATGGAATGGCGATTCAGAATTCTTAGGTACTCCATACACCTGAAGCTAACACAACATTGTAAATCAGCTATACTGCAATTGAAAAAAAAAATTCTTAGGCCTGCATAGCCAGAGAAAAGGGTACCAAAAGAGACTTTTCTAACAGAAAAGTGTAGAGGAAAGGTAAATTTTTTTTTCTTTCTTCTGACTTCTCCACATGGAAGAATAGGCTCTTCCATTTTATTTCCTTCTTTGTCAGTGCAATAAAGTGGTATCATGTGCAACTTTATGCTTCTTCTTAAAAAAAAAAAAAAATTCTAAGCTCCTGGTTCAACTTAGCACATTTCCTCTCTAACAGCAGACATTCTCCACAGCTCCTCTTGGTCTCTGTGGGATTCTGTGCTTTGCACTAGTTTTGATTTTGTGGAGACCTGAATCATTCTGTAAGCAGTTATGAAATATCTCCTGTAGAGTCGTGGCCCAGGGCAGATGGAGGAATTAACTCAAAGAAGGAAAGAGCGCTCTGAGCTGTCTTATTTTCCAGCAGACAGCTGTTGACATGATCTTAGGGATCATCAGTTCTTCCCCCTGGTCCACGGATCAGTCCCCACAGCCTCAGTCCCATGGAGCAGGGTGTGGGCTCCGATTTCAGCCCAGTGGCCGCAAGATCCTATTTCCTCCATGGCTGAGACCCCTGATCTGAAGCAGATGCTCCATGAAGGCTGCCTGCAATTCAACCTTCCTTCAGCCTCTTTATCATTTCCTTCCAGCTCCACCCTGGCTGCCCCAAGTCGTCCTCAAGTTGAGATAAATAACCCCAACCTTTACAGGACTTCCTAAGGGTGGGGAAAAGGCTGGAATTCAAGGAAACCAGGAATGAAATATCTCCCGGAATGTAACCCCAAGTACAGAGACTTCGCATCTATTTCCTTTTCTTTTTTTTTTCATCTATACTTTTTATTTCCCCCTTTGTAAACACAAACTTATAGCAGAAACCTGCCGTTCTAGTATGTCATTTAAAATCTATTTTACTCTAGTTATTAAAGACGTCCCATATAACAGAGCTTGTAGTTCATTTCATGAAAATTTATTTCCATACATATGAACTAACAGTTTCAAAGACTCCAATGCATTTAAAGTTAATAAACCTGAACACTGCTTGACAGCACAACCACGGTGAAATCTACAAATTGAAGTCGCGGTTGCAGCCCAAATAGAGTCACATTTTAAAACTAGGTGGCTTTCCTAATCAAATGTGTGCCCTGGCGTGAGCAGTCTCGGTACAGGGGTGGGGTGTAAGGGCAAGGTCAGAGGTTCACAGGATGTCTGGGGTAAGTAAGACGGCAGCAGGTCTAGTTTTGGGTCCATGGAACTGTCCTGGTGACGGGCCAGAGTGGCATGATTTAGAGCCACCCAGACCACATGGGCTTTCGCATCAGAGGAGAGGATAACCAGCAACTATTAAGTGCCTGGTACCTGAGAAGCATTTTGTATATCAATTCATTTAATCTTCATGTTTCCTATATGAGGGAGGGAGGTTGTTCCTCTTAAAGACACGGAAACAGTTCTCTGGGAATTCCCTGGTCAACAGTCTTCAGCCCAGAAGTCACCCGATGATATAGATCTTGTTTACCTGACTCTGCATCTTTCTACTGCTTTGCCTTGTACCCCATCTATAAGTTAGTGTCAGTCGCTCAGCCATGTCTGACTCTTTGTGACCCTAGGGACTGTTGCCCACCAGGCTTCTCTGTCCATGGGATTTCCCAGGCAAGAACACTGGAGTGGGTTGCCATTTCCTTCTCCAGGGGATCTTCCCAACCCAGGGCTCAAACCTGGGTCTCCTGCATCTCAGGCAGATTCTTTACTGACTGAGCCTCCAGCACTGTGCCTCATCTATAATAGTGTGTAGTGATAGTCGCTCAGCCGTGTCCGACTCTTTGCAACCCCAAGGACTGTAGCCCACCACGCTCCCCACTCCATGGGATTTCCCAGGCAAGAATACCAGAGTGGCTTGCCATTTCCTTCTCCAGGGGATCTTCCTGACCCATAGATCAAACCCAGGTTTCCTACATTGCAGGCAGATTCTTTACCACCTGAGCCACCCAGGAAGCTCATTTATAGGAAACCTTTATTTAATGCTTGTTGGATAAGCGGCCTCGCCGACTGTCTCCCCAGTGAAGCCAGTCCCTAAAGCAGATCTCGCTAGACTTTAATAAGTCCTTAACTAATTAAGGGTGTTCTCTATTTCCCCTGAGGCAGGGGATCATCCCTAAGCCTCGTTCTCTGATACAAATCAGGACCATATGCTCCGGCCACATCTCTGTCTCAATCCAGGGGCTCATATCTGTGAGGGGCTCTTAGGGTAAGGTTCCCAGGCCCACAGTCCACACCCCAGAGTTGATATCTGGGACTGTCTTCATCAGGTTTCTCCAAGCAAGGCAAGCACGTGACCTATAGTATCTTTCCTCTATCTGTCTTACTGCCCTCCCCCACCAGGTATCTTAATAATATCATGTCCTGTATCCCCAAGAACATTTGATAAGAGCCATCGGAACAAATACAGATGCCACAAGGGATTACTGTCTTATTCACTTTGATTTTACATCTACATTCATGAAATTAATTCCTTCTGTGCTGCGATTTATTCATTTCTCACAATCACTATAACACCAAGCAGAGGATCTTTTCATTTTCTATTATGATCTAGGCAATTCTGTCTTTTTGCATCTAGAAAAAGCAAAAAGATTGTTTTGCAAAACATTCGAGAAATTGAGGCAATTATAATGGAATTTGGTTGCATGACTTCCCAATTTCTTGGTAGCACTGTTGAGTTTTTATTGCTTCCTACCCACCTCCAACACACCACCACCATCACCACGACCACCACCACCCTTTCTCAGCTGTTAAAGTGATATATGGCATGTATTAAAATTTTGGGGGTTAACTTAACTTTGAAAAAATTTTAGACAGAAAAAATGTTGACAAAAGAGTGCATGACTTCCCCGGTAGTCCAGGGGTAAAGAATCTGCCTGCCAGTGCAGAGGACACGGGGTCAGACCTGGTTCGAGAAGATTCCACACACCAAGGAGCAACTAAGCCCAAGCACCTCAACGACTGAGCCCACGTGTGCCCTACAGCCCATGACCCACAACGAGAGAAGCCACCCCAATGAGAAGCCCACACACCACAACTAGAGAAACCCTTGTGTGCAGCAACGAAGACCCAGCACGGGCCAAAATAAATAAAGGAAACAAAACAGAAAAACAGGGCAAAGAATTCCCGTCTCCTTCACCGATGTTCCCCAAATGTTAACATTTTACAGCACACTTTCTCTCAGTAAACATACACATACACATAAAAGGTACTCAAGTACTGCACGTTGAGCTATTTAGTATTTTGTGGGCATTGGATTTTATCACCACAAACTTTCCTTCTCTAAAGAGTCTATGATCTCACCACTTGTATATAAAGTAAGTCTTTTATAATATTTGTAATACGCATTCATACAGAGTCTCAAAACACTCATAGCTAATCAGTTCAGCCCAGTGATAAGTTAATAGTTCAGATGCAAATATTTGGCATTTCCAGAGTAACGTACCACACAAGGTGCCAAGTCATACAAGAAGTGTCTTGTAAATGGGACATGAGTGATGGTGAATGACCCCCACCCAAGAAATCAAACATGAGAGAAAAGAGATGCCCCATAAGAGGTAGATGAAAAAATCAGCTGGAAATGAGTCAAAACAGCCCTCCAGTCCAGGATTCACTGGATGGGATGTCCATGTCCAATGTCCATGTCCAGCTGCTGGTCTGACATTCACACCCAAGGGTCTCACAAGTGCCACAAACAGAGGTAGCCAACACCAAAGTCTTAACTGACTGTTTTCCTGTGTTCTCACTCTGCTTGGTGATATTCTGACCATTTCTGAGACTTGGGATTCCTCTTCCAAGAAACCTTCTTTAGTCCCCAGCTTCTAATCACTCACTAAGTTCTGCTCATCTGGGAGGCTGAGACCTCCCTGGGAGAGTGAGGAGTAGTCCAGATAAGGCGTTGAGTAACTCACATTTAGAGGGTCTTCATCAGAAGATGCCCAGAGATAAATATTTAAGGAAATACAGTCCAGAAAGCTTCCCAGTGAAGCCCGAAGCCTGGTATATTTCTGTGGATGTAGCAGTTTCTGTTCCACTGTGTCATGTAAGGTTAGTGCGAGCAACGGTTACAGACAGCTTGTTGTGAAAGAACTTGGAAGTGGGGCCCTACACGGATAGTCTGCCACCCCCATGATGGCTCCTCAGACTCAGGGAGCATCAGGTCCCCTGGTGGTTTGTTGGGGGCAGTAGTGGTTGGGGCTTCCCTGGTGGTTCAGATGGTAAAGAATCTACCTGCCATGCAGGAGACCCAAGTCTGATCCCTGGGTCAGGAAGATCCCCTGGAAAAGGGAATGGCAACACACTCCAGTATTCTTGCCTGAAGAATTCCATGGACAGAGGAGCCTGGAAGGCTATGTTCCAGGAGGTCACAAAGAGTTAGACACGACTGAGTGACTAGTGTGCAAAAAGGGGCTGAGGGGTAAAGACCCTGGAGAAGTGAACTAGGAAACAGCAAACAGGACCTACCTGCTTCCTCCTGCGCTCACCACCACATTGCCAAGGGGTGGTTCCATGTTTCACTGCATTAAAGGTAAGCATTTGACACAGGCATGTGGCCTAATCACCGCTTTCAGACACGCTGAATCAGTTCAAGCCTAGGCTAGAAAGAAGTTAGAGTAGGGATGAGAAAAGAGAGAAATCCTTCAGCTCCAAAGCAAATAGACAGGGAAAACGTGGAGACTGACAGATTTTGTTTTCTTGGGCTCCAAAATCACCATGGACAGTGACTGTAGCCATGAAATAAAGATGCTTGCTCCTTAGAAGAAAAGCTATGACAAACTTAGACAGTGTGTTAAAAAGCAGAGACATCACTTTGCTGACAAAGGGTTCATATTGTCAAAGTTATGGTTTTTCCAGTAGTCATATACAGGTGTGAGTGAAGTGAAAGCCACTCAGTCGTGTCTGACTCTTTGTGACCCCATGGACTATACAGTCCATGGAATTCTCCAGGCTGTTCCTAGTGGGTAGCCTTTCCCTTCTTCAGAGGATCTTCCCAACCCAGGGATCGAACCCAGTCTCCTGCATTGCAGGCGGATTCTTGAGTGTTGGACCATAAAGAAGCTGAGCACCGAAGAAGTGATGCTTTCAAACTGTGGTGCTGGAGAAGACTCTTGAGAGTCCCTTGGACAGCAAGGAGATCAAACCAGTCAATCCTAAAGGAAATTTGTCCTGAATATTCATTGGAAGGACTGATGCTGAAACTCCAATACTTTGGCCACCTGATGTGAAGAACTGACTCATTGGAAAAGATCCTGATGCTGGGAAAGATTGAAGGCAGGAGGAGAAGGGGACAACAGAGGATGAGATGGTTAGATAGCATCACTGACTCAATGGACATGAACTTGAGCAAACCCCAGGAGACAGTGAAGGACAGGGGAGCCTGGCGTGCTGCAGTCCATGGGGTCACAAACAGACACAACTTAGGGACTGTACAACAACTAGAGACAAAATACTTAGCCCTTAAGGATTGAAAGTGGGAAATGAGCAGGAGGTGCAGAAGCAAGCAGTTCACCCTGGTTGAGGCCCTACTGTGTGCAGGTGCTGTGTGTACCGTATTCGTATGAGGCAGCCCTCATTGGCCCCATCACATGAATGAGACATCACGTTTCAGAGATGCTCAGGGTCACACAGCTTACTAGTGATGAGGTCAACGTGCTGCCTGTTAACTTAAAACCTTTTTCTTTGCTTCTTAAGTAGCATGACCTCATCTTCAAAGGAAATCTCAAACAAAAGCCCAATATGTAAACCACATCAGCTGTGGTTAGAAAGGGGTCAGAGAAAAGGCAAAACGACGGAGACAGTAAAAGGATCAGTGGTTGCCGGGGGTCTGGGCAGGAAGAGAGGCAGGAAGAGAGCGAGCTCAGAGGATGCGGAGGGCAGTGAAACTACTCTGGGTAATATTATAACACTGGGATACATGTCATATGCTAGTCCACGCCCAGAGAAGGCACACCACCAAGAGCGAGCCCTCAGGGAGATTGTGTAGCTTGGGTGTTTATAATGTGTCTGCTGGGGATGCTGATAAGGCGAGAAGCCATATGTGTGTCAGGTTGGGAGGTACGTGGGGACTCTTGGTCCCTTCCTCTCAATTTCACTGTGAATCTGAAACTGCTCTAAAAAATAAAGTCCATCTTAAAAAAAAAAAAAAAGGATGAGGGTCCGTGAGTCTCTCCCCCAGTCTCTCATCCCTTTGGAGGTCCCAAAGCAGAGAAATTACTTTGCCAACAAAGGTCTGTCTAGTCAAGGCTATGGTTTTTCCAGTAGTCATGTATGGATGTGAGAGTTAACTATAAGGAAAGCTGAGTGCCGAAGAATTGATGCTTTTGAACTGTGGTGTTAGATAAGACTCTTGAGAGTCCCTTGGACTGCAAGGAGATCCAACCAGTCCAACCTAAAGGAGACCAATCCTGAGTGTTCATTGGAAGGACTGATGTTGAAGCTGAAACTCCATTACTGACCACCTGATGCAAAGAGCTGACTCCTTTGAAAAGACCCTGATGCTGGGAAAGACTGAAGGCAGGAGAAGGGACGACAGAGGATGAGATGGTTGGATGGCATCACCGACTCAATAGACATGAGTTTGGGTGAACTCTGGGAGTTGGTGATGGACAGGGAGACCTGACATGCTGCAGTCCATGGTGTTGCAGAGAGTCGGACACGACTGAGCGACTGAACTGAACTGATGCCACCACAGGCTCTGCAAGGAGCTCCACCACAAGCCATGTAAAAGCCACCAGCCACCCCATCAGAGAACAACCCCTTCTGTGAAAACCTCAAAGCAGCTCTGTACAGACACGGGGCACTGCTCTTTCTTCCAACCCTTCTGCACGCTCTTCCTGGTCTCCTCCCGCAAATGGACAGCAGGTACCTGTCTCCCAGAGGGGCTCCTTCCAGGCCTCACCCCACCTGCAGCCTCTCAGGTCACAGACAGCTTGCCTACCCTGTCGGAGGAAATGGACGAAGAGAGCTAGAACGCGCTGCCCCAGCACCGCGGCCTGGGGGGGTCCCTCGGGCCAGCCAGTCCGTGGGAAGGAAAGAGTGTCTGGGGGCAGACACAGCCAGAGTGGCACCGCGACCCAGTGTGCTGGCCTCTTCTGCAGCCTGGAAAGGAAACAGGAAAAGGAAGGACCAGAGTCTTCTTGGCTCCATCACCGTAGACTGCAATTTTTTTTTTTCTTTCTTCTGAAATTCCTACTTATTTCTTTGTCTCAGCAGCCAACACAATGTGGACCGCTCCCCAGGAGATACCAAAGGCACTTTGAATAAAGAACTGTGAGAATTCTCCCTGAAGGAGAGAATGAAGCTTGTCTCATCTGCTGGGAATGCCTGAACACCGCTCTAACCGTTGCTATAAGTGATTCAAAAGCAAGGAGAGAGATGTCTCGTCTAGCCGCCTCCCCTGTGACCCAGGGGTGAGAAAGTTTCTGGGAGAAAACTGGATTGAAGACACTCTCTTTGTGAAGTAGAACCCCCTGGGGGCTTCATTAGGCCTTCTGGGTCCCAGGCAGCGCTGGCTATGGTGAAGAATATTTTCTACAACCTCACCTTGTTAATCCACGTTACCAGTGGGAGGCAACGGCTCAGAACATCTCCAGGAACTGTCCCTCGTCACTAAAGGTCAGCTTCAAAGTGGGTTACATCTCCCTGAAGGGTGTGAGGAACAGAACACAGCGGAAGAGTTGTTGTGCCGATTTCCGGCCAGGGCCTCACTGCCTCTTTGGAACGGTTGTTCTTGAGACGCTGCCATGCTGAGAGAAAACGGTGTCACACGTAGGTGCTCCAGTCCACAAGCTCAGCTGAGGCCCCCAGCCAAAGACAGCACCAACCACAGCCATGTGAGTGCTCCGTCTTGGACATCCTGCCCGGTAGAGCCTTCACGTGACTCCAGTCCCAGCCGCTATAGAGAGACCCCGAACAAGGAGGACCCAACTGGGCCCCACTAACCCGCAGAAACACAAGAGGCCTGCTCACTTCCCCGGGCTGCCTTCCACAGACAGTACCGTGAGCTGTGGGGCTGAAAACAACAGAAATTCATTCTCTCACCATTCTGGGGACTGGATGTCTGAAATCAACGTGTCAACAGGATTATATACGTGCAGGCTCAGTCGTGTTTGACTCTGGGTGACCCCAACGACCGCAGCCGGCCAGGCTCCTCTGGCCATGGGATTCTCCAGGCAAGAATACTGGAGCGGGTTGCCATTTCCTTCTCTAGGGAATCTTCCCAACCCAGGGATCGAACCTGCCTCTCCAGCACTGGCAGGTGGATTCTTTACCACTAGCACCATCTGGGAAGCTCTCAGCAGGGTCTCCCTCCCTCTGAAACCTCTAGGGGAGGATCCTTCCCCATCTCTCCCAGCTTCTTCTCTATCTCTTCCCAGATGCTCCTCGGCTTATGGAAGCATCACACCAAGGTCTGTCTCCATCTTCATGAGGCCTTCTTCCCTCCGAGTGTCTTGTATCCAGATTTCCCTCTTTTTAAAAAAATTTTTCTTTATTTATTTGGCCATACCAGGTCTTAGTTGTGGCACGTGTGAGCTTTAGTTGTGGCACGTGATCTCTCAACTGTGACACATGGGATCCAGTTCCCTGACCAGGGATCAAACCTGGGCCCTCTGCATTGGGAGTGTGGCATCTTAGCCACTGGACCACCAGGGAAGTCTCAATGTGGACCACTTCTGAAGTCTTTATTGAGTTTGTTACAATATTGCTTCTGTTTTAGGTTTTGGTTTTTGGGCCTTGAGGCACGTGAGATCTTAGTTCCCCCACTAAGGATGGAACTCACACCCTCTGCGTTGGAAGGTAAAGTCAACCCCTGGACTGCCAGGGAAGTCCCCGGATTTCCCTATTCTTATGAGGGTGCCGGTGATACTAGATTTGGGCCCTGACAAACTCATCTTAACTTGGTGACATCTGCCAAGATCCTATTTTCAAATAAGGTCCCATTCCCAGGCCCCGAGGATTAGGACTTCAAAATGTCTTTTCAGAGGTTACAATTCAACCCATTACAAGAGGTGAAGGTAGATGTTGCGAGCCTCTTCCTTTTGGAGAAGTTTGTGATGCAGTAACAGAAAGGTTGATAATAGAATGGTTGACACTCCTGGTCCACCAGGCATGTGAGCTGGATGTCTAAGGGAAGCTAGCCTACGATGGAAATGGTATATCTGCAGATGATGGCAGCTTCGTGAAGCTGTGTTTCACTTTGTTTTTGTATACATTTGTTTCATTTTTTTCTCTTCTTAGGATGTTTTCTTCACTGATCTCCAAGGACTTTTACAAAATTCAAGGTCTTTATTCTAAGCCTATTCTATACAGAGCGATGGCCAAGAGTCAGAAGACATGGGTCCCTCCCTGAGTAACTGTCTGATCCCAAGCCAATCAAGCAGTCTCTTGGGGTGGGGGTTAGTTTCATTCATTCAACAACCACTTATTAGAAGCCTGCAAAATGGTGGTGGTGGGTGGGGATCAAGAGTTCATACAGCCCAGCCTCTCCTTTCACAGACCAGAAAGCTGAACTCGGGGAGGTTAAGGACCTGCAGGCCATTAACGAGCCACAATCATCAGCATTCATCTGCAAAATGATGAGCTGGGAACAGATTTTCTCAAAGGCTCTTTCCAGTCATTAAACTGATTATAAAACCATGAATTTATATTTTACTCATTTTAAATAAAAAAAAATACTACATTCAATTCGGTTGCATGCATTTTTGAGACTCAGAAATTGTGACTGTAAAATTATGTCACCACAGTTTCCTTGACTTTGATGCTTATGAATTATGAAGCCAGTGAAGAGAAAGTTTCATCAAACCATCAAAAGCCAAACCATTTTTTTGTACTTTCAATTTGCATGACTTTTGACGATCCTGTTTTTACTGATCTTAAGACTGTCTCCATACCTTTAAAAGCCCCAGAATACCTCTTCATGGCAAAGCTGAGTCATGGGGCTCATTTGCAAAGAGTTCAGTCTTGGAAAGTGTACTCAGTGCCTGATTTAACAGAAAAAAATAATAGGAGACTAATATGTGAAAGAAGGTCAGTGTATCATATATTATTTATATGATATACTCAAGTACACATATATCATATACCCATTTATATATTGAGTATACTCATGTCATTTTCTTTGAAAATAGGAAGAAATCTCACATGTTGTACAGATAGATGTTGGCATTATTTGTGGATTCATCTTCCAATTATGCCTGGTACCAGAGTTTGCAGGCTTAATGATCTGTGGGAACATTTACATGAATGATTTGCTTTTGGAAAGGAAAGCACATCGTATAGTCAGATAGAGACACAAAGCATGTGATGGGGAAAAAGATATTTTTAAAATGCATCATGAGAGAAGACATGGGTAAGTAAGGTTAACATACAGTTTAAGACAGCATGTTCTGCCATGGTAGCGAAACCTGAGAATATGAATTAAAATGAAAAAGTCATAAAATGGGGACATCCCTGGTGATCCAGTGGTTAAGACTCCAAGCTTCCACTGCAGGGGCTGGGATTTGAACCCTGGTCGGTGAACTAAAATCCTGCATGCCATATCGCATGGTCAAAAAGATTTCTAAAAAGACAGAAAATGAGAAGGTATCTGCTACATGATCAGGGTGCAATGTCAACCATCATCAGGTTCCAACGGCGGGAGGCTGAGAGGACCACTGCTTCGTCCCCGGGCACTCATTGGCTTCTCCCTCTTCCCAAATCTTTGGAAAATGTGCTTTTATAGCACTTAACCCCGGTGTGGTCATTACTAGTTTATAGCTGACATCTTTGTCTAGGCTGTGAGAGTCTATGTGAGAGAAATTAGGTCTGAAGTCTCTCTGTGTACCCAGAGCCAGTATCCAGTACTCAGGGATCAGAAGGTAATCAACAAACCAACTTTCTCCAGCCCCTCCACCAAGGGCAGCAAAGATGCTGGGGGTGGGCTTCCCTGGTGGTCCAGTGGTTAGGAATCCTGCCTTGCAATGCAGGGGACATGAGTCCAATCCCTGGTCCAGGAGGATCCCACATGTCATGGGCAGCTAAGCTGCAACTACTGAGCCCATGTGCCACAGCTACTGAAGCCCCCAACCCTAGAGCCTGCACTCTGCAACAAGACAAGTCATGGCGATGAGAAGCCCGAGCAACCGCAACTCGAGAGTAGCCCTTGCAGCAACAAAGACCCGGCACAGCCAAAAATAAATAAAATTATATTTTTACAAAAAAAGATGCTGTGGGTGATGCATGCTCGAAGAGGCAGCTGAAATGATGCAGCTTTGGAACAGAATGGATTTTCCCTCCAGGGCAGCTCCAGGTAATTAACAAACTAGTTACTCATTCATCACTTTCTCCATCCATCCCTGACTTCAGCGTGGGAACGTCTAGGCTGTGGACTGTTCACAGAGGTGCTGGAGACTCATCACCGCCTGATCCGCAGCCTCCAGTGCAGCTGTCTTTCTAAAGCACCTGCTGCTTACTCAGAACACACCCTGAGAGCGGCGTCGGCCAGGCCCTCTGTCATAAATGCTTGAGCGAAACCCAGAGCATGACTCACTCACAGCAATTATGAAAGACAGGGAAGTAGTCTCAAGAGGGTTTTGGAGGCAGAGACCTGGCAGGGCCTCCACGCTGGCAGACTTCAGGTGTAACTGACAAGGGCCCGCACGCCCCAACTTGTGGGGGGTGCCCCCATCACCCCCACCCCCCTACCACCATTTCCCTCTCCTCTATAAGCTGTAATTCCTGGAGATCAGCCAGGACAGTGTTTCAGCATTGAGCCCAGAGCCAACCTGCACCCCTTCCTTTTTCCTAGAACAGGAACAGGTGAGAGGTTCTGGTTCCCTGGAACCGGGTCAGCAATGCCGGGGCCAGATGTGAGGCCCTGACACTCAGGTGCAGACAGACAGGAGGACAGGCGCCAGCTGGAGGGCTGTTTTTTTAAGGTGGAGCTGGAATCTGTTGGGTGAGTTCCCTCCCAAGAGTTCCTTCCAGTGCCTGAGTTGGCTGCACAGCAGCGCCTCGTGAGCACAGTGAGAAGCTTCTTCATAAAATGTCTTTCTCCCTGACCGTTTTTGCCAGTGAACAGATAGGAAGCTGGTTCTGCTCTTCAAACAGCTATTGTTGTTGTTGTTCAGCCCCTCAGTCATGTCCGGTTCTTTGTGACCCCATGGACTGCAGCACACCAGGCTTCCTTGTCCTTCATCAACTCCCAGAACTTGCTCAAACTCCATGTCCATTGAGTCGGGGATGCCATTCAACCATCTCATCCTCTGCCGCCCCATCTCTCTCCTGCCTTCAATCTTTCCCAGCACCAGGGTCTTTTCTAATGAGTTGGCTCTTGGCATCAGGTGGCCAAAGTATTGGAGCTTCAGCTTCAGCATCAGTTCTTCCAGCAAATACTCAGGGTTGATTTCCTTTAGGATGGACTGGTTGGATCTCCTGGCAGTCCAAGACAGCTTTGGGTCTCAGCAAGTGCATGGCTTGCTCTCAGGTGGCCAGTTTTGTGGGACTTCTTTTTTTCCCTCCCCTCTGGTTTCCTTTCCAACTTTTCTCTGTGAAGAGCAGCTACTACAGGCTGATCAATACTGGCGGGACCAGCGAGAGGTTCCTCCCACTTGCAGCCCTTCCACTTCACAGGGAATGAGATGAATATCATCTCATTCAGCTTCCTCAGAAGAGTTAGGCCCTGCCCTTCGCTCATTCACAGATCTGGCCTCAGAAAGTTCCTGCCGGGGCCCACTTTTCTCAAAGGAGGAGAAGATGTGGGCAGTCTCGCTTCAAGCCCCTCCATGGAAATAAAGAGACTGACAAGCACCAGTCGTGTGCTGGATTCTGGGGACTGGGTGCAGAGTCCTTTGACAGAGGGGTTCCAAGAGAGAATTAATCCAGGGGTGGGTGCTGCTGTGGGTTAGACACTAACTTACTTACACTTAATCTGCACAATAGCCCTACAAAAAGAGTAGTCTTCCCATTGCACAGATAGGTAAACTGTGGCCAGGGCTATTAACCAGCTTTCCCAGGCTCATGAGGCTTGGATGCAGCGGAGTTGGGCTTCAAGCCTCACTCTCACCATCTGCAGAGAGTCATTAGTTCATGTTTCATTTGATTACATCACTAAGCTCCGTTTTCCTGTCCTTGTTCTAGTATATTCTTCATGCAGAAGCCTCACAAATGTCAAGGATTAGAGGATTCCGATTGTGATTTGTCATCCACCTCCTGGGCCAGAGTTCAAAGGGAGGACGTTAAGGGCAGTCTTCTCAGAGGCAAGTCTGTGGACTGGGGTCCAAGAATGTTACCAATCTGACCAGTGAGCTGTTCGCTCAGTCGTGTCCGACTCTTTGCAACCCCATGGACTGCAGCACGCCAGGTTTCCCTGTCCATCACCAACTCCCGGAGCCTACTCAAACTCATGTCCATCGAGTCAGTGATGCCATCCAACCATCTCATCCTCTGTCATCCCCTTCTCCTCCTGCCTTCAATCTTTCCCAGCATCAGGGTCTTTTCAAATGAGTCAGTTCTTCGCATCAAGTGGCCAAAGTATTGGAGTTTCAGCTTCAGCATCAGTCCTTCCAATGAATATTCAGGTTGATTTCCTTTAGCATTGACTGGTTGAATCAGTCAATCCTCAGTGTCTCCAAATTGCCAAATGTCCCCTGGGGGCAAAAATCACAGAGCCCCCTCCTCACGTCCCCCAAATTGAGAACCATTGTTTAAAAGCAATTTGACACAGGAACTTTATGTCTGTTCGATCTAATAAAAATATTGGACCCTGAATTTTGCAAGTCTTGGTGGCTTTTTTAATTTCATCTTTGCACTAATTCATTTTCATTGGTCTTATTAAAGCCTCTGTCTGCAAGGCACTAGGGAAATAAAGAGCAAAAGAGAACTAGGTTTTCACCATCGATGGTCTATTCTAGGAGCCCCACTAGGAGAGAACACAGCAGGTGCCCAGGCAGGAGAGGCCACGGGGAGGAAATGGCCTGTGTCCCATCAAATTCGTGATCTGTCTTGGCCAGCAGTTGTCATCTGTGAACCTGAGTAGAGCCTTTTAACATTAAAAATTTACCATGTGGCAAAGTGACATGGTATAAAATTGAGAAAGTGCCCCCCAGTGGCACCAGTCCCCCTTAGGGTCACCAGCTTCGTGTTGTGTACCCCCCTCCCCCTGCAGACAGACACACGTTCTTAGGCATGATACACATTCTTCCTCTCCCTTCAACGATGGGCTTGCTTTCCTGGTGGATCTTTTGCCATTTCAGGCGGGGCTGCGGCAAGCATCCCCGTGTGCGCAGGCAGGAGACGGGTTGATAGATCACGCTGCAACCAGATTCCTTTCAAGCTCGCTGCAGTACTATTTTTATTGTCGATGTCATCAACTTCAGCTCTGTATGTTAATATATCTTTTCCTGATGACAAAAGCAATATTGTTTCTTATAAAAATTCAAATAGTACAGGAACATGTAACTCTAAATGTAGAAACATGTTATACTCTTGCTCTGCCCTGATCTTCACCAAAGCCACTGTGAAATTAGACATTTAGTCTTCCAGAGTTCTGTGTGTGTATAGTGTGTGTACTTATACACAACATATATACATATGTAATCATATATACATATATAAACACAGTATATATATACACATGTGTATACACACAACATATATACATACGCAATCATATATACATACAGTATATATGCGGGTGTATATATACACACACAACATATTTACATATATGTAATCATATACACATATAAAGACAGTATATATATACACGTGTATATACACACAACATATATATATGTGCAATCACACGTACATACAGTATATATGCGTGTGTATATATACATACACAACACATATACATACCCTGGGATTTCTTTGGAAGGAATGATGCTAAAGCTGAAACTCCAGTACTTTGGCCACCTCATGCGAAGAGTTGACTCATTGGAAAAGACTCTGATGCTGGGAGGGATTGGGGGCAGGAGGAGAAGGGGACGACAGAGGATGAGATGGCTGGATGGCATCACTGACTCGATGGACGTGAGTCTCAGTGAACTCCGGGAGTTGGTGATGGACAGGGAGGCCTGGCGTGCTACGATTCATGGGGTCGAAAAGAGTCGGACATGGCTGAGCGACTGATCTGATCTGATCTGATATGTGTGTGTGTGTATATATATATATATGTAATCATATATGTAATCATCAGAGAAGGCGATGACACCCCACTCCAGTACTCTTGCCTGGAAAATCCCATGGACGGAGGAGGAGCCTGGTATGCTGCAGTCCATAGGGTCGCGAAGAGTCGGACACGGCTGAGCGACTTCCTTTTCATTTTTCACTTTCATGCATTGGAGAAGGAAATGGCAACCTACTCCAGTGTTCTCGCCTAGAGAATCCCAGGGACGGGGGAGCCTGGTGGGCTGCCGTCTATGGGGTCACACAGAGTCGGACACGACTGAAGTGACTTAGCAGAATACATATATACATGTGTGTATATACACAACTTATATACATATGTAATAATATACACACATATAAACACAGTATATACACATACGCGTGTATATACCCACAACACATATACATGTGTAATCACATATACATATATAAACACAGTATATATACAGTGTGTATATACACACAGTATATATACATATGTAATCATATATACATAAATAGTGTACATATACATGTATGTATATACACACAACATATATACATATATGTAATAATATATACACATATAAACATAGTATATATACATGTGTGTATACACACAACATATACACAAGTGTAATCATATATACATATATAAACACAGTATATATACATAAACATGTGTGTATACATACACAACACACACAAGTGTAATCATATATACATATATAAACACATGCATATATACATATACAATCATATATACATATGCATACACACGCAAATATATATATATACACACACAATAGGATTATAGTGCATATTCTGTCCTGTAACTATCATCCTTAGATATTAAAGGTGACATACAAAATGCCAGTCAATGGTTTCTGATATTAAAATAAGAACAAATCAAAAGAATCTATTTGTAAAGCAAAGAATTACTGAGAATAAATCTCTCCAGATTTCAGAAATGTGAAAACCCACCGATGTGCAGCCATGTGTTTATTTCCTTGAAGTTCACCCTAAAGGATTGTTCTCATGCAGTATTTATTAAAATGTATGTTTTCTGTCTAACATTATTGAACAAAACAAATATTTCCCTGGACCAGCCTAACCATCATATTAACTGTAAATTGCATTATGTGAAATGCAATCAATACTCTTCTGGTATACAATGCTCCTGATGTATAATTCTAAACCGCATTAGTAGACGGAGAAACCTGCCTAAGATTTAACAGGCTTTGTCTTGTCTAGCTATTGTTCAGATTTCTTCATTCGAACAGTGCAGTCTGAACTGAGCATTAATTACCACCGAGAGCAGGGAAAATGTCATTTGAACAAAGCCACTATTGCCCATCGTAGGTAAAGAAATGGCACGTGCAGGTTTGGGTACCAAGATCAAACATTCCCACACAAAAAATATGTTTTGAGCGTGTTTTATATCCTAAGCTCTGAGCTGGGCAGGTCGGTGATACAAAAATGGTTAAAATAGTGTCCTCCCTGGCAGAGATTTTCTTAGGAGATGATTTCTCTCTTTAAGAAAGAATCTACTTTAAAACATTCTATCATTTGGTGGTTTAAGTTCATATACCAGATAACAAGCAAAATTCTTTGCTTCCAAACCAGCATTTTTGTTGTGTAGGTGCATATTAATATCCCCTTCTCAGTGTAGAGGTCTCTCATTCAACACAGGGGAGAATTTTTTTTAAGTTTCTTTAAAGTGAAAGTCTCTGCTAAATGAAGTCTTCCACAATAAAATCAGATAGGCTTTCTGTAAAACAAAGCACAACAAAAAAGCACTGTATTTGAATATGAGAAAATTATCATTTAAAAAGCAAGCATCTAAAAATCATGTACAATAGAATGCACGTATGTACATGAATCATACACAGCATGTAGTAAGTTCTTATGCATTTCTGCTGCTGAATTAACATATTAATAAGACTGGCTATACTTTTTAAATTCTCCTTTGTCCATAAAAGTCTTACTCACTTACTAGATCTGACTCAGAAAATGCCAATACAACCAGAAATGCCAACTGCAAAAAGGAAATATATCTATTAATAAATTTATCCAGAAACCCTGATGGTAATTGGGTGTTTCACATCCTAGTCCTGCTAAATGCAGTGTAGTTCCTGGAGTCTTAGGGTTTAGTGAAGTTCTACTTCACCCTCAAACCTCTATGCCTATCAGATGTCGCTCTATAGCAATTTTTATATATTTTGTTTTAATTCCATTTCTAGAATTTACCTTCGTCTCACCAACTTCCTAGGTAAAGAGGTAAGTGGACTGTCAATTAGGCAACAACATCTAATATCTGATTTCTTCTTTTTTAATGTGTATTTACTTTTGGCAGTGCTGGGCCTTTGGCGACGTGCGTGGGTTTCTCCAGTTGCGGCTCCCAGGCTCTAGAGCGCAGGCTCGGTGGTTGCAGCACACGGACTTAGTTGCCCTGCAATATGTGGGGCCTTCCCAGGTCAGGGGTCGAACCAGTGTCCCCTGCATTGCAGGGAACGAATTCTTAACCACCGGATCACCAGGGGAGCCCCCAAGTGCTCTAACTCCTTGTTAATCTGGGAACCTGAGCCAAGAACACCACTGTTGCTCCCACTGGAGACACCACCCGGAAATTTCACTATTGCTGTTACCACCACGGCTGAAAGAACATCCCTGTCTATACAGACACATGTAAAACGACCCAAAGCGCTGAGTTTAAGATGACACGCCTTTGAGGCAAATTTTGAAATTAATGTTAACTCTAAAACATACAACTGAACCTTTTCTGCTAGTTCTGAACTTTTTTTCTTCTAATAGCCTTTATGCTAAATCTACTCTTTTCCCAGACCTTTATTTAAAAGACAGCCTTTAATCCGCCCAAACTCGGCCTTCGATCCCAGGCCCTGGGGACACTGGCCTATTTGCTTTCTGATTCTGTCTGTCTTTCTCTGTATCTTTCTCTCTCCCATCTCTCCCTCTCCTCTATTTAAGAAGTCTTTCCTCTCTTCTTTTAGCTCCAGATGGCTGTAGGAGCCTGGCATTTCTCGAGCTTTCTCTGTTTTTCTTTCTGACTCAAATGTTATAGCCAAATGTCTGTGTCCAGTGGGTATGCCAGGGGAGGGGGCTGTGGGGGCGGGAAGCCTGACTTCCTCTAGTCACTAAAAGAAGAAAGTCATTTGAACCCCAGCCATCTAATTTGCTATAATATCTATATTTATAGGCTTTAGTTGCCAAGGTTTCCTTTCAGAAGAGATATCTAAGTGAAATCCTATGACAGTCAATTGACATCATCACATCTAAACCTTGACCTCATACATCCACTCAGCAGACACAAACACAGATACGCATATACACAAAACACACTCTCTCACACATACACACTTACACAGTCACTCAGGAAGTTTCAAGCCTACAGAATTTCAAAAGACATCAGCCACAGTTACTATAACTTTGTGGGCTGGTGAGATCCATGGATGAAGAGTCTAAAGTGCTTAAACAGTCACCACTGGGTTGGTGCTATGGGCTTCCCAGGTGGCTCAGTGGTAGAGAACCCGCCTGCCAATGCAGGAGACACAGGACGTGCGGGTTTGATCCCTGGGTCAGGAATATCCCCTGGAGAAGGAAATGGCTCCCACTCTAGTATCCTTGTCTGGGAAATACCATGGACAGAGGAGCCTGGCGGGCTACGTTCATGGGGTCACAACGAGTTGGACATGACTTAGTGACTAAACAATGGCAACAGCAGGTTGGTGCTACAGTGTCTTGTCAGGAGGTCACCTGACTGGCACATTCCTTGGGGTGTCCATCGTGAGCACCAGACCCTCCTCCAGGACTTTCCTGCTGCACCCTGTACTTCCCTTACCCAGGTCCATGTAGGATGCTTTTTAAAGGGAGGAGGGACAGGAAATGAATCATTATAAGTTTGGTTTGGTGGGAAGACACGATGAGAAGTCCGGTTCCAGCCCTGACATGTTGTTGTGGGGCTGGATCGTGTCCCCCCAAAAGACATGCTGAAGCCCTACTCCCAACGCTTCCAGAAGAATGTGACCTTCTCTGGAAACACAGTCTTTGCAGATGTAATTTGTTAAGAAGAAGTCATACTGCAGGAGGGTGGGGCTTTCACCCAACGGGCTGGCATCCTTACAAGAAGAGGGAAGAAGGTAGCGTGGAGACAGACACAGGGAGGACCATGTGGCGATGAAGGCGGAGACTGGAGGAGGGAGAAATTGGGGTGATGTGTCCAAGAAATGCTGGGCTGGCCAGCCACTACCAGAAGCTGGAAGAGACAAGGAAGGATTCTACCTGGAGTCTCAGAGGGACCATGACCTGCGTCCTATATAGACAGTCTGACATTTTTCACAAGATCTTCACATCATCATGCTCTATGAATTTTGCACTTTTAGGAATTTGGTTGGGGGTTCAATAGAAACTATGTGTAGGGCTTCCCTGGTGGTGCGGTGGATAAGCATCTGCCTGCCAATGCAGGGGACACGGGTTCAAGGCCTGGCCCAGGAAGATCCCACATGCCACGGAGCAACTAAGCCCATGCACCCTAGCTACTGAGCCTGTGCTCTAGAGCCCGGGAGCAGCAACTACTGGGCCCGCGTGCTGCAGCTACCGAAGCCACATGCCCTAGAGCCTGGGCTCAGCAACAAGAGAAGATGTGGTGATGAGAAGCCTGAGTGCCGCAATGAAGGGCAGCCCCGGTTCACCACAACTGGAGAAAGGCCCGTGCAAAGCAACAAAGACCCACTGCCACCAATATAATAATAATTGAAAAAAACTATGTGTAACTGCCGTTTAAAAGGAGTTTTTATTTAAGTTTAGGGCCCTTTCATTACCCTATTCTGTAATATAATACAGGACCCACGACAAATGAAACTGGATGTCATGGAGAAACAGGTAAGCTGTACCTCTAAAGCCAACAGCAATTCAAGTCCACATTTGCTACAAGAGCAAAGTCCGAAGGACTCATGAACGTTCTTTGTGTCAACCACTGCTATCCTGTCCACGAGTTCAGCGATGAGAATTGACATCTTCCAAACAGAGCACAGACTTTCTGAAGATTCTAAAAGCTACAAATTGGACTTGTCATCAAAACAGCCTCCTTGACTTGAGGTTATCATGCCTTTATTGCTTTTCTGTAGGCTGGCAACCCAAGATCCTTTTAAAATCTTCTTTCCTCTGCTCTCCACACACAGCCCTTCACCAATAAACCTTCTGAAGGTGTGTTGGCTTCAGCCTTCTTCTCCTTCCCCACCACCAGCAACCTTACCTCCTGGCCTCTCCCCAGCATGTTACCTGCCATCTGCTCATCAGACTCTGGGGCTCAGCATCTTCCCTGCTCCAAGCTCTCTGGCAAACTGGGGCTCTGAACACTCCCAGCCCCAAATCTGGCTGGTTGTGTCATATGAAATCAAGTGGTCTGGGCAGTTTCCCAGGCTGAAGATTTGAAGTATCATCCAATTCCCATGAGAAAAACATGGCCATATCTGTGGCCAAAAATCAGGGGCTCCTTGGGCCACCTCCTCAGGGGTTGATCCACTCTCCCTCCATGAATCCCTGGAAACTATGTATAATGAGAATAAAGGATCGTTTCACAGGGAGGGAGACCCATAATTTTCTCCTACATTCTCAAGGGCATGCTTGACTACATTAAAAAAAAAAATAAAAAGTGTAAGAACCACTTGAGCTATTAGAATCTCTTCTGAGTTTCAACACTAGCCAGATGCAGACTTAAATTGGTTATTCATCCCTTCACTCATTAGAATAAAGGTGGGGGGACCCAGAGGTGACCTCCAGGATCAGACCTTTATCAGGGTAGATCACACGATGAGCAATGAGAAGGCACCTGTATAATCAAGGCATCTTGAGAAAATAGCCACTTGATTTCATAGTGGTTGCACTATGGTTCAAGGTCATGAACTTGGCTTTCTTTGCTCAAGCTGTTTTCAGCACTGCATTGTTGAGGGACACTAAGGAGATGCTTACAGACTTGGGGGAGAACCAGGCAGCACTTGCCTGTGGAACTCTGGGAGAATCCCGGAGTCTTCCTAGGTCATGACTGCTGTCACCTTTCTCCAAAATCCCCTCCTCCTCCCGAACTTCTGCAGGGCCCAAAGGGTTACCCAGAATGACATCTCCATTTGGAACCTGTGAATGTGACTTATTTGAGAAAAGGGTGTTCAGTGATGTAATTAAGAATCTCAAGATGATTCTTTCCTGGACTGGGATGAGCCCTAAATCCAGTGACAAGTATCCCTGCAAAGGAGGAGAGGCAATGTAAGGATGCTGTTCTCATAAGCCACCAGTCTGTGGTCATTTATTCCAGCAGTCCTAGCAAGTGAATACACCACATCCAGTTCCAGTTCAGTTGCTCAGCTGTGTCTGACTCTGCAACCCCATGGACTGCAGCACGCCAGGCCTCCTTGTCCATCACCAACTCCCAAAGTCTACTCAAACTCATGTCCATCGAGTCGGTGATGCCATCCAACCATCTCATCCTCTGTTGACCCCTTCTCCTCCCGTCTTCAATCTTTCCCAGCATCAGGGGCTTTTCCAATGAGTCAGCTCTTTGAATCAGGTGGCCAAAGTACTGGAGTGTCAACTTCAACATCAGTCCTTCCAATGAATATTCAGGACTGATTTCCTTTAGGATGGACTGGTTGCATCTCCTTGCAGTCCAAGGGACTCTCAAGAGTCTTCTCCAACACCACAGTTCAAAAACATCAATTCTTTGGCACTCAGCTTTCTTTATACTCCAACTCTCATATCCATACATGACTACCAGAAAAACCATAGCTTTGACTAGATGGACCTTTGTTGGCAAAGTAATGTCTCTGCTTTTTAATGTGCTGTCTAGGTTGGTCCTGCCTTCTTCCCTTTCTCTTTCTTGAGTCTATTCCCAACATAAGAGCCACAGTCAGAAGTCATTCTTCTGCTGGAGACCCCGGATGGATTCCTTCCACTCCTGGTCCCCTCCTCACCACTCTCTCCTTTTTAGCAGGGCACACTTCCACCTCCAGGAAACCAGATGGCTCATTTCCTCACACCCTTCAGACATTTATTTCAAAACCCCGCCTCTATGAGAGCTTCCCTAACTGTCCTGCTTAACACTGCACCTGGGGGCTTCCCTGGTGGTCCAGTGGTTAAGAATCTGCCTTGCAATGCAGGGGACACCAGTTTGATCCCTGGCCTGGAAAGACCCCACATGCCTCAGAGCAACTAAGGCCATGTGACACAACCAGAGTAGCCCCTGCTCGTTGCAATTAGAGTAAGCCCACACACAGCAGTGAAGACGCAGTTCGGCCAATAAGTAAATGTTTTAAATAAAATATGTGCTGTACTTAGTCGCTCAGTTGTGTCGACTCTTTGCAACCCCATGGACTCTAGCCCACCAGGCTCCTCTGTCCATGGACCCCGACAGTCCATGAGGTCGCAAAGAGTCGGACACGACTGAGCGAAGACTCCCTCCCCCCTTATTATAATAAAAATTTATTGAAATAAAATTTCCAAATGGTTCCCTCTTGCCTACAGGAAAGCCCTCGATAGTGCAGCTCCCACTGTCCAGATGTTTCTTCCCTCTGAACCAGCCCCACCGCTGGTCCAGATGTTCGCTTCCCTCTGGACCAGCCTCACCACATTCTGTGCAGGCCAAGCCTGAACTCTGACCCACACTTCAGTGAGAAAGTCTCCCCCATCCCACAAAAGGAAACCAGATTGGCCAGGGCAATTTCAAGGCACAAGGGGCTTCAGAGGCAGTCAGATGGAAGACATATGTTAAAGTTGCAAATCGGACTATGTAAGAGTCCCCGCAGGCAGACACTTGAGTCTCCGTTCTGTTAGTCACTCTCACATTCTGAAATTCCTTCTCCTCACTCTGTTATAATTAATTTGCACGTGGAATGTTGCACTGATTTTTCTCATCGCTTACTTCTGTAATGCTAGCGTGGTCATTGTGCTCTCCTATTCAACAAAGCAGAAAAATTCTGAAATGCAAGTCTTCCTCTGATGATAAATGAAATTGATTTTTCAAAAAACCATTTGGATTCACCAGAAACAACTGCCTTTTAACACTTGTCTCAACTTCTACCTAATTATTTTTGGGGCTTTGGGCTAGGAAGCAAATTGCATTATGTGCTTCTAAAAGTATATACTTATAGAACCATCTGTAATCCCTTCAAAGCAATCTTTGCAAGTCACTGCTGGAATACATAATGTTATAAATTCTATTAGATCATAGAATTACAGGGCTGAACGAGATCTAGGAAACTGACAGATCATAGAGCTGACAGATCCCCCACTGCCTTCAAAAACCACATCTAAACGAGGCCAGAAAACAAATGACCAAATGCATTTGTTCCAGGATGCCTTCCTGAGCTGAAAAAAAGATCTTCACATTGAGCGAGATGAAGCCATAAACATTTGAATTTCAAAAGGGGACTGGGAAGAACTTTCCAGCGCTAGGATCCGTGATTATTTCCCTGACTATGCACATTCATAGGGATCACATATAAATACTCTGAAGCCAGCCCCACCCTTTCCTCTCCTTTGGTCACTAGGTTATCAGACATAGTTAGCTGGTTAGCTGCCAGGAGCCAAATCTAGGCAGCTGAGTTGACCCCCACTGGAAGTTCCCATGATAGAAGCCAGCAGGAAGAAGAGGCAGACTATCTGTCATTAATGTTAAAACAATGGCTTCTTATCACCAAGGCCAGGTTCATTCTAACTTGGGCAGCTGCTAAGAAACATTTTGTATTGATAGGGTAAGAGCAAGTTAGACCATGTCCTAGATGGAAACGTTTATTAAAACCTCAGTCTCAGACTTCCCGGGTGGTCCAGTGGTTAAGACTCTGCACATCCACTTCAGGGAGCACTGTTTGACTCCTGCTTGGGGAACTTCCACTTGCTGCGTGTGTGCGCATGCTCAGTTGTGTCCAACTCTTTCCGACCCCAAAGACTGTAGCCCACCAGGCTCCTCTGTTCATGGAATTTTCCAGGTTATAATACCAGAGTGGGTTGCCACTTCCTTCTCCAGGGGTTGTTCCCGATCCAGGGATCAACCCTCGTCTCCTGTGTCTCCTGCACTTGGCAGGCAGATACTTTGCCACTGTGCCACCTGGGAAGCCCACTTGCTGCATGGTGTGGCCAAAAATAAAAAACCCAGGCTCACTCATCTTTGTTACCACCACTCTCCCCACCTGCCGGCTGACTTTTGCACCTCCCTCCTCGGACACCCAGACCCATAGAACCTTCCACCATCCCTCAGTCAGAACAGCACAGACTTGCATTCACTAGGCACGTGTGTTTTGGGGCGCCTTCCTGCACTAACCACTTCACCAGGATGCTCTCTCTAATCATCACAAGGGGACTCTGATGTGTGTGCTCTGCTGATCCTCATCCAGCTGGTAAAACGCTGCACAGAGAAGTTAAGTAATTTGCCCAAGGTCACAAAGTTCGTAAGCGGTAAATGTACAGAGACTTGAACCCGGGCAGTCAGACTCTGGTGGCCGTCCTCTGAGGCTGCCTCATTCAGCCTCCTCACAGGCCTGGTGCCTCTCTGTTGCCAACAGCGGTGGTACTGCGTGTTAGCAAGAGGTAGAAGGGGCTCAGAGAGTGTATAAGGAGGTGCCCTGATCTAGTCTGGGGCTTGGGAATACCTTCTCCCAGGGTAAGGCATTGAAATTAGGGCCCGCAGATAGGAAAAGCAGCCGCAGAAAGAGGTAGGGAGAAGCGTTTCAGCACAGAAAATGAATTCACTCACTCATTCACTCACTCACCCATTTCTCACTCACCTACTCATTTCTCATTCATTCACTTACTCATTCATTCATTCACTCACCCATTTCTCATGCATTCATTCACTCACTCATTCATTCACTTGTTCATTCATTCTCTCACTCACCCATTTCTCATTCACTCACTCATTCACTCATCCACTCACTCATTCATGGTGAGATGCTGAAATGCCAGTGAATATTGCTTTCTTGCAGGCACTGCCATCCATGGCCTGTTCCTGGGGCGGGAAGCAGAGCTTGATGTTCATGTTCTCATTACCCTATAAATATTAAGTGATCCCTCAGCTGCACCACTGTTAACCTAGGGAATCAAGAGCTGCTGGACGCTGTTTGGCAAATGGATAAGAGCTCTCCTTTCTTCCTGAGATCTTCACATGAAGGCTACTTGGCAGGTGAGGCCAACTCTAGATAAAGGCCCTTGACGTGACTTCTTGGTCAGTAATACTCTTCCCAAGGAAAGAGGCCAGGGTTCCTGACTGGTGGTGCTCAGGGTGCAGAGCAACAGGTGAGTCAACATCTAGGCCCCTCAATATCCTGCTTTCTGGGGAGGAAGCCATCCAAGAGGACCAAGGAAAGTGATGTCTCAACCAAAAGCCCACCCCTGCAGTCTGTGTCTGATTCACAGACTCAAAACCCGGACCACACAGGAGGCTTAAGTGATGCGTTCTGTGTTGTTCTAGGCAGTGGTCATGCGGGTGTGCTCACTATCCACAAATGCATCCATTGTGCACCTTCTATACCCTCATCACACTTGAATTTATGAGTTTACTTAAAACATCAGGCAATGCAGTTTACTTTCTGGTTATAATAAGCATGATGGGGAAGGGACCTCTGAGCTTGGCTAGTCCAGCATTTATCAGAGTGTTCCATGGAACCCTGGCCCCCAGAGATGCTCCACCAAGAAGAAATGGATTACGGGGCAGACGAACTTGACAGCTGCTGCATACTATTGACTACTGGGAGAGCAGAGCGCACTGGTCTCGATGCCTCAGGACTATTCTCCAGGTCAGCATCACAGGCTCCACATTCCAGGCACGAGCACCAGTATCCACCCAATGGCACAGGCCAACAACCAGGGCATCGCTTCCGACTCCTCTGTTTCCCTGACTTCTTGAAATCACATCTCCAGTTTTTCTCTCCAGTCTGTCCACTTTGGCCCTGTTTTCACTATTATCCAACATCACCAGCATCTCTGATCTAAACACTATGACCCCCCCCTAACAGTTCTGCCTCCATCAACCTAGTCTCTCCAAAGCAGCAGAAGGATCTCTGCAAAATGTAAACATCACACCCCTAATTAAAATCTCCAGTAGTTTTTTCCCCGCCCCCCCCCAATGTCCCCCAGGGATAAAGTCCCAGATCCCCCCAAAGACCTCGAAGTTCCCCAGCGATGCAGCTTCAGGCTGAACTCTCAACAGTTCCGTGCCCTCTCACTTAACAGCGTGTGCTTTTACCCTGGGCAGCTCCCACTCCAGCCTCCAGCTTGCAGCACTCCGAGGGCTCCCCCTGCTGTGGGTTCCTGACACCCCATCACAACTTCCCTGGAACTGACCAGGGTTTGCTCACCGTCTGTCTTCTGCACAGTATGACCTCCACTGCCAGGACCGTGTCTGGGCTTGGGGGCCTTTTCTCTCGCGATGCTTGGTTTAGAGGCACACAATAAATGCTTCTGAATAAATAATAATATTTATCATTCAAATAAAGAAAAGGAAATGCTTTTTGCATTTTATGTAACACAGAAACATTGTCCACAGAATTTCTTTCTCGTTCAGCCCACCAGGCGTGTGGTCCTCAAAAGAAAAGTGGATCCAGCCCAAGTCTCTCATTTTACAGAAGATACTGTGGCCCAAAGAAAACAGAAACCCCTAATCATTTAGCATGTTAGTTCTTAAAAGAGTGCAGTTTATTCTCAGAAAATAACCTACAGCATAGTAAAATGTAGCTATTTTTAACACTACCTGCAGGGGTTTTAAAGCCCAGAAATACCATAGAAATTAGAAATCTTAATTAAGATAAGAGGAAAGAGCCAAGCTAGGAAGATGAGAAGCCGGTTTCTCATTATTCACATTGAAATAAAATTGATTAAAGAGTTAAATGAAAAATAAGAACAAAACCTAGAAGAAAACATAGGTGAATAGTTATGAATTATCAACAGGGAGGACTTGAAGCTTAAAAGCAATGGAAGAAATCACATAGGAAAAGATGTGACAACTGAAAATTAATGTGGGTGTGGCTTCCTGGCCAATTCAGGCAGGACTTCTTTCTCTATGTGTAAACACAACTGGCTGTAGCCCCCTAAGTAATTTAAAAAGAAAAGAGGATCATTAGCATAAGTTCAGGAAACTATAAATGCTTTGGATCATAAGAAAGGAAAAAAGGGCACAGATGTAATGTTAGTCAGTTATCAAAATTTAAACTCTGCAAAATCAAACTCAATAGTCATTAACAAATTAAAGTGAACTTTTGAGTCCACATGACAAGTGCCAAGCATTAGATTACATGCCTCTGACCCCCGCAGTAACATCTTCTAGGGAAAGAAAGCTGCATGGGGTAAGGAGTAGCACTAGGTACCACCTTTTATAGCATTTGGTACTGCAGGAAGTTATTTACTTTCTCTGATTTAACTGAAGCTCAAACTCCAATACTTTGGTCACCTGACGCGAAGAACTGACTCATTGGAAAACACCCTGATGCTGGGAAAGGTTGAAGGTGGGAGGAGAAGGGGACTACAGAGGATGAGATAGTTGGATGGCATCACCAACTCGATGGACATGAGTTTGAGTAAGCTCCGGGAGTTGGTGATGGACAGGGAAGCCTGGTGTGCTGCAGTCCATGGGGTCACAAAGAGTCAGACATGACTGAGCGACTGAACTGAGCCGAACTGATTTAACTACCTGATGGAGTTGTTTTGAGGGTGAAATGAGATCATGCTAGTTAAAGCTCATAGCACAGTGCTTGGCAGGGAGATAAATCTCAATAAAATATTAAAAAGAGCTGACTTAAGTTGCGTTCTACAGATCTAGGCCTAAGAACATTTCTATAAAGATCTAAGCTATACTCCTCTCCCCCACACACCCCAGTAACAGCTTTGATCAATATTTGTCCTGATATTTCATGGTATTTCCTTTAGGTCAGTAGGGGAGGGAAAAACTTTTTCTCCACCTTCTCATGTTCAGTTTCTGGGGGCCTGTGAATTAAGTCCAACAAAAGACAGGATAACAAGGGGAAAAAAGGAGTATCCTTATGCGTGCAGGACTCATACATGCAGGAGCAATCAATGAGGAATATAACTCAAAGTAGTTAGAATTTGGAGTTTATACACCTAACTCAATAGAGGAAAGAAAACGCCAGTATAGGAAGAACAGAAGGGTTTCTTTAGGGAAGGCCAATGGATTTTCAGGAGAACAAACAGGAGATAAGAAAGTTTGTGATAATGCTTGTCTCTGTGGATATGAGCAGCCTATAGGCCTGCTTCAGGGCCATAAAACTCCCCTAGTCAGGACACTTATGAGTAGGTCTGCCCCAAAGAGGAAATTTGCGGCAGGCTTATTTCCCCAAAGTTGGTGCTTTGGGTCAGAAAAGGGAAACTCCGAAACAGCTTCTTTCTTCATCTGTTGACGCTCAACACTTTTCAGGTCAAAATAATTTTATACCAAAATAGCATATCCTGATTCCCTTCAGGGCTGATAAGTGTAACAAAGAGGGGGGAAAGCTGACATGTGCAACCAGTTACTTAAGACATCAATACTATAATATACAGAAAAGTATAAATTATAATAGAAACTAAAATGATTATTAATTCCCACCTTAGTCAAAAGGCAAAAATCCCCAAATGTATAAGGATGTCACGAGAGCAATTATCCACGTCTGTAACAGAGCATTTGACAACATTCCCAATATCTTTCTTAATCTATTAGATTCTCCTAGATTATACATATTGTTAAAAACCATGAGTCAGCTAGCTTAGACTGAGGGAATCTCTAAGCTTCTTGTACCATCATTTTCTCTAAGACTTTAAAAATGTCTTAAATTTGGTGTTTTCTCCATTTTTTTCTAAAATTCTCAACCCAGCCCCAATATTCCCAATTTCCCACATTTTTCTCACTAATCATAATAGTCAGCTTGGGCCTTTTTCTGAACAATTTCCTGGTTTTGTCCTTACAGGAAGAAAGAACACTAAGTTACTCGGAAAACCCGAGAAAATACGTTGAATAAGAACTTTATTTTGAGTAAGTGCAGGAAATCTATTAAAGTTTCCCCAAAAGGAGTTTGTTTTTTAAACAGACAACAACCAAAAAAAGCAAAACTATCCTTAGTAATGATTCAGATGATGCCAAAATTCCAAAGGGTTTATTTCTTAAATCTAGTTCATATTTTAGTTTCTGGGTATAACTCATACCTGACACATAAAACCAAGGTTAAGCCCCACTTCCTCAGCTGAAACCCTTTTCCTTCAGGAAAATAACTTCATGTTTTTGTTGGCAATGCTTTTTATGTGCAAAATACTTAAGGGTGGGTAATCTCTCAAGTTTGTGCTTAGACTTTCATTATAAATATTTAAAGCTTGGAAAGGTCACCAGTGGTTTGCATTTTCCCAATCGGTTTTTGGAAATAAATACCCCAGCCCCTGTGGTAGGCTGAGAAAAGGTGAGTCATTTATGGGTTAATGTAAACCATTGAAGAACTCCCAGAATAAGGTTTTCAGCACACACGGGGTTTCCTGGATGGCAACTTTACCTGAGGGAAAGAGGAAATCTTGCTGGAACCACCTGTTTGACTCCTGCTGACTCACTATTAATCCCTAACCAGTAGAGACCTGAGTGTAGACATACGGATTTCTGGGAGTAGGGGCTCCTAACGATGAGACGAAAGGGGTACCTGCCAGGGCCGGCGAGAGGGACCCGCAGGCCGGCGCCCCGAAGCTCGCCGCAGGGCCTCCGCCGCGCCCGGGTTAGAGCGCGCGGGCCGGACCGGCCACGTGCTCCTGACTCTGACAGCGCCGCGGGCCGCGCGCCGGGAGCCCCAGGCAAGCGCGTGACTTGGTTTCCTCGTCATTTTCCGCGCGGCCCCACCCGCTGGGGCGGGGCGTGGGCTCCCGGCCAGGTGGGCTGTCCTCACCCGGGCGAACCCCGGCTCCCGCAGCCCACGTGGCCGGCGGCCACCCGCCTGCCCGGCTTACTTTCATATTTAGCCAGGCCCTACCCACAATGCTTTCGTAAAAAAATCAAATGCAAAAGAGGTTAGTGGTTAACATAATCCTTACAAATACTACTTTTAGAAAGAGGGATTTTGGTTTTTTCACATCGTATTTAGTCGAGAAGTTGTTCGCATCTTACTTCTCATGGTTGCGACATGGGCCATGAAAAGTCTCCTTACTGAAAAAAGTGTCTGGAAAGGAACTATAAATACTCAGAAACCTATTCACGCCCACAGTTGGTCCGAAAGCTGTGGGTTATCTCATTTGTCTCCCCCACAGCCCCACAACCTCACAACCCCACAACCATGTTTGACTGACTGTTTTTGCTTTCATCAAGAAGCAGTAATTGGTAGTGTTTACATAGATTAACTAAAATGGAAATTTAAAGAAATTTTTAGTTTATTATCTAAAAACTAAAAGACTTAGGCTGGCCTGCCCGAGACTCACAGCCATAGAAAACAGACTTGTGATGGCCAAGGGTAATGGGGTGGGGAGGGAGGCGTTTGGAGTTTGGGATTAGCAGATGCAAACTGTTATATATAGACTGGGTAAACAAGGTCCTACTATATAGCACAGGGAGCTATATTCAGTATCCTGCAATGAACCATAATGGAAAAGAAAATGAAAAAAATAAAAGAGCCTGCTTGGTTACATTTTTTTTTTCAGTAAGGTTAACTTTACTGCAGCATTTATACATTTACTTTCAAAGTCCCTGGGGGAGAAAGCTAATGCAATGAAAGCAACTTTGTTTTAATTTGCTTTAAACTTACCAGAGAGTTTATCTGTTTTTAGAAATCTTATATTGAAAACCTTCAATTCATGGTTAAACAGCAATGCATTTCTTATTATAAATCAGGAAAAAGGAGGGGGGGAGCCAATTAAAGAAGCTTCCTTTTAAAGCTACACTGGTATGATCTCATATGTCTGTATGTATATATAAATATACGTGTGTTTGTAGGTGGATAGAAAAAACCTGGAAGAGACATACCACATTATTAACAGTGATTACATAACTCTGTTTGTGCGGGCATGCTCAGTCACATCAGCCCCATGGACTGTAGCCCGCCAGGCTCCTCTGCCCATGGGATTCTCCAGGCAAGAATACTGGAGTGGGTTGCTATTTCCTCCTCTAGGGGATCTTCCCGACCCAAGAATCCCACCCAAGTCTCCTGCATTGCTAGGCAGATTCTTTACCACTGAGCCACCTGTGAAGCCCTACATAACTCTGCTGCTGCTGCTAATTCGCTTCAGTCGTGTCCGATTCTGTGTGACCCCATAGACGGCAGCCCACCAGGCTCCCCCGTCCCTGGGATTCTCCAGGCAAGAACACTGGAGTGGGTTGCCATTTCCTTCTCCAGTGCATGAAAGTGAAAAGTGAAAGTGAAGTCGCTCAGTCGTGTCCGACTCTTAGCGACCCCATGGACTGCAGCCTACCAGGCTCCTCCGTCCATGGGATTTTCCAGGCAAGAGTACTGGAGTGGGGTGACATAACTCTAGGGAGTAGGATTTCAGGTGAGGGCATTTAAAGAAACTTTCAGAATGAAAAAAATGTATGCAAACAATGGTTGCCAAAAATTCAGTACATTTATAAGTGTCTGTGAATGAGTAGAAAATGAACTTTGGATTATTTCACAACAAACATAAAGCACATACATTCACAGACCCAGGTGGAGACCCAATTTAAAATCACGTGGGAAAGGAGGTTTCTAGCTCTGGCAAGACTTCCTGACTCTTCATGGATCCTTTCTGTCTGCCAGTTGTCAGCCATAGCTGTCTTCTCTTTGGTTCAATTGCTATGATTGGTTAGAGTTTACAGTTAAATTCAATCAACAGGTTCCAACACACTGGCTTTCCTTATTAGCAAAGAAACTTGACTGCTTTGTTGAGATATATGCATCCTCTACGGTAACTTTGGGGGAAAAATTTAGAAAAAAAAAAATCAGAGAGTAGTAGTGTACTTAGTCATGTCTGACTTTGCGACCCCATGGACTGTAGCCCAGGAGCCCAGGCTTCTCTGTCAATGGGATTCTCCGGGCAAGAATACTGGAGGGGGTAACTGTTCCCTTCTCCATGGCATCTTCCCGAACCAGAGATGGAACCCAGGTCTCCCGCATTGCAGGCAGATTCTTTACCACCTGAGCCACCAGGGAAGCAGGTTCTATGTTGACTGAATCTTGATAAATGACAAGGGCATCATTTGTTGGTAAGGATGGTTCTCAGCTAGAGAAAACCCACAGCTCACACTCTCAGGCTGGTGGTAGCTTGTTAAAAATGGGTGCTTTGCATCAGCCAGTCTTATTGAACTTAATACTAACTCCTGAATTTAAAAGCATTAAGATACAAAGTCCCCAAATTCTAGCCAACTGGTAGTCTAGAAATGTTAGAGCGCTAGAATCTTGCTCAGTGTTACTGTCATGATGGGCATTTCCATGTCTATTTCAGATGACTAAAATACCTAGCAAGGTGAGGTCCATTCCAAGGGAAATGGACTAGAATTCACTGATGCAATTTCAACCTATAACCCAGGCTGAAGATGACAGTTATTAAAATGGTGTTCTTCAGTTCAGTTCAGTCGCTCAGTTGTGTCCAACTCTTTTCGACCCCATGAATTGCAGCACGCCAGGCCTCCCTGTCCATCACCAACCCCCGGAGTTCACTCAAATTCACGTCCATCGAGTCGGTGATGCCATCCGGCCACCTCATCCTCTGTCGTCCCCTTCTCCTCCTGCCCCCAATCCCTCCCAGCATCAGAGTCTTTTCCAATGAGTCAACTCTTCGCGTGAGGTGGCCAAAGTACTGGAGTTTCAGCTTTAGCATCATTCCTTCCAAAGAACACCCAGGACTGATCTCCTTTAGAATGGACTGGTTGGATCTCCTTGCAGTCCAAGGGACTCTCAAGAGTCTTCTCCAACACCACAGTTCAAAAGCATCAATTCTAGTGTTGGATAATTTTTTTCCACAAAAATATCTATATCACAGGGGGAAAGGTAACATCCCTACAAAACAATGAAATTTTAAAAAAACAATTGGAGATTATATATACATAGAGAGAGAGGGAAGGAGACAGGAAGGGAGGGAAGGGGAAGGGAGGGGGAGAAGGGGGGGGAAGGGAGGGGGAGAAGGGGAGAAAGAGAGAGGTCTTACTGAAATGCATGTCATCTTTCAACCCTGTCGCTTCACTTCAGGGATTTATGCAATCATCTCCCCTCCCAGGAGTCATTGCTGCGTATCTGCCTCTCTAAGAGTTTAGGAGACCTGAACTTAGTGACTCATTTCTAAGGAAAAGAACAAGGCAAAAGTAATAGGGTATCACCTCCAATATGAGTTTGAAAAATGACTGTGGATTCTCCCAGGATTCTCTCTTTCCCCTGCCCCTTTCCCCCTCATTGCTCCGGGGGAAGCCAGCTGCCCCACACAGAGTAGGCCAATGCAGAGGCAAGGAAGGGTGTTTGCAGCCAACAACCACTCCAGCCTGAGGCTGTGTGAGTGAGCCAACAGCCAGGCAGAGGGCCTCCAAGCAAGGAAGTCTCCCCAGGGGAGCCTCGCAAGGACCACTGCCCCGGCCAGCACCTTCCGTGCAGCTGGGGAGAGCCCCTCGGCCTGAGCGCCAGCCAGCTGTGCCCAGGTTTCTGCCCCACGGATATTGTGAGAAAACAAATGTTAGCTGTCCTAAATCGCTGTCTGGGGTAAGTCTGTTAGACAGCCGGGAATAGCTAATACATGTCCTTCACTAAAAGCGCCTCCTCTGCTTAAGCATCCTTGGAAGCCTTGTGTTTTGCAAGTCGCCTTCAGGGTCCAAGTGTGAGCCACACAAGAAGATGGACCGCGTTCCTATAATTACACCTTGTTTTTGCCAAGATCATCCGTCCCAGCTTGTTCTCATCACATTCACCATCCTTGACTCTGACAGACTTGGGGCTGTTTTCAAAAGCAAATCTGCCTTCCAAAGAGAAAGAGTCACTGCCCCAAGGAACGCTGAAAACGAAGATGCTGTGGTTTCTACGGAGAGTTTCACTTGGTTTCAGATACATTTTAAACAATGGCTCCATCGCTGGAATAATTCTTCCAAGGTGATTATTTTGAAAGTCATTAGTACTTCAGATATTTAATGCACAGATTACTCAATGAATGAGTTGTGCCGTGTTTACTTACTTAGTATCTAACAAACATATGCCACATCCTACCACTAACTATTCTGGGGACTTCCCTGGTGGTCCAGTGGTTGACTTCACCTCCAATTCAGGGGGTCAAAGTTCGATCCCTGGTTGAGGTGCTAAGATCCCACATGCTTTGGGGCCAAAAAACAGAAGCAATATTGTAACAAATTCAATAAAGACTTTAAAAATGGTCCACATTAAAAAAAAATCTTTAGGACTTCCCAGTGGTCCAGTGGCTATGACTCTATACTCTCAATGCAGGGAGTCTGGGTTCAATCCCTGGTCAGGGAACTAGACCCTACATGCCGTAATGAAGATTGAAGATCCTGCATTGCCACAACTAAGACTCAGCACAGCCAAGTAATTTTTTTTTAATCTTAAAAAAATTTTTTAAATCACTCTGTGCAGTATTACCCCTGTTTTGCAGAGAGGAAACTGAGGCAGAGTAGACTTGCCTAAGGTACGCAGAGCAGGAGTCTAATGTGAGCAGTCTGGTCCAAGTCTTTGCTGTCTTGCTTCTATTAATTCACTTTCTTTTCTACTTAGATCTCATACCATAATAGGATCAACACAATAACAAAGCAGAGTCAGTTTCTTGTTCATTGTAATAACATTTCACCTCTACACAGATAATCTTCTAATTAGATGGGCTTAGAAAATGTCCCAAGTACCAAAGTGATCTTCCTTCATACATTCTCCTGTAAGGGAAGGAAAAAGAGACCAGAGCATCTGTCTTTGGTCAAATTTAGGAAGGTGTAAGTTCAAAGGATTTTGGTCTTTATGTAAAACCTGATGATTTCTTACATCAGTAATATATCAGACTTTGAGTAGAACTTTCCACACATTTTTTGGGTGTGGTATGTCTGACCAAAACGCTGACCAAGCTCACACTGGATCTGGAGTCTAGCTTCTGAGAAGAGGGCTTTGTGGCAGCCATCATGTCCAAGTCTTGACAACAGCTGACTTACTTTGGAGAGGGTTCCTTACTGACAAACCTCCCTTTTTATTTTCTTTTTGGTCTGTGAGGGTGTACAAGCAGAGCGTATCTCCTCTGACTGTAACCAAGGAAAGTGTCCTTTCTGGCTTGGTTTCCTAGGACCCATGTCTCCCTTCGGTCTGCACCTCCTTCCTCCAAACCAAAGATCCTTGTTGATACATTTATTTTGTGTCACCTCTAAACAGATCCTTTGTTATCTTATAATAATTTGTAAATTTGTTCCCAAGTAAATTAGAACCCCTTTGGTGGTGGTTACGGGGCTTCCCTGATGGCTCAGTGGTAAAGAATCTGCCTGCCAATGCAGGTGACACAGGAGACTCGGGTTTGATCCCTGGGTCGACAAGATCCCCTGGAGGAGGAAATGGCAATACACTCCAGTATTCTTGCCTGAAAAGTCCCATGGACAGAGGAGCCTGGTGGGCTGCAGTCCACCGGATCACAGAGTCAGACACGACTGAGTACAGTGGTGGTTATGCAATTGTATCAGTTCCATCAGCCTCACAATGCCTGGTACAAAAACAAATTGCTTTTTTTTAAATACTTAATGATTATTTTTTTTTTAATGAATAGTTTCCATTTACAAGGAACCACGTTATTAACTACAGGATCCAGGTTGGCTTCCAAAGTTAACCAAGCACCAGGAGATGCTTCAGTCAGCCTTGTAAAGATTCCAAACTGCTAGGACCATCAGCGAACCTCAGCAGGAAGTGAACCTGAACACTCTGATGAGTTTCCAGACTACTCATTACCAGACACTATCATTTACAAATGGTTACTTGATTTGTATGCCTTTTTGTATTATTCTGTTGCTGTTGTTATTCAGTCCCTCAGTTGTGTCCAACTCTTTGCAACCCCATGGACTGTAGCACGCCAGGCTCCCCTGTCCTTCACTATCTCCTGGAGTTTGCTCAGACTTATGTCCATTGAGTCAATGATGCCATCCAACTATCTAACTGCACTCAAGGACTTTCTTTGATTTGAGTGCACATTTTTTAATCTCTAAGAAACAGAATTAAAAAGGATTCTGTGAATACATGAGGTCACCCTCGAGTTCTCCTCTTTTTTCATCCTTTCTATGAAGGCATAAACACCATCACTTTAATAAGGAGATTAGCAGCAAGTATTCCCTGGGCCCTACCATTAGCAAATGCTTTGGCAAGGAATACACAAGAGAAACAACCTCTGTCCTCATGTAGCCAAGTAAATAATGTATGTGATTCACAAGGTAATACCAAAGCATGATGTAAGGTTCCCAGAGCACAGTTTACAAACAAGGAACGTGAGCCTGGAGAGGTCAGGCAGCTTACCCAGAGATACATAGCTGCTAAGTGACCCAACCATAACTCCACTCTGGTTTTCTGATGCCAACTCCAATGCCCCTGTCCCAAATGAGGCTGGATATGCAGAAATATATCCAGCCTGAGGAATGTCCAAGGAAAGAGTGAGACAATGTATGGGTTGAATAAAGAGGTTTTATTGCATTTTAAAGAAAATTATAGGGGCTTCCCTGGTGGCTTGGTGGTAAAGAATTTGCCTGCAGATGCAAGAGACATGGGTTTGATCCCTGTTCCAGGAAGATTCCACATGACACAGTGCAACTAAGCCCATGCACCACAACTATTGAGCCTGTGTTCTAGAGCTTGGGAGCGACAACTACTGAGCCCAAGAGCTACAGCTACTGAAGCCCAGGCGCCCTAGAGCCTGTGCTCCACAACAAGAGAAGCCACTGCAATGAGAAGACCACCAACCACAGCGAGAGTAGCCCCCTCTCACCGCAGCCAGAAGGAAGCAGTGAAGACCCAGCACAGCCAAAAAGAAAGATAATAAATACCTAAAAGTATAAGCACAATCCAGTTTGCAAGTAGGTTATTCAGTCTGTGCAAATGACTAAAGAAAAAGAAACTTACATAAAGTTGTAGTCCAACATTTAGTAAAGAATGTTAATGGCCAAAATGTATTTCCAAAGAAAGAACATAGGCAACTTTTGGGTGACAATTGCCGATGAAAAGTCCATGCCACCGTCCTGTGCTGGTGTCAGGCTCAGTAGGACATGCTCAAGGCTAGCAGGTTGGCAGGAGGAAGCTGCAGGGGGCAGGGCGGGACCCCCTACAGCAGGGGACATCCATCTCTGTGAGACCACACACAGTCACTTCAGTACTCAGAACAGACAGCTGGACCATCTGGCAGTAATTCCCACTCTAGTGTTGCTTTCCTTGAAAAAACTTGTCATTCCCTTTTGCTCCTCTGGGAGTAATTAACAGGAGGACCCAGCAGGGGTGAGGTCACATACCCGAATCTCCCTGCTTACGTGCGTCAGTCAGTCAGTTCAGTCGTTCAGTCGCTCAGTCTGTACTCGATGGACATTTTCAACTAAATGAAAACCACGTTCTACAGCATAGATGCTGTCATGTTCCAGTGACTTAACTGCTGATGTCTTGGTCTAAATGTCACATACAGAGAAAAGTTCTGAGAGCTAGGGATGGTTGATAAGTTAAAACCAAAGGCTGCTACCACTTTGATATGGACTGAATATTTATGTACCGCCCTCCAAATCTATACATTGTGTCCCCAATCCTGAATATGATGGTATTTGGAGGCAGTGGCTTTGGAACATGGTTAGGTCATGAGGGTGCAGCCCTCATGAATGGGATTAGTGCCCTCTAAGACATGAGCAATGACCACTCTCCCCACCACCTGAGGATGCTGGGAGGACAGACATCTGCCAGCCAGGAAGCGAGCCCACACCAGGAATTAAATCATGGACTTTCAGCCTCCAGAACTGTGGGAAATAAATGTGGTCTAAGTCATCCAGTCTCTGGTAGTTTGTTATTGTAGCCTGAGACACAGCTCATCACATTCCATTTCTGCCACTTAATAGGAGCGATCATGCACAAGTTAGTACTGTGAGGCTTAATTTTCTCATTATTAAAATGAGTATAATAAAACACAGGCAGCTGGACTTCCCTGGTGGTCCAGTGGTTAAGAATCTGCCTGCCAATGCAGGGGACACAGGTTCGATCCCTGGTCCGGGGAGATTCCACATGCCGCAGGGGAGCTAAGCCTGTGCGCCACAACCACTGAGCTCGAGCTCTAGGGCCCGTGCTCCGCAACGAGAAGCCTGGTACCACAGCTGGAGAGTAGCTCCCACTTGCCGCATCTAGAGGAAACTGGTGCAGAGCAATGAATACCCAGGGCAGCCAAATAAATAAATAAAACACAGGCAGGGCTTCCCCGGTAAAGAATCCGCCTGCCAAGGCGGGAGACACGGGCTCGATCCCTGATCCGGGAAGATCCCCTGTGCTGCAGAGCAACTAAGCCAGTGCACCACAACTACTGAGTCTACGCTCTAGAGCCCCGGAGCCGCGACTGTTAACACTAAGTCCATGTGCGGCAGCTATTGAGCCTGTGCCTCCAACAAGAGAAACCACCACAGTGAGAAGTCTGTGCAAACCAACCAGAGGGCAGCACCTGTTCTCTGCAGCTAGAGAAAGCCCGTGCAGCTACGAAGACCCATCACAGCCATAACATAAATAAACATGTCTTTTTTAAAAAACCACCGATAAGTACTTCAAAATCAAACTTGGTGATGATTTTTCTGGAACTGACACCAAAAGCAAAGGCAATAAAAGCCAAAATAAATAAGGGGGTCTACATCAAATTAAAGGAAAAAAAAACCTTCTGCACAACAAAGGAAGCCATTAGCAAAATCAAAAGGTAACCTACTAAGAGAGAAAGAATATTCGAAATCATACATATGATAAGTGATTAATATCCGAACTATATAAAGAACTCATACAACTCAGTAGCAAAAATACAAACAATCAGACTGAAAAAGGAACAGAGGACCTGAATAGACATCTGTATATCTTCCAAAGAAGATATACAGATGGCCAACAGGCACAAGAACAGGCGCTCAGCATCAGTAACCATCAGGAAAACGCACATCAAAACCACAGAGAGAGATCACCTCACACCTGTTAGGATGTCTACTACCAAAATGACAAGAATGACAAGTGGTGGGAGGGATGCAGGGAAAAGGGAACCCTTGTGCACTATTGGTGGGAATGCAAATTGGTGCAGCCATGTGGAAAACAGTATGGAGACTCTCCAGAAAATTAAACACTAGAGCTACCGCATGACCCAGCAATCCCACTCTAGGTATTTACCCAAAGACAATGAAAAACGAATTTAAAAAGATGACCTACATCCCCATGTTCACTGCAGTGGTATTTATAACAGCCAAAACATAGAAACAACTCAAGTGCCCATCAATAGGTGAGTGGGTAGAGGAAACATTACTCAGCTATAAAAAAGAATGAAATCTTGCCATTTGTGACACCATAGACGGATCTTGAGGGCACTGTGCTAAGTGAAATAAGTCAGACAGAGAAAGACAAATACCATATGATCCCACATATATATGGAATCTAAGGAGAAAAAAAATACAGAACTCAAATTCAGGGAACAGATAGATGGTTATGGTGGGTGTGGTTGGAGGGTGGGCAAAATGGGCATCAAGAAGTACAAACTTTCAGCTATAAATTAGTAATGAGGATGTAATATACAGCATGGTGACTACAGTTAATACCGTATCGTATATTTGAAAGTTGCTAAGAGAGTAAATTCTAAAAGTTTTCATGAGAAAAAAATGTGTAACTGTTGAAAGATGTTAACTACACTTAAGAGTGGTGATCATTTTGCAATATATACAAATACTGAATCATATGTTGTGCATTTAAAAATAATATAATGCTATGTGTCAATTACACTTCAATTTTTAAAAATATTTTCAGGATATAATAATAGTACTACTTATAGAATGATTAGGAGGGTAAATGACTGCATTGAGCACAGTCCCAAACAGCAAGAGCTCAATCAATGCTATTTAACTACTACAATGATAATTATGACTACCTGCTCTTTATTTCACACGATATTTTTCTACATTGCCGAGATGAGCATTGTTTGGGTGTAAATCAAATGCTTTAAATCATATTATCTGACTTGTTTTGATGGCTCTAGGGACATGGGGCTTCCTGGTGGCTCCGCCATAAAGAATCACCCTACAGTACAGTGGCCCAGTTTGCTTCCTGGGTCGGGAAGATCACTGGAGAAGGGATAGGCTACCCACTCCAGTATTCTGGCCTGGAGAATTCCATGGACTGTATAGTCCATGGGGTCGCAAAGAGTCAGACACGACTGAGCGACTTTCACTTGAGGCCTCAAGGACAAAGATAAGGATGGACTGACGGTCCGGTGTGTCCCCGCCGGCCGCCGCGTCCAACCTTCGGGCCAGGAGGCACTCCCATCCCATTGCACAGAGGAGGCAGGCAAAACCCAAGAGAGGATGCTTGCCAAGTCAGGAAGTAGGGTGGGGACAAGCCCACATCCCACCGTGGCTGCCTGAAAGCGGCAACCTTCCAGGGGAGAGGTGTGTCCCAGGACACAGGTTTGGGCAGAAAGAAAGAAACTAGCACACCGGAGAAACAAATAACATTTTTTTTTTTAAACGGAAAAAAGTTCCAGCCGGGGTCCACCTGCCAAACCAGAAACAGACAAAGCGCTCCTGTCTGGGTCTGCGGCGGCCCAGCTGTCTCACCTGACTCCAGATGGACCGCCTCCGGGATGAGATGCCGAGGCTCCAGCTCCAGAGCCAGACGTTCCCGACTGCCCGCGGCTCCGCAGCCCCCGCCGGCCCCAGGCCGCCACCGCACCCCCTCCCCACCCCGAGGTCCAGATGGAGCCTGTTGGAAGAGAAGCTTCTCGATGCTGGGACCCACGACCTTCCCGAGAAGACCGGTTCTGACCCATCCCACCTGACCTTCCCTGGAGTGGCAGAGCCCACCGAAGCCACAGGTGGGCTTCTGGGGGTCCCTCCCCCGCCGGCTGATGCACCCTGCCCCAGCCTTCATCCTACATCATCCTTGCCTACGAGTAGTAACCAGCACCTTCTTCAAAAACCACGTCTCCCCAAGAGTCTTGGAAGAAACACTGGGAAAATATTTCCCTGTGATCTTTTCCTTTTTCAATTTGGAAAGAAACGTTAAGAAGCCTTCAGCCTCTTCACAGAAGGCCAGGACACACTGCTGGCTTAGCTAAGTCCCTTTCCAGGGTCATTTCGGGTTGGGGATCCCATTTGGATCAGACCTAGGGGGTTTATATGGTGGTATTTACACCATGTGGGGCTTTGTTTACTCCGTGGTTCTTTTTTGTTTGTTTGTTTACTCAGTCTTTCTTTTTTTAAAAATTGAATGAAAGAGTCTTTAAATTCTGTTTTATAATTTTCAAAAGTTTCACACACACATGACTTCATATAATCACCTAATAAACCCATTTTTAATCCCCTACTCCTATTTTGTCCCTCCTTCCTTCCCCTCTTCCCACTGGTAACCCCTAGTTTGCTCTCTGTATCTGTGAGTCTGCTTCTTTTTTGTTTCATTCACTAGTTTGTAGAGTCCACATATGTGACATCATACAGTGTCTTTATCTGTCATTCAGTCTCCTTTATTCTAACTGGCTGAGCTGGCTGCAAGAAAGGAACGAGATTCCTTATTTTTACATCAACAGCACTATAATAATACAGCAAAAGAAAAACAGACACGTCCCAATATGTCACACTTTTGATTTTCAGGTGTTTTGCTTATTCCCATATAATTCTCCCATAGGTGTGAGCGCCATATGATTGCTCTCCCACTGAACCTTACATGGAAGAGTTTTCCTTTGTACTACCCAGTCTTAATAACTCTCTATTTTAAATCTGCACAATTTTCCATCTCTCAAATACATGCATAAATACATACTTCGTACATTTCCTGTTGTTGGGTGTGTTCTGGGGGAATAGGGTTTTTATGACTGGGAGGAAGGGTTAGTTTTGGGCACTGCTTCCAAAGGCAGCTCTGAGTGGACAAGGAGGTGCAGAAGAGAGTAGAGGTAAGGCTGGAGGAAGTAGACAAATGTGGCATAGTTTTCCAGTTAGCTGTCAGTATTCCTAAGGTTTAGAGCAGATTTTCTTAACCTCTTGATTGGCCTTGGAGACTCATAACTCTCTGGCACTGTACACAGAATGTTTGGACACATGCCAAAGTGTGCAACTTTGTGGACACAGACACATAAATTTCATCAGAGTCCCAAAGAGTGTAATGATTTTTGAGAGATTTTAAGAACTACTGTTTCAAAAGAATAGCTTGAAACAGACAAGTCCCTATGGTTGCTAAGCCTCTTCCAACCCCAAAGATGCATCTGAAGGAGAGCATCTGGGCATGACACACTGGTGTGTGTCTTGGGGGCTGGACATCACAGGGGACCTGTAATAACACACCTCCATAATTATGGCACACTCGAGAAACTGAGAAGTGCTGTGATGGGGGCATGCAAATAAAACTATATTGGCATTTAGAGAAGAAAAGAGCCCTTAAGATTGAGGGGAAAAGAGAGACAAGAGAGGCAGTCTTGCTGGAAGAGTTGAAGCCTCAAAAACACTTTTAGGGAAACATGTGAGGTGTGGTTTGATGTGGTGAGGATATGGAAGGCAGACCAAGTAAATGGTGGGGTGTGGAATAAAGAGGGGAGGTAGGTCAGGACCAGAGGGTTTAAGATGTACACTTAAAAACAAAACCTGGGGGCTTCCCTGGTGATCCAGTGGGTAAGAATCCACTTGCCAATGTAGGGGACATGGCCTTGATCCCTGGTCCAGGAGCTATGATCCCACATGCTACAACCAAGCCCGTGCACCACAGTTACTGAAGCCGGAGGGCTCTGGAGCGGGTGCTCCGCTACAAGGGAAGCCACGATAATGAGAAGCCCATGCACGCCACTAGAGAATAGCCCCATCTTGCCACAACTAGAGAAAGCTCGTGCACAGCAACAAAGACCCAGCACAGCCAAAATTAATTAATTCATTTAAAACCAAAGCCAGGGACTTCCCAGCAGTCCTGAGGTTTAGACTCTGGGCTCCCGATGCAGGGGGCACATGTTTGATCCCTGGTGAGGGAACTAAGATCCCACATGCCCCGGGGACGCCACCAAATGAAAGAACCAGTGAGCAAAACGGCTACCTCTGTGGCTTCACCTGTAACTTCATCACATCCTGGGTGACTCGTGACGGAACGCCAGGTGACTCTTCTCATTTCCCCGGTTCAGTCGATGTTCTGAGGGCCTCAGAGGAGCCTGCCCCTGTTCCCAAGACAGATGCCGCTCGGGTCTCCTCCAGCCCCTGGGGGTGTGGTGCTGAACCCCTCTGGCTGGCCTCCTACCAGGGTTCGTCCTCTCCTGCTAACACAGAGTATTCACCTGCCTGGTAACCAAAATACAGGATTCAAGTGATGAAATTTAAACCAGTCTAGCCCTGACTACAGAGCCCATGAATTAGGCCTTCAGTTTAACTCTTAGATGACCAGGCTTTCTGCATCACCTTGGCATCTTCCAAGCGCTAACACCAAGTACCTGGCAGGGCCTCAATAAACGCTTGTACAGTGACTAAAACAGCGAAGCAGCAGAATCATACTACAGGTTTGTAAAATCTTCTAATTTCTTACCCATTGCTAAGCTTCTCAGGTGGCTCAGTGGTAAAGATTCTGCCTGTAATGCAGGAGCCGCAGGAGATGCGGGTTCGATCCCTGGGTCGGGATGATCCCCTGGAGAAGGAAATGGCAACCCAGTCCAGTAGTCTTGCCTGGAAAATCCCATGGACAGAGGATCTTGGCAGGCTACAGTCCATGGGGTCGCAAAAAGTCAGACATGACTGAAGCAACTTGAGCACCCATTGCTAAAATCGTAAAAGAGCACTTTAAAGAAGTTTACAAAGAACCTTATGGAGATGTAATCTGTGTGCCATAAAAGTCAGTAATTTTTAGTAAATTTATGGAGTTACACAACCGTCACCATAATCTGGGGCTTCCCCGGTGGGTCAGTGGTAAAGAATCTGCCAGCAATACGGGAAACACAGGAGATGTGGGTTTGATCCCTGGGTCGGGAAGATGCCCAGGAGGAGGAAATAGCTACCCACTCCAGTATTCTTGCCTGGAAAATCTCACGGACAGAGGAGCCTAGTGGGCTATAATCCATGGGGTTGCAAAGATTCAGACACAACTGAGTGACTAAGCACATGCACACGCTACAACCTGGTCCTAAGATGTTTTATTCTCTTCAAAAGGCCTCATGCAATAAGCAACAAGGGCCTGCTGTTCAGTTCAGTTCAGTTCAGTCGCTCAGCCATGTCCGACTCTTTGTGACCCCATGGACTGCAGCACGCCAGGCCTCCCTGTCCATCACCAACTCCCAGAGCTTGTTCAAACTCATGTCCATGGAGCTGGTGATGCCATCCAACCATCTCATCCTCTGTCATCCCCTCCTCCTCCTGCCTTCAATCTTTCCCAGCATCAGGGTCTTTTCCAAGGAGTCAGTTCTTCGCAAATAAGCAACAAGTTCCTACTGCAGAGCACACAAAAGTATAATCAATACTTTGTGATAAACCATAATGGAAAAGAATATGAAAAATAATGTAAATATATTTACGATCTATACTTCACTGTGTAGCAGAAATTAACACAACAGTGTAACTCAACTATAGTTCAATACAATTTTGTAAAGGCTACACAAGAGTAAATTTTTAAATGAAAGAGACCTACCTGGTGTTCTATCACTGTAGCATAATTATTGCCTTTTTTTTTTCATATTCCTTCATGGTCTTTGCCCGAAGGCAGCATTTGTTGCTGCTGTTGTTTGTATAGTTATATTCTCCTCCTACGTTTTAGAAGAGGCACTGGTTTCTGTCCTGACACAGAGAGTTTTAAAAGGAGAAATCATATCAGAGACCCACTTATACAGAGCTGGCTAAAATCACTTTTGGCCACAGAAAGATTCCCCCTCAAATAACAGTCCCCTTCCTGTCCCAGCCTTAGACAGCTGTCGCCTGTCATTATAAATCAGGCTGAAAGGGAGAAGGGACAGCCTGGAGCCACGAGCAGCTCTAGGGGCTGGCTGCAGACAGCCTGCACAGACGAGCCTGTGGAAGACAGGCCCAGAGAAATTAGAGCATTTAAACTTCATCGAAGGGTGTCATGGGATGATTTCCAGCATATTCTGAAGAAAAGCACAGGTATGGTTTTTCCAACAGTCATGTATGGATGTGAGAGTTGGACCATAAAGAAAGCTGAGCGCTGAAGAATTGAGGCTTTTGAACTGTGGTGTTGGAGAAGACTCTTGAGAGTCCCTTGGACTGCAAGGAGATCCAACCAGTCCATTCTAAAGGAAATCAGTCCTGAATATTCATTGGAAGGACTGATGCTGAGGCTGAAGCTCCAATACTTTGGCCACCTAATGCAAAGAGCCAACTCATTGGAAAAGACCCTGATGCTGGTGGGAAAGATTGAAGGCAGGAGGAGAAGGGATGACAGAGGATGAGATGGTTGGATGGCATCACTGACTCAATGGACATGAGTTTGAGCAAGCTCTGGGAGTTGGTGATGGACAGGGAAGCCTGGTGTGCCACAGTCCATGGGGTCGCAAAGAGTCAGACACAACTGAACGACTGAACTGAATTGAACTGATACACACATGAAGTCACAACCAAGATGGAGAATGGTCTCATCATAGTATAAAGTTCCCCCATGGCCCTTCGCACAGTCCCCCATCCTCAACCTCCGTTGTCGGCAACGGCAAGTCTGCTTCTAGTATCATAGACTAGCTTTCTCTTTTCTAGAATTCCATATAAATGAAATCCTACTTTTTGTACACTGCTGTCTGGATTCTTTTATTCATTATTGTTCTTGAGATTCATTCATATTATTGCATATATTAGTAGCTTTTCCCCTTTATTTACAAGTAACCTTTCAAAAGTATTTCTTTCTTTTTTAAAAAAGGTATTTATTTATTTGGCTATGCCGGGTCTTACTGGCAGCACGTGGGATCATCCGTCTTCGTTGCAGCATGCCTATCTTTTAGCTGTAGCATGCAGGGAATGTTTTAGTTGTGGCATGTGAACTCCTAGCTGAAGCACGCAAACTCTTCACTGAGGCATGGGGACTCTTAGTTTCAACATATGGAATATAGTTCCTTGACCAGGAATAGAACCCAGGCTCCCTGCATTGGGAGGGTGGAGTCTTAGCCACCAGACCACCAAGGAAGTACCAAAAATATATTTTTTAAGAAAACTTTATATCTCCAGTGAAATTAGAAAAATCAGTATCAATTACCATAAATGAAAGGAACCATAAATAGGAATACTTTGGAAACAAAGTAACATTGTTAAAATTCTAGTGAGATACTATTACAGCAAGAGGTACTTCCCCTTTGCTTAAAAAAGAAGCTGACCAAATGGGAGGGGTTAGTGACATATCAAATTAAGATTTTTCCTCCTTGATGTAATCAGAAAGACTGAAAGAAAGTTGGAAAGAAATAATATTCGCATTACAGGTATGTATGTGTGCTCAGCCGTGTCTGACTCTTTGCGACCCCATAAACTGTAGCCCGCCAGACTCCTCCGTCCATGGGATTTTCCAGGCAAGAATACTGGAGTGGGTTGTCATTTCCTTTTCCAGGGGATCTTCCTGATCCAGGGATCGAATCCTCATCTCTGCATCTCCTGTGTTGGCAGGTGGATTCTTTACCAGTAGCGCCACCTGTAAGCCCTATTAGGGGGTCAGTGTTATTATTTTAGTCTGTGTACAGTCTTACCTACAATTCATACCTCATTGTGGTCTGGGGATACATGCCCCATGCCTCAGGCACCCTCTTTCTCCAGTTAGGAATACATTGAGCTGCATGTAACAGGAAAGCCAGATCGCAGTGGTTTTAACTCAATGCAGACTAACTGTCCTCAGATGACAAGAAGTGTGGAGCTAGCCAGTGTCCAGGGCTGGAGCAATGCCCCCACCATGTCATCAATACTGCAAGACCGTTTCTCTTCATCTGATGCCATCCTAAGGGAGGGTGTCTGTACTCAAGGTTTCAGGATGTTTTTTTCCCACTCCAGGCACCAATCCCCATTCCAGGCAGGAGGAAGGAGAGAAGTGCATCTCCTTTCTCGTCTCTTCTTTTTTAATCTCTTCACCCCATTTTTCATCGTTTCACTCTAGTTTTAGTTGGATTAGAGAAAGAATTCAGACAAACGCATGCATTCAGGCTGGCCTGTTAAACAGGAGTTGAATGCTTACATTTTGCTAAGAAAGGTCTGAGACCAGAAAGGCCTTCGAGCATCCACATGAACTGGAGAAGCTTTCAAATGTGGGAGAGATGGAAGTAATCTTGGACTGGTCAGCCTTCTAGGAAAACCCAGCCAGCCTACTTTGGCAAGTGGTCCCTAATCACTGCCTGAGAGATGATAAGGATGAGGGCAGATGGTCAGAATAGTCATCATCAAAAAATCCACAAACAAGAAGTGCTGGAGAGGGTGTGGAGAGATAGAAACCCTCCTACACCATTGGTGGGAATGTAGATTGGCACAGCCACTGTGGAGAAGATAGTATGAAGGTTCCTTAAAAAACTAAATCAGAGCTACCATATGACCCTGCATCCCACTCCTGGGCATATATCTGGAGAAAAACATGACCTGAAAGGATGCATGCGCCCCAATGTTCATTGCAGCCCTATTTACAATAGCCAAGACATGGAAACAGCCTAAATGTCCATCGGCAGAGGACTGAATAAAGAAGATGTGGTGCATATAGACAATGGAGAATAACTCAACCATTAAAGAAGAATGAAATAATGCCATTTGTAGCAACATGGATGGACCTACTGCTACTGCTACTGCTAAGTCACTTCAGTCGTGTCCGACTCTGTGCGACCCCATAGACAGCAGCCCACCAGGCTCCCCTGTCCCTGGGATTCTCCAGGCAAGAACACTGGAGTGGGTTGCCATTTCCTTCTCCAATGCATGAAAGTGAAAAGTGAAAGTGAAGTCACTCAGTCGTGTCGGACTCTTAGCGACCCCATGGACTGCAGCCTACCAGGCTCCTCCATGGGATTTTCCAGGCAAGAGTACAGAGTTGAGTTGCAAGAGTACTGGAGTGAGTTGCCATTGCCTTCTCCGATGGATGGACCTAGAGAGTGTCATACTGAGTGAAGCCAGACAGAGAAGGAGAAATATCGTTAAGACATCCTTTACACGTGGAATCTAAAGAGAAGTGATACAAATGAACTTACTTAGGAAACAGAAAGGGACTCACAGACTTAGGAAATGAAGTTATGCTTGCCGAGGGGGAAGGGATAGTTAGAGACTTCGGGAAGGTCATGCACACACTGCTCTGTTTAAAATAGATGACCAACAACGACCTACTGTGTAGCGCGGGGAACGCTGCTCAACGTTATGCGGCAGCCTGGGTGGGAGGGGTTCCGGCGAGAACGGATATGTGTATACGCGTGGTCGAGTCCCTTTGCTGTCCACCTGAAACTATCATAGTGCTGTGAACTGACTCTACTTCAATACGAAATAAAAAGACAGAAGGCTCTACTTCATCTCCAGAAGGCCCAGCCCTTCACTTCTCTCAGCCCCTGGTCCCCAGGAACTATCATAATTCTTATTCCGATTTCTAAAAACAAAAATTTTCTGTTATCGGCTAAGCTCAGGGCAGCTCAATACTGCTCAGTCAGCAAATGTGATGCCTTACAAGGTGGGCCTTTCTTAGCACTCACATGAATCATAATCTTGAACACATATTTTCCTCCATCCTAGAAACCTTCAGTTCATGTTAACGTTTACTATTTTAAAGTACGGACAATTTAAAGCAAGAAAACTAAGAGTTGACAGGCAAAGATAAGAACTAAGACTTAGTGATCATTCTTGAACCCTTTGCGTTTCTTTCCTTCTGGTGAATGTGGATTTCTTACCTGGATTTTACGGAGGGTGCTTATATCTAAGTACTGAGTGGGGTTTGATCCCAATGATTAAATCATCGGCAAAAGCCTAATTCCACCATTTCATGGCAACTTCCACATCACAGCAGCAGTCTTCCTTAAAGGTGAAGGATATGACCATATAATATGACCATAGTACACTTGACATAATTATTTGACTTATTATAACTATCAGGTATTATCAAGAAAAGAAGAAAAATCTAGATTGTAACAAGTGTGAGAGCACAATGTATTCTTGCCTGAGAAGTTCTCTAGTCCAGGCTCAACACAGAAGGTGGATGGAAAGTGAATTTTCTGTGTATTACTGCCATCTGCTGCTGCCAGAGTCCGGAAGGCGTTTTGCAGATCGCAGACAGAAAGACGAGCTTTAAAAAAAAAAAATAAGTCAAAGCTCATTTGGTTGACATTAATTTTTTTTTTTCACTAAACCTTTGGCATAAATATGTTCATTAATTTTTTCCCTGTGATCCCTGGACGTCATAAAATATTCGTGAAGGACAAGATGCTTCCATCTGGTCATTTGTCTTTCTATTTCCCATCATGCAACGATATTCATTTTGAATATCAGTTCGTGTTAAGCTGTTTAAAATCCAGGAAAAAGAATAAGGTGATGTGTTGCTTTTTGTAACACTCTGCTGTACAGCTCACATAACATTACAACTTTTTGAAAATTATGAAAACTCAACCTAAGTTATTTGGAGTAGCTACTTAAGGGATTTATATAATGAAAGTGAAAGTAGCTCTGTCGGCTGGTCCGATGGTAGTGGGTTACCAGAACTTATTAACGTTAGTGTCACTAAAGTTGGTATACAACCCCCCACTGCTAAATTTGACTGGCTTTTTACTATTTGAGTTTGTACCCAACTAAAAAAAATAATAGCTTTGCAAAATATTCCCTTTGGAGGAAAAACATCCTTAAATTAGTGCACTTATAACAACTAGGAACAATACCATTCTTTTTCTAAGTTTCGTAACAAGTGTATAATTTTTTTTAAAACCAGAAATGCTCTTTCGCAGGTATGATCCTTTCATTTGTACCTGGCCTGAATGACAATTTCCCACAGCTTTGGGGATTGGGGCACATCTCTCACGTAGTAGCCATTGGAGATGGTATCAGTACAGCGTTACTGCCAAGGGTTAAACCTTCCTGGCAGCGTGTCCAGGGCACTTTTTAGCTCAGAAGGGAGGAGCAGTTTTCAAGGGACCCAGTACAGTCTGGCCTGATCATCTGCTCAGAGGACCAAAGCTCTCCTTGCCGTCATGGTTAACTGTTGTTTGAGCTGCAAACTCATGTCAATGATCTATCTCTGTAAGCATCTCTAAGTAGGGTTTAGGGATGAGAGCTAAGGTGAAGGGCAAAATGAGAAATCCACAAGTCTTTCCTTGACCCTGTTCTATTATATTTTGTGGTTATTATTGTTTAATCGATAAGTTGTGTCCAACTCTTTGAGACCCCATGGACTGTAGCCTGCCAGGCTCCTCTGTGCATGGGATTCTCCAGGCAAGAATACTGGAGTGGGCTGCCAGGCCCTCCTCCAGGGGATATTCCCGACCTAGGGATCAAACCTTTATCTCCTGCATTGCAGGTGGATTCTTAGCCCCAGAGCCGTGGAAGCCCTCTATTACATCTGCTTTAGTTCAAAGTAGTGACGAACATTTTTTAAAATAATAAGACCAGCATAATCTTTCCTTTCTAAAGAATGAGGCTGGCCATTGGAGCAAAGCAAAGAAAATAACAGGGATGTTATTACTTCCCGAAACTGCTGATAATGGAGGGAATAGTACACACTTCTTTTTCTTTTTTCCACAGTGGAGTGAAGGGCAATGGTTGGTGGTTGAGTCACTGGAATAGAAGCAGCTTGAGTCTCCAGAAACAACCCTTTAGACGACCCTGGTCCAAACCCAACATGATCTCAACTGAAGGACAAAGTGACAGGAAACAAAGAATTAAAGCAAATATTTGGATAATTGAGGCAGCATTCCCATCAATCCCCAAATCCTTTGCCTCTTGTATCTGAATAGTGTTTTCTTAGTTGCTTGGATCCTGGCCTCTGCTCCTGAGTGTGTATGTGTGTATGCATGTGTACAGGATGAGAGTTCCCAAGACCAGCACAGCAAGAGCGGTGTGCACACCTCAGGGACCTGCAATGAAGTGTGATAATGGCACCCGAGCTGCTTCTCCTCTCTAGGGTCCACTGAGGACTAATAATTGTGTTGATCTGAGTATCAAATGTCTGGCTCTCCAGGGACAGGATGGAAACTGATCCCTTGGAGAGACTATCCTTCTAGGGCCCACCTCTCTGACTCCCATCTCTGAACGCCCCCAACCACTGCCTCTGACAGAAATCACCCTACCCTCCCCTCGGGGCAGAATCCCCCACACTATCTTCATCCAGCAGCCTATTGCTTCATATTCTCCTTCTCCATTCCCATTTCTGGCTCCCCAACTAGACAGGGAGTGTTTCCCAAGTTCTTTCATCCATGCAGTCCCAGCGCCCAACCAACCCCCACGTCACAGATCCATAGCAAGTATTCGGGGAATGAATGAACAACAAAGTGATTAACATTGATTTAAAATTACTGAGGGTAATACACAAAATTTTCCAGCCTCGGTTTAGAAGTCAGTTTTTCCCTCATGGGTGGGTGAAGGAGGCTTAGGGCCCCTCCGGGAGCTGGAGCAGGTGTTGGTGAATAATGGGATTTGGGGGGCTGGTGAGGAAAGGACAAAAGGGAAATTGACAGAAACTGATGCTGCCGAAGACACTGGCTCCTGAGACCAGATGTGTGTGCACAAAGCCCTCCTCTGACCCCACTCTCTCATCAGCAGCCCACAGAAGCACCTTCACCAGTTCTTCCCACCTTCTGGAAGTGGGGGGCAGGCGTCAACACTGTTCCTATCAGCCCAGAGCCTCAGTCAGGGGCCCCTGTCCGCACCATGAGCTCCACTTGTCCCCAGAAGGGTTCACTCAAAAGCCCTGCGTCTGTGCTCTCGTCTTCACCCACAATTCTCGCTGCACTTTATCTCCAGAATAAAAGCCGACTCAGAAAGGGTGTGTGCGCTTTAGTTTTCAGCTCTCCTGCTCCATGGAAACGCTGCAGGACGCTTCTCAGTGAAGTGTTCATCAGCCTTCTCTCAGAAGCAGCGTGTTTCCTTCTTAGCTTCTACAGGATGCAATCGTTTGCTCCACAATGCACCAAGGAGCCAACAGCAGAGGTTGCACTGGGAAGAGACAGAGGTGGCTCCGGAAGGCTGGGTTCCTCTGGAGTAGGCCACGACGTCATGGCAGTATCTCCTCACCGTGGCTGAGTGATGCTTCGGAAAGAAGTCTGCTTGGATTCTGAGCATCGCAGCCTAGGTGTCAATTCGTAGCAGTCCCCAGCCGCAGGGGACAGAGGGCCCCTCCCCAGTAGCTGGGAGCAGGCCCATCATGGTCACCACTGTCCCTTGCAAAAAGATCCTGAGACAGTAGCCTGAAGTAGGGGGCGGGCCTCGACACTGTTTCTAATCAGCCCCGAGCCTCAGTAGGGGGACCCTGTTCACACCATGAGCTCCACTTGTCACAGCTCCCAGCCCCTAGCCGCGCCCCACAGCAGACCAACCCTGTTTTATCCATTTGTCCATCCCAGGAGTTCACCCAGTCCTGTCTCATCCACTCCCTCCTCAGATTATTTTGAAGCAAATCCCAGACATCATATTTTCTTCAACTGCAAATATTTCAACATAAATTTACAAAGGAAGATCACTCTCTTGAAAAACATAACCACACTACTATCCCCTACCTATTTAACATGGGCTTCACTTGTTGATCAGTGGTAAAGAATCTGCCTGCAATGTAAGAGATGTGGGTTCGATCCTTGGGTCAGGAAATTCCCCTGGAGAAGGAAATGGCAACCCACTCCAGTATTCTTGCCTGGAGAATCCCACGGACAGAGAAGCCTGTGGCAGGCTACAGTCGATGGGATCGCAAAGGAGTCGGACACATCTTAGCAAATAAAAGAAACAAAAAGTTAACAACAGTTCCTTAATGTCATCCAGTACACAGCCTTGGTATTTCCCTGGCCATCTCCTAATTTTTGTCCAGCTTGTATTTTGAATTTGGATCCAAGTAAGATCCATACACCGTAATTGGTTAGCATGTCTCTTAATTCTCTGTAAAAAAAAAAAAAAAAAAATGTAAGATTCAACTTCCTAAAGTATACAATTGAGTTCATTTTCATATAGTCACAAAATTATGCAACCATCACCACTATCAAACACCAGAACATTTTCTTCACCCATATCCATCAGCAAACACTCCCCTTTTCCCCTCCCACCCAGCAACCACTAATCTACCTTCCATCTCTTAATTCTCTTTTAATCTGTAGGCATCTCCTCTTTCTCTGTCTTATGCAATTTACCTGTTGAGGAAAGTGGGTCATTTGACTGCAGAGTTGGCCCAGGCTGGCTTTCCCAGGTTGCTTCCCTGGGGTGTGGTTTACGATATCCCTTTATTCTGAGTCTGCTGCAAATGGATAATGAGATCTGGAGTCTTGGGCAGATTCAAGTCGGATTCAGGGGCAGGTATTGTAACTGTCTATACAGAGGCACATGATGTCGGTATTAACAGTTGTTGATAATTGTCACCCAAATCCATTAACTCATCAGGGGTCACACAACGGTGAGGTTTTAATTCTATCTTCCCTTCTCATCTGTGAGTTGGCATGTCTCTACAAAGAGGAACTTTCGTTCAGCAACTAAGAGGTTACTCTGAGGTGTAGTGTGTTGAATAAATTCAGGGTAAATGTTTGGAGTCTTTTCCTCTGTTATGGTTGTGAGAATTATGGGTTGGCTCCCAAGTGTTCACCAAAGCTGATCAGTGAGAGTTGGTTGTCTGACTTTATTTTTGGTAGTATCATCATAAACTGTGCATTAAAAAACCCATTATAGGGACTTCCCTGGTGGTCCAGTGGTTGAGACTCCACACTCCCAAGGCAAGGGGCCTGGGTTGGATCCTGGGTCAGGGAGCCAGATCCCACACGCCACTATTCAGAGTTTGCATGCTGCAACTAAAGATCCTACATGCCGCAGTGAAGACTGGAGATCATACCTACTGCAATTAAGATCCAGCAAAACCAAATAAATAAACATTTTAAAAATCCATTATAAATATGTGAGAAGTAGAATGGGTCCAGATTCTGGAGAACTTTAAAATCTGGCAGAACAGCATAGATTACTGCATTCAGGGAGCACTGTTAACGTCTGACTGAGGTAAAAATGGTGTTGAAGGAATAAGATTAGAACAGGAAGCAAAAGAGAGGATGTGGAGCAAAGGAATCCTTCCTACACTGTTGGTAGGAATACAGGCTGCTATAGCCATGATGAAAAACAGTACAGAGGTTCCTCAGAAAAAGAAAACTAACATGACCACAGGGTCCAACAATCTCACTCCTGGGCATATATTCAGACAAAACTCTAATTAAAAAAGCTACATGCACCCCTGTGTTCCCAGCAGCACCATTCACAATAGCCAAGTCATGGGAACAAACTAAATGTCCATCAACAGATGCATGAAGAAAGATGTGGTACATATATACAATGGAATATTACTCAGCCATAAAAAAAGAATGAAATGATGCCATTTGCAATGACATAGATGCAACTGGAGATTATCATACTAAGTGCGGTAAATCAGAAAGAGAAAGACAAATACCATATGATAACGCTTGTATGTGGAATCTAAGATATGACACAAATAAACCTATCTACAAAAGAGAAACCTACTCACGGGCATAGAGAACAGACTTATGGTTGCCAAGAGGGAGGGGGTTGGAGAAAGGATGAAGTGGGAGGTTGGGGTTAGCAGGTGTGTGCCATTATATAGAAAATGGATAAATAATAAGATCCTATGGTATAGAATGAGAAACTGTATTCGATATCCTGTGAATATTGGATATTGGGTATTTAAATCTGTCTCTCCCTGGACAAATCTCTTCACACTGGTGGCTTCAGCCCTGTCCATCTATGAGATCTGGTTTTCCCCACATGAACAACTCACTCTAACCTCAAGCTTTCCAGTCCAATCTCATCATCCTGACCATCTCCAGAACTGTATCCCCATCCAGAATCTGGATAGCCATCCAGAGTCAGGCTGGATGAGGATGGAGTCCCAGCGAAAGGTGCCGCCACGGTTGGGTTGGGTGAAGGACAAGGAGAATTGAGAAGCCGCTGGATTTATCAAGATGAGGAAGTAGTGACCCTGGAGAGAGGGCAGGGATTTGGAGAAAGCCAAGCTTGTACATGCAGAATTGCATATTCACAGGATATTGAATATAGATTCCAATGCTATACCAAAATGGAAAAGAATATTTTTTTAAAAATGTGTATATATGGACAGCTGAATCACTTCACTCTACAGCAAAAATCAACACAACATGGGAAGCCAATTTTACTTCACTTTAATAAAAGATATTGAAAAGGCAGGAGAGGGGCAGCACAGACTCGGGGTGAGGGTAGGAGATGAATGAACAAGTCACAGGGATCAGAAAGGACCTGCTGCCGTAACTTAATGAGAGAATCGCTGAACAAGATCAGCAATGAGGAATAAAAACACACCTTTTGAAGAACAATTCAGACACTGCGAGGGATTGACAGGGTGTGGGGGGACACAGACGCTCAAGGCTCAGGCCAGGGCAGACAGAAAGGCTCATTCCTTGGCTGAAAACAGGGAACTTGGATGAGGGAGACAGTTCTGGAGATGGTCAGGACGACGAGATTGGAACCGGAAAGGTTGAGGTTAGAGTGAGATGTCTGTGTGGGAACACCGGATCTCATAGGTGGGCAGGGCTGAAGCCGCCAGTGTGATGGAAAAGGAAACACGGCCCGGCCCAGAGTTAGACAGGACGAGGAGGGAGTCCCAGCTAAAGGTGCCACCACGGTGGGGTTGGGTTAAGGACAGGGAGAATTGAGACGGCCGCTGGATTCAACAGATGAGGAAGTAGTGACCCCGGACAGAGGACGGGGAGGTGGAGAAAGCCATGCTCGTAGGTGCAGAATTCCATCAACTGCGGGAACTCGATCCATCTCTTGGACCAGAATGCCAGCAAGTATCACAGCAACACCAAAAGGATATGCTGAGTGCTGAGTCCACCGGTCTCCCAGGGCTGCCAGCAAAGAGCCACACTGGGCGGGGTGGGGAGGCTAAAGCAACAGAAAGTGACCACCTCAAAGCTCTGGAGGCTGGAGGTCCGGAAGAGGTCAGCAGGGCCGGGTTCCCACTGACTCCCGAGAGGAGGGTGCTTGCTCACTGCTGCCCGGCTTCAGGTGCCGGTTGCTCGGCTGACCTTGGCTTCTCTGCCTGCAGCTGCGCCTCTCCTGTCTCCGCCTGTCACCGCAGGCGACGTGGTGGCTGCCCCATGTGAGTCTGGTCTTTGGCATTGTCCCCCCTTCTTATCAAGACATCAGTCATATGGTTTTAAGGGCCAACCCGACTCCTGTACGACCTCATCTTAACTTGACTAATTGCATCTGCAATGACCCTATTCGCAAATCAGGTCACAGTCACAGATGCCGGGCTTAGGACTTCAACATGTTTTGGGAGCCACCTTTCAACCCATAAGGGGGAACCAGGGGCAAAGCAAGGGAAAGTTGCTGAATGACCAATAGGGAGGTCTGGTGGCCGGGCGCCCTCTGCTGGCCAACTCTTAGACATGCGCTGTTCACTCGGGGTGGGCCACCGTTTGGCTCCAATGCAATCAGTCTTTCCCCAAACAAGAAAGAAGACAGACGCAGAAGATTCCACTCAGCTCATTGTAACCACAGCCCGGTTCTGCTGCCCCAAGCTGACACTCAAATTTTCCCATCGTATTAGAAGACAGTTGGGCTTCCCTGGTGGCTCAGTAGTAAAGAATCCGCCTGCTAATGCAGGAGACTCGGGTTCAATCCCTGAGTCAGGGAGATCCCCCTGGAGAAGGAAATGGGAACCCACTTCAGTATTCTTGGCTGGAGAATCTCATGGACAGAGCTTGGTGGGCTACAGTCTGTGGGGTTGCAAAGAGTAGGATATGACTGAGCGACTAAACTACAACGTAATAAAGTTCCTTTAAAAAAAAATAGTTTATATTGGAGTATAACCAATTAACAATGTTGTGATATTTCAGGTGAATAGCAAAGCGACTCAGCCATACATATACATGCATCCATTCTCCCTCAAACTCCCCACCCATCCAGGCAGCTATAACACTGAGCAAAGTTCCCTGTGCTATACAGTAGGTCCTTGTTGGTTATCCATTTTAAATACAGCAATGTTACAAGATAGTTCCTTAGTTTATGCTCATTGGTAGGTTGATTTCTAACAGGGGAATTTTTTTCCCTAATTTCCCTCCTTCCAAGAGTTTAGAAGACACCTCACTGTTACCCCCAGGTACCACCGACATCCATAACTCGAGAGTACAATTGAGAGATGGAAAATTAATGTCAGTGTGCCCAGCAAGGAGAACAGCTGGCTTTTAGAGAAAAACCAGCTTCATGGCCAGAACCCCGCAGACAGTGAGCTTTACAGTCTTGGCTCTGGTTGAAACTAAGTGAATGTCTTACTCAAAGTGCTTTGGTTTCTTCCTCTTTTTTTATTTTAAATTAATTTTTTTAATTGAAGGATAATTGCTTTACAGAATTTTGTTGGTTTCTGCCAAACATCAACATGAGTCAGCCATAGGTATACATATGTCCCCTGCCTTGGTTTCTTAACTCCAAGAGGATGACGTCTGTGATATCCACTCACCAATCGTTTTACACCAAAGTAGCTAACAGTGGTTAACCTTGAGTGGGACTGTTTTTTAAAAGAAAAATTAATATAAAGACAAACTTTATAGAACAGTTTGAGACTTACAGACCGTTGTGAAGACAGTACAGAGAATTTCCATAAAGCCCACACCCAGGGCCCCTATTATTAACTTATGACCTTGGTAGGCTATACGTGTCACAGTTAGTGAACCAATATTGATACGTTCTTGTTAACTAAAGCTCCTACATTCTTACTGGCTAAAGTTCCTACCCTTTCATGGATCACATCCTTGTCATGGCAAAGGGGCTTGCATAACTCGATAAAGCTATGAATCATGCCCTGCAAGGACAACCAAGATGGACGGGTCATAGTGGAGAGTTCTGACAAAACGTGGTCCACTGGACGAGGAAATGGCCACCTACTCCAATAGTCTTACTGCGAGAACCCCATGAACAGTATGAAACAGCAAAAAGGTATGACACTGGAAGATGAGCCCTCTGGGGTCAAAAGTTGTCCAATATGTTACCGGGGAAGAGTGGAGGGCAATCACTAATAGCTCCAAAAAGAATGAAGCAGCTTGGCCAAAGTGGAAACAACGCCCAGTTGTGGATGTGTCTGGTGGTGAAAGTAAAGTCTGATGCTATAAAGATCAATATTGCATAGGAACCTGGAATGCTAGGTCCATGAATCAGGGCAAACTGGAAGTGGCCAAACAGGAGATGGCAAGAGTGAACATCAACATTTTAGGAATCAGTGAACTAAAATGGATGGGAATAGGTGAATTTCATTCAGATGACCATTACATCTATTACTGTGGGCAAGAATCCCTTAGAAGAAATGGTACAGCTCTCATAGTCAACAAAAGAGTCCAAAATGCAGTACTGGGGTGCAATCTCAAAAATGACAGAATGACCTCAATTCATTTCCAAGGCAAACCATTCAACATCACAGTAATACAAGTCTATGCCCCAACCAGTAATACCAAAGAAGCTGAAGCTGACTAGCTCTATGAAGACTTACAAGACCTTCTAGAACTAACACCAAAAAAGATGTCCTTTTCATCATAGGGAATCACAATGCGAAAGTAGGAAGTCAAGCGATACCTGGAGTAACAGGCAAATTTGGCCTTGGAGTACAATATGAAGCAGGGCAAAGGCTAACAGCGTTTTGCCAAGAGAAAGTACTGGTCATAGCAAACACTCTTTTCCAACAACCCGTGAGACAACTCTACACATGGACATTGCCAGATGGTCAATAACAAAGTCAAATTGATTATATTCTTTGCAGCCAAAGATGGAGAAGCTCTGTACTGTCAATCCACTTCATTGACTATGCTAAAGCCTTTGACTGTGTGGATCACAACAAACTGTGGAATATTCTTAAAGAGATGGGAATACCAGACCACCTTATCTGTCTCCTGAGAAACCTGTATGTGGGTCAAGAAACAAGAGCTAGAACCAGACATAGAACAACTGACTGGTTCAAAATTGGGAAAGGAGTACGACAAGGCTATATATTGTCATCCTGTTTATTTAGCTTATACCCAGAGTACATCATGTGAAATGCTAGGCTGGATGAGTCACAAACTGGGATCAAGATTGCCGAGAGAAATATCAACAGTCTTAGATATGCAGGTGATAGCACCCTAATGGCAGAAAATGAAGAGGAACTAAAGAGCCTCTTGATGAGGGTGAAAGAGGAGAGTGAAAAAGCTGGCCTGAAACTCAACATTCAAAAAACTAAGATCATGCCATCTGGTCCCATCACTTCATGACAAGTAGAAGGGGAAAAAGTGGAAGCAGTGACAGATTTTTCTTGGGCTCGAAAATCACTGCGGACAGTGACTGCAGCCATGAAATTAAATGACACTGGCTTCTTGGAAGGAAAACTATAACAAACCTAGACAGCCTATTAAAAAGCAGAGACATCACTTTGCCGACAAAGGTCCATATAGTCAAAGCTATGGTTTTTCCAGTAGTTATGTATGGATGTGAGAATTGGACCATAAGAAGGCTGAGTGGTGGAGAACTGATGCTTTCAAATTGTGGTGCTGGAGAAGACTCTTGCGAGTCCCTTGAACAGCAAGGAGATCAAACCAGTCAGTCCTAAAGGAAATTAACCCTGAATATTTGCTGGGAAAACTGATCCTGAAGCTGAAGCTCCAGTACTTTGGCCACCTGATGCCAAGAGCAGATTCATTGGAAAAGATCCTGATGCTGGAAAAGAATGAGGGTAGGTGCATAGGGGACGACAGCGGATGAGACGGTTGGATGGCATCACTGATTCAATGGACATGAGTTTGAGCAGGCTCCAGGAGCTGGTGAAGGACAGGGAAGCCCGGCGTGTTGCAGTCCATGGGGCCGCAGAGAGTCAGACATGACTTAGCAACCGAATGACCACAACAACAAAGCTCCTGCGTTATTCAGTGTTCCCCTAACGTCATTTTTCTAGTCCAGAATCCCCTCCAGGACACCCCATTGCGTGTAGTCATCGTGTCCCCTGAGGCTCCCCTTGGCCCTAACGGTTTCTCCCTGTTTTTGATGAGCTTGGCGGATTTGAGGATTGCTGAGTAAATATCTTGCAGAACATTCCTTCATTGGGATTTCTCTGATGTTTTTCTCATGATTAGATCAGTGCTACGAGTCTTGTGGGGAAGACCTCAGAAGTGATGCGCTGGCATCATATTGTATCATGGTCAGCTACTGTCGTTGTGACTTCTTACTGTTGATTCAAACTTGAACATTCGGTGGAGCTTGGCTTTGTTGAGTTTCTCTTTCTTTTTTCTTTCTCTTTCCATGCTCTCTACCAGGTGGCTTACTGGTAAAGAATCCGCCTGCCAATGCAGGGAACAGAGGTTCAATGCCTGGGTCAGGAAGATCCCCTGGAGGAAGAAATAGCTACCCACTCCAGTCTTCTTCCCTGGAAAATCCCATGGACACAGGATCATGGTGGGCTACAGTCCATGGGGTCGCAAAGAGTCAGAAATGACGGAGCACGCATACACTGTTCCCTTTGACGGAATGTCGAGTGGGCATGTTTTTGTGGGGTTTTTTATTTTTTTTATTTTTTATTGGAGTTTATAGTTGCTTTACCATGTTCTGCTATACAATAGGTTCTCATTAGTTATCTATTTCATGCATAGTATCAATAGTGTACGGGCTTCCCAGTGGTAAAGAATCCGCCTGCCAATGCAGAAGATGCAAGAGACTCAGGTTTGATCCCTGGGTCAGGAAGATTCCCCTGGAGGAGGAAGTGGCAACCCACTGCAGTGTTCTTGCCTGGAGAATCCCATGGACAGAGAAGCCTGGTGGGCTACAGTCCACGGGGTCGCAAAGAATCCGGCACGACTGAGCGTGCACATATGGCGTGGCATATCAGTAGCGTGTATGTGTCAATCCCAATCTCTCAGTTCATCCCATCTGCTCCTTTCCCCTTGGTACCCAAGGGGTTTTAAATGCCGTTTACATTTTAATCCCTGTATCCCTCTGGCGGCTGACTTCCCTTGGTGACAGTTCATGTGTGCACGCACACAGCACCCCCACAACTCACACTCCCCCTCCGTTCGCCGCTGCAGACACCTCCGCAGTACTGTTTCTCCATCCTGGGCACAGCTCACTCTTGCGTCTTGCAGTCGGTCTGCATTGCCCTTTGAAGAAATACCCTCATGAAGCAAGATTGCGGCAAGTTTCTGTGACCTGGGTGATGAGGCTGTGAGTTGCTGCGGAGGGTTTGTTTGGTTGCGTTAGTGCTATCAGCTGTGACGCATGCAGCAGCTAATCACCACATCAATCGTCTATCGCGGAATTATCACCTTGGCTAAAACATCGGAGCCTGCTAGCAAGTATCATTAAGCTTAAATTGGATCCCTGGGCAATGTTCTAATTACGATATTTGAATTTTTTTAATGAACTCATAGAAAGATGAGTTTCACGCTGTAATTAGTGATTTCCTCCTATTGGACAGGAATATGTACAATGCACCCTTGGAATAAATGATCATTCCCTCCTTGAGGCACTAAGGTGGGCTTATGTGTATGATTAAAGTAATTACATCTTGCTTCTTACTAGAATATATTTGATTCTAATTTTATATATTATGTACAATATATTCATAAATATATTTATAGATTTAAGTAAGTAGAACATATTATAGGGTTTCTCAGGTAGTGCAGAGGGTAAAGAATCCACTTTGCCAATGCAGGAGACACAGGAGATGAGGGTTCGATTCCTGGGTGGGGAAGATAGTATTCTTGCCTGGAAAATCCCATGGACAGAGGAGCCTGGCGGGTACAGTCCAAAGGGTCGAAAAGAGTCAGACACGATTGAGCATGAGCAATGTCTTCAGAAATGCCCCAATAAACATTTCCCTGCCTCTGTCCACCTCCCCTGACCTTACCCGGACATTATGTCCTCACCCTGACACTGTTTGTGGGCACCGTGCACATGGAGCTGTCCTCCACTCTCCATCTGAAGCTTCCAGGGGTCTGGGCCCGTCTCCTATGACTCTCCCAGAGTCTCTGAGAGAGGCAGGTGTTGGCACAACCAAGGAGGGCCCAGAGCTCGTCTTGGCGGAACTGACGCCTATGTAGACTTTCCACCTGAGAGCCAAAGCTTTTTTACTTTACTTCCAACAGATGGCGCTAGAGCTCAAGCGGTCATCCCATCTCCTTCTAGTCCACCGACTGCTGCCCTTGCCCTTGTTCTAAGGAATTTTAGGAAGACCTTTAACCTCACCCTGTCTGATTTATGCAAAAGCAGTGAGAAGGCTGAAAAAGCCAGTAAGAAAAGGGATGTGGCTAAGAAGAATCAGGGAGACATGATTAAAAATAGTTGATCAACCTGAGAAGTAGAGAAATGCAGGACTTTGTGGTTTTTAGGGAAATGCTTGGATTGGACACCAGAAAGGAAACAAGATAAAGGGCCCCAGGAGTAGACACCAGAGGAAGGAAGGGGCTTCATCCCCTCGTCAGGGACCAGGTGGCTTTGAGCAGAATCATTCAGACCCAACACCCAGACTGAAAAAGACCCAAGAAACAACTCTACCCAGGACCTGGGATTCCCAGGAGAGAAGCACCAGGAAGGCAATGTGCTGGGGTGGTGGGCACGCCACCCACCAGGCTCGGGCTTCAGGGCGCCGTCTGAGGGGACCTAAAAACAATCAGAGAACCAACTAGAAGGTGGCCTGCTTCTTCTTAGCACCATGCACTGGCAATCTTAAACAATGCCAGCCACAAAATGCTTTTCTCCCGAAATCTGCTGTTGACTCAAGTTCTAAAACACTGCTGGCAGTTACTCTTGAATTTAACAAGATAACCTACAGGTGTGGAATTAGCACATTTTTTAAATAGTATTTTTATTTATTTGTTTTGGCTGTGATGGGTCTTCATTGCTGGCACAGGCTTTTCTCTCGCTGCTATGAGCAGGGACTACTCTCCGGTTGCAGTTCACAGGCTTCTCATTGGGGTGGCTGCTCCTGCTGCGGAGCACGGGCTGTAGGTACGAGGGCTTCAGTACTTGCTGCATGTGGGCTTGGCAGTTGTGGTTCCCGGGTTCCGGAGCACAGGCTCAACAGTTGTGGTGAACGGGCTTAGTTGCTCTGCAGCATGTGGAATCTTCCCAGACCAGGGATGGAACCCATGTCTTCTTCATTGGCAGGCAGATTCTTTACCCCTGCGCCACCAGGAAAGTCCCTGGAATTAGCACACTTTAAATGTTTTCTTTAACACATATTACGTGCTACATGGGAGTTAATTTGGAGAACTCTCAGGCATACAGTCAACCAATACATGTGGACTCAGCCCAAGCATCTGTCAGACCAAATTCTTCTGATTCCTCAGGACTCACTTTGTTACAAATAAATCACTGACTGACATCCATTGACTACTTCATTCAGAGGACGAATTAACATTCTTCCCAAGCTCATAGGAGACATTCACCAAGATTGACCACATCCTGGGTTATAAAATACACCTTAATGAATTTCAAAGAATAGAAATCATAGAAGGGCTGCTCTCAGACCACAACATAATTAAGCTAGGAATCAGTAACAGAATGATGGCTGGGAAATCCCAGACTACTTAGAGATTAAACAGCACACTTATAAATAAAGCATGGGTCAAGGAAGAAATCTCAAGAGAAAATTTAAATATTTGAACTAAATGAAAACACAATATTAAAATATGTGAGATGCTGGGAATTCCATCGTGTTCCAGTGTTAGGGATTTGGTGTTTCCAATGCAGGGGACACAGGTTCAATCCCTGGCATTAGGGAAATTAAACAGATAGTCTTGTTTAGGCTGCAAAGACAAAGCAGAGCAGGCCACTGACCTTGCTTCTAACCTGCCTGGACACTGCCCTGATCGGGAGTGACTGGGAGTGACTGCCTGCTGTGAATGAAAGCCTTGGAGCACCTTAGGTAAGATGGAGGAGAAATCTTAAGATTCTTGAGCCCCTGGAGGGGGTCTGGCCAACCATTTTGTTTGTTTGTTCAGTCGCTCAGTCGTGTCTGACTCCAGGCTTCCCTGTCCATCACCAACTCCCAGAGCTTGCTCAAACTCATATCCGTTCAGTTGGTGATGCCATCCAACCATCTCATCCTCTGTCTCCCCCTTCTCCTCCTGCCTTCAGTCTTTCCAGCATCAGGGTCTTTCTCAATAAGTCGGCTCTTCTCATCAGGTGGCCAAAGTATTGGAGCTTAAGCTTCAGCATCAGTCCTTCCAATGAATATTCAGAACTGATTTCCTTTAGGATTGACTGGTTTGATTCCCTTTCTGTCCAAGGGACTCTCAAGCCCCACTGTTCAAAAGCATCAGTTCTTTGGCAGCGCTCAGCCTTATTTTTGGTCCAACTCTCACATCTCTACATGACTACTGGAAAAACTATAGTTTTGACTATCCAGACCTTTTTCGGCAAAGTGATGTCTCTTGCTTTTTAATATGCTGTCTAGGTTTGTCATAGCTTTTCTTCCAAGGAACAAGCATCTTTTAATGCCCCAGACTTAACAACATTCTAAGTTTTACAAGACACAACAAACAGCATTAACATGAAACCAGAGCTGCAATTTGTTCAGACTGATGACAATATCAGTTTGCATCCTGGGATTATAAGCAGGAACCCCGAACTGCAATTTTTGAAGTCTCACTCACAGAGCAAATGTGCTACCTGGCACTGTTTCCCAACTGGGACTCCAGACGTGCTGTGACAGAGGACCTCCCAGTGCTATTTAAGTCTGGATGTTGGTCAAATTCCAGTTTGGTTATGTATCCTCTGCTGTTTCTACTTCTTTTTTCTTTTAATGTTAGTATATTGAAAGTAAGCTAAATAATTATCTAATAAACATTGGTATTATTTATTTGTATATAACAAGTGGCTTATTTTGTTAATAAATCCTTTGGACCTGAGATGAAAGTGAAAACTTTCTGCAACACACCTGGCCAGGGAACTAAGATCCCACATGCAATGTGGTGAAGCCAAAAAAAAAAAAAGAAAACTTGAAAAGATGATATGCAGAGAAGCAGTGATTAGAGGGAAATTTATAGCATTGAATGCATAATTAGAAAAGAAGAAAGACCTAAAATCAATCAACTAAACATCCACTTTAGGAAACTAAAAAAAAAAAACACAGTAAATCAAATCCAAAGTAAGCAAAAGAAAAGAAATAATAAGTACTAAAGCAGAGATCACTGAAACTGAAAGTAGGAAAGCAATAGAGAATATCAACAAAACCAAAAGCTGGTCCTTTGACATCAATAGATCAATAAGCCGTAGACAGGCTGATTAAGGGGTAAAAAGAGAGAATATACAAATTACTTTATCTAAATGAAACAAGGGACATCACTGCAGAGCCCATGGACATTAAAAGAAATATCGTAAGGACTTTCCTGGTGGTCCAGTGGTTAAGACTCCCCCAATGCAGGGGGCCTAGGTTTGACCCCCTAGTTAGGGCACGCCACAATAAACAGCCTTTTCCAAATTAATAAATATTTTTAAAGTAATATTGTAAACAACTCTATGTCTACAATCAGATAACCTAGATGAAATGGACCAATTCCTTCAAAGACACACTTTGCCAAAACTTATACAAGAAGTAGACAATCGGAATAAGCCTGTATCTTTTTAAAGAAATTGAATCAGTAATTAGTAACCTTTCAAAACAGAAAGCACCAGGCAGAAACAGGTTCACTGGTGAGCTCTACTAAACATTTAAGGAAGAAACTATACCAATTCTCTATAATCTCTTCCAAAATATAGAAGTAGAGGAGACCAGCATTGCCCTAATACCAAAACCAGAAAAAGACATCACAAGAAAACTACAAACCAGCATCTCTTATGAACACAGATACAAGATTCCTCAACAAAATTCCAGCAAATTGAATCCAACAGTGTATAAAAATAAGTACACACCATGACCAAATGGGATTTATTCTAGGTATGCGATGATGGTTCAACATTTGAAAATCAAACAACATCACCCTGGGCTAAAGAAGAAAAGTCACATAATCATATCAATAAATGCAGAAAAAGCATTTACGAAAATGCTTTGCAAAAGACATTTTTCTGATAAAGGACTGCTATTCAGAGTTTACAAAGAACTCTTAAAAGTCCAACAATAAGAAAGAAAAAATTCCATTTTTAAATGGGCAAAATACTTGAATATATACCTCACCAAAGGAGATATCCACATGGCAAATAAGCATATGAAAAGATATTCAAGATCATATATCATTAAAGAATTCACATTAAACAATAAGACACTAATGCACACCTGTGAGACTGGTCCAAAGCTAAAACATTGACAACATCAAATGCTGGTAAGGACGTGAGCAACGGGAATTCGCCTTTGCTGCTGGTGGGAAGGCAAAATGGTACATCAACTTTGGAAGAGTTTGGCAACTTCTTACAAAAACAAACATACTCTAACTATATGATCCAACTTCACGTTCCTTGGTATTTACCCAAAAAAGCTGAAGACATGTACACACCAAAACCTGCATACAGATGTTTAGGGCAGCTTTATTCACAACAGCCAAAACTTGGGAAATGTTCTATAGATAAATGGGATAAATACGCTGTGGCAGAGTCAGCACTAAATATTAGTCAGCACTAAAAGAAGAGCCGATCCACTGGGAAAGACCCTGATGCTGGGAAAGATTGAAGGCAGGAGAAGGGGACGACAGATGATGAGATGGTTGGGTGGCATCACCGACTCGGACACGAGTCTGAGCAAACTGCAGGAGTTGGTGATGGATAGGGAAGCCTGGCGTGCTGCAGTCCATGGGGTCGCAGAGTCAGACACAACTGAGCAACTGAACAACAACAACAAAAAGAAATGAGCTATCAAGCCATAAAAAGCCATGGAAGAAATTTAAAGGCATATTACTAGGTGGAAAAAGCCAATGCAAACGGCTATATGCTGTGTAATTCCAACTGTATGTTATCCTGGAGAGGCAAAACGATGGAGACAGCAAAAGGATCACTGGTTGCCAGGAATCAGGCGGGAGAGAGGGATGAATACTGGAGCAGGGAGGATTTTTAGGGCAGTGAAACTACTCTGGATGATATTATAATGATTGATACGTATCATTAAACATTTACCCCAACTCATAAAATACAGGACACCAAGAGTGCACCCTAATGCAAACTATGGACGTTGGGTGATAAAGTGTAAATTTGTTGTTGTTCAGTTGCTCAGCCGTGTCCGACTCTTTGTGACCCCAAGGACTGCAGCACACCAGGCTTCCCTGTCCTTCACCATCTCCCAGAGTTTCCTCAAACTCATTTCCATTGAGTCAATGATGCCATCCAACCACCTCATCCTCTGTTGTCCCCTTCTCCTCCTCCCTTCGGTCTTTCCCAGCATCAGGGTCTTTTTCCAACATCGTGCGGCCAAAGTATTGGAGTTTCAGCTTCAGCGTCAGTCCTTCCAATGAATATTCAGGGTTGATTTCCTTTAGGATGGACTGGTTTGATCTCCTTGTGGTCCTCCCCACGGAACCTGAAAGCGTCCTGTCCCAAAGCCGCGCTGCGCGCCCAGCTCTCACTGTTCGCTTCTGGCCGTGGGGACCCCGGGCTACGCAAAGTCAAGGGGAAATGGCCTTGCACTTGGAGAAGATCGCGCGGCCGGCAGTGCGAGGCTGGAGGTCCGCGACCTCGGGACCCGCTCTGCCGGAGAAAAGCCAGGCGACTTCCCAGCTCCGGTTATCACCCGCCTCATTTCTTCCAGGCGTCATTTTTTAAAACCTCACTGCTAATCATACAGATTAATCATACATTACTTTGCCAACAAAGGTCCGTCTAATCAAGGCTATGGTTTTTCCCGTACTCGTGTATGGATGTGAGAGAGTTGGACTGTGAAGAAGGCTGAGCGCCGAAGAATTGATGCTTTTGAACTGTGGTGTTGGAGAAGACTCTTGAGAGTCCCTTGGGCTGCAAGGAGATCCAACCAGTCCATCCTAAAGGAAATCAGTTCTGGGTGTTCATTGGAAGGATTGATGTTGAAGCTGAAACTCCAATACTTTGGCCACCTGATGCGAAGAACTGACTCATTTGAAAAGACCCTGATGCTGGGAAAGATGGAGGGCAGGAGGAGAAGAGGACGCCAGAGGATGAGATGGTTGGATGGCACCACCGACTCAATAGACATGAGTTTGGGTAAACTCCGGGAGTTGGTGATGGACAGGGAGGCCTAGCGTGCTGCAGTCCATGGGGTCGCAAAGAGTCTGACACGACTGAGCGACTGAACTGAACTGAATCATACAGATTTTTAATTTTAGCCTTTAGGGACCAAAGTCACTGTTTCCCTTTGTGCGTAAACAAGGGGGCGGGGATCTCCCTCCAGGAGAGCTGACCGTCCCAGGTTCTCCTAAAACCACAAGCGCTAGCGGAGGACAGGAGGGCACGGCCGCAGAGACGGCTGGGCCGCAGTTCGCGCGGAACTCCCCGCCACGTGCAGGCGCTCGGGCACCCCAGGGGCTGGGCTCCGCGTCCCGGGACGCCCGGTTCGGGACGGTGACGCCCCCGCGCGTCCCGGGCGAGCACCCCGCCTCCCAGCCCGACACGCGGGGCGTGGGGCCCCGGGAAGCCGAACCCGCCGGCTCGCGGCCGCCCCCACGCACACGCCCCGGCCCTCGGAGACTTCAGACAAACCCGGGGGGCTCCGCACACTTCACAGACCCGCCAGGACCCACCTTCGGGGATTCCGGGAGCCCCGGGCCCGCGCCTCATTTTGCATGCAGATCACCCACAATGCTCTAGCAGGGCCGCCCGCAGCTCCTGCAATTCCACCGAAAAGGAAAAGGCTCTTTCCTTGACAAAGTTCATCTGCTTAGTGGTTTTCTTTTTTAAAAGTTAGGGTCGATGAACGAGGCAGACGTTACACGGTGTCAAAAGTGACCTCTCCCCGCTGTAGATAATCACCGTAAGTCAAGAGGGGATGGAGCGCTGGAGGCTTATATAAGTAGCCGTGTGCCCGAGTTCCTCGGCTGGTCCGAGTGCAGTGGTGTTTACAATTAATTGATCACAGCCAGTTACAGATTTCTTTGTTCCTTCTCCACTCCCACTGCTTCACTTGACTAGCCTTTTACTGCATGTGGGAAAAAGGAAATTCGTGTTAAAAAAAATTTTTTTTTCTTTGTTGTTTTTTTTCCTCCCCGCCCTAACCCCCACCCTAAACAGGACCGCCAAGTACTAACTCCTGCCTGCCTTTTTTTTTAAACACAGGAGAAAATACACAGGCATGGCTGCCTGCCAGGATGACCAGTGGACAGCAGCAGGTGCAACCTTCAGGAGCCTGCAGCACATGAGGCTTCCCTTCTTCACCAACTCCCGGAGCTTGCTCAAACTCATGTCCACTGAGTCGGTGATGCCATCCAACCATCTCATCCTCTGTCGTCCCCTTCTCCTCCTGAAGATTCCTAACCAGGTGATAAGAACTTCAAACCAATAAAGAATGGCCAACTAAACAATGAGGCCAGTCTACAGTCATGTAATAAGTCCAGAAAGAAAAGGGTTTGAGGTTAGTTCTTTTGTAAGACTTGTGTGAGGAAGTCAGGGTTGCCAGATACATACAAGCTGCCTCTCAAATTTGAATCTCAGATTACAAGTCTTAGTAAAAATGCATCCCCAATCCTGCTATCATTGCAGACACCACGGTTGAAGCCAAAATAGTCTTAATTTGCAGAAGCTTGTATTTGTGAAGAGAAGGGTTGTGGGGTTTTTTCATTTTGCTCCCCAGCGCCATACTCAAATCTTTACATTTAGTTGGAAAAGCAAAACTTAATGGACCCCAGGTTTCAGTTCAGTTCATTTCAGTCGCTCAGTCGTGTCAGACTCTTTGCGACCCCATGAATCGCAGCTCGCCAGGCCTCCCTGTCCATTACCAACTCCCGGAGTTCACCCAGACTCACGTCCATCGAGTCAGTGATGCCATCCAGCCATCTCATCCTCTGTCGTCCCCTTCTCCTCTTGCCCCCAATCCCTCCCAGCATCAGAGTCTTTTCCAATGAGTCAACTCTTCGCATGAGGTGGCCAAAATATTGGAGTTTCAGCTTCAGCATCATTCCTTCTAAAGAAATCCCAGGGCTGATCTCCTTCAGAATGGACAGGTTGGATCTCCTTGCAGTCCAAGGGACTCTCAAGAGTCTTCTCCAGCACCACAGTTCAAAAGCATCAATTCTTCGGTTCTCAGCCTTCTTCACAGTCCAACTCTCACATCCATACATGACCACAGGAAAAACCATAGCCTTGACTAGATGGACCTTTGTTGGCAAAGTAATGTCTCTGCTTTTGAATATGCTATCTAGGTTGGTCATAACTTTCCTTCCAAGGAGTAAGCATCTTTTAATTTCATGGCTGCAGTCACCATCTGCAGTGATTTTGGAGCCCAAAAAAATAGTCTGACACTGTTTCCACTGTTTCCCCATCTATTTCCCATGAAGTGATGGGACCGGATGCCATGATCTTCGTTTTCTGAATGTTGAGCTTTAAGCCAACTTTTTCACTCTCCACTTTTACTTTCATCAAGAGGCTTTTGAGTTCCTCTTTACTTTCTGCCATAAGGGTGGTATCATCTGCATATCTGAGGTTATTGATATTTCTCCGGGCAATCTTGATTCCAGCTTGTGCTTCTTCCAGTCCAGCGTTTCTCATGATGTACTCTGCATAGAAGTTAAATAAACAGGGTGACAATATACAGCCTTGACGAACTCCTTTTCCTATTTGGAACCAGTCTGTTGTTCCATGTCCAGTTCTAACTGTTGCTTCCTGACCTGCATACAGATTTCTCAAGAGGCAGGTCAGGTGGTCTGGTATTCCCATCTCTTTCAGAATTTTCCACAGTTTATTGTGATCCACACAGTCAAAGGCTTTGGCATAGTCAATAAAGCAGAAATAGATGTTTTTCTGGAACTCTCTTGCTTTTTCCATGATCCATCAGATGTTTGCAATTTGATCTCTGGTTCCTCTGCCTTTTCTAAAACCAGCTTGAACATCAGGAAGTTCATGAATCACATATTGCTGAAGCCTGGCTTGGAGAATTTTGAGCATTACTTTACTAGCGTGTGAGATGAGTGCAATTGTGCGGTAGTTTGAGCATTCTTTGGCATTGCCTTTCTTTGGGATTGGAATGAAAACTGACCTTTTCCAGTCCTGTGGCCACTTCTGAGTTTTCCAAATTTGCTGGCATATTGAGTGCAGCACTTTCACAGCATCATCTTTCAGGATTTGAAAGAGCTCAACTGGAATTCCATCACCTCCACTAGCTTTGTTCGTAGTGATGCTTTCTAAGGCCCACTTGACTTCACATTCCAGGATGTCTGGCTCTAGGTCAGTGATCACACCGTCGTGATTATCTGGGTCGTGAAGATCTTTTTTGTACAGTTCTTCTGTGTATTCTTGCCATCTCTTCTTAATATCTTCTGCTTCTGTTAGGTCCATACCATTTCTGTCCTTTATCGAGCCCATCTTTGCATGAAATGTTCCCTTGGTATCTCTGATTTTCTTGAAGAGATCTCTAGTCTTTCCCATTCTGTTGTTTTCCTCTATTTCTTTGCATTGATAGCTGAAGAAGGCTGTCTTATCTCTTCTTGCTATTATTTGGAACTCTGCATTCAGATGCTTATATCTTTCCTTTTCTCTTTTGCTTTTCACTTCTCTTCTTTTCATAGCTACTTGTAAGGCCTCCCCAGACAGCCATTTTGCTTTTTTGCATTTCTTTTCCATGGGGATGGTCTTGATCCCTGTCTCCTGTACAATGTCACAAAAGCCAATACAATAAACCTCTTGTTCTCCTCCTCATGCCTGGGACACCCAAGCCTTTTTCTCAGTGAACAATCCGGAGACCAGGGGACCTCCCTTTTCAGCATCCTCTGTTGCAGGTCTTTGCTAATAAGTCAGTTCTTCGCATCAGGTGGCCAAAGTATTGGAGTTTCAGCTTCAGCATCCGTCCTTCCAATGAATGTTCAGGACTGATCTCCTTTCGGATGGACTGGTTGGATCTTGCAGTCCAAGGGATTCTCAAGAGTCTTCTCCAACACCATAGTTCAAAAGCATCAATGCTTCGGCGCTCAGCTTTCTTTATAGTCTAACTCTCACGTCTGTACATGACTACTGGAAAAACCGTAGCTTTGACTATACGGACCTTTGGAGGCAGCGTGATGTCTCTGCTTTTTAACAGGCTGCCTAGGCTCACTGTAATTAAGGTGGTTCATTCCTAAGTATATGTCCCTTTCAAGGAAGCAGTCAGGTGCACAAGAAAGGGCACAGGACCTAGAACACCCACAGGCTTCCTGACGGTGGTACTCCTAACACTGCCTTACCTCTCTACCGGGTCGACTAAACAAGATGGTATTTGTGGAAGCACCAAGGAAATCCTCAAGGTACCTCGGATTGCTTGCACTTGTAAGGACAAACCAGTTTCCTTTGTTATATACCCATGCGTGACAGCTACGCAGTACTATGTCTCACTTCTGATGCGGTTAGGAATTTACATTTCCATCTAGCTAAGAGGTAGGAAGATACTGTTTTGCACCCCCCACCCCCCACCCCACGTCAGATGGAAGAGGCTGCTTAATGATTTTCTTAAGGTTATGCAAGAAAGTAAGAACAGAACCTGGATGAGAAAATGGCTCCAAGGTCCCACCCCGGAGTCCTACAATGTACTCTGCCCGTCTCTCACTTTCTTCTCTATTTCCAGACTGTCTTGGACTTGGGTTTTCTTTCTCCAAAACGCTTTCTCTTTGAGAATGTTCACGTCTCTATCTTCAAAACTTAACAGGATTGTCAACTTTGAAATGTCTCCTAATTTTGTTGATTAAGTATTGTATTATCAAATATTAATCATTCATCCTATTGATATTCAAAGCATTTTAAAATCCTTACATATCTTTAAAGACTTTTTCCCTTTTTTGGCAAATGATTTAAAGAATGCAGAAATTAAATTTTAAAAAAACCCACACCATGAAAAATGGGAAAAATAAAATCCTCATTCACCCCCCACCCCCCACTGTCCGATTTTCTTTCCTTGACCTCTTAGAATATATACTATCTTTCCCAAATCTATTTGAGTCGGGGTATGGGGGCTTCCCTGAGGGGTGGGGGAGCTTCTGTGCTGGCTTTCCTCAAATTCATTGTTGGCTTCTGGAGGGAAAGAACTATTTTTTAAAAAATTGCATTACAAGCTCTTGTCTCAATGATAAGACAGTGTTGACTTCCAAATTTTTTTAATCAAAATCAAGACAAGAACAATGTATTTAGTAATTAGAAAAGGGGGCAGGTCTGCAAAAGACTAGTCAAGTGCAGTAGTGAGAAGGGGGGAAGAGTAGAACGAGGAGTTCGATCTGTAACTGACTGTGAACAATCAATTGAGATAACTCACTACCTTCGGACCAGCCGATGCATACTACGGCCGCCTAAAGTACTTAAAGCTCAAATATTCATTCACTTTTACCTTACAGTGATATTTCAGTTGGTATCTATAAAGCACAACACTCTCAATATGAATAATATGCATCCCTTAACACACACACCCCCGCTCCGCGAGCATCTATTTATCAAGAAATAACAGAAATGTGTTTAATGACAAGAATCAGAAGCACTGCTGAGCATCCTGGGAAAGAGACATGCAAACTTAGCATCTCGTCACTAGGGCGTGTCTCAGTCCCGTTGGTCGAGGGAAGCTCAGCTGTCCAATCAGCGTTGACCTCCTTTGTCTGTTTACCACACGTGACCCGCGAGATCTCTCAGCGAAGTCTGCAGAAAGCTGTGAGCCGGAACAGATCAAGTCTTGTGCCTCCCCACGTCTGTAAATCCAGGCGGAGCCACCACACCCTGGAAGCAGCACTCTCGCATCTTGGAGTCGGCTCCCTCCAGAAGGGCAGAGGTGTCTCCGGATGACTCAAGATCTGCTCTTCCTCCTTAAACCCCAAGTGATTAAAAAAACAAACCAGAGACCACCGCAGGGATGGGAAGACAAGCATCTGAAACACTCAAACATATTGGGTGCTTCTGAGGATTTCAGAATTTGAAAAGGTCAAAAGACAGAAGCCGAAGGTCAGAAGTGAAGATGACGAAGTGAAGGCAAGAGGGACAGATTTCTGTAAAAGCCTCAGAGAGGCAAAACTCAGAAGGACCTGAAAGTTCACCCCAATGCAAAGAACAGCACAAGGACTGCGGAAATGCGTCTGGGACAGCAAGGTCAGGAATGTTCTGGGGCGGGAGGAGGCAGGCAGGAGCCGGAGGGCAAGCAGCTGCCCCTTTGGGAGTTCAAATCTTCAGACCCAGACCAAACACACCCCTTACCCCCTTGTGAAATCAGAATTGCTGGCTGCCCGCCTGACTCCCGTTGTTGCCTGGTGTATGGCAAGTGCTCAATAAATGTGGTGAGTGAGGGAGTGAATGAGATTAAGGAGAATGGACAATCCCAGAAAACCAGATGCAGGCAAATGTCCCAATTTTCAAGATGAGAAAAAGAAGAGTAAGACTTTAATAAATCACAATCTCTAAATTGATATTGGTCTGGGGCAAAACTCCAGAATAGATTATTTAGGACCTCCTAAATAATTGGGCAATGGCACCCCACTCCAGTACTCTTGCCTGGAAAATCCCATGGATGGAGAAGTCTGGTGGGCTGCAGTCCATGGGGTCGCTGGGAGTCAGACATGACTGAGTGACTTCCCTTTCACTTTTCACTTTCATGCATTGGAGAAGGAAATAGCAACCCACTCCAGTGTTCTTGCCTGGAGAATCCCAGGGACGGCGGAGCCTGGGGGGCTGCCGTCTGTGGGGTTGCACAGAGTCGGACACGACTGAGCGACTTAGCAGCAGTAGCAAATAATTGGGAGCCAATTTGAAAGTAGTAAGAAAAAGTCAAGCATCAAAATAACTGAATTTCTTTTTGTTTGTAAAGGCACTGTTTGACTTGACTAAATTGTTCCCATCTCTTCTGCTTTTTTGTGGGCTGGAAGTCCATTCAACAGCCAGACTCAGAAGCTGCTGATGGGGACTGAGGCCATTCTGGGGGTGGGGGGAGGTCTCTAGTGTGCCGAGGGGCTGTCCCTTGGCCGGACCTTGTCTAACCTGTTTTCATCATTCACGTGAATGAGATACCTCATTCAGATTTATTGAGGACACAGTAGGTAAGATGCTGTGAGAATCAGGAAGGCAGGAGAGATTAACAGCAGAGGCTTATTTCACATTATCTGGGCTTGAGTCCTAGTTTTCATCACCTACTAGCTCCATGTCTTTGGACGAGTTGCTTACCTTGCTTGTGTCTCAGCCTCTCCACCTTTAAAATGGGCATAATCAGAATATCTATCTTGTAGGAGGTGTGGAGGATTGAGTGAGAAGCCTTGGAGAGAGTTTACTTTTGCACATAAAAACGTTTGGTAAGAATGTTAGGTCTCAAGGTTCAGAAACATTTCCCCTGGCTGAACAGATACAATCTAATGAGAAACTAAGAGATATAAACTAACAAGATAACACACATAAATTAAATTTCTCTTTTCAGTTATAAAGGAAAGGAAATCTGAGCAGGTACAAGAGAATCTCACAAAAAGGCAAAACCAAGTGGAGTTACACAGAGGCTGTCCCCAGGAAGTGTTCTCTGCTCAGGATGAGCCCAGAGCTCTTTTTTTTTTAATTCAATTTTTATTTTCAAATTGAAGTATATTTGATGTGCAAATTATATTACAGGTTATATTATGCAATACTATATACAATATTATATTACAGGTTATGTTACAGGTGTACAGTATAGTGATGCAGAATTTTTAAAGGCTATACTCTACTGTACAATATATCCTTGTAGCTAATCATTTGTACCTCTTAATCCCAGGGCTCAGTTTTTTAAAAGACACTGGCAAACTGGAGTGCCCAGGGGAAAGTGACTGAGGTGGTAACTTACACTTCCTCACACTTTCTTGTCTTTGCAAACATGCTTTCACCTAAGTATTCCATTAGATTTGGTCCTCGTGACAATCCTGAGAATGGAGTAGGATTGACAATATTTTTGCTGGTTTTATGGCCAAGAAAAATGGGCTGGAAGTGGTTCCGGGGTTTGCTCTGTTAGTAAGCTCAGTAGTGGCAGACGGGTTTTGGAGGGGGTAGTACCCGATTCCAGGGACAGCTCAGTCCCCGATGTCCACCCCAATGTCCTCCCTTCTTCCAGTCAGCCAAGGGTCAAGGTGAGCCAGGTTTCCCTGACCCTGCTGGCTCAGAACCCTCCCCCTGGGGCTCAGGCCGCCCTGGCGGACAGCCCTGCAGAAGGCGGAGGGGGCTGTCTGCCAAGGTCCGTGCTCCCTTGACGCTTGGATTTGTGGGCCTGGTCAGCCCCCCAGGTTGTCCGCCCCCCCCAGGTGGGCGCAGTGCAGTCTGTGGTGCTTTCCCCAGGAGGCTGTGTCCGTGGGCTGGACCAAGGAGGACCCACCGGCCGGGGCGGGTCTGCATGGGTGATGCAGGGTTGCTTTGAATGTTATCGTAAGCAGACAGTGAAAGTATTTCATTGAAAACCTTTTGACTATGACTGCCTTGCAGTTCTAATCAATTAACTTATGGCAAAGAGAAGAGAGATCACCCTGATTTTATTAAAGATTACTCTCCAAATGGTCCCAAAGTGCTGTATGAGGGCAGGATTTTCCCTGTTTCCATCTCTGTGCTCTCCCAGGCCAGGTGAATTCTCTCAACCTTCCCTCCTTCCCTTCATTCTGAATCTATCTGGGAAAGGTCCCCTTTGGCCCCATCTCCTCCCTCCGCCTTTCCAAGATGGGGCCCAATGGCCAGCAAGATTATTTGTCCCCAAGGTCCAAGAGTCAGGAGCCCATGGTCACCACCACACACTTCCCCAGGTTCCTATCTTTTCAAAGCCCCAAATTTAGGCAGCCTGGGGCCGAGCAGGTGGGTGAGCAAGGCCCCTTAGACACTGAGGTCAGGCAGCCACCCTCAGTGGGTCTCAGAATTCGGTGGGGGCACACCATCCACCCTCCTGTCTGAGCATCCTTAGCTCCTCACATGTTACAGCCATGGGTCACAGGGAAACAGACAGGGAACCAGAACAAACAATCAAAGCCTGGGGAAATGACACTTAAAACTGTATGAATACCAAAGACTTGGGCGGAGAGAAGTCATGTCTTATAACTCACTGATACCCACCTGGGGAATTGGCTGAAAATCAAACATCTGCCTTCTTTAGCACCTCGTGCCTTTGAATTGTGAAAATAAAGCTAACAATATTTTAAAAATGGATTAGGGACGTTCCTATTCATGGTTAAGAATGATTAAGAAATGCCATTCCTTAACCACTGGTCCAGTGTTTAAGACTCCACACTTCCACTGCAGGGGACTCAGGTTTAATCCCTGGTTAGGGAGCTAAGATCTTGTATGCAGGGTGCAGGGTGCATGGGAGCAGGTCTGACCTTGGCACCCAGCAGATGCGAGCCCTGGGGTCTGAGTGGACCACTGCACAGGGATTGTGTGTGGTCAGACCAATAATACCAGTTGTCATAGTTGACTTGGGAGCTATAATGAAACAACAAACTGGGCTAGAGGTCCAAGTCCCAGCTGATTTGGATCTTGGTGAGGACCCCCTTCCTGGCTTGTAGACAGCCAACTTCTTGCTATGTCCTTATGTGGCCTTTCCTTGTTGAAGTGCCCATGGAGAGAGAGGAGGCGCTGGTCATCTTTCTCTTCTTATGAGATCATTAATACCACCATGGAGGCCCCACCCTCAGAACCACATCTAAACCTAATGAGCCCCGAAGGCCCCACCCCCAAATGCCATCACACTGGGGGTTAGGGTTTTAACATACGGATGTTGTTGGAGGGACACAAACATTCGATCCATGACGCTGGTACCCACTTGGATGCTTTTTCTGTCCAGATGGTTGCAGAGCTGGAGTGGTCCCAGGAGTAAAGACAGACCAACTTGGGTGCTCCCTGCTCAGCCCCCTCCCTTTCACCCCCACCCCCGAGATCACAGCTCTCAGTCCCTTGGGTGCATGTAAATCCCAGGCTTGGGCATCTGGAGCACTGGGTCCCAACCAGAGGGCTTCTTCCCCAAGAATCTGTGTCCATGGCTTGACTTGTTCAGTCACTCAGACGCGTCTGACTCTTTGGGATCCCATGGACTACAGCACGCCAGGCTTCCCTGTCCTTCCCCATCTTCCAGAGCTTACTCAAACTCATGTCCATTGAGTCGGTGATGCCATCCAGTCATCTCATCCTCTGTCGTCCCCTTCTTCTCCTGCCTTCAATCTTTCCCAGCATCAGGGTCTTTTCCAATGAGTCAGCTCTTCACATCAGGTGGCCAAAGTATTGCAGCTTCAACTTCAGCATCAGTCCTTCCAGTGAACATTCAGGACTGATCTCCTTTAGGATTGCCTGGTTTGATCTCCTTTCTGTCCAAGGGACTCTCGAGAGTCTTCTCCAGCACCACAATAGAAAGAATCAATTCTTCGGCGCTCAGCCTTCTTTATGGTCCAACTCTCACATCTGTAAGATGACTACTGGCTGCTTTCTCATAATCTCTCAAAACACGAAGGCCTTGCCTTTCCCCAGAGTCCTGTGCCAACCCAGTGACACCGGTGGGCACAGGGACAGGAAGCTGCAGCGGCTCCGGGTGACTCCCCGGGGGTCCCTGAGGTCCTGCACCCCCACTCCACCCCCAGGCAGCACTTCCAAACTCACCCAGGAGGATGAAGACCCCAAGTAGCCCTCCTTAGGCATCTCTGGACTTTGGGTGGACGCAGTCTGGGCTTTTCACGACCTCAGCTGCTCGGTGTCCTCTCCCTCCCAGATTTCATCCGTTCCCCAGGGAGGGCCCGGTCCCCACATCCTCCTTATAAACAGACCTCCTAGAGCCGGAGGGAAGGACCACGGGTGCCAGCCTGGATGAACGGCGGGCCCTGGAGAGGTCTTGGGAGGACACTACCCTCCTTCCAGCCTGGCCTGCCTCTGCCATCGCGCCTCCCTCAGGAGAGTTTCCTCAAAGCCCTTCTGAAGAGTCAGGCCCACCTTTCTCTGACCGCCTATGGGAGGAGCGGGATTGTCAAAGACCCTTTTTGAGAGCAACAGCTCCTTTTCCATGCCTTGGTCTCCAGACTCCAAAGAGGGGAACCAGAAGGGAAGGGATGAGAGGGAGGCAGAGACGTTTCAGTCTGATCAGACTCTTCAGTTGGGGGGCGGGGCATGAGGGGCGGAGCCTGGACACGAGGGGCGGGGCCTGGCAGCCTCGAGGTCAGAGCATCAGGAACCTGGGCTGGTGGTAGCAGCCTGTTTTCACCTGTGATAATCCTGCAGTGACAGCCCAAGGCATTGAAACAAAACCATGGATGGGAGCTCCTGACTCCTCGCAGGTCTGAACGGTTGGAAGTGCCCTGGGCCAGGCCCGCCTCTTCTCTGGGCCTCAGTTTCCTAAAAAGGCAAAAGTTAGAAGTGCTAAAGCTCTGGCAGGAACAGCAGATGTTGATGGGGGTGGGGGAGTTGCCTCCAGCGAGTCCCACCCCCAGGGACCTTCCCTGACCCCAGTTAGCCGCGGGGTGACCAAAAAGCAAAGGGGTGTGCTTCCGGGGTGGGGCGATCAGAGAAATAAGAGGAAGGACACTGACAAGCACAGCTAGCTGCTCCGGACACCTGTCGAAGTGACCCATGAAAGGCAGTGCTTCTGCCCGGCCACGTGGCCATTCTCATGTTCAAATGTGGTCGAAGCACAGACCATGCTGTGCACCCAGCAATCCATCTGAGCAACCCTGAGAACTCAGCCCAGATTCCAGCAGCAGACTCAACTCTTCAGCTTTTCTATAAGAATTCCATTTTTAAGCTTTCGTTACACTCAGGGCATCCTCGGTGCTAGTTTCTTTCTTGTGATTATAAAACAATCAGGAAAAAAAAAAAAAAAAGTGTTGGTTGCTCAGTTGTGTCCAGTTCTTTGAGACCCCATGGCCTGTGGCCTACCAGGCTCCTCTGTTCATGGGATTCTCCAGGCAAGAATACTGGAGTGGATTGCCATTCCCTGCTCTCAACTCAGGGAATCAAACCCTGCTTTCCTTCATTGCAGGCAGATTCTTTACCATCTGAGCCACCAGGGAAGCCCCAAACTCTGGGCCAGTTTCTAACCAAACCCAGCTCTCAGATGCCTTTTTTTTTTTTTTTTTTTGGCCTGCACACAGCATTGATACAATAATGTGAATTAGATCCAACACTTAAAAATTAGGGTATTTCCCCTTATATGTGGACTCTAAAAAGAAATGATACAAATGAACTTACTGACAAAACAGAAACAGACTCAAACTTTGAGAAGGGATAGTTAGGGAGTTTGGGATGGGCATGTACACACTGCTGTATTGAAAATGGATAACCAACAAGGATCTACTGTAGAGCGCATGGAGCTCTGTTCAATGTCATGTGGCAGCCTGGATGGGAGCGGGGTTTAGTGGGGGAGGGGTACATGTATCTGTATGGCTGAGTCCCTTCACTGTTCACCTGAAACTATCACATTGTTAATAGCCTATATCTTAATACCAATAAATTTTTTAAAAATTTAGGGGATTTCACATGACAAGGTCGGACTTTTATGGAAAAATCAGAATAGCAAAGGTAGGACCTGAGTCCTACGGGCAGCAAGTGCCCCCTTCAGGTGGGACCCAGAATTGCAAGTGTGCCCTGGTCACCACCACTCCCTATCACACACCCACCCCCAGCCTGAGGTTCTTTGAACACTGGAGTTTTCAACCTCTGAACTTGAAGGCCTTTTAAGTCTCCAAAGGTATCACTTTTCAATCCAGCCTGAGCTAAGCTCACACTTCTTTATATGAGAAAAGCCAGAAAGAATAGACAAGAGCTCCTTTTCTTGCTAAAAGGCCCCCAATCGCAGTCTTTACCAACAAGTGGTCCTTTGTCCTCCTCTCTCTGCCCCGGTATCTCTGTAATCTAAGGTAGGAACACCATGAATTAGAGAACTGTGCTCTTTCTGTCCGGTGGGGCTGAGCCGAGTGAAGAGCAAGGAGAGGCAGCAGCTGAGGGGGACCATGTTGGGTGAGGGGAGGGCAGCGGGCCCCTTTCTGCCTGACCCTCAGGCCTGTGGACCCAAGGATCTGAGGTTCTCCACCGGTTCATTCAAATCGGATTCTGGTCTGCGCTTGGTCCTGGGGGCCTCCTGGATCTCACTTCAGCTTCCCCGAGTCCTGTGCTTTGTGCAGCTGGCCACGGGCCACATGGGTAACTGGACAGACATACAGTAGGACGGATGCTTTGCCTTGGGAAAGACACCAGAGAATGTCCTTTCAACATCTCTGATTCATCCTAACAGGAAGCAAGAAAGCACAGTAACACGCCTTCTCGGGTTTCATACCTTTGCTCCAGCTGATGGAATCTTGAAAAGATGGGGTAAATACACCTGTGACATTGCCGCTGAAGTGCACGGAGATGGGCTCAGGGGTCAGGCTTGTCCTCGGGCTCCTGGAGCCCTTCCTGGCCCACATCTGTGAAGCGGGTGGAGACAGAAGAAAGGGAAGGCACCAGTACTTGTTGTGGCCTGGGGAAGGAGCCAAGGGCTTGTGTGTTGTCACAAAATGCACCTGTGATCACAAGGCTCAGCACCAGGAGCATGCGTCATTGTGGAGCCCCGAGGATCCGGGCAGGGGGCAAGCCAAGGCAAGTCCCACCTGCCCCAGGGACTCCAGCACACAGGTGCCTTCCAGGCTCTGACAGCTTTAGCAAGAACCCCCACAGTTCAGTTCAGTCGCTCAGTCGTGTCCGACTCTTTGCAACCCCATGGACTGCAGCACACCAGGCCTCCCTGTCTATCACCAACTCCTGGAGTTTACTCAAACTCATGTCCATTGAGTCAGTGATGCCATCCATCCATCTCATCCTCTGTCATCCCCTTCTCCTCTCGCCTTCAATCTTTCGCGGCATCAGGGTCTTTTCAAGTGAGTCAGTACTTCGCATCAGGTAGCCAAAGTATTGGAGTTTCAGCTTCAGCATCACTCCTTCAAATGAATATTCAGGACTTATTTCCTTTAGGATGGACTGGCTGGATCTCCTTGCAGTCCAAGGGACTCTCACGTATTTTCTCCAACACCACAGCTCAAAAGCATCAATTCTTCGGCCCTCAGCTTTCTTTATGGTCCAACTTTCACATCCATATATGAGTACTGGAAAACCCATAGCCTTGACTAGATGGACCTTTGTTGACAAAGTAATGTCTCTGCTTTTCAATATGCTGTCTAGGTTGGTCATAACTTTTCTTCCAAGGAGTAAGCGTCTTTTAATTTCATGGCTGCAGTCACCATCTGCAGTGATTTTCAGTTCAGTTCAGTTCAGTCGCTCAGTCGCGTCAGACTCTTTGTGGCCCCATGAATCGCAGCACGCCAGGCCTCCCTGTCCATTACCAACTCCCGGAGTTCACCCAGACTCACGTCCATTGAGTCAGTGATGCCATCCAGCCATCTCATCCTCTGTCGTCCCCTTCTCCTCCTGTCCCCAATCCCTCCCAGCATGTCTTTTCCAATGAGTCAACTCTTCGCATGAGGTGGCCAAAGTACTGGAGTTTCAGCTTTAGCATCATTCCTTCCAAAGAACACCCAGGGCTGATCTCCTTCAGAATGGACTGGTTGGATCTCCTTGCAGTCCAAGGGACTCTCAAAAGTCTTCTCCAACACCACAGTTCAAAAGCATCAATTCTTTGGCGTTCAGCCTTCTTCACAGTCCAATTCTCACATCCATACATGACCACTGGAAAAACCATAGCTTTGACTAGACAAACCTTTGTTGGCAAAGTAATGTCTCTGCTTTTGAATATGCTATCTAGGTTGGTCATAACTTTCCTTCCAAGGAGTAAGCGTCTTTTAATTTCATGGCTGCAGACACCATCTGCAGTGATTTTGGAGCCCAAAAAAATGAAGTCTGACACTGTTTCCACTGTTTCCCCATCTATTTCCCATGAAGTGATGGGACCGGATGCCATGATCTTTGTTTTCTGAATGTTGAGCTTTAAGCCAACTTTTTCACTCTCCACTTTTACTTTCATCAAGAGGCTTTTTAGTTCCTGTTCACTTTCTGCCATAAGGGTGGTGTCATCTGCATATCTGAGGTTATTGATATTTCTCCCGGCAATCTTGATTCCAGCTTGTGCTTAGGAGCCCCCAAAATAAAGCCTATCACTGTTTCCACTGTTTCCCCATCTATTTGCCATGAAGGGATGGGACGGGATGCCATGATCTTAGTTTTCTGAATGTTGAACTTTAAGCCAACTTTTTCACTCTCCTCTTTCACTTTCATCAAGAAGCTCTTTAGTTCTTTTTCACTTTCTGCCATAAGGGTGGTGTCATATGCATATCTGAGGTTAAGAACCCCACAAAAGCATTTATTTTCGTTCCAATATTTCCAAAGCCAAATCACCAACAGGATCTAATGTTAACAGAGTATCAGTCTTCTTCATGAGCATTCTGCCAACACATCTTGGGAGATGCTGGTGGAAAGAACACTGGGTCCAAGTTCCTGTTCTGGTTTCTCAGTTTACTGTGTGGCTCTGGGCAAATTATTTAGTCCTCTGATCTCTCTCTACTTCCTTTATTTTGTGACAGAGGTCATAAGACCTGTCCTGCCTACATTTCACATGAAATGTGCATATTTGGAAGCTTCTAAAATCAGATAGTACCCAGTAACCCTGCTGATCTGATTCCCCAGGACAGAATTGAGGTCCAGAAATCTGTGTATTATACAAACACAGACACACGCCCTCCATCTAGGCTTTATCAGTGTCTGAACAATTGCCAGGTCAATGGCTCCATCCTGGCCCATCAGAACAGGTGGGAGAGGGACTTCTCTGGCAATCCAGTGGTTAAGACTCTGCACCTCCAAGGCAGTGGGCACAGGTTTGATCCCTGCTCGGGGAACTAAGATCCAGCTGCCATGAGGCATGGCCACACACACAAAAGAACAGGCAGGAGAGACAAAAAGATAAGCGGTTGCCAAAAAAGGGGAAAGGAGAGGCCTTGGATTCAGCATTTCAGGGGCTGATGTTCTTCGTGTACCAATTTCCTCTTTCCGACCCAGGGGATCACATAGCAGGTCAGATGACAAACACTTAGGAGAAGGGCTGTGACTTCTTTAACCAGAACACCCACCCTCCCCGGAATTCCCACACTCCAGGAACAAAGCTAAACCCCGGGGAACACGTCATCACATTGGAACCTTATGAATACTCTGCAAAGGAGGCTGTGTCTTTACCTTACAGATGGGAAAACAAACTCTGAGAAGAGATAAGTAACTTGCATTAAGTCGCACAGCCCAAGAGCAGAGTCAGCTTGGATTGCTGCTTTAATAACTCGGAATGGAGGTTAGTCCCGGGCACCTGTCATCAGTCTTATACAATCTGGTACTATTTATTCCTTCTGTCTGGTCTCTTCAATTTCCACCTCTCCTAGGTATACCACCGAGACAGTGACCATTGAACGTTCATTCCTCAAAACTCGTGCAAAACACAACTCAACTGACCCAAGTCATTGCGCCATTTTCTTCTGAAACTGGAGCAGTTGTGGGGAAAAAGAAAAGGTGACAGAGATGCTCTAGCCGAGATGCAACGGCTGATGAGCCAAACAGGCTAACTGTAAAAAGACATTGTTTGAGAAAAGTGGGGAAATCTGGACAGCTACTGGATGAAGTACTGCTTATTTTCATGACTGTGATAAGGCACTGAGGTTCTGTAGGAAAATGCTTTCTCAAATGTGTCGGGATGAAGTGACACGTCCTGGCTGTGTCATTAGAAGAGGGGATATGAAAATGTAGCCCTTGGAGTTGCAAAGAGTCGAACACGACCTAGTGACTGAACAATGAAAATGTAGCAAGATTTTGGTAATTGTTTTAGGTGGATGATGAGTAAAGGGCATTGATTATATAATGCTCTTCCTTTCTGGTGTATGCTTGAGAAGTTTCCTAATTAAATAACAAAAAAGTTGATTCAGACCCTGGATGTGATACCCATCTTCTCAGGTCCACTCACTCACCCGCCCCAGCTCCTGCTGACCCCCGACTGTTAGAGCCACTTGGTCCCAGAGCAGCCTCGCTCCCTGCAGCCGGCCCTGGCTCCCCTGCTGCTACTGCACGGGCTTTTCTATAAGGGATATGCCCCACTTTGGGCTGGGGCACAAACCCCAGGTCTACCTTTGCAGACACGCACCCTCTTCCCTTCTTCAGCTGTAAAGTGAGCACAAGGGCATCTCCCTTACAGATCACTGCAGTGGGATATCCAGCAAACTGCTAGACACAGGGCCTGGCTTCTGCTAAATGTCCAATAAATATTACCTATTACTCCCGTGATTACCTCGATTCGATCACACCACTTACCAACTTAAAATCATCAGTGCATGCATGCTCGGTCATGTGTGACTCTTTGGGGCCCCATGGACTGTAGCCCACCAGGCTCCTCTGTCCATGAGATTTCCCAGGCAAGAATACTGGAGTAGGTTGCCATTCCTTTCTCCAGGGGAATCTTCCCTACCCAGGGATGGAACCCGAGTTTCTCCTTTGTCTCCTGCATTGGCAGGCGGATTCTTTACCACTCAGTCACCTGGAAAACCCCAAACTATCAGTTCAGTTCAGTCACTCAGTCGCTCTTTGCGACCCCAGGGACTGCAGCACACCAGGCCTCCCTATCCATCGCCAAATCCGAGTTTACGCAAACTCATGTCCATTGAGTGGGTGATGCCATCCAGCCATCTTATCCTCTGTCATCCCCATCTCCTCCCACCTTCAATCTTCCCCAGCATCAGGGTCTTTTCCTATGAGTCAATTCTTCGCATTAGGTGGCCAAAGTATTGGAGTTTCAGCTTCAGCATCCGTCCTTCCAATGAACACCCAGGACTGATCTCCTTTAGGATGGACTGGTTTGACCTCCTTGCAGTCTAAGGGACTCTCAAGACTTCTCCAGCACCACAGTTCAAAAGCATCAATTCTTCGGTGCTCAGCTTTCTTATAAAGAAACCCTCACATCCATACATGACCACTGGAAAAACCATAGCTCTGACTATAGGGACCTTTGGTTCCCTACAAATTCCTGACAAGGTCAGAGTCCTGACTTCCTGCAAGAGGACCCCAGCACAGGGCCCCGCATCTTCCAGCCTCAGCTCCTCTCGCATCCCTGCTTCCCTCGTTTGCCATGTGGCTCCATGCCTCTTAGCTTCTGCACCTGCTGTCTCAACCTGGAAAGGTCTCACGCTCCCCTGGACTCTTGGGGCAGCCTCTCTGAAGGGCTGGTGCAGGCTCCCAGCTTGGACTCCCCGGGCCAGCTTGTCTTCACCCTGGCTCTGATCACACTGGACTGTCATCAGTTGCCTTGCTAGTTCCCTTCACCAGCCTGTCAGCTCCCTCACCAGCCTGGGGTCAGCTCTCCCAGGGGCCTGCTCTCTACAATCAGTACAAGATGACCTCACCCAATCCTCCATCGGGCCACTTGGCTTCCAGACTGAATATCAGAAGCGGATAGATACTTTGACTTCTGCCTCAGGGTGTTTGCATTCACTGTATTAAAGTCTGCTGGGCTCCTCTTAAAAGGGCAGATTCTGACTCGGCAGGTCCGGGGCCCAGCCCGAGACCATGTGTTTCTGACACATGTCCGGCAAATGCTTCTAGTCCCAGGACATGCTGAACTGATTCCCTCCCACCCTCTGCTGGGCTCCAGCCAACTCATCCTGGGGTCTCAGCTCAAACTCCACTTTAGAGGCCATCTCGCCCCTCCCAGCGCCCGGGCCTCCTCTGCAGTCCCACATGCGCTGTGTGAGGTCTCCCCGACCAGCACGGAAGCCCAGGTGAGCTGCATAAGTGCCGCTGGGCTGAAGGACAAGGTGCAAGCCCCACATCTACACTGCCTCATGTGAGCTTGTGGCCCAGACTCGCGGATGGGGTGGGGTGGGTGGGAGGAGCCCTACTCATCCACCCGGCACACTGGGGGACTCACCGGATACCCTCACCCACCCAGTCCACCTTGGCCAGACCCAACTAGCAAGCGGATCATCTGGGAAGGCTCATCAGGACTGCCCCTTCCTGTGCGGGCTGCCCCCCGCCCTGCTGCGCCCAGCTCCTGCAGCCAACACACCAGCCTCTGCTCAGAGCAGCCTCCAGCTCACCTGTTCTTCTCTCAGCAAAATTAAGAGAAGGTGAGCGCAGACAGCACACCCGGGGAATGAACTCCCGCGTGAAGCTCTCATCACACAAATCGTGCAGAGCTCTGAGGGCTGGTCCAGCTTCTCATCCTGGTGGGTCCCCTCTGCCCGGCTCCCAGGCACACCCAGAGCCTTGTCCTCCACCACTGCCCACCCGCACACAGGAGCAGGGCCCACCGATGGCCTCGCCCGGGTCAGGACCCCCCACCCCCAGACGTTCACAATTGGGGTGAAGCCACACCCACGCTGCAGGGTGGGTGGGCTGGGAGCCTCCCCTCCAGGCCCAGACCAGGTTTTTCCGTGTCCAGGGCACCGAGACTCTGGGACAGGATCGTGTTCTCTAAGACAGCGACAGAGGCTTGTTTTCAATCATTTTTTTATTCCACGTCAGCCTACCTACTCTATCCTTCCTGCCACCCCGAAGTCTCCACTTGGGCCCTGGCTCATCTCGCCTCGGCCACGGTGGTTCTGAATGGGGGGCTGCTAGCCTTAACAGGGCGACCTCTCAGAGGCTGAGCCTCGGGACCTGGCTTCAAGGGCCTGGGGGCACCTGCAACAGGCTCCTGCCCGCGGTCCTCGGTCTGGGAGGAGAAGGCACGGCGATGTCCACGCCTGCAGAGATGCTGCTTCTCCCGGTCTGGCGGCGGCTCAGAGTCGGGCCGAAATCATGTCCTTGGCAGGGCGCCTGGTGACCATTCTCACTTCGTGCCCCGACAGGAAAAAAAACAAAAACCAACAGTCCCTTCTTCAGCTAACGATTCCTCAGAAGACGATCAAATAAAAGGCAAAAGGCAACACAATTTGGCAAAGGTTTCTTAAATTTTAAATTAAAAAAGGAAAAAAATGCACACAGAATTCAACTTGCCTGCTTTGAAGAAATATATTAAAGATGGTGAAAAGTTAAAAAAAAAAAATCAAACCCCAAATAACAATAAAAATAGATGTCTCCTCTGTAAAATTCTGAACTAATCTACTGAGTCATTCATATGTATTTAGTATTCAGGGCATGAAGGCAAAATACCAGAGTATAAAAAAATTAAAACAAAACTAACCAAAACACTTTGAGATACTGCCTGTGAGCAAGCCCGCCAGGCTCGCAGCTGGCGTGGGCCCCGCCAGTGACCACTGGAAGCTTCGCTGGGTCCGGTCCCTCCCGCACTCGCCCTCTGCAGACCCCCACGGCCTTCAAAGTTCTTCCTTGGTTCTGCTCAGTTTTGTGGCATGTTCTTCTATAAACTTGCTCAAATGCTCCAGGTCTCTGTTTCCGTCCTCAAATTTAATTGGGTTCTTTTTGTCCCCGCTGGGGGCGAAGTAGATGGTGGGGAAGCCCTCGACTTTGTAGCGGTCACTGGTGACGTCGTTGGCCGTGGCGTCCATCTTGGCGATGACCAGGTTCTTGTGGCCCTTGTACTTCTTGCCCAGGGAGGTGTACACCGGCTCCAGCTGCTTGCAGTGCCCGCACCAGGGCGCGTAGAACTCGATGAGGACGTCCTTCTTAGGGTCCATCACGATGGAGTCGAAGGTCTTCCCCACCACGACCTTGACCGGCCCCTTGTTGTTCTTGGGCACCGGCTGGGATTTGATGACTGGCTTCAGTTTTCCTGCCAGGAAAAGCAAGCAAGGGGGGGGTGTGAGAGCCGAAAGGCCAGCCCCTGGTGGCCGCGACTGGACCAGGGAGGAAGGCTGGCCCGACACGCAGGAGGCTGGGGCAGACAGACGTCACCACGGCCAGGCTGGGCCTTGTCTGCAGAGCCCAGCCCCTGGTTCTGATTCCCCCAAATCCTGTACTTTCCAGTCCCTGCAAAGGCCAGAGGGGGTGCAGATGACCAGTCGCACCAGAGACCTAGCAGACACGATCCTCTTTCAGAGGGGCAGTCACAAGAGAGGCTGCCAGTACAGAGGGGTCACTAAGAGGGCAGTGTGCAGGCTGGAAGCCTCAGGGGGCAGCAGACTGAGCAGACAGGTTGGGCAGAGAGGTCTGCCCACCTAGCGGGGGCAACAGCGACCCTGAGCCATGTGCTCAATCAGATCAGAAAGACACTGCATTCGAGGCCAAAGCAAGTTTCCCACATACAAGAAACTTATCTGTTGCACTTTAATTTTTAAAATAAGTTTTTTTGAGATTTCTAAGACACCTGTTTCTATTACAAAAAGAAAAGGGAGCAAAGAACGGATTCTCCCATTCCCATGCTGCGCACCCTTGGGTCCAGGAGGAAGCACAGGCCTGGGTCCCAAAGACAAGCTGGCAGGGGCTGCAGAAGCAGGGTGCGGGTGTGGGTGTCGGTGGGTGTAGGTGGGTGTGAGGGTGGCGGGGTGCGGGCCCACCTTTCTTGAAGGCGGTGACGAAGTCACGCAGGGCGTCGGCGTCGAAGTCGTCGGGCTCCATGGCAAACCTGCGGCCGCCCTCGTCCAGGATGGCCGCGTTCACCTCCTCCCCGCTCTCGCTTAGCCCCAGGTCCTTCAACTCCGTGGCGAAGTCCTCCTCATCGGCCACGGCGAAGGTGTACTCGGGGAAGTCCTTGGCCACCTCCAGGACCTTGTTGCGCCAGAACTGAGTGGCTGAGAGGGGACCGAGGGCTTGGGCTCAGGGCTCCGGGGGCTGGTCCCGCCCGATCGTCCCCGCGGCTTGAGGAGGGCCGACGGGACTCCCAGCCGCCCCCCTGATCAAGCGGGGAGGGTAGGCGGTGGCGACTCCCCCAGGAGGAGGAGGAGGACCCCCGAGGCCGTCCTAACCCGCACCCCCCAGCCCAGGGCTCACCTGCACGGTAGTCAAAGCTGAAGTCCACGCTGTAGTAGATGACCACCAGGGGACGCCGCGTGTACCGCTTGGCGTCCGCGGCCTTGCGGTGGCCAACCAGGGGCAGCGTGTGCTTCACCACGTGCTCCGCGATGGCCGCGGCCTCCGTGGAGTCCTGCGAGAGAGGGGCAGGTGAGGCGCAGCTGTCTGCCACCGGCCTGGGGTAAAGTCTGCCCCTAGGGACGTCACGGGGCTTCCCTGGTGGCTCAGAGGGTACAGCGTCTGCCTGCACTGCTGGAGACCCGGGTTCAATCCCTGGGCCGGGAAGATCCCCTGGAGGAGGGCATGGCAACCCACTCCAGTACTCTTGCCTGGAAAATCTCATGAATGGAGGAGCCTGGCAGGCTACAGACTATGGGATCACAAGAGGCGGACACAACTGAGCAACTTCACTAGGGACATCACAGGGGCCCTACTCCCCCAGTGAACCCCAAGTGAGCCTCTCGGGTAGCCAGGGCGCCCTTCCCTCTGGGTCAGGGCTGGCTGACCAGGTCAGTTGGGATCTGCTGGGGGGAGGCCTGGCTCCCAGATGACAAAGGTGCAAAGGTGAGCTGAACTGGGCACAAGGTCTCACGTTCCTCTGGCTGAACCCCATAGCAGCCTGTCGGGGACACTACAGGATGAGATGATCAAAGTGGCCATTGGGGCTCTGGGCTCTGCCTGCAGAAAGCCCATCCCTGACTACTGGTGACAGAAAGCCCGGGGGGCCTGGGGAAGAGCATGGGGCCAGACACCTGCACCACAGATGTGGAACCTGAGGCCTAGCAGGGTGAGGCCATCTGCCCAGCAGGAGAAGTGGTGGATGACCACCTCTTTCCCCTAGAGTCTGAGTCCCATCTGGATGGATGGTCAGGGAGGTAGCAGGGACAAGACACAGCAGGCAGTGGGGGCCTCTTTCATCAGGATGGCCCTGGACCGCCCGTTGCGGAAAAGACGAACTCCGGGGGCTCCCAGGATGTATGTGCTCCACAGCGGAGCACTCGGCACCCACAGGGCCAAATGGGAACTCAATGCCTGAGCCCTCCTCACTCACGTCTGCAGCAGACTGTCTCCTCACCTCCAGGCTGTGTGTGCTGACTTTACATCTGGCTTCATCTTATCCGTCCTGCCCTTGTCTTCCCTTTGTCCTAACGCCTAGATCCATTTTTTAAAATTGCATGTTATGTTACGTAAATTTTTTACAAAGCAGCCCTTAAATAATTCTGGGGACAAAACTGGTATATAAATGATACCAGTACATTAATAAAAAATGGTGAATATAAGATCAGGCAGAAGCAAAAACAGCAAAGTAGCAGTGATGTGTTTAACAGACTGTGGATCTCAACCTTTCAGGGTCAGGGGCCCCTTCAAGAATCTACTGAAAATTACAGACAGACCCCTTCCCTGGGAGCAGGCACACCACACAGAACTGTGTCTGGTTCCCATGGCCCCCAGATCTCAAGTTCATCAGGGCTCCTCTGTGGACCCAGAGTCAGTATCTCTGGATAACAGAAAAGAAGCCGGAGGGGCAGGGGTGATGAGACCTCTCCCGTATGTCTTGGTTGGGGACAGAGCACACCTGCCCGTCACCTTAGTCTCCTCCTAACCGGCTGTGGGACCCTCTAGGCGTTAGTTCACTTCTCTGCATCCCAGTCTCTGTCAAGTAAAACATCTGGATTCAAGATGTAAAGTCAAAGTTGCCTGGTCGTGTCCGACTCTTTGCGACCCCACGGACTTTGGGAATTCTCCAGGCCAGAATACTGGAGTGGGTAGCCTTTCCCTTCTCCAGGGGATCTTCCCAACACAGGGACCGAACCCAGGTCTCCTGCACTGCTGGCAGATTCTTTACCAGTGGAGCCACAAGGGGAGCCCAAGAATACTGGAGTGAGCAGCCTATCTGGCCTCCAGCGGATCTTCCCAACCCTGGAATTAAACTGGGGTCTCCTGCACTGCAGGCGGATTCTTTACCAACTGAGCTATCAGGGTAAGGTTTCCTCCAAATGAGAGTATCTGTTCCATGGAGCTCAGGGCCCCTGGGAAGCACTTGGAACATGAAGTGGGACCCAAGCTCACCCACCCTTCTTGAGATGAGTGTGTCACCTCTTTAGGAAGACTGAGAGCGGGGGGCCCCGAGGAGGAAGGAAAGGCCAGGTCCACAGGCCACACCCACAGCTCTACCCAGTGAACAGAGCGGCATGTCAGTGCTTCGTAGACCTCAGCACCCAAACCGCCTGCCGGCGAGTGATGCTTCTCTCCGATGGAGCAGCACGGCCTGGCCAGGAGCTGGCCCATCACCAGGTATGGAGAGGGGGCCACCCTCCTGCAGAAGCAGATGGAGCTGCGCCAGGGCCTCAGCCCCACGACCCACCGGGCATGTGAGGACCCCCCCATCCCCGCCCCTCCGTGACCCTGACCTGACCGAGAAAACTTCAGGATGATCGGACGCCCCAGGGCTGGCACCCCTCACCCACCTTGATGTCCATCACGTAGCTCTTGGGCTCATATTTGGACTGGAATTTCTCAGGCTGCATGACAACCAACTTCCCCAGAGAGACTTTCAAGAACTTTGCTATTTCAGTGCTGAAAGTGTGGTGGAATTTGTAATCCTCTCTCAGGCTGTTAGCTGAGAAATTGACAGAACGATAAATAACACACAATTTATTAAATTGCTTAAATGATTTAGATTCAACTCTACCCACATCAGCCAAACCAAATGCCCAGAAAATGGTGTAATTAACCATGAACGCTGTGTGGATAATATCCAGAGCTTAGACACTTGAAAGGAGTTTGGATTAAAAAACCTGGTATAGATGTAATACCTTAAAATCTATGTATGTCTGAATTTATTTTTAAAATAAATCTGAAAAAAAAAAGGAATAAAAATAAACGATCAGAACCTTCACAGAAAAACTTCATCTCTTGGATTGACTGTGGTCTCTGACGCTGAGAAGCACATTAACCCAGACCGCCAGCCTGACCCTCTTGAGTCTGGCATGAGAACCCTCTGTCTGCTCAGGAGCTCACTTCTCAAGTGGCCCATTTGGGCTGCAGTTTTTCTGCTCTATGGATATGTTGTGCTGTACTCAGTTGTGTCTGGCTATCTGTGACCCCACAGACTATAGCCTGTCAGCCTCCTTGGTCCGTGGAACTTTTGCGGCAAGAATACTGGAGTGGGTGGCCACTTCCTCCTCCAGGGGATCTTCTCGACTCAAGGATTGAACCTGCGTCTCTTGAGTCTCCTGTATTAGCAGGCACATTCTTTACCACTGTGCCACCCGGGAAGCCCTATGTATTTTAATTTAAATTTTGGGAAACTCCCAATGCAACCCCGCGGAGATACTCTAGAATGGAGGCTGGCAAACTTTCTTAAGGACCGGAAAGGAACTGTCTCAGCTTTGTGGACTCCATGGTCTTGACAACTCAACTCTGTGCTGACTAGCATGCTGTGTCCCCAGGGAACTTACAGAACCAGGTGAGGGCCGGGTTTGGCCCGTGGGCCAGCCTATCAACCCCTGCCCTGGACCCCGCAGGGGCACCACCTTGGGCCTCCTGCTCTGTCCTCACCAAGGCCTCCAATCCACCCTGAGCAGAGTCTGTGGTCCCAGGAGGGCAGGCCTGTGATTGGGTTACCGAACAGGCAGCTGAGGGCACGGCACGTCTCAGGGGAAGCAGGGCGCAGTCTGGACAAGCTCACGGACAGACCTGGACTCAAATCACAATTTTCGAGCCACTAGCTGTGACTTGAGGCCTGCCAGCTGCTCACCACCCTGAGCCCCAGTCCCTCCTGTAGAAACAGGTCAGGGAGCTCTCAGACCACCGTTAAGAACAAAACAGCCACCCAGAGGAGTGTTGCAGGTCAGTCTCCCATCTGTTCTAAGCTGCCAGACACGTGGGTATCTGTGATCAAGTGGCCGTGGAGGAGACAGCATCACCTCCAGAGCTTCCTGCCCAGCCCCCTCGCTCACAGACTCCATCCTCCTGCCAGGACCCCCTCTGCTCCTGCCCCGTCAGCCCTGTGTCCCTGGGGCTGTCTCTAGTTCCTTACCCGAAGTCCACGCACCAGGCCCCGTGACTGTCACCCCTGCCTGAGCCTAACCCGCCCGGCCACAAGGGGCCACAGGCATCAGACTGGATGTGCAGCGGCTGGACGGGCAGCACTGGGGCCCCCCCAGCCCTGAGCACCAGCACCCACGTATTGACACGATCCCTGGGGATCTACAGGCACCCAGATGTGAGGTCTGGGGCTCTGTGGCTGCCTGTGGTCCTGGGTGGACGAGGGGATCCCCTCTGCAAGTTTTTAGCACAGCTGGATGACACGGTTCCTGAATCAGTGAAGACTGAGTAAGCACGAATGGACTTCAGCTCCACTGTAACTTTTACAACGTCACTCTGCAACTGACACACGCACAGCTGGGACCGTGCGGCACAGACATTAACACTAAGTGGCAAGCAGGGCATTTAACAGATCACGATTACAACTTCCAAGTAGAAAACCAAGCCGTTGTGGCGTGTACGATGGGGTGAGGGGTCCAGGGGACTCAGGAGCTGCTGGGGAAGACCAGGAGGAGCCTGACTGTCCCCCGAAGACCGTCTTTGGTTCATCACCCAGGGGCCATCCAGGGCGGTGAGGACCTGGCCCCCATGGGACACTGCTGAGACGTGTTGGTGGTTAACTTCACCTCCCAGACCAGCCTCACTGGGCACTTGGCATCACCGGGCACTTGGCTGAGCACTTCCGCCACTTTATCTCCACTAATGTAACAACCTTCCATGCAAGACAGGTCTCCCTGTTGGCTGTGAGATCTCCGGGTTGACCGAGTCACTGACTGCCCACTCGGGGCGGCTAACCACCCACAGAACAGGGACTCCAACCCAGGTCTGACGCAGAAACCCTCCTTTCTGGTCAAGACCCTCCCCCGGCAGCTGAGCTGGCTCTGGGAAGGGGCCCCAGCAGAGGAAGGAGGGAGGTAATGACTTTGGATGAACTTGACTGGGCCCCTGCCCTCCTTTCAGACCCAGGAAGGAAAGAACACAGCCCTCTCGTCCGCTTCCTGAGAGATCGCATCACTCACGTGCAGTTAAGGCAACCGAGAACCAATCCCCAACCCCAGAAAGGAAAGCCCGTTCCCACACATGCAATCTCGATCCTTCCTCAAGCCTAGATCGACGCCCAGGAGTCTTATACAACATCAGTGGCCCCAGAAGGCCTGGGTGCGGGCACACTGGCCTGAGACCCGTCCTCACCCGCATCCTGGTACAGCTGGTAGGCAGGGTCACTCTCCGACTTAAAGACCCCGATGATGACGACGTCGTCCCCGTCCTTCAGGAACTCCTGGACCTGCTTGAGGGCCAGGATCTGCTTGGAGGGCGGCCCGGACTGCTCCATCATGTAGTCGACGATCCCTGGAAGCAGAGCGCACGCCTGAGAGGGGCTGGGGGCTCGGGGCTCCGGGGCGCCCGGAGGTACTGGGAGCTCCCCTCATTGGGCCCAGAGGCGGCAGCAGCCCTACCGTATTTTTCCCGTGGGCCGTTGTAATTGAAAGCCTTCCCCTTGCGGAAGATCTTCAGAGTGGGGTAGCTGGAGACGTCAAACCTCTTGGCGAGATCTGTCTCCGCTATGGCGTCAACCTTCGCCAGGGGGATCGGGGGAGAGCTCTTACTCAGCTCTTTGGCGGCCTTTTCATACTCGGGGGCCAGTTTCTTGCAGTGTCCACACCTGTGAGAGTGAGCAGCTCTGTCAGGAGCCTGTTCCAGAGTGGACACAGCCTCCCAGCTACAGGATGCGCAGACACCCAGCCTGAGTTCCCGGGTGACTTGCAGAGATCTGCCAAGCCAGAGAAGCCCCCAGGCAGATAGTGTGGAAGCCTGACGTGGGCTAAGAGATGGGAGAGGCCATGACAGTTCTGTTGGTTGGACAGCTGGAGGGGGGAGTTTCAACCTATCCTATCCCCCAGCAAAGACTCTAAAACCACCCCTCCCAGCCGCGCCCACTTCACTCGGTGCACGGTGGGCACTTGGCACCTGCCAGCTCCTCGGCTGGCTCTGCCTCACGTGCAGGGGTCTGTCTCCTGCCACCCCTGCCCCGAGCTGCAGCGGTACAGGATGGGCCTAACCAGTATCTGGTCACGGGAGACCGACACCATCTTACCAGGGAGCATAAAACTCTACCAGGATGATGTCGGCATCATTCACCACTTCATCGAAGTTGTCCTTGGTCAGCACGAGTGTGACTTCTGGTGGAGGCGTCCAGTTCGGCTGGGAGACCTCTTTGACCTTGGCCACAATTTCTGGAAGAAACCCCACAAGACTGAGCACGTGAAGGCCCCTGGCTCCAGGGGCAGGTGGGGAGGGTAGGGAAGAGAGAACACAGGGCCACAGAACAGGACACGCTTGATTTCCTGAAACCCAAGCCCATCTACTGCAAGGAGATCAAACCAGTCAATCCTAAAGGAAATCAACCCTGAAAAGTCACTGGAAGGATTGATACTGAGCTCCAAGACTTTGGCCATCTGATGTGAAGAGCTGACTCACTGGGAAAGACCCTGATGCTTGGAAAGATTGAAGGCGGGAGGAGAAGGGGGCCACAGAGGATGAGATGGTTGGATGGCATCACCGACTGAATGGACCTAAGTTTGAGTAAGCTCCGGGAGATGGTGAAGGACAGGGAAGCCTGGCGTGCTGCAGTCAATGGGGATGCAAAGAGTCGGACATGACTGAGCTACTGAACAACAAAGCCCATCTATAGCCAGGGCCCCTCCGCAGTTTGGGGACCACAGTGAAGAGCCCGAAGGTCCAAGGTTTCCAACCACCACCCATCACATGTCCACACACACTGCTCAAGGCAGTCTAGCCCAGCCTGATGAATGAGACTGTTAAGTGCACCCCGAAAGGTCACCTCACAGTGTTCAACCGCATATGCCTAGTAATAGTTTGGGGAGCATTCCTCTCAAGGCATACAAATACATCTGTGTTTAGACACGCACACGGAGCACTGGCACGTTACACACAGCATAAAATTTAACTGAAGTTGAAAAAAATGGGAGGAGCAGTAGCTCCAACGCCACCCAGGCTGCACCAGCATCGCCTGCGAAGCAGTTGTAAAAAGGCCCACTTGTGGCCTAGGTGCCCGGAGACTAAATATATGCTCACAAAGCACTTCCCAAGTGGTTCTCAGGAGCAGCGGCTGCCCACTGTTTCTCTCCCTTTGTGGCCCTAAAATCTGCCAAGGAGCCAGGTCCGAGAAGCACTGCGGCAAAGCACCAGCTTTCAGACTGGAGCGCGAACAGCAGTGCCTCCTGGTGGAGGCAGACCGAGGTCCGGGAGAGGGGGGCCTCAACTCGGGGGAGCCCCCTTCTGAAGACACATGGGAGGTCTGGCGCCCAGGGAGCCCGCTGCGGCAAACGCTGCCCTCAAGATGCCAAAATGGACCACGTTTCTAGCTGTGAGGTGTCAAGGGCAGACCCATCCCCAAACACACACACATGCCTGCACAGGTCAGACTCTTGAATGGCTCGAAGGGAACCTTGAGATCAAGTCCACGTGACTCACGCTCGGATGAGGAGCCCAAGGCCCAGCCAGGGGGGCCCTTGTGGGGGACACAGGGCTGTGCGATGGCAAGAAAGACCCCAAACCTACTCGGTGCCATGCCCACTGTGCCACACTGGGAGTGGAAAATACAGCAGAAAGCAATCTATTTTTTTAAGCCTTCAAAATGCTGAAGGCTACCACAGTGTTATCTGTCCATTCATTTAATGAAACTGATGTAGTGCCTGATGCGAGTCAGGTAGAGCTCCAACAGGCCTGGTTTTAGAAATGCCACCTGGTCCCATGCACCTGGTTTCAGAAACACCAGTGGTTCTGTGAGCTCTGGACCCACGGGCTTGGCCAGCCCTGGGTGCTCATAAGAAAGAGACTATTGAGATGGACCCGACGCTCACTGAATCAGAAGCTCTGGGCAAGGGCTCGGCAGTCTGTCTCAGAGAGTCCCCCACCCTGCGCCCTGGGTGTCAGGCCCAGCTAGACACTGGTCCACGACACTAGCGAGGCCCGTGGCCTTTAACACAGTGGCTCCGGATCTTGAATTTCACGGCTGTCAAGTGTACCCCCTTCTTGTCCAGGACAAGCTTATTTTGATCGGAGTCACCACGGACGTTCCAGTAGGTATTGCTGCCAGTCCACTGGGCTGGGCTTCCTCTCTGTTATCCAAGTTGCCCTCCCCTCAACCCCTCCCCTCTCCCTTCATGGGGAAGGGAGCCCCGGCCCCCACTTCCTCTGGCGGCTCCGGGCCCTCACCTTCCTGGGTCCTGGAGCCCTCGTAGTCAACCTCCTGGCCCTTCTTCAGGATCTTGATGGTGGGGTAGCCACTCACGTCAAACCTGCTGGCCAGCGCCGACTCTGAGGTCGCGTCGATCTTGGCGACAGGGATGGGAGGGTCGTTCTCCTTCAAGGTGGCGGCGATTTTTTCGTATTCTGGAGCAAACTGTTTGCAGTGCCCACACCTGAGAATGAGATTTCAGGGCGGAGAAGCAGGTTAACTATACCCAAGGAGGCTTAAATCCAGCTGTATGCACAAAAACTGGGGCACTGGAACCAGAAACGTTTGCGGTTAGCGAGAAACGCAAAACGGGGGAGGCTGAGATGGCCCGAAGTCGAACAATCCCAGGGTGAATCCCAGCTCCACCGAGGGCAGGTACTTTCAAGATCTCCACACCCCCATGTGAAGAGAAAACTCTCCCTAAATGATGCTGTCTTTTCCGCTCGTCTCAGATGTGGATGGCGCTACAGGACCAACAGTGATGTCAGCATTCTGATGCTGACGAGTAAAGGTGTTACTGCCACTTAGAAATGAATTTTTTCCATTTTCAGTTTTAAGTTCCAATGTGGTAACTACTGATAAACATGACCCACATAACAAGCTAGCTGAGGTCCTCAATATTTAAGGGGTTAAGGTGTCCTGAGACCAAAATGCTTGAGAACACATGATCTATAAACCAGGAATGAGGTAACCTCACAGGTTTGCCCTGAGGACTGTTTAGAGACTTTATACGAAGCATCTCATACTATGCTGATCAGACAAGATTATGTATATCTTGACTATTTTTTTTCTCCCAAGTGGACTGAGGAGGGCAGGAGAAAGCGAAGACAGGATTATGAGATGGAAAAACAGCAGGAGAAAGGTGGGAGAAGGAGCCCAAGAGTCACCACGAGCTGCCCGATGAGGGTGAAAGATGGGAAAGGGGGGCCGGTCCCCACAGGGTCCGGTCTGCGTGCAGCTGGGCGGAGGGGGGGCTGAACCTGCACCAGGGGACGCATCTGTCACCCCCGCAGGGCTGTGTCGTCACAGCTCGTGAGCCACCCGCAGCTGCAACTAGCAGAGGACGTGTTCACGTTTTTAACCAACTGGACCTGAAACGAGGCAGGGCGCGGGTCCTCACCACGGAGCGTAGAACTCCAGCAGCACCGTGTCTTTGTCGGCCACAAAGTTATCGAAGTTCGCATCGTTTAGGATCAAGACGCCGTTTTCCTCCTTAACTTCCAAGTCATCGTCGTCGTCATCGTCATCCTCGTCCTCCTCCTCGTCCTCCTCGATGGTATCCTCTTTGTCAGAAGAATCTGTGCAGAAAACACCCAGGCAGGTTAGGAAACTGATGACCTTCCTCCTTAAGTCTTCCCAGGACCCCACACCCTCACAAAATGGTCATGAGTCCTGAGTGGTCCCTGAGGGTCACCACCACGAGAAGAGGCGGTGACCGCGGGCCTCCCGGAGCCCATACATCTGCATGTGGGGTGGGCACCTCAGATGTCACTTAAAGGAAGGTGATGGCTAAAAGATGGTGAAAACTAACTACAGGTCTAGAATTTAGTCTAAACACTGCAGCAGGACTTGGGGGTGAGGTGGGACTGGCCCCCTCTCAGATGGAGCCCCCCCGGCCCAGCACAGAGAACCCTCCTTCCCGGCACACAGGTCTGATCCGCCCTGCAGCAAGGCCCCTCACCCACATCCAAGCTGTGTGTTCGGGCTCCTCCCTTTGTAGGTCCCCCCCACGTCCGTGCTCAAGGTCCAGGGTAACTTCTACAGATATGTTCCCCTTCCTCACCCTCTCTGCTTTCCACAGGAAAGAAGGACTTGCCTCCAAGTTCCCATCCTCGCCCCTGCGGATGACTGCCTGGCCCCCCAAATCAGTACAAACAGGAAACAAATCTTGGTTCTCAACTCTTTCCCCCTGGAGGTTACTCGGGCTGACTTTGTAAGTAAAACATGATTCCCCACCTCCCTCCTCCACACACTAACCTTTCCCTGAAGGATCAGAACACCCATGGGGTATTTTTTATGCATATCTCCTAATCCGAGATGGATTAGCAGTCCATCGTTCATAACGAAAAACTGAGAACCGCACTTGTTTCCTGTTCATACTTTTGTGGGACACCTGGAGGCAAAGTTCTCTTTCCCAGAACACAAGAATATAAGCACATCTTATCACCAACAAGGCTCGACTGGATTTGCTGCTGAACTACAGGTACGGAAACCCTGAACAGCAGCTCTCGTTACCCAGGTTCCCAGCTGCTTCCACATCAGCAAACAGAAATGCAGGTAGCACGATTTCATCAACTCCAAAGGCAGACCGTTTCAAGGGGCCCATTATTTTTCTTTGGAGATGTTCCCGGGAGAGAAACCAACACTGACAGCGGGGCTGACGTTAGGGCTTGAGAACCTGCCCGGGGACCCGGGAGCCCCCTGGGACTTGCCCTATCTCAGCACCCACCAGACCCACTGCTGCCTCTGCAGCTGCTCAGACACGCCAAAGGCTGCTCTGGGCAGGGTGGCAGCTTTGCTTGTTATCATCAAGATCTACCGACCTGTACACTTATTACCAAAAACAAGCTGAAAACCCACCCCGCCCCCCTGAGCCCCACTTCCCTCCACACTTGTCCCTTCGAACACCCACAGCTTTTTCCTTTCACAAGTCCCTGTCCTCCACTGTGGGGGCTGGAGTAAACAGCTCTAAAATCCAAACAGAAATGCCACCAACTTGAGAAAGTGCCTGTGTACCCTGGGCCAGGCTGCTTCCCCGGCCCCCCATTTTCTTCCCGCCCTCCCCGAGCCTGTCAGCACGCCCACTTCTCCAGCCACCTCGCCTCCTCCCTCCTCCACAGCGGGGGCCCTGAGGGCTGGACAGGGCCTGCAGAAGCCCCAGAGTCCCAGTGCTGTCAGCGGGAGGCTTGGGGAGAGCGATGAGAACCAGGTTCCCTGGATGCGGAAGGGGCAGGACCCAGAGGAAGACAACCGGGCTCAACCCCATCTCCACCTCCCAGGCTGGTGGCCTAAGCTCATTTCTTTTTTCCTTTAAATTTATTTATATATATTTTTTGGCCACGCAGTGAGCATTTGGGATCTTAGTTCCCCTGCCAGGGATAGAACCTGCAGCCTCTGCATCAGAAGCTCAGAGTCTTAACGACTGGACTGCCAGTGAAGTCTCAGGGAGATCTAAGGACCTGATGCTCTTGAGAACCTCTGGGTTTACACCAGCTGGCTCCAGGCTCCTGGTACTTCTAGGAACACTACCCACAGCAACTGGGCAGGGCAAGTACCAGCTGACCTCTGTTGGCCTGTGGAACTCTAATTTCGGCTTTCCAAAAGGCTGGGCTGACGGCCCCTCACCTGAAAGTCCCACCTGAAATGACCTGCATGGGGACCGCAAACCCAGGGGCTTGATGCGGGGGTGCTGTGCAAGGTTCTCTGCTCCGGCCGGGGGCCCAGGAGGCAATATACGCCTTGCCCCAGATCTGGGAACTGCTGCAGGCAGTGAGGAAGGCCCCAGGGCAGCGCAGCTGCCAGGGTGCTCAGCTCAGCCTGACAATCAAGCTTATCTGCAGGCAGATGGAAAGACTGGAGGAAGGCTGGAAAGAAAGCTCAGAACTTAATCCTCTCTTCAAGCGAGGAAACAGCTTGGGGAGGAAGAGGGACTCAGCTACCAGTTCAGTGCACAGAGATAAGGCGAATTTTATAAAAAGGAAAAGCAAAGAGGTTTCCGACCCAGCCCCAGCCCGCAGTGGTCTGCAGCACTACAGCGATGGGGTGCTCACGATTAAATGGGGACCATGAGTTATGCTGTGACAGAGCTCCTAATAGGGAACTCCTTTATAGAAACTTTTTTAAGAATGGATTTTCATTCTGCATTTTTAAGGACAAAAAAAATGACAGAACGTTCCCTACGTAATGAAGGATCCTCAAGCACATTAAGGCACAGCCCCCACCTTCCGCTGCTCCCCAAATTGCCAACAACTCCCAGGGTCGACTCCTCTGCATCTGGAGAGGGTGCTGGCTCCGTATTCCCCTGGACTAAACGCCCCCACCCCCTGCATCCCAACAAGGAAGCTATCTCACAGTTTAATGGGGAAACCACCTCTTACAGGGCTCCACTTTTAAAGCTAGACACTCTAGGACAGAGATATATACCCAAAGCCTTCCAGCCCCTTCTGGAAGGGTGCCATCCTCCTCCGAGTGCCCCTCCTCAACAGGCCTCCAGCATCATCTCTGCACGCTGCTGGGCCCATCCGCCAAGGCCACTCCTGAAATGCGGGCCCCTCCTAACCAGGTCACTGCAACCCCAGTTCACTCCCAGCAGGGCACCTGACAACACCGGATCCCACCCAGCCTGGACGCATGCCACTTCTTCCAGCATCTCCTCACCTGCATTCTCAGCTGGCGTAACAATAGACTCAGGAATAACATCATCTAACTGATCATGTTTCATGGGCCACACACTGTGCTGAGCTCTTACACAACGCTCTGAGCCCCCCCGGGGAAACATACTACATGCCCTTCACCAATGAAGAAACAGAACTTCAGTCACCTGCCCAGGAGCACAAGGCTACTGAGGGGAAGGTCTTGACCACTCAACTGCTACGCCTTGCTGGCCCATCAGACTTTCTTCCCAGGATGCCCTAAGTTTTTTTAACCTTGTTTGATAATTACTTCCCAGAAGTGAAAAGCTGGCAACGACCCACAACAAAATATCTCCTTTATACTTTTCTGGTTGGCAAGATGTGAGAACAAGTGAGAGGCCTGACAACCGCAGGCTCACCCATCAGGGCTTAAGTTCTATTTAGTAACCGTTCTTGGGGGCACTGACGGGCCCAGACACCACTGTGCTGTTTGAGTCTGACATGCACAAGAGGCGGGGAATTCCCAGGTGGTCCAGTGGGTAGGACTCCACTCATTGCAGGGGGCACTGGCTGCATCCCTGGCTGAAGAACTAAGATCCAGCAAGGGGTGCAGTGCAGCAAAAATAAATAAAATGCACAGGAAGCAAAAAAGAGGGGGGAACCCCTTAAGACTGGGACCATCTGGGGTAGAGGGAAGTGTGGTCCCGAAATAAAATCCACAGGAGGAGTTACCTGTGACAGAAGCTAAATGTGAAGGGCGAGGGATGGGAAAGAGTCAAGGTAACCACTAGAAGCCCCACTCCAACCAATTGACCACAACGATCCCCAGGCTCACCCTAGAGGCAACTGCCTCCCAGGGTCTCCAGTGCATCAGTGGCCTGTGACAAATGACAGACTCAGTCTTCCTAATACCCGCGGTGTCCATCCACGTCTGCCACTCTTCCAGGCCCCTTGAGGCTCCCCGCAAGACAGAATCATCTGATCGGAAGCAAGACAAAGCTACTCTGCTATGTTCCAAAACTACCATCCACCTCCACTGGTCCTCAAACATTAATGAGTCAATGAAATGTGTTTAAAATGCTGACCTGAGGGCCCACCCTTGCGTTCTTCCGGTAGGGTATATTCTAGGACTCTGTATTTAAATAAGCACTGGGCGATTTGGATAAAGGTCCCAAGACACACTTATAAGTGACACTGCTCTCTGGTTCTTGTGGGCAGGTGTTCTTTTCACCAAGCGCTGGTTTTCAACTTCCTTTTCTGTGTGGGTAAAGACTCTTGAATAAAACTTGTATAAAAGTTACTCAATCTGAAAGAGTATAAAGTTCGCACTTCCCTTACACACTACCTGAAAAGGGGGGTTATTTATATTGGAACAAACTCAAGAGGAAAAAACACTCTAGTTATCCAGAGAAACACCAGAGGAAGGAGTTAAGGCCAGTAATGTACCGTCCTGTTCTCTAGCAACAGCAGTCTTTTCTTACGCTTTCTAATTCTCAAAGTTCTCACACACCGCTTATTTTTAGCTAGCCGATTCCAAAGAAAAATGCAGGACCGATGGCTGGTAGTGGCGAATGTTCCTCCCAGAGCCGGCGCTTTATGGGCAGAGGCCACACTGAGCCCTAACTGCCGGAACTGGCGCAGTGACTAGCGCATACAGACGGTGCCGAATACATGCTTGCCGAAGTGCTACCTACCTCCGGTTTCCAAAAGCCATCCCTTTCCCCGTCAAACCAGAACCCTCGAGTTAACTTCTATCCAAAACTACAGACCACATTTTTCAGGCGTAAAACGCTTGCTGCCCGCGGCTGTCCCCAGGGCTCCCATTCGAGACGTCACGCCCTCGCCCTGTTTTGAAACCAGCGGCCCCTCTCCCTTCCCACTCCTTGGGCATGTGAACCTCAAATGCTTAACCAGTTCCCAAGCTCCCCTTCCCAGGAGTGGGCAGTCAGCCTGGACCCGAGGAAAATCGGAGCAGAATCAGGGCGAAGGAGCCAGCGTGCAAAGAAGGCACTTTACACCCTCTCGCGGTCCAAGCCTCGGTGGCAGCCCCGGCCTCCTCGCCGCCCTCCTCTCCCGGAACTCCCAAGCGATCCTGTCGCCCCGCTACAACCTTCCAACTCCAGCAAGTCGCTGGTCCGCGCGGCGCCCCCACCCCGGAGCGCGCGGCCCGCAGGCCGGGCCAGACGCCGCCGCCGCTCACCTTCGTCCGGGGCCCCGGCGCTCGCCACGACCAGCAGCTGCGCCAGGGCCAGGAGCAGGACGAGCATCCAGGCTTTCCGGGGCCTCATCGCGGTGGTGCTGAGCGTGGCCTCCTTGCACCAGCGGCCACCGGGCGCTCCCGAACCTCGGGCTCGGGTCTCGCGGAGCCAAGCGAGAGGGGGAAAAACCGCCCCGCCCCCGCCGAAGACCTCCCTGGCAATTAACTGAGGGGCGGGGAAAGACGCGGGCCGGCCAATCCCAGTCCGAACTGGGGCGCGGGCCGCGAGCGCCGCGGTGCGCGTCCAAGCCCCGCGGCACCACCCTCCGCGTGGAACCTCCTCCCCGGCCTCCTCCGCGCACCCCGCGGCTCGAGCGTTTAAAGCTCAGAGCGCTAACGTGAGGTGCCCCCTTCTGATTGGCTGCTCCGCGGCCTCCAATCAGCGACTGCCACTCGGTTTACCCGGAGCGCACAGGCTGAGAGAGGGAGCTGGGGAGAACAAAGGCGGCGGGCCGGGACCCGAGGGGCAGGGCCGGGCTACGCCTCGGGCAGCGATTGGCAGGCGACGCGGCGGGCGGGACCTGGGAAGCGCGAGGTGGGCGGGGCTCCAGGCGGCTGATCTGGGCTGGAAGAACACGTGTCCTTAGCGGAGCTAGGGGCAGAGGGGACATCTGAGCTTACCTAGGGGACCCCGCGAGGCTCAAGGGCTAATCGGAGGAGGGGCCTGAACTAGTCGGTTGGTGGGAGAGAGAACGGGACTCCCCAGTCGGCTCCTTGTTTGTGATCTTTTTGATTTCTGCTTGAGCGACTGAAAGTTTGCGTTTCTTTCCTGGATTGAAACACAGATTGGCTTTCAGGGCGGGGTAGCTTGCAGTAAAAGTGAATCCAGAACTAGGGTTTGGGAGAAACCTTCTTTCTAGGGTTTTATCTAGGAAAAGGCCATCAGGTGCGTGTCTAAACTTTGCTTCATGTTATCAATTTCTCTTCTGATTTTCTGCAAGACTGACATATCGGATAGGCAGTATAGTGGTTTATAGAATTCTAACTATAGACTTCAGGTTTTCCCGCCTGACAATTTAAGAGGAAAAAAACTAGGTTAAGATAATCACTTTTGTATATAGAGCCGTGATGTGTCTCGGGGTTTGAGGTTTCTTTAACACCTGGAAATTCATATACCTAGAGTTACAGAAGACAGGTCAAAAAACAAAACTGGAGAGTCTAGAAGTATTTTTCTGTGTATATAGATTGTCAGGAAGAAAGAAAGCTAACTACTCAACAGGCTTTAGCAGTTAGAAAGTTTTATTAAATTTAACGAATTTCTGTCCAACTACTGAATCTGATAGTGCCCCTCTCATTTTTTGTAAGGCAGGAAGACATTACTTAATTAACTTCAAGGACAGGGTGAGTATGCACTAAGTGATTTGTCAGAATGCTATGCATGTAGAATATCAAACAGTTCAGTATCATTTTAAGAAACTCTTCAAAAAGATAGTGTCCCAAGCCAGAATTTTTATCTTTCTTGGTAGTTTCCTCTGAATCCTTATGAAACTGAGGATTTTGAAACCCGTCTGTCCAGATGTGGCACAAATACTACCAATTTCACTAAGACCCTTTGTTGATGCAAGGTATGAGACGAAACCTCTTAAAATGCCATATATATATATGTATTTATGTATACACACACATACATGAAATCAATATCATATTACTTGTGAGATTAAAGTAATATTTACTTTTTTTAAAAAACATTTAGTGTATGACAGAAGCTTACTCAACAGCAAAACATTAGTTTATCAAGTTGAAAAGCTCCTTGGTTTTTTCTTTATCCCCAAATCTCACCCAATTTGGTTATGGGAACAAGTAAGCTGGGAGAATCTGTGTTCAGGGAGAGAGATTTTCCTGATTATCTCCAAGATCCTCATAGCTAGTTGTGAATAAAGGAAGGCTTCTGCAAAGAGCTGGCTCCTGGCTTGTCCCCAGGGCTGCCATTTAACAGTTAGATTATGTTTACAGTTCAATTTGAACATGTGCTTCAAATGCACTCTCTAGAGAAGTGGCCTCTGGGGAAATAATCTTCGCCATCTAGATAGTCTCCAGGTGGATCTGTGACAGTGTCATTACCAGCTTGGCACTTGTGTCAGTTTTCACAGGCCAAGAATATAGAGTCAGAAACCTGTAAACTGAACCTGGGCAGCTGCACATCTGCATGCCCTGAAAGCATGAGGCCAATGATCCATCTCTTGGGGACTTAACCCCTGTGGGATGAATCTGTTTCTTCTCTGTGCTGGAGAAATCAGGAACGGTCCTGACGACCCTCCCGTGGTTCTGATACAGTTCTCTTTCAGGAGAGAGGGGAAAAGCTGAAGTTTTTGAAAATAAAGGGATTCATTTGCAGAAAACTCTGCCTCTTCAGGCAAACACTACTGTAGCCAGAGATACAATTAGCATGGACTTTTCTACATTTTTAACTTAATATCACATCATACTCATTTCCCTCACGTTACCTTTTTTTTTTTTTTAAGGAACTGAGCTCTTTCTAGAAGGGTCCACCCTGACTCATGAAGATGAGAGACTGAAATGAGGTCATGCCCACACTCAGACCTCCTTTAGCTGCTCAGGCAGTTACCTGAGCATGCCTACCATATTCCTTAACTCCATTTCTTGCATAGCTGAGACCTGGTACCAGACTCTGTCATTCTCTTTTAGGGTATAATGTTATTCAGCTGCTGCCAACTTTTATTGCATCTTCCAATGATTTGAGTATTTATTGCCCTTGATGTGATTCAAAACAGCAAAATGTTCACACATACACGTGTGGCCAACCATTGAGAATAAGACTAAGTTGACATTTTTGGAGGAGATTGTGACAAGACATTCTTTCCAAGTTTGCAGATACAGCTAACTTGCACGGCCATTTTTTTGTTAAGCCAGTAGTCTTGGCCACCATTTCTCATTGCTCTGCACTGTAAGAATTCTTAAGATGATGTTTTAAGACCCAAACTCAGAATATTTTGAGGACCAATTTTAAAGTATTTATTGAATTTGTTACAGTATTGCTTCTGTTTTAATGTTTTGGCTTTTTGGCCTCAAGGCATGTGGAATTTTAATTCCCCAATCAGAGTTCGAACCCTCACCCCCTGCATTGGAGGCTGAAGTCTTAACTACTGGACCACCAGGGAAGTCCCAAACTGAGATTATTTTAGTATTCAAGTTTTATTGTCACTAAATGTTACAAGTTCCAGACATTTGGGAGCTATAACCAAAAAGACCAATGCCCTTGTGGAAATTAAATAGTAAAACTTAAACACAGAATACTTTTTTTTATATTAGAAGCAAAAAATATTCACTGTGTTTGCTGTGAAAGGTTAGGAGTAGAGGTTCTGGGGTCAGACTACATGGTCTTGAGTTTAGACCCTACCAACTTTATTTATTTACTCATTCCATATGTATTGAGTGACAAGTGATTTTCAGTGTGCAGACTTACACATATATTGTCATCAGTTCAGTTCAGTCGCTCAGTCGTGTCTGACTCTTTGTGACCCCATTGAGCGCAACACACCAGGCTTCCCTGTCCATCACCAACTCCCGGAGCCTACTCAAACTCATGTCTATCACGTTGGTGATGCCAGCCAACCGTCTCATCTTCTGTCATCCCCTTCTCCCCCTGCCTTCAATCTTTCCCAGCATCAGGGTCTTTTCCAGTGAATTGGTTCTTCACATCCAGGTGGCCAAAGTATTGGAGCTTCAGCTTCAGCATCAGCCCTTCCAATAAATATTCAGGACTGATTTCCTTTAGGATTGACTGGCTGGATCTCCTTGCAGTCCAAGGGACTCTCAAGAGTCTTCTCCAACACCACAGTTCAAAAACATCAATTCTTTGGCGCTCAGCTTTCTTCACGGTCCAACTCTCATATTCATACATGACCACTGGAAAAAACACAGCTCTAGTCAGACGGACCTTTGTTGGTAAAGTATTGTCTCTGCTTTTTAATATGCTGTCTAGGTTGGCCATAGCTTTTCTTCCAAGGAGCTAGTGTCTTTTAATTTCATGGCTGCAGTCACCACTGCAGTGCTTTTGGAACCCCCAAAATAAAGTCTCTTACTGTTTACATTGTTTCCCCATCTATTTGCCATGAAGTGATGGGACTGGATGCCATGATCTTAGTTTTCTGAATGTTGAGTTTTAAGCCAACTTTTTCACTCTCCTCTTTCACTTTCATCAAGAGGCTCTTTAGTTTGCTTTCTGCCATAAGGGTGGTGTCATCTGCATGTCTGAGGTTATTGATATTTCTCCCGGAAATCTTGATTCCAGCTTGTGCTTCATCCAGCCCTGCATTTCGCATGATGTACTCTGCATAGATGTTAAATAAGAAGGGTGACAATATACAGACTTGACATACTCCTTTCCCAATTTGGAACCAGTCCGTTGTTCCATGTCCGGTACTGTTACTTCTTAACCTGCATACAGATTTCTCAGGAGGCAGTTAAGGTGGTCTGATATTCCCATCTCTTGAAGAATTTTCCACAGTTTGTTGTGATCCACACAGTCAAAGGCTTTGGTGTAGTCAATGAAACAGAAGTAGATGTTTTTCTGGAATTCTCTTGCTTTTTCAATGATCCAACGGATGTTGGCAATTTGATCTCTTATTCCTCTGCCTTTTCGAAATCCAGCTTGAACATCTGGAAGTTCTCGATTCATGTACTGTTGAAGCCTAGCAGTTGGAGAATTTTGAGCACTGCTTTACTAGCGTGTGAGATGAGTGCGATTGTGCAGCAGTTTGAACATTCTTTGGCATGCCTTTGAGATCCCACATGCCGGGGAGCAACTAAGCCCATGTGCCCACAATTACTAAGCCTGTGGTATAGAGTCCAGTAACTGCAACTACTCGGAGAAGGCAATGGCACCCCACTCCAGTACTCTTGCCTGGAAAATCCCATGGACGGAGGAGCCTGGTAGGCTGCAGTCCATGGGGTCGCTAAGAGTTGGCCACAACTGAGTGACTTCACTTTCACTTTTCACTTTCATGCATTGGAGAAGGAAATGGCAACCCACTCCAGTGTTCTTGCCTGGAGAATCCCAGGGACGGGGGAGCCTGGTGGGCTGCCATCTATGGGGTCGCACAGTCGGACATGACTGAAGTGATTTAGCAGCAGCAGCAGCAGCAGCAGCAGCAACTGCAACTACTAAGCCCTCACACCACAACTGCTGAAGCCTGTGCACCCTAGAGCCTGTGAAATTACAAAAATACAAAACAGACAAAAATTCAATGAAGAATTTGGGACTTTCCTGGTGGTCCAGTGGCCAAGACTCCCCACTCCCAATGCAGGGGGCCCAGGTTTGCCGCAACTGAGAGCTGACATGCTGCCACTAAAGAAGATCTCACAGTGCTGCAAGGAAGACCCTGTGCAGCCAAATAAGTCAGAAGAATTTTAAGAGGGAGAATGCCATGGAGTTGTATTCATTTTATGAAGATCACTCTGGTGGGCATGTGGCGGTGGAAACTGACTGGAGTCAGGAACACCAGGTAGGAGACGGTCTCCTGCTAACCCAGGTGAGAGACGGTGGTGGTAGCTGGGATGAAGAAAAATAGTAATATTAAAGTGATAATGAAGATGTGTAAAAATTGGTGACTGACCAAGATGTAAAGGGGAGGGGAATGAAGAGACATTAGCGCAGCTGGTGGTGCCTTTCAATGAAGTGAGGAACAGACAGGAGGAACGTGTGACTGGCAGGCAGGGACAAGTGGAGGGGTGAAACCAGCAATGACTTCAGTCTGGGGTGTGTTGAGTTTATGATGCCTGTGAGGCATCCAAGAAGAGATACACAGTGAGTGAGTGTATATGTGGGTTTGGAGCTTAGGAGAAATACGAGTATATGATGGGCAAGTGAAGTGTGAATGGACGAAATCAGCCATGGAGAGGGTGTTGAGGGAGAAGAAAGTGGAACATGCAAGTCTGGGAAGCAACATTCCAGGGATTGTCCGAGGACACGAGGTAAGAGTGATCATTTTGCTATGAAGGAAAAATTTCATGCGAGAACAAAAAGACAAGGGACAACAACAATGTATATTAGTTTTTCAACAGAGAAAAATACCTTTTTCAACAGAGAAAAGTACCTCACTTTTCATGAAGTATTTAAAAATAGTAATACATGTTATTTGTGGAATATTTGGAAAGTACAGGAAGGGATAAAGAAATATCAGAAGGAAAAAAATTCCAAAGATTACTTCTGTGAATTTTGTGGTTTATCACCAATCTTTTTCTGTCAGTGTGCATATACAATAAACACAGCCACGTTTTCTCTTACAAACTGAGATACAATGAATCCAGTCTTGGATGCTGTTTGTTTTCTTTTTCCATTAACGTTATATTTGAAGCATTTCCCCACTTTCACTGGTACTTTAAATAATTGGATAGAAAGAAAAATAGGTGTGATTTTTTTTTTTGAAAAGGAAAACCATTTTAGAGAAAAATAGGAGGAAAAAATCTTCCTTTTAAAGGTAAAGCCTATTCTGACTTAAGGTATACCACCTTGTCCTTGATACTATGCTGAATATCCATCTGAGCTAATGTGTCACTAACAGAACAGAAAACCCAGATGAGTAGTTTTTTCTTATTTTTTAAAAAATTTGGCTGCACTGGGTCTTAGTTGCAGCAGGCGGGACCTTTTAGCTGTGGCACTTGGGATCTGCAGTCAAGGCAAGTGAACTTGTTGAGGCATGTGGGATATAGTTTCCTGACCTGGGCTCCCTGTGTTGGAAGCACAGAGTCTTAGCCACTGGACCACCAGAGAAGTCCCAGAAAACCCAAATGAGATGATCATTTTTAGTGAGGGGAAGGCTTTGGAGTGTGGCAAAGCTGGATTTGCACCCTGTAACTGGATGCATAAGTGTAATACTTACTGGGGACTTTCCAGGTGCCTTTAGTGGTACCTAGGCTTCCCTGGTAGCTTAGACGGTAAAGCGTCTGCCTACAATGCAGGAGACCCAGGTTTGATCCCTGGGTCGGGAAGATCCCCTGGAGAAGGAAATGGCAACCCACTCCAGTATCCATGCCTGGAAAATCCCATGGACCAAGGAGCCTGGTGGGCTACAGTCCATGGGGTCGCAAAGAGTCGGACACGACTGAGCGACTTTTCTTCTTCTTCTTCTTCTAGTGGTAAAGAACCTGCCTGCCAACAAACAAGACATGAGAGTTGCAGGTTCAGTCCCTGGGTAGGGAAGATCTCCTAGAGAAGGGGATGGCAACCCACTCCGGTATTCTTGCCTGGAGAATCCCATAGACAGAGGAGCCTGGTGGGCTACAGTCCATAGGATCGCAAAGAGTTGGACACGACTGAAGCAATTTAGCACACATGTACACACGCCACCAGATAAGATGCAATGAGATAAACATAGCATCACATCTTGGCTAACTCTCAGAAGGCAAATAAACTGAACATAATCATGAAGATACATCAGGTGCACCCAGATTGAGGGACAGTCTACAAAATAACTGCCCTGTAACCTTGAGAAGTATCAAGGCCTTGACAGCCTAAGTTGTCTCTTTTTTTCTAGAAAATTACTGAGGGCTGAAAACAAGCAAGTTGCAACATCTGAATTTTTTTTCTCCCTGCCAGCTCCCTAATGCTCCATATTAGTATGCACATGGTCTAAGTGCCAAGGCACTAGAGATGACAGCCACTACCTAAAAAAGACTGTCACCTTCTCAGACCAGGGCAGTCATTACTCCTTTTACTCTACTTTTTCTATGCAGCCAAATCCAAATCTTAGGATCAGTTACACACAAACCCCCATCCTGTTAACAATTTCTATGTCTTTTAGGACTCCCCATTTTGTAAGAGAAAATGCAATTCCAAGACGTTTTAAACGATAAGGAGATGTTACTGGTTCACACCTGTGAAGAATCAGGGACAGAATAAGCTTAGGAACTGCCTAATACAGAGCTCAAACAATGTTACCAGGATGAAGTTTCCTGATCTCTCAGTTCTGCTTCTGTGTGTTGGTTCAGCATTTCTTAGGGCTGCCTCCTTCCTCATTCATATCCATCAGGAAGGAGAGTGTTTTTTCCCCCATGTAAACTATTTTCAAAGGATGAGGTAGTTATAACACAATTTTCAAACAGCAAAAGTATGGGTAGTTTTCTCCTCTCAAAGATGGCATATTCTACCTTTAACATCAGCACCATCAGCATGAAAACTCTAAGTGGATGATTTTCAGTCCAGTTACACTCTTTCACCACTATGTGGATGACTCAATCACTGCTGAATCTTCAACTGCAAAAGTGACTTGACTAAAAATATATGTGACTTTAAAAGACACTGGATGGGTAGGTCAAGTTTGTTGTCTTTTTAAAGGCTGACCAAGTAGCAAACAGAAAGTATGGATGACTTGCTGAGACTTGCTTATCCTTTGATTTCATGAATTACTCTCAAATTTTTAACAAAACACCTCATGTCTACAGAGATCAGTCTCCTCCATACCTCTCATCACACACATGTAAAATTCATTTTGCTGCTTATCCAGATTCTCTTACTCCTGTGCTCAGAAACAGATTACCATGTCATCAAAGGGCACTGCCACCTGGACCCCCAAACACATTTCTTTCTGTCTCAGTAATGTTTAAAAGCCTTCTACCTTTGTTTTTTTATCAGGCAGGAAGTTATGACATACATCTTGACAAGACAGACTTTCCAACATGCAAAATGGGCAAGGCTTGCATGACCAGAAAGAGCTTGTGATGGTTTTTCTGGTCATCTTTCCAAAATTTAATGTTTGTTCCAAACAAAGCAGATTTATACCCTGACAGAGGTGGAACATTCAACATATAGGCCCTTGTTTTACAGGAACAGTTACGGGGGGCAGGGGATTCATAAAGAAGTCAGTCACTGGAACTGCCAGAGACACTCATTTCTAACTGGAGAAACACAACTTGAAACAAAGAGTTTGATTCAACAAAAAGGACATTTGAGTGCGTCGCCTAAGACACAGTCACGTAAGTACCTATAGTATGGCATAGTTGTGTAAATGTGTTAAAAAAAAAAAAAAGTGTGATAAAGGACACATAGAACTGTCTTCAACATTTCCTGTGAGAAATCTGAAACACATTTATGTTTCTAAGAAAGTTACATTTACAGAAACTTCTACAATTGGTAGTCTGACTCCACTAAAATGAAATTTTGAAAACTGGCCATTTGCCCGGAGAGCACGTTAGGAATGTCAGAAAGAAATGATAAATCATCCACGATCTTTTCAAGACTATTTGCACAATAAAATCAAAACCCCACTTTCCCCAGAAGGTGACAAAGGAGAATAAGGAAAATGCCCTCTAGCTTCCTGACAACTTGAAATATGTGAAACAGAAGCTTAATTAAGCAGCCCCAGCCCAAGAGAAACAATACTGTCGGTATTAATATTTACTAAAGGAAAGAAGCCCCAATAAATATTAAATATGTATTGAAGGGAAGGGAGGAGTGCACAGAACTGGAACTCTACAAACAGGCTATATTCTTAATCATGAGCTATGTGACCTGGGGCAAGTTACTTCAACTTCTCTGTAACTCCCTTTACTCATCTCTAAAATGAGGGAGTTGGGTTATGATCTCTAAAGGTTGTATTCTAAATATCATTTGTGTGTGTGTGTGTGTTAGTGTAAAAGACAGTAAGAAATTGTCCTGTTCCTTGAGAAATATTAGTTTCAATTTAAACTAAGTGTCTGGAACCTGAGTTACTGTCACCCCTGGGGATCTTTGAAAGATTTGAAACTAAAATAAGAGTTGCAACCATCATTATCGTTTTCTAAAGAACTACACTCCCTACAATTGCAATTTATTAATAGTATTATACTACATGCCCCCCATGGGATCTCTTTCCCTTTTTCAGCCGTTAATTCCTTCAGCTCTCTCTCCCACGCTGTATCTTTACCAACAGTACTCCCAGCACACAAACTGAGCTTCAGAGAAACAGGAACATTCAGAAAGCCCTGGACTGACTGTAAAGTCAGTGACTATGCACAGGCCTCTTCCATTCATTGATTCAACAAGTATTTCCAGCTGGGGTCACACACCACATGGGTAACCGAGATTTTTAAAAATTACTTCTCTGCTGCAAGGAACTTAAGTGTACACGGCTGAGAGCATAGATTTCCCTACACAGCCCCCTCTGGGCAACACTCGATCTCGGCTAAAGATGCAGATTTCAGTGAGTTCGAGCATCCAGGACCGCGCCTCCTCCTGGCCGGCTCCCGCCGGAGCAGGCTTTTACTCCTGCGACGGCGCACTGACCCCTCTGCCAGGCCGAGCGGTTACTGCTCCCAACTGACACCTTTAGCCCGAAATCGGGACATGGCCGCTGAGCCAACCACCGGCGTGGTGCCGGGCGGTCTTCCAGATCTCTGCCGGACGCAAAGTCCCCCTTCCCAAGGCACCGCCGCTACTGCCGCTGAGAACCAGGCTCTAGCGGCCGCTGGGCGGAGGGGAGGGCAGGGCCTGCGCCCCTCCTCGCCCGTTGCCCTGACGACACGCAGGCCATCCTGGGAACTTCGCCTTTCAGGTCTGGCTTAGGGACTGGGATCCCACAGCGCCGCCTGCAGGCAGGAGAAGCCAAGAATCTCCAGAGACATCCTGGTAGCGAGGCGCCTTCAGCTAGCTGTTCAGTCGCTAAATGCTGTCCAGCTCTTTGCGACCCCAGAGATTGCGGCACGCCAAGCTTCCCTGTCCTTCATTATCTTCCGAGTTTGCTCAAATTCATGTCCATTGAGTCGGTGATGCTATCTAACCATCCCATCCTCTGCTGCCCCTTTCCCTTTGGCCTTCAGTCTTTCCCAGTATCTGAGTCTTTTCCATTGAGTGGCTCTTTGAATCAGGTGGCCAAAGTACTGGAGTTTCAGCTTTAGCAACAGTCCTTCCAGTAAATATCCAGGGTTGATTTCCTTTAGGATTAACTGGCTTGACCTCCTTGTAGTCCAAGGGACTCTCAAGAGTCTTCTCCAGCACCACGATTCCAAAGCATCAATTCTTTGGCAGCGTTCAGCCCTCTTTATGGTCCAACTCTCACGTCTCTACGTGACTACTGGAAAAACCATAGCTTTGGACCTTTGTTGGTCAAGTGATGTCTGCTTTTTAAAAACACCGTCTAGGTTTGTCATAGTTTTCTAAGGAGCAAGCATCTTCTAATTTCATGGCCTGCAGTCACCATATGCAGTGATTCTGGAGCCCAAGAAAATAAGATTTATCCCTGATTCCACTTTTCCCCCTTCTGTTTGCCACAAAGTGATGTGAACAGATGTCATGATCTTAGTTTTTTTCATCCTGATGTTCATCCAGTAGGTGTCCATGACTCCCAGGATGTCTTGACTGGGAGTACTAAAATTTAATTAAACTCTGGCCTCTTTCTCCTTTGATAATCACACAAGGTTGGACCTAAAATGGATAGGCATATCAATCAGGGAGGTGCATCATGTGTAAGGTTGTCCTTTTTCTGCCTCAATTTTTGGTACTCCAAACTACTCCTTCTTGTCTGTGAAAAAAACTAATCAGTAGTTGACCTCATAGAAGACACAGACATTTTTATTTGAACCAACCTGAGGATTAGTACAATGGAGACAGTCCTTCAGAGAGCTCTGAAGACTGTTTCACCTGTCAGAAGGCAAAACACAGCTATACAGGTTTTTGAAACAAAGGGTTATACATCAAAGTACTGTAATGAGAGTTTATATATAGTCCAACAAGGCAACTAGTGGGTTACTGTGACCCCTTTGAGGACAGAAAAAAGAATATTAACTCCTGAGGCGTTACACTGTCGGTGCCAGGAGGAAACTGGCCAGTAGGCACTCCTGTGTCCTCTAAGAGGATCTAGTTAGTGTGTAACGCAGGTGCACAACGCACACTAGAGGGGGGAGAAATGGCAGAGGGAGACTTTTCTCTTTCGGCTATGCTGCATGGCATGTGGGACCTTAGTTCCCTGACCAGATCATCCTGAGCAGTGGAAGCTCAGAGATCTAACCAATGGATGGCTAGGAAGTCCCCAGGGCAGAGAGACAATTTTATGTTTAAAAACTTTCTTGCTCTGTCTTAAAAATAACTATTTCATCACCCTCTTCAGGGCTTCCCAGGTGGGTAAAGAGTTTGCCTGTCAATACAGGAGATGCAGGATCAATCCCCCTGGAGTAGGAAATGGCAACCATCCCCAGTACTCTTGCCTGGAAAATTCCATGGACGGAGGAGCCTGGTGGGCTACAGTCCATGGGGCCTTAAAGAGTCAGACACGACTTAGTGACTAACCACCACCACCACCACCAACTGGTTATCTAGCTGATTCTCTCAGATGTTTCAGGTATACAATCATACAATGCATTCCATAATGTTAAGTAATAGCTCAGCAGTGATCTTGATTTTAATGGGAAAAAATGTTTAAACCATTCTGTCACTTTAATATGATCATTGTTGGGCAGTCATATTTATTATTCCTTTGTGTGCTGTGTGTGCTTAGTCGCTGTCATGTCCAACTCTTTGGGACCCTATGTTCTGTAGCCCGCCAGGCTCCTCTGTCCATGGGGATTCTCCAGGCAAGAGTACTGGAGTGGGTTGTCATGCCCTCCTCCAGGTGATCTTACCAACCCAGGGATCAAACCCAGGTCTCCCACATTGCAGGTGGATTCTTAACTGTCTGAGTTACCAGAGAAGCTCAAGAATACTAGAGTGGGCAGCCTATCCCTTCTCCAAGGGAACTTCCCCACCCAGGGATCGAACCAGGGTCTCCTGCATTGCAGGCAGAGTCTTTATCAGCTGAGCTACCCAGGAAGCCCATTCCTTTGTAGAAGACAGAACTTTTCTTTTTTTGGAAGTCACAGATTCCACCAGATTGTGGTAGCATTGGTTTTTTAAGAAATTTTGGGTAAGAAAGGAAGAGAAGTTTTAGAAACTTGTGCTTAAAATAATACCTTCATTCCCAGAAATCCCTCAATTCTTTAGACACCACTCTGGTATCTTTTTCATTTGTAATGTGGGCAACCTGGAGTACTTGGGTTTAGCTGGGTGGTGCCCTTTTTCTCAACTTCCTCCACAACACTTCCAGTTTCTAATAAGATTCAAACACTGGATCTTTTACTGCCTCTGAGATCCTCCAATTCTGTACATATTTAAGATCTACTTAGTCGTGCCAGGTCTTAGTTGTGGCACACAGATCTTTGATGCTCACTGTGGCATGCAGGAGCTTTAGTTGTGGCATGCAACTTCTTAGCTGCAGCATGTGGGATCTAGTTCCCTGACCAGGGGTCGAACTGAGGCCCCCTGCATTGGGATTGTGGAGTCTCAGCCACTGGACCACCAGGCAGGTCCCAGGTCAAACCAGTTGTAACAGGCAATATGTGAGAACACCAAATTGGAGGCCCTGGCCTTCAGTCTCCCTCAAAGCCTCTACCTTATCACGTCCTCCTCCTTCCCTTTCCCCACTGGGACCCTCCTCCTCCTGTTCCTCCTGCTCCCTCATCATGGGCCCTCATCTGTATCAGGGCCCCTGACCCTTCTTTCCTCATGCTTGTGAGGCTGGCTGCCCCGTGATCACCACTGAGATAACCATGTATCTCTAGTGATTATCTCTAGTGATTATGTGTGTGCTCAGTTGAGACTAAATCTAACTCTTTTCCAATCCCATGGACAGGCTCCTGTCCATGGGATTTTCCGACCCAGGTACCGAACCGGCGTCTCCTGCACTGGCAGGCAGATTCTTTACCACTGATCCATCTGAGAATCCCATAAATCTGGGTAAATCATATCACTTCTTAATATTATCTAATATTATTACGTAATATCTAACAAATTTGTTAGTGTCTGTCACACAGGAGAGTGCGCTAAAATCAAAGATTTATTCTGATTTGAAGTTCTATTTTGTCACTTAAAACTGAAGGCCTTCATCCTCTGATACTCTCATTATTAACAGACTAAGGGCTACTTGGCTGGAGCCAGGGCTATCCTTCAGTAACGTTTTCCAAAGTTGAGTCCTGCAGAACTCTTATGTCCACAGATCACAGTGTTGGGGTAGGGGGGAGATGGGGGAGAAAGGAATCCCATGATCAAACAAATTCAGAATATTGTAATACATAATGTCTTCCTCTTGAGAGTCATAGATTACGTGTGTGTAGGAGGGAACTGTTTAACTTATTTAAAGTAATCAGCCATGTAATTCTTTTTTCCCAGAATATCTTTGGATGCAGTGTTTCAGAGAAAAAATCATCTATGAACCATTGCTTTTTTTTTTTTTCCTTCTTTTTCTTGGCAGCGCCTCAAAGCTTGTGGGATTCTAGTTCCCCCACCAGGGATTGATTTGGAGCCACGGCAGCGAGAGCGCATGGAATCCTACTGAACCACCAAGAGATTCCCAACCTCTCAATCGTTGCTTTATAGTAATGTCTATTACAGTCTAAAGATGTTTCATTTTATGTCATCCTGAAGAACTGCAGGTCAGCCATTCTCTTACGTGAAACATGAACCCTCTAAAGTCAGGAATTCTTGGGATGGAGTACAACTCTCTCCCTGAGGTATAAACATTCTGTTCTCATGCAACCTGCACCGAATGTGACAAATGGGGTGTTTTCCTGTATTTCTATTTGTATTATGTTACTTTGAACGTTCACTTGAAAACTCTCTATACAGAACTGTTGTTGCCTGTCATGCTTCCTGCTTAGCTTTATTACTTCGTCTTAACTCAAGACTTTAGTCATCTGCCTAGAAAGTCACTCCTGGAAATCTTGTTCACTCTCAGTTGCAAACAGCATCTGTGTTCTGGAACTCCCAAACCTACCCCCCGTCTCTATCTCTTATGTAAGTTCTAGTCTGGGGGGGGAGGTAAATGAGGAGTTTGAGATTAATATATACAGCAAAAAGAACCTAATAGCACAGGGAACTATACTCAATATTTTGTAGTAACTAATAAGGGAAAAGAATCTAAAAAAAAAATAGACACACACATATATATATATCTATGTATAACTGAATCACTTTGCTGTACACCTGAAACTAACACATTGTAAATCAACTACACTCCAACTGAAAACAAAAAACAAACTCTAGTCCCATATAACTTATCACCTTCAGTTTTTTCTTCAACCCAGCTTAACCAAAATTTTCTTAAATCATCTTTTCCTTAAGGGTAACTATGCATAATCACTGTGGAACCTGCTATGACACTTCAGCATTCACATCGACACACCCCAATTCAGAGAACTCATTTTATTGCTATTAGCTTCAAATAAATGAATCAAACCAAACTCAATATCATTTCAGACCTGCAACAGAATTCACTGGATTGAAGCCCCTGCTTATGTTCATACTATGAAGAGAAGAGCTGACATTTAACAGTCACCCCATGCTTTTGAGAACAGTACTGGAGGGCTTTCCCGCTGCCTAATTCAAGTCAGGATTTCAGAGTTAGCTTATTAGCATGCGGTGGGAAAATTATCCCATAAGATGGTGGGAAGAACAAATACCTCTTTTTACCAATAGATAAAAAAAATATTAATAGCTGGTGATGTTTTAAATGAGAGAATCTTCGTGGTTTCTCCTATTCCTAACTCGCATTCCATTCTTGCTCTCTTACCAGATGTGGGGTTCGGCTGTGGCTTCCCAGGCAACACCGATTCTGCTGACCGCTTTGGGTGCCCTCAACTCCAGTCGGCCTCGATCATCGCAAACAGCTGGCTGAGCCTTTTCTTAACATCAGGCTCTCTGCGGACACGGCAGGATTTCGTGTGCACTCGCACGTGTTCGGCCAGTTTCGACTTGTAAATGAAGCCCTTGCCGCAGTCCGCACAGGCGAACGGACGGTCAGGCCGGTGGATGCGCTGGTGCCGGAGCATGTGGCCCCTTTCCCGGAAGTTTTTGTCGCACTCAGGGCAGCGGAAAGGCCTCTCCCCGGTGTGCAGGCCTTGGTGGCTGAGCAGCTGCGCCTTCAAGCGGAAGCGCTTGTCACACTGTGGACACTGGAAGGGCTTCTCGCCTGTGTGCGTCCGGACGTGCTCCACGAGCTTGGACTGCTTGGCGAAGCCCTTGCCGCATTCACAGGAGAAGGGCATCGGGCCTCCGTGCAGCAGCTGGTGCGCCTTCAGGTCGGCCTTCACGCGGTAGCTCTTACCGCAGTCGGGGCATGGGAAGGGCCTCTCACCCGTGTGCAGGCGCCGGTGGCTCCGCAGCTGCCCCTGGAGGCGGAAGCGGCGGCCACAGTCCGCACAGCTGAAGGGCCGCTCGCCGCTGTGCACGCGGAAGTGCTCAGCCAGCTTGGACGGCCGCGTGAAGCCCCGGCCGCACTCGGCGCACTGGAAGGGCCGCTCGCGGCTGTGCGTGCGCTCGTGTGCCTTCAGGATGCCCTTGAGGCGGAAGCTCTTGCCGCATTCGGCACAGCCGAAGGGCCGCTCGCCGCTGTGCACCCGCAGGTGCTCGCGCAGCTTGCACGGATGGGCAAAGCCGCGGCCGCACTCGTCACACGCCAGCGGCCTCTCACCTCCGTGCCGCAGCCCGTGGGCCCGCAGCGCGCTCCTTAGGCGAAAGCCTAGGCCGCACTCCGGGCCTGTGCAGGGCGGCTCATGAGAGGGCGGCTGCCGGTGGAGCCGCAGCCGCCCGCGTTGGCGGAAGGCCCGACCACACTCAGGGCACCGGCAGGGCCGCTCCGCGCGGTGCACGTGAGTGTGGTCGGAGAGCCTGCATCGCTGGGAGGGTCGCCGGCTGCACGCACCATAGGAGGACGGTCTCTCCCCTCCGGGGCCAGGCTTGAGAGCCTCCGGCCCCCCAGCCCAGTGGCCACACTTTTGACCAGCTAGGTTCGAGCTCGGAGGGAGCTCGTCCTGCTCAGAGGCCGCCCCGGCACCTTCTCTCGGGGAGACTGGCCTCTCCATGCCCGGGGGGTCCCGGGAGGCACTCTCGTCGCAACCGGGGTACGGAGGCGGCCCTGGCGGCGTCACGCGGTGGCCACACGTTTCTTCACTTTCGAGGCCCAGTGGGCAGCTCTCCTCAGCCCGGACTGCCAGGGGGTTAAGCAAGCGCGGTTTCCGGCGGAAGCTCCGCCCACATCCCGGGCAGCGGAAGTGAGTCTGGCTCCGAGGCTGCTGTGCCTTGGGTTGTTTGCTGAGTTGCTTCCAGGCCTTCGAGTGGCTCCCCTGGTGCCACTCTAAGAGGTCCTCATTCCAAAAGCTTTCCCCACAGAAGGCACAGAACTGCTGGAGGCCCTCCCCTGAGGCGGTTTTCTGGAAGCCTGGGATACCCAGGGCCCTGGGGCTGGCGATTTTATCTCTTTGGGTGGGTTCCCTGGAGCTGTGGACCGCTGGGAGTAGAGCCCAGGTGTTATGTCTCTGTGGGTTCACGAGGGCGACGGCTTGGTCAGGCCTGAAAGAAACATCTTCACTTTTTTCTGATAAGGGTTCACAGGAACGGTGGCTCTGAAGAGGAGCTACTTGGAAATAGTAATGAGCTTCTTCTGAACTCACAGCTTGTTGGTTTCCTAAAACTGAAAACAAGATTCAGTCAGTGTCCCAGCCTATGTCATGGCTAAGGCTTTTGTGGCCAGAAGCGGTAATCTGAGGTGGCCCAGGAGCCCAACTTGCACTGAACTAAACCAGCAGCTCCTTTCAGTGGCAGTCAGTTTCATGACCAGGAGAATCATGAGCCCTAGTTTAGGACTAAACTGAACACACCTATCTTAGAATACTAAAAAAAGGACACTTAGGTCACAAGCGTAGGGCCTAGTCTCTGGCATCAGACTGGGTTCAAATCCAGTCTTTTCACTGTGCTGCCTTTGTCAAGCTAATCTCCAGCTTCAGTTCCTTTTCCTGTTAGAAACGGAAACAGCAATACATAACTGTTATGAGGACTGTATGAGTTAATGTGTGTAAAGTGCTTAGTGTGGGCTTGGGATGCTGCAGGTACTCTGTAAATGTTCACCATTATTATGACCTGGGGACCACCAGTCTTGTCCCATTTGGATGTGCAGACATTCCTGGTTCAAAAAATAATGACGGTACTGTTCCTGGCAGCATTAAGCCCTGACTAACACTATGGTTGGGATTCCCGAGTGGCTCAGTGGTCAAGAACCCGCTTACCAACACGGGAGATGTAGGTTTGATCCCTGGGTAGGAATCTCCTTCCTGGAGAAGGAAATGACAACCCATTCCATGGTTCTTGCTTGGAAAATCTCATGGACAGAGGTGCGCTACAGTCCTCAGGGTCACAAAAAAGTCAGACACAGCTTAGAGACTAAACACCACCACTATGGTTATGTGTAATCCATGAGCTATCCTAAGACCAGCTGTTTCTCCCTCCTCACCTCTATTCCTATCAATCTTGTAAAAAGGTTTCTTAGAAGAACTGATAACAGATGGTAAAAAGTGAAATAATTTGTGAGTAAAACTCTTTACTCTCCTGAAAGAGGCAGCTAAAAAGTAAACTGTTGACAAGATTTCTTGGAATGATATTCCCATTTGACTTTCTCTTTCCTTACTCGGTTAAAGAATCTGCCTGCAATGCAGAAGACCCCAGTTCAATTCCTTGGTCAGGAAGACCCACTGGCGAAGGGATAGGCTACTCACTCCAGTATTCTTGGGCTTCCCGCATGGCTCAGCTGGTAAAGAATCTGCTTGCAATGCAAGAGACCTGGGTTCAGTCCCTAGGTTGGAAACATCCCCTGCAGAAGGGAAAGGCTACCCACTCCAATATTCTGGCCTGGAGAATTCCATGAACTATATAGTCCATGGGGTCGCAAAGAGTCGGACATGACTAAGTGACTCACTTTTTCCTTGCTTTAATACTGACTGTTAAGAAGCCAAAAATCTTAGACTTTCTTATCATGACAAGAAACAAAGGAGTTGCTGATTCCCCCTGCCTGAAGAATAGCGCATATTTGCTGAACTCTTACTGTGTTGCCAGGTATCATTTTAACAATCTACATATATGCTGCTACTGCTAAGTCACTTTAGTTGTGTCCGACTCTGTGCGACCCCATAGACGGCAGCCCACCAGGCTCCCCTGTCCCTGGGATTCTCCAGGCAAAAACACTGGAGTGGGTTGCCATTTCCTTCTCCAATGCATGAAAGTGAAAAGTGAAAGTGAAGTCGCTCAGTTGGGCCCGACCCTCAGCGACCCCATGGACTGCAGACTTCCAGGCTCCTCCGTCCATGGGATTTTCCAGGCAATAGTACTGGAGTGGGGTGCCATTGCCTTCTCCATCTACATATATAAACTCATTTAATCCGACTCTTTGTGACCCCCATGGACTATACAGTCCATGGAACTCTCCAGGCCAGAATACTGGAGTGGGTAGCCATTCCCTTCTCCAGGGGATCTTCCCAACCCAGGGATCAAACCCTGGTCTCCCACATTGCAGGTGATTCTTTACCATCTGAGCCACCAGGAGAGGATGAATAACTGGCCCAGGTTACCTGGAAAAGGCAGGACCCAGACTCAGGATGCAGAACCCATAATCCTAGCTACTGTGCTTTACTGCCTTTCTCTGGAATATACCAGATGTTAAGCCTCAGTTCAGTCAAACAGGAAGGCAACACCAAAGAAATGGAACTAAGAAACATGAATGTGATGTCTTAAGGACAGAGCCTTAAGAAATCATCTTAAAACTCACCTGAAAATGGCTGTCCCTCAATAAATGGATCAAAATGCAAATCAGCAGCAGAGCAAATTATGTTTCTTGATTCCTGTGATTCTCCCCATTTCTTAAAGAGTTCTCTCCCCTGCTCAATCCAGGATATTAGTTCTGGTTTAGGAAGTCCATTATCTGTACAGAAAAGTCAGACAACGTAGTTTGGTTTCCTTGAGCACTGAATTTAGAAGCACAGTAAGTTGTTTTTAAATTTCCTAAATCTACTCCTGGTAAAATATATGAGAAGAGATGTTTGAAAAATAGAGTATAGGTTTACACAAAGAGAAGCAAAACTGCCCACATTTTGTAACACTGCTTCCTAACTAACTGGGACCTTTAGATGAGTTGTATGTTTAATTTTGTTTTGGTCCTTGTAGAGCTAGCAATGCTGCATTCTGTCATGGGTTTATTAAAACTCACCAGTAGTGTGCTTTGAGAATGCTGGAACAACACCTGAGACAACTGGCAATATCTTGGGAATACAGGGTAAACAAAAATAAGAGCAAGAATGACTGTTCTAGGAAATTTCAATGTACCTAGCTTCAGCTAAAACATTCTCTGAGAAGTACTTTCGGTAACATTACAATCACAACCTAAAACACAGTAGACTTCTGCTAGAATAGAAGGGGCTGCAATGAATGAATAAATGAAAATAGTTACAAAATTCTCTAATATATGACCCTGGTCCCCTGGAAGAAAAGTTTACTCTATTTTCAAGTAAAACTTTCTTTCAATTATATTTAAAAGAACCAAAAGTATGCTTCATGGATTGCTAAAGAGAGATTAACAGAAGGTCCAGATCAGAGAAAGAGGATAAGCTGGGTAATGCCTTAGGGATAAAATGTCAGAGAGTAATCATGTACACGTGGAAACTGATCACACTGTGCCAGATTCCTCACTAGCCCTCTGAAATCTGACTTCAACCCCAAATTAATTCCAAGGCTCCTCTCATGATAAAAGGAATCACTATCTTTTATTCAAATCCAAATACCTATTCTCAATCTTCATCTGGGTTGAACTCTCTGCATCTTTTAAAATAAAACCATCTTCCTAAAAAAAAAATAAGAAAACAAGTCCATGTATAACCATGTCAAAAAGAATAAAATACTACGAATAAATTTAATAAAAAAATAAGATACAATAAAAATCATAAAATGTTGAAAGTAATTCTAAAAAGTCCTAAATAAATGAAACGGTATGAATTGGAAGACTTAGTATTGTTAAGATGACAATATTCTCCAAACCCCATCTGCTTTTTCTTTTTTGGTAGAAACTGACAAACTGATGGTAAAGCAATGGTAATTAAAACAGTGTGGTACTGGCATAAGGCTAGACACAGAGATCGAAGAAGCAGAATTCAGAATCCAGAAATAAACTGCCATTTTTATGGTCAACTAGTTTTCCAAAAGGCTGTCAAGGTAATTCAATGGGGGGAAAGAAGGCTTTCCAAAAAACGGTGTTGGGACAACTGGATATTTATATGCAGAAGAAGTTGGATTCCTACCTCACACCGTGTAAAAAAAATTAACTCAAAATGGATCAAAGAAGGGGAATAAAAAGGATCAAAGACCTAAATATGAGCACTAAAACTATAAAATTCTTAGAAGAAAACATAGGAGTGAATCTTTATGACTTAGGATTTGGCAATGGTTTCTTAGATATGACACCAAAAGCTCAAGAAACAAAAGAAAAAAATAAACTGGACTTCATCAAAACTTAAAACTTCTGTGCTTCAAGGACACAATCAAAAACAGACAACCCAAGAACCAGAGGAAATAGGCGCAAATCACATATGTGATGTGGGTCTAGTATTCAGAAGAAATAGAGAGCTCTCATATCTCAACAGTAAAAAAAAAAAAAAAAAAAAAACACCAAACCTTAAAAATGGGCCAACTATTAATATTTTAATAAACATTTCTCCAAAGAAGATATACAATGAAAAGATGCTCAACATGATTAACCATTTAGGAAATGCAAACCAAACACACAATGATACACCACTTCACATCATTTGATCTTGATGCTTGGACATTTCTTTTTGGGTGGCACAGTAATCATGACTGGATTATTTTTCTTTCTCTATAGATTCAATTAACTGGTAACAATGAAAATAATGTAATATCTTGGATTAATGTTTTAGAAACACTCCATAGAAACTAGAAAGCTTAATTATGGTAATGAGATAGAATGTAAGTATCAGAAATGCTGCAATATAAAAGAAGTGGTCTGGCTGGCAGGTGTTGGCAGGAGAAGCAGAGGGAATATAGGAGAACTAATTACCTTATCTTTATAGACTGAAGGGATCAAGAGATAACAAGTTGATGAAACATGATCTAGAAGGTTATCATTTAAATTATAAAGGTAGCAAATAGAGGCACTAAAAAACTATCAAAATTTGAGGAGATGATAGAAGAAGGATAGTACACAGTAAGGAGTTAAGGCTGTCTAGATGACACCACCCTTATAGCAGAAAGTGAAGAGGAACTAAAAAGCCTCTGGATGAAAGTGAAAGAGGAGAGTGAAAAAGTTGGCTTAAAGCTCAACATTCAGAAAAGGAAGATCATGGCATCTGGTCCCATCACTTCATGGAAAATAGATGGGGAAACAGTGGAAACAGTGTCAGACTTTATTTTGGGGGGCTCCAAAATCACTGCAGATGGTGACTGCAGCCATGAAATTAAAAGACACTGACTCCTTGGAAGAAAAGTTATGACCAACCTAGATAGCATATTGAAAAGCAGAGACATTACTTTGCCAACAAAAGTCCATCTAGTCAAGGCTATGGTTTTTCCAGTGGTCATGTATGGATGTGAGAGTTGGACTGTGAAGAAAGCTGAGCGCCAAAGAATTGATGCTTTTGAACTGTGGTGTTGGAGAAGACTCTTGAGAGTCCCTTGGACTGCAAGGAGATGCAACCAGTCCATTCTAGATGAGATCAGCCCTGGGTGTTCTTTGGAAGGAATGATGCTAAAGCTGAAACTCCAGTACTTTGGCCACCTCATGCGAAGAGTTGACTCACTGGAAAAGACCCTGATGCTGGGAGGGTTTGGGGGCAAGAGGAGAAGGGGACGACAGAGGATGAGATGGCTGGATGGCATCATTGACTCGATGGACATGAGTCAGAGTGAACTCCGGGAGTTGGTGATGGACAGGGAGGTGTGGCGTGCTGCAATTCATGGGGTCGCAAAGAGTCAGACACGACTGATCGACTGATCAACTGAACTGAACTGAAACTAGATAAACTAAGAAATACAGATGTAAGCATGATAGACTAAAGGAAAACAAAGTAAGAACTAATACAGAAATGGTTAAAAGTTATTGCCTTTGAGGAATGAACTGAGTGAGGGCAGGGATGGGATGAGAGTGAAGCAAGAGACTTTTATCACTCATTCTGAAGCTCCTCCAAACAGACTGATTTTTTAAAAAATCATATTTAATAATAAAATTATAAAGACTAAGCAAAAAGACTAAAAGGAACACCATTAGAATAACTACCAGAAACAACTGCAGTTAAACACACTAGTGTGTATTACCTTCTGAAATCACATTGCAAAAAAGATAACATTAGCTTTCCTGAGGCATATGAAATTAAAAGACGCTTACTCCTTGGAAGAAAAGTTATGACCAACCTAGATAGCATATTCAAAAGCAGAGACATTACTTTGCCAACAAAGGTCCGTCTAGTCAAGGCTATGGTTTTTCCTGTGGTCATGTATGGATGTGAGAGTTGGACTGTGAAGAAAGCTGAGCGCTGAAGAATTGATGCTTTTGAACTGTGGTGTTGGAGAAGACTCTTGAGAGTCCCACGGACTGCAAGGAGATCCAACCAGTCCATTCTAAAGGAGATCAGTCCTGGGTGTCCTCTGGAAGGAGTGATGCTAAAGCTGAAACTCCAGTACTTTGGCCACCTCATGCGAAGAGTTGACTCATTGGAAAAGACTCTGATGCTGGGAGGGATTGGGGACAGGAGGAGAAGGGGACGACAGAGGATGACATGGCTGGATGGCATCACCAATTTGATGAACATAAGTCTGAGTGAACTCCGGGAGTTGGTGATGGACAGGGAGGCCTGGCGTGCTGCAATTCATGGGGTCGCAAAGAGTCGGACACGACTGAGCGACTGAACTGAACTGAGGCATATGAACACCACTGTAAAAGCTGACAGGAACATCGTCCTGGAGGAGGAACTGGCAACCCACTCCAGTATTCTTGCCTGGAAAATCCCATGAACAGAGGAGTCTAGCTACAGTCCATGGGGTCGCAGAGTTGGACACAACTGACCACAGCACACACACACACAGAGGAACATCATAGGTTAAAGATACACAGGGTAGTTTATGGATATGCGTAAGGCATGTGTCCATGTGGAAAATCATGGCAACCTCTGAGCACACAGTGATTAAAAGTCCTGACGTATATTTAGTCATCTCTGACCACGTTATATTACACACTGTCATAAGTATTCTCATGCAGCAACATCTACCCTTGAATAAGGGTTAGCAATACTTACAGATATTAATGAAAGTCTCTGGGTAAAAGTGCCTTTCTGAGTTAATTTCTGAGAAACCTGGTGAACTGAGAAACAGGAGTTATTGAGTGACTGAGACCCCTAACAGGAGCCAGTTCCATGCATTAGGCAGAGTTAAAAACTTCTTACCTAGAGAAAGGAGAATCTCATAATTGGCTCTCATTACTTGCTTGTAAAGCTCCTTCTGCCATGCCTCTAGATTCTGCCATTCTTGCTCTGAGAAATAAATGGCCACATCCTCAAAAGTCAGAGGTAACTGAAATTATAGACATGATACATATACAGTCATCAGTTCAGTCACTCAGTCGTGTCCGACTCTTTGCGACCCCATGGACTACAGCACACCAGGCTTATACAGTCATTATTGCTTCAAAACCCCACTGCCTTGTCATCAATTTAAGAATTTCATAGTGTAGTGTTTTTGTCTGTTAGGCAGCTTCTCCCTTGGGAACAGCTCTTCCCCTACTCCCGTCGTGTGGTTCTGTTGGGTGACCACAACCACCCCTTTCACTTGTTTCTCTATGCTTCGCCCAGCTACGAATGCATATGTATAGAATGGAATTCTTTCATTTTTCCTTTAAACAAAAATGGTAACAAATCACTGTGTGACTTCTTTCAATGTCATCTTCCTGAAAAGTGAAAGTGAAGTCGCTCAGCCGTGTCCGACTCTTTGTGACCCCATGGACTGTAGCCTACCAAGCTCCTCTGTCCATGGGATTTTCCAGGCAATAGTACTGGAGTGGATTGTCATTTCCTTTTCAGGGGATCTTCCCGACCCAGGGATCGAACCCGGTCTCCCGCATTGTAGAGAGATGCTTTACCGTCTGAGCCACCAGGGAAGTACTAGGTCAATTTATATAGGCAAAATCAGGTTTTTCTAAATTGCAGTATTCATGGGTACACATACCCCACTGATGATACGTATTTTCCATTTCCTTTATAAATTACCAACAATGCTCTGATATGCTTCTTTATATATGAGTGGTTTTACTTCCGCAGGAAAAGGCTAAAAATGAGAACTACTAAATCAAAGGATAGAAACGCCTTCTATTTACGAGATATCACTCGATTGCCTTCCAAAAAGAATGCAGCACTTAACCCTTGCCAATAGAGACTTTTTTTTAAAGAGCCCCTTTAGAATGCCTTGTAGGGCCCACTTTAAAAATAAAATTTAGTTATTTGTTTGTGGCTGTGCTGGGTCTTGGTTGCTGCGTGGGCTTTTTCTCTAGCTGCGGTGAACAGGAGCTCTTCTCTAGTTGTGGTGCTTGGACCTCTCATCGTGGTGGCTTCTCTCGCTGTGGCGCACAGGCTCTAGGGTGCAGACTTCAGTAGTTGTGGTTCCTGAGATCTACAGTGCAGGCTCAACAGTTGTGGTGCACTGGCTTAGCTGCTCTGTGGCATGTGGGATCTTCCAGAACCAGGGATTGAACCTGTGTCTCCTGCACTGTCAGGTGGATTCTCTACCACTGAGCCACCAGGCAAGTCCAAAGGTGTAAAGGTTCTTCACACCTTTGCCAGCACAGATGTTCTTAAACTTTGCTTCTTTATTTATTGGTGTATGTGACAGGTAAAAAATTTTATTTCATTGTTTTAATTTGCATTCGTGAGACTTTGCAACCTTATTTCATATTTGGGGGGGTTCCCCACATATCTTTGCACATGCTTGCTCTCATCCTTGGCTCAACATTTTACTGGGCTTTTATAATCTGAATGAACTTTCTTACATTAGGGTTAAGAGATGACTTAGAAGACTTTCCCTATTCTAAAATTTATATAAAAGATATTCTGAAATCTTCACAATGTTTTTTATGACTTTATTAGAATGAAATCTTTTTCCATCTGGGACTTATTTTTATATGTATCATAACAAGAAGGGACAGAATTCTTTTTCCAAAGAGATATTCAGCTGTCACAAAACATACTGACTAGTCTGTTTACCACGGATTTGGGATCATTTTTTCATAAACTAGTTTTCCGTTTATACTTGGTTATATTTTTGTTCCACTGGTGATTCTGTGTATTCTTGCTCCAATACTGCACTGTTTAATTCTTACATTTTTATCAAATTATTTGCCATTTAAAGGGATATGGCCATCTACCACCACCTAGATCCTGATCTTTTAATTGGAGGATATTTGCTTTACAGTGTTGTGTTGATTTCTGCTGTACAACATTACAAGTCAGTCATATATATATATATATGTGTGTGTGTGTGTGTGTGTGTGTGTATATATATATATATGTGTATGTATGTACACACTCCCATCCCATTGAGCCTCACTCTCATCACGCCCCTTTTTTAAAAGGAAATTGTCATGACTTTTCTTGTCTATTTTCTCTTCTAAATAAACAGGGAAAATATTTTGTCAAAGTTATACAAATACTATTGGGATTCTGATGGGAATATACTAAATATGTGAATTTTTATTGAACTGGATCTCTAAATTACGAGATCTTCCCATCCAGAAACATATCTTTCATTTACCTAGATTTTTTGTGTTAGTAAAATTTAATGTTTTCTTTGTACAGATCTTATATAAGTCTTGCCAGATTCATTCCTAGGAATTTGAGAGTTCTGGTTGCTACTGTGAGAACTGAACCGAGTAGGAATATACAAAGTGCACACATGCATCCCCTTAACACCATCTAGCTGCCTTAGATTACCCTGTGGTGAGCCCTACCTATTCCCACTTGGTGTGACAACCTTCCCTCTGAGTTCAGATAATGCTCCTTTGCTACAGTAATTCTAAAGCTACACCCCTTCTTATACCCACTTTTACAGGCAAACTTCAGATCAAGGAGTAATTTCGACTTGCAAGTCTTATTATTTAAGAAATATATTTCATCAGGCTAAAGTACTTCCTCTGATGGGTCTGGGCAAAGTAAATAGAAAATCTAGAAAAAATTTATCCTTCGAGGTGCCACAAAGAACATTCATGAAAAGAAGTCAAAATATCGGCATTAACAGGAGTTTGGAAGAAGTTGATTCCAACCATCATGGATAACATTGAGGGATTCACGATTTCAGCAGAGGCAGTAACTGCAGATGTGATGGACGCAGCAAGAGAACTAGAATTCAGAGTGGAGGCCGAAGGTGCGACTGACCTGCTGCAAACTCGTGATAAAAGTTTAACAAATGAGGAGAGGCTTCTTATGGATGAGCAAAGACAGTGGTTTCTCCAGATGGAATCTACTCCTGCAGAAGATGCCATTTAGATTGTTAAAATGACAAGAAAGCATTTAGAATATCATAATTAGCTGATAAAGCAGTGGCAAGGTTCAAGAGGACTGACTCTAATTTTGAAAGTGCTACTTCAGGTGAAATGCTATTAAACAGCATTACATGCTACAGAGAACTCATACCTGGAAGGAAGAGTCAATCCATCCCCCAAACTGCACTGCTATCTTATTTTAAGAAATTGCCAGTCATGCCAACCTTCAGTAACTACCACCCTCATCAGTCAGCAGCCATCAACATGGAGCAAGACCCTCCAACAGCAGTAAGATTACAACTTCCTAGAGGCTCAGATGATGGTGAGGACTTTTAGCCATAGAGTATTTTTAATTAAGGGTTGTACGTTGCTTTTTAAGACATAATGCTGCTGCATACTCAATGACTATAGTGTAAACATAATTTTTATACACCGTGGGAAACCAAAAAAAGAAAAAGACTTCTTTTATTGTGATATTTGCTTTACTGCAGTAGTTCTAAAACCAAACCCAAAATATCCCTGAGGTATGCCTGCATCTGTAATTTTCCCTATAAATGTGTTGCATATCTTTTGCATATTTAGGAATTACAGGTTTTGCTGAGATTATTTATTATATTTTTCGGTCTTTTTTGTTGTTGTTGCTGTTTTGTTTTGCTAAGGTCTTTAGCAATACCTTAAAAGTAATCATCTCATGAGTTCATTTAGTAATCAGCTATAGCCTTATGAAATGCATTTCTTAAGCAGTAAGACTTGAAAGACGAAATTACTCCTCCATCTGAAACTTGCTTGTGGAACTCGGTGTAAAAACGCTCAATACGTAAGCTTATAAAATACAGAAAGACATAAAACCTCAATTTCAACAAAACACTAAATAAAATAATGTATATCCTACTTAGGTCTTTATATTCGACTTCTATTCTTTCCAACGTGTCCTCCTTCCTTCTTAACGCAACACACTTCAACACATTAGGCTTTAATTTTGACCTTGCCAGCTATCATTTCAACCATTCAGAATCTAAACTTTAAAAAATATTTATTCTAAATTCGGTAACTTATAATGTAAAAACCGACTGAACTTTAACACCCAGCGCTGGCCCCACACGAATTTTGATGCCTTCCCTCGTCTGGCCCCATCACTCACGGGCGCCCATGGCCCAGACTCTGCAGTTTCACGCTCGGCTTTGTTCAGGGTTGGCCACGGAGGAGCGGAGGTCACCGGCTCGGTCCAGGGTCCAGTCCCCACACCATGCGCCTAGCGCGACCCTCAGCCCGCCCACCAGTCCGCGTCCGCCGCGCGAGGACCCCAGGACGCTGACCCACCGAGCCGGAACCCGCGGACCCTCCCCGAGCCTGGGTCAGGGCGTCCGCGCGGGGGGAGCCAGTCTTACCGGAGCCGGCTCGGCCATGGGCTCTCGCGGTCCCACCAGGTGCCCGGTGGGACCGGGCTACCGCCAAGCCAAGCTCCCGGCGGCCCCGCGGCACCTCCCCCGCGGCGGCCTCGCGCTCCGCTCCGACCCGCAGGCCCGGCCCGGGCGCGGGGCACGCTGGAACTCGCGGGCACCTCCGCCCCACAGCGCCCCCTGCGGCCGGGAGGAGCGGGCGCCGCCCATTCTGTGCGGACCCGGCATCTGGTGCAAGCTGGAAGACCAGTCCTGGCAGTGTGTTGGGAGAGTCAGGGGAGGGAGACCGAGACGGAAAGGGTGTGCGGTGGGGGAAATGCAACGTCAACTGCAAATGGAAGGAAAGGAGACTTGCTCTTTAATGAGACGGAGACAATGAGAGTTAGTGCAGGGGTTTGATTCCTCGCCAAAGCCTTCCTTAGTCAAGGATTAGTTTCAAGGGGTCATCTGTGAAGTGGTCCCAGGAATCAAGTGAAGGAGGTGAGAAATCAAGGGGGATTAACGAGCAGGTCTCCCCTGCGGGCAACTGGGAGTCCATCTTGCTGGGGACTCAGGGTGCAGGCCACCCCTGACTGACCCCATGAACTTAAAGTAGGAACACGACTCATAGTCTGTAAAATCCAGGAAAAGGTCTATAACCTAAATATGAAATGGATCTTAAATTTACTCTGCCTTTCACTTTTAAATGGAGTATAATCTATAAAAATATTGAATCACAGTGCTGTGCACCTGAAGCTAATACAATATTCTAAATCAATGTGCACGCGTCTGTGTGTGTGTGTGCTCAGTCACTAAGATGTGTCCGACTCTTTGCGACCCCATGGACTCGAGTCTGCCAGGCTCCTCTGTCCATTGAACTTTCCAGACAAGAATACTGGAGTGGGTTGCTATTTCCTTCTCCAGGGGATCTTCCTAACCCAGGGATTGGACCCACATCTGCATCCTGCGTTGGCAGGTGGATTCTTTACTACTGAACCACCTGGGAAGCCCAAATCAACTGTTCCTATCAGTTCAGTTCAGTCCTTCAGTTGTGCCCGACTCTGTGACCCCATGGACTGCAGCAAGCCAGGCTTCCCTGTCTATCACCAGTTCCCAGAGCTTGCTGAAATTCATGTCCATCAAATCAGTAATGCCATCAACCATCTCGTCTTCAATAAGATGAAATGAGAATGTCCTTCCCTTCTCTTCCTGCCTTCAATCTTTCCCAGCATCAGGGTCTTTTAATGTCAGCCCTTCCCATCAGGTGGCCAAAGTATTGGAGCTTCAGCTTCAGCATCAGTCCTTCCAATGAATATTCAGGATTGATTTCCTTTAGGATTGACTGGTTTGATCTCCTTGCAGCCCAAGGGACTCTCAAGAGTCTTCTCCAACACCACAGTTCAAAAGCATCAGTTCTTCTTTATGGTCCAACTCTCACCATAAATCAATTGTAGTTAATTGAAAAAAAAGATTTAAAACTTTTTCCATCGAAAGACATCATAGAGAAAACTATGTCACAGATTGAGAAAAAAATACTTGCAACACGGAATAGCATATAAATACATATAAATAACTGCTAAAAATCATAAACTACCCTAGAGGAAAATGTGCAAAATTCACGGAAAAGAAAAAAAAATGAGTAGGCAATAAATGCACCACAATGTTCCATCTCATCGTTAGTCAGGCAAATGCAATATGTTTATGAAGCTGTGCATATCCTGTCGTCTGGCAATTCTTATCTCAGGGCTATTTTTGCACATATACACAAGAGCCATATCCTAGGATCTCTAAAGGACCATTATTTTAAAAGTAAAAACAGGAAAATAATTTAGATGTCCAATCACCCAGAGGATAGATATCTTATGTGTTGTTTTTTTTTTCCCCTATACTCTGAAAACTAGCAGTAGAAATTAATAAACTGTAGCTAAAGGCAGCACAAATGAATAGTATTAACATAATGCTGAGTGAAAAAACATGTTAGAGATTACACTCAGTATGGTACCATTTACGAAGACTTTAGGACATATAAAACACCATATATTATTTATCAGTGATATTTATATAGGAAAATGATGAAGATCTATTCAGGAATAAGCACCCAGTTTGGGATAGTGGTGACTGATAGGGACTCGGGCAGAGGAGGCATGCTGAAGAGGTGATGGCAGAAACCAGAGCTGGTCACACAGGTGCTCCGTCAGTTTGATTAATGCCTTACATCTTAAGTTGAGCCAAGGGCACAGAGGCAAACATCCTTTACACGCTTTAAATAGCTTGAATGTTTCAAGGTGCATTTACATAAACTGATCAAGTTATTGGGGTTTCCCAGGTGGTGCAGTGGTAAAGAATCCGCCTGCTAATGCAGGAGACTCGGGTTCAACTCCTGGTTTGGGAAAGGTCTCCTGGAGAAGGAAATGGCAACCCACTCCAGTATTCTTGCCTGGGAAATCCCATGGACAGAGCAACCTGGTGGGCTGCAGTCCATGGGGTTGCAGAGTCAGACATGACTGAGCAACTGAGCATACATCTATTTACATATGGTAATGTATATGTTTCAGTGTTACTTTCTCACTTCGTCCCACCCTCTCCTGCCACAAGTCTCTATGCCTGCATCACTATTTGCTACCCTGCAAATAGGTTCATAAGTATAATTTTTCTAGATTTCATATACATGTGTTAATACATGATGTTTTCCTCTTTCTGGCTTATTTCAGGCTCTAGGTTCATCCACCTCACTAGAAATGACTCAGATTCATTCCTGTTTATGACCAAGTCATATTCCGTTGTATATATGTATCACAACTTCTTTATCCATAAATTCATCTGTTGATAGACATCTAGGTTGCTTCAGATGTGTTAATTTTTAAGGAAACATTTTACTTTGAAATGATTCAATTCACAGAAAGTTGCAATGGTAGTAGAGAAAAGTGCATTATTATAGTACACTGTCAAAACCATGAAACTGACATTGGCACTGTGTGCAAAATTCTAGTGGTTTCATCACATGGGTTAGCTCATGTGACCATCCTGCAATGGAGGAAAAAAAACCATGCCATCACCAGAAGTCTCCTTTGGGCTACTCCTTCATAATCACACTCACCATAACCATCTATAACTATCTGTAACTTTGTCATTATAAAAAATGAAGTCATAGCATACAACCTTTTGAAATTGACTTTTTTCAGTCATTATAATGCTCTTGACATCCATCCAAGTTGTTTTTATTCATTATCAATATTTCATTTCTTTCTATTGCTGAGTAGTATTCAATGGTATGGATGTACCATAGTTTGGTTAACCATTTACCTTTTGAAGGATGATGTAGCTGTTTCTAGTTTTTTACTATTACCAAAAAAGCTGTTATAAACAATCCTATACAAGTTTTTGAGTGGGGGTATGTTTTCATTTTTCTGGGACAAATGCCCAGGACTATAATTGCTGGGTCATATGGAATGTTATTTGTTTAGGGTTTGGTTTTTTGTTGTTTTTTTTTTTTGGTATTGGAATTGCTTAGTTTTTAAGAAACTATTTTCCAAAGTGGTTGAACCCTTTTCTACATTCCTACCAGCAACATGTGAAAGATCATTTCTCAGCATCCTCACCAGCATTTGGTAAGATTACTCTTTTTTATTTTCACTATTCTAATAGTTCTGCAATGATCTCATTGTGGTTTGAGTTTGTGCTTCTCTAATGAATAATAATGATAAACACCTTTTCATGTGCTTATTTCTCATCCACATATCCTCTTTGGTGAACTGTCTCTTTATGTTTTTTACCCATTTTCTAATTTCATTTTTTGTTTGTTTTGTTAATGTTGTGTTTTGAGAGTTTTTTACATATTCTAGATACTTGAGTCCATACTTGGCAAGTTATATTTAATTGATTGTAGAGTTTCCTGGGTTAGGTTTGGGATATGTCTTTTAAACTCTAAAACTAGTATTCAAATTTTTCATTAAAACATTATTGTATTCATGGTAACTCTGAACTAGAAAAACCACTCAAACTGGTTAAGTTTTCCATCCTTTCCTAGAGGAAGCCGTCTCCAGTCTTCCTCCTAGCTTTTCCTCATTTACTGATGAAGATGGTCTTCTCGGAGGCTACATTCTTCAGCAGCACTCAGAACTTGAGCTCAAGAGAAGTCAGGACATTCACAGGGCCCCGGCACAGGGCCAGAATAGCACGGAAGCGGAGCGGACCACAGGCGAGGCCCCGGGTTTCTGCATGAGGCTCCAGCTATCACGTCACCTTCTCCCTGAAACTCCCAGGACGTGCAAAAAATTTCTGTAATATATGCTACCTACTACAGCTCCTTTTATGTCATGTTTTTATCTGTCGGGTTGAATTACATGCCCTCAAAGATATGTTGAAGTCTTAATCCCTGGTGTTTGTGAACGTGATTTTATTTGCAAACGGGGGCTTTGCAGATATGACTAAGATGCAAGTTGAGATGAGGTCATATGGGAGTAGGGTGGGCCCCTGATCCAGTGTGACTGGTGTCCTTATAAGATGGGGGAAGAGGGGCTTCCCTGTTGGTCCAGTGGCTAAGACTCCATACTCCCAATACATGGGCCTGGGTTCGATCCCTGGTGCCACAACTAAAAGACCCAGCATACTGCAATTGAGCCAAATAAATATTAAAAAAGAAAAAAAGAGGAGGAAAAGAGAAGCAGGGACACAGAGGCACAGGAAGGGCACTATGGGATGACACTGGCAGAGACCGCAGTGATGGCGATGTGTCTACAAGTCAAGAAACACCAAGAATTGTCAGAAAACCACAGAAGCTAGGTAGGATCAAGGAAGCCCTTCCTGGAGCTTCAGAGGGAGCATGGCCCCATGGACACCTTCATTTCAGAATTACAACCTCCAGAACTGTGAGAAACTAAATTTCTGTTTTTTTAAGCCACCCAGTTGTGGTACTTTGTTGTGGCCATCCTAGGAAATGAGTTCAGTTCAGTTCAGTCGCTCAGTCGTGTCCGACTCTTTGCGACCCCATGAATTGCAGCACGCCAGGCCTCCCTGTCCATTACCAACTCCCGGAGTTCACCCAGACTCACGTCCATTGAGTCAGTGATGCCATCCAGCCATCTCATCCTCTGTCGTCCCCTTCTCCTCCTGCCCCTAATCCCTCCCAGCATCAGAGTCTTTTCCAATGAGTCAACTCTTTGCATGAGGTAGCCAAAGTACTGGAGTTTCAGCTTTAGCATCATTCCTTCCAAAGGAATCCTAGGGCTGATCTCCTTCAGAATGGACTGGTTGGATCTCCTTGCAGTCCAAGGGACTCTCAAGAGTCTTCTCCAACACCACAGTTCAAAAGCATCAATTCTTCGGTTCTCAGCCTTCTTCACAGTCCAACTCTCACATCCATACATGACCACAGGAAAAACCATAGCCTTGACTAGACGAACCTTTGTTGGCAAAGTAATGTCTCTGCTTTTGAATATGCTATCTAGGTTGGTCATAACTTTCCTTCCAAGGAGTAAGCGTCTTTTAATTTCATGGCTGCAATCACCATCTGCAGTGATTTTGGAGCCCAAAAATGAGTACATCATATAATTACACATTATACATTGAGTTGAAATTATTTGCTTTCTTGCCACTTCCCACTCCTAAGTAAAGCCATGGCCCCTGAGAAGAGAAAGTTTGTCTTACTCTACTCTTTATCCCCTGTACAATAGCTGGCACTTGGAGGTACTCATGAATGATCATAAAAGTTAAAAGAAATGTTATGATGTCAATGGTCATTGCTGACTCTTCCAAAACCCAAAAGTTGTTCATCTGTTTATGCGTGCATGATCAGTTGCTTCAGTTGTGTCCAACTCTTTGCTACCCCATGGACTGCAGCCCGCCAGGCTCCTCTTCCATGGGATTCTCCAGGCAAGCATACTGGAGTCGGTTGCCATGCCCTCCTCCAGAGGATCTTCCTGACCCAAGAATAGAACTCGCATCTCCTGCATCTCCCGTATCACAGGCAGATTCTTTACCCACTGAGCTGCCTGGGAAGCCCTCATCCGTTTATACCTGGTAGGAAAAAGATAATGCTGCATACTACTGAATGTTTTAAATAATAATGTCTTTGCAATGAAAAATCTGTAGCCATCTTCAGCCATCTCTGGTAGGCTCTCTCTTCTTACCTCGTTCGGTTAACAATTTCACATTAATGTTGGTTTAAAGGCCATAAAGGAAGTAATGCAGCAGTGTGGTCAAGAACTTGGGCTGTGGGGGCTTCCCTGGTGGTCCAGTATTTAAGATTCCATGCTCTCAATTCAGGGGACCTGGGTTCAATCCTGGGTCAGGGAACTAGATCCCACATGCCACAAGTAAAGTTTCCTCATGCCTCTGAAGACTGAAGATGCTGAGTGCTGCAACTAAGACCTGGCACAACCAAGTAAATAAGTAAATGTTTTTTTTTTTTTTAAAGGGCTTGGGCTGTGGATAAAGAACAAGGTCCTACTGTATAGCACAGGGAACTGAATTCAATATCCTGTGATAAACCATAAGAAAAAAAAGAATATGTATATAAACGTATAGCTGAGTCACTTTGCTGTACAGCAGAAATTAAACACTACATTGTAAATCAATTCTATTACAATAAAACTAAAAGAAAAAGAAAATTTGGGGCTGGGAGGTTAAAGGAACTTGTATTTGAATTCTGACCTGTGCACTTCTTAGTCCTGTGACCTTGGGCGAATTATTTCACCTTTAAGGCATGTTATCTCTATTATAATCTAGTTGAGAAGGCAGGAGGAGAAGGGGACGACAGAGGATGAGATGGTTGGATGGCATCACTGATTCGATGGCCATGAGTATGAGCAAGCTCCAGGAGTTGGTGATGGACAGGGAAGCCTGGAGTGCTGCAGTCCATGGGGTTGCAAAGAGTTGGACACGACAGAGTGACTGAACTGAACTGAGAAGATTGGATTATATAATATATTTAAAGAGCAAAGAACGGTCTCTGACATTTGGTACTCAATAAATGTTAGTGGTTATTGCTATAACAAATCATTCAAGGGAAAGACTTGAAGTTTTTTTTTCCCATAACCAGAAGAAAATTTAAGAATTTTCTTTATACTTTTAGATTAACACGACAAAACACAAATTTAGATGGCATAAAGGGAAACACCAAAAGATTTGAATACATAGAAATAAACTTTGGGGAACTTCCCTTGTGGTCCAGTGGTTAGGACTCCCACTCCCACTGCAAGGGGCAGGAGTTTGATCCCAGGTTGGGGAACTAAGATCCTCCATGCCACATGGTGTGGCCAAAACCAAAATGAAACTTTGGAACATTAAAAGACACAACAACAACAAAAATAAAGCAAAAGTGAGATTTATATATTGCTGGTGGGAATGTAAACTGGCCTAACTTCTCTGGATAGAAATCTAGTCATATATCTCAAGAGTCTAAAATAGTCATACCTTTGCCCAGTAATCTCTCATTCCTGACAACTGCATCTAAGGAAATGATCAAAAAAGCTTATAAAAATTATGAACTGAGACAGGAGATAGATGGTCACCCCACACCCCCCAGGAAGAGCAGTTGGAGTTCGTCCCCTGTGGACCAACATCCAAAGTGAAAATAGCAGGGCAATCGAGAGAGCAAGCTGAGCCCTGCCCGGATAAAGATAAGAGGCCACGTATTTCTTATTCTTGAAGTCAAGGAGACCTTCCTGACTAGAAAACTCCTTGGAGGTCAAAAGGGGAGTGATGTCAAGTCTACCCATAGGCCTCTTCACTGGAATCCATCTTGTTTGAGGGACGCGTGTGCACACATTGGAGGATCCTGAGATAAACCAAATATGGACTCAGAACCAGATAAAGTAAGATGACTGGCCGAAGAAAACCCAGAAGAATGTGCCCTGCAAGTGATTTAAACTACCCCTAGGGCATGGCCATCTATGGGGTCGAACAGAGTCGGACACACTGAAACGACTCAGCAGCAGCAGCAGCAGCAGGGCATGACTCTCTCTCTGAGTCCTCCTGTGTGTCTATACACATGTATTCAACTCTTTCTCCTCCTAATAAACGCTTTACTTGTTTTAGTACTTTCCATCTTTGTGGGAATCCTTTTCTGTAAAGCCAAAGGGCCAGGGTCTTGTCACTGACCATTGGCCTAGTGGCTGGGATAGGGTGCTCTCACTGCAGCGACCTGACTTTAATCCCTGGCCAGAACCGAAACCCTGCTTCAAGCTGCTGCAGACCGAGGCCACCCCAGATCAGGAAAAGGAGACTCATCTTAAATGTATGTACTGGTAAAAATTAGAACCTAAATGTATAAATAAATTATTAAAACCTGTACAATGAAATAATGTGCAAGCAATTCATTTATATCTTAAAAGAATATTTGATACCAGGGAAGATATTCAAGTATACTTAGTAACAAAGGCAGCTTGCAAAATAGTACTTCTGGTTCCAACTATGTTAAACAAAGAGACAAACAAAAATACAGAGGGAAAAAAGAGGCCTGGATGGATAGACACCAAAAGGCTGAGTGATTATCTCTGAATAAGTGCAGTTATAGGTGACTTTTGTCTTTATGAAAAAGTGAAAGTGTTGGTCACTCTGTCGTGTTTGACTCTGCAACCCCATGGACTGTAGCCAACCAGGCTCCTCTGACCATGGGGTTCTCCAGGCAAGAATACTGGAGTGGGTAGCCATTCCCTTCTCCAGGAGATCTTCCTGACCCAGGGATTGAAGCTAGGTCTCTGCCACTGCAGGAAGACTCTACCATCTGAGCCACCAGCGAAGCCCCTGTCTTCTTTCTACATTGCTGTGTATTTCAAACATTCTGCAAAGCACGAAAAAGTATAATAAATGTTACTAGAGAAAGACAAAAGGCAAAAGTAGGGACTTCCCTGGCAGTCCAGTGGTTAAGACTCCATGTTCCCAGTGCAGGGGGTGCACGTTCAATCCCTGATGGGGGAAGTAAGACTCCACATGTTGTGCATGGCATGGCCAATTTAAAAAAAAGAAAATGTAGAGGTGTCAATTTCAGAATTCTGGTGGTCACTGGTGGCAAAAACAGAAAATGATTTCAACCTATTTACATCATATAAATATAAAATATTTAAATACTTTAAAAATAACATCTATTCTTTCAACTGAGATGAATAATAGCCGCTTGGAGATTTCCATCTACAATCATAGTAATTTGATCACTGTACAAGTCCCAGGCTTTTTGCATATTCCCAGATGAGAACTACATGCACGTGTACTGGGAGGGCACTATTTTCTCTTTGGCTTCAAGGTCAGTGTTTGGCCACATTTTGCTGTTTAGCTGTGGCTTCAGCCTTGGCTGCTGCAAAGTGAAATAGGTGAATGCTTGCGCAATACCATTTCTGGCATCCTTAAACCTGTAAATGAGAAAGACTGTACTGTGGATAGACTTCCATCGCATCCCATCAGTGCACCAATCTTCAGCAACATCAACAGGGTATGTCATTCATTGTTAGTAAATGAATATCTACTTTCAAACTTAAGTATTCTAAATTCTAGTTTTAACTTGAGGTGGCAACTCTGTTGATCTGCTTTAGATGTTGAAATTCTAACAGTCAGTTGAAGTATACAATGAATGTATGTTTAATATTGCCAAAGTAAAATGCTATAATAATTACTGACAGTTATGATAGGTATGTGTTGAGTGTATGTAATAAATGAAAACTTTAATATAAACATATTACCAGTTAATATGAATACTGAAAGAATGTTAGCCGGATAAATTATTATATCCTTTATGAGCCTACAGGTGTTCAGAAAAATATAAATATGACCACAGGGCAAAATAGTAAAGATTAGATAATATCACAGTTCTAATTACTGTAGAATTATTTGGTGAAATTGCATTCATAACACAAAGTAATCTTTAGAAACTAATGTTTAATTATTTAATTAAAAATTTTAATTAATTTAATTCCATTTAGTCTGTGGCTCTTTAAAAAGAAAAAGCCCTATTTGGTAATTTTTCATATATTCAGTTCAGTTCAATTCAGTCACTCAGTCACGTCTGACTCTTTGCAACCCCATGAATCGCAGCACGCCAGGCCTCCTTGTCCATCACCAACTCCTGGAGTTCATTCAAACTCAGGTCCATCGAGTCAGTGATGCCATCCAGCCATCTCATCCTCTGTCGTCCCCTTCTCCTCCTGCCCCCAATCCCTCCCAGCATCAGAGTCTTTTCCAATGAGTCAACTCTTCTCATGAGGTGGCCAAAGTACTGGAGTTTAAGCTTTAGCATCACTCCTTCCAAGGAAATCCCAGGGCTGATCTCCTTCAGAATGGACTGGTTGGATCTCCTTGCAGTCCAAGGGACTCTCAAGAGTCTTCTCCAACACCACAGTTCAAAAGCATCAATTCTTCAGCGCTCAGCCTTCTTCACAGTCCAACTCTCACATCCATACATGACCACAGGAAAAACCATAGCCTTGACTAGACGGACCTTTGTTGGCAAAGTAATGTCTCTGCTTTTGAATATGCTATCTAGGTTGGTCATAACTTTCCTTCCAAGGAGTAAGCATCTTTTAATTTCATGGCTGCAGTCACCATCTGCAGTGATTTTGGAGCCCAAAAAAATAAAGTCTGACACTGTTTCCACTGTTTCTCCATCTATTTCCCATGAAGTGATGGGACTGGATGCCATGATCTTCGTTTTCTGAATGTTGAGCTTTAAGCCAACTTTTTCACTCTCCTCTTTCACTTTCATCAAGAGGCTTTTGAGTTCCTCTTCACTTTCTGCCATAAGGGTGGTGTCACCTGCATATCTGAGGATATTGATATGTCTCCCGGCAATCTTGATTCCAGCTTGTGTTTCTTCCAGTCCAGCGCTTCTCATGATGTACTCTGCATATAAGTTAAATAAGCAAGGTGACAATATACAGCCTTGACATACTCCTTTTCCTATTTGGAACCAGTCTGTTGTTCCATGTCCAGTTCTAACTGTTGCTTCCTGACCTGCATACAGATTTCTCAAGAGGTAGGTCAGGTGGTCTGGTATTCCCATCTCTTTCAGAATTTCCCACAGTTTATTGTGATCCACATAGTCAAAGGCTTTGGCATAGTCAATAAAGCAGAAATAGATGTTTTTCTGGAACTCTCTTGCTTTTTCCATGATCCAGCAGATGTTGGCAATTTGATCTCTGGTTCCTCTGCCTTTTCTAAAACCAGAAATTTCATATATTAGGAGGGTAAAATTAAATGCAGAATGTGAACATGGCTACATCAAAATTTCACAAGGACAAAAGAGTCATGTACAAGACATGATGAATCATCTTTGATTGAGATGTGATTAAAAATATAGAGACAGCAGGGGAAAAAGGGGAGAGTTTAGATAAAATGAGACACTCAGTATACATTCTTCTCTCTAAACAATGGACTTTACAAGAATCCTTTTAATAAGACAGTGGCTCATAACCTGGGATCTGTGAAGGGTAATATTTTTTAAAGCTTGTAGAAATAATTACTGTAGACTGATAACCAGTTTTCAGCAATTGAAGAGAAAGGATTTTTGAGATTAGCCCAAGCTATACATTCTAAATATTGATTCATCTTAGAAGCATTCCAAAAATCTTTTTCCTGATTTATACTTTGTTGTGCCCCAAAAGGTTATTGAAATTACGAACTATGCTACCACAGTATGTATTTCTGGACATGAAGAATCAACCTTAATTTTTTTTTAAGGTTTGACAACATAGAGGATTAAGGATTACTTCAACTGTGTCACCTCTTTCCTTATTTGATGAAAGATTCCCAGGTCTCACACACATAGTGAACTGGACTTTGAGAACTGTTCATGGAATGTAAAACTTGTAAAGAGAAATGCGTAAAAGTATCGACTAAGAAACAAATACAGTGAAAGCCAATGAGGACAAGCGTACCATAATTTGTTTACGCTTTTCAGTTCTATATCTGAAAATGGTTATGCCTTAAGAAGATGTAATAGAAAATAACTGGCTTAAGTGATTTTGTAGACATATTGTAGAAAGATCATAGACCACTTCAAAATTTCCATTCAGCCAATGACAAATGATATGTCACACAACAATTTTTGAAATTGTCATGTCCATATGCAAGATACTTAAACAAGATACAACAACAGCTATTACATCCTTCAAAGGCTCATGGAATACAGAAGGCCTTAATTTTGTATTTTCCAGAGAACATAACTAATGCAGCAACACTTACTAATAACCAGTGGTGGTTTGCATGGAAAGCACTTTGTTTGTTGATTCTTGCTGAATAAACTTGAGAGTGCAAGCCTGCCCTGAGAGTGCAAGCATGCCCTACAGCGCCACTGCTGAAAAAATTTCCCTTTGATTCTATTCCAGGGAAGATGCTAAAATTGATGTGCATACAAAGAAAGCCAAGATACATATGGACACTTCAATTATTTTCTTAACTTGAAAACCAGTTAAATTGTTCCACTGTCCCATTTCTAGATCCCAGCTTTAAGAACAATTTTTCTCCAGTGATTATGTGTAGCAGCAAGAACAGATGAAACTATTAGTGAAGTGAAAGTCAGTCAGTTGTGTTCGCCTCGTTGTGAACACATGGACTGGGAATTCTCCAGGCCAGAATACTAAAGTGGGTAGCCTTTCCCTTCTCCAGGGGATCTTGCCAACCCAGGGATTGAACCCAGGTCTCCTGCATTGCAGGTGGATTCTTTACCAGCTGAGGCACAAGGGAAGCCCCAAAACATTCAGTTCAGTTCAGTCACTCAGTCGTGTCTGACTCTTTGCGACCCCATGAACTGCAGCACACCAGGCCTCCCTGTCCATCACCAACTCCTGGAGTCCACCCAAACCCATGTCCATTGAGTCCGTGATGCCATCCAACCATCTCATCCTCTGTCATTAGGGTTTAGAAATAAAAAATATGAGTATGACCATCTTGAATTTGCTTCTGAAAATATGCATTTTCTTGAAACAGTTTGTAAAACCTCAGTCATTAAAATTACTTCAGTGAAATGTCATCATCATCCCCCCAAATTTTGAAGGCCAAGAATTAAAAAAAGAAAAGTCGTTACCTTAATAAGCTCTTATTTGTGGTCACTCACCTAGAGCCAGACATCCTGGAGTGTGAAGTCAAGTGGGCCCTAGGAAGCATCAAAGCTAGTGCAGGTGATGAAATTCCAGGTGAGCTATTTCAAATCTTAAAAGATGATTCTGTTAAAGTGCTGCACTCATTATGCTAGCAAATTTGGAAAACTCAGCAGTGGCCATAGGACTGGAAAAGGCCAGTTTTCATTCCAATCCCAAAGAAAGGTAATGCCAAAAAATGTTCAAATTACCGTACAGTCGACTCATTTCACATGCCAGCAAGATTATGCTCAAAATCCTTCAAGCTAGGCTTCAGCAGTGTGTGAACTGATAATTTCCAGATGTACAATCTGGATTTAGAAAAGATAGAGGAACCAGAGGTCAAATTGCCAACATATTCTGGATCATAGAAAAAGCAAAGGAATTCCAAAAAACGTCTACTTCTGCTTCACTGACTATGCTAAAACCTTTGACTGTATGGATCACAACAAACTGTGGAACATTCTTAATGAGATGGGAATACCAGATTACATTAAATGCTTACTGAGAAACCTGTATGCAGGTCAAGAAGCAACAGTTAGAACCTTACATGGAACAACAGACTGGTTCCAAATTGGGAAAGGGGTACATCAAGGCTGTATATTGTCACCTTGCTTCTTTAACTTATATGCAGAGTACATCATGAGAAACACTGGGCTGGAAGAAGCACAAGCTGGAATCAAGATTTCCAGGAGAAATATCAATAACCTCAGATATGCAGGTGATACTACTCTAAGGCAGAAAGTGAAGAAGAACTAAAGAGCCTCTTGATGAAGGTGAAAGAGGAGAGTGAAAAAGCTGGCTTAAAACTCAACAGTCAAAAAACTAAGAACATGGCATCTGGTCCTATCAGTTTATGGCAAATAGATGGGGAAAATGTGGAAACAGTGTTAGATTTCATTTTCTTGGGCTCCAAAACCAATGCAGATGGTGACTACAGCCATGAAATTAAAAGACACTTGCTCCTTGGAAGAACAGGTATGACAAACTTAGATAGTGTATTAAAAAGCAGAGATATTGCTTTGCTGACAAACATCCATCTAGTCAAAGCTATTGTTTTTCCAGTAGTTATGTATGGATGGCTACATACATAGTTATCCATATGTGAGAAGTGGACCATAAAGAAAAAGAGTTACACCATAACCTATAAATTAATGCTTTCAAACTGGGTGGTGGAGAAGACTCTTGAGAGCCCCTTGGACAACAAGGAGATCAAGCCAGTGAATCCTAAAGGAAGTCAACCCTGAATATTCATTGGAAGGACTGAGGCTGAAGCTGAAGCTCCAATACTTTGGCCACCTGATGAGAAGAGCTGACTCATTGAAAAAGATCCTGATCCTGGGAAAGATTGAGGGCAAGAGGAAGAGGGGGAGACAGAGGATGAAATGGTTAAATAGCATCACCGACTCAATGCACATGAATTTGAACAAACTCAGGGCAATAATGAAAGACAGAGAAGCCTGGCATGCTGTAGTCCATGGGGTCACAAAGAGCTGCAACTGAGCAATAACAACACAAGAGGAAAGAACATTTAATGGTAATGTTACCATATTATGCTGTCAGAACTAGCCTTATGCCCAGAGAAGTTCAGCTGAAAATGTTGTATTTAGTAATACAATTGTTTCTGTGCCCAGCAGTTGACAGGCTGGTAATTGCCATTCTTGCCTTGTAAATTAAACTTTAAATTTTAGCTTTTCTGTTGTTGTTCAGTTATTGAGTCGTGTCTGACTCTTTGCAACTCCAAGGACTGCAGCAGGCCAGGGTCCTCTGTCCTCCACTATCTCCCAGAGTTTGCTCAAATTCATGTCCATCGAGTCAGTGATGCTATCTAACCATCCCATCCTCTGCTGCCCCCATCTCCTTTTGCCTTCAATCTTTCCCAGCATCAAAATTTTAAGTGCTGCTGCTGCTAAATCGCTTCAGTCGTGTCTGACTCTGCGCAACCTCATAGACGGCAGCCCACTAGGCTCCCCCGTCCCTGGGATTCTCCAGGCAAGAACACTGGAGTGGGTTGCCATTTCCTTCTCCAAGGCATGAAAGTGAAAAGTGAAAGCAAAGTCGCTCCGTCGTGCCCGACTCTTAGACCCCATGGACTGCAGCCCACCAGGCTCCTCCATCCATGGGATTTTCCAGGCAACAGTACTGGAGTGGGTTGCCATTGCCTTCTCCGAAAATTTTAAGTACTACATTTTAAATAATAAATGAATTTCCTTATCAAGAAAATTCAGATTTCCCTCCCCCCCTTTTTTTTTTCTCTCTCAAGTTCATTCTGTCATGGTGATATTCTGATTCAGAGAATAGCAACTTTTAACTGTCATTAGTCATCTGACCAAAATATGTTTTCCTTTGCGGTAGACCTCAAAGGACACACTGCAGGTATAGCTAGTCTAAAAATAGCTTTGTAGGCTCAACAGTAGGTGCCCCAACAGGACCCTTCTCATACTTTTAGAGGTGATTTGCATCTACTTTGCCTGTTAGGGGCATTGACTTGAATCGTTTACTGAAATACAGATTCAGGAGGACTCCAGTCAGGTTCAGCCTGTTTGAAGGAGGACTGGGCTGGAAACAGAGTTATGTGTTTTATGGTGTGTTTTTTGTTTTTGTTTTTGTTTTAACTGTAACACACGCTCTGTCAGCCTGAAATCCACAACCTTCGTAGATAACACTTAGTTCTTCGCTGTCGGTTAGCACAGACCCAGCAAACCGCAACTCCCGTCATCCGAGATGTAAAGACCACTGCCGAGTACGTTTTGCTCTTGACACCGTCCACGTGGGATGGGAACCGCTTCCACTTGGGAGCCACATCTGCAGTTTCTGCCAATGATGAACTTGGTTTTCATCACAGATCTTTGTATCTTGTCCCTCATTCTAACCCACTGGCTCCGGTCGCCCCGGTCCAGCACTTAGCCCTGGCACTCCGCCCATTTCCACCTTCCTGCAACCGGCGGCCCTCCCCCTGGCGCCTCCCCTCAGGCGAGACCCGCTGATTGGGGTCTAGGAAGAAAATCACTTCCCAGAACGAGCCCGGGTTTGTGGCTGGGCCCCGAGTACCCATCTGTGGCGCACTCCCGAGGACTCGTGAGAAATCGGGACCACCTGGGCTCCATAGCGGAGCCGAGCGACGCCGAGCAGAAGCCCGGTGGGGCACAAGTGGCCGCCGGGGCCGGCAGGGGGCGCGCTGCCGCGGCTGGTGGGCGGCGCGTCTAGGCCCGAGCGGTCCCCGGGGTGCGCTCGGTGCCCACAAAGCGCCAGCTGAGGGGTCGCCGCGGGCCGAGCGAGTGGGGCCGAACCCGCCCGCCACCCGAGCTCCGCCGCACGGCCGCCCGCGTCTCCACCGCGTCCCCGCGTCCCGAGCAGGCCGGGCCCGACGGGCTAGCGAGAGCCCGGGCCGGGGAAGGCAGGGCCGGGCGCGCGCCGCCTGCGGAGAGGCCGGGGGGCCGGCCTGCGTGGGGCGGCGGCGGCGACTCCGGCTCCGGGCCGGACAGCGTAGGAGCCATGGCCGAGGCGGCCCCTGCTCCGGTAAGGGCGGCCCGCCCCGCGCTGAGCGCAGCGAGCCCGGGAGGGTCGGGGCGCCTCGGGCTCTGAGACCCGGACCCGAGGGAAGGCGGGGGGAGGGCGGGGAGCCGGCCTCCTGTCAGGCGCAGGGCCCCGGAGTTGGGCGCAGCCCCGACGACTGAGCAGAAGACGCCTCTCTCGGGGTCCCGCCGGCAGGGGAGGGCCCGGGAGCGGGGGAGACCCCAACGCCGGGCACGGGTCTGGGACCGCTAGCTCTCCGCTTCCTGCGGTCTCCGCACCTCCGTGCGAGTCCCCGGCTCCCCATCCCGTTTGGAGGTTTGCAGCAGAGACAGCCTCTTACCCCAATGGGAGGAATGAGTTCAGAGACAGTCCCCCCTCCTGGTGCCAGCCCCGCTAGTAGCCCCGCTGCAGGACACGGGGGCAGGGGAGGATGGTGGCTTGATTTGATGTTTTCATCAGCTGTTCTCCAGCCCTGGGAGCGGACCCCACAAGAGTCACCCTCGCTGCAGCCCCCGACCCCCACACCCCCACCCCGAGCCTCGTGCAGCCACAAATGCGGGGTGACGGCAACAGTTAGGTGTGTTGAAGGACCGCGGGAGCGCAGTGATCCCCAGTGCCCAGCGCGTGTCGGGGGATGCCAGACACACAGGAGGCCCTCTGTCGGGATTGCCGAGTGCTGGTTTCCGAGCGCGGGATTACCTTCTGCGTGTTTATTCATCCAGCGGATGTTTACCGCAGGCCGGCCGCGGGGCCAAGCCGGCTCTATCCGTGGCTAAGCCAACCGAGCTGGCCAAGACCGTCCCTGCACACAAGAGCCTCGTGAGAACCAGCCAGGGACGCGTCAATACCAGGACCGGATAGGGAGGCCCAGGATTTGCCAGCTAAGAAGCCTCTGCGCACCCCAAGTTCAGCCATTGTAATGGCTCAGGAGCCAGACTGGCCTACTGAGTTGCAAAATGAGAGGAGGAAAAGGGGAGCAGCAGCAATGGGGCTGGGGACGGAGCAGAGGGGACCTATTTTTTCCCTTTCGGATCTTGTTTTTCCAATATGGTAGAGACGATCGTGTGTCTATGCCAGCCCTGTCCAATAGAAATATAATGGAAGCCATATAGATAACCTTAAGTTTTCTAGTAGTCACACTTTATTATTTAAATTTATTTATTTATTTATTGCCAGACCCTCTGCAGTGAAAGCTGCAGAGTTCAAACCACTAGGCCGGCTGGGAATTCCCAGTGGTCACATTTTTTAGAAGTAAAGAGAAACAGATGAAATGAACTTTCATGATATGTTTTATTTAGCCCCGTGCATACAAAATATTTTAGTGTGTAATAAGTATTAAGAAATTATCGATGAAGTTTTACATTTGCCTCCTCATACTACGTCTTCGAAACCTGGTGTGTATTTTATACTCAGCGCACATCTCAATTGAAATGAGGGCATTTCGGGTTTTCAGTAGCCACACGTGGCTACCATATTGAACAGTGCAGGTCTGTCCCATGGAGAAGACTCAGGAGGGATTGAAATATTGACTGTAAAAAAGAGATAAGATCAGTGTATTTTAAAATGTGGAAGGAGGTGGCATTCAGAGCACAAGGGTTTGAGAAGGATGAATCTTTTTCCTGAGGGAAGGAAAGAAGAAAGCATATATACTAAGCTACTGATGAATTTGAAGTGAGGAGTGTGAAGAAAAAGAAGAGAAAGTTGAGAGAGACTCCCCCCATTCCCACTCTCCAGGATCTAATTACTCTTAATTCTCAAAGTAGGAGGTCATGTCATCTCCTGAGAGGCAGGGGCCTGCAGCAAACAGGATCCCTGAACCAGCAGTTTTGGCATCACCTGGGAGCTTGTTTAAATGCAGACTGTCAGTTTTCCTCCCAGACCTACTGAGTCAGAGTCTGCATTTTAAGGGGATCTCCAGATGTGCTCATTAGTTTGAGAAGCACTTTACACCAAGTTGAAGAGGGCCAGGGGCTTGTAGTGGCCAGTATGGTGGAGGGGGGAAGAACCAGGCAGGGTGGTGTCCCTGCTGAGCTTAGAGACCAGGGGTGTGTGGCGACACCAGTTTACCCTGTTATGCGACTTCATTTCCTTGGGCTTCCCAGCCTCCTTCCAGGAACAGAGAATAAGAACAATTGATTCAAAGCCGGAAGTTAGCCGAGCCACTGAGGCAGAAAGACAGAGAAGTGAAGGGTTGAAGTCAGCTGAAATGATTAGCCAAGGAAGAAAGCAAAGCTTGGAGCAGGCTGGTAAACCAGAAGCAAATGGAAGGGTCAAGGGTTCAATGGGATCGCAGAGCAGGTGAAAGAAGAGTAAGGTCATGGGAGCCAGAGAGATCAGAGGTTGTGGCCAGAGAGCAGGTTATCAAATTCATAGCCAGAAGGCTTTGCAGAGATATCCTCGTCCAACCTCCTCTGTTGTAGGAATTTCATTTTTTTTAAAAAAAACACTGATGTTTCAAAGTATGCTCAGTGAACAGGGGAGGGGGGAGCCTGTTATTTTCTTGGAAAGACCTAGTTCCATACTCATTTATACAGACCAGTTTCCCTTCCCTAAAATTCTATGTTGGTTCTAGTTCTGTCTGCCCTCTGGAGTAACACAGAGTGGATCAGATTAAACAAGTCTGTTCTGCCTTCGGTTTTATAACCTGCAAGTATTAGAAAAGAGCCACTGTGTTTTCTCCACACGCAACATTCGTAGCTTATTCAACTACTATTTCATGGTGTGGCTGTGGTTGTCAGCTAGGTGGTGGACGGGCAGGAGCTTAATTAAGTCAGTAAAGAAGGGGTTTATCAGAGGGCATGGAGCTCGGTGAAACCTGGAGAGATCCTGGTGCGCTTCGAGCTTTTGCAGAGGCAGAGGATGCCACCGCAGCCTGGCCCCTACGGGGCTGGCTCAGGGCCTTCCACCCCAGGGAATGCCCCAGGCCACTGCTTGATCCAGTTTCACCTGGTCACTGTCTTAGCTCATCCACCCCTGAGTTCTCTTGCCTTTTGGTGCCACTGAGCTCCACAAAGATGAGGCTTAAGCAGGCAGTACTAAAACTGTACTTAGAGTAATCGCAACTGGCCACGGAAGCAGCGCTTATCTGATTTTGCTTTGGATTAGGGCCCCTTCTAACACTCAGTGTCTCCTCCCATCTCCCCACTGCGCACAGACTTCCGAATGGGATTCCGAATGCCTTACCTCCCTGCAGGCGCTCCCTCTCCCCACAGCCCCAGCGGCAAACGAAGCTCACTTGCAGACCGCGGCCATCTCCCTGTGGACGGTGGTGGCGGCCGTGCAGGCCATTGAGAGAAAGGTGGAAGTCCACAGCCGGCGACTGCTGCACCTGGAGGGCCGGACGGGGACGGCAGAGAAGAAGCTGGCCAGCTGTGAGAAGACAGTGGCGGATCTCGGAAACCAGCTGGAGGGCAAGTGGGCTGTGCTGGGGACCCTGCTGCAGGAGTACGGGCTGCTGCAGAGGCGGCTGGAGAACTTGGAGAACCTGCTGAGGAACAGGAACTTCTGGATCCTGCGGCTGCCCCCGGGTATCAAAGGAGACATTCCAAAGGTAGGCCTTGCACTTGGACGTGGGGAGTGCAACCCCTTGTCCTTGCTGTTGTTCAGTCGCTCGGTCATGTCCGACTCTTTGTGACCCCATGGACTGCAGCACGCCAGGCTTCCTTCACCATCTCCCGGAGCTTGCTCAAACTCACGTCCATTGAGTCCGTGATGCCATCCACCTGTCTCGTCCTCTGTCATCCCCTCGTCCTTAGACTGTTAGTAACGGGTGGTCTTGGTCAATCAGTGAGGCTGGAGGAACCAGAAGTGGCTCTGTGTCTGTCCATCTGGGAAGCATTCCATGTTCAATTTACATGTTCTGGTCATGGGAAATGTCAGACTTCAGACTGGAAGACTCTTCTTAGCCCAAAGCTGGCTATCCGGCAGATGGTTTTTTTTTTCTTTCTCCTACCCATTATCCCCAAGTCAGTTTTTTTCTGTATTAACCTGTCTGCTGCAATCTTGATTGGAAACAAAATTAAATATCATTGAAATCAGTCAATTTGAATTTGTTGGGAATCCTGGTTAAAAAAAAAAAAAGAGGACAGAGGAATGAGATGTAGAGTCAAATGGTTGGTGTGAGGATGGGGGGTTGTCTGTGGGGCTGGGATCCACGGGGGGCCTGTCCTTCACTCTTTACAAGGTGCGCTCTAGTGCTTGGCCCCAGCCTCTCCGGAGGGAATAGCCCATAAAACAACAGGAAATAAACGCCATTCTTGAGCTCTGGAAGACAGAGGCAGCCAGTTTCCAAACATGCCTGTTAATTTATTCATTCATTCAACAAGTATGTCTTGAACACGTACTGTTTGCTTGGTATCTAGTTCCTGAAGGCACAGCAGTGAACAATTCACACAAGCTCCCCTGGAGCTTAAATTTTAGGGGGAAAGACGGTACAAACAAACAAAATAAATCCATTTAAGTGCCTCAGTAAAAATAAAAGTGTTATCTGGTGATTTCTTTTTTAGATTGGATGTCAGAGAAGGTCTGGTAAAGTATTTAGGCTAAGAGTAAGTGACAGGAAGGACCCTACTGGGAGAAGGTCTGAGCAGGAACCTTCCAGGCAGAAAGAATACCTAGTGCAAAGTCCCAAAGGCACAAACAAACTTGGATCGCCAAGAGGAAGGAAAAAGGCCAGCTGGCTGGTGTGCCGTGAACAAGTAGAGCATGTCCAGAGATGGGGGGTGACTCGTTAGGGCAGGGCTTTTCAGCCCTGGTTCTACAGGAGTCATCTGGGAGACTTTGAAAATTCTGATGGGCATCATGGCTAGATGTTCTAACTTAGCAGGTTCAGGATGGGGCCTAACCATTGATCTTAAAACTCCATAAACGATTCTAGCATGCGACTCTGGTTGTAAACCACCAATGTAGGGCCCTGGAGACCAAGGTGAGGAATGTGGTCTTTATCTGAATTAGAATGAGAAGGTTGGAAGGTTTTAAGCGGAGGAGTTGTATCTGGTTTATATTCTGAAAGAATCTCTTTGGCCGCTACCTGGGAAATGGCTCACGGGGGTAAGAACAGAAGCAGGGAGAAAAACCCTAAGGCAGCCGTCAGGGCAGGAGGGCCAAGAGCGGCTTGACTGAGGGTAACGGCAGTGCAGGGGGAGACAAGCGGCAGATTCGGGACGTTTTGATGGTAAAATTGACAGTAAGATTTACTGATGGGAATTAGGGAGTGCCGAATTAAGAACAATACTAATTGTAAATTTACTGCATGATAATCTCTGAGCACTTACCGTTGTAAGTGCTTTGGTTGCTTTCATAAGAAGCCTAACTTGCCCGAGCTCATGCAGTCAGTGAATATAAACGGTGGCGTTCGTTTGTGACACAGTTGGCGTCAGAGCAGGCGCTCTGAACCACAGACTCACCGGGTTTTGACGTGGAGGTCTGGGGGGATGGTGTTGGCGTTTACAGAGGTGGGGAAGGAATTAGTGCCCCTTTGGCGGCGTTAGGTTTGATATGCCTGGGATATGTTCAGGAATGATGCTAAGCAGTCTCTGAAGCTCAAAGGTGAGAAATATTTGGAAATCATTGACGTGCAGATTGTATTGCAAGTCATGAAGGCAGAAGCGATGACCTCGGGAGAGAAGGTGGAGAGGCAGGAGAAACGAGTCCAAGGACCAAGCACCAGGGGCGGGAGTGGCGGCCAGTGAGTGTGTGGGTCACAGGGTCAAGGGACAGTGGTCGTGTGGGCTGATATGTTGCTGAGAGGTCTAGAAAGATGAGGGTGGTGAATGTAGTTTGACGACACAACTTCACCGGGGACCTTGCAGGAGCTGCTGCAGGGCAGAGTCGGGGATAGAAGACTGAGCGTGGGGTGGGGGGCAAACAGAGGAGATGGAGACTCTGTCAAGGAACAGGTGAGCAGGTGGCCGGGAAGGTCAGAGTCAGCATCTGAGAGAGAACCTTCCCCTCTGTATGTTGTGTGTGTACCTGAGTGCTTCCTGAAGTTCTTTGGAGTAATTTAAACTTGGTGTTGGGCCATAAGAATAGCAGAGAAGGTAAGTTAAAGTTACTTACTGTCTTACATGGGTAAATGGATAACATTTAAACTGTCCTTCTTAAACTTCCAATTTGTATATAAAATAATGTGATTCCTCTCAAAGATTACTTCATGAAATTAAAATATATAGAAGATTTACTAGATTGAAATATGGGCCATAGGGACACTTGCATGTCCTTGATTTGCTGAAAATCCTCGTACTCTGCCCTTATTTTTGAATGTCAAGTTCAAAATAATTCTCCCTCAAAAATCATTTCTTAATTTTCATTTTTTGAATTGTGGTAAAATATGTGTGACATAAAATTGACCATTTTAGGGGAGGGGGGTAAAATAAAAAACATTTACCATTTTAACCATTTTAAGCAGACAGTTCAGTGGCATTAAGTACATTTCCCTTGTTACGCAGCTATCACCAGCATCCGTCTTCAGAACGTCTTCATTTTGCAAAGCTTTAGTGATGTACCTATAGATCCTTCCAGGACCCCCTCCCCTAGCCCCTGGTGACCCCCGTCCTGCTTTCTGTCTCTGTGAATCTGTCTGCTCCAGGTCCTCATCTAGGTGGGCTCATACTGTATCTGTTTGCTTGTGAGGGAGTATTTTCCTGGGCATGACACCTTCAAGAGTAATCCATTTCCGGGCAGGTGTCAGAATTATCTTTTTAAGGCTGAGTAATATTCTACTTCTCTCACAGTTTTAAAGGCACCAGTCCGTTTTTTCATTACATCAAATGCCATTGGTGAAAAGTTTAATAACAAATCAATTCTCGTTTGTAAGAAATATTTTTTTTTCTCTCTCTGGAAGCTTTTATCTTCTGTTTGTACTTGTTATGTCTTGGGTGTAGGTCTTTTAAAATTTATGTTGGGCACTTGGTGTCACCTTTCACAATCAGAAGACTGATTTTTCACTCTGCGAAATTTTCTTCTGTGATTCTATTTTTACAATCTTTTGTTTCCCCCGTCCACATTTGTTTTTCTGTTCTCTTTGTGGAATTACTGTTTGACAGATGATGGATTCTTGTCTTCGTCTCTTTAACTTTTCCTTCATATTTTTCACCTTTTAAACTGGAGTTCTGTTAGTTTTCTTTCCAGCCTTTCTGACTTTTAACCATTACATATTTAATTGTAAAGAATATTTATTTTCTCCTTTTTAAAAGCAGCCTGAATTTTTCTAACGGATGCAATATCTACTTGAATGTCTCTGGGAATATGTGTTAGAGCTTTTTAAAATATATTTTTTTAATCTGGGATTTTTTTGTAGTGTATGTTCATCTCGATGCTGTTAATTTTCTTCATTCATTCATTCATTTATTTCTTGGCTGCACTCTAGAGCACAGGCTCTAGGCACATGGACTTCAGCAGTTGCTGCATGTGGGCTTGGTAGTTGTGACTTGCTGGCTCGAGGGCATGTGGGCTTCAGTAGTTGTGACACAGGCGCTCAGTAGTTGTGCCTTGTGGGCCCCAGTGTGTGCAGGCTACAGCAGCTGCGGCACACGGGCTCATCGCTGCACAACATGTGGAATCTTCCCAGACCAGGGATTGAACCCACGGCCCTTGCTTTGGCAGGTGGATTCTTAACACTGTACCACCAGGGAAGTCCAGTTTTACTTTTTTTTTTTTTTAATTTAGCTACACTGAGTCCTAGTTGGCGGCTCACACTCTTAGTTGTGGCATGTGGGATCTAGTTCCCAGACCAGGGATCGAACCCAGGCCCCCTGCATTTGGGAGCGTGGAGTCTCGGCCCCTGGACCACCAGGGAAGTCCCAGTTTTACTTTTTTAATATTGCGTAATCCTTGGTTGTTTGTTCATATTTATAAGCGAAGGATTTGATTAATAGGATAATTAGTGGAAGCTTGCATTTTTCTCTACCACCGTGTCAGTCTTTTTAAGCAAAGGATCTTTCCTTTTCACGAGAGGCTCTCTCCTTAGATGCCCCATATAGGTGGGCTTTGCTTTAGGGTGCCATGCAAGGAGCAAACAGGCAGTGCGGGGGTCACCAAGAGGCCAGGAGTGAGGCAGGACTCTGAGATGTCAGCCCCACACCGGGAGTGGATGGGACAGTATGGGTACTGTCTCCAGACAGGTTTTTAGATTTCTTTAGAGATGAAGTCTGGGTTTCAGCTTTGGGGTAAATGCTTCTTTACCAGAGCTGATGAGGACAAGAGAGGGGGCCCTGCTGTTCCAAAGATAGATCTTCAGACTGCAGTTTCTAACCACTGTTACTCCTACTCAGTGTCTCTGCCAGCTTTGAGCTTGCAGTTCTCTGCATTCCTCGCTGCAGTCCTTCCCTGTGTGTTGTCAGAGACGCCGTTTCCTTGTACCCAGGCCCCAGCACTGGCGCGTCCTCTAGGTCTCAGTGAGAAGCTCGTCAGAAATTCTGATTGGGGCACACCCTCTCCTTCTCATTCTTGGTACTGTTTCTAATATTTAGTCCCTCCTGGTCTGATTTAACTGTCATTTCAATGGAACTTGGGTGGGAAAGGAAGTACCTGTGTGTTAAGTTCACCATCTTGAACCAGAAACCCATCCTGATCCTTCATTTTGGTCATTGTTTTATCATATGTGTTTCTGTTGTAAATCTTCACAAATCTTTTATGTAGTGAGGTTAGATAAAACCTGACTATTGAGTTCATCTACATTTGCCCTCAGCTTGATTCTAGATGCTGAGAAGGGTGTGAATGAGTAGTTTATGATGCTAGTAGCTCCTAAGGAACAAAATTTATGGTTGAGGACACAGATGGAGCAATTAGGAAATGTAATTGCCTCACAGAATTGTATAGACCTTTGTATTTTAAAGGATATGTGAAGTTTATGAAGATGAGTATCTTTTTATTGAATTTTTTAATTTGGGGAGAAAAAAAATACACACACACACACACACATATATGTATGAAATTACCAGGAGTCTTTCTCATTCTCTTTCCTTTTTCCATAGCATCCTGTTTTTATTTTATGGATTTAATCTCTCTCAAATCCTTATGGTATTACTAGTAAGGTTTTTATAAAGATTCTGTTGCCTAGGTATTTCTATTTTTTCCGCACTCATCCTCCCCCTCTTTTCATTTTAGTCTTTCTTGGTCATGCTGTAGGATTTCTCAGTGGCCACTGGTACTTAAAAGTTAACTCATATTTAAGAAGAAAACTGGAAAGCTCTCAAGTGGGCGAAGGAAGAATGAGCTGTTACGATGACGGCAGAAGTAGAGAAACTTTACACTAGGTGACAGTGCCCACACCTGGCACCTTAATACCCCAGCCCCTCTCGGATTTCTCTACAGAAAGACATGTGCATTTGCCTACGGATAAGCTCCTAGCTTTAGACAGCATTATGCTGGAAGGTGGGGTTCCTTATGACCATTCCCTTCATGCAACTTGACTCCAGCTAGGCAGAATCCATAATTGTTCTCTGAATGCATTGTCTAATTTTCCATGCTTAAGTGTTTTTCCCATTCCCATTAGGCCTGTTTATAACCTACCTATTAGGACTGACCAAAGTCCCACCTTTTCTAGACTTAGTCCAGCCTCTTTATAGCTGTTTCCAAAATCTGTTGTCCAGGTCATTAAGCTAAATATAGTCGTATACTTCTTTTAGACTGAAACTGTATATTTATAATCTTGCTGCTTAAGATAAGCCTCGTACTTCATGGATATTCACTATAGGCTCTGTTCTGTGAATTAAATACTGCTTTGCATTTGTACCTCTCTCTATTGATGACTAAAACTCACAGCCTTAAAGTTTGTCACAGTGAAAACATCATCAACGCTTGGAAGTTAGATCTGTGTCTTAAGTCTTGCCTGTATCCTTTTGGCATCTCACATAGGTTTTTTGTAACTAGTAGACATATATATATAGTTGGAGAAGGAAATGGCAACCCACTCCAGTATTCTTGCCTGGAGAATCCCACGGACAGAGGAGCCTGGCTGCCTGGCTACAGCCCTAGGGTTGCACAGAGTCGGGCACGACTGAAACCATTCAGCATGCACGCAGGCATATAGTAGAGATGTGTTTGTAGTCGAGTGATTGAATGCAGTGAGAGGAACTAACCCCAGTGTGTCATAATTGCAGGTGCCTGTGACATTCGATGATATCTCCATCTACTTTTCCACTCCAGAATGGGAAAAATTAGAAGAATGGCAAAAGGAACTTTACAAGAATATCATGAAGGGAAACTATGAGTCTCTCATCTCCATGGGTGAGGCTAAGTTGGCACGGTTTGAATGAGGGGACAGCATCTCCGAGCAGTCTCAGAGCAATCCCTTTTCCTCCAGTGTCCTCATTTCCCTCTGTCCTCATACATTTCTGGTTCCAAGCCAAAGATGTCCAATTCACCCTTGCTAAATAGGAAGTCACAGTTTTTCCTTCTGCCAAGTCAGGGGACAGAGGGTGAAGTTCAAGGTTGTGGGTGTGCCAGCTGCAGTGATCTCCATGGTGTCCTTCCTATTTATGGCCTCACCTCTCCTCGCTGAGGCGCCCTCGCTCTTACTCCATGGAGGCGGCAGTCCATGGGCCTCGCCTCTCCTCACTGAGGCACATGCACTCTTAGTCCATGGAGGCGGCAGTCGGTGGGCCTCGCCTCTCCTCGCTGAAGCGCCCTTGCTCTTACTTCATGGAGGCGGCAGTTGGTGGGCCTCTCCTCTCCTCGCTGAGGCACATGCACTCTTAGTCCGTGGAGGTGGCAGTCCACGGGCCTCGCCTCTGCTCGCTGAGGCGCATGTACTCTCACTTCGTGGAGGCAGCAGTCGGTGCTCAAGGAGCACACAAGCCTTTCCCACACATCACCTCTCCTCCCACTGGTTTCCCAATAGACACCATCCATGGTTGGAGGTGAATGGATGGGGAGAGCAGTCTAGACCAGCTGTCCCCAATCTTTTTGACAACAGGAACCGGTTTCGTGGAAGGAGACAATTTTTACACGGATGGGGTTGGGGCTCATGTTTCAGGTGATAATATGAGTGATGGGGAGCAGCAGATGAAACCTCACTGGCTCACCGGCTGCTCACCTCCTGCTGTGCGGCCCGGTTCCTAACAGGCCACAGATGTACCAGACCAGGCCTTGGGGACCCATGTGCTAGACTCAAAGAAATTCCCTGGGACTGTGGGCCTCACAGCCTTCCGTTCAGCTTCGATGGCCATTAGTTGTCATCCTCACTGATCACTTGTCATACCCTCTTTCCCATTTTCCTCTCGTAGATTATGCCATGAATCAACCCGATGTATTATCTCAGATTCAGCCAGAAGGAGACCGCAATACAGAGGACCAGACTGGGCCAGAGGAGAGTGGGATTCCCACGGATCCCAGCGAAGGTGAGTGGAGGAGAGATATCCACCCTTTGTCTCCCTTTCCTGGTCAGAGGTGATAGCTCGGAGCAAAGGTAAGCAGGGGCTTCTGGAGGCTCTTGGTCCTAAAGCAAGGAGACTGTGAATGGGTCAGCAGGCCCTGGAAATCACCTTGTCCAAAACCTTCACCCGTCAGTAGCACATGCCTGAGAGTATTGAGGGAGCATGTGTCCAGCTGTTCAGAAGTGTTGAGGGGCTGGGAGTCTGCATGGTCCCTCAGGAATGCACAAAAAGGGCAGACCTGATGATGTCCACCTGGGTGAAGTGGATTTTGCCCAGTTTGGGAGCCAGTTATCACTAATTAACTCTCCCTAGTGTTCTTTTTTTTTTTTTTGGTTGGCAGCTATTTGATATTATGGGGGGAAGACTGCTAGCCCAAGCCCAGTTGTTATTTCTCTCAAGTCCCACCTGTTACCAGAAAAATTTCACATAGATTTTGTTTGCTAGATAGAAATTTCATCCTCCAGACATCTCTGTGAGATGAATATCTCTGACAACCCACCCCTATTCCATGCACTGGTATTTTTTTCTAGCATTTTACTATGAAAATTTTCAGTCAGAAAAGTTGAAATGACTTTGCAACGAACACCGAGAGACCAAGCACTTAGATTCTATCACTGACATTTTATTCTGCTTCCTTATTACATGTGTGTCCATCTCTGCATCCCTCTGCCATCCATCAACACATCCTATTTTCTGTGTATTTCAAAATCAGTGCAGATAGCAAGACATTTCCTCCAAACTAGTTCAGCATGGATATCATTAACCTAGAGTTCAATGGAGAAGGCAATGGCACCCCACTCCAGTACTCTTGCCTGGAAAATCCCATGGATGGAGGGGCCTAGTGGGCTGCAGTCCGTGGGGTCGCTAGGAGTCGGACACGACTGAGCGACTTCACTTTATTTTTTCACTTTCATGCGTTAGAGAAGGAAATGGCAACCCACTCCAGTGTTCATGCCTGGAGAATCCCAGAGACGGGAGAGCCTGGTGGGCTGCCGTCTATGGGGTCGCACAGAGTCGGACACGACCGAAGCGACTTAGCAGTAACAGCAGAGTTCAATATTTGTTTATATATTTTGTGATACACATTTTATATACAATGAAATTCTCAAATCTCAAGTGAACTTTCTCTGAATTTTGAGGAATGTATGTCTGCCACACATTGTTTTTAAGAATGTGTAGGTGATTATATTTAGGCAGTGTAACAGGTTGAATTTTATTAATCTCTATACCTTGGATATAAATAATGAGTCTAAAATCATATCACAAGTAAAGATGGGTTATTTGATTGCAGAAAAATACCTGACATAGGCCTCAGTGAGAGAAAATGAGTATGTCATTTTATTGTTTGGGGATGAATGGAAATGGTGTAAGTAATTTGGTTTTGTGATGATACCTGAAAGTTTCATTTAGCTGCCTTTTTGTCAATTTGTTTTTACCTTGGTTTTCAAGACTCCATTTGTGGGTCGTCACCTTTTATGCTTTAATATACTTTTATTTAAAATTAACAGTGTAAGCATTGAATTTATTTAATACTCTGGTTTTAGTCTTTAGAATTTTAGTTTGCATTGGTAATTACCAGCCTAGTTTTTTACCTGAACTTAAAGATAGGAGTCATAGAATTTAGACTGATTAATATATAGCATTAAAAAAAATCATGCATGTCTAACCTTTAGAACCCTTAATATTTTCCCCCTTTTAGGTTTAATTATATTTTCATGACTTTTTATTCATTTAATTCAATTGTTTTCTTTTGGTTGCTCAAATTGTCAACAACTGACTTTTAAACCATCTCCTGTGTCCTTTCAGTACTGCCTCAGTACTTGTTTTCATAAAAAAAAAAAAAAGTTCCAGACTGTGTTAGAGTTTCCAAGACTTCTACACTCAAGTAATTCGCTGGGAGAACACAGGCCCCAGCATATAGCCATGCTTACGGCTGAGGTTTATTACAGCAAAAGGACGCAAAGCAAAATCAGCAAAGATCAAAGGTGCTCAGGATGCAGTCTGGAGGGAACTGGGGGCCAGCTTCAGGGTCTCCTTTCAGTAGAGCCTCATAGACCACACTTAATTTCTCCAACAACAAGTTGTGGCAACACACATGGAGTGTCGTCTCCCAGAGAGGCTCTCCAGAGACTAAGCACCCAAGGCTGGTCCCGTAGGTCCCCTCTGTCTGGCATGTACCAAGATTCCAGACTCCCAAAAGGGGAGTGGATCTTCAGCATAAACCACAATGTAGAAACAGCTGAGACCCAGCGAGGCACTCTTAACATTGAGGAGAGCTTGAGATCAGTACATGGAACTACTGGTCAGCCAAGGGCCAACCTTGGGAGCAGGCCTTCCAAGGACAGGCAGTCTCAGGCCTGCTGTGTTGACATGGGGCTACTTTAGATTTTCCTTCTCCTAACACATTAAAAACGTCCTGATTCCTTTCAGTGGAGAATAGTGTTAAGTGTCTGGTCGTCAAGGTGCCTAACAGACTGTCCGCGTGGATGCCAGGTGGATACTAATGCTGGGCCACTTCAGAAACAGGACTAATCAAATATTTTTTTCATTGATTATTCTTCACTCTGTTTATATCATTTTCCCCATCTTGTTCTAATAGGAAAAGAAAAGAAGAAAAATTTCTCATTATTGAGCAAGCAGCTGTCCTCTTCTTTAACATGATCATCTTTTTAAAGTTAAAAAAATTTTTTTTAATTTTATTTATCTATAGATTTTTGGCTGTGCTGGGTCTTTGTTGCTGTGCCAGCTCTTCTCTAGTTGCAGCCAACGAGGGTTGCTCTCTAGCTGTGGTTTGAGGGTTTCTTATTGCCGTGGCTTCTCTGGTTGCAGAGCACAGGCTCTAGGGCACTCGGGCTTCAGTAATGGCAGCTCCCGGGCTCTAGAGCACAGGATCAGTAGTTGTGGCACAGAGGATTAGTTGCTCTTCAGCATGTGGGATTCTCCCAGATCAAGGATCGAACCTATTTCTTTTCTCCTTCATTGGTAGCTGGATTCTTTACCACTGATCCACCAGGGAGGCCCTTCAAAATTAACTGTAACATACTTTGTAATTTGTTAGTAGTATGTTTATATTAAAATATTGATGTATTTTTAGAAACAATTTTCTAAAATATGTTTGGATTTTATCTTTATTTCTTATAAGCCCATAATTTATTATCTTACTCTGTTTTAGAGCTTTAGAAAGAACGGTGCATTATAATTAAGTAAAAATATATACAGGTAGAATAGATTTGGGGATAGTAAGGATACCGTGTGGCACCCCCTCCTTTTTATGTCCAAATATCTTGGAATTCATTTTATATTCTGTCTTAGTCACCATTATCTGAATCTGATGAAGAAATTATTATTCCTTCCAGGGAGCAGTCATTGGTGCCTCATATCTTAGATAAAATTGCTTCCAATTAGTAGAAAATAGTAATGAATGAGAGAATGCAGAAAAATATAAACCTGAGATTTTCTGAAATTCTTCTTCATTACTAGGGCCAAAATGCAGACCAGCTCTGTGTGTGTGTGTGGCCATTATTTGGTCACTGATAGTTGTAATATTGAACTCCAGTATTTTAGAATTCTTTGGAGAAAAGCCTTAACTAAGAAGTTCAAACAGAATAACAATCAAAAGCCCATTATCTAGCCCGCCTTCTAGTTTGGAAGCCATGGACCTGAGCCAACATTCTAGAAAAGTAAAGTAAATTCATTCCCAAACTTGTGGTCCTGAGGAGACTTCTTTGCTTATTGATTAGGGTCCATGGCCCTTATCTCCTTTGTCACTGGTCACTCTTGTCCAGCAAGACCATCTTTTCCTAAAGAAAACCAGTGACTAAGACATCCCGATATGGTAAACTCTTTATTTTTGTTTAGCCTACATGCAGACAAGAATTACCCTGGAAATAAAACTTAGCTTAATACACAAATACACAACATAGTCACCTGCTGTGTTACAGTTCCAGATCTGCTTCACGAAAGTCGCAAAAAGAGTTTTGTATCTTTACCAACGGTAGTTTCATGTACCAGGCACTTTCATTGTCTGCTTAAGAATTCATAGCTCAGCATCAGTTCTAACTCACTCAGTTCATAACACCTTTGTACACGTCCCAGAACGTCAAGGCTCCAGCTCCTTCTCAGACAGCTTGGGCCCTACCTGCTTAAAGCGCACATGATAACATTCAACCAGTGTAGACATTAATTTTATATTTTCTTGTGATCTGCCTTTCTATTTTAACCACCTCTCGAACCTAAAACCTCAGCATTTCTTGATTTCCCTCTTACCTGATCAGTATTTTCAGTTTCTCTCTTCTCTAGCCTTCCCCAAAGCCTGCTGCTTGCATGAACCAGTGATTTGACTCTTCTGTGTCTCTTTAAGTGTCCACTGTTTGGGTCCCCCAGGCCTGTGAGGGTGTACTCCAGGTCCCCTTGTGACTGGGCCAGCAGTCGCCCTTCTGTCACCAGGCAGGTGACTGCACGAGGCCCCCTGACCACTCCAGTTCTCCTGCTCCTTTCATCTCACTTCTAAAGGTGCTCAGTCTTGCACTCCCACCACTCCCATCGAGTGTAGTAGACACAGCCATATTCCCTGCACCCAGGGACAGCAGTGCTAAGACCCAGTTATTTAATAAAATAAACATTTACTTCGTTGCACTAATCTAGTTAGTTGAATGACAGGAGGAACTCACTTTAGCATCAGTATTCAAGAAGACCCTGGGTTACTTTCCCGAGGTTCCCCAGGTTCAGTGAAGGCACGCTGAACCAGTGACGGGAACAATAGCCACTCCATTTCTAGAGAACTGCCTTGGTGTTTCAGTCCTCCTCAGCTTTTATGGTTGGCTGATGACTAATACTGTAACAAACGACTGGAAAGAATCCACATGCCCATCCGGGGGAGATGCTGAACGCACAGTGGTGCAGCTACAGAAAGGAATGAGGAGGGTCTCTGTATAATACTGCAGACACGCATCCCAGAATACATTGTGAAGTAAAAAATGAAGGTCCAGGACAGTTGGTGTAGTATGCCTCTTAAAGAGGGAAAAAATGAAGATGTATGGAAGATTAAAACAAAAGCCAAGGAGGATGGCTACCTACACAAGGAAAGAGACTAGAGATGGAAGCTGGATCTCTTTGAATGTATTTTATACTTTTGATTTTGGAGCCTTGTAAATATTTTACATAGAAAAATAAGATATAAAATCAAACACATGCTGAAAAAGCTAAACTGTATACCACAGAACATCTTGAGTCCATATTTTTGTTAATAATACTGGTATAGTTTTGAAATGTACATTCAGATAAAGCAAACATTGTGCACTGTTATTAGGAACCAAGATTCTCAGGATAAGAGAGAACAGACACAAGTGTTAAAGCAGTTAAACACTGTAGTTTTAAATATGGGCATAAATATTAATGTACATTCATTATATTTTGTTTTTCTAAATGGTATTTTATAGCTCTGTCTATTGAAAAGACCTAGAAGCAGTGACAACCTATTAACAATTTGTGTCCTTATCATCTAGATTATGGTCTCTAAATTCCATTTCTCAGATTATTGATTGTGTGCTTGGAGCAGAAAACATACCAGATGAATCTGGTCTAGTTTGTTATACCAGAAATGGACAAAACTAGATATTTGATGATGTGAAAAGACATAGAACTGATCTGAAGGGGCTCTCCCTAGCCAAAAAGGGACAATTTGAGCATCAAAAAGAATAATTACTTGAACTTACTTCTGGAACAGAAACAGATTCACAGACACAGAAAACAAATTTAAGGTTACCAAAGGAATTAGTGGGGGGTGGGGAGAAGGAAATAAATCAGGAGTTGGGATTAACATATACATACTACTATATATAAAATAGATAAACAACAAGGACCCACTGTATAATGCAGGAAACTATATTCAGTATCTTATATTAACCAATAATGGAAAAGAATCTGACAAAAAATACATATATATATATGTGTGTATAACTGAATCACTTTGCTGTATACCTGAAACTAACACAACATTGTAAATTAATCATACTCAATTTTAAAAATGGTTTCAGAAAAGAATAATGACTGCAATTGATTGAAACTCACCAAATATGTAACGTTCTATGAGTTCATAATGATAAACTAGAGAAAAAATAGTCAAAACAACTTGAATCACATTTGGAGGTTCTAGAGCACTAACTCGTTATTTAGAAGACTGATGAATGACGCAGTTAACATATATATTATATATATATGCTTATAATATATATAAACATATGTATAATATTTATAAAGACTTGGAGGAAGATAAGGTTGGACTGTAGTTAGTACACTTCAGCCTTGTAGCTCAAAGTAGGAAGTTGGAAAGGCAGCCCACAATGTGTACAGAACCCTGTATTCTCCTGTCTGTCTACATAACCTGACAGTCTGTTGGGCCTTGTCCAACTCTTATTTCTGCTTTGTGTATACCTTTAGATCCCAGCAGTCTCTAAAATTTAAAAGGCATTGAGCAATAACAGTGAGTTCTGTTCATTCACTAGGAATAAAACCATAACCTGTATACAAGGCTTTTTTGATAAATAATATAGAGAGCTTGAATTTACTCTCTGGACCCTGTCAATGTGCCAGCTTGTTCTTTTAGGCCAAAAAAGGCTATATAGACCTTGGCTGGAATAGCAAGCACAGCTGTTTCTGTGCTGAACAAATGAGGCATGTTATGTGCAAAATCTTTAGAGGCTGTTCTTTTTTATTTTCCAAAAGAATCCCCAAGGCCTGAGGAACTTGCAAATACTATTCTTCCTACTCTCAGGGTTTAGGAAACAAAAACCTGTGTCATTAATAAGCAAAAGTAATATGTTGTCTTGAAAAGAATGTGGCATTGGGAACCTGAAAAATGTTTCTGAGCAATCAGATCTGTGCTTAAACCTGATTTTGTAATTCTGATAATATATTTGTTTTTAAATTAACATTCTTAAAAAGTTTTTGGTCAGTCTTGTTTGTTTGGTGGTGGTGGTTGTTGTTTCTGTATTTTAAAGTAAACCTTTGATAATATAGTGTTTTACTGTAAATGTTTCCTTACTGGAAATTTACTTAACCTCCGTGGGCCCCCTCTAACTTAAATGGAGAGGAGATCCCCTGCTTCCTTATCTCATAAAAATGCTGTGAGAGAAAAATATGAAAACACTCTGAAAGTAAGTGTGCTGATGAAATGAAAGGTACTCATGCTTCTAGGTGATTGCAGGATCTCCAAAATAAAAATTTTGATTTGTTTTGAAGGGTCGGGAAGGTCCCATGGAGAAGGGCATGGCAACCCACTCCAGTATTCCTGCCTGGAGAATCCCATGGACAGAGGAGCCTGGCGGGCTACAGTCCATGGGGTCGCAAAGAGTATGACACGACTGAGCGACTATCACTTTCACTTTTCACCACCAAAAATAGTGAATCAAGGTGAGTCTATCATGGAAAGATTCATATATTTGGTTTCATTTTGAACTGGTTCTCTGGATGTTATATGTGTTTTTGTTTTTTTAAGCCTGATTTTGTTTTGTTGTTATAGTTAATTAGAGATAAATATTGGGGCAAAATGTACTATTCAGCACACCAGCATGATTATTTCCACTTTCTGAGTCAAGCCCTGAGGACATTTCTCTTCCCACCACACCGCTCCCCGCTCCCTCCCCCCCCCCCCCCCCCCCCACCCCCCCGGCCCCTGCAAACAGAGCCTGGCATTTCGACATCAGATATTCTGTCTTGGATTAAACAAGAGGAAGAGACCCAGGTTGGTGCCCCGCAGGAGCCCAAGGAGAGTGACATGTGCAAAAGTACCTATGCTGGTGAGTACTGAGCCACCCAGGCTCAGAGTATGTCAGACCACTGAGTAGAAACTGCAGAGGAAGTGGGGTTGTGGAGGCAAGGAAGTGGGTGAGGAATGAGAAAAGTGGGCGGGGGGAGGCTTGTTCAAGTAAGAAATGAAACTAAAATCCAACTAAGATAAATTTTAAGTGAGAAAACACACTCTTAAATGTGAAGACAAATTAGAACTGTCAGAGGAAGGAAAAGAAGTGCACACGGATGAAAAGTATGAGGGGAGAGAAGGGCAGAAGAACATTGGAGGATCGTGTAGAAAGGCCCAAAGTGGGATGGGTGTGGGGGAGACAAGCCAAGGCACCAATGAGGGTGTTAGTGAGGAGCTCTCCCTAAGGACAAAATCATGACAGGAGAAAGCACCTGTCTTCTAAGACACTTAGCGCCATCTGTATTTTGCCATCTGAACAGAAGAGAATCTCAAGGTCAGAGGAGACACAATGGTTCATGCAACTGAATGCAACCTATTTATCTTTTGTGCTCTGTGCTTAGACCCTGGAAAATAAAAATTAAAAGAGAAAAAGAGTTTCTGCTCTTCCAGAAGTTTTGTTGGAGGGACACATTTCAGTACTAGGCATGCCTATTATTAAACATCAAGGGTGAGTGGGATGGATGACTTAACTTTATACACAAGAAATAAGGAGTCTGGAGGACATTCCATCAGTTATCCTTTAGGTATTTAGATAAAGCCTGAGAAGGACGTGAAGCTGGAACTGGCCTTAGAAAACCGGTATCAAGTGCTTGGATGTAACCCAGGAAGCTGGGAAGAGAGGGGTGCATTCTACAAAAGGGAGGGCAGGGTGAGCAAAGATACAGGAGCAGAAATGTGTACTGTATTTTCCAAAAGACAAAAGGACAGAGAACTATATTGAGGGGTTCATCTGACAGAGTAAGGAGGAACAGGATTAGATAAAACAGATGATTTTAGGCCTGATGACAACAGGCAACAGAGAACACCTCAGAGTATGCATGCCAGGAATGAAACAGTGAAAGTCGCTGGAAAGACGGATGCCAGGGCCCTTCCTGTCCAAACGGAAGCACCGCAGAGGCTAGGTAGCAAACTATCCAGTGATGGACTGCGAGCCCTGCAGACACCCTGGTGGTTGTCTCAGCCCTCTGCTGACTTCCTGCTTTGTGCCAGGCAGGGACCCAGGAGAGCTGCGGGGAGCCCGGGGGGTGGCCGGGGGTGACCCTGAGTCCTTTCTTGCAGACGAAGAGCTGGTCATCAAGGCCGAAGGCCTCACCAGAGCCTCCCTGTGCCCCGAGGTGCCCGTCGCCTTCTCTTCACCAGCAGCCGCAGCTAAGGAGCCGTTCCCAGACATGGCCTTCAAGAGCCCGCAGTCTGCACCCCTGGCGCCGTTTGGTCGTCCAGCCGCTGACCTGGCTGAGGCCTCGGAGGGACAAGTGACCTTCACGCAGCTGGGCACCTACCCGCTGCCGCCCCCAGCCGGGGAGCCGGTGTTCTCCTGCCACCACTGCGGCAAGAGCCTCAGCCAGGACCTCCTCTTGACCCACCAGTGCGGCCCCCCGGGCGAGCACGCCGCCCCCTGCGCCCAGTGCCCCAAGCACTTGCCCCCGCCGGCTGACGGCGGCCCCCCAGCCCCCGCCCGCGAGACGCCCCCCACCTGCCCGCACTGCGCCAGGACCTTCACGCACCCGTCCCGACTCACCTACCACCTTCGGGTCCACAACAGCGCCGAGCGCCCCTTCCCCTGCCCCGACTGCCCCAAGCGCTTCGCTGACCAGGCGCGCCTGGCCAGCCACCGGCGAGCACACGCCAGCGAGCGGCCTTTCCGCTGCGCGCAGTGCGGCCGCAGCTTCAGCCTGAAGATTAGCCTGCTGCTGCACCAGCGCGGCCACGCTCAGGAGCGGCCCTTCTCCTGCCCGCAGTGTGGCATTGACTTCAACGGCCACTCGGCCCTCATCCGCCACCAGATGATCCACACGGGCGAGCGGCCCTACCCCTGCACCGACTGCAGCAAGAGCTTCATGCGCAAGGAGCACCTGCTCAACCACCGGCGGCTGCACACGGGCGAGCGGCCCTTCAGCTGCACGCACTGCGGCAAGAGCTTCATCCGCAAGCACCACCTGATGAAACACCAGCGCATCCACACGGGCGAGCGGCCCTACCCTTGCGCCCAGTGCGGCCGCAGCTTCCGCTACAAGCAGACGCTCAAAGACCACCTGCGCGCAGGCCACGGGGGCGGCTGCGGTGGGGACCGGGACCCCTCTGGACCGCCGCCGGACCCCCCTGGGCCCCTCCTACCCGGGCTGGAAGCCTCGGGCCTGGGCGTGAACCCCGAAGGTCTGGAGGCCAATCAGTGGTATGGGGAAGGCAGTGGGGGCGCGGTTTTGTAAAGCTGTCTCCTTTCAGGGTTTTCTGTGTGGGCAGGGTAGGGGAAAGAGGAAATCCCCGCCACCCCCCACCCCACGGTAAGGACTGCTTGGCACGTCGAGGAATGTGGGGTCCTGAACACTTGACTAGAGCCGTGTGTGAGTTTCGGAACTTCACAAGAGCACCAGAGTTGCGAAACCCAGGAAGACCTGGAAGAAAGCCCAGCTGCCCCATCTTTTCAAAAAAAATATGACGGAAGCAGAAGTTAGCAGAATGTCGCAGATGTTGGAAAGCAAGGTTCAGCCTCTGATGATCCATCACAGGTTAATAAGTTGAGAGTGGTTGAGCTCTATGTAGAGTCAGGTGCATGGAAGAGCCTCCAAGCCCTGAAGCCCACCGTGAGGCAGAGAATGTTTGCTCACTTGCTCACTTCCTTGGTCGTGTGATGGCTGCTGGAAGCCAGTACCCAAGCCCTCCCCCTGCTCTTGCTGCCCTAGCAGAGCTCCAGTGTCCTGCCCCGCCCGAAATGATGACTCAAGACTGCCTTCCTAGGTCTCCCAGAGTAATCCTTCTAATATATTTTGTTTAATATTGAGTGAGCAAAAATCTTGATGTTAAAAGCTTCTTAAGGAGAACAATTCTTTCATTAGCTTAATTTGAAGCATCCAGGCTTTTACTGCCATTTAAGCTACTAGAAAGCTTTGCCAAGGTCATAGTTAAGAACTTGGAGGCAGGATATGCAGCCCCAGCTTTAAAAGCTAGAGATCCCAGAGAAGTGACAGAACAGCCTAGAGTTTGTGCCTGAACCATGTTCCCGAGAGCCACTATATGCCATATTCTTCCTATCATTTCCAAGCCAGTAGGCTGGCTTTTCCATTCCTGGTGTCTGATATTCTGACAATCATCAACGGAAAAGGCTACAGCACCTTCTAGAAGCATTACAGAGTCCTGGAAAGTACCCAAGGCCTCTCAGCTTTTGCTTCCTCAGTAGTGAGATGATGTTTACAATGCAGCTTCCTTGAGCCGGCTCAACCCCCCCGCCCCCGGTGATGGACAGATTGAGGGGTTTCATAGACCCCCGAGAGCTAAGCATCAGACGGGGCAAGGGCAGCCTCTTGCGCCGGCTTCGTTTCTGGGGAGATTTGCCACCATGTGTACCTTTGTAAGGGTCGGTCAGTCACCAGGAAGCATCTGAGCCTGGTCCCGTTCCTAAGCGACTTTGCAGTCTGGCCACTTTCCTTTACAAATCTCACATTTTCATCTGCAATGCGAGGCTGGTGAAAGGAAAAAAGTGAACCTTTAGGATTAAAAAATATATATATTGTACATTCCTTCTGCCAAAATCCTATCTCTATCTCTGGTTGTTATCCAAGGAAAGCAAAACAAGACAGCAAAATCAAGGCAGAGATGTTCTTGCTGAAACTTGCCTGAAATCAGTTTGATTTGTTGACTCGGTTGGAGACTGGGATAGAAGACAAGCGCGCAGAAGCCCCAAGTCCTGGGCAGAAAAGTTGTTTGTACCTCTGGTGCTCTCCTGTTTCCCCGGAACCTCCCTATGGTGATTGGGACGAGGTCTGTGAGTATTTAGGCAAGACACTCTCTTGACGAAATGATAAGGGAAGGACCCGTTTGCCCTGTCGTCACCCAGCGCACACTTCACCCTGCCTCGTTATGTGTGACTGCACTAGAAAAAAGTGTCAGCCCAGCTTTGCTCCCGAGAGGGTGCTTCCTGAACATGCTGCTCTCTGGATAATCACATGTATAAAATATCTGCTGTGTGACATTCACAACACCACGCATCACAGGAGCCCTAAGAAATGTGTGTGAGACCTAGTCCCCTGTCATAACTTACAGTCTGAAGGCAAGGGTATGGAACACACCACGAGAGATGATGAACAGAACCTTGACATGCTGAATTGAAGAGTTTTCTAGCTAGAATCTGGATCCACTACCATGGAAACGGGGGAGTCCTGGGGATCTCAGAGTCTGAGTTCCAGCTTCACAGGTAACCACCTCCCCACCAGGAACCCAAGACTGAGATCAGTTCTGGTTTGCGTGTCCCTAACGAGAAAGAAGAAGAGTCATGATGCTGTCCCCCCGTGGTGAGCTCCCTTCTGAAGAAACGGACTTGCACGTTCTCCAGGGTTTGCTGGAGAAGGCACCCCTCCCTGCACTAGATGTGTTGATGGATGAAATGACCTGGAGAATCCTTTTACTCTAAGGTTTCCTGAGGACACAGAGCTTATTAATGAAAGAGACCTGGGGATTGAAATACTGCAGAGAGGTCCCACAGTCCCTGTTGCAAGGAACTCTAGCCACAGTTTGGCAAGAAGTGAAGAATTCACATACCCACGAGGCAAGAGCCATGAAGCTGAGTGAAAGGGAATGGCAGGGTCAAGCCAGAAAGATAGAAGTGGAGGTTATCCAGTTGTCAACCATCAAACAGACCAGGGTGCAGCCACTGTACCTTCTGGTCTCCTTTCCCTCCACAGTCTTCTCACCACGTAGAAATCCAGTCCGGGTCTAAATTAGAATTTGTTTGCTTGAGATGCAAAAGTGGATACGTGAAAAAAAAAAAAAAAAAAAAAAAAAGACCATTGGAAAAGTTAAGTCCAACAGAGAGGTTCCAGTGTGTGGAGAAACTTGGCTCAGCAGGGGCTTCCGAGACAAACCATACCCTTAACAGAATCTGAGGATTGGTCATCCCAACTGGACTCAGTAGGAAGGAAGACTGAGAAACGTGCGCTCCATCAGTCTGCCCTCTGGCCGGGAAGCGTGTACTGTCATACATCAACAGGCACCATCTCCGCGGGGTGGACCCAGCTGTTGACTGTAACCAGATTCACGCTTTGCTTCCTTACTAGATTTTCTTTATCACCGTAAGATGAACCTCTGGTTCCGCCCCCGATGTGAACCTAAATGGAGTTGATCGTCTGGAAAGTGAAAGAAGATGACTCTGATCTTTCTTGCTGGGTGTTTGTTACTAGAATGCCCTGGCCGGGTTCTGGCTGCTTTACATAGCTTCCTAGCAGTGCTTTACAGAACTTCCCTCACCATTAATAATAGCCTGCAGCCTTCCCATTGGGGGACTCTGCTGGGCTTCTTTGTGGAGCATTTTTAAGTATTTGGGTATCCATGGCTATCTCAGCCAGAACCAGACTCGAGAGCTTATCCGGGAGTAATAAATGTTTACTGTCTCAGTCTTAGAAAGTCTGGTTGATAAGAGAGAATCCGAGTCCCTTTATATTTGTGCATTCCAAATGGGATGGAGAACCCACATTTCCATTCATATGTCCTTTGGAGGAGGAGCAGAACACACTGGCTCCCCACCCCTGCCCTACATCCCACACTGTAGCTTCTTAGACAATAAAAAGCATCCTCCTCAGCTGCCTGAGGACCACTGAGAAGCAGGGAGGAAAAGTGAGATTCTCCCAGAATGCTCTCCCAGACCAGGAACTCTTACCATCAGCGCCGTGTTCTCTGCTCTTGACGGAAACCTTTGACCCTGCTTTCTTCACCCTACAAAGGAAGCAGTCTTCTCACAGGGTTTTACACAGAGGACATTCTTTGACTTGGGAAGTGTCAGACTCTTATAAGCGGAAGATCCTCCAGGTGGGGCACATGGGCGGGAGATGGGGGCAGGGAGTGCTCGGGCCTCGAAAAGACATGTCTTGTGGGTTAGTGCAGCTTAGTGGTGTAGGGCATGGGTTTGGTCCAGACCTAGCGAGTCCTGACATCATAAGAAGTGACATAACAATTTAATCATCGTGAGTCTAGTTTTCCTATCTGTAACATAGAATGATGCTAGGTCTTGGACGTGTCAGGGTTTGGGGGAAAACTGTGAAAGTACTTGGCACAGAGCCTGGCACACAGAGGTGTCAGATCGGCAGTGGTCAGGAAAGGTGCAGGCCAGCTGGAGAGGGAACTGAGGCCATGCTGCAGAAGCGCGTGGCCACTTGATGACTTAGCTCCTGCCTCCCATCTATTGCTTCCATTTAGCCTGTTCTTTTACCTATTCTGTATCTCATTACTCCTTTAAGTTTGTGTATGCCGTGACACCAGCTGGTTCAGATTCTAAGGTGTGGAATCGGGCCCTTCTCTTGCTATGTCTGTGTGTGTGCTCAGCTGCATCTGACTCTTTGCAACCCCACGGACTGTAGCCCACCAAGCTCCTCTGTCCGTGGGGTTCTCCAGGCAAGAATATTAGAGCGGATTGCCATTTCCTACTCCAGGTGATCTTCTCAACCCCAAGGATCGAACCCCCATCTCTTGCATCTCCTGCATGGGCAGGCGGATTCTTTACCACTGCCCCGGGGGCTTCCCTTCCTCTTTCTATACCAAGCCACAGAAGTCTCCAGCCCGCCCTTGGACTCCCTGCCCTTGGGTCAGGTGCTCATCTTGGCTTAGTCAGCCATGTCGAGAGGGAGGGTCCTAGGTCCCTCCACGGGATCTGGGGTTGGTAGACTCTTGGGAATGGGCAGATGGTGGGGCGTTTCTAGTACTGCCTGGAGAGGAAAGACTCTGCTTCCCCTGTGTCGGGCTTCCTTGAAAGACTTCTGCTTCGGCAGTACAGTGCAGACCAGAGCTCATGGCCAGTACAGAAAGGACCTGGAGGAAGCTGTTGCTGTATCTTGCAAAAGAAGTAATTTGTTACCTTCTGAGGTCTTATTCTGCCTTCCCAGCCAGGCTCCACTTCCTTTTCAAATAGGTGACTCAGGCCATAATTCCATCTCTACACACATACACAATGACTTTTGTCACATTGCCTCTTGAAAACAAAAAATTACTCTGCCCCTTAAGACCAACCCCCACTGAAGAATGCAGAGAGATACAGTCAAATCAGGACTCAAAAGCACCATCCTGCAATGTTCGTAAAATTGCCAGGTTACATTTCAAATAAAATATCTGATACAACCTCATTGGGCTATGTGGCTTTGTGTCTGCTATTAGCAAAGCCAGCATTTACTGAGAAATCCTGCAGCTGATCTAAAAATGAAGCTACCCAAGAACTGGGGCCACGTCTTGTGTCCCCCTCCTGGTGCCGCATGCTGTCAGGAACGTGGATCCTTGATGGATTAATATGACTGTGCAGTAGGAAGACCACCTGTTGTTATTTAGTCGCTCAGTTGTGTCTGACTCTATGTGACCCCATGAAGCCCTCCAGGCTTCTCTGTCCATGGAATTCTCCAGGCAAGGATACTGGAGTGGGCTGCCATTCCCTTTTCCAGGGGAACTTCACACCTCCTGCATTGGCAGGCAGATTCTTTACCACTGAGCCACCCAGGAAGCTCGGAAGAGTAGGGATTCTGGTTGAGATTAACATTTTCTACCTACTTGGTACAACGCAAGCCACTTCAATTGTGTAGATTATACTATCCTAATTCTAATGGGCAGATTGAACAAGGTGGTAATATAACTACAATAATTGAATTCCAACTCTACAATCATAGAATTTAAGGTTTTACTAACTAGGACTGTTTTCGTTGCCTGGTTTCTCCCCAAATTCTGCCCTATCGAGTGATGCACACAGCAGAATGAACACCTTGGAGAGGTATGCATTATTACAGATTAAAGTGTCTCATTCTAACCATAGTATGATTATTCCAAAGCCACACAGATGGACAAAATTCTAGCAAAACTATAAGAATTCATTTTAAATACACAGTATGTGTTTGCATTTTTAAGCATAGGAAAACAAAATAATGATTGTTCTAGGGTGCTGGGGTCATTCAGTGGTTACTTTTTCCTGTAAATTTTGTGTCATAAGAAACATTTTGTATATAGCATTTCTAAAGTTTTTGTAAGAATAAGGATTATGCTAATGAATGAGGTACTGGAAGCAAGTCAGGGAGGCCAGAGTTTTTATCTTGGTTTGGTTTTCTCATTTGTAGTATGAGGATAGTACATGCTTTACCAAGTTAACCCAAGGTGTTGTGAGGCTCAAATGAAGGAAGGTCTTTAAAAGTGCTTTGAAACATACTGCAGGCCTAAAAAGGAAGTGTCCATATAGGAAGTACAGAATTACTTGTTGATCAGTCAAACAGTTTCCTGGGTGTTCCTTAAATGATGCTTCTCTTCATTCAAGAATGGGCAGTGGTTGTTGCTTCACTTCCAGTTTGCTTGCCTTTGCTGGGGGGAAGCTAGCTTGAGACTGCAATTTGGGAAGCAGTGAGAGAGCAGAAGTACTTGCGGGCAGAGACTGAAAACAGAGTTTGGGTGCAAAAAATATCAGATTGACATATATAACGTGACCTATGTAGTGTGTTGACTTCTACCAGCAACTCAGGCAAGATAACCAGTTTTACGTATATGTGGAATGATAAAACTGGAAAGGCAGGCATATTACTGGAGAGTGTGTGTGTGTGTGTGCGTGCACGCTAAGTCACTTCAGTCATGTCCAACTCTTTGCGACCCTATGGACTGTAGCCCACCAGGCTCCTCTATCCATGGGGTTCTCCAGGCAAAGAATACTGGAGTGGGTTGCCATGCCCTCCTCCAGGGGATCTTCCCGACCCAGGGATCGAACCCACATCTCTTACATCTCCTGCATTGGTGAGCGGGTTCTTTACCATTTGTGCCACCTGGAAGTGGTTAAACAGAATTCAAAATTAAGGATGTATGTGAAGCTGTGTACATCAAACCAGTTCTTGGCTTTCCAATTATAGTTTTTAAAAATTATGTAAGAAAAATAATATCTGCAAGCCAACCTCAAAGAGTAAACAGCAGGACAAAAGCAAAAGAATAGTTATGTCAATAATATTTTATTAGTAGTAAGTAATAATTTGGGATGCTTATGTCCCCAGGGAGATCTTGTGGGGCTGAGACAAGGATCTGAGGACCAGCAGGGAGCTTTCTTTTTATGCTGCTTTGTTCTTGGAAGAATATTAGAATAATGTGGGGAACTAAAAAAAAAATATGGGGCTCACCTTGGCATGATTGAATTAATCTGGGATTGTGGTAGGGGGGCCTGGATGCTTTGTTTTTAAAGTTCTCCCAAGTGATTCTACATCTTTCCAGATGGCTCAGTGGCAAAGAATCTGTCTGTCAATGCAGGAGACTCAGGAGGTGCGGATTTGATCGCTAGGACAGAAAGATCCCCTGGCGGAGGAAATGGCAATCCACTTCAGTATTGTTGCCTGGGAAATCCCATTCATGGAGGAGCCTGGTGCATGGACTACAGTCCATAGGATCGCAGAGTCAGACATGACTGAGCAACTGAGCATGCCCACAGGTTACGTAATTCTACTGTGCCTGCAAGTTTAGAAGATCATAGAAAGGAAAAGTGAATTACAGGACTGGAAATGACCAGTTAACCTGCTTTCCTAAAACAGGGAGCTGTGGACTGAAGATGAATAAAGAATCTTTGAATCCACAATAGAAAGTCATGATTTGATTCTACAGGCAGGACTCAGAAGGAAACAAGGCTATAGGAAAGGTTGTTAGAAAAGTGCTGACAGATCTCAATAGTCAAGTGAGGCCCTCCAGAGGCAGCATTCACTTCAGCTGTGCCCACTGCAAGCTCTGTCCAGAGACCCAGTATCAAAAACACAGACAGGAGGCTGGATGGGCACAGATGGGGACGGTGCCAGCATCTGCATCATGGTTCTCTCTCACCTTCATCAAGGTGAGGCCAGCACCTCTGTGTGAGAAAACTTTGCTAAAGAACCAAAAGGGACTGGGGGTAATGTTATTACCAGCTCAGACTTAATACACATTTTAATACCTTACTTGTTGCATTTAGAAAGTATTAGTCGCTCAGCCATGTCCAACTCTTTGTGAGCCCATGGACTGTAGCCCGCCAGGCTCCTCTGTCTATGGGATTCTCCAGGCAAGAATACTGGAGTGGATTGCCATTCCCTTCTCCAGGGGATCTTCCCAACCCAAGGATCAAAGCTGGGTCTCCCGCATTACAGGCAGATTCTTTACCATCTGAGCCACCAGGGAAGCCCATTTAGAAAAATTGGTATTATTCTGGATGAACACTAGACTTCATTTTAAATGAATTCTGGACATTTTAAATAATCAATCCACACTTATGTGTTGAAGGGCTGCCCGCTGGGAAGATTCAAGAAAACATAGCGCAGTCATCGCCAGCCTGAAGCACATCTTCTGCATAAAGGGTTTCTATGCCCTGGTGCCTGTGTGTTAGGACTGTTGAGTAGTTGGCTTAGTCACCAAGCAGTCACGTATTGAGGAGAGTACCACAGAGTCAGTATGAACTGAAGAGAAGCCAGGGAACTCCTGTGAACTCATCTCCTGTGTCAAGGCTCACAAAGAAAGCGATGGAATGCCTATTTCCAATAGGCTGAAAATGAACTCAAGAGGGAAAAAGTCGTATTTTCTCCAAACTTGGCATAGGTATAAAACAGAACGTTACTGAAAAAGAGAGGGAGAGAGAGAAAAATTGTGTGTGTGTGTGTTTGGACATCTAAAGTTTGAATTAAAATGTTGGCAAAAGGTGGATCTGAAAAAGGCAAGGGCACTGAAAACTCATTAGCAAGAGCAAATGGACCTTAAAACTGTAAAATGCAAAATATTTGACTGGGATCCACATTAACATTTTCTGCCTCTTCTAAGTCATCTAGAGCTTCATCATCTTACCCCCAGCAACCCTCCCCTTCATAAAGTCTTGTCTCTGATTTTTAGTTATACTTAGGATGTCAATGGCTTTGAAATCTAAGGTGTTATCCTTCCTTGGAGGTTGGCCTGGAGTGTCTAAAAGTGAAGATAAGAAGTTGTAACCATGGAAGCATCAGTGGGAGAGGGGAACTTGAGGATTACGCTTAGTCCTTAAGCCTGCTTGTTAAATTAAGCAAGGAGCGACATGGAGATAAAAGGGCAAATCTGGTTACCCTCTTCACTTAGCTAAGAGGGAAGATAGAGGTTTTCTTCCTCAAAGCTTGTGGTTGTTGCAAGGACACGGAGTATACAGGAAGCACCAAGAGTTGGAGTGGTAGACACATGTATTAGGGTTCTCTAGAGAGACAGAGCCCACAGGATACAGAGAGATATTTAAGGGGAGATTTATCATAGAAATTAACTTATGCAATTATGGAGGCTACGAAGTCCCATCACCTGCCATCTGCAAACTGGAAAACCAGGAAACCAGTGGTGTCCATTCATTCTGAGTTCAAAGTCCCAAGAACCAGGAGCACCAATTTTCAGGGGCAGAAGAAGGTGGCTGTCCTAGTGCAAAGAAAGAGCAAATTTGCTCTCCTTTTGCCCTTTTGTTCTCTTCAGGCCCTCAACGGATTGGATGGTGTCCACTCACATTGGTGAGGACAACGTCTTTGATCAGTCTCGGATTCAATGCTAATTTCTTCTAGAAATTAGACCCACAGACCCACCCAGAAATAATGTTTTACCAGCTACGTGGTCATCCCTTGGTTCAGTCAAGCTGACACATAAAATTAGCTATCACGACACACAGATATTCTGGCATTTTTGAATTCCCTCTCCTTTGTCCTCTCTGATACCCTTTAGCTCAGCACGTTATCACTTCCAATACCCGGTCCAGAGCATATGCTATCTAATTCCTGGGTGAGGAGATGAAAAGCAGCCCGTTGAGAGACTGAAGTCCTAGCCCCAGGTCCTCCCCCTTCAAATGTTTATTAACAGTGACGCTTGACATCTATAATCCACTCCATCCAGTTGCTCGTTCTGCTCCTCGGTAAGTTAGATAACTGCCTCGTAGTTACTCAGTGAGTCACAGAGACAAGTCTGAGGACTGGCCACCTCTCCCAGCGAGGCTCTCTCCCACGCACGCTGGGTGGGATCTCTCAGCCCCTTCAGCCTTTTGGTCACTGGAGTCCATGAGTCCATGAACCTGTGTTGCTATAGCAGCCCTCTCCTCCTGCCCTTCTTGTTTTCCCTCCATTCCCCCCACCCCACCATTCACCACCCATATGCTGTATCCACTACTGGCTTTTGTGATCCGTGGTTGCTAGGGTTGGGAGCTATAAAAAGCCCGTGCATTTAAATTCTGTTTGAGTTGAGTAGCTTTGCTCATATCTCATGACAGTGAACTGAACTCGGGCTGCCAGGGGTGAAAGGGTGATGGCTGGCTGCAATGTGCAAAATTCATCCTCCGTGAAGGAGAAATGTAAAGTGGAAGTACTATACGGTACCTTATTGTGTAAAAAGAGAAGCAGTTATTATAATTAGTTTAATGCTTAAGAAGGGAAGTAATTTTACCTACTTAATACTGGAAAGACAGCTTAAACCCTTGGGACTAACCTAGCCTCTCTTCCACCTCTAGGAATGAGGGAAGATGCTGATGATGTATATAGATCAGAATATATGCTCTGAAATGTGTCTCATGGGCGGAAATGAATTCACCTGGAGCTCTTTAGACTCTACTTGTCTGGTTCCCCTAAAAATAGTGACATGATATTTCCAATCAGGGGCAGCCCATGGCCAGGGAACAGAGGGAAGGAAATCACTGACTTCTGGGAACATAGCCTTTGCTAACCTGTAAGCTCCTTGAGATAATAGTAAGTCCGTGAGATGCTCAGTCTGTATCCTGGACGCATGCACAACAGAGAAAGTACTTGATAACTGTCCTTCTTAATATGGTGCTCTAAGCACATGCCTCCTTTGGGCCAATAATGCCCTTTACTAAGTGCAGTGGAAGAAAAGAGTACTAGTTTGTGGTGGTTCTCTGGCCAGGTCTGCCTCTACACAGGGCAACAGTAAGCTTTGGAGATCTCCGTCTTAACAAGACGGGGACCAGTCATTTAGGAAAACAGTGTAGACACTATTTTGAGGATAATTACAAGGACTTACCTTTAGAAGTAAATACCTTTGTTGAGTGCCTATAAGTACTGTTGTCATCTCATTTGATTTTATAACTGTGGAATGCCTCATTAGTTTCTTCATTTATATACGAGGAGACCAAGTGAAGCTCAGAGAGGTGAAATTGCTCAGTTACAGCTAGTGAGTGGTGATTTTGGAATTTAAACTCAGGTACATGTGCATGCTAGTTGCTTCAGTCATATTTGACTCTTTGTGACCTCATGGACTGTAGCCCACCAGGCTCCTCTGTCCACGGAATCCTTCAGCCAATAACACTGGAGTGGGTAACTGTTCTCTTCTCCAAGGGATCTTCCCGACCCAAGGATCGAACCCAGGTCTCCTGTGTTGCAGGTGGATTCTTTACCATCTGAGCCACCAGGAAAGCCCTGACACTAGTGGGTGCTCAGTAAATAGTTGTGGAATGAGTGAATGAGTTTCCCCTTCCCACGCTTTCTCCATCAGCCTATCTTGTCCTCTTCCCCCATCCTCCTCTGACTTGGCCTGGTGTTCCAAACTGCCGTTGACCTGCATTTAAAGGTGCTCGAGGAGGCTGCTGTTAAAACCCAGGGCTCCTTTCCTGGCTGGAAGGGTCTGGCCCTCTTCTAACCCAACCCAGGTCACTTCTCTGGCATCCAGGCAAACGCCCGGAGTTGATCCAGGTAAATCTGGATCGAGAAGAGGGACAGTGGGGGAGGTGAAGCCTGCAAAGGAGTGAGGCAACAGGCAAGGCCAGAACAAAGGTGGCTGAAGATAACTGCAACATTTTCCAGAAGGGTCAGGTCCTTTGGGATGCCCAATAGATATTAGCCGAACGGACAGAAATCCCGTCCCGGGCTCAGGACCCTGCGCGGTTGGGGACTTTGGGGCAGGCCACCCGCACCGAGGGGCCCACGGGGCTGTAGGGCCACCTCGGAGCGGCGGTGGCTCCGGGCCTCGGAGCGGCCCCCGTCGGTCCCCGCAGGCGGGCAGGAGCTCGGAGGCCATTGGCTGGCGGCGCGGGCGGCGGAGGGGCGGGGAGCGCCGCCGAAGGGGACTGTTTGCTCCTACGGGCTGTAGATGGAGCTGTCCGGCCCCGGCGAGGGGGAAGGCGCCTGGAAAACGTTCTTCTTCTCCCTGGCCGGCCCGAGCGGGGGAACAGCGCTCCCAGGATGCAGTTTGTGTCAACACGGCCGCAGCCTCAGCAGCTGGGCATCCAGGGCCTGGGGCTGGACAGCGGGAGCTGGAGCTGGGCGCAGGCCCTGCCCCCGGAGGAGGTCTGCCATCAGGAGCCGGCGCTGCGCGGGGAAATGGCCGAGGGAATGCCGCCCATGCAGGTGGGTGCACCCCCGCCGGCGCCATGGCCGCCCGCCTGCCGTGGGGGCGGGGCGCGGGGCCGGGGCGGCGGGGGGCCCCCGGCCGCGGGCGGGGGTGGGGTCGGGGGGACGGGGGCTCGCGAGGCAGGCCGGGCCCGGCGCCCTCGCAGGCCCCCGCCCGCACCCCGGAGCGGCGGGCCCCCGAGGCCGCGTGCCGGCCGGGCCGGGAGCTGGCGCCCCGGGGAGGCCCCCGCGGGGCCGGGGATTTGCGGGGGGAGGGCCCGGAACGCGCGGTCCCTGCCGTGACCGCGTCCCCCACCCCGGCCCGGGCTCGCCTAGGGGCTGACCGGCCGCCTCGCGCCGGGCCGGGGACGTGGGCGCGCGGGGTCCCTGGTCAGATTTTACCGCTGCGGCCAACTCAGACAGAAAGGTGTGTTTAAATGTTGTACGGCCATCATCTCTCCCCAAGTGTAACAGCGATTCACCGTTTCCCCCTGGCACCGGCTGTGATCGAGGAAGGGGCGGGTGAGAGGTGCTTTTGCCCTCTTGCCAGCGGTGGGCAAACTTGGCCGCACTGTTAGAAGCACCTGAGCACCTTTCAAGACTCCTGACGCCCAAGCCTCCTCCAGACCGGTGAAATTGGAGTCTCTGGGGTTGAGAGTGGGCACCAGTCCGTAAGGAGCTCAGGGTGCAGACGAATTGGGAAGCCAGAGCTCCAGGGCTGTGTGTGAGGTGGAGACAGGCCTCGATGGCTTTGCCAGGGGCAGAGGGTGGGAGCTGACCTCGGCTGGACTCCGCCAAGCCCCCCTCTGTCCCTGGCCTGGTTCTCAGCCAGCCAGGTTCTGACACGTTGGCCAGGAGTTGCTGTGTCCTGTCTGACCATGTTTCAGCCTTACATCTCCAAACCTGTTTAGGGGAGCAGAATCTGCTGCCCCAAAATCTGCCTCCTTGGCACCAGGATTATTTTAAGATGGTTATTTTAGAGGAGCTGCAGGCACAGGAGACGCTCTGAAAACCAAGTAGGAGTTCCCTTTGTAGAAGAGAAACCTCCATCGCTGTACCAGGAAGAGGGCATGACTCAATCGCTAAAACCTCTTTATCAGAGGAGAAGGCAGTGACTTATATCTGCATTAACCTGTGCCCTTGCATCCTGTCCTTTCCCTGGTCACCCCCATAACTAACTCCCCTGCCCCTAACATCATCCTTTGTCCTTAGCTGTAGATGGTACTTCATACAGTGGTTTGGGTCATTTTGGCAGATCACTCAGTTTTCTGGGTCTTGCCCATGTTTACAGGAGGTATGTTTGTTTGTTTAGTCGCTCAGTCGTGTCCGACTCTTTTCGACCCCCGTGGACTGTAGCCTGCCAGGCTCCTCTATGGGATTTCCCAGGCAAGAATACTGGAGTGGGTTGCCATTTCCTTCTCCAATGCAGGAGGTATACATCTTACTAAATTTGTTTTTCTCATGTTGATCTGTCTTATGGCAATTTGACTGTGAGACCAGGGAAGAACCTAGAAGGGTAGAAGGAAAATTTTTCTCCCCCAACACCTGTGAAAAGTAAACTGGGCCCGGTGACGTTCTGAACTTCCACCCGTCAGCCCTTGACCCGTTCGGTGGGCCAAGCTGGAATGACACCTCTGTGTGCCGAGGGCATGGCTTTGCTGGAGATGCTAGGACCTCTCACCCAGGCCCTGCTGCCTTTTCTCCCATGTCAGGAGTCGCTCCCTGGAACCTGTGTGATCTTCCTCTGTGGCTGCCACAGCCACTCTGAGTCTGAGAGGGCGGTGAGCGTGTCTGTCCTGACCTGCCCAGCTCACCTCTGAGTAACTGGTCTCCACTTCACCCATCCTGAGGGCCCCTTCAGCAGCAACAGAGAGAACAGAACGTGACCCTTCCCCTGTCACATGGCAAGGAGAGACCATTTCAGCTCTGCTGTCCAGCAAGCCCCGGGTGCTGGTGGGGTATGGGGCCAGTCCCCGGGTCAACAGTACACGGTGACCACCCCTCTCTTGGTCATAGGGATCAACTCTTAACTTGCATCCTGGGGACTTTGCCTTTCTGGGTGAGGACCCAAAGCTGGGGGTACTGGAGGACCAGGGCCATTGGGTACCCCTCCCCCAGGGAAGCAGGAGGGGTGGGGGGATCCTCTCTTCCTCTTAGAGATGCTCCCCCCTCCCCCCTCCTCAGGGAATGACATTTTCAGGCACACCCACTTTGGGAAATATGAATACATAGTTGTGTGAGGAGACAAGGCTGCTCGCCTGTTCTCTGGCTCGGGCTCCCAGTGTCTCCCGCGCCCCCAGCCCCATTATCTGAACTGTGTTTTTGTCAACCTGCAGCACCTAGAACTGCTGCAGTAGGCGGTGCAGAGCCATGCTCTGGAAAGGCACTTCTCTGGGCTTCTACTTCATCATCTTTAAAGCAGAGCTCTAGGATAATCGTTCTTGCCCTAACCTGCTTAGAGATTGCTGGGACGATTAGGGGCGCGTGACTGATGTGAACATTTTTGCTTTGAAGCAGCAAACGCTGGGCAAGCTCTGCGGAGTTCATCATTAAGTCTAGCCCATGAAGAAAGCAGCTGGTCTCATCAAAGAGAGGTGGCCTGTGACAGTTTAGGACAGGGTCCACAACCTTGACCTGCCATGGGTCAGCCTGACTCCCGCAGGCCGGAAATGGGAAGGTCCGGTGGGTGGGTGCCCACTAACTGCTGCGGACATTAGTGAACACGCCGTAGCCAGAGAGGCAGGGGCTTGGCAGGAGAACGGGGATCTGCAGCATTTGACGCGTTGTCCCCTGCTCTCAGGCCACCCTCGCTCCTCACACGGGGTCTCATGCCGGCCGTCACTTCCCCTCCTCTGCCCGCAGGCTCAGGAATGGGACATGGATGCCCGGCGACCGATGCCTTTCCAGTTCCCGCCCTTCCCAGATCGGGCCCCCGTCTTTCCCGACCGCATGATGCGAGAGCCCCAGCTGCCCACGGCGGAGATCTCGCTCTGGACCGTGGTGGCCGCCATCCAGGCCGTGGAGAGGAAGGTGGACGCCCAGGCCAGCCAGCTGCTCAACCTGGAGGGCCGGACGGGGACGGCCGAGAAGAAGCTGGCCGACTGCGAGAAGACGGCCGTGGAGTTCGGGAACCACATGGAGGGCAAGTGGGCCGTGCTGGGGACCCTGCTGCAGGAGTACGGGCTCCTGCAGAGGCGGCTGGAGAACATGGAGAACCTGCTGAGGAACAGGAACTTCTGGGTCCTGCGGCTGCCCCCGGGCAGCAAGGGCGAGGTCCCCAAGGTAAGCGGTGGTCCCCAAGGGGCAGGGAGGACGGTGAGGACCAGCACCTTGATTTCATTTCGTCAGGCCTTCTCACAAACGTCTCTGACGCCTGGTTGCCCAATGTCGGTGTCCTCTCAAAGCCGGCCTCCACTTAAACAACCTCGTCTGGAATGTTCTTCTGCAGGGAGGCTGGCCTCCACCCATTCCCCACAGAGCCCGCGGGTTCTCTCTGTGAGCCTTTTGCCCTCTCTGCTCCCAGTCCCTCCCGAGGGGTCTGGGTGTCTGCAAATTCCTAAAGCTTTTCCCGCCTGGGTTTTCGCCTTGACACCTTCAAAGACTGTTTGTTGTTGGCTGTTGTCTGTGCTGGCTCCTCTGCACGCAGCTGGAGAAGACCCGAAACCACTCTGAGCAGAGTCGATAGAGTCATGACCATCATCAGCGGGCCTATCTCACGATCAGAATTCACGCTCCGTTTCCTGTTCTATTTTCCCTCCCACCTTCTCCTGGCCCATCAACCCTGCACTCTCGGTCAACGGGCTGCTCTCTAGTCCACTGAGAAGACGGGGTCCCCCTACGGAGACTTCCACGTCCAGCCATGTGTACTCTGCCTTTCTGTGGGCTCCACCCCTTCACCTGCGCCAGGAGTCACGCAGCCTCTCTCCCCTTCGCCCCCTGCACTGTCACCTCCTCCCCCTCCACTGGCTCGTCGTCCCCACCAGCCTGTAGACATTCTGCACTGCCGCCCATCTCTGGAGTAAAACAGCTCCCTAGACCAGCATCTCCCGCCACTGCGACTTCATCTCTCTGCTCTGCTTTAGAGCAGTCTGCATTTGCTGTCACCAGTTCTTTCCCTCCATTTTCTCTCCTTCCCTTTTTATTATAGAGAATTCAAACCTATATAAAAGTAGATAGAATTGCGAAATGAACCCTCATGAACGCATCGTCCAGCTTCAGTGGTTACCAGCTCTTGGACACTCTTCTTTCATCTCACTCCCTACCCATGTCTCCCTCCCATTTTATCTTGAAAAACATCTCAGACAGCAATTTCGGTTTTGTTGGCCATATTGTGATGCATGGCCATATTGTGACGCATGAAAGTGTCCAACGTCAAAGTGTCAGCTCTTTGTGACCCCATGGACTATACAGTCCATGGAATTCTCCAGGCCAGAATACTGGAGCAGGTAGCTGTTCCCTTCTCCAGGGGATCTTCCTAACCCAGGGATTGAACCCAGGTCTCCTTCATTGCAGGCAGATTCTTTACCAGCGGAGCCACAAGAGAAGCCCAAGAATACTGGAGGGGGTAGCCTATCTGTTCTCCAGGGGATCTTCCCAACCAGGGATCAAACCCAGGTCTCCTGCATTGCAGGCAGTTTCTTTACCAAGGGAAGCCCATCGTGAGGCATGTGGGATCTTATTTCCCCAACCAGGGATTGAACCCAAGCTCCCTGCATTGGAAGGCTGAGTCCTAACCCCTGGACTGCCAAGGAAGTCCCCAGCAGTCGCTTTAATTGTAAATATTTCAAAGTGTAGCTCTAAAAGGTAAGGACTCTCTTTTTAAAGTAAAAATCTCAATACTGTGGCTACCACAACAAAGACTTCAGCCTACTCAAATATCCAATCAGTGTTCCGATTTTCTTCCAAAAATATTTTGTTCTATAGTCTAGTCTAAGTAGCTAAGGCGTGTCCGACTCTTGCAACCCCCATGGACTGTAGCCCGCCAGACTCCTCTGTCCATGGGATTTCCCAGACAAGAATACTGGAGTGGGTTGCCATTTCCTTCTGCAGGGGATCTTCCTTATCCGGGGATGGAACCTGGGTGTCCAGCATTGCAGGCTAGTTTTTTACCAACTGAGCTGCCCAAATGTGAACTTAAATAAGTCTACACACTGTGATTGCTATGTCTCTAAGTTTTTCCCCCCTGTAAGTGCCTCCTTTGTCTCTCCCATATTCCCTTGTAGTACTAGGCCATCTGACCTGTGGACTTCCTCACTGTCTGGACTCTGCTGCTGCATCCTCCCTGCTCTCATTTATTGTGTTCCTCTCTTCTCAGTCTTCCAGTAAACTGGGGATTAGATGATTCTCCCTGAACTCATGTAGCTGAGGTTCTTGCCACCACCTCGTCATCCTGTTGGCCTTGCCAGAGCTCTAATGGTGTTCATGAGCATAGAGCCAAGGATCATTAGAACCACAGTGTTAAAGTCCCAGTCTTCGTCTTCCTGCCCTCTCAGCAGCGTTTCATGCAGGAGACCACCCTTCCTAGAAACACCCTTTGGCTTCCGGACACCCCTCCCCACCTTGGTTCTTTCCCTACAGCACCAGCTCCGCTTCTCAGTCTTCTTTGCCATTTCCTCTCCTTTTCTTACGTTTGGAGTGGGCCCGGGCTCCTCCTGACCTGCCTGCGGTCTCTCCTGCCTCCCTCGTGATTTCACCCAGGCTCAGCGCTATAGATACAGTCTGTGTGCCGTGAACTCCCGAGTGCAGTCTTTCCCTCCCACTCTTGCTCTCTGTATCCTGCCTAGACTTCCTTCTCGAATGCCAGACTCGCATTCCTGCCTGCTAATTCAGCATCTCCATCAGGCTGTCAGTAAATATCTTAGATTTAACTCAAACCAAACTGGGGCTTCCCTGATAGCTCACTTGGTAAAGAATCCGCCTGCAATGCAGGAGACCCCGGTTCGATTCCTAGGTCGGGAAGATCCCCTTGAGAAGGGATTGGCTACCCACTCCAGTATTCTTGGGCTTCCCTCGTGGCTCAGCTGGTAAAGAATCCGCCTGCAATGCAGGAGACCTGGGTTCAGGAGACTTGGGTTCAATCCCTGGGTTGGGAAGATCCCCTGGAGAAGGGAAAGGCTACCCACTCCAGCATTCTGGCCTAAAGAATTCCCCGTTCATGGGGTCACAAAGAGTCAGACACAACTGAGCGACTTTTACTTACTTACTTAAACTGAACTGATTTCTGCCTGAACCCTGTTCTCCTCAAAGTCATCCTCATCCTTCAGCTGCTCAGGCCGCAAGCCTCGGGGTCATCCTCGCCTCCTCTCGTTCTCACACCTGATTTCCATTATATTAGTAAATACTATCTGATTTTTCTTCAGAATATACACACAGCCCCCCTCCTACCCCCCGCTGCCTCCACTGTTCCCACCTTCGTCTAATTGTAACCACCGCTGCCTCCTGTCTGATTTCTGCTGTGGCCTCCTCGCTGGTCCCCTTGTCTCCATCCTTGGCCCCCACCCCAGACCATCTATTTTCAACAGAGCAACCAGACTGATCCTTTTGAAAAATATATCAGTCATATCACCTCTGTTTAAAGCCCTCAAATGGCTCCCCAGGATTCAGTTTAAAAACCCCCATTTTGTCAGTGGTCCCCTCCCTCAAACCCACCCTTCTGACCTTATCTCCCTTCACCCCCTCTTGCCCACTCCTTGATGCCAGCGTACCAAGGGTCCCCCTGGCAGGGACTTTCCTTCACTGAAGCCGCCCTCCACCCCAGGTCTCTCCCATCAGGGGTCTGCTAGCTGTCACTGGATCAGTGTCCCCTTCTTGGCCACCCAGCCCAACACACTCTTTCCTTGGTCCCTGCTCTCATTTCCTCCAAGCAATTAAGCATTCAGGTATCTGAAATACTTTCTCTGTGTCTCTTGGTTGGCTTTCCTCCGTGTGGTTCACTGCAGCATCCCAGTGCCTGCGACAGGACCTGCTTGTAGCAAAACATGTGTGCCGAGTGACTCTGCAGCTGGAGGGCTCAGGCTTCCACGTGAGGGCCTGGCCCTTTTTTATCTTTGGTTCTGGCAGTCAAGCCAGTGGCTTGGCCAGAGGAGGTGCTGGACGGTGATCCATCGAGGCCTCGCAGAGCTGAGTCCTAACAGCGGTTCCTCCCTAAGCCGCCCTCTGCCGCTGCAGCCCGCGGGGCTGTTCTGCGTAGAGTTTGGCGTATATACCGTGTTGCTGTGTCCATCTCCCCACACGCTGCCCTTTGCTCTTGTCTGTGTTCTGCACTTTAACTCAGTGCCGAGTCCTGGCCCCGCTGTGCATTCTGTGCGTTGAACCACGTGTCGGGGTCTTGATTTGTACCTCACGGAACATGGCTTACTTGTGGGGTCCGGAAGCAGAAAGCTTGGGTTTGAATCTTGGCTTTACCACATATCAGTTTTCCTACCACAGGTCAAGTATGTTTTTTGTTGTCTCCGGGCTTCCTCAATTCCTCTTAGGAAAGAAGTGACCTTTAAATAAGTCATCCAGCAAGTGAATTCTCAGCGGGTCCCTCTGAGCTTCAGTGTTCTCGTCTGTAACATGAAGATGATAATACGCTTGATTTGTGGAGCTGCGAGGACCACTGTGACAACACCGGGTAGCTCATTGTATTAGTTATCCATTGCTGTGTAACAAATACCCCAACACTTAGCAGCCTAAAAAAATTATTTTTTATCATCTTACAGTTTCCATCTTACAGAACTCAGGAGCAGCTTGCCTGAGTGGTTCTGGCTCAGAGTCTCATGAAGTTATAGTCAAGCTGTTGACCGGGGCTACAGTCATCTGAAGGCTCAACTGAGGCTGGAGGATTGGCTTCCAGTTGCTCCTTCCTTCCTGGCAGGAAGCCTCAGCTAGTTCCTCACTGCTTGAACCTGTTCCGTAAGGCTGCTTAAGAATCCTTATAACATGGCAGCTGTCTTCCCCCAGAGTGAAGGATCCAGAAAGAGAGACCAGGATGGAAGCTGTAGCAACTTTTATGACCCAACCTCAGAAGTTGTTTTACAAATTTGTTGACATACTGAGTGCAGCACACTAATAGCATCATCCTTTAGGATATTAAATAGCTGAACTGGAATTCCATCACCTCCACTAAGACGCTTGCTACTTGGAAGGAAAGCTATGACAAACCTCGATAGTGCGTTAAAAAGCAGAGATATCACTTTGCTAACAAAGGTCCGTAGAGTCAAAGCTATGGCTTTTCCAGTAGTCATGTACGGAAGTGAGAATTGGACCATAAAGAAGGCTGAACAGTGAACAATTGATGCTTTCAAATTGTGGTGTTGGAGAAGACTCTTGAGAGTCCCCTGGACTGCAAGAAAATCAAACCAATCAATCCTAAAGGAAATCAATTCTAAATGTTCATTGGAAGAACTGATGCTGAAGCTCTAATACTTTGGCCACCTGATCTGAAGAGCTGACTCATTGGAAAAGATGCTGGGCCCTCAAAAGATTGAGGGCAGGAGGAGAAAAGGGCGGCAAAGGATGAGATGGCTAGATATCATCACCAACTCAATGAACATGAATATAAGCAAACTCCAGGAGATAGTGAAGGACAGAGGAGCCTGGTGTGCTGCAGTCCATGGGGCTGCAAAGAGTTGAACATGACTTAGGGATTGAACAACCAAACAGCAGAAGTTGTACACCATCACTTCTTTTTTTATTAGAAGCAAGTCACTCAGTCTTGCTCACACTCAATGGAAGGAGAATTAGGCTCTATTTCTTGAAGGGACAAAGAATTTGTGGATGTATTTTAAAATATCCACAACCATAAGGCACCATGAGACTGTTAATATTGTGGGCCATAGTTTTCATTCCTTGTAGACTCTTGGCCTTGTTAGATACATTCTCTTTGTCAGATCCAAGGAAGGCCGTTGTCTCTCAGCTCCTCTGTGCCTTGTGGGTTCTAGTAATTGTGTAATTATTTGTGATAATTCATGGATAGTCTTTTCTGTCTGGCTAAACTGTATGCTGCCCGTAGTCTTGGACCATGTTTCAGACTTCTGCCACATCCTAGCACAGTGAAGTTTTTGCAGTGATATCTTTTTCCACCTGGGAGACTATGGTCCTAGAATTTTGACTGGTGAAGGGAGGCAGAGGAGTTGGTGTGTTGGAAAAGGCAACAGATTTTTTTTTTTGGTTGCACTGGGTCTTTGCTGCTGCACACGAGCTTTCCCTAGTTGTGGTGAGCAGGGGCTGCTCTTCGCTGTGGTGCGCAGGCTTCTCGCTGTGGTGGCTCCTGTTGCTGTGGAGCCTGGTATGTAGGCATGCGGGCCCAGTAGATGTGGCACACGAGCTTAGTTCCTCCGCGGCACGTGGACTCTTCCCGGACCTGGGATCGAACCCACGTCTCCCGCATTGGTAGGTGGACGCTTATTCACCGTATCTCCAGAGAATTCCACCAACTTGGTTTTGAATACATTTTGTGTGAGGTCCTTAAAAGATGAATAAATGAAGCCAGTCAGAAGGCCGCTGAAATGTGAACTCTGAAGGGAATGTTGAAGAGTGTCATCTACAAAGAGGTACCCACAGAACTTGTAAAAGACAAAAGCAAAAAAAAAAAAAAAAAAAAGGAAATTGCCAAGGGGAAAGGAAACAGGGAAGAGTGAGGGCCGGACCTTGATCTCGGAGGGAAGAAGGAGGAGCTGTAAGGAAGATGAGAGCCGGGCTCTGTGGCTGTGGGAACCAAGCAGGAGATTTCAGGAAGGTGCTCTGGCCTCTGTGAGGACTGAGGGGTCAAGGGTTATCGGCGGGAAACTGACAACCTCCCAGAAGGTGGTTTCAGACAGTATGGGGCTCAGGGGCAGATTTCAGGGAGTGAGGAATGTGTGGATTGTGAAGAAAACACAGAGCGTGCGTCCTGGGATGTTTCTTTCCTTTTTTTTTTTTGAGCCATGCCAAGTGGCATGTGGGATCTTATTCATAGTTACCTGACCAGGGATGGAATCCATTCTCCCTGCAATAGAAGCATGGAGTCTTCACCCCTGGACAGGGAGGTCTCTGGAACGTTTCAGGAGAAGAAGGCTTGTAGCCTCACTCAAGGTGGCAGCGTGGAGGGCTGGAGGCCCTGAAGTGAGAGCAGGGTGGGGAGAGATGGAAGATGCCCGAGGGAGAAGCTGGTGTGGACTGTGTCACAAGCTGGAGGAAGAGGAGAAATGAAGGGCACGTGTGGGGACTCGGCTCGCCTGGGAGACGGCTGAGCCAGGAGCTTGCGACCAGCAAGCTGCCATCAAAGGGAGACTGGGGGTGGCTGGGGAGAGTGAAGAGTTCGAAAGAAGCCTCCTGGGGAACACAGTGAGGTGGAAACAAGCCGGCCAAGAGGCTTGCGAAGCAGCCTGGAGCCTCAGCCAAGAGGTCAGAGTGTATCGCGGTTGTCACCTGCAGAATTTCGTGACCTTTGTCTTGGGCAGGGAATTTAAATGAAGACGGCGGTCTGCCTCAGTTTCCTAGGTTGGGGGTTCGCCCAAGTCTGTGGAAGGTCCGGGGGATTTGAAGTTCTAGTTCTGTTTATACAGATGGGAGTGTGCCGCCAGGCAATAGGCAGCAGGTGCCATGTGGCACCTGACCCTGGCACTGGCACTTCTTCTCTGTGTACGGGCACTGCCCACTCACCAGACAGCGCGCCCGCGGGCCTGACCCCAAGAGGGCAGCTTTTTCTAATTCACACCAAGGTGCCACATGTCAGGTACCAAGAAAGATGGTACCAAGAGTCAGGGCCTGGGGAGAACCGAGGGCTTGGGTTTCAGGGTGAGGGGGAAAGGCTGGCCCAGCAGGAACAGGAAGTAGTAGGAGGTGAGGCTGGTGGTCAGCACAGGGCAGCTCAGATCCTTAAGTCACGGAACAGAAACCATCCTGAACGATTCTGTGAAGATGAGGCCACGCTGGTTAGTGACCGCAATGGGCACAGGAGGCCTCGCCCACCTGAGATGACAGCTTTATGGGGCAGACGAGATGCCCCTGAATCTTGTGACTGACATTAGACAACCGATGACTCAGGCTCCAGCAGGACCTTCCTACTGTGGGCAAAGACCATTCAACACATCCAGCAAATGCTTACTGACTCTGAACTATGAGCTTCTAGATGCTTGGGACATAGTGGTGCCCAAAGCAGATCAAGAGCCTTAGCACCAGCAAGTTTTAGTGACAAAAAAGTAGCTGTGTACTTAGAGGTGACAGAAGTACAGCTTCTCAACAGGATTTTATTGTACTTGATTCCCTGAGACTCTAAGAACCTACCCTATGTCTGTCACCCTGAACACCAAAAGCTTGACCTTTGGGTACCCAGTTGACCTTAAAGTGAATTTACAAAGGATGTGGTTAAGTACCTCATTTTTAGTTTTTTATTATTTTTTTTCAAACTTTTAAACTTCATTCTGTATTGGCATATAGCCGCTTGACAATGTTGTAATAGTCTCAGGTGAACAGGAAGGGACTCAGCCATACATATGCATGCATCCATTCTCTCCCGAACTCCCCTCCCATCCAGGCTGCCACATAACTTTGAAATGCCTCATTTTTAAAAGGCAGTGGTGACCATCCTGTTATTGGGAGCTCAGGAGAATCAGAGTGGACTGACTCCACTGAGACAGGCCAAGCAGGATGGGCAGGTTGGGGCCATGGGGACTGGGGCCAGAGTCTGGGGTGGAGTGGTCAGTGCCCCTCCTGGGAGCTGGGGAGGAGCAGCAGGCAGGAAGCACCAGACTAAGGCTGTTGTTGGCCCAGGTTCCAGTGACCTTTGTGGACATCGCTGTTTACTTCTCCGAGGACGAGTGGAAGAACCTGGACGAATGGCAGAAGGAGCTTTACAACAACCTGGTTAAGGAGAACTACAAAACCCTGATGTCCCTGGGTAAGTGTGCCTTCCGTCCCCCAGGCGAGCATCTCCGGAGTGAGGGGTGACATGCTTCTCAACCCAGGATGCACCCCTAGGCAAGGTGTTTCGTGTTCATACTTCATGGAAATTCAAGAGACAATGTGCTTCTCTGTTAGGAAGTTAGAGCAATTGATAAGAGTATGGAAAGTAAAGACCCAGGAACAGGGCCTGTTACTACAGAACTGAACACTCTGCTGCTACTATGCTGGAATACAGCCCAACAGCATCCCCTAGGCGCTACCTCCCAGCAGCCCGGGAGAAGCCACCGGTCTCTCTGCTGCTATTTCTGGGTTCCAGAACCCAGCTAGTTCTCCACCAGGAATTGGAGCATCCATTGACTTAGACTTTCCTGAGAGATGACCTGACATAACGGGCCACCTGCCGAGAGGGGTGCCAGGGGAGGGGAGGGGAGGGCTCCCCATCGCCGTTGATGGAGACCCTTTGGTGAACGTCCCTCAGCCCTTCCTTGCCTTCCACTTCACTCCAGACTCGGAGGGACCCGTGTCCAAGCCGGAAGCCCCATCTCAGGCTGAGCCCCGGGAAGAGCCCTGCGTGTGGGAGCAGCGTGACCCAGAAGAGAGAGAGATCCTCATGGATCCAGACACAGGTGATGGCAGCTGCAGAGAGCCCCAGGTCGGGGTGGGGCGGGAGAGAAGCCCCCATCCCAGCATGAGTTCCGGGGGGCGGGGGCGCAGCTTCTCTTAGTTGTTCGTGGGGCCGGTTCTGCCGCCTTGCAGATTTGGCGGTCAGGTACAGGAAGTTTCAGGGCCAAAAAGGCCACCATGGAGGTCCGTCTTTTGGGTTAGAGGCATGTCACTTGAGATGCCCAGGTAAACTGGAGATGATGGGGAGGGGCGGCCTCCCAGGCCTGACTGGGGCTCTAGACGTGGGAACGGCCCTGCCCAGGCAAGTGGGCGGAGAAGGCTCTGCGTGGGTGTGTGGTGTGCGTGGGTGCATAGTGTGCGTGGCTATGTAGTGTGCATGGCTATGTGGGGTGTGTGGTGTGCGTAGCTGCATAGTGTGTGTGGCTGCGTGGTGTGCGTAATGTGCGTGTGTGCGTAGTGTGCGTGTGTGCGTAGTGTGCATGGGTGCGTAGGGTGTGTGGTGTGCGTGATATGCATAGGGTGCGTAGTATGCGTGCTGTACGTAGGGTGCGTTCTGTGCGTGGTGTGAGTGGTGCGCGTGGTGCGCGTGGTGCACGTGGCCGGTTGCTTTGTGCCCGGCTGTCATCTCCAGCATTCTCAGCCTGTTCTCACAGGCAGATTTACCCTCCAAGGCTGTCCCCTCACCCGAGGGGAATCTTAAATTCTAAGAAACCAGTTCCCTGAGAACATCACACCTAGTGACAGGAGGTATGCGGGTTCTCGGGGACTTGGCTCTCCTGACGGTGTCGGACCAGGTGAAATCTGGTCCTCCAACCGTATTCTCGGCCTCGTCACAGCAGCCTTCCTGTCGGGGCCCTCTGCCCCTCCTATCGTACACGTGGAGGGCGTATTCACCGAAACCTCCCCAGAAGGTTGCTCAAAGGCAGCCCCTTCCCTCCCAGTTTGCTCTCCTTCAGTTCAGTTCAGTTCAGTCGCTCAGTCGTGTCCGACTCTGCGACCCCATGAATTGCAGCACGCCAGGCCTCCCTGTCCATCACCAACTCCTGGAGTTCGCTCAAACTCATGTCCATCAAATCGGTGATGCCATCCAGCCATCTCATTCTCTGTCGTCCCCTTCTCCTCCTGCTCCCAATCCCTCCCAGCATCAGGGTCTTTTCCAATGAGTCAGCTCTTCATGAGGTGGCCAAAGTACTGGAGTTTCAGCTTTAGCATCATTCCTTCCAATGAACACCCAGGACCGATCTTTAGAATGGGCTGGTTGGATCTCCTTGCAGTCCAAGGGACTCTCAAGAGTCTTCTCCAGCACCACAGTTCAATAGCATCAGTTCTTCAGCGCTCAGCTTTCTTCACAGTCCAGCTCTCACATCCATACATGACTACTGGAAAAACCATAGCCTTGACTAGGCAGACCTTTGTTGGCAAAGTAATGTCTCTGCTTTTTAATAAGCTATCTAGGTTGGTCATAACTTTCCTTCCAAGGAGTAAGCGTCTTTTAATTTCATGGCTGTAATCACCATCTGCAGTGATTTTTGAGCCCAGAAAAATAAAGTCTGACACTGTTTCCACTGTTTCCCCATCTATTTGCCATGAAGTGATGGGACCAGATGCCATGATCTTCATTTTCTGAATGTTGAGCTTTAAGCCAACTTTTTCACTCTCCTCTTTCACTTTCATCAGGAGGCTCTTTAGTTCCTTTTCACTTTCTGCCATAAGGGTGGTGTCATCTGCATATCTGAGGTTATTGATATTTCTCCCAGCAATCTTGATTCCAGCTTGTGCTTCCTCCAGCCCAGCGTTTTTCATGATGTACTCTGCATAGAAGTTAAATAAACAGGCTGACAATATACAGCCTTGACGTACTCCTTTTCCTATTTGGAACCAGTCTGTTGTTCCATGTCCAGTTCTAACTGTTGCTTCCTGACCTGCATATAGGTTTCTCAAGAGGCAGGTCAGGTGGTCTGGTCTTCCCATCTCTTTCAGAATTTTCCACAGTTTATTGTGATCCACACAGTCAAAGGCTTTGGCATAGTCAATAAAGCAGAAAGATGTTTTTTTGGAACTCTCTTGCTTTTTTGATGATCCTTATTGACATGTAATTCACATTGCCATAAATTCACATTTGGAGTGTAGGATTTAGTGGTTCACAGGCTGGTGCAGCCATCAGCACTATCTAATTCCAGAACATTTCCTCACAGGGAACCCCACACCCGGAAGTAGTCACTCCCGTTCTCCATACCCCCCAGTCACTGGTCGCTGTGGATCTGCCTATTCTGGGCATTTTGTCTAAATGGCTCCTTCCCTGGCTTAAGCACCCCACACGTTTGAGGTCAGCAGCTGTGATGACCTTTCCCATGAAAGCAGTGTAACCTCAGCTGTTTCACTGAGTTGTCATCTATCCGTGTGTCACATAGAACAGAGACCACGGTGTCCATTTAAGGGGGGACAGAGCAGACTGAGAGCCAGAGAGGCCAAGTGACTCATCCGCTGGGCGAAACGCAGACCTGAAACCCAGATCCGTGTCTTCCGTTTCCTCATCTCGTCTCTTTCCTCCTGCCTGAGCTGTCTCCTGCTGGGGCTGGTGGTGTAAGTCACACCAGAGAACCTCGTAAGAGGAAGATGCCCTGTGGTCACACCTTGGGGTCTACATGGAAGATGCGTTATTGTCCCTTGTGCATAGGATGCTGTGCGTTAGCCATCCAGGAATGGGGCTGGGCTGCTTCCCTTTGCCCAGTCTAACTTCCTGCTAATTGTGTGTGTGTGTGTATGTGTATGTGTCTGTGAGTATGTCTGTGTGTGTCTGTGAGTGTGTCTGTGTGTGTCTGTATGTGTCTGTGTGAGGGTGTCTGTGCGTGTCTCTGTGTGTGTGTCTGTGTGTGTTCTTGTGGGTGTGTACCTGTGTGTGTATGTCTGTGTGTATGTCTGTGTGTCTGTCTGTGTGTCTGTCTGTGTCTGTGTGTGTCTGAGTGTGTGTCTGTGTTGGTGTGAGTGTGTGTCTGTGTGCAGGTGTGTGTGTGTCTATGTGTATGTCTGTGTGTCTGTGTCTATTTGTGTCTGTTGGTGTGTCTGTGTGTGTGTATTTGTGAGTGTGTCAGTGTGTGTCTATCTGTGTGCGTGTGTCTGAGTGTGTCTGTGTATGTGTCTGTGATTGTCTATGTGTGTCTGTCTGTGTGTCTGTCTGTTGGTGTGTCTGTGTGTTTATCTGTGTATCTGTGTGTCTTTGTATCTGTGTCTGTGTGTCTGTTGGTGTGTCTATCTGTGTGTCTGTGTATCTGTGTGTCTGTCATGTCTGTTGGTGTGTGTGTGTGTCTGTGTGAGTGTGTCTATGTGTGTATATGTGTATGTCTGTGTTTGTCTGTTGGTGTGTCTGTATGTGTCTGTGAGTGTGTCTATGTGTGTATATGTGTATGTCTGTGTCTGTGTCTGTTTGTTGGTGTGTATGTGTGTATGTCTGTGTGTCTGTTGGTGTGTCTATGTGTGTGTATGTGTGTATGTCTGTGTGTCTGTTGGTGTGTCTATGTGTTTATCTGTGTATCTGTGTCATGTGTCTATCTGTTGGTGTGTCTATCTGTGTGTGTTTATGTATCTGTGTGTCTGTGTCTGTTGGTGTGGGTGTGTGTCTGTGTCTGCTGGTGTAGGTGTGTGTATGTGTGTGTCTGGCCCAATCTTTCTGACTGGGGTGCAGAATGAAGCCAGATGTCTCCCATGCGGAGGGAGCCCTGTGGCCTATCCTGATAGTACCCACCCAGCACGGGCTGTCTCCATGCTCTCTGCCTTCCTTCTCTTACCTTACTCTGCGGCATGGCCCACCCCCTTGTCCTGGAGGTTGATCACCCCCTGCTCCCAGGTGCTTCTGCTCCTCAGGGTTCCTAGGTGCCCATAGGAACTCAAGGCCCCTGTGCTCTCTTCCCTGGTGAGCGCTGTCAGCCGTGCCCCTGACCCCGAGCTGACGATCATTCCTGAAAACGGTACCGACCGTGTGACCCTCTGTCCTCAGGAGCAGAGCCCCTGGGGCCAGCACCGGATGCGTCCTCTCAGGTGAAGCGGGAGGAGGCCCTGTGCGCCCGGGCTCAGCGGGGCCTGGAGGAGAGAGCCATCCCCACGGAGTCCATAACCGGTGAGTGAGCCACCTGGCCACCTGGGCTGAGTGGCGGAGGGAAGAGTCTGCATGGTCTACAGGCGCCCATCATTCTCTGATGGGTGTGCCCGGCCAGAGGCCTGAGCTGAAGATGGAGTGTGGGTCCACGATTGATGGATAGGACAGACAGGGTTTCCCACGAGGCACAGACATGGTGCCTGATGGGGATGAGGGGCCAGCACCTCTAGCCTTAGCTGTTCTGTTTTCTCTTCTTTGTAACATCAGGTTTTAACTATTCCTTTCTCCCCTCGAAAAACAGTGTCTGCTGAAGTACTGAGAGTGAGGCATTTTAGAGGTTTAGTGGGTGGGGAATCTGTGGGTCCCTAAGACCTGCTCCCAAGTGGGAAGAACTGATTTGTTTTAAACAAACACAGCTGTTGCCTCTGTGCCAGCCGCCCCCCTGTCCTAGGCGCCGTCCTGATGGGCAGTCTGGGTACTTCCTCTTTGACAGCATCCATCCAACATGTGTACGTGAGCGCTCTGTTTGAGAAGATGTGGCTTAGTCAGAGTTCTCCAAAGAAGAGTAGGGTGTGTGCGTGCACACACATGTGTAGAGAGAGAGTGATTGAATTGAAGGAGTTGGCTTTTGCCAGCTGGAGACCAGGGGCAGCCTGCCGGTAGGATTCACCTTTCCTCAGGGAGTCAGTCCTTTCCTGTTTGGCCATCAGCTGGTGGTAGAGGCCCACCCACATAACGGAAGGCAATCCACCTTATTCCAAGTCTATGGGTTAAGTGTTAAACTCCTCAAAACAAAACAAAACAACATAATAGCATCTAGAGTAATGTTTGGCCCACTATCTGGGTACTGTTGCCTAGACAAGTGGACACATAAAATTACCCATCACAAGATACAGTAATGTCCTGTGACTATAAGTTAAGATGATAGTATAAGTTAAGATAAGCTCTTAACTTACCCATGGGTTAGAGCTCCACAAGCCTCATCCCCTTAGTCAAAGTCTCATACTCATAGGCGAGTGGTAACAGCCCCCCAGCAGAGGAAGACAGCTTTCCAGTTCATCCAGCTCGTTCCTCGAAAGCCTATATAGCCACATTACTATCTCCAGTGGGGTCTTTGAGATAAGATGGCAATAAAAGGTAAGTGAGGTTTAATGGAGTCTGCAGAGGAAAGAACAGATAGATTACATCTTAGAAAATTCCCCCTAAGATGGTGAAGATAAAAGGCTTTCTTGTTGTTCAGTCGCTCAGTTGTGTCCAACTCTTTGCGACCCCATGGACTGCAGCACGCCAGGCCTCCCTGTCCTTCACCCAAAGGCTTCCTGGAAGTGTCATTTCCCTGGCTGGTCCTTGCAGGAGGAAGACCTCCCTCACTGTGGAAGGGGTTACATTCCTGAAGGACAGACAAGCTCTCTCAGCGGCATCCCTGTGATGTCATCACTCATAAGTAGTTTCTACTTATTCTCAGCAAAAGCACCAGCAGTGGGGGCCAAGCCGACCTAAGGCTTTAATGACCCCGAATGATTACCGCTGACGTTTAGGGAAAAGAACCTGTCGAGAGACGAGAGACGTAAAGCAGCACCTGGCGGGAGGGCCCGTGTCCCCTAACCCCTTTGCTGCTCTGTCCCCTCAAGCAGACTCGCCGGCCTCCGCGCAGGATCTCCTATCCCGGATCAAACAGGAGGAGCCCCCGTGCGTGTGGGACCAGCAGGACTTGGCAGAGAGGGACATCCCAACGGACCCCAACTCAGGTGAGCGGTCCGCCGGCGCACGTGGAGGGTGACGTGCCTATCTGCCAGGAAATCAACCTGACTGAGTCACTTTGGTCAAAGGCCATTGAGAGACTCAGGGAATGAACCACTGTGTGTTCCCCAGAGGACGACTTTGTACACATTTTGGTGTGTAACTACTAGAAAAGTGAGGATTTCTCTAAAGGAATCCTTACATCAATAATTTCTCCTGTTAGTGAACTGATACTGAAATGACATAGCTGATTTCTGAAGTATAATCAACAAGCCTTTTTATTTATTTATTTTGTACTTTTTTTGGCCATGCCACGCAGCATGTGAAATCTTAGTTCCCTGTCCCGGGATCGAACCTGCACCCCAGTGGAAGCACGGAGTCTTAACCACTGGACGGCCAGGGAAGTCCCTAAAAAGCTTTTTAAAGGTGCATATTTCTGACAGAAAGTAATTTACATTTTCTGGAATTTTCCTTGAGCAAATACTAGCTAGATGACTCCCAGAAAATTTCTGAGGGTAGTCCAGGTATAAAAGGAAGCATAAAAGAGCAGTAGGGAAGCTCTGCCCACCCAGGCTGCACGTGCGTGTGTGTGTGTGTGTGCACGCACGTGCATGTGTGTATATGTGCTTATGTGTGCACACGTGTGTGTGCACGCATATGTGCATGTGTTCATGTATACTTGCAAAGTGGAGGAGGCCAGCGTCATCTCCTCTGGTGGTTGTGAACCCTGGGGATACCAGGCAGAAAGGCCGATATAGAGTCTGGGGTTCCGTATAGTCTGTCAGCTCTACAGCTTCACACGGTTTGGGGTGGGGAGCTGAAGGGCTCCAGGACAGAGGAGAAAGCCTGATAAGGGAGGCGGATGTTCTGCTGCAGTCCTCATTAATAACCCTTGTCCACCGCCTCTGCTGTCACTGATCATGAAGGCCTTGCCCTCCTCCCTTTGTCCTGTGGGCTGTCAGAGGCTGGGCTCCCCTCTGGCCTGGTGCCACAGATGGCCCTGGGGCTCCCAGGATCCCAATCCTGGCTCTGTCGCCACACGGGCCTCCTGAGCGATGGGCCTCCTGCCTGGCTGAGCCCAGGTGCAGCAGCACCAGTGAGGTCCATTCAGGGAGGCCTCATGGAGGGTGGGGGCACAGGATACCCAGACTGCACACACCCTCTGGGCAGAGCAGCGGCCTCTGCGTGTGGTGGTGTTTGAGCCTTTGGTGGGATGCTCAGTGAAATGAACAGGCTCTAAGTCTGTCTGCCTTCTCTCCCCAAACAGAGTCTCTGATCTCCGCCCACGACATCTTGTCATGGATAAAGCAGGAGGAGCAGCCGTACCCGTGGGGCCCACGCGACTCCATGGACGGGGAGCTCGGGTTAGACTCTGGCCCCGGTGAGTGGGGCACCCAGCTGGGCCCCTGGGTATTTGGTCCAGAGGGATGGCTGCTCACCCATCCTGCCCCTTACAGGGTGATGCTCTGTCGTGGTAGCCTTTCGAAGGCCTGTATCAAAGCATTGACCCCTTTCCTTTTGAGGATGCAGGGGTGTTAGTTTCCTAGGATTGTCTTAACAAAATACCGAACAGTGTGGCTTGAAGCAGCAGACATTTATTCTCATAGTTCTGGAGGCCTGAAGTCTGAAGTCAGAGGTGTGGCATGGCCCTGCTCCCTCTGAAAGCTGTGGGGGACCCCACCTTGCCTCTTCCTAGCTTCTGTGTTTGTTGGTGATCTTTGCTGTCTTTTGATCTGTGGATGTATCACCCTAATCTTCTGTCTTCACACCATCTGTGTGTCTGTGTTTTGTAAGGTCAAGGAGTCACGTTGGATCAGGGGCTTGCCCTCCTCCAGTATGACCTCATCCTAACTAATTACCCCTGGAAAGAGCCTGTTTCCAAAGAAGGTCACACTCTGAACCACTGGGGGGATGCAGATTTTGACATATCTTCTTGGAGATATGTCTATCTTGGAGATAACATCTTCTGTGTTGCTGTTGTTCAGTTGCTAAGTCATGTCTGGCTCTTTGCTACCTCATGGACTGCAGCACACCAGTCTTCCCCATCCTTCACCATCTCCCAGAGTTTGCTCAAACTCACGTCCATTGAGTCGGTGATGCCATCCAACCATCTCATCCTCTGTCGTCCCCTTCTCCTCCCACCTTCAATCTTTCCCAGCATCAGGGTCTTTTCCAATGAGTCGGCCCTTTGCATCAGGTGGCCAAAGTATTGGAGCTTCAGCTTCAGCATCAGTCCTTCCAATGAATATTCAGGGTTGATTTCCATTAGGATGGACTGGTTTGATCTCCTTGCTGTTCAAGGAGCTCTCAAGAGTCTTCTTAACAGCCAGGGAAAGGAGAGTGGACTGGGAGCGAGCAGACCTGAATGTTGACAAAAGTTTCAGTGGCATGCTGGGACATGCTGCCTGATTGTGAAAGTCTGAAAGAGAATGGAGGTAAAGAAGTAGTGAAAGCAAGTATAGCTAACTAAAAAAAAAGGAACAGAGAAATGAGATGAGCTGGTAGTTGGATAGGGGGAGCACATGAAGTCAAGGGAGGGTTAAGTTGGGTGAAGCTGTGCCATTGTGTCTGGAAGGATACTCACTGCTTTCGAATCCTCATTCAAACTGCCTTAAAGAATAAAGACAAAAAAATAAAACTAAAAAAGAGAATTGCAGTAGTCGAGGACAGAAACCCACTCACCCACACTCAAAGAATAAAGACATTTATTCTCTTACGTAATTAAGAGGTGGTCTGGTTTCAGTCTTGGTTAGTTCAAGGATTCAGCTGTATTATCAAGGCCCCAGTTTCTTTCCAGTCCTTGCTCGTCCACCCTTGGTGTGGATGGAGCAACATGGCCACAGCTGTTCCAAGCATCACCTCCAGCCCCAGAGGGGAAGGAAAGATCATCTTTTTTTCCTTACACTCTCTCCAGGGAGTGAGGAAGCCTTCCCAGCAAACACATCTCATCGGCCAGAACAAGGTCACGTGCTTGTATCTGAATCAGTTACTGGCCAGGGATTTCCAGAGTTATCAAGTCGTCACGTTAGATGCTGGAGGAGAAGGTGTGACATCGTCTCCATGGAAAATGGGACACACTGAGCTGCCGGGTGGGAGGCCAGGTCTGAACGTGTGGTCTTCTCCAGCAGTCTTCAGCTCCTTGACCGCTGTCACCGCACTGGGGTCCCCTGGGCTACCCCGACAGAGGAAGGGGCAGAGGGACCCAGGAGCTGAGCTGGGTCAGGAAGGTAGAGCACCAAAAAACGTGCCCACACCGAGCGTGACGAAGGATCAGAGGAGGATTGGGACTGTTTGGGGTTGGGTTTCCTGGGAAACAGTCCCCAAGATGGAGGTTTCCTTGGGGGTCCTCTTGGGAATAACACCTATGAAGGAATGAGAGGAGCAGATTGCGGAGAGGGAGAAGCAAGGCCCACAGTGCGGCGGTGACAGAGGCCACAGCCAGACCTACCGTCAGTGTGGGCTGAGATGGGGGGTGGGGGCGGGCTCAGCCCAGCCTGTTTAGGAGCAGCTGGTAAGGAACACGTGTCACAGTTTGGGGCTCCTGTAGGAAGAAGGGACTGTGAACGATGGATCCAGGAGGTGATGATGGAGGGTGAAGGAAGGAGAAGGCTCCTGAACATGGTCATCAAACCCAGTGGTTCCTCGGGGGTCGGAGTCCTGGGCCTGAGGTCGCTGCTCTGATTGACGCTTTGGGCTTTGTGTCCCTCTGACCCCACAGTAGTGTGGGAGCATGGACTATGGAGAGGCAGGGATGCAAGCAAAGAGCATCATTGTAGGAGCAAGACTGGTGCTTCCTGGAGAGGCTGGCCAAGCAGCCACTTCCACAGCAGGGAGTGCAGAGCACCATGATGTCTGCTCCCCACAGATGGGGTCTGAGGCCAGATGGGACTCGCACCAACCCAGTTGACCCCACTGCTGTAGGAGGCCAAAGGCTGCGTGCTAGGTGGAGATGCAACCGCACATGGGAGGTGGGAGGCATGCCCCCAGCTCCCTGCCTTCCACTCCCCTAGGCCTTTAGACAGGCTTTTCACCTGGGATGGTGGTGGTGGTTCAGTGGCTCAGTTGAGTCCTACTCTTTGCCACCACCCCATGGACTGTAGCCTGCCAGGCTCCTCTGTCCATGGGATTCTCCAGGCAAGAAGACGGGAGTGGGTTGCCATGCCCTCCTCCAGGGGATCTTCCCAATCAAGGGATCGAACCCCGGGTCTCCTGCATTGCAGGCAAGTTCTTTACTGCCTGAGCCACCTGTGTGGTGGGTTCACCTGGGATAGGTTCTGGCAAATTCTTTCCCTCTTGTCAAGAAATTCTCTTTAGATAAATTAGCATGGAACATACAGTTAAGTCTATTTCCGGGCAGTTCTGCCTTTCAAGGGAGCTTTCTCAGAGCGCCGCTCTTCCCAGCATCTGGGGGTGTTTCCTGACCTAGCTGCGTGACCCCCACCTACCCGCTTCGGGTGCCTCCGGCTCCCGGCTCTGTGCAGGTCCGAGGGTCAGGCAGCTGTGTTTAATCCCCTCGTCCTCGGGGGAAGCTAGGGGCCCGCCAGCCCATGATTCTCAGGAGGCCTCAGAGGACCTAATCAAGGACCTGGGGGCCCCCCTCGCAGGGACGGTTGTGGGTCCCCCGCGCCCCGGACGAGCCATATCAGCATGTCGCTTCTTCGTGTCTCTCCCCGCAGGTGACAGCCTGCTGATGGTGAAGAACCCGGCCCCGGCCCCGCCGCCGCCGCCGCCGCAGCCCGCCCCGCCGAGCCTGCCCCCGCTGCCGGCGCCCCCGGAGGACGCGGGCGGCCCCCCGAGCCGCGGCGGGGGCGCGCTGCTGGACGACGGCTTCCCTGCGCTGCCGGGGGAGCGCGGCGCGGGCGGCGAGGGCGGCGGGGGCTCGGGTGGCGGCGGCGGCGGCGGCGGCGGCGGCGGGGGCGCGGGGACGGCGGGCGGGGGTCCGGGCGGGGGCTGTGGCAGCTGCTGCTCCCCGGGCGGCCTCCGGCGTAGTCTCCTACTGCACGGCGGCGGCGGCGGCGGCGGCGGCGGCGGCGGGGCGCGCAGCAAGCCCTACTCGTGCCCGGAGTGCGGCAAGAGCTTCGGCGTGCGCAAGAGCCTGATCATCCACCACCGCAGCCACACCAAGGAGCGGCCGTACGAGTGCGCCGAGTGCGAGAAGAGCTTCAACTGCCACTCGGGCCTCATCCGCCACCAGATGACCCACCGCGGCGAGCGGCCCTACAAGTGCTCCGAGTGCGAGAAGACCTACAGCCGCAAGGAGCACCTGCAGAACCACCAGCGGCTGCACACGGGCGAGCGGCCCTTCCAGTGCGCGCTGTGCGGCAAGAGCTTCATCCGCAAGCAGAACCTGCTCAAGCACCAGCGCATCCACACGGGCGAGCGACCCTACACGTGCGGCGAGTGCGGCAAAAGCTTCCGCTACAAGGAGTCGCTCAAGGACCACCTGCGCGTGCACAGCGCCGGCGGCGGCGGCGGCCCCGGCGGCGGCCCGGGCCTGGGCGCCCCGCGGCCCCTGCAGCCGCCGCCTGAGCGAGACTAGGGCCTGGCGGCGGCGGCGACAGGAGCAGGGCCAGGGCGGGGGGGCGGGGATGGCGGGGCGAGCCTGGGGCGCGCGTCCTGAGGCTCCCCCCACCCCGTTCCCCACCACCACGATCCCGCCCTTGGTTCTCCGGGCGCCTTCCCTCCCTCGAGCCGCCACCTGCTGGAAATCGGGAACAGGAATTGCACTCCAGTCGGGGTATCCCCCTGAGGGTGGGAGGGGCGGGCGGGGGTCCCCCTGAGGGTGGCGAGGCCGGGGCAGGGGTCCCCTAGACCTGTCCGGCTGAAGGGGCAGCCCAGCTCTTCTCACGGGGTGGACGGAGGGGCTTCCTCCCGCAGGGACGGTCCTGGAAGGGCAGCGAGGAGGCCAGCACACACCCCCACCACCCCTTTGGGCACCTAGCCTGCCCATTCGGCCTCTGGGGCTCTGGGGTCTCAGATCGTGGTCAGGGAAAGCCACCCGGGAGTCTCGGTCCCCTGCCAAGATCAAGAAATAGGGTCCTAAGGGTTAAAGTGACCCCAAAAAAGGAAGCCGAGGTGTCCAGGCGAAAGAGGAGGGACGTGCTAAGGGGTGGATCTCCGTGATGACAACACTGCCTCGCGTTTGAATAGCGCTTTATACTTTTTTTAAAAAACACGTTTTTCTATCCGTTATCGACTTTCACCCTTAGCCTGTCCCTCCGAGGTAGGTGGGGTCGGAGCTTCCCGACTGGATAGCTGAGGAAGGGGAGACATAGCTGAGATGGTTTAGAGGGGCGGGCGGGGGACCAGGGCCAGGCCTCCAGCGGAGTGTCCACCCCACCACACATGCGCTGCCTACCTCTGGAACTGGAGAGACCTCTGTGGCCTGGTCTCTCTGCCCCTGACCCACCGCACATAAATCAGAAGCAACAGGGGGCACACTCATGGGGTCATGGGGTGGGGAATGGGCAACGGGTTGACTACAAAATGCCCCAGGAATGTGCTTCTGGAAGGTTCTCGGTGTTAGGGCACCGCTGGGCAGGAGGGAGGTCCCCCCTTCTCGGACCCCCAGCCTGTCCCTCCCATCTCCAGCCCCTCAGTGTGGTGCCCCTGGCCCTCCAGAGGCAGCTGGTGCCCCGGCTCAGACCTCGTCCTGACAATTTCCTCCTTTCCTGGGGCTATGGGGTGAGGGCAAGGCTCCTGCTGCCAGAGCAGCCAGGCAGGACATGAGTCTCCCCAGGAGGGCCCAGGCCAGTAGGTGCTAGCCTCTGAGAGCCTCTGTCTCTCTCCTGCCCTGAGCCTCCCAACTGGTGCTATCTGTTAACCGGCCATGCCCCGTGGACTCGGACACAGACCCTCCTGGGCTCCAGACCCTGCAGGCGCTTGCGGGGGGTCGGGGGGGGGGGTTGGGGGTGGTCCCCAGGGGACTCCCCACCAGTCGGTGCATCTCTTCCATGGTCCTAATGGGCCACAGTCTCCATTTCTGCGTCTTGCATGGCCAGGCACTGGGGTGGGGTGGCGTGCCCCAGGCCCCTTGTTTGCGTCAAGAATGACTTCTCCTCCCCTGGATCCCACTTCTCTCCCAGCCGGGGGGGAGGGGGCCACAGTTCCTGAGTGCTCTGCCTCTGCCCCTCCCCTCATCTGTGCCGCTCTGCTTTCCTCAGACCCCTTTTTGCCATGCAAAGGGAGTTCCTGAAATTAAATAAAAGGTGTCCAGATCGCAGACTGCATGTTCACAAGGCTGGAGGGTTCTCCAGCGTGGCTTCCTATAGTAAACCCTCAATGAACTGGAATCCAGTTAACTGGGATTTTTTTTCTTCTTCTTCTTCTATTCTGCTTTCGGAAGGAGGCACATCTTAAGAAAATGAGAAATTAAATATAGACAAGCTCAGTGGAGTTTTGTTGGAGCAGGAGGGGAACCCTCTAGTCTGTGGTTCTGGTTGGGAGGCAGCAGTATTCTGCTTTTCAAAAGCATGTGGAGAAAATCACCATTTTCATAACCTAAATCATGGGAAATGAGACCAACAGGGTCGTATTTTGCTTTTTGGCTGCTGAGTGTGTGAAGGAAGGGGGAGAAACCCCTATTGAGACATGGGTTTTTCTGTGGCCATACCACCCTGAATGCGCCTGATCTCGTCTGATATAGGAAGCTAAGCAGGGTCGGGCCTGGTTAGTACTTGGATGGGAGACATGAGTTTGAAACATCTGCGCCCACAGCTCGAGTCTGTCCCTTTATTTCACCTTCAAGGAGCTGATTCCCAAAGAGGTTTAGTGACGGATGATAAAGCGAGAGAGCCGAGTCTGGGTTTGGTTTCTTGCGTCCTAGTCCGGCGGACCCCACTGCACCAAGTGCCCCATCGGTTACGCCACAAGTCAACCCAACCCCCAGCACTGGCCCTGTGGGAGCCCTCGTGGGAGCCGACCAAAGCGGGTGACAGTCAGTGTGGACCTCCCCCAGACAGCGAGGATCCTCGGTGTGGACCCAGCAGTCCACCTACGGAAGCAGGGTGGTTCTGCTCTGGGGTGGATTTTTATTTTCCTTCCGCTGATGTGTTAATTAAAAAGTATTTTAATTAAAAAAAATGAATGCATGCAGTAAAAATTGGTTTTAAAAAAATTATGAAGAGTAAAACTCTTTCCTACCAGATTCCCACTGAGAAGCATCCGCTGCTAAGAGCTTATATGTCCTCTTGGACCTGGAGGAGTCGGGGTGTAAAGGAATGGCCTGAATGGAGCAGGGGAGGAGGGAGAGGTGATGTGGGATGTGGATGGGACACGCCGGGGAGGCAGGAACAGGAGCTGAAAGAGGCTGGCCTGGCCAGAGCTGGGCTGTGTGAAGTTGTAGGTGATGAAGATGCAAGGTGAGTCATGGCCAGGCCACAGCCAGCCTTCAATGCCAAGACCTTTCCATAGCAGGCTGCCAATCAACCTGAAACCCGTGGTGCCACAGACCCACTTGTAGCCCCTTAGCACGGCTCAAAAGCAGCGAGTGGCTTTCTGAGAGAGGAAGTCTGGAAATGACAAGGTTAAGCTAGATGCTACTGAAAATGAAGAGCCACAGATGAACAAAGTTATCCTATGGTCTGGGATCTGGGCACCATTCCTGGTTGAGATCTAGTCTGGGAATATCGGGTGATGGCAGAGGGTGAGGGGGAGATGAATCAACTTCCCACCAGGCACGAGATGAACCAGCCTGTGTCTGGGTTTTCCAGTATTGGTCTGTCTGATTGTTACTGTTAGAAAAACATGTAGGGAATTCTCTGGCGGTCCAGTAATTAGAACTCTGTTCTCACTGCCAAGGGCCTGGGTTCAGTCCCTGGTCTGGGAACTATGATCCCACAAGCTGCACAGCATGGCCCCCCGAAAAAAAGGAGGGGGGAAAGAAAATTTGAAAACGTAGCAGCATTTTATCATCCTGGGACCCTAACAGTTTGGGCAAGGCCATGGCTGTTACTCCAACACTGACTCCTTAGGGAACCGCCATGGAAGGACATCTCTAGAATGGTAATTCTCGAGGAGTCCTGGGTATGAGACAATCTCATGTCCCTCCACACCATCCACTGAGATTCCCATAGGTCTCCTATAAGTCTCCTAGTGAGATGCATCATTTGCCGAAGGCTGAGAACCTCTGCTCACACCCCTTTAGACTTATTTTAAACCCGTATCATCCCTCAGCATTATAATTGCTATCAGCTGACTATCTCCTATTACAAGAGAAGACACCCATTTAAAAGTCAGAAAAGATCTATATCCAGTCTTAGAAGATCTATATTCAGTTTTAGAAGTGTAAGCTAGCGCTGGTTACCTGGGTGCATCCCAATGGGATCAATATCCTCTAATGGTAACATAGAGTGTCAAAATCAGCAGTCCTGCCCCACCTCTCAACGATTTGGGGGTGAGGAAAGGTTTATTTTCCTTAGTTAATGCATGTTTTCTAGAGTCTCAAATTTACATATCTCTGCCTTAGCTCCCTTCCCCCTTCTGCGGTTCGTCACTCCTAGGACACCCAGAGAAACCCCTAAATCCTAATTTACTCTGGAGGGCAGTTTAGTTTTATCTTTGTTCACATTCTGCCTTCCAAGCCCTGCCCGGGAGCCCATTTTTTCACAGTTAAAATGCCCAGTAAAACTCTTTTGGTGAACAAAATACTGTTTTCCCTCTAAAAGGAGTTCTGCACCAGTTTTTAATCAATCAATGAAGTTTTGAATAGATTTTACATTGATCCATTCAAAATTCAAAAGGGATAAAAGGATATGCAATAATAATCAAAATCTTGTCACTCAGATACCCAGTTCCCCTATCTGAGCCTGACCAGTCCACCAAGCAGCAAGGGGAAGTTTCCAGGAGGAATCCGGAATTATTCACAGACGCAGAGGAGCCACTGAAGCATCAGTCCCCCACCGGGACACAAATGACTCATCTCTGTTCCTTTCTCTGTGTTGGGAGCGTTCTTTCAAGCTAACTTACTCCAAAAAAATGGGGGACAAGACTCTTCCTGACTCACATTTATAACTTCACCAGGAAGGAAATTAACCTGCTTCCTCAGCTCAGATTAAAAGGATTCCAGGGATGAACTTAAGTCACAGGCCCACCACTGGCTCAGTTACTGTGGCTGGGAGGTGAGGGTGCTGTGACTGGGCTGCTTTGAGTCAGATGCCTGCCGTTCACACAGTCACTGTGGGGCTTCCTTGGGGGCTCACTAGTAAAGAATCCACCTGCCAGTGCAGGAGGCATGAGTTCCATCCCTGGTCTGGGAAGGTCCCACATGCTGTGGAGCCACTAAGCCTGTGCGCCACAACTATTGAGCCTGTGCTCTTAGAGTCAGAGCCGCAACCACTGAGCCCACGTGCCTCAGCTAGTGAAGCCTTTGCACCCTAGAGCTGGTGCTCCCCAACAAGAGAAGCCACTGAGATGAGAAGCCAGGCGCCGAAACTAGAGAGTAGCCCACCAATGGCTGTGGCTAGAGAGAAACCCGTGCTGTGAGGAAGACCCATCACCGCCAAACATAAATAAAAATAAATAAATAAAACTTTATATTATATACATATTTAAAATTTTTAAAATAAATTTTTATAAAAATAAAATTTTATATTTAAAATTTATGTATATTTATTTTTATGTTTAAATTTTAATATTTTTATTATATATATATATCTCAAACAGTCACTGTGACCTGGCTGGAATTGTCACTAAACAAGATGGTGGCAGCCCTTTGAATTACATGACTAGAGCCTAGAAGAAGCCATCCCCAAAGGGGAGGGGGTGCCTATCTGCTCAGAGGAAGGGAGATGTGCTAGACCCACGAGGTTAACAGACGTGCTAGGCCGACGAGATTGACAGACGTCCACTACACAAATACAGACACTTGAGGTTGGGGTGTGGCAGCTTGAGCCCAAGAGTGTTCATTCTGGGATTCTCACTGACCCAGAAGCTGCGTGGAGCATGCTCCCTAAAGGGTTATTGGTGGGATAGGAGCAAAAAAGCCATGGTCCCTGCCAGCTAGAGACCTGCAAGGTGGTAAGGGGAACAGACTACAAAGGCAGGTCTCAAAGCTGTGGTCTATAAACGTTCTTGAGTTGAAAAAAACGTTTGGGCATATGCATATGTACATATATATGATGATATGTATGCTATAAATCATATGATAGACAATTTAAGGGACAAGATAAATATTTTAAAGCATTATTTTATTTTTATAATTTTATAGATTTATTTTTGGTTGTGTTGGCGCTTCATTGCTGCGCGGGCTTTTCTCTAGTTGCGTCCGGCGGGGGCTGCGCTTCGTTGCTGTGCGAGGGCTGCTCATTGCAGTGGTTTCTCTTGTTGCGGGGAGAAGGCAATGGCACCCCACTCCAGTATTCTTGCCTGGAAAATCCCATGGATGGAGGAGCCTGGTAGGCTGCACCCCGTGGGGTCACGAAGAGTCGGACACGACTGAGCAACTTCACTTTCACTTTTCACTTGCATGCATTGGAGAAGGAAATGGCAACCCACTCCAGTGTTCTTGCCTGGAGAATCCCAGGGATGGGGGAGCCTGGTGGGCTTCCGTCTATGGGGTCACAGAGTCGGACACGACTGAAGCAATTCAGCAGCAGCTCTTGTTGCGGAGCACGGGCTCTAGGGTGCGCAGGCTTCAGTAGTTGTGGCTTCTGGGCTCTAGGACACAGGCTCGGTAGCTGTGGTGCACGGGCTTAGTTTGGGATCTTCCCAGACCAGGGCTCGAACCCGTATCTCCTGCATTTGTAGGTGAAATCTTTACCACTGAGTCACCAAGGAAGCCCTAAAGCATTACTTTAAACTTTGTATTATTTGTGATTCGAAGAATACTTTTTTCCCTCACTAAAAATGACGGTTTGAGTAAGATAACATCTAAGGTCACGTTCAGCTCTGCTCGTTACATTCATATTCCACAGACGTAGAGATGACAGGATCCAAGTACTAAATTTCCTTGATTCCTCTAACACTGCTGCCACCGATGGGAATAATTGTGAGTGGCACCGAGGTTCATTTAAAGGCCTGTGTCAAGAGCTGAGTGTCATTGGGGAAGGAAGATGGGTGGCTTCTAAGAGATGCAACAAGATGACATTTATCTTGGTGAATTCATTGCAGGTAAGGCATAGAGACCTTGCCAAAGTGAAAACAAGCCAAAATGAGAAATTACTCGTCACTGAGTGCTTGCTCTATGGCAGGCATTCTGTCACACAAGCACCTTTACTTGTATCTTATTTCACAGAGTAGTGGGATGAGGCATGCTTCTTGAGCTCTTAACCTGGGACAGGCACTGTTCTAAGCACTTGATTTCAACTAACTCATTTAATCTGCAAACTCACTTAATAACTATGAAGTATGTGCTACTATTATTCCTCACTAATAGTGAGGTCATGGAGGTGATGAGAAGTTCAAGACTTGCCCAAGATCCGCATCTAGTAAGTGGCAGCGCTGGGTTATAGACCCAGGCGCTCTCACTCCTTGGCCCACTTTCTTTTCTTTCTTTTTCTTTTTCTTTTTTTTTTACGATTTATTTATTTTATTTCATTGTTTCTGGCTGCAGTGGGCCTTTGTTGCTGCACATGGGCTTTCTTTAATTGTGGCCAGCGAGGGCTATTCTTAGTTGGACAGCACAGGCTCTAGGGTGCATAGGCTCAGTATTTGTGGCTCATGGGCTCTAGGGTGCACGGGCTTCAGGAGTTGCAGCACATGGGTTCATTAGTTGTGGCTCTCAGATTCTAGAGAGCACAAGCTCAGTAGTTGTGGTATGTGGGCTTAGTTGCTAGGTGGCCTGGGGGATCTTCCCAGACCAGGGATTGAACCGGTGTCCCTAGGAGTCTTCTTAACCGCTGGACCACCAGGCGAGTCCCTCAGCCCACTTTCTAAACTGCCACACCATCTCTGCTAGCCGATTGGACTGCAAACCTCTGCCTGGTGCTGCCTCCCTTGACACTGGAAATTTGATGTGAATATTTTTCTAGAGTTTCAGGCTGGGATGCTGAATCCAGCTGACTCTCAGAAACGGATGGATAAGCCAGAGTGTTGGTTTAATAATGTCCATGGGTGGTCTGGATATTTGCATCAGCCTGACCTACATGTTTTTTCCCAGAAGCTACACGGGAACCTACATCATTAGAAGTTTCACTGGTGCACACGTGAATTCAGTAACTGAATCATTTAATGGTCTTGGTATTCTATGTCCTGATATGTCTGCCTTCACAATCTTGATACTTTTTTTTTCTGTCTGACAGTAAGTTTTTGTTGGTTTGAGACATATCGCAGCCAATTTTCTCAGCCCATCCCATTTTTTCTTTAGGTATATTAATGATTCAATTGCTTGTGCATCTGGTTGCCCTGGGCATCATGCCTTCTCTTGGAGTTGACTTTTCCTAGCCTTATTTTTTGATTCACCAATCATCCAAAAATATTTATGAACATTTCTGTGTGCAAGAAATGGAGGATAACAGTGGAGGGCTTATCCACTGTTATGGATTATCCACTATCCATAATTACATTATGCATAGTAATTAGTTTGCATAATTACTATGCAAACTAATGGGAAAATGAGGTTATTTCAGATAGTGACAAATGCCCTGAAAAATTATTAGGTAACAACACTGAGTGTTGGGATAGAGGAGGGTGTTGGGCTGTGGACAGTGTGGTCAGGGGATATGTCTCAGAGGAGGTAAAGTCTGAACTAAGCCCTCATGCTAAGGAGCCAGTAACATGAACATACTTTTCTGTTGATCTTAAGATTTTAGTTCTCAGGGAAAGTGCTTCATGCCTATCATTCAAAGTGGAAACTCATCGCCTGTCTCTATGGAGACAATGCGGCATGAATCACACAATCATCATTGCATTAGTGCTGTGTATCGTGCACTCAAATCGTAAAGCAGCCATGCTTTTCAACCCCAAACTCAGAATGCGTGGTTTAACATGAAGCATGTAGGCTGGATGGGCTTTCTTGGATTTTCTAAAGCATGATTACTATCACTGATAGGCTTCAGTGGGATGGTCTGGGCACCTAACCCTCTGTTGATATGAGAAATGTGTTTCTGGTTTCTAAAAAGCAAAGTAACAGGTGTATTTTTTAACAAAACTGCTTGCCGTTTGGAAGCGTGTCTCTTTTCCCCAACCAGATTACAAGTTCTTCCCTCAGAGAAATGTCTGAGTTTTACATTTTAAAAAAACTTTTTATTTTATATTGGAGTATCGCCAACAATATATATACTACAATATGGACTTCCCTGGTGACTCAGATGGTAAAGCATCTGCCTGCAATGCGGGAGACCCGGGTTCAATCTCTGGGTCAGAAGATCTCCTGGAGAAGGAAATGGCAACCCACTCCAGTATTCTTGCCTGGAAAATTCCATGGACAGAGGAATCTGGTAGGCTACAGCCTATGAGGTCGCAAAGAGCCGGACACGACTGAGAGACTTCACTTTCACTTTCATAGCCAATAATAATACTGTGATAGTTTCAGGTGGACGGTAAAGGGACTCAGCCAAGGGTATACATGTATCTGTTCTTCTGCCATGGGTTTCCCTTGTGGCTCAGCTTGTAAAGAATCCATCTGCCATGTGGGAGACCTGGGTTTGATCCCTGGGTTGGGAAGATCCCCTGGAGAAGGTGAAACGCTACCTACTCCAATATTCTGGCCTGGAGAGTTCCATGGACTGTATAGTCCATGGGGTCGCAAAGAGTCGGACACGACCGAGCGCCTTTCACTTTCACTTCTTTCATTCTCCCCCATGTGTTTTATACGTTTTTTAATCCGTCAAAGCACCTGCCAGAGTGCTGGAGAAGCAGAGGTCTATGTGTTGTGTTAGTGTTAGTCACTCAGTCGTGTCCGACTCTTTGCGACCCCATGGACTGTAGCCCAACAGTCTCCTCTGTCCATGGGATTCTCCAGGCAGAAATCCTGGAGTGGGTTGCCGTTCCTTTTTCCAGGGGATCTTCCCTACCTAGGGATCAAACTTGGGTCTCCTGCATTGCAGGCAGATTCTTGACCGTCTGAGCCACCAGGGAAGCTCTCCAAACCACTGAGAGATGAATTTAAATGGAATTAAGTGTTTGATAAGGAGTGGTAAACGTATCACGATAAAAACTTAGACAATTGCTTGTTTGGAGTTCATTAATGAAGCTGGTTGTCTTAAATTTGCAACCTGCCCTTGACTTGGAAAGTCCTAGTCCTCCGTCCCTCACGGGCTGAATGCCGAGGTGTTGTTCACCCTCCTGCCGCACGGAGGCGCCAGGGGAAACCCCGCGCGGCGAGGATCGGCGGGTGGCGCCCGTCTTGGCCCGGGAGGGCCGGACTCCCACAATGCACCTTGAATCAACACGGCGCTGGGGGCGGTTGCCAGTAGGTGCCGGCGGGTCCCCCAGGAAACCCCGCACGCAGCCCGAGGTGTATAGACGGGCCCCAGGTGGCAGCCATGGCGGAGCTGGCACCTGCTCGGGTAAGAGTTCTTCTCGTGCGGGCCCGGGTGCGCATTGAGGGTGGCGGAACCCCCGGCCGGGGGCTGGACTTCGAGGTACGGCCCCGGCGGGGCTGGGCGTCGGTAGTCAGCGGCTGGCGCGGATCCACGCTGATCTTCCCCCGACGACCCCAGCGCCCTGCCCTCTCCCGGACGGTTCCCTCCGCGTCGGCCGTAGCCCCGGCGTCTTCCCGAGAAACTTCTCCGAGGCTTGTTTCATGTTCTTGGATTTGCTACCGTCCCGACCTGTTTCCGTCGCGCCCTAAGAGAGCCCGTTTCCTGGCTGGTGAGGAGGCGCGGATGGGAAACTCTGGGTCCCCGTCATTGCCAGCGAACTTGCCCCGTGTTCCGGGACCCCAGGACTCTGCTTCTCTGTGACCAGCTCGTTCTCGGCCTGATGGGGTTGCCGTGGTTCCTTCTGCCGTGCTCTCTCCTGCTGCAGACTCTGCCCTGGGTTGCAGCCGCGCTGGTTGAATTTAAGGCTGGGCTTTCTCTCCCTGGGGGGCAGGTGTTACCCTCACGGTGTAAGTTGCTGGCTTTTTGTGTGGGAAGCTGTCGATCTCTTTCCGTTTCCTCTCCCACATGTCCCCATTCAGAGAATGGCAAGATGTGGAGCTTGGGCACGGAGTCGGGAAACTGGGTTTTAGCCCATAACTCAGCTCTCAGCTATCCAGTCTAGTGATTTTAGGTAACGGAGTTCACTTTAAGCTTCTGTTTCCTTAGCTGTAAATTGAGTGTTTGGCTAGTTACTAGATGATCTGGTGGCTCAGACAATAAAGAATCCGCCTGCAATGCAGGAGACCCAGGTTTGATCTCTGGGTCGGGAAGATCCCCTGGAGCAGGCCTTGGCAACCCAGTAAGTGTTCCTGCCTGGAGAATCCCATGGACAGAGGATACTGGCGGGCTGTAGTCTATAGGGTCGCAAAGACTAGGACATGACTGAAGCGACTGAGTTTGCATCACACAAGGTTCTTGGCAGCTCTGACATTCTCTTATTACGAAGTGTTGGTTACTTTGATGATATAAGAGGATTTGCTGTAGAAAGGGCAGGTGGAGTTCAGTTGGTATTTAGGGTGGCATTTCTTTATCTAGAGACACTTTTAGAATCATGTGAGAGGGCTAAGGAGATCCTGTTGTGAAAATTTGACCATGAGCTGGGTGCCTTGTATTTGATTCTTGTGGGAAGTTGTTAAGAACTAAGAGGGGAAGGATTGGGAGACTTAATACGTGTGTGTTTTCAATGAATTATGACAACAAGACACAAATGTTCACGATATCACTGTATTTACCTCATTTGATTCCTTTAAGCTAAGGTGATCTAGTCAAAGACCTGCCTTTTCCTCAAGACCACGTTGTAATACTAAAGTTGGGCTGGAGGATACATTACTAACTTCCAAAATACTTCTTTCTAACTGTTCAGTGCAGTTTCCTACATGTCTTCAACAGATCTTGTTAAAAGGAAGTCTTGTCCTCCAAAATTCCCAAGTATGCTTTAATTAATTTATGGATCTATCAATGCAGAACATATTTAAATTGTCCTCAAGCGTATTTCGTTTCTCGCCTTCAGATAAAGGATTCTGTAACTCTTATGTGACAGTATGGCCAAAGGGTGCCCTGATGAAAACAACCAAAAATTCTGAGGTGGGAGAGGGAACAAATATATTTGAAATGTAGTTAGTAGAGCATATGAAAGAGCAAGCTCTTAAGAGATAAGAAGGATCTCTGAAGCCAACTCTGAGGACATTTACTGAACATTCATTGGTAGTGTTTATAACCTCAAGGGGCACTGGAAAATAGACAAAACTCAGAGCCTAGATGGGAAGTTTCAGACGCCTTCAACTCCAGTCTCCTAACATTGAAACTTCAAAGGGCAACCTTAAGGGTGAACTGGAAGTAAGCTCTTAGCTCTAGGGAGTGATTGCAGAGAAAATTATGACAAACCTTGGTGCTGAGAGATGGGTACAAGGTGCCCCTTGAGAATTCATGTTGACTCTCCAGTGGGCTTATTGCCTGAATTCATATGACCTCAAATCTTCTCTGAAGTATTCAACACTTAACTCAAACTTCAAATTATTCTCATAGATAAAATCTAAGAAAAAATGAATTCCCAATAAAAGTTATGCAAAAAGTAATGAAAAACTGAGAAAAAGCCAGTAAAATGAATGGACAAAAAACCAGTCATTCAGAGATTTCAGAGGTTGCAATTTCAGAAGAAAAACATATTGGAATTCCAATAGGAAACACACACAATCTGCACTGGAGGCCATGTTTGATGAGTGGTTAATGGGCGAGGATATCATAGGACTGATGCAAATACAAACACTTAGAAGCCCAGTAGATCCCAATCAGGATAAACATAAAGAAATCTCTACCTAGACACATAATGGTGAAGGTACAGAATACAATGCAGAGATAATTCTTTAAAAAGATTGGCTTCAAATGAACCATTCTTAAGACTGATGAGGTTCATCTCAACAACTCTGGAAGCCAACCAGCAGTAAATTGGCATTGTGGAAGGGCTAAAAGAAAATAACTATGTAGTCCCATATTTATACTTCTCAGAAGTATTTTTTTTTTAATGGTAAAATATTTTCAGACAACTGACAATTTGTTACTAGTATACTCATTAAAGAAATTCTAAAGAATGTACTTAAGGTACAAGGAAAATTATCCTAAGTGGAAAGTGATAATGTAATAAAATATGATGATCCATTAAAATGGGTAAATCTAAACAACTGTTGTCTGAATAAAAGAGTAATACTCTCTTGTGGGTTAAAAACAAAGATAGAATTAAAATACATGGCAGCATTGATATAAATGTTAGGAAGCTGCTGCTGCTGCGTCACTTCAGTCGTGTCCGACTCTGTGTGACCCCATAGACGGCAGCCCACCAGGCTCCCCCGTCCCTGGGATTCTCCAGGCAAGAACACTGGAGTGGGTTTCCATTTCCTTCTCCAGTGCAGGAAAGTGAAAAGTGAAAGTGAAGTCGCTCAGTCACGTCCAACTCTTTGCGACCCCATGGACTGCAGCCTGCCAGGCTCCTCCGTCCATGGAATTTTCCAGGCAAGAGTACTAGAGTGGGTTGCCATTGCCTTCTCCAACGTTAGGAAGAGATGATCAAAGTTCAGATGTTTGAAGTCTTTGTAAGCAGTTTCTAGGATGGTTGCTAAAAGACTAGACATTGGCTATATAACCTAAATTCAAAAGGGGGAATAATAGAATAAGAAAACAAATCAATCTAAAAGAAGGCAAGAAACAGGATGAGATAAATAGCACAAATAAGGTAAAAATAAATAAAAATAGACCAACAATTACAATAAATGTAAATGGACTAAATGTTTTAGTTAAGAGGCAGAGATTGATCTGCCCATCTGGGTTAAAGTTTAGCAAATGATTTATAAGAGATAATGACTAAAAGATAAAGCTATAGAAACGTTTGACTATAAGAGGATATGAAAACATGTACCAGGCTAAACTAACCATGGGGAAATCAGGGACTTCCCTGGTGGTTCAGTGGTTAAAAATCCACCTGCCGGTGCAGGGGACACGGGTTCAGTCCCAGTCCGGGAAGGTTCCACATGCCGTGGAGCAGCGAAACTCATGCGCCACAGCTATTGAGTCCTTGTGCTGCAGCTCCTGGAGCCAGTGCCCCACAAGAGAAGCCCCCACAGGGAGAAGCAACGAGGAATCGCCTCCACTTGCCGCAGCCGGAGAAATCCCATGCACAGCAACAAAGACCAGCGCAGCCAGAAATAAAATAAAAAAATAAACAGTATTTGTTTAAAAAGGAAAATTGACTTAACTGTATTAATATCGCTAGAGATAAAGGGCTACTACTGCTTTTATTATGGTAAAAGACTTAATTACCATCCTGATAGAATGTTTCTAATCTTATGTGCATCTAATTATATAGCCTCAAAATATATTAAACAAAAATTGATAGAACTACAAGGAAAATTCACTGTCATAGTAGAAATTTTAACACAACCTTAGTATTTTATGAATAAAAAACTAGTAAGGGTGTAGTGCATTCGATAGAGCTTTCTGAGATGATGGAAATATTCTCTGCCCGGTTCAGTATAGTAGGAACAAAGTACATGTGGCTGTCAAGCAGTTGCAATGTAGCTCAATAGCTGAGGAACTGAAGAACTCAATTTTTAATTAATTTAATTAAATTTTAGCATCCGCATGTTTCTGGTGGCTGTTATTGTAGGGTAAGGGAGTTAGAGAAAGCAAGATTCGGAAAAAGAATGAGACTGGCACTTTACAGGAACAGATCACCTTTAATGAGGCGAGAGGGGCAGCAGTCAGACCAGTGAGCTGCTGCACTTACCCAAGAAGAGTAAGTATATATAGACATGTATGTGGAAAGCTACTGTCTTAAGGGACCTGTTCTTCTCCAAGGTTGTTTGGAGTAGTTATCTCTTAAATGGCTGGGGCAAGGAATTTTGGAGATCGGCCAGAGGCTGGACATGCTGGGAGCTGGGTGTAATCAACTTAATGTCCATTTTTTCTTTGTGTGAGAGAATTCTTTTTTTGCATAGAATGGTGGGGATACCTGGAGGGGAGTTTTAACTCCAGGCTATTTTGAGCTGGGTGACTTTCCTTCAGTAACATTGTGCAGCACGGATACAGAGGATAATAATTTTTTATCCACATAGCTGCTACTGCTGCTGCTAAGTCACTTTAGTTGTGTCTGACTCTGTGCGACCCCATAGACGGCAGCCCACCAGGCTCCCCCGTCCCTAGGATTCTCCAGGCAAGAACACTGGAGTGGGTTGCCATTTCCTTCTCCAATACATGAAAGTGAAAAGTCAAAGTGAAGTCCCTCAGTCATGTCCGACTCTTCGAGACCCCATGAACTGCAGCCCACCAGGCTCCTCCGTCCATGGGATTTTCCAGGCAAGAGTACTGGAGTGGGGTGCCATCGCCTTCTCCGTCCACATAGCCATCAATATATAATTTCAATGTTTAGAGAGATTAATGAAGAAAAAAGAGAGAAGGCAAAAATGCCCTATTAGAAATGCAAGTGTGTTCTAGGTTGATGCTGACTGCAGACTGGGACCCTAGGCAGAGTTGTTGAACAGAACATGACCGTTACCACCAGGATCATCCCTCTCCACATGGCTTGGGATTCTTCAGGCGATTCCAGCACATGCCCATAGTGTGCTCCACTTGACCTGGAGTGCGGTAGACCTAACTGTCCCTGACAGAGCCTCCTCTAGTTGCAGATTTGTGAGCAAAATACATGTTGTTGTCTTAAGCCACTACGTTTTAGAATTATTTATGATATAGCAATTGATGATTGGAACAGATACCTATGGAATATGTTTACATAGCAAAAGATATGAAGAACACGTTAGGAAAGGAGTATGTACTGTGAGTGGATTGAAACATTTTTATTCTAAAGATGTCATTTCTCAGATTTATCTATGAATTTGATGCAGTGCCAGACAAAATCTCTAAAGATACTTTTGTGAAACCTTTCAAACTTGTAGACTATCACCAGGCCAAAAATAATCAAGATACTCCTGTGAAATAAGTAAGAGGGACTTGTACCAGGTATCAATAATTATCAAAAAGCTGTGTCATTAAGATGGTAATTTTGGTAAAGCAGTAGAAAATTGACCCATAGAACAGAAGAGAGATGCCAGAAACAGACTAATTTCATGTATGAAAACTTGATTTATGACAGAGATAACAGGTAAATGATGGGTTTTTCAGTATATAGTATTAGCTCTGTTGACTTCCCATATGAAGATTGAGGCTTGCACTGTACACAAATACTGTCTCAATTCTAGTTGAGATAAATAATTAAATATGAAAGTCAAAACTGTCAAGTGTTTATGTGATATAGATGTTTTTTGTACGCCTGACATGAAAGTTCAAACCACAAGAGAATTAATACTGATAAAAAACTCACCTACATTAAAACTTTATATTGAACAGTAGTAAAGAGAATTTTAAAATGAGGCATGAATAAGGGAAGTGATTTGTAATACATATAACTGATAGATTAGTATACAGAATTTACAGACAAATTGTATCAGACAACCTCATAAATACTTAGAGAAGTCGGATAACCCAAAAGATAAATGGACGAAAGACTTCAGCAGTGAAGGGGAAATTTGAATGGCCAGTAAACATTAAGGAAAGATGCTTGTCCCTTGCTAGTAATAACAAAAATGAAGATGAAAACCATAATGAGATATCATTTCAGATCTATAGAGGGACACGCACAAGGGTTTCCCTGGTGTGTCAGAAGGTAAAGAAACTGCCTGCAGTGCAAGAGACCTAGGTTCGATCCCTGGGTCCTGAAGATAGCCTGGAGAAAGAAACGGCTTCCCACTCCAGTATTTTTGCCTGGAGAATTCCATCGACAGAGGAGCCGGGGGGCTACAGTCCATGGGGCTGCAAAGAGTCAGACACAACTGAGCAACTATCACTTTCAGTCTGCTGCTGCTGCTGCCGCTAAGTCGCTGCAGTCGTGTCCAACTCTGTGTGACCCCATAGACGGCAGCCCACCAGGCTCCCCCGTCCCTGGGATTCTCCAGGCAAGAACACTGGAGTGGGTTGCCATTTCCTTCTCCAATGCATGAAAGTGAAAAGTGAAAGTGAAGTCGCTCAGTTGTGTCTGACCCTCAGCGACCCCATGGACTGCAGCCTACCAGGCTCCTCCATCCATGGGATTTTCCAGGCAAGAGTACTGGAGTGGGGTGCCATTGCCTTCTCCATCTCCAATGCTAGAGGGACACAAATTTTAGTTTGACAGTAACAAATGTTGATGATATTGTAGAACAGCCAGAATACTTACAGACTTCTGATGGGAGTGAAATTGGTACAACTACTTTGGAAACCATTTGACATTATCTATTTATTTAAGTTCAGGATGTGTATATACCCTATGAGCCAACAGTTCCCTTCCTAGCACTATGCCCTTGGGAAACTTGCCCATGTCCACTAGAAGCCAGGTACAGTTCTATTCATCACAGTACTGTTGGTAATGACGAAGATGAGGAAACATCAGTAGTGGAATGGAAAAATAAACTGCGGTGTAGTCACATGGTAGAATATTATACAGTGAAAATTATTCTGTATAATTATACAGAATATTATACAGTGAAAATGAATTAATCAGAGCCACCGGCAATACCAAGTTGTTCCCTGGAGTTGTAGAAGAGTGACTTGTTTATGTAAAATCCTAAAACACGAAAAATTAAAAGAATGTATTTTTTGGAAACAAATGTAAAAAAAAATGAAAAAGGGCAGTTAATAGTGAAAAAACGAATTTGGGATAGTAGTTACTTCAGAGAGTTGCACAAAGGACTGTAAAGTGATGTATAGATACACACACGCACGCACACACGCACAGGTGCATTGTGCTTCGCCTCACTGCACTTGACAGGGTTTCTCGGCGGTTGAAGTTTCTGGCAGCTCACCATCAAGCAAGTCTATCATCTGCCGGTTTTCCAGCATATGTGCTCACCTCGTATCTCTGTGTCACGTTTTGGTGATTCTCAAAATATTTTGAACTTTTTCATTGTTATTATATTTGTTGTGGTGATCAATGATCTTTGATGTTAATACTGCAAAGAGATTCCAACTCCCTGGAGGCTCAGATGATGGTTAGCATTTTTTATCAATAATGTATTTTTTAATTAAGGTATATACTGTTTTTTAGACATAACGCTATTACATTAGGTTACAGAATAGTGTAAACATAACTTTTCATATGTACTAGAAAATCAGAAAATTCATTTGATTTGCTTTATTGTCATACCTGCTTTATTGTAGTGATTTGGAACTGAACCCACAGTATCTCCAAGGTATTCTCTGTGTGTTAAATTAAATAGCTTTTTTGCCTGAATGCTGGTTACATAGAGATTTATTGTCACTACTTTATATATTTTATGTATTATGTAGATATTCTTTTTTTAATCTGTTCAATACAAAAAGTCATCTATCTCAGAGTTAGAAGCAACCTTAAATATCATCTAGTCCAGCTTTGTCAAGTATCACTTTAGAGTGTGGTTTAGTGTTTTACTCAAGCAGCTTGTAGGTTTCCTAAGAGCAGGCCATAGCTGCAGGCCTGGTGTATGATACATGATCTGACAACAAGATACAATTTGCAAGCAGGACTGTCCCAGAAAATCCAGAAATGTGGTGAGTGTAAGTGTACTTTTAAAGATTTCTCATTGCCTTCAGGAGTATTATGTATGAAAGCTAAGGAAAAAATTATAGAGAAGTATGTGTTTAGTGCGGAGAAGGCAATGGCACCCCACCCCAGTACTCTTGCCTGGAAAATCTCATGGACAGAGGAGCCTGGTAGGCTGCATTCCATGAGGTCGCTAAGAGTCGGACACGACTGAGCGACTTCACTTTCACTTTTCACTTTCATGCATTGGAGAAGGAAATGGCAACCCACTCCAGTGTTCTTGCCTGGAGAATCCCAGGGACGGGGGAGCCTGGTGGGCTGCCGTCTATGGGGTTGCACAGAGTCGGACACGACTGACGTGACTTAGCAGCAGCATGTGTTTAGTGAAAAAGTCAAACAAGCAATAGTTTATAATCAAAGATTAAAATCCCTCTTTCTCACATCCTGAGGCTGACTTGTGTTAGTATAGTTTGGTGAATATCTTCCCACACCTTCCTGTGTGCTAAAACAAACATAAACATTTATCTTGTCTCTTCTTTAGGAAAATGAAGTCATAATAAATGTATTTCCCTCAGAGTTGGCTTTTATTGTATCAGTGTATGATGAACATTCTTCCAGATCATACATGTGGGTCTCACTCATTCTCTTTAACAGTTGTGTGACATCGTCTTTGTGCCACAATTTAGTTAACCATCCTCTTCTTAATAGACATCTAGAGGGAGTCCCTTGCGGTCCAGCGGTTAGGACTTGGCACCGTCACCGTGTCCCTCATCACTTCAGTCATGTCTGGACTCTGCGACTCTGTGGACTGTAGCCCGCCAGGCTCCTCTGTTCATGGAATTCTCCAGGAAAGAATACTGGAATGAGTTGCCAGTTCCTCTTTCAGGAGATCTTTCCAACCCAGGGATCGAACCTGCATTTGTTGCATCTCCTGCATTGACAGGTAGATTCTTTACCCACTGAGCCATGTGGGGAGCTGGTCACTACTGTGGCCCAGGTTCAGTCCCTGATCAGGGAGCTATTTTGTAAGCCACTTGGTGCAGACAAAAAAAAAGACATCAAGATTATTTCCAGGTTTTGGCTCTTCCAAAGAATGTTGCCAGTAATCAGTCATCTTCATATGTATGTCACTGAATAATAGTCTGTTTATTTTTGAAGAGTCCCTTAGTGGTATCACTAGGTGAAAGGGTTTTTAATGACCTTTTGGATATTTTCTTGCCTCAAAGTTTGTAGTATTTTTCATTGCTTCCAGGAATGTTATGAAGGTACCAGATTTACCACTTCGTAATCGGCTCTGGTTGTTGTTCCCTTTCCCTCTCTTTCATGTTTCTCAACCAGGTCGATGCAAAGTGATTTCACTTGGTTGTATCTGTGTTCCTGACCACTAATGTGGTTGTCTTTTCATTTGCTTACTGACCACCTACATTTCCACTTGTGCAAATACTTTATAGTCTGCAGTTTTATGTTTGGGTTATTTATCTTTTCTTCCTGATTCATATCCTGTTTACAAATATTCTCCCTGTTTGTTTCTAGACTTTGTTTATGGTATCTTTTACAATAGCTAACATTTTCTCCTTCCTTGATACTCTGCGTCCTATTTACTGAGATGTAATTTACATACAGTAAAATTCATTCCTTAAGCATAACTGTAGTTCAGTGAGTTTTGAAAAATGTGTTCAGTTCAGTCGCTCAGTCGTATCCAACTCTTTGCGACCCCATGAATTGCAGCACGCCAGGCCTCCCTGTCCATCACCAACTCCCAGAGTTCGCCCAAACCCACGTCCATCGAGTCGGTGATGCCATCCAGCCATCTCCTCCTCTGTCGTCCCCTTTTCCCCCTGTCCCCAATCCCTCCCAGCATCAGAGTCTTCTCCAGTGAGTCAGCTCTTCGCATGAGGTGGCCAAAGTACTGGAGTTTCAGCTTTAGCATCCGTCCTTCCAAAGAACACCCAGGACTGATCTCCTTTAGAATGGACTGGTTGGATCTCCTTGCAGTCCAAGGGACTCAAGAGTCTTCTCTAACACCACAGTTCAAAAGCACCAATTCTTCAGCACTCAGCTTTCTTCACAGCCCAACTCTCACATCCATACATGACCACTGGAAAAACCGTAGCCTTGACTAGATGGACCTTTGTTGGCAAAGTAACGTCTCTGCTTTTGAATGTGCCGTCTAGGGTGGTCATGACTCTCCTTCCCAGGAGGAAATATGTGTAGCCATCATATTACCAAGTCATAGAATATTGTCATCATCATCCCCAAAAGTACCCCCTAAGTAATTAATTTCCTCCAGTCCCAGCCCCGGCAACCACTGGTCTGTTTTGTGTCTATAGTTTTGCCTTCTCCTGAATGTCATGTAAATGAATGCAGTATGTAGCATTTCGTGTCTGGTTTCTTTCACATTTGTGATTTTGAGATTCATCCATGTTGTTACAGGTATCAATAATTTGTTCCTTTTTATTGCTGAGGAGTATTCTGATATAAGGCAGAGAAGGAAATGGCAACCTACTCCAGTATTCTTGCCTGGAGAATTCTATGGACAGAGAATTCTCTATCAGAACCATTCTGATATAAGGTGTATCTTTCCTAGGTCTGCTGTAACAAAGGCCCACCAGCTAGGTGGCCTAACCAACAAATTGTCTCTCAGCTCTGGAGGCTAGAAGTCTGAAATCCAGGGGCCCACAGGGTTGGCTCTTTGCGAGGACCGTGGGGCGGCGTCTGACCCCTGCTCTCCCCTGGCTTCTGGTGGCGCCAGGTGCTTCCTTGCCTGGTGGCAGCGTAACTCCGACCTCTGCCTCCAGAGCCGCGTGATCACCTGCTCCCGTGTGCCTTCGTACCGTGTCTTCCCTCTGTGTGTGTTTGTCTCCGTGTCTGTGTTTCTCCCACATTCTTAGGACGCCAGTCACTTTGGATTAGAGCCCACCCTCCTGACCTCATGTTAACTTGATAGGCAGTGAAGACTATCTCCAAGTCAGATCACATTGTGAGGTACGGGGGTTAGGACTTCCTCCTGTCCTCTTGGGGAGACATAATTCAACCCATAACAAACAGATGGACCAACATTGGTTTGTTTATCCGTTTACCAGTTGATGGACATTCACATTGTTTCTGTCATGATAGGTAATTTAAATAAAAGAGGAAGCTTGGCTTGCCTGCTCTTCTTAGCCTTTGACGACATGGAAGAGGAGGGATGTTGTTTCTCTGCTTAGATCCCAGCCCACCTTCCTGTTTGGAAAACAGTGCTAGCAAGTAACACAGTGCTGGGCCACAGAAGGGAAGGAGATGCCAAAAAGCTAGAGACTTGAAAACAGAATGTGTGGTGAAATGAATTTATCCAGTAATCGAATTTTTTGGTTTCATTTGTATTTTTCGTTTACACTAAACTTTACATGTTTTTTAAGGGGGATATTTAAGCCTTTGACTTAAATAGCTCAGTAACGAACTGAGTTGGTTACCTGGAGTAGGTCACGGCCAAACTTAAGTGTTCAGTTCTGTGCCACTGGTTGGCCTCATCTCATCCCCTCTTTCTCTAGACCGTAAGCTCAGGCCCTGGCAGTTCTTCTAAAGGTATTTCCTTCCAATGTCTTGTTCTCCATGTCCTCATTATAGTTACAGAAGCAGCCTTGAATAAAGTGTGTGCCATATAAGAGAATATGGAGCTTTGGGGGTTTAAGACTGCCATGAACACAGTGTGGGCAAGACGACAGCTCAGAACACTTCCCAGGTGCTGGTTTTATTAATTCTGAGCCTCAGCCGCTGTCATGGACAGACCCTAAAAATGTGAAGCCTAGGGACAGTGCCAGAGGACTCAGGTCATTTAAGTAAATGTTTCCGAAGGATTCAGTTTTCACTCTTCTGGTTGGTAAGGTGCAAAGGTAGATGTGGTGAGTCTTGTAGGTCCTGCTAAGGAATTTTGTCTTGATTGTGGGGAGCCACCTGCAGAGCTGATGTGATCCACTGTGAAGTCTGGCAGGAATGTGGAGGTGAGAGTGGATGGAAATCACATCATTTATCATAGCAGAGTATCACACATACTCTAAAATATCTAAAATAGAAAATTTTAGAATTTAGATCCTAAATTTAGAATCTAAATTCTAAAATAGAAAAAAATTGGCTTAAAAACATGAATACTGACACGGGAAAGTCATACTGAAACGCAGGTAACAAAACATTTACAATATGATGGCAGTTTTGTTGAAAAATAAAATAAGTTAGAAGATGGGGGGAAAAAAACCTTGTAGGAAACATACCAAAGTTTCAACAGCCTATTTCTGGATGGTGATATTTTACATACATGTTTCTTTCTTTCTCCTTTTCAGTTTTTTCTTGTTATGGCATATACGTGTAATTTGAGGTATCAGAATATAAAAGCACATGCTTTTTAAACTAAAAAAAAAAGTAGAAACTGGGTGCCGTAGTGTTCCTGGACCCCTTGTGTGTTTTTAACCTGTTGTTTGGAAGAGACGCTGACCGCCTGACACTGCACCTGGTTCTTCAGCACAGGAGGAAGCACCGCTCCAGCCCTCTGACTTCCTCCACGCCACCCCCACAAGCAACGGAGAAAAGCTCCTACCTGGAGACCACAGAGATCTCGCTGTGGACCGTGGTGGCCGCCATCCAGGCCGTGGAGAAGAAGGTGGAGTCCCAGGCCGCCCGCCTGCTGACTCTGGAGGGGCGGACGGGGATAGCCGAGAAGAAGCTGGCTGACTGCGAGAAGACGGCAGTGGAGCTCGGGAACCAGCTGGAGGGCAAGTGGGCCGTGCTGGGGACCCTGCTGCAGGAGTACGGGCTGCTGCAGAGGCGGCTGGAGAACGTGGAGAACCTGCTGAGGAACAGGAACTTCTGGGTCCTGCGGCTGCCCCCGGGCAGCAACGGGGAAGTTCCCAAGGTAAGCCCGATTCTCAGGGGCTGTCTGAAGATTTCTCAGTGGCCGGCTTTTCCTTTGTATCCTTGATTGGAGGCCCTCACTGTGTGACATTTGTGGTTCCAGGTGTCCAGGTCACTTGAAAATGATGGCGTCTGCTTTTCGGAGCAGGAGTGGGAGAACCTGGAGGACTGGCAGAAGGAGCTCTACGCCAACGTGATGAAGAGCAGCTATGAGACTCTGGTCTCTCTGAGTAGGTAGCGGTTTCCTCCCCAGACCTCGCCCTCAGACATCCTGCAATTCCTGACCGAGGCGTTTGTGACCCAGGCCACACCTGGGATTCTCGTGGCTGTGGGTCCTCTCTTGACCTCCGCCGGGTTGAGTAATGGGAATCTCCAGGCCCTCAGTTTAGGAAGACTCTTGGAAAGGTTTTGTATTCATGTAGTCAGTCCTTGATAGCGTTTATACTAATAGATAAGATGTCATCATGTGCGTTAGAGTGTAACACAGCTAGGATACCTCAAGCTGGTTTTAATACTTAGGACGGCTTGACAAGAAATCCTTTGTTACCTGGGATGCGCAGGCAGCAGGGACTCACCAAACAATGTTTCTTGGCATTTTCCTGGAATTACAGCCAGTCCTGTGGTTTCAAAGTTCATACTGTGTTTATTAGAAGTGCTGCTTGATAGATGTTCATCTTTATAGGTAAAATAATAAATGCATTTTGTTTGGTTCTAAACTCCTTTAGAACCGAGGTCCGTGGAGGCTTGTCCAGAAGGCCGCTGTGACCAGAGCAGAGGGAGGGAGAGGGAAGGGGCAAATGGTTAGAGAGGAGACTGTGACCTTGGCTGGGTCACAGGTGCTGGTGGCTGTTGCCTTGTCTGTCCCGGTGGGGACAGCAGTCCTGACCTTGCCTTGCAGCGCTGTGGCCCAGATGAAGTTAGACCCCTGGAAAGGAGCCCCCGACCGTGGAAGGTGGGGGTGGTGTTGGGAGAAAAACAGGGAGCTCTGGGGCCTGGCCCCCAATGGCTGAGAAGGAGCGTGAAGGCAGCTGTTAGCTGAGTGGCTCCTTCAAATCGGCCATAATTTTCTGAATTATCTGAAACTGCTCGGGGAAAGTGACGGTGAATCTTCTGAAGTTTTACCATCAGCTCCTTGACCTTGGTTGCCTTGTTCACTGGCAAATGACCAGTCCTGTCTTCTGGGCTCACACTGTGCCCTTTCCAACCCAGAGGTGCTTGGCCAGCCTGAAGGAGAAATGGAGTTGGGTGCAGAGATGCCGGGTGACTTGGAGGAGGAAGAGTCTCGTGGTGTCCACCCAGGTGAGTGGCTCCAGAATATTCCACGCCCATCCCGCCCCCTGCAGCCTGTTGTGAGCTTTGCCACCACCAAACTGCCCCAGGCCGATCGGCAGTCACCTCGTCCAGCGTTTGTTTGTTGTAAACTCCTTTATGGTTGTCGTCAGTTCACCTCTTATACATGGCTCTTACCTCCTTCACTGCTGCAGGGAGTCCTTAAGACTCGCGGCCGCCTCGCCCTTCCATGTGCTATACAGGGTAGAGTGCCTAATAGACCTGAGTCAGAACCCAGCCGGAGACTGAGAACAGGGTGGGTGAGATCAGGAGTGAGGCTCGCTGGGTAAGAGGCAGGAGAAGCCACTGGGAACCAGGTCATCTGGGGAGACTAGGCAGGAAGAACGGAGCTGGATACATGGATTTCTAAGCTACAGGTTTAGGTGTGTGTTTGTTTTATTATTCACATTTATTATTTTAACACTTAACACTTAAAGTAGCTTATGCGTTACCTGTGTTTATCTAGCCATTTTCTACAGAGGTTGAAAGCAAATTTGTGGACAAGTTTGGAGAACTTGTCCTGTAAGCATGCTGTATTTAGATTCTAGTCAGCACGTCTCTACCTGAGTATAGGTTTAGTTTTTCAGGTCTTGCAAGCCACTCAGTCTCCTCTTTCAGATTGTCCCAGTTCCCTTGGTCCTGGGGTACTCTGATTTGAGCCCTTCTGAAGCTTGCTGAGGTGCGTTTAGCTCTGAGACAACCTAGACAGTGATCTCTTTTGTGGCTCTCCTTTCTCTTGGCAGTGGAGGAGGTCGTGGTCAAGCAGGAGACACTGTACATGCAGGACAGCTCCGCGGACCTTCCTGGAGAGTGCTCTGGCTTTGCCGACGAGCAGGCTCTCCCGAGCCCGGAGCAGGCTGAGCTCTGGGATGGGCAGGGCAGTTCCATCCTCTTGGAATCGGGTCCTGGGGACACTCGTCTGCAGGAGCCCACCGACGGTGGGAGAGAGCCCGGCAGTGGCAGAACTCTGGGCCGCCCCCCGAAGCGCAAGTGCCACAAGCAGCTGCCGCCGGGTCGGGAGTGTGGGCAAGGCCTGCAGCTGAGAAGGGACAGCGCTGGCTCCTGCGGATGTCCCGAGTGCGAGGCCCCACACCCGCAGACCCCCTCAGAGCCAGAGGCGAGCCCCCGGCCGCGGCCCCAGCTTAAGCCGCCGGCCCGGAAGGCGCAGTCTCTCCAGTGCGACGCATGCGCGAGGAGCTTCCGCTGCCGGGTGAGCCTGCTGACCCACCAGCGCTGCCACCTGCAGGAGGCCGCCCGTGCTGGCCACCCGGCCCAGGAGCGGTTCTCACCCAACAGCCTGGTCGCCCTGCCCGGCCACATCCCCTGGAGGAGGAGCCGGGGCTCCCTTCTCTGCGGTTACTGCGGCAAGAGCTTCAGCCACCCGTCAGACCTGGTGCGGCACCAGCGCATCCACACGGGCGAGCGGCCCTACAGCTGCCCTGAGTGTGAGAAGAGCTTCGTGCAGAAGCAGCACCTCCTGCAGCACCAGAAGATCCACCAGCGGGAGCGGGGCGGGCCAGCCCTGCAGCCCGCCAGGCCCAGCGGCCTGCTCTAGGGGTGCCAGCCCCTCACCCAGCGGAGGGGGGGGGGGTGGGGGGAACTGGCACTGTCCCCCAAAAGACACTGCAGGGTCGGGGACTGACTTCTTCCTGAGGGGGCTCTCTTTCATTTGCTTTCGTGACCAGGCACTGGGCCGAGCCCAGAGGCTGTCCTGAAATTCAGGGGAGGTGGGGAGCCTGGGCCAGGCCTCTCCTGCCGTCTCTGGTTTTCCCGTCGGAGCCAAAAGTCTCGGGCTGGGGGTGGCTGTCTGACCCTGCCGGGCCGGTGGCCTCTCCCAGCCTCTGGGTCTTCCCAGGGGTTGAGTCGGGCCAGAGGAGTGAGCAGGCGTGTGGGAGCACAGCCCCGTGGGTCCTCCTCTTCCGTGGTCTGGTTCCTGACAAGTAGAGGAGATAATTAAAGGGAACTGCTTACCCTGCTCTGAAGAACCTTTTTGCGGGGAGGGGGGAATTACATTTTAGCTGATGAAGAAAGCGTGGCTCTGTTTAAATTTTCAGAGTCGTAGAAGTTGTTCCTAACAGGGGGACCTGGCCTGCCCTCCAGGAGGGAGTCACTCACAGGCTCGCTCAGCCCGCTCACATTCAGTCAAGCCAGAGGCTGGGACGCAGTGCTGAGCCCCCTGTTGTGGGGGTCCTGGGCTCTCTAGGGGGGCTAACTGACCACGAGGGACAGCATAGTGAGGGAGCCCCCAGAGCCCCTCCTGGGCGTAAGGGTCCAGGAAAGGAGCTGGGGTGCTGCTGCTGCAAGGGCGGCTCCTCCCTGCCCTTCCAGCCCATCCCTGCTGTGGTTCCACAGCCTACCGGGGTGGAGAGCTCCATTTTCACTTCGGTGGTTCAGCTTGTACCCATGCAGTGGTCCCTTGAGTTGGTCCCGGTTACACCAGTTGTTTCTTGAGGTGGTTCAGATCACACACACTCCACACTTGTTCTGGGCCTGACTTCCTGAGAAGATGGGGAAAAAGCGCAGTGTCCCTCAGGGGTGTTGGATGCCCGCCGCCTGTTGTGTGGGGGAGGTGGGAGCGGGCTCCTGGCTCCTGTGTGAGTGTCCCCTTTGATGATTTGCAGTTGCCTAGAATAAAACTTGCTACTGGCAAAAAAAAAAGTGCTCCCGTTTGATGTCTTTCTCCATTTGTCGAGAATTCCCTCCTGGGGCCAGGGTGAAGGCCTAGTGGCCCAGCCTGGCCCGCATCTTCCTTAAACCTGGGCAACAGAGAGGAGGGCACGCGGGGGATACTCGCCAGTGTCTCTGGTGGTCGAGGGCTGCAGACAGGCCAAGTGTCTGAGTCGCTGGGAGGTGGGCGATAGGGAGGGCAGGTGAAACGCTGTGGTACACGAGGAGTCGTCGGGAGACAGGAGTGTTGGCTTAGGTGTCCACGTAGCCGTGTGGGTCCATCTTAAGTACTTGGTGCTGATGGGGAATGTAAGAAATTGAATGAGATCTGTAACACAGTACTATTTCAGTAAATGAAAAATGTGCATGTATGTGTGTGTGCGTTGCCCAGTCGGGTCCGACTCTTGGCAGCCCCATGGGCTGTAGCCTGCCAGGCTCCTCTGTCCACGGGATCAAGTCATTTTGTAAGAACACACAACTGAAAAGTTCTATACAGGCTTTATGGTGGCCCAAGAGGTGAGTGAGAGGGATGTGGAGATTAAATAGAAACGAGCTTGGTCTCTGTAAGGTAAGGGGTAATCTTGGTATAGAGACACAATGGGGAGGGAGGTTGTCATAGGACAAGGCCCTGAGAAGTGCTCGGCTCCACCATGTGCAGGAGACCTCTGGAGCACCTCCTGAATCCCTTCTCCAGCCTCCTCTCCGTGACCTTTTGCATTAGAGACACCCCCTTATCCCATCCCAGGAGTGCTTTAACGTGACCGGCCTTTGCTTTGCATCGTGGGGAGAAAAGCAAAATAGGAGATAGGGTCCTGTTTCTCCAGTAAAGTCAGGTTCTTCTTGAGGAAGGGAAATGATTGTATCACTCCATTGGACTGGTGTAGTAGCGGCACCCAGGGAGCAAACCCTCACCTCCTGTATTTCTTACATTGCAGATACTTTACCCATTGAGCCATAGGGGAAGCCCAGTGTTTTCATTGGAAAAGACCCTGATGCTGGGAAAGATTGAGGGCAGGAGGAGAAGGGGATGGCGAGAATGAGATGGTCGGAGGGCATCATTGACTTAGTGGACATGAGTTTGAGCAAACTCCAGGAGGTAGTGGAGGACAGAGGAGCCCGGTGTGCTGCAGTCAATGGGGTTGCAAAGAGTTGGACAGGACTGAGTGACTGAACAACAACAACTGTTCTAAGTTCTTCATGTCAAAATGAACTTCTTCCTCACAAGACCCTACGTGGTGGGTATTACCCCGTTTTCCACGTGAGCTGTGAGGAGAGACCCGAGAGGTGATGTAGAAGCAGAGGTGGCTGTGAACCAGGCCATCTTGCCTCAGAGCCCACACACTTGACCACAGGCTCTGTTGCTTCTGGTGGACCACGATTAAGGACCTCGTGTCTGGGTTGGATTCTAAGTCCTTGTTACCCGAAGCGTGGCCTCTGCACCGGCAGCATCGGCCTTCCCTGGGAGCCCGGTAGAAATGCAGACTCGGAGCCTCACTGCATCAGAATCTGCCTTTTCACAAGATCTCCGGGTCATGCTCTGCTCACAGAATGCCCTGTTTGCCAGTGATACAAAAAAATCTTGCCTGCTTCAGCTGTCCATTGAAAGCCTGCTCTGTTGGGTGATGAGAAGGCAACAGGCAGTGCAGCTGCCTGAAGGACAAGGATGATTAAGTTAGCTTGAAATCAACACATAGTGAAGAATGAAATGCCAAACACCAGCGACTAATCTGTACTATCTTCTCCTTGCTGTTCCTGCAGGTAAGGTCCTCATTGTCGTCCACCTAGCTTTTCATTTGGTAACCTAATTGATCTCCTATTCCTAATCACATCCTTTTTCCTACCAGAGTTATTGTCCTGGAACATAAATTGGATATGCCTTTCCTCAAAGCCTTAGGGCAAGCTTTTAAGTATAGAACTCAAGACTTGGACCACCTAACCTGCTCCGGGTTTCTTCACCTTTCATACTAAATTCTCTATGCTGCTGCTGCAGTGGGAGTCCTGTTATTTAATCAATAAGCTATACTTCCCCATGACCACATTCAGCTCATGTGTTGCCTCTCCTGGGAATGCCCTTCTCTGTGAGCCAAGTATTCGATACCATCCCCTTGTGGCTCAGCTGCTAAAGAACCCTCCTGCAATGCAGGAGACCTGGGTTCGATCCCTGGGTTGGGAAGATCCCCCAGAGAGGGGTAAAGACTCCTTACTCCAATATTCTGGCCTGGAGAATTCCATGGACTGTATAGCTCACGGAATCACAGGACATGACTGAGCGACTTGACACTTTTCACTCAGCTTGTAGACCCGCTTTTATGAAAGCTTCCCTCGTTCATTTCTTTTGTTCAGCAAATACATGTCGAGCACCTGTTACTGAAGCACTGTTTTAAATACTTGAGTTAAGGCAGTGTAGAAAACAACAATCTTAGCCTGGTTGAATTTCAGTTCAGTCACTCAGTCGTGTCCGACTCTTTGTGATCCCATGAATTGCCAGGCCTCCCTGTCCATCACCAACTGCCGGAGTTCACCCAAACTCATGTCCATCGAGTCGGTGATGTACATTCTATCAAAATCTGTTTACTTAAAAAAATTTTTTTAATTGAAGTATAACGATATCCCTGGCGGTCCAGTGGCTAAGACTCCATGCTCCGAAAGCAAGGGGCCTGGGTTTGATTCCTGGTCAGGGAACTAGATCCCGCATGCTGCAACTAAGTTCACATGCCACAACGAAGATTAACGATCCTGAATGCCGCAACTAAGGCTTGGTGCAGCCAAATGAATAAAATACTAAAAAAAATACCATGTACTGTAGCAGTAAAATAAAAAAGAAGAAAAAGTTATTTTTAAAAAGAACACTAAAAGAATGAAGTATAGTTGATATACAATATGTAAGTTATAGGTGTATGCTATAGTGATTCACAACTTATAAAGATTATACTCTATTTATAGTTATTAAACATATTGGCTATATTCCCTGCCCTGTACAATATATCCTTGTAGCTTATTTTGTGCATAATAGTCTGTACCTCTCAATCCCCGACTCCTATGTTGCTTCTCCCCGCTTCCCTCTCCCTATTGGTAACCACTAGGTTGTTCTTTGTGAGTCAGTTTCTGTTACATTCACTAGTTTGTTATATTTTTAAGATTCCACATATACGTGATATCATAGAGTATTTTTCTGTATCTGACTTACTTCACTTAGCATAATACCTATCAAGTCTATCCAGGTTATCACAAATGGCAAAATGCCACTTTTTAATGACTGAGTAGTATTCTGTTGTGTATATGTACCACATCTTCTTTCTCCACTCATCTGCTGATGGGCACTTAGGTCGCTTCCGTGTCTTGGCTATTGTACACTGCTGCTGTGAACACTGGGGTGGAAATCTGTTCCCCTCATGTACTGTACATTTGCACAGCCTTAGATTTTGTTCACTCATGAATATCCAAGTCTCCTCCATGTGCAGTCTCCAGAGGGAGGGATAAAAGGTTAATAAATCTGAGACTTTGTTCTTGGGCTTACAGTTTGTCAGGGATATCTAATAGAAGATCGAAAACGATATGTCCTAAGTGAAGCTAAAATCTGTAAGAATTCAGAGAACAATTACATTCAGCTGTGGGACATTGCGAATGGCATTATGAGAGATGCCTTTGAGCTGGAAGAGATGCTTTTGAGCTGGACCTTTAAGGATAAGTTGAACTACATTCTAAAAAGGAGTGATATGACCAAACTAGATATTATGGGGTGTGTACCAATAAACACCAATTCATTTGACTCAGCTGAGGGTGGGGTAGGAGGAGGGGAGTAGTGGGGGACGTAGTTGGAAAGAGAGGTTGGGGTCAGACTAGGGAGTTTGGATTTTACTGAGTTAGTAATGGGGAGCTGAGAGTTTTGAGCAAAAGGGTGATTTGTATCTAGCTGCGAATTGGGACGATTACCCTAATAAGAGCTTTTGTTTTTGTTGAGGGCGGGGGCGCATGGGGGATATGTGAGAGGTTTTTGAGTGAGACCAGCAAGAGCCGATAAAGGTCTGATTGGGTGTAGCTGCGGCTGGAAGAGAGCGGTGGACGAGATCATAGAGGTAGAGTCAACAGGAGGTGATGCTTTTTGAAGGCAGGGACCAGGTGTCAATCATATCCGGATTCCACAGCTCCGAGCTTGGGGGCCTGGCACGGAGGTTCTCACCGAATGTCCGCTGAGTGAATAGGTCTGACAGTTCACAGAACAGGGAGCCCAGTGCTGGGTCAACAAGGGAGGGCTTCGTGGAGCAAGGGGATTTGCTTACCCTTCTGGTCTCCCTCTGCTAATACCTCCCCTCTTGCTACTTCAGAGGAGGGTGTCCACTTCCTAATCTAAAGGTAGGGGCCCTGGGAATCCTCTGCCCCATCTCCTGGTGGAGGATGCGGTGGTGGGGTCACCAGCATTAGCGTACCCTGACCCTTCCCTCACCCTACATGACCCTAGGTGTTGTTTGAGTGGCCCTCAACCTCTGCTCTGACAAGCCCACCTTCTGCCGCAGAGGCTGATGGTTGACTGTGCTCGAGTGGCCTGTACCCAGGTGGAGTCACCCCTCCCTCCAGGGACTGTGCCTCTACTGTGGAAATCCAGTGTTGTCAGCTCACCCAGAGGTACTCAGGCCCTGGAGACCTGCTCCAGAAAGGAGCAAATCCACAAGAGAAAGATTACTAACTAAGGATGCACGTCATCTTAATTTATATTAGAGCTGCGCCTGGCCTGACACCCAGGCTGGTCTGCCCAGGAAACCACATGCTGGTATCACGTTTTTGTATTTTGTGTTTAATATGTTTATAAAATCAGAGCCTAGGGCCGGGAAACAGCTTTGGGAGCTAATGGGCAGGGCAGTGTGATCACTCAACAGCAGAATCAACATCTCATGGCAAACAGAAACAAAATTTTGTACGCGCCCCTGCCCCGCCCACTCCAGCCCCAGACCTGGAAATTCTGAGACCAGTGCCCAGCAATCTGTATTTTAATAAGCACTCCAGGAGATCAGGATACTAAAACTTGAATACTGACTGACGGAAACTTTTCTAAAAAACTCCGACCAGCTGTCAAAAATGAGAGCACTCTTCCTGGAGCAAAGCCTGTGAAATTCTAACATCTTCTTCCTCTCCCATCCATTTTCCAGACTCTTTCTGTTTCCCTGGACACTAACTCTTATTTTATGAGATCACAACTTATAAAATTATAAGAAATTTGTAATCCTTAATACATTGGTCTGCCTGACCCCTGCTGAGACCTGAGGGGTGCTCTTTTGTTTGCAAACTGTCTTAGATCAGGTTATTTCAACAAGGATTCCCAGAATGAACCATACCATATATAGATTTGATTTCTTATTACCTTAAAGTGACACTTCCTAACCTTGTCCCAGATTCTAGGGGTGAACCTGACCTGAAGAAGGTATCAATTTATTTGTGTTCCTACTATGTTAACTGACCTCACTTTTGCTTGGATCAGATATATGAGCTAATCATTTTCTCCCTCCCTCCCAAGAGAAAAAAAAGAAAGAAAACATAAACAAAACTGCAGACTGATTTCTAACTCTTCCAAACCTGGAAGAGTTTCCAGGCTTGTTGGACAGAGTGAGATTATTGTGAAATGCAGAAAAGATAGAAGGTAAACTTAAACTGTATACAGCATATTTTATTTTCTGGCTGCCCCACACCTTAGTTCTCCCAACAGGGATCGAACCCACATGCTCTGCATTGGAAGGGTGGAGTCTTAGCCACTGCACCACCAGGGAAGTAAAGCGTGTTTTACTCTAGGTGCATGCACATGAGCGCAGGCTCAGTCATGTTCCACTCTTTGCAACCCCACGGACTGTAACCCACCAGGCTCCTCTGTCCTTGGGCTTTTCGGGGCAAGAATACGGGAGTGGGGTATGCTCTCCTCCAAGGGATCTTCCCTACCCAGGGATGGAACCCGAGTCTCCTGTTTTGCAGACGGATTTTTTACCACTGAGTCACCTGGGAAGCCCATTTAAGTTTGCATTCTGTGATTAAGAGGTTTTCCAGAGTAAGGCTCTGTGGGTTGCAGATGAGGGGAAAGTAGGTCCCAGATTGAGTCGTTTATTCCAAATGCCTCAGGGCCTGAGTTAGTGGTGGATTTAGTCCTCCCGATCCAGAGGACCCCCCAGCTGGTAGCAGGCAGGCGAGTGGCAACTGGGTGTGGCAGAGCGGGCCATCCAGCCGCGTACCTGCTGGGAAGGCGGACCCCAGGGAAGGAGGAGGAGACCCTGGATCCCCAAAGGGAACGAAGGAAGCAGGGTTGGTTTATTTAACGAAATGCAGTTTTCTTGAGATCCTTCTCTTTATTCCGGAAAAAACTAATTAAAGTTTAAAAATACTTATCGATCCCTCCCACTCCACCTTGGCTTTCCCCGCGCAAAATGTATACCCAAACTAACATCAGAGGTGTTAAAACGGCAGATCAAGTGCATACACAGTTGAGGTCACCTGGCGATGACTGAACGTCTTGCCCCAAAGGCTCGAAGTTTCCAACGCGTTTCCTTTGTTAGCTCACTGGCTGGATTCCACCCGCCACCCCCCCAAGCACCTCGCCCGGCCCGGGCGCGAGGGTCGGCTTCGCCCGACGGAATCCCGGCCGGTGGGCCCCGAGGCGCGTGCGGCCCCGGCGTCGACTCCCGCGGCCCAGGCGAGGGCGGGCAGCCGGCTCCCCCTACGCCCGGCGGGACCCCCGCGGCCGCCCGGGGCTGGTGGGCACCGAAGGCCGCGGGAGTGCGGTCCTTCGGGCTGCAGGGGGCGCTGCGCGCGGCCTCTGGCCCGGCCGCGAGCGCAGCTCTTGTTTAAAGGGCCGGCGGGGCACGTGGCTCGGACGCAGCTCGCGGCCGCCCCGGCAGGAGCTCCGAGGCTGGGCGGCTCCGCTCCGCCTCCGCCGCCGCGCCGCGCCGGCCCCCGGGAGGAGAGCCGCGGAGCGAGGGACGCGGGCAGCCATGGCCGAAGCGGCGCCCGCCCCGGTAAGCGCCCCGCGCGCGGACACCCAGCCGCGCCGGGCCGCCGCGTGGACCCGCGAGGGTCTCGGTCGGGCGGCGCCCCGAGCGGTCCGCGGCGCGGCCTCCTCTCCGCCGCCTCCGCCCCGCGCCCGCGCGTCCGGCCCGCTCGGGCCGCCCGGCTGCTCTCGTCCCGGCCTTGGGCGGCCCAAACGCCAGGCCGTGCGCGGCGGGTGGGCGGCCCCGACGTCGGGGGAGCGGCCGGACTTTGCGGTCACACTTAAGATGACAAGCCCTCGTCTTGGAACCGAGTGGCGGTCTCCTCCCGTCCATTGTCTCACTGGAGGCCTGGAGGCCCGGCGGCCCGGAGACAGGCCGGGGGGTGGGGCGGGGTGGGGGGGTGGACAGGCACCCCGGCCCCATCGGTTCTGACGACCGAGGTCTGAGGCTGCGGGGGGAGGGGGGCGGGACGCGCCCAAAGTTACACACCAAGTCGAGTAGAGGCCAGAGCCTGACGCCCACCCGGGGCTCCGGAGTTGGGTCCCCTTTCGGGTGCACACGTGCGCTGACAGCAAAGAGAAGGTGTTGAGTGCTGTTTGCTGCAGGGATTGTAGGCGGGTGTTTTTGTTTTTTTGTTGTGGTTAATGAAAGATGAGCAGATACTGAAATTTTTGCTGATAATATACAGTGTGTCCAGTATGGAGAAAATAACCTTTTGGCCTTTTTTTTTTTTTTGGACATAGTAGAAAAACATTTGTGAAGAGCTCAATTCACCGTGCACGCGTGCTGAGTCTCTCAGTCGTGTCGGACTTTTTGTGACCCCGTGGACTGTAGCCCACCAGGCTCCTCTGTCTATGGGGTTCTCCAGGCAAGAATACTGGAGTGGGTTGCCATTTCCTTCTCCAGGGGGTCTTCCTGATGCAGGGATCGCGCCGGCCTCTCTTGGGTCTCGTGCGTTGGCAGGCGGGTTCTTAAACCACTGCGACATCAACCCGTATCTACCATTATTAATACATCTTAACAAGGTTTTTGAAGCCTTGATTTTTCTAGATGCTGATTATTTTGGATACTTTTTAAGGAGGAACTTTTCTTCTTTAAGGAGGACTTCCCTGGTGGTTCAGATGGTAAAGTGTCTGCCTACAATGTGGGAACCCCTGAGTCAGGAAGATCTCCTGGAGATCCATGGCCTCACAAAGAGTCAAACGTGACCTCACTTTTACTTTCTTTTTCTTTCCTCTTTGGTGAGTTTGGTGTCTGTGTGTTTTTAAGGGCTCTCTGAGTGCAAGGGCGAAAAAGAGGAAGGGCCTTCTTGGGACTTACAGCCCTGCTCCTTGGGGGAAGCCCCCAGCAAGGCCTTTCCCTGGGGCTACAGGTGTGGTCTTCAGCTCCCACTTAGCCCAGGACCACTTTCTCAGCACTTTTCCTGGCCCTTCTCATCTGCCTCTCTCCTGCTCTCTTGCAGCAACCTGAGATCCCCAAAACATTCACCCAACAGGATAGACTTGCCCTCAACTTTGATTAGCCCCTGGTATCACACTGTTAATTTGACTGTCTATGTACATAACTTTTCTCCAGCACAAGGAAGAACTGCATCATTTTTTTCTGCATCCCCATTGTACTGACTGTTGACAGGTCTTTAGTCATTGTTATTGAATGACTGTGTTTAATTGTTTAGTCATTCACTCATTCACTCAGTAGGCATTTACTGAGCATCTGCTATGAATGAGGCACTCTTTTAGAAGCTGGGAATACAATGGTGAATAATACATACCTTCATGGAGCTGATGTCCTCATGGATCTTATGTTCTCCTGGGGAACAACACAAGCCATAAAACGGCGTGAAGGAAGGGCTAGCAGGGGGCCTAGTTTAGATGTGTTAGTTGGTGAAGGTCTCTGTGAGGCAGTGTTTAAGCTGGAGTCTTAACAGAAGAGGGAGCCAGGCGTAAAGAGGGGTGAGGGAGGCGCATAGGCAAAGGGAGAGGAGAGAGCCAGGTACGTCTTAAGAATCCCAGAGGCTAGGGGAACTGGTTGGTAGTTAGTACCCAGGAGGATATAAAGTCAAGGAGGTAGGCTGGGATATGATAAGATGTTTAGATTTTATTCTGGGTACACCGGGAAGCTGTCAGTCAGGGGACTAAAATGCTCTAGTCTATATTTAAAAGATTACTGGTCAGCCTGTGGAAAATTGATTGCGGGGGAAGAAGGGTGAACTGGGGAAACCAACTGCGCAGAGTAGCAAGGGTTCCGGGCAAAGGTGACTGGGGCCTGGACTAGTCCCCAGAGTAGGAGGGGCAAGGGTGGACTTGACATAGTTTTAGAAGATGCACAGATAGGACTTCATGGTGATCTGACCATGGGGATGAGTACAGATAAGGGGTGAAGTGGTCCCTCTGTCCAGCGAGGCTTTTAGCGAGACAAACTGGGGCTGAGGCCTGGTCATCGGGCCCTGAGGTCAGCTGAGGAACTTCAGAAGCTCTTTTCCAAGACATCGAGTTCAGTTCAGTTGCTCAGTCGTGTCTGACTCTTTGTGACCCCATGGACTGCAACACACCAGGCTTCCCTGTCTATCACCAACTCCTGGAGCTTACTCAAACTCATGTCCATTGAGTTGGTGGGTAGCCATTCCCTTCTTCAGGGGATCTTCCCAACCCAGGGATCAAACTCAGGTTTCCCGCACAGTGGGCAGATTCTTTACTAGCGGAGCCACAAGGGAAGCCCAAGAAGACTGGAGTGGGTTGCCATGCCCTCCTCCAGTGGATCTTCCCAACCCAGGAATCAAACTGGGGTCTCCTGCATTGTAGGCAGATTCTTTACCAACTAAACTATCAGGGAAGCCCCCAAGACATTGAAGGACAATGTAATGAACAGGGTGGAGTAGAAAGGCCATGTGAACGACTTAACGGCACCCCTGAGTTGGACCCACCGTCAGCTCAACATTGTTGTCAACAACACAGGGCTCACATTTATTGAGTGTTTGCCACATTGGACATCATCATGTTAAGTGTTTTTTACTATGACAGTATCATTAATTCTCACAATCCCATCATGTAGGTATTATTATTACCCCTTTTTACAGATGTGGGGTTGGAGTTGAAATGCATAACAAACTTTGCAGAGCTCAGCCAGCTTGTGAGCAGCACCACTGCTACCGAGCTTCTGAGTGTCAGAGGAGGAGACCAAGACCAGGAAGGGAAGTCACCTGTGCGAGGTGACAGATGCTTTTCCTCCTGATTCCCACTTGCTAACACCCTGGTCCAGCCTGTCCTTGAGGATGGATATCCCCCCTGCTCCTCCCTCTCCTCCACTTCCTGCTGGGTCCTCAGGATCCCAGGTGGGGCTTCACCTGGGAAGGTGCCATTCTGAGGTTTCTCTTTGAGATGGACATCTCACTGGATAATTGTGATCATATCTCCCCTTGCTCTTGCTGGACAGGCTCCAGAGAAGGACAAACCAACGGGGGATGAAAGGCCTTCAACTCCTTCTGCATCACCCCAGCCGGCCGCTGAGAAGAATTCCTACCTCTACTCCACGGAGATCACGCTGTGGACAGTGGTGGCCGCCATCCAGGCCTTGGAAAAGAAGGTGGATTCCTGCCTGACCCGCTTGCTGACTCTGGAGGGGCGGACGGGGACGGCCGAGAAGAAGCTGGCCGACTGCGAAAAGACGGCCGTGGAGTTCGGGAACCAGCTAGAGGGCAAGTGGGCCATGCTGGGGACCCTGCTGCAGGAGTATGGGCTGCTGCAGAGGCGGCTGGAGAACATGGAGAACCTGCTGAGGAACAGGAACTTCTGGATCCTGCGGCTGCCCCCAGGCAGCAAGGGCGAGGTCCCCAGGGTAAGCCCTGGGCACCGGGGGTGGGATAGCCCGCGTTCCCTGCCCATCGGCGTGTGGGTGAGCCTGCGTGACCCTGTGGTTCCAGGTGCCCGTGACCTTTGATGACGTGGCCGTGTATTTCTCTGAGCCAGAGTGGGGCAAGCTGGACGAGTGGCAGAAGGAGCTGTACAAGCACGTGATGAGGGGCAACTACGAGATGCTGGTCTCCCTGGGTAAGGCTGTCTAGATGATGCTCTGGGTCCTGCCCACAGATGGGCCTCCTGCAGGCTGTGTCTTAGCTTTGGCTTCTCTTCCTCCAGGTGTCGCTGCGTCTCTGGGCACCTGGGTGGCGGGTGTCCAGTCTTGACCCAGCTCTCTCTCTACTCTGCACGCAGATTATGCCATCTCCAAACCAGACATCCTCACCCAGATGGAGAGGGGAGAGGAGCCTTGTCCTGAAGGCCCGTGGGGCCGGGAGGAAGGGAATGAGAGAGAGGAAGTGTACCCCAGGAGGCCAGGTGCAGGTGAGTGGAGGCGTGGCCGGGGCTGGGGACAGTCCATGCGTGTCCCGCCCTTCTGCACTTCCCACAGTGCGAGACCAGGAAGGAGCGCAGGCCCCTTAGCTCAGGGCAGGCCACGCTCTGGCTGCTTTCACCCGTTTTACCTACCCCCTACCCCTCACCTCTGGCAACCCCCAATCTGTTCTCTGTATCTGTGATCTTGTTTTTATTTGTTGTTTAAAGATTTATTAATTAATTTTTGGCTTCGCTGGGTCTTTGCTCCTGCATACGGGCTTGGTCTGGTTGCAGCAAGCGGGGGCTGCTCTCTAGTTTTGGCGCGTGGGCTTCTCAATGCGCTGGTTTCTCTAGGGTGCATGGGCGCAGTAGTCGGGGCGGGTGGGCTTGGTAGTTGTAGCTCACACACGCTATAGAGTGCTGCCTCAGTAGTTGTGATGCAGGGGCTTAGTTGCTCTCTGGCATGTGGGATCTTTCTGGACCAGGGATCGATGCTATATGTCTTTGTGTCTCCTGCACTGGCAGGCAGATCTTGACCACTGGACCACCAGGGAAGCCCCTCTTTGTTTTTTTGTTTTTTCTCCTACTGCTATACATTTATTAAAAAGGTCAAAAATTTTAAAAGACCAAACACACTGGCAAGGATATGGAACAATTGGAAGTCCCAAAGTCTTCTGGTAGGAATACAAAAGGAAACAACCATTTTAGATCATGGTGTATGCTGATGTGCTCAGTTGTGGCTGACTCTTTGTGACCCCATGGACTGTAGCTTGCCAAGCTCCTCTGTCCGTGGAACTTTCCAGGCAAGAATACTGGAATGGGTTACCATTTCCTACTTCATCTTGGTTTGTTTTAAATAGATTCCATGTATGAGTGAGATCGCTTTCTCTGTCTGACTTATTTCACTTAGCAAAATACCCTAAAGTTTGTTGCAAATGACAGGATTTCATTCTTTTTTATGGCTGAATAATATTCCATTATATTTATATGTGTATATATATACATATATATACACACACACACACACACACATATATATACATACACACACACACACACAGATACACACCACGTTTTCTTTATCCGTTCATCTATCAGTACCCTCAAGTTATTTTTGTATTTCAGCAGTTGTAAATAATGCCGCAGCATGCAGTGAACGTTGGTGTGCAGATACCTTTTTGAGTTAATGTTTTTGTTTTCTTTGGGAAAATGCCTGCGTCTCTGGGCCTTCTGGTAGCTCTATTTTTCATTTTCTGAGGAACCCCTATACCGCTTTCCCTTGTTGCTGAGACATTTTACCTTCCCACCAGTAGAGCACATAGTTTTCCTTTTCTCCACATCCTTGTCGTTTCCTGTCTTTTTGAAAATAGCTATTCGGACATGTAAGGTGATGTCTCATTGTGGTTTTGATTTGCATTTCCCTGATGGTTAGTGATGTTTAGCATCTTTTCATGTGCCCACTGCCCATCTGTACATCTTCTTTGGGAAATGTCTGTTCAGATACTCAGATCTTCAAATGTTAATTGAATTTTTTTTTTGCTATTGAGTTGTGTGAGTTCTTTATGTATTTTGGATCTTAACCCCTTATCAAGTGAATGACTTGCAAATATTTTCTTTCATTCCATAGGTTGCATTTTCATTTTGTTGATGGTTCCTTTTCTGTGTAGAAGGTTTTTAGTTTGATGTATTTCTCCTTGTTTATATTAAGTTTGATGTTCCTTTGTTTATATTGAATCCAAAAAAAAATCTTTGCCAAAACTGATGTCAAGGAGCTTTTATGTTTTCTACGAGGAGTCTTATAGTTTCAGGTCTTACTCGGTTGCCTTTCTTTCTGTGATTATCAGCTTTATCCTTCTATTATAAAATTCCCCATCAACTTTTCACCTAATGAATTTAATGGCCGTTGAAGACTTGCCTAGATTCATTACTGAATTAGGGGTTGTAAAATGGTGAAATTTGGTCATTACCTTGGCACCTAATAGGGCTTCCCTATTAGGTGCCCTAGCCTGCTGCAGTCCATGGGGTGGCAAAGAATCAGAGGCGACTGACTGAACTGAGGGCTTCCTAGGTGGTGCAGTGGTAAAAAATCCACCTGCCAATGCAGAAGGTGCAAGAGACGCAAGTTCAATCCCTGCATCAGGAAGATACCCTGAAGGAGGAAATGGCAACCCACTTCAGCATTCTTGCCTGGAAAATTCCATGGACAGAGGAGCTGAGTAGCCTACATTCCAGGGGGTCACAAAGAGTCAGACATGACTGAGCATATGGGCATCGGCACCTAGTAGCTGAAATTCTTTTATAAAGAATAATTTCCCTAACCAGCTCTTTTAATTACCTTGAAATATGGTCTGTACAGAAAAGGCAGATTAGCTGCTTAAATATTTCTTGTCATCAATTTTTGGAATGAAAAGTTGCTTCCTTAGAAGTCTCCAAAGGTGACCAATACTTGGGCTTTTCTTTCTTCCTTTTTTTATTATTATAACTTTGTAGGTGAATATTTTATACATGCAGTCCTTTGCAACCATTATTTTCATGCTTACATTGTCCCATTCTTGGCTCTTGGGAACCCCTTCAAGTTGACCTATAGGTCATTTTGATGTAACTTCAATGGCATTCAGACACACAAGATGTATCATTTCCATTTCCATCAGTGTTGTGAAAGAGGGCCTCTTTCCCCACAGCCTTGCCACTAGGGAATGTGGTCAGACTTGTAGGATTTTAGTCTGTGTGATAATATTTCAGTGTAGTTTAGGAATATTTCAGTGTAAGGAATATTTCAGTGTAGTTTAAAAAAATAGATTTTTTTAGAAATAATTCACAGACTTTACAGTTCACCCATTTAAAGCATACAATTCAGTAAAAGTGAAAGTGAAAGTTGCGTCTGACTCGAATTCTCCAGGCCAGAATATTGGAGTGGGTAGCCTTTCCCTTCTCCAAGGGATCTTCCCAACCCAGGGATTGGACCCAGGTCTCCAGCATTGCAGATGGATTCTTTACCATCTGAGCCACTAGGGAAGCCCAAGAATACTAGTGTGGGGAGCCTATCCCTTCTCCAGTGGATCTTCTGACACAGGAATCGAACTGGGGTCTCCTGCATCGCAGGTGAATTCTTTACCACCTGAGCTATGAGGGAAGCCCCCTTTCACTTTCACTGGTTTCTAGAATATTCATAGATAAGTGCAGCCACAGTCAATTTTAAAACATTTTTTGTCACCTCAGAAACAAGCCCTGTATCTTTCAGCTATCACCTGAAGCCCTGCCAAGCCCCCTAGTCCTAGCAACAACAAATCTGCTTTCTGAGTCTATAGATTTGCTGATTCTGGACATTTCATATAAGTAGAATCATATAGTGCATGATCTTCTGCGTCTGTCTTCTTTCATTTATAATGTTTTCAAGGATCATGTGTATTGTACTGTGTATCAGCACTTTATTTTTTTTCTTACTTTAATCAAATACGTATAACATAAGATTGACCAAATTAACTGTAGGTGTACAGTTCAGTGATACTAAATACATTCACAGGTTGTGCAGCCGTTACCAACATTCATCTCTTATTCCTTTCATCTCGTCAGACTGGAATTCTGCTCCATCAAACAATAACTCTTCCCCTGTCTCAGCCTCTGGCAACCACAATTCTCCTTTCTGTCCCTTTGAATTTGAGTTCTCTAAGTACTTCATGTAAGTGGAATCATAGAGTATTTGTCTTTGTATGACTGGCTTATTTCACTTAGCGTGACATCATCAAGGTTCATCTATGTCGTAGCATATTGTTTGAATTTCTGCCTTATTAAGACTTTTATTATATTGAGGTAGTTTCCTTCTAGTCTTAATTTTTTGAGTGATTTTTTTTTCAAAAAAGGTATTGAATTTTGTCAGATGTTTTTCTGCATAACTGAGATAATCATGTGTTTTTTTTTTTCTCCCCATCATTCTTAATGTGGTGTATTCCATTGATCTAGTTTCACATATTGAACCATCCTTGCATTCCAGGAATAAATTTCTACTTGGTTATGCTATTTAATCTTTTTACTGTGCTGTCCAATTCAGGTTGCTAGTATCTTGTTCAGGGTTTTTGCATCAATGTTCATAAAGAATATTGGTCTGTAATTTTCTTGTAGTGTCTGCCTGGCTATGGAACCGATGTAGTTTTATTTGTTTATGGGCCATTTTAATTTTTCATTCTGTGAAATATTCATGTCTCTTCCACTCATTTTTTAAAAATGCATACTTCCTAGGCCCACCTAGAACTAACTGAGGGGAATCTTGGGGGTGCTCCCCAGGGGATCTTTATACACCAGCCCGCTAGAGGACTTGGGATTGGGAACTGCTGTTAAACTGTCTCGAGCCAGGACTCCCTAAAAAAAGCCAGATCTTTGGTCCTGTGTGTCATGGTACTATCGGATAACTTAACATACTACATGTACCATTTCTTTTTCTCTTTAGCCTGGAATAGTTCCTAGACGATCAGTGAGGTTCACTTCATTGTCATACCCTCTGGCCAGGTGACTGCAGTCAGCCACTCCCCAGCGTCCTGGGAGACCTCTGTGTCGCCCTTAGTGTCACTGATTTGCATTCCCCAGGCCTTCCTCCGTACCCAGAGCAGATCCCCAGCCCGGTGAGCCCTGCCCAGGAGGAGCCAAAAGAAGGTCAGGCCCTGGAGCGCCAGCGAGACTGGGAAACAAGGGTGACTCCACCGGAAACGGGCACTGGTGAGTGAGGGCCGCTGGGCAGCTGTGCGAACAGGGCCCGACAAGCGGAACTGAGAAGAAGCGCTGCAGCTCGAGGGTGGGAGAGACGGCTGGGGGCGGGCCAGGCTGCTCTGCGCCGGACAGGCTTCCCAGGAAACGGGCCCCGAGATGGGTCTTAGAGGTGGATTTTGCTGGGAACATAGGGTATTTTCAGCAGGAGAACACAGTCTGAGCAAAGGTGTGAGTTCCTCAGGTATGTTGGGGGCGAGATATACCAGTTTGGCTAGAGTGAAGAAGGGCACAAGAGGGTGATGCGGGGCCTCTTCAGGAAGTGAGGACCATCAGGTCAGCGGAGCAGTACAACTTATGTGTCTGGGACGGTGCCAGCGTGAGTGTCCTCCTTCCGAAGGTCTCCGAGGGCTCTGTGGCTCCAGTCATCCCTCCCAGTGTTCTCTGCTTTTGTTTAAAGGAACATTCTTACCCATCCTGTCACAAAAATGGCTTATAATCCGGAGCACATCTAGCAGATAACCCAGAGCCTTGTTTTCTGTCTCCAGACTGCTCTTTTGCTAATTTGGTGATCCCCGTCCTTGCCAGCCTGACCATTCAGTCTCTGGGGTGCTTTCTGTCCGTTTACTTCCGTGCTGCTTCCCCACTGGCTATGGGCCGCTCTGAATATGGGTGACCCCCCCTCCCCCATTCCCTGTGTCAGTCCTTCCCAGCCAGTGTGTCAGAGGACTAGACCTTCTTATTGTCCCTGCTCTGGCACTGGGCCCTGCGGTCTCCCCAAACCTTCTGTCCTTTTGAGGCCCATCAGGGTGACCTTCCGAAGCTTAGGGGCCAGTTGTTAGCACCACCTGCGTGGGAGCAGGGGGCACAGCCTTCGCCCCACTCTTCTCACCTCTGAGGCAGAGGTTGGGGGGCTGGAGGTGGGGAGCCACTACCCTCGGGACAGAATGTGGCGCTTCCTCTTCCTGAGCCCGGGAGCTGGAGCATGTCCTGGGCCTGCTAGGGGATGGCTGTGTCTCCTTCCAGGCTGGTGGCTGGGAAAGGCCTTCACGGGACTCTGTCTCACAGGGCCCCCAGCCGGCGTCAGCATTTTGTCTTCAGTTAAACGGGAGGAAGACTCTTCAGATGGGGAGTCACCAACCTGCCCTCCCAGGGACATCCTGCCCAGCTTGGAGCCAGGTGAGTGAAGGGAGGAGGCCCCATGGCCTCAGCAGAGCCTCGGGAGACCTCGGGGCCCCTCTGGGAGAGGGGGTGGGCTTGCATGATGGACCTGGGGAGCGCTCTCCTCTGGAGGGCGCCTCCCTCACCCCCAAGTATTACTTCCTGGGGCTCTGAGGACCCCGGTCACCTGTGGTCTGGTTCTTCCCCATCGCCGTCTGCTCTGGCTGGGAAGGTGCTGCTTGCAGACAAGCCGTGAGCTGCCAGGGGGCGGTCAGGTGTCATGGCTGCCCTGTGACACAGCCCAGCTGGACTGCCTATCACGTCTTACAGTTTGAGCATGGAGGCTGTGATTGAAATTAGTTCTTCCTGCTGAGAGTCTGTGCATATTCTGTGAACCGGCCTTACACCTTGATAAGCAGGAAAAAGTAAAGCAATTATTGCCTATTCTGGCCCAATAGAAAGGGATCCAGCCTGCCCCCATTCCACCCGGGTTCTGGCTTTGGGGGAGGCACGTGCGTGATCTGGGTCCCCCTTGGGGTTGGGGTTGGCCTCAGATGAAGAGACCTGGGAGCCTTGCCTCTTCAAAGAAGAGGGCCTGAGACCCTCACTAGTTCCTAAGCCCGAGGATACCGTGGCAGCCTATTCAGTGCAACAAGGTTTTTTACCTCAAAGTTTAGGTGATTCTTAAACTCTTAATGATTCTGTAGCTGGAGGACTAAGTTAAAAACAGTGGGTCATTTCTAACATAGAAATGAGGTTCTGCCATGAGTTATCTGTGAGGACTCCTAGGTGAGCCTTAAGCAGAGAGCCCACAGTCTTGCTGTCGGGTGCTGCCCTGGGGGCTCACCAGTTAACAGCTCTCATCCTCAGTGGTCTCCCAGCTTGTGGTTTAAGCTCAGGCTTCAGCAACACTGGAAATCACTCCTGTCCTGAACCTTGGAAGTTGCCCATTGAGGGTGGGGGTATTCATTCTCATAGGCAGGAGGGCCAGGTTCGCTGTCACCGGGAAGCCGACTCTGTGGTCTGGCAGCTAAGGCTGGCGGATGCTGGTCTGGGAGTGGAGGGCGGTCAGAGAAGAGTGTGGTTAGGGGCTGGCTCCAGAGGAAGCCAGAGCAGCAGCAGTTGGAGGATGTGGGAGAACACAGGGCTCCAGGCAGCACTGCCTCCCCGGCCATGGCGACCCCTGCTAGCTGGGGCTGAGACCGTCCGTCGCCGCCTCAGTCCCGCCTCAGAGTCAGTGGGGGAAGCCCAGGCCTCCCGCCTGCTTTCTGTCACCTAAGAGCGTGGTGCGGGGCAGGCGGTGGACGCTTGGTGTAGATTTGTCATGTGGCCCAGTAGATCTGAGCCAGCCAAGTCACCTGCCAGGTCCAGGCATGAAGCATCTTACAGTCTAGGGGCCGTGAGGGCCTGCAGGGCTCATTGTCCTAGATCAGAGCTAAAGTCGTCAGAACTTTGGAGGGTCCCATGAGGCCAGCGTGTCTCAGGGTTAAGGATATGGGCCTGTCTTTGTCTCCTCTTCATTTTCATCCATCTGTGTCCCCTGGTCTGAGCCCTGACCCCGGCTCCTGGTTTTGCAGCGTGGTTTCCCTGCCCCAGGCATGAGCACTCTGGGGCCAGGGGCTCAGGGAAGTTGGTGTGGGCCGGGCTAGTGTATCTGGAGCCCGGCTTTGGTCGGGGGGTTGGGGGGCGGGCGGGCCGGCCGGGGCGGGGAGCCTGCTGGGGGGTGGGGTGTGGCGGGCCCCGAGATCAACGCAGACTCCATTTGCCAGGGGATGATGCTGTGGTCATCAAGACGGAAGCACCATCTGAGGACGAGATGATGCCAGAGCCACCCTTCCCCGGGGCGTCCCCGAGCCGGGCCGTGTGTGGAATCCCCAAAGGGCCCAGGAGCAGGACCGGGGGTTCCGGTCGGCTTCACGCAGGGGGCGTCCCCCGGGCGCGGACGGGGGATCCCCGGCCCACAGGGGCTGGGGCCCAGCCACCCCGCGTCCTCCCGCGTCGGCAGGAGCGGGCCTTCCCCTGCCCTGACTGCGGCCAGAGCTTCCGCCTGAAGATCAACCTGACCATTCACCAGCGGAGCCACGTGGAGGAGGAGCACCGGGAGGCCCGGGGCGGCTCGCCCACCGGGTGGGGGGATGCGCACTCGGCTCTGGAGCCGGGGGAGGTGGTGGTGCCCGGCCCGGTCATCCGCTGGCTCCCCGAGGAGCGCGAGGGCCGCCGGCCCTTCGTGGGGCGGAGGCCGGCGACAGCCAAGGTGTACCACTGCAGCGAGTGCCTGCGCTTCTTCCAGCAGCGGAAGAGCCTGCTGCTGCACCAGCGCCTGCACACGGGCAACAGCCAGGGCTGGCCCGCCTGCCCCTACTGCGGCAAGGCCTTCCGCCGGCCCTCCGACCTCTTCCGGCACCAGCGCATCCACACCGGCGAGCGGCCCTACCGGTGTCCTCAGTGCGGCCGGGCCTTCAACCGCAACCACCACCTGGCGGTGCACATGCAGACGCACGCCCGGGGCCAGGTGGGCCCGCCCTGCCCCGGGCCCCCCGCCCTCCTGGGGAGCCCGCCCCGGCCCCGGCCCAGCCGCTCGGAGGAGGGCTGACCAGCAGGAGCCTGCAGGGTCACCCTGGGCAGGACCTTCTCTTCCCCACCCCTACGGAGCTTTTCCACTCGTGCCTGACGCTGGTTCCTTCTTCTAGGATGGCTCTGGAGAGAGCCCGCCCCGCCCCCCCTTTATTCAAATGGGAAGCAGTGGCCTTTTTGGTGACAGTGTATAGGGGTGACCAGATGCCTCAGTTCCTTGTCACTTTTTGCTGCCCTTTCTACATTCCTGACTTATAACGGCTCCATTAAGGCTTAAGGGAGTCCACACTTTGGTGGGGGCCTTTGACTAGTAGCATGGAGGGACAAGAGAGCCAGATGATAGGGACATTGAGGGCCTGGGGTTTCTCCATCAACAAGAGAAACAGCAGAGTGGACAGAAAGCCTGAAGAATAGGTGCTGGAAATTTGAATTTGTTACTATTATTTTGAAACTTCTTTTTTTATAGTTTTTCTAAGTGCTTTTGTAAGTATTATGTGTGGTTGTAAAGGGGACCAAGATCTCCTGAGGGATAGGAATTACCCTGCTGCCTCCTTGTATGGGGATGGCAGAGGCACTGTCCAGACCAGCCTGGGGATGCCTGCCGATAGTGGTGCCTTGGCTGCTGCCCTGGAAACCAGGTGTCTTCCTAGATGTGTATGCTTGGCCCAGAGTGATTCCCAGTATTTCCTGTTCTTTCCTCAGTGGGTGTTTGCATCCGTGATTAACTCTGGTAATCAGCTGAGACTGGGGGGAACTAAAGCCTGGAGTGGATGACATTTCCCCCAGGGTCTCAGTGTTCATGCATGCTCCATGGACCCCCCACCTGATACCTGGGGGGTTGTGTGGGGGGTCAGGTGCACCATGGGCCCAAGAAGTCCTTCCCCTAGGGGAAGGTCCTACTCAGAGTGAGGCTGGTGAGCCAGCGTGGACTGTGGGGTTGCCAGGCCTGACTTGTCACGTTAAAGGACGGAGTGTCTTCTAGAACTTGGGGCTCATGGCAGAGTTAGGCCAGGGGATCTAGGTGAATCTTTTAGCCACCACCAGCCTCACGTTCCTTATCGGTTGAAGGTGACCCACCTGCATCCTCCACCTTAGATTTGTCAGGGTCGTAATAGATTTGGAGTCAACAGAACCATAGGAAGCCTAGTTTTTGACCTTCCTTTCACCTTCAGGGCCCCCTTCATCTCCACCCTTTTTCCACTCAGAATTACTCAAGAAGGACCTTTATTTTCTGGAGTGAGTGGAAGGTCCTTCGGGTGCAGAGTGAAATGAGACTTTCCCTTTGGGCTATATCCCACAGGTGCCCTCAGTACCTCAGTGGAACAAAACTCTTACCAAAGCAGAAGTTCAGACGGGTGGTTTCGACAATAGCATCAGGCCTCAAGGAGACGTCCTGATGGCAGCTAGCTTCTTGTGCCTCTTAAATCACACCACTTTGGGTGCTACCTAGAGACCAGCCCTTGGTTTGGCTGATTTTGAAGCTGCAGTCATGGGTCCTCAGCTGTTCTGATTGTTGTCTTGTTTGTCTGGCACTGTGTGGAGTGTCCAGTGTACAAGCCTGCTTCCAGATGCCTGGGTCCCTAGCTGTGCCACTTCCTGTTGCCCCCCTCTGACCTTTCCTACCTCTCCTAAAGTCCTGAGCAGAGTTGGGGGCGGGTGGAAACACTGCTTTCATTTCTGGGACAGAGTATACACGTCAATGACAGCGCAGCCAGGCCTGCCATAGATTCTGTTCGCTCTTGCATCCTCCAGCGCTTCCCAGAGGCCCCACAGTCCAGACTGGGCTGTCAGCGACTGTGCAGACAGGATGTGGTGCTACTGTAGCTGATGAGAGCTTAACCCTCAGCTACAGAGTTAGTCTCAGGTGTTTCCTTGGGGATGCTTCAGGGCTCAGAGCTTCTAGGCCTTTCTAATGCTTAATGCCCTATGTAAATACAGAGACTCAGACCGAAGGAGTGATCGCTATGCACTGGTGCTCCCCCTTCTTCCAAAGCACTCAGTGTGCCAGGCTCCAGGCTAGGCCCTGCGAGTTTGCATGGCACTCAGTAGGTGTTCAAAGGACCTTTCTTTACACTAAAATCAATCAATGGAGACTGCGTGACCTGGAAGGATGGAACCTGGTTTGACTCCAGCTCTGGGTCTCGGGTGCCTCGTTCGTAAAGAAGTTGGGGTTCTGGTGTTAAAGGCCCTTAAGAACTGTGACGGTGGCGGAACCTTGGCTGCATCATTGCTCAGTAAATATGCTGAACTCAAATGAGTGCACGTGATCTGGTTCCTGCTCTCTGGGAGTCAGCGGCGGTGTGGGGAAATCTCCGCCCCCCACGAGAGTGGACCGCTCAGCAGGACCCAGGGAGCCGCTTTAGGGCTCACACCGCAGGGGCGGGGACTCCGGGCCGGCCAGTGGGGGGTGGGCTCTGGGATTGTACGGGGGGCGGGGTTTCCTGGTCCGGCCAATGGGGAGCTGCCTCTGGCTGGGAGGGCGGGACCCTGCGCGCAGACCTGGGGCAGCCTTCTCGGCGCTCAGTTGATTTACTTGCTGTGTTTTTCCAGGAGGTTCTTGTGTTCCCACGTGCCTCGAGCAGCGCGCCAACCGGGGAGCCCAAGGGCTGGCTTGCGTGGGGCGTCCGCAGTGGAGGCGGCGACTCCTTGGCCTGGCCTCACAGTGTTGGGCCATGGTGGGTGGCCCAGCTCCCGTGAAGGCGGCCCTCACAGAGGATAACCCTGCCCGCACCCCGCCCTCCTTGGAGAGGTTCAGCCTGGGTAGTGTCAGTTGCTCAGTTGTGTCTGACTCTTTAGGACACCCATGGACTGTAGCCCACTAGGGTCCTCCGTCCGTGGGATTCTCTAGGCAAGAATACTGGAGTGGGTTGCCATTTCCTTCTGCAGGGGATCTTCTCAACCCAGGGATCGAACCTGGGTCCCCCGCATTGCGGGCGGATTGTTTACCATCTGAGCCATAGCCTGGGTAGAGGAAGGGGAGGTAAACAGCACTTGAGGCTGAAGGGTGTCTCAGCTCACAGGATAAAAATCCCTTTTTTCTCGGCCCCAGTTTGCTCACCTGTAGACAACCACATTTCCGAGGTTCCCGCCAGCCTTGACATTCTGGGATCCTGCTCGGGATCGGGGTGTGGGGCGGATGAACTGACTGTCCTCACTCCAGAGATGCTCCAGGGCCCGCTTCCTGGATCTTTTAGCTGTCACCCCTCTGAGGGCTTACCTGTGGCTCAGGCGGTAAAGAATCTGCTTGCCATGCGGGGAAACCCAGGTTTGACCCCTGGGTCTGGGAGATCCCCTGGAGAAGGAAATGACAATCCACTCCAGTATTCTCGCATAGAGAATCCCATGGACAGAGGACCCTAGTGGGATACAGTCGGTGGGGTTGTGAAGAGTCCTACATGACTGACACTTTCACTTTTCCTCTGATGAGCTCAGGGAGATCATGACCCCATTCGCATCCCCTTCCTAAGCTAAGGTCAGTGATATGTCTAGGGAGGTGATTTCCACTCCAGTCCAGGCCCTTGGCTTCCTTCTATCAGCAGTTTTGCCTCTAGCTGTGTGAGGGTCCCGTAAAGCTCTTCTAGGTCTCAGCTCTGATTCCTATCAGGATGTATCTGGGTGCCTGCTCACTCTTATGTAAGTCACCAGGGTGTCCCTACTATTGCTGCAAGAGGGGGTCTGTGTCATAGAGGATTTGGGGCTAGTGTCTCAGCCTCTGGTTTTTTTTTTTTTACCGAACTTGCAAGCCCGTGTGCTGGACACACAGTGAGGCCCATCAATACCAAACATTAGAGTTTGGAACAGAGAAAGGCTTATTACAGATTTGTACAAGGAGATGGGTGGCTCCTGCCCTAAGAACCCCAAAGTTACTGAAAGCTTTCAGCAAGTCTCTTTAAAAGCAAAAAGTGAGGGATGGGTGTGGTTAGTTGCAGACTTAGTGTCAGATCTTTTGTTCTTGAGATCTGGTCATGGTCAGGTAACATTCCTATAAATCTCTACCAGATGAATGCTATTCTCTATTCTGACAAGAAAGGGCAAAGCCCCAGGGTACAATTTTCACCCTCCCAGGTCCCAGTCCTGACTAAGAGAAGGCAGATCTCAGTTGGCAGCTCCTTCAGGGCCAGGTTCCACACCCTGCCCAGCTGTCTGAGGGAGCCAGGCATTCAACCCAACTGGCCCCCAGTCTCCTCCGGCGGCCCAAAGTGGGAGACCAGGTCTCAAAGACTATGACCAGACAGATGGTCACGGCTATTAGGCCACAGAGGGGAGAGGTTCACCGCTGCCTCAAGGCCTGGAACGAGGCTGATGGAGGGCCTTGGTAAGGGCTCTGGAGCCCCTCAGGACACAGCCCCCAGTCTGTTCCCTGAGCCCTCCTGCTCACCCTCTGGCCCAACAAGGATGGGTAAGCTGAAGGGCCTCCAGGAGAAGGCCTGAATGGCCCTCTTAGCTCACTCTCCACCTGATGGGCACCACAGCACTGACCCTTGACTGAATCACTTCCCCAGTGGTCCCTCACGGACAGTTACCAGTGGGCAGGTAACCAATAGCTGAGCAGGACAACTAATGGTGTGGCTCACTGACGGTTGGATGCTTGTGGGCGGGGCCCACTGAGGCCCCACGCAATGGCTGAGCAAGACCTGTTGCCTAGTAACAGGGTGAAGAGTAATGAGGCCCAGCAAGGGCTGTCTGCCAAGGGTCGTGCTCATCCTGCTCTGTTACAGTTTGACTGAGCCCATCCCTGGCCAGTGCGACAAGGGCTATCAAGATTTTTGTAACAGAGCTTAGCCATTATTGTGTGTGCCCTTAACCTGTGCCCCGTTGCCAGGCAACAGTTATGGGGGAGGGCCCATTAGTGGTCCTGCTCAGCCATTGGTGGGGAGTCCTGCTCACCCCTTGCTGCAGTGGGCCCCTCCCACAAGCAACCAACAGCAAATGAACCACCGACCGTTAGTGGGCCGTTCAGCCAACTGTTGATAGAGTGGTGGTGGTCAGGTAAAGAGTGAGGTGAGTGGGGTGGTGGGGGGAGGCACCCCGGGAACAGGCTGGGGGCTGTGTCCAGCAGGGCTCCAGAGCCTTCACGAAGGCCACTGACAGGACCCAGGCCTTGAGGCAGCGCTGAACCTCACCCCTTTCCCCGCCTCTGTGATCTAAAGGCAGCGGCAGTCTTTATAGGATGCCCCCGCCATCTGGGCGGCCTGAGGACCAGCTGAGCCATGGGCACAGTCTCCCTCAGCTATAATGGCAGGCATGGTCTGGATACCCGGCCCTGAGGGAGCCAAATGGGATCGGCCTGTTCAGCCAGGACCTCGGACCTGAGAGGGTGAAAGCTGCCTCTGGGGACCGTGCCCTTTCTTGTCAGAACAGAGGATAACATTTGTTAGAGATTTACAGAAATACGTTTACCTGAGTGTGACCTGACCTCGGAGCACAAAGGATCTGACAGCAAGACGTTTGTAACAACTCACCTGGCCCCTCCCTCATCTTTCCTAGAAAAGGGCTTTGCTGAGGGCTTTCAGGGAGTTCGGGCTTTTTAAGGCATGAGCCACTTGTCTCCTTGTGGGACCCTCATAAAATCTTTCTCTGTTGCAAACTCTAACATCTTGGTATTGTTTGGCTTCACTGCGTTGAACACATCAACTTGTGTTTCGGTAACAATTTTTCTGTTTCTGAAGGTAAAGGAGTCACCTCCTGGTAGACACAGCTTCAAAGTGGTTTAGATCCATGCCTGGAGGCCACACTTGTGAGGAGATCAGCTGTTGTTCCCTATCCTGTGAAGACGGAACCTGCCTCCTCCAGGCTACACCTTACACTGGGCAGAGACCAGACTCCGAGATGGAGCAGTTGTGCTGTGGGAGAACGCGACAAGGGACAAGGGTGTGGTGACCGACCACATGGGCCTGCAGAGCTGACCCCACCTCCTCCCTTTTCTCCCTCATAGAGGGTGCCACCACCAACCCTTGCTGCCGACCCTTGCGGAGATGGTGTGGGAAGGCCCTGGAGCCTGGGTCTCAGCATGAGGGCGGGCCTGGCTCCCATCTTTGCCTGCGGAGGGCAGCCTGGCCTCAGGGGTCCATGTTTCTGGAGAAACAGAGACAGAGGAGGGTGGGATAAGCCTCTTGCAGTCACATAGCCAATTGTTAGGGCAAGATCCAGGGAGCGGCATGCCACTTACCGCACAAACGTCACAGTGGCCTGAGATGGTCCTGGGAGCATGGGGGAGGGCAGACCAGACACCCCGTCCTGAGGTCTAGAAGGGTGTCACACAGCAGAGTCCTGATGGCAAGGTGATCGTGGGCTGGAGGGTGTCCTGCCTCTGAGACCTTCTCCGACCTGTGTCTGCCCCCACGTCTCTCTGCACCTGCTCTCAAGTCCTCACTCTGAGCTCCAGTTTCTGCTTTCTTCCGTCTTCTCCTCGGCTTCAGTCTCCTTGTGAGACGGCGCTGAGTCTTCCTGGAATGTCCCCAGCACTTAACACAGTGCCTGACATATGTGAGTAACAAATAACGAGTGCTTATTAAATGAAAGAAAGAAAGTGAAGTCGCTCAGTCATACCCGACCCTTTGCAACCCCATGGATAGTCTGACATTTTCTTTGGGGAGAAAAGTTTGCCTTTAAGCTGGTCCTTTGAATAGGTAAATTAAATCACCATGAGCTCAGACGTGGAAAGAAGGTGGTGTACTCAACGAGGGTATTGAGTAGGTTGCATATAAGTCTGATGGTAAAAGTAGCATTTTCAGACTCCTCCTGGGGCAGGGTGGCCCCTGTGGTTTCTGACCTGTCTTTGAGTGCTGTTACTGCAGGAACCGGGGTGTCACTTCCTCCACAGCAGGGTGTGGAGTGAGCTGGGCCCCGCACTGCGGTCCCTGTAGCCACCAAGGCTGGGTTCCTACAGCAACTGTGGAAGAACTGGGCTGTTTGGTGGTTCCCATGGAGATGCCAAGCAGCCAACGCCTGGTTGAGGTGCCCTGGGAGCAGAAGCCCCCAGCCCCGGCTCAGCTCTGCTGAGCTGTGGAGCCTGGGGGTTTGCTCCTGAGTGGGGGCTCAAGTGAGCACTGGGAGGTGGAGGTATGAGGTCCAAGGGGAACCTGGGGTCCACCATGGGATCTGGGAGGCCCCTGGGGTTTCAGCAATTACATTCTTGCATTCCACCCACTCTGGAAGCTTTTCCAGATTCATCAGGAGATAACTCTGCTTTCTGCCTGCCCCTCCACCCCCTGACCCCCAGAAGAGGCCCTGCTCTTGGGAGCTGCTTCCACACCCCCTGGCTCAAATCTTGGGCTGACAGTGCATGTGCAGATTGCTTTATTTACTCATGTTTCCAGGGGCCAGCTTCTCCTACTGGGACTCTAGGCAAGGTGCAGACTGCATTCTCCTTCAGGAGATCTGGGTTGCAAAGTTCCAGCATGTTCCTCAGGGGATTCAGAGGCATGTCCACATTGGAAACCAAGGCTGGAGAACCCTCTGAGCAGACACTAACCAGCCTCTAACCTTTGAAAATGTTTTTTTTTTTTTTTTTTTGATTCTGCAAATGTGTTTTCACAAGAGTACATTCTCACCAAGAAAATGTGTGCAGATGAAGCTGAAGGGCTCTCTGTGCCTGCCACCCTCCATCCCCCACCCTCTCCCCCAGGCCCCCACTATTTTCCTTCTGGTGTGTAGCCTTTCAAGCTTCTTCCTCATGCATTTTCATACAGGTAGGTAGTGCAGAAAAACACAGGGTTTAAAAACCACACATACCATACTCTGTGTATCATTCTGCAGCTTACTGTCTTCACTGAGGAATATGTCTTAGGGACCTTTTCCCGTTGGCACCTTTTTATCAGCTGCACCCTTGGAGCTCCTGGATTTGGCTGCTTGGTAGGAACTTGGTTGTTAGAGTCCTGACCTAAGTGTAGCAGCCAGTAACAGTAAACGACTAGAATTCAATGAATTCAGTAAAGTTGCAGGATATAAAATTAATACACAGAAATCTGATGGTATCTATATACTAGCAAAGATCAAAAGGAAATTAAGGAAACAATCCTATTTACCTTCACATCAAAAATAAAATATCTAGGAATATACTGACATAAGACAAAGGACCTATATTCTGAAAACTTTAGGACACTGATAAAGGAAATTGAAGACAACACAGATGGAAAGATATAGCCTGTTCTTAGATTGGAACAATCAAATTCTTAAAATGCCTGTACTACCCAAGGCAATCTACAGATTCAATGCAATCCCTATCAAATCGCCAATGGCATTTTTCACAGAACTAGAACAAAATGGCAACCCACTCCAGTGTTCTTGCCTGGAGAATCCCAGGGACGGGGGAGCCTGGTGGGCTGCCGTCTATGGGGTCGCACAGAGTCAGACACGACTGAAGCAACTTAGCAGCAGCAGCAGCAGAACAAAATAGTTTAAAATTTGTATGGAAATGAAAAAGACCCGGAATAGCCAAAGCTATCTTGAGAAAGAAAAATAAACTGGAAGAATCAGATCTCCTGGCTTCAGACTATCCTATAAAGCTACAGTAATTAGAACAGCACAGAAACAGACATCTGGGTCAAATGAGCAGGATAGGAAGCCCAGAAATAAACCCACGCACCTATGGTCAATTAATTTTTGACAAAGGAGGAAAGAGAATACAGCAGAGAAAAGACAGTCTCTTTAATAAGTGGTGCTTGACTGGGACGACCCAGAGGGATGATATGTGGAGGGAGGAGGGAGGAGGGTTCAGGATGGGGAACACATGTATACCTGTGGCGGATTCATTTCGATGTTTGGCAAAACCAATACAATATTGTAAAGTTTAAAAATAAAATAAAATTTAAATAAATAAATAAAATAATATTAAAAAAAACAACAACTATCTGCCAACAATAGTATAAACAGATATAAATATAGGTCTGTTTTAACTATAAAAAACCTTAATAATAAAAATTAATCTTTAAAAAAAAATAAGTGGTGCTTGGAAAACTGGACAGCTATATCTAAAAGAATGAAACTAGAACATTCTCTAACACCATATTAAAAAATAAACTCAAAATGGGTTAAGCACCTAAATGTAAGACCAGACACTATAAAACTCCCAGAGGAAAACATAGGTGGAACACTCTTTGACATAAATTGCAGCATATCTTCTTAATCTGTCTCCCAGAGTAATAGAAATAAAAACAATAAACAAATGGGACCTAATTAAACTTAAAAGCTTTTTCACAGCAAAGAAATGATAAACAAAACAAAAACACCACCTACAGAAAAGGAGAAAATAGTTACAAATGATGTGACCAATGAAGGATTAATTTCCAAAATATACAAACAGCTCATGCAACTCAGCAGCAAAAAAAAGAAAGAAAGAAAATAACTCAATCAAAAAATGGGCAGATGACCTACATAGCCCTTTCTCCAAATGCTCAACATCGCTAATTATTAGAGAAATGCAGATCAAAACGACAATGAGATATCACCACACAGAGACCAGAATGACCATCAAAAAAGTCTACAAACAATAAATGCTGGAGAGGGCGTGGAGAAAACGGAATCCTCCTATACTGTTGGTGGGGATATAAATTGGTACAGTCACTATGAAAAAATGGTATGGAGGTTCCTTAGAAAGCTAAAAATAAAATTGTCATATGATCTTGTAATCTCAATCCTGAGCACTTATCCTGAGAAAATTATAATTCAAAAAACACCCCAATGTTCATTGCAGCACTGTTTACAATAGGCAAGACATGGAAGCAACCTAAATGTCCATCGACAGATGAGTGGTGTGTGTGTATATATATATATATTTTAAAAGAATGAAACAATGCCATTTGTGGCAACACAGATGGACCTAGCAGTTATACTAAGTGAAGTAACCCAAAGACAAATATCATAATATCATATGATATTGCTTACATATAGAATCTAAAAAGATGCAAACAAACTTATTTACAAAACAGACATAGACCCACAGACACAGGAAAGAAGCTTACTGTTACCAAAGTGGAAAGGGGTGGGAGAGGGGTAAATCAGGAGTTTGGGATTAACATATACACACTCCTATATATAAAATAGATAACCAACAAGGACCTACTGTATAGTGCAGGGAACTATACCCATTATTTTGTAATAACCTATCAGTTGTGTCCGACTCTGCCACCCTATGGACTGTAGCCTACCAGACTCCTCTGTCCAAGGGATTCTCCAGGCAAGAATACTGGAGTGGGTTGCCATGCCCTGCTCCAGGGGATCTTCCCAACCCAGGGATCAAACACGGGTCTCGTAATGTCTCCTGCATTGGCAGGTGGGTTCTTTACCACAAATGCCATCTGGGAAGCCCATAAGGGAAAGAATCTGTAAAAGAAAATATATGTGTCTATACTGAATCAGATTGTTATACACCTGAAACTAACTCCACATTGTTAGTCAACTACAATTTTTTTTTAAAGTGTGGCAGCCAGGAGCAAGTGGCTGGGCTAGCTGTGTCAAAATTTCCTCCATGAGCTACAGAAAGGGAAGAGCTGTACCCTGTAGTCCTGCGGGCACGATCTGGCATAGTGTTTCAAGATCTGGGTGGCCATTAGATACTGGTGATCTGGAATGATCTCCATTCATTCATTTATTTAACAACAACAACAACAAAATGCCTACCCTGGGCAGGAAAAAGGAACAGTCATTATTCCCTGCTCTTAAGATGGGCCTTAGAAGTTGGAACAGGGCTTCCCTAGTGGTCCACTGATTAAGAACCTGCCTGCCAATGCAGGAGACACGGGTTCAATCTCTGATCCAAGATGATCCCACATGCACGCAGAGCAACTAATCTGGGCCGTGTAGGGCATCTGCTGACTCCAGCAGCAGAAACAATAGACTGCTCTCCTCCTTCACATGGTAGACTTGACCGGTGAGCCCAGAGCTGCAGAGTTGGCCCCATGGGCTGTGCCCTGGCTCACTTTGACTTCTTTCAGGGGAGTCACCCTCCCTCCCTGTACTGTAGACATGGATTCTGAGTGGGAGCAGATACATTCTTACATGACATCACTCCTGAAATGGTTGTATCACTCAACTCCTCTTGGTTGCGTTAGAACCCTAGCCAGGCCAATAAGGGTCCGGCTCTAGGATTTTTCAGAATTAAACACTTTTCTCCCTGGCATCCCAACTGTGGAGATGTACACCTAGAGGTGTTTGATGTGGGAGTCTCAGCTGCCTGGAGAGGTTTGTTTGAGAGATTAAAGCTAATTTGAGAAGGAAGCAAAGAAAAAAGCTGAAAGGAAAGTCCTGATAACTTTTGAATTTCTGGAAGTCAGTTTCTTCTCTGATCTAAATTTCTTAAAGATTTGTTTTCGTGTTCATCCTCAGTCCTGTCCAGCTCTTTGCGACTCCATGGACTGTAGCCCACCAATCCATGGGATTGTCCAATCCCTCTGTCCATGGGATTCTCCAGGCAAGAGTCCTGGGGTGGGTTGCCATTTCCTCCTCCAGGGGATCTTCCTGACCCAGGGATTGAACCCGAGTCTCCTGTGATCTCCTGCATTGCAGGCTGACTCTTTACCCACTGAGCTTGTTTAATCAGTTGATAATTAACTCTGCCACTGATTGTCAGTGTTAGCATGATATGATTCTGGACATGAAATATTAGCTAGACAGTTGTGACTGGGGGTATAGCTCAGTGGTAGAGCATTTGACTGCAGATCAAGAGGTCCCTGGTTCAAGTCCGGGTGCCCCCTTGTTTTCTTCACTCACGGAACCCACCTTAGGGCTCATCTTTCAGGAGAGAGTATTTGGGGGGAAAAGGTGAGAAACGGGAGATTAATAAAGAGCTGGAGAGATGGATGCTGGGTAAACAGACTCAACAGATGTCCACTAGAGGGAGTGAACAGATTGAGACTTGAGACAACAAAACCACGTCTGGCCCTGCACCGTCTGGGCCGGAGGAGACAAGACAGGAAGGAGAGACGCTAGACTGCTGCCTGATGGCAAGATGAGCTGACCCTAGCCCTGCTCCCTCTCCTGGGCCCCAGATCTCGCTGCCTTCTCTTTCCCCTTCCTCTTGCTGTGCACAAGGGTATTTGCAAGAAAATCATTTCTCATCAGTCTGCACATCTCGGCTCAGTTCACGAAGGACTCTGGGCTTTAGGGGCAGAGACTAACCCTGACGGCCTGAAACCACAATGATCACGCTGTCCCTTGGCGGTTATATCTGCAGTCGGCACAGTTCTCTGAACCATGAACCTCCTTAATCAGCCAGGGGTCCTCAGCACCTGGCACAGAGGGGAACACGGTAGGGGCTCAAAGGATGTCTGTTGAGGGATTTCCCTGGTGATCCAGTGGTTAAGACTCCACGCTCCCAATGCAGGGGGCAAAGGTTTGATCCCTGATGGGGAAGCAAAGATCTCAAATGGCACAGCCCAAGATAAAAAGAAATATCTGTTGAAGACATGAACTAGCTACGGGCCCCTCCCCACTCTCCCCTTCTCCATGTCTGACCTCCAGAGTCCCTTCAGCATCCTTTCCCTTCTCACTACAGCCTTGCCCCCAGCCTTCCCCGGGTGCAAATCTGGAAAGGAAGTCCTTGCTGAAAAGGCTCAGAGAGAGGGTGGGCACCTGGAGAAGGTCCTGCAGGTCAGCACCAGGCTCTGGGGAATCCAAGCTGGTAGAAAAACATTGAGTTTGTACAGAGGTACCTGGAATTTTTCATGTGTGGTTCAGCCACCTGGCCCAAGTCCTGTCCTTCGTTCGGCCCTAAACTCAGAGGAGATCATTTCCCACCTTGAGGAGGTAGAGGCACTTCGCACAACTGCTCATGTAGGATTTATTTCCCTACTTTATTTATTTCATTCAACAAATATAAATTAAAATACTTACTATGTACTAGATTTGGAGCTTCCCAGATGGTGCTGGTGGTAAAGAACCTGCCTGCCAAAGTAGGAGACCCAAGAGATGTAGGTTTGATCCTTGTGTCAGGAAGATCCCGGAGGAGGGCATGGCAACCCTCTCCAGTATTCTCACCTGGAGAATCCCATGGACAGAGGAGCCTAGCGGGCTACAGTCCATAGGGCCGCAGAGTTGGACACTACTGAAGTGACTTAGCACGCATGCATGATGTACCAGGGAGAAGGCGATGGCACCCCACTCCAGCACTCTTGCCTGGAAAATCCCATGGACGGAGGAGCCTGGTAGGCTGCAGTCCATGGGGTCGCGAAGAGTCGGTCACAACTGAGCGACTTCACTTTCACTTTTCACTTTCATGCATTGGAGAAGAAAATGGCAACCCACTCCAGTGTTCTTGCCTGGAGAATCCCAGGGACAGGGAAGTCTGGTGGGCTGCCGTCTATGGGTCGCACAGAGTCAGACACGACTGAAGTGACGCAGCAGCAGCAGCATGATGTACCAGATTCAGGCTCAGGGTTGAGCATCCTTAAGAAAAGTGAGGTGGGATCCCTGTTCTCAAGGGGCTCATGGACCAGCGGGTGGGTCCACTGTGGTGCAGAAAGTAGGCACCTGAGATGTGTATCTTGTGCTCATCAGTGAGGCTGCTGCTTTCGAGGTCTTGATTTCAAACACAGTATTGGACCATCACCGCTGTCTGCTGACCTTGCCAGGTCTTCTTTCAAGGCACCATATGGCTTTTCATCACCTGCCTCCCCGCCCCATGTTCTTTCCTCTTGCCCACACAGCTTGGATCCGGTGACCCAGAGAATCAACAGCTCTCTTTCAAATCTCTTACGTATCCGGCCCTCTCTCCCTGTATGGAGTCTGCCTGGCAAAATCACAGCGCAGGTATTCGCTTATTCCATGCCCACATCTAAGCAGCTGGACATTGCTGGGGACAATCACACAGCCATCTTGACAAACTTCACCTGTGACCAAAATCTCAAGTCCGTATTGGATGTAGCTTGGGTCGCAGTAGTGATAAAGAATCCGCCTGCCAATGCAGGAGACACAAGAGAGGCAGCTTCAATCCCTGGGTCGGGAAGATCCCCTGGAGGAGAAAATGGCAACCCATTCTTGCCTGGGAAATCCTGCAGACAGAGCCTGGTGGGCTACAGTCCATGGGGTCACAGCATCAGATGTGAGTGAGCACACAGCACGCACACACACACACACACACACGGAGGAGTCTTGTATATGCTTGCTTTCTTAATTTCTGAGACAGCTTCTTCACCTATTCTATGCTCTTTTCAAATTCTCAACACTCCCTCCCTCTCCCCTACTGTAGCTGAATACCTTAACTATTCAGACAATGGATGCAATTAGATGAAAACTATTTCCACCTTTCTCCCATTAATTCCAAGCAACCAGTCTGTCTGCATTCATAGCAGCTGCCTTCGCCTCTGTTAAGAAGAAATGTTTTCATTCTCATCTGTCAAGGTCAATCTATCACTTGTGAATTAAACTCGCTTCTTGCCTCCTCAAGGAACCCACTGCGTTTTCTCTCTCCTGCATCAACGTTTAATTCCTCTCTACAGGATTGTTGTCTTAGGTGCACCACGTGCCTTAATATCACCCACCTTTTTAACCACTGGACCACCAGGGAAGTCCCTGATTGAGGCTTTGGGTTTTGTTTTTTTTTTTTTTAATATTTATTTCTGGCAGTGCTGGGTCATTGCTGCCGTGCAGGCTTTCTCTAGTTGTGTCGAGCAGGGGCTACTCTCTAGTCGTGGTGCTCAGGCTTCTCACTGCGGTGGCCTCTCTCGTTGCAGAGCACAGTCTCTAGGGTGCGTGGGCTGCAGTAGTTGCCGCGTGTGGGCTCAGCATATCCAGCCCCCCAGGCTCTAGAGTTCAGGTGCAGTAGTTGTGGTGTGCGTACCTAGCTGTTCCGTGGCATGTGGGTTCTTCCCAGGCCAGGGATCAAACCCGTGTCTCTTGTATTGGCAGATGGACTCTCTACCACTGAGCCATCTCGAAAGCCCTAGCACTTACTTTTGAAAAAGCCTCTCTTGATCCATGACCCCTCTAGTTCCTGCCCAGCTTCTCTGCTCCCATTTCCCAGAAAACGACTCAGAAGAATTGTCTGTACCTGCCGACTCCACTTTCTTATATCCCAGTCCAGTCCAGTTTTCATTTTATTAATACCTGGTCCATTGAAATGGCCTTCATCAAGGTCATCAGTGACCTGTATTTGAGTAATATTTTGCTGACAGCAGAGACCAGCTCTCTCTGCTCTCTACTTAGCCTCTTGCACTTTTACAAGGATGACCACGCCATCCTCAAAACTTGTGAAGGCTAAGTTTTCCAGACACCTCACTTTGCTTCCATCCTGCCCCACGGGATGCTATTTCTCTGCCTTCCTGTCTAGCTCTCCTCTTCCACCAGCCTGGAAATATTGGGACACCCAGGGCGGTATCCTGGCCTGACTTCTCACCTCTTAGTCCTGTGGCTTCAAATTCCTGTGACATGTCAGTGACTTAGGTCGATGATTTACGTCCCCAGCCTGGACCACTCCTTACCCTCCAGACTTGAATACCTACCTTCCCTGGGTTACCTAATGGGAAGCTCTAGCTTAATTTATCCCACCCTCACCCCAGTCTGCTCCTTCCTAACCCTACTGCAGTGGAGCACAGGAGCCCAAACCCGCCCAGCTGCCCCACAAAGATCCTAGCGGGCCCCTGACTCTCCTCCTCCGGGTTCACACCCAGCAACTGACTCCCAGCAGCTCCTTCTTCAGAACGCTCCCCACCCCACCAACTGTCTCCAGCCTCATCTCCTGGGTTGCACTGTCCTCTTCTCGAGTCCATTCTCCCCACAGTGGCCGGAGCGAGATTCCAAAACCATGGGTCTGATCTCGTTCCCCTGCCGCTCCAAACCTCCGATGGCTTCCCCTTGCCCAGACTGAAATAGGAATTAAACCCAGGAGCTTGACAGCAACCCTGGCGTCCTGCAGGGAGAGCAGCCATCTGGGGGGCCCCCTGGAAGGCTCTCCAGGTGGAGGCAAGCACACCCCACCTCCATGAAACTGCGTTGTCACCCACCCCTTCCCACCCAGATACCCTGGGAACATCCCTCTTTTCCTAGAACAGGGCTGCAAACACCCAAGACACTTCACCACCCGTTTCTCTCCTCCTCAGGCTCCATCAGTCACTGCACGGAGAGGACCACAAGCTCTGATGCTCCTCCTCGAATCGCCAAGACCTCCAAGGTGAAGGCCAAGTGTGGCTGCGCTGATGGTGTCTGCCACGATTCACGCCAGCGGTCCTGGCCCCGGCCTTGCTTCCCAGTGCGGGTCCAGCCATCAGGAATATAGAGACGTGTGTGATGGTGGAGGTGTGCATGAGGCCCCGGGGGAGTCAGAGCAGGAGGCAGTGGGGGAGTGGGGGTCTCTACAGACACAGTGACACGTGACCTTGGCTTAACCAACAGTCGTTTGAGACCAGAAGGGTCTGGTTGGTAGATTCTGGGGGTGGACAGTGTGGAACAGTCCCGCCAGGCCAGCAAAAGAGCTTGGTCATGGAGCCAGGCTGGAAAGACAGGGAGGGGTTTTCCATGTCATCCTCTGATACACCTGACTTGTGTGGTTACCTAAAGCTTGAATATTTAGGTCATTTCAAATTCCTTTCCGTTTTAAGGAGCCTTGTGATGGATAGGGAGTTTGTTAAGGAATCTTCCCTGGTGGCTCAGCTGATAGAATCCTCCTACAGTGCAGGAGACCTGGGTTTGATCCCTGGGTTGGGAAGATCCCCTGGAGAAGGGAAAGGCTACCCTCTCCAGTACTCTGGCCTGGAGAATTCCATGGACTGTACAGCCCATGGGGTCACAAAGAGTCAGACACGACTGAGTGACTTACACTTTCACTTGGCCATAGATACTGCATTTGTTTTTAAAATTTTATAACATTTTAGCAATAGTCCTGAGAGCTAATGTTTGTTGAATGTTTACTCTGTTCCAGGGACTTCTAAGTGACCTGTTTCATTTAACATCCACATAAGCACCAGAACAGGTACTACTGGTTTTCCCATTCTGTTGTTGTTCAGTCACTCAGTCGTGTCTGATTCCTTGCAACCCCACGGACTGCAGCATGCCAGACCTCCCTGTCCCTCACCATCTCCCAGAGTTTGCCCAAGTTCAGGTCCGTTGAATCCGTGATGCCATCCAGCCATCTCATCCTCTGCTGCCCACTTTAAAGATAGGGAATTAGAAGCTCATAGAAGTGAAATGACTTATACATGATCCCACTGCTAGTAAGTGGTTAAAACCAGGATTGAAACTCAGGACTGGAGTCAACCCCAGTTCTCTTTGATTCCAGGGCCCTAGGATTCCTGCTGCTCTTCTGTTGTTGTTATTATTATTACAGTATGCTCATATGCTCACTGGAGAAGGCAATGGCACCCCACTCCAGTACTCTTGCCTGGAAAATCCCATGGACGGAGGAGCCTGGTAGGCTCCAGTCCATGGTGTCGCTAAGAGTTGGGAATGACGGAGCGACTTCACTTCCACTTTTCACTTTCATGCACTGGAGAAGGAAATGGCAACCCACTCCAGTATTCTTGCCTGGAGAATCCCAGGGACAGAGGAGCCTGGTGGGCTGCCGTCTATGGGGTTGCACAGAGTCAGAAACGACTGAAGCGACTTAGCAGCAGCAGCAGCATATGCTCACTTGGTTCTCTTGCTCCAATCCTTTGTGACCCCCATGGAATGTAGCCCACCAGGCTGTTCTATCCATGGACTTTCCAAGCAAGAATACTGACGTGGGTTGCCAGTTCCTACTCCAGGGGATCTTCCCAACCCAGGGATTGAACCCACGTATCTTGGGTCTCCTGCATTGGCAGGCAGATTCTTTACCACTGGCGCCCCCTGGGAAGCCCCTGTTCCCTTGCTAGGTGTCCCTTTTGTTTTCACACAATAACTCAGGTCCCCCAGAGGCCAGTACTCACAACAGCTTCATCCCCTCCATCCTCCCTACTGTCCTGGGTGTCCTTCCCCAAACGGGATGATCGAGGTAGCTTGAGAGGGCATAGAGCTGACCCAAGGTCAGCAGAGGGAGGTTTGGGGAAGGGTGTTGGCCAGAGGGTGAAGTTCCTGTAGGATACCTCCTGAGAGCAAAGGCACCTCATGAGATCTAGACATTGGGGTGCAGACCTCAGCACAGGGAGAGGTCCCTGGTTCTAAAGCAGGCTCATGTGAAGCTGGGCCCTAGAAGGGAGGTTATCAATGACTGCCCCAGGGTGCCTCACCCCTAGAAGGAAGGCAGGGAGCCTGATGAATTGCAGGCTGAGGTCCCACCGGGGTGAGGGGGTAACCCAACAGGTATGTATTGGGCTCTGTAAGGAGAGGGCTCAGTTTTGCACCAAGGGGACTTATTGCAGAGATTCAGAAACACATAGGGAAGACAGGAGTCCTGGGTTTGACTGATGTAATGAGCAGGTGATTAGACTGAGGGCACAGTCAGTGGAGGTGGGTGATCTACCTTGGTGTCGGTATGGGTGGGAAGGTGGGCGGAAGCCAGGAAGAGGTGAGCAGCTGGGAGAACAGAAGACAGAGGGCTAGAGCAAGGGGATGGTGGTGGGGAGGAGAGGAGGCTGTAGTGGGGTAGGGACCAGCAGAGGCCACGATTGGGGGGCAGTTTCTAGGGATGACCAGTCCCGGCTGTGTCCTCTGGCCAACAAGGAGCTGAGGTCAAGGCGCTGGGGAACCAGGGATGGGAGGCCCACCAGCATGGATGCAGAGGCCACCCAGCACTACCAGAGAGGTGGAGAAGGGGGAGCAGAGGCTGCTGCATCCAGGCTGGAGATGGAGCCTCTGGGGGCCACCCAGCCTTCGCCCAGTGAAGGGGTGCAAAGTGGGCTGTGCCAGTAGCAAGTGGGAACTTTTGAAAAGAAGTTCTTGAAAGACAGTGTGGCAGCCAAAAGGAGATGAGCAGGTGGGGACCATGTCCTGGGAGTGAGGGGTAGCAAAGACTGGCTAATAGCTTGAGAGATGGTCAGAAGAGAGGGAGGCTGATATCCACCATTCACCTGGCCTCGGGGAGCTGGGATGACCTCCCCGAGAGGCTCATAAGAACCCAAAAATGCCATCAGCATCATTAATAATTAGAGAAATGTACATTAAAACCATAATGAGAGGCTCAGGGAGATGCGAAGCGGGGAGGCACCCAGAGGCTGTGGACCCCATAAGCACAGATGACTCCAAGGGTTGACCTAAATCCCTTGCTTTCTTCTGTTTTCCCCATAAGATGGGTGGACAGGAGCAGCCAGTGCCCCTTCTAGGCATGAAAACAAATGCTCTGCCTCGTGCTGACAGTGCTGATGGGGGGCAAGGGGAGGGGAGGCTGCAGAGATTAGTGGAAGGTGGGTGGGGGGGAGATGAACCGGCACGTGTGTCCAAAGTGGAGCCCAGAACCTGCCTTTCCTCTGCTTTTTCTCTCCATACTATTCAGTTCAGTTCAGTTGCTCAGTCATGTCTGACTCTTTGCAACTCCATGGACTGCAGCACGCCAGGCCTCCCTGTCCATCACCAACTCCTGGAGTTTACTCAAACTCATGTCCATTGAGTCGGTGATGCCATCTAGCCATCTCATCCTCTGTCATCCCCTTCTCCTCCCGCCTTCAATCTTTCCCAGCATCAGGGTCTTTTCCAATGAGTCAGTTCTTCGCATCAGGTGGCCAAAGTATTGGAATTTCAGCTTCAACATCAGTCCTTCCAGTGAATACTCAAGACTGATTTCCTTTAGGATGGACTGGTTGGATCTCCTTGCAGTCCAAGGGACTCTCAAGAGTCTTCTCCAATACCACAGTTAAAAAGCATCAATTGTTTGGCACTAAGCTTTCTTTATAGTCCAACTCTCACATCCATACATGACCACTGGAAATACCATAGTTTTGACCAGATGGATGCTATTAAAATACTATTAATAGTCCCTTAGACTATTGTCAACACCCCAGGCAACCACTGACCTTGCCACAGATTCATTTGAGTTTTGAAAATTAATTTTCTAGAATTTCATATAAATGGAATCAAGCCATCTGTACGCTCTCTCTCTGTGCATACACTCTCTCTCTTCTGGTCTGGTTTCTTTTACTCAAGATAATTATTTGCGATGCAAGCCTATTGTAGTGTGTATTGATCATTCATTGTTATTGAGGAGAAATGTTCCATTTCATGCATACACCACAATTTGTTTATTCCCTCACCTGTGGATAAACATTTGAGTTGTTTCAATTTTTGGCTTTACCGAAAACATTACTGTGACTTTTGTGCACAAGCACATGGATAAATGCTTTCAATTCTCTCAGCTAAGTACTTAGGAGTGGAACAGCTAGATCCTATGCTAGGAGTTCGTTTCATTTTTTAAGACTGCCGAACTGTTTTCCAAAGTGGTTATACCATTTTGTGTTTGCACAGTAGCGTATGAATCTTCTGGTCTCCCCACATCCTCACCAACACTTGTTATGGTCAATCTTTCTCATTTATGTTCTAATGTAATGTAGTATTGGGTTGGCCAAAAAGTTTGTTCAGTTATCTCCATGCAATATTATGGGAAAACCTGAATGAACTTTTCAGCCCAACTCATGTAGTAACTCATGTGGTTTTAATGTGCATTTCTCTAACTACTAATGACGCTGATGGCATTTTTGGGTGCTTATTGCCATCATATATCTTCTGTAGTGAAGTATCTGCTCACATCTTTCATCCATTTCTTCATTTGGGTGGTTTGTCTTCTTATGACGAGTTGTGAACATACTATGGTGCTGGGCTTGTATCAGCTATGGCTTGCTAATACTTTCTTCCGGACTGTGACTTGTCTTTTCATTCTCCTAATGGTGTCTTACAAAGAGCAGATGTTCTTAATTTTGAAGACAAATCAATCGAGTTTCTGGCATCATATCTGAGAAATTTTTGTCTAACTAAAAGCCACACCACCAACCTAAAGATGACAGTTTTCTTTAATGGTTGAAAATATGATATAATAATGAAACATTTCATGAAATTTGTTAAGTAAAAGTCAAAATATTTCTGTTTTATGGTGTAGCAATGTAAAAACTGTCAGGTTCTTCTCCAACATAAAGCATCCTTTGAACATTTTCTGCAACAAATGGGTGGAGGGCCCTCTGCCTGCTCCTCTCTGTCCTCTCTCCCATCAGAGGAGCGGTTCTTGTGATTGCGGCTCAGCGAGAACCCTCTCTCTCTCTTTTTAAACATTTATTTATTTATTTGGCTGCACTGGGTCTTAGTTGCAGCATGTGGGATCTAATTCCCTGACTGCTTATCAAACCTGGGCCCCTTGCATTGGAGTGCGGAATCTCGGCCACTGGACCACCAGGGAAGTCCTAAGAACTCTCTTCAGTCGCACAGAGCTTGGAACCCATGTTTTGCTTTACTGAGTAACTGAACATACTGAACATTTCGACTCTGCTTTACTAACTAGAACAATTCGGGAGAGCTACCCCTTCGTATCACAGTGTCTCTGTGGCTTGGTCTCTCTCACAGACTGTCCTCAGGGTGTCTCCTCTTGGTGGCCCTTCCTCCCAAGGGCCGAGCCCACGGAGCGCTGTCTCCCCTGGGCCTGTCCCTCCAAGCCCAGGATGCATGCTCTTTGCTACTTCAGTCCCTTAGGCCCGTTTCCTAGCAGAGCTTGTCAAAGAAGTCCCCTTTCTGGGGGTGCCTGGAGTGGCAGGCAGCATCATGGGGTGGAGACTGCAGGCTGGGGGTCTGACGTGGAGCAGGAGCTGCCCAGTGACCTCCTGCCAGGTCTCTGCCAGGCTGTGCTGCCAGGGAAAGTGCCCCCCAGGCTGGGCTGACCTGGGCTCACCTGGACAGGGAGAGGGCTCATGTAAGGGGTTGGGCCCCAGGACACCTGGTCAGGGGCCAGTTCCAGCTCCGTCAGCTGTGCTGGAGCTGGTGCCAACTCCCACCCCTCCCCCTGCTCTCCCCACTCTTCCCACCCCCTCCCCCTTCCCACATGGAAGCTTAATCTGAAAATATCAATGGAAGGAGGTGGGTCCCAGTGGCCTTAAGAGATGCAGAGGGCACAGTAGGTGTGCAGTCACTTCAGGTGCCAGGAAAACTTGCCACAAAATAGTCCATGGGGACTAGGTCCCTCTTCAGTATTTCTGGACAAAATAGCTACTTCCCCAACTGCCTGAAATGCAGGAGACCCAGGTTTGATCCCTGGGTCGGGAAGATCCCCTGGAGGAGGGCATGGCAACCCACTCCAGTGTTCTTGCCTGGAGAATCCCATGGACAAAGGAGCCTGGTGGGCTACAGTCCATGGGGTAGCAAGAGTCGGACACAACTTAGAGACTAAACCACGACCACCACCAAAGCCCATGGGCCTCGTAGACTCTCCTGGAGACGCTTCCATGGGGAGAGGAAGGGGCCCTGGGAAGAGTTGATGGGGGACTCAAAGCCTGCTTGGGCTTCTCTGTCAGTGGCGGGGATGGGGAGTCCAGCTCTCTGCCACACCAACACCCACCCTTTCAGATGAGAGGACCCTCATCCCTAGCTGCTTCCCTGTTCCCACTGCTCATGCAGAGTCGCCTGCCCTCCGCTATGAAGCTTGTTGCCTACCGTCTTCCATGGCCTGGGAATTTACCAGCAAGTTCTCATGGTGTTCCACCCCCTCCGCAAATCAATTTCCTTCTAGAGAGGGAATCCAGAGCTGACTCACCTTATTTCTCCACCATATTTGCAGGTTGAGCAGATGAAGGGGGCTGAGAGAATGAAGCGCATGGTAAAGGGAGAAGGAGGGGGTCAGCTGTCCTTGAGGGTGGAGTCCTGGCCAGGTTCTTGTCCCTGCTCCCCTGCCTGGGCAGGGCCCACTCTGCTCCTCAGCACCCTAGTGCAGAAGAGGACGAGGGGACCACAGTTCTGTTAGGTGGGAAAAGCCACTGACTGCCCATCGCAAGGCACATGGCACTGGGGTAGCCAAGGTAGACAGAGCCAGAGAAATGGAAGGAGAGGGGTGTGTCTGGCACACAGAAGCTGGTGAGTAGGTGTTTAGGGGTGGATGAGTGAGTGAGTGATGGCAGGGAGAGCCAGGCTGTCGTGGGACAAGCTGCCTGCTCCCAGGAACAGGGCTGTAAGAAAGTCAGGTGCCCAGATCAAGAGGTGCAATTAACACTGAACACAGGCCTGGGGGTATAGCTCAGTGGTAGAGCATTTGACTGCAGATCAAGAGGTCCCTGGTTCAAATCCAGGTGCCCCCTGCTTTGCTGACATTTTTCAGTTACTGAAGCAGAGGCTGTAATTTCAGCCCCTTCCCTTCCCTCCCACATTTGAACATTAAATTGACATGCTATGTCTTGTTACCAAAATTCAGGGTTCACACTAGGAACAGCTCCAAGTATTCTCCCCTGACCATCATACAGACAGTAGATTAGGGGGTCATATTTCTCCGAAGAGGCTGAAGAAGTGCTCTTCTTCAGGGGGCTGAAGCCCATCCCCAACTCCCCCAGGGGACTCTTGTCCTTCCTGGCCGGTGTGCAGACTGCACATTCTCATCTCCTCAACCTCACTGTAGCCTCCAGGCAGAAGGCTAGCTGTTTGCTCTTGCTGCTACCCCTTGAGAAGTATGGAGGGTGCTTATATGTCTTCCTAGTTTCCAGAGGTGACTGTAAAGATTGGAAAACCATGGTAAAAGCAAAACCTCTTTCCTCTCCCTGGGAATTTCTCAAGGTGTTGCTCCCACAACAGATTTGACCACTTCACCCTCCTTTTTCTCCTACCGCATTTTCTTTCTTTTTTTTTTTTTTCCTTTGATGAGGACCAATTTTAAAGTCTTTATTGAATTTGTCACAATACTATTTTTGTTTCATGTTTTGTTTTCTTGGCCATGAGGCATGTGGGATCTTAGTTCTCCCATCAGGATGGAACCCATGCCCCTGCATTGGAAGGCAAAGTCTTAACCACTGGACTCCCAGGGAAGTACCCCACACTTTCTATTGTATTTCCTTAGTGAGAATGCCTAGAAGTAGCTGTTCAGTTGCTAAGTCGTGTCCAACTCTTTGCAACCCCAAGGACTGCAGCACGCCAGGCTTTCCTGTCCTTCACCATCTCCTAAAGCTTGCTCAAACTCATGTCCACTGAGTCAGTGATGCCATCCAACCATCTCATCCTCTGTTGCTCCCTTCTCCTCTTGCCCTCATCATCAATCTTTTCCAGCATCAGGGTTTTTTCCAAAGAGTTGGCTTTTTGCATCAGGTGGCCAAAACAATGTATCTAAAAGTCCAGATGAAATATTTAAGACATATAAATGGTATAAGGACCCATGTTAAAATTATATTTTCTCTTTTTTTCTACTAGCATGGAGAAATAGAATGGATTTTTGTTTACTCACCATGCTTCTGGCAAACTTCGTATTAATTTATTAGTTCTAATAGCATATCAGATTCTATGTCTATATTCACAATCATGTCTTTGGCAAATAATGATAGTATTAAAAAATTTCCAGTTGAACTTTTTGCTCCTTTATTGAACTGACTAGGAACTCTAGTTCTGTTATGCTGTGCCTCTCCTACTACTCCCTTAACTCGATTTCAGAAGACTACATATGCTTATTGTTAAATGCATTATATTTCTCAGCACTGTCTCTTACATCACTTGGTATGACTATGTGATGTCATTTCTCCTCTAATAGATTGACTATAAGCTCCAAGAAGGCAGGGATGGTGTGTTCTTTGTTTTCCATTTTACGTTTTTCATTGTATTTAGATGAGGTAGATGCTCAATGAATACTTATATGTTCAGGCAATGAATAAATGAGAAAAATGTTAGTAATGAAAAAAAAACTTAGTAAAACAAAACAAAAGAATAAATGGTATAAAAGATTCCTTTGTAGCTCAGTCAGTAAAGAATCAGCCTGCAAAGCAGGAGACCTGGGTTCAGTTCCTGGGTCAGGAAGATCCCCTGGAGAAGGGAATGGCAACCCACTCCAGTATTCTTGCCTGGGAAATCCCATGGAGAGAGGAGCCTGGTGGGCCACAGTCCATGGGGTCGCAAAGAGTCAGACATGACTGAGCGACTAAGCACAGCACAGCATTCCTTAATGCACAAGGTAATTTGGAGCACTCTTTCCTATGAAGACAAATTAAAAGGCTGCAAAACTATTAAAAGCAGCTCATTAAAAGAATCAAAGAGCTAACTTTAGACAGACAATGCGAGGTGGAGATTTGAAAATGATGGGAAAACAGGAAGTTAAAGCTCCAAACTACAGGCTGCTTTGGCCCTGAGTGTGAATTTTTCAGTCCAAAAGAGGCAACTGGGATGCTCATGGAACTCGTGGAAGCCTCTCAGGACCAGGGGGGTGAACGTCAGGATTCTGCGCCACCTGAAGTAGAGACACTGGGAGAAGCGTCTCTGTCTTTGGGCCGGGATCCTGAGTCAGGTGAACTGAAAGAAAACAGTCACTGCAAGAACTCACAGCTGGGAACTTCCCTGGTGGTCTAGTGGTTAAGACTCTGACCCCAATGCAGGGGGCACAGGTTTGATCCCTGGTCAGGGAAACACAATCCCTTATGCTGTGTGACACCACCAAACGTTTTTTAAAAATGAAGTTGAATTGTTTTGTTTCTTCAAGAAAAAAAGTCCTCAAGTTTTTATTTTAGATTCCACATATGATACCATACAGTATTTGTCTTTTCCTGCCTGGCTTATTTCACTTAGCACAATGCCCTCCAGTTCCATCCATGTTATTGTGGACAGCAGGATTTCCTTCTTTCTAATGACTGAATAAAAATCCACTGTGTATATAGACATACAACATTTTTGTTATCTGTTTATCCACTGACAGATACTAAATCACCATTTAGAGAAATACAGCTTTGAGGAATATACTAGAAAAGAAGAACAAACATAAATAAAGAATCCATCTAAAAAGTTAGGGGGAAAACTGGATTAAAGAATACTATGAGAAACAAAGGAAATACAGGAAAAGAAATCAATGAAATGCAAAACAAACACAGCAGAGATGACTGCCAAAACCAAAAGTTTGCCTTTGAAGAGCAAAATTAACTTTTGATGAAACTGATAAGAAAAATAAGACAGCAGACAAAATTAACCAAAAGCAGGAATTAGAAAGAAAAGCTGCACAATCTTTAGACTTCAAAATAATAATCATAGAACATTATGAAAACTAATGTACAAAATTTTAAATCTAACAAACCTGTACAAAGAACTTACCATGTGAAAGGCACTATTCTATAGACTTAAAAAATACTAAATTTATTTATTCTCACAAAACTCCACAAACTAGGCTCTATTATTTTTCTCATTTGTATTATCATGCCCATTTTATATATGACAAAGCTAAGACTGAGAGAGTTAAACATGTTTGCCAAGGTCACTCAGTTACCATCTAGAGTCTGAATCCATCCATCATGTTTTAAGAATACAAGGACTTTATGATTACGTTATGTGGAAATTTAGCAAGTACTTTAAAAACACTACAACTTACCAAAGCTGACACAGGAAGAAACAGAAAAGATGACTAGTCCTCTAAGTCTTAAATAGTTATTTTATTAAAACAGTTATTTGAAATTCCCCCTCCCCCAAATTCAGATAAGGGTTTTACTGGTGAGTTTTATCACATACTTAATGAGAAATAACTTTATTTTTACATAAAAATCTTTCTAAGAATAGAAAAAAATGTATATATTCTAAAATTTCTTTTATGAGACTAGCACAAACTTGATACCAAAACCCAGCAAGAATAGTATAAAAATATATGTCAATATCATGCATAAACACAGGTGCTGTGCAAAAAAGTTTAATTATTGTCTAACTGAATCCACAAATATATCAAAATGAGTAGGTTAATATCTGGAATGCAAATTTGTGTTTAATTTTATAAAATACAATAAGTGTAATTCACCATGTTACTAGACTAAAGGAGAAAAATTATACGAGTATCTCAATAGATACAAAAAAGGTGTGGTTTTGAGAAAATTCTACATTGATCCATGATAAAAGAAGTTTTTTTGCAAACTAGAAATTGAAGTAAAATTCCTTACTGTGATAAAGACCATTTACAAAAAGTATAGTCCACAACATGTACTTAATGGTGAAATGTTGAAAAGTTTTCATTTGAAATTAGAATAAAATAAGATCTCCACCATCAACACATTAATTCAACATGATATTTGTGGTCCTAGTCATTATAATAAGGAAAGAAAAAGAGGAGAAATAAAGATTGTAAAGAAGAAATAGAAATTTCAAATTTCTTAGATGACATGATCATCTGCATAGGAAATCTAAAAGAATCAACAAAATATTAGAATTAATGAGTGCTTAGCAAGACTACCAATATATACCCTCCATTTCCATACCCCCTTTTGCTTGGCAAAATTACAGCTTTTAGAATGATATACTAGAAATTTCTGCATGTAAACCTTAAAACTCTAAAGTTAGTATCTTCATCTTCTTCCCAGATGACATAAAGACATCTTAATTCTTGTCAGCGCTTTCCTAAAATATTATTGTTAGCCAGTATTTTCATTCTATCTTTAAAAAAAAGTGTATAAATTAAACATGAACATTCTTTGGGCAATGACTTTTAGATCTACTAGCATATCTACCAGTTTCATTGTTCAACATCCCTTTTGCATCTCAGAGCTCCCATAAGGAATCATTTTACTTTTCTCCAAAGCATGTATCTTAGAATTTTCTTTAGTGAGCGTCTGTTGGCCGTACGCTCTCCAACAGCTTGCGTCTGTTCGCAAAGAATGGTTTGGCTGGGAATAGAATTCTAAGCTGGCTGTTGTCTCCTCTCGACATATTGCTTGTGTTACTGCGGTAGCTTCTGGCTTCTTTTGCAATTGTTGAGAAGTCACAGCAGTTCAGCTATTCTTCCTCTGTCGGTGATCTCAGATTTCTCTCTTGCTACCTTCAAAGGACAAAGTCCTCATCTTCAGCCAGGAGATCAGCGTACACACTGGGTCTCATGGAAGACCTGGGGAGGATCAGAGGAGGAGGACAAATGCATCATTTGAGCAGAGCAGCCTTGCTAGGGTCAGAGGGGTCTCCTCTGCACCTGCTACAGAAGCAAGAACCAGCAAGAGGAGAGAAAATTGGAACTCTCCCACTTTAAGTGACTAAAAGAGTAGGGGGCACCCAGATTTGAACTGGGGACCTCTTGATCTGCAGTCAAATGCTCTACCCCTGAGCTATACCCCCTGCCATGCTAGCCAGGTCCAATTAGCATCTTTGCCTGTGCTGCCACACCCCGAGCTGCCCGAGGTGCCCATCAGGATGGGTTTGCTGGGTGGCCTGACCTGCTCTACTGCTAACTCACCTCCCTGACCCAGTAGAAGCAACAGGTTCCTTTCTCCCAGAGCTCATAACCTCTGCACTGTCAGTCCTGGAGGAGGGCGTAACCTGGGGAGCATTGCCCTGAGGCTGGAAGGACCAATAGAGGTTTTAGTGCTGAGTGCCTGAAACCCAAAGTCCCCAGTGGCCTGGCCAAGCATACAACAACTTGGAGACAGGACACACGTGGACCGGATATGGGTCAGAGGTCTCTGCACAATGCCACACCCTAGGACACAGGCTGGCTTCTCTCTCATTGCCCCAAATCTCCATAGAGTCAACCCTTTCACTGTTGGGCGAGATGAACTGTCGGAAGCAGTGACTGTCTCTAAGCTCTCAGTCCGCGTTCCCATGTCCTGCTTTGGGATCTGGTCTCTGTAAACCTCTCTTGTCCTTTGCCAGCTGGCTGCCTGGTTGGTCCTGCCCCAGGGCTCTGGGGGACGCTGCTGGGCAAGAGTAGCTGTCCTTCCTGCCCGCTGGGTTCCTGTCTGTCTCACCTGGCAGTGACAGTCCATCCCAGAAGATTGCCACCTGCAGATTGGTGCTCACAGGCTAGCTTTGTCGGGTCTCCCCAGGGACACTAGCACCTCCCTAGGGGTAGGAGTCCCAGATCTACAGAGATTCTCCCCGGACTTGTAAGACCAGACTTCATTCTCCTCTTACCATGTCCACAGCCCTGGAGTGGGAGAGGCTTCTTGCAGATCCTCCCTCCCTGATACTTAGGCTTCCCCTCGCCCTTTCAGTTCTCTGATTTCTGATTCAATTTTGTCCCCCTCCCCAGAAAGATGTGTTGAATCCTAGCCTCCCAAACCTCAGAATGTGTCCTTACTCACAAAAGGGCGTCAAAGATGTGGTTAGTTAAGACGAGATCACAGTGGATTCGAGTGGGCCCTTAATCCAGTCAGATGGAGTCCTTTTAAGAAGAGGAGAGACACACGGGGAGAATGCAGCCATGTGAACACGGAGGCTGAGATTGGTGTGATGTGTCTACAAGCCAAGGAATGCTGAGGATTGCCAGCCACCACCAGATGCTAGGAGGAAGCCAGTTAGGTGCCTCCCTGAGAGTCTGCAGAGGGACCCCAGTCCTGGATTTCAGTCTTGTAGCCTCCATAACTGTGAGACAGTAAATGCTTGTTGTTTTAAGCCATCTATTTTGTGGCACTTTGTTACAGCAGCCCTAGGAAACTGACACACAGAGTAGCAATTATTTATATTAAATTCTGTTAAAATGACCAGTGCGGTTTTTGTCTCTGGACTGGACCCTAGATAATACAGAATCTGAAACCACTAGGGCCCCAGGAAACAGGGGATGGGTTTGGTCTTGTCCTTGATCAAGGTAGTGCTGAGTGTCTGACTGGAGCCTGAATCATAAGGGTGGCCATCTGGGTATTCCAGCCGGCTTCTCCTTTGAGAGTGGTCTCTAAGACTCCATAGTGTCAATTCAGCACAAGGAGGAAAAGGGAACTCCCAAAGGGGGCACCCGGACTTGAACCAGGGACCTCTTGATCTGCAGTCAAATGCTCTACCACTGAGCTATACCCCCAGGTGACAATGGGAATGTGTAATTACCAAAGTTCTTTACAATTCCACTCAGACAGGCTGCCATTCTGACTCAGGAGAGTCATCAGTCCTGCTCAACTGTACACGTCCCCCTTTATACCATAACCATCCTCCTTTTCCAAAAAGGACCATCATTTCTTGGCTCCAACTTGGAAGGTCCCTGAAGTCTCTACCTTAAGATGAAGCCCAGATTTCAGCAGCAGCTTTTCAGTTGCAATCACTTTCAAATAACCTGTAATGTAGGACAAAGCTGACCCTCTCTCCCAGCTCACCTACAGATTTCGTGTCTGTATAAGGCCCTTGAATTTTTGAACCGTTACTTCAGCCTTCAGTCTCATGTATCCTTCCCACCACTGCTCACTTCTCCTCCCTGTCTTTCCTTCAGCAATCCCCTGCCATCCACGCTGATGTCAATTTTCAGAACTTTTTGTGTCTTTGGGTTTCTCTCTCATTGCCCAGTCATCGTCTTTTGTGTCATTCCCCAAAGTGTTCCAGGGGCTTGGTTGATGCTAGGGCAGTGTGGGGTTGAAGGTAGAAGGACTTGATATTAACTTGATATTGGTGCCTAACAACACACCCCCAAACTTAGCACCTTAGAGCAGTAAGTCTTCATCATATCGTGCAAATTTCAGACTCTGGAATCTGGGTGCAGCTGAACTGGGCAATTCTGGTTCAGAGTCTCTCATGAGGCTGTGGGTAAGATGTCAGCTGGGACTGCAACCATCTGATGGTTCAATTGGGGTGGGAGGAGCCGCTCTAATCTGCTCACTCTCACGACTGCTAGAAAAAAGGACTATTCCTCATGAGCTGTTGGCAGGAGGCCTGATTCCGACACAACAGGGCATCCTCATGACACGGCAACTGACTTCCCCTGGCATCAATCTCATCCAAAAACACCCTCACAGACCCACCAAATTTGATCAGGTATCTGGGCACCCCGTGGCCCAGTCAAGTTGACACACAAAATGAACCATCCCATAGATAAGCATACATTTAGTTTTGTAAGAACTTACCAAACGGTTTCCCAGAGTGCTTGTGCCACTTTACGTTCCCAGCTGCAGTGCACGAGTGACCCAGTTTGTCTGTATCCTCACCAGGTTTTGGTGTTATCACCTTTTTAATTTTAGTCATGCTCTAGGTGTGTAGTGATACTCCACTGTGGTTCCAATTTGCATTTCCCTGACGGGTAATGATGATGATGCTTTTTCAAGTGCTTCTTTGCCATCTGTATATCCTTTTCTCTGAAATGTCTGCCCATATGTTTTTGCCCATTTTCTAATTGGATTTTTTTGGTTGAATTTTGACCACTTCATGTATTTGAGATACAAGTCCCATTTTTATTACTTCTATATTCAGTAACAGGATTTAGCATTGTTCTCTGTATCTTTACTAAATCCAAATGGGGTAACGCAGAATGCATTGTTCTGCGGGGCTCTTAGCTCCCCCAACACGGATCAAACCCAGGCCCCCTGCAGTGGAAGTGCAGAGTCCAACCCCTGGGAATTCCAGTAGCTTGAATTCTTTTGCACATGGCATCATATTTTTGAGAGCTATCTTTGTTGCTCTTGTATCTGGTACATTGAACTTGTAGGACGAAAGTGGTAATGGTAAAAGCAACTTCATTTTTGCTTTCCCTATTGCTGGGAGCCGGCACATTGCATATTGAGTGAGGATCTGGAATAGCTCAACTGGAATTCTATCACTTCCGGGAGCCACCGTGAGGCACTCCGCCCATGACAAAGGTCATGAGGAAGGAGGCTCGGCATACGCAAAGGCGGGATCGAGCCTCAGGAGTCCCCCTGGAAATTCTCGAGCATCTACCCCCAAAACCAGAGTCTGCCTACTTTCTGCTTTGTGCTTTCACCTACACCTCTGACTTTACGGGGGGCTGTCCCCCACTACCTCTCTCTGAAAAAAGAGTTAGCTCACAGCTCCAGTTAATAATTCCTGGGTGTGACAGTGTTTAACCTACAAACTCCTTTGGAAATCCTCTAGCCTGCCTGAATGGGTTTTTCCGGCCACATGTGATTGTTCAGAGCCTCCCAACTGTGAGAGGCAGGAGATGTTCTAAACTGCCTAAACACAGATTCCTTTGAGTAGTTAAAAGATTGATTAGAAAATGTATTGGTGAAGGGTTTTTCACTTGTTGGGCCAATGTTTGCTGCTAAGTCTCCATACTCCTTACCTACTGTGTCTTTGGCAGTGTATTGGTTGATATAATGGGTGTATAGAAATGTAAAATGCCGCTTTGTCCAATGCTTTTTGGAAGGCTGGCGCCTGACTTTGGAATAATCACCTTTAGAGAAAGATAAGTTTCTTAAAATGTTAACAGGCCTCCCGGCCAGAAGATGATGTCAATCACCTGAACTTTTGCATATGATAAGTTTGCAGGAAGAAAGCCTGGCTTGCTGCATGACTCTACCCCTTCCCCCATTATCCTCTATGCATACCTTAAGGTATAAAAACTACTTTGGAAAATAAAGTGCGGGCCTTGTTCACTGAAACTTGGTCTCCCCATGTCATTCTTCCCTTTAACTTCTGGCTGAGCGTCCATCTGGAGCGTGGATGTCCTCTGCGACCATTTATTTGCCTGGGCTTCTAAGACCCACTCGAGAAGGTGTCTAAGGTGGGGCACCTTCCGCTATTCGAGAGGGCGCCTGCGGCCTCCGTGGTCAGAGCTAACCTGGTGTCACGGGTTATATTGATTTTCCGCGTAAACCAAGCCACTCAGCTTCTTTCTCCACTGAATTTTCCTACTGAGCTATCCTTATTTCAGCCGCTTTTCTCCACTGAATTTCCTCACTGAGCTATCCTTATTCTATTACTCTTTGTATCCTTAATTAAAGTGTAATTAAGCAGTTATTCCCTGACCCTCGCCTAGCCGTCTCTCCTTCGAATACCCTGGATCAGCCGGGGCTGGTCCCCGGCAGGTGGCGCCCGAACAGGGACTACTGGCAGCCAAAGCGTTAATTTCTGAACAACTAGGATTGGGACATATTGAGCCCTCCAATAGCCCCTGGAATACTCCTATTTTTGTTATTAAGAAAAAATCTGGCAAGTGGCGACTTTTACAAGATTTAAGAGCTATTAATGCCACTATGGAAGATATGGGGGCCTTACAACCTGGGCTTCCTTCCCCAGTAGCCATCCCAGAAGGATATAATATTATTGTAATTGATTTGCAAGACTGTTTTTTCACCATCCCCTTAAATGCTGAGGATAAAAAGCGATTTGCCTTTAGTTTACCAGCAGAAAATTTTAAACAGCCTCATTTAAGGTTTCAATGGAAAGTGTTGCCCCAGGGAATGAAAAATAGCCCTACTCTATGTCAAAAATTTGTTAATGCTGCTTTAGAAGATGTTAGAGCTAAATATGAACAGGTCTATATGATTCACTATATGGATGATATTTTAATAGCTCATCCTGATAGAGCTCATTTACAAACTGTCCTCCAGGATTTGACCCAGGCATTAACAGACAGAGGCTTAAAAATTGCCCCAGAGAAAATTCAAGTCAATCCGCCCATAACTTACTTAGGACGGGTTATCAATTCAGAAACTGTGACTCATGCCCCATTAAAATTGAGAAAAGATCATCTTATTACTTTAAATGATTATCAAAAACTTTTAGGCGACATTAATTGGATCAGACCTTATTTAAAATTAACCACTGCTGAATTAAAACCTCTTTTTAACATTTTACGCGGGGATCCTGATCCAACTTCTAAGAGACAATTAACTGCTGAGGCTCAGGAGGCCTTAGAAAAAGTGGAAGCAGCTTTATCCGATAGCTATGTAAAAAGAGTTAATTTACAAACAAATTGGCAATTCCTCTGCCTAGCTACTCCAACAGCACCTACAGGAGTTTTATGGCAAAATGGCCCCCTAGAATGGGTCCATCTCCCCGCCCAGGCTAAAAAAGTAGTGGCCTCTTATCCAGGACTGATAGCTACGTTGATATTGAAAGGGAGAAAACGTAGCATTGAATTATTTGGTAAAGAACCAGCAGAAATTGTGATTCCATATAATAAAGAACAACTTGATGCTCTTCTAATGTTTGATGAGAATTGGCAGATTGCTATAGGAAACTATTTTGGTCAAAATTTTTGCATCATTTACCTTCACATGCTTTGCTGAATTTTATATCCAGACATCCAGTTAATTTTCCTGTCAGATATAAACAGTCTCCTATTCCAAATGCTCAGATAGCCTTTACTGATGGGTCAACAAATGGTAAAGCCTTCATAGTTACTAAAAATCACCAAAAAGTTTTAAAAACACAAAAAACTTCAGCTCAAAGAGCTGAACTAACAGCAGTCATAGAGGCTTTTGCTATGTTTGCAGATGAGGAATTTAATCTTTACTCTGATTCTCAGTATGTGGTCAGGCTGATTCCACACATTGAAACTGCGGTTTTGCCTGAAAATAAAACTACCATATTTCATTTGTTAACTAAGTTACAGCAACAAATTTGGAAAAAAAAATATTTTTCATTGGACACATTCGGGCTCATTCCAGATTGCCTGGCCCTTTAAATGCCTTTAATGATTTGGCTGACTTGTTAACCAGAAATACAGTGGCTACTGTGATTGAGGAGGCCAGAGCCTCTCACTCACTTCATCATCAATACGCTACTGCTTTAAGACATCAATTCCAAATTCCCAGAGAGACTGCTCGAGAGATTGTGCGTTCTTGCTTACACTGCCCCACTGTTTATAATAATATACCTATAAGAGTTAATCCTCATGGTCTCAAACCTAACATACTCTGGCAGACGGATGTAACTCATGTCTCTTCATTTGGAAAACTGTCTTTTGTTCATGTAACTGTAGATACCTTTTATCACGTTATTATTACAACTGCTCGTACTGAAAAGACAGGTAAAGATGTAATACAACATCTCTTTACTTGTTTTTCATATTTGGGCCTGCCAAAAGTTTTGAAAACTGACAATGCTCCTGCTTACACTTCTAAGTCTTTTCAGAAATTTTGTATAAAGTTTCAAATTAAACATAATACAGGCATCCCTTATTACGCACAGGGACAAGCCATTGTTAAAAGAGCGCGTCAAACATTAAAAATCCAAATTCAAAAACTAAAAGAAGGGGAGTTTAAGTATAGTTCTCCCCATCAAATCTTGCAACATGCTCTTTTCGTAATAAATATTCTAAATACTGATTTCAGCCAGAACTATTGCAATGCTTCGTCATTGGTGCCTGGAGCAATTAAATGCAAAACCATTAGTCAAATGGAAGGCCCTCTCAGGACAATGGAAGGGTCCTGACCCATTATTAACTATCGGTCGAGGATGTGCTTATATTTTTCCACAGGATGCAGATTCTCCAATTTAGACAGGCTGATTCACCATGTTGCAGACCCCCAGACATCCAGTTCACCCATTGCTTCGATCACAAAAGAGGAGCCCGCCAGAAGGGGAGGCAAGATAAACATCGAGATCCCGGCGGGACCGACGGGGCTGCTGCAGCGCGAACTCCAACCAGAAAATAATTCTACTTATTCTGATTTGGCTTGTCTACCCTCTCCTTATGTTTTTCTCTTTACCAACGATTCTGGAAAACTTAATGTACATGTGACTTTAAACTGGTGGACCCAATGTAGTGACCTGTGAATAATGTATGCTCTCATCTTGTTTAAACCCTCAATATAATGTTTGCTCCTTTGTAGTGTTACAACGTCCACCTTATCTTATAATGTAACCACTTATTGATATAACTATAGTCTTGCTGTATTACAACAACTTCAGGATTTAATGCGATTGCGACGATTTGTGGGCTTACTTATTTTAGGAATATCAGCTTTAATAACCGCAATTACTTCTGTTACTGTGGCAGCAATATCATTGACTCAACAAGTGCATACTGCCCAATATGTTGATACCATGTCTAAAAATGTTTCACTAACTCTAACAACACAGGAAGCTATAGATAGGAAATTAGAGATGAGAGTAGACGCCTTAGAAGAGGCAATAATGCATATTGGGACTGATTTACAGGCTTTAAAAGTGAAAATGGCTTTGTCTTGCCACGCTGATTACCGGTGGATATGCGTGACATCTTTAAAGGTAAATGAGACAGATTATGAATGGGAAAAAATAAAAAATCATATCTCAGGTGTTTGGAACAGCTCTGACATTGGCCTGGACTTAGGGAAACTTCATAATCAAATACAGACCCTGGAACACTCTCGACTGGATTTTACTGCCGCTGGGGCAGCTAATGACTTTTTTCACACTTTCTCTGACTTCATTTCAGGAAAAAACATTCTGTCTAATATCCTTGGATACATCGCTGCTGGTGCTTTAGTTTTGCTTCTCATATTCATTCTTCCTTGTATTGTCAGGATTCTTCGGCAGAACATTCAGAAGCTCGCGACTGAGCTGCATCTGGCTGTTTTAAGAAATAAAAAAGGGGGAGATGCTGGGAGCCGGCACATTGCATATTGAGTGAGGATCTGGAATAGCTCAACTGGAATTCTATCACTTCCGGGAGCCACCGTGAGGCACTCCGCCCATGACAAAGGTCATGAGGAAGGAGGCTCGGCATACGCAAAGGCGGGATCGAGCCTCAGGAGTCCCCCTGGAAATTCTCGAGCATCTACCCCCAAAACCAGAGTCTGCCTACTTTCTGCTTTGTGCTTTCACCTACACCTCTGACTTTACGGGGGGCTGTCCCCCACTACCTCTCTCTGAAAAAAGAGTTAGCTCACAGCTCCAGTTAATAATTCCTGGGTGTGACAGTGTTTAACCTACAAACTCCTTTGGAAATCCTCTAGCCTGCCTGAATGGGTTTTTCCGGCCACATGTGATTGTTCAGAGCCTCCCAACTGTGAGAGGCAGGAGATGTTCTAAACTGCCTAAACACAGATTCCTTTGAGTAGTTAAAAGATTGATTAGAAAATGTATTGGTGAAGGGTTTTTCACTTGTTGGGCCAATGTTTGCTGCTAAGTCTCCATACTCCTTACCTACTGTGTCTTTGGCAGTGTATTGGTTGATATAATGGGTGTATAGAAATGTAAAATGCCGCTTTGTCCAATGCTTTTTGGAAGGCTGGCGCCTGACTTTGGAATAATCACCTTTAGAGAAAGATAAGTTTCTTAAAATGTTAACAGGCCTCCGGGCCAGAAGATGATGTCAATCACCTGAACTTTTGCATATGATAAGTTTGCAGGAAGAAAGCCTGGCTTGCTGCATGACTCTACCCCTTCCCCCATTATCCTCTATGCATACCTTAAGGTATAAAAACTACTTTGGAAAATAAAGTGCGGGCCTTGTTCACTGAAACTTGGTCTCCCCATGTCATTCTTCCCTTTAACTTCTGGCTGAGCGTCCATCTGGAGCGTGGATGTCCTCTGCGACCATTTATTTGCCTGGGCTTCTAAGACCCACTCGAGAAGGTGTCTAAGGTGGGGCACCTTCCGCTATTCGAGAGGGCGCCTGCGGCCTCCGTGGTCAGAGCTAACCTGGTGTCACGGGTTATATTGATTTTCCGCGTAAACCAAGCCACTCAGCTTCTTTTCTCCACTGAATTTTCCTACTGAGCTATCCTTATTTCAGCCGCTTTTCTCCACTGAATTTCCTCACTGAGCTATCCTTATTCTATTACTCTTTGTATCCTTAATTAAAGTGTAATTAAGCAGTTATTCCCTGACCCTCGCCTAGCCGTCTCTCCTTCGAATACCCTGGATCAGCCGGGGCTGGTCCCCGGCACCCTATCCCTTTAAACTTTCCCAATGAGCTGTTTCTATTGCCCAAGTGACTTCTTTTTAAAATTTGGTTGTGCCATGTGGTATGCAGAAACTTCCCTGACCAACAGTGGAACCCCTGCCCCCTGCAGTGGAAGCGTGGGGTCCTCACCACTGGACTGCCAGGGAATTCCCCTGTCCAAGTGATTTAAAGATCATGCGTAGGTAGCAGAAAGTCCTGCGGTTGCCTCCTGAATTCGTAATTGAAACAGCCAATCTCGAGAGTTCCCTGGTGGCCTAGTGGTTGGGGTGCTTTCAGTGCATGGCCAGTTCAATGAGATCCCACAAGCTGCGCGGTGCTGCTAAAAAAAGTTCCGCCTCCTGTAATAATCAATAACCTGAAGCCCTCTTCCTTCCATTTTTTTCTTGATCATTAACTCTACACCCAGGGATCAAACCTGGGCCTCTGCCATGACTGTGCAGAGTCACTACCCCTAGACCACCAGGGGATTCCTGCAGGACTGCCTTCAACTTCTCTCCACCCCTAGAAGTGGGAGGAGCTGAGACATAGCCCTTCCTCTTTCTCCTCCTCCAGACTTCTTTCCTGGCCCAAGGAGTGGGGAGGAGGGAAGGGAGAGAGGTGAGGAGAATGAGAAGGTTCTCCCTTGATCAGAACTGTAGTAAGATAACATTTGCTTTCCCTGGGCCTGGAAAGTATTTGAAATGACTCTTCCGGCATTTCCATGAAATTCCTCCCAGGCCTCCATCGGGATCATTCCACTGCTTCTGTGACCTGGCAAAGCATTCTTCTCCTGGCGTTCCGCGACCTGTGTTGCTCAGACTCTCTCTGCTGGGGCCTGTGACCCGTCCTTGCACAGAATTTGAGTTGCTGCAAAAAGGCTGTCTCCTTCATGGCCTAGGGGAAAATACTCTGGTGCCTTCTATTTCCACCCATTCTAGTCAAACAAGCGGATTCCCAAGAGCGGTCGGCTCCTCTCCACCTGCAGAGCTTTGTGCTGGACACACCTCACTGCAAACTCCAACTCCGGGATATGTGGACCAAGGCGTTGAGTGGACCCTGTGAAGCCCCTTAGCTAGACTTAAGGATGATCTTCAGGACTCATCTCTTCAGAAAAGTGTTCCTCACCAATGCTCTGACCTACTGCAACCTGACCCTCTCACACCCACAGGGTGGAGACTCACCTGATTATCAGTCCTGACGTTCAGATTTCCACAGGACCCGTTTCACTCCTGCCCTTGGGACCTAATACCTATTGTCTCTTGGTCACTCAGTTTAAACTTCCTTTTAACTATTTTATTTTCTACATTATTAGAATTCAGGAAGTTTTATTTATCTATTCTACTATTAAAGGACACTGAGGAAGGCTTTCTTATCTCTCCTTGCTATTCTTTGTAACTCTGCATTCAAATGGGAGAGTTCCAAAGAATAGCAAGGAGAGATAAGAAAGCCTTCCTCAGTGATCAATGCAAAGAAATAGAGGAAAACAACAGAATGGGAGAGACTAGAGATCTCTTCAAGAAAATTAGAGATACCAAGGGAACATTTCATTCAAAGATGGGCTCGATAAAGGACAGAAATGGTATGAACCTAATAGAAGCAGAAGATATTAAGAAGAGGTAGCAAGAATACACAGAAGAACTGTACAAAAAAGATCTTCACGACCCAGATGATCACGATGGTGTGATCACTCACCTAAAGCCAGACATCCTGGAATGTGAAGTGAAGTAGGCCTTAGAAAACATCACTATGAACAAAGCTAGTGGATGGTGATGGAATTCCAGTTGCGCTATTTCAATCCTGAAAGATGATGCTGTGAAAGTGCTGCATTCAATATGCCAGCAAATTTGGAAAACTCAGCAGTGGCCACAGGACTGGAAAAGGTCAGTTTTCATTCCAATCCCAAAGAAAGGCAATGCCAAAGAATGCTCAAACTACCGCACAATTGCACTCATCTCACACACTAGTAAAGTAATGCTCAAAATTCTCCAAGCCAGGTTTCAGCAATACGTGAACCGTGAGCTTCAATCTGGTTTTAGAAAAGGCAGAGGAACCAGAGATCAAATTGCCAACATTCGCGGAATCATGGAAAAAGCAAGAGAGTTCCAGAAAAACATCTATTTCTGCTTTATTGACTATGCCAAAGCCTTTGACTGTGTGGATCACAATAAACTGTGGAAAATTCTTCAAGAGATGGGAATACCGGAACACCTGACCTGCCTCTTGAGAAACCTATATGCAGGTCAGGAAGCAACAGTTAGAACTGGACATGGAACAACAGACTGGTTCCAAATAGGAAAAGGAGTACGTCAAGGCTGTATATTGTCACCCTGCTTATTTAACTTATATGCAGAGTACATCATGAGAAATGCTGGGCTGGAAAAAGCACAAGCTGGAATCAAGATTGCTGGGAGAAATATCAATAACCTCAGATATGCAGATGACACCACCCTTATGGCAGAAAGTGAAGAGGAACTCAAAAGCCTCTTGATGAAAGTGAAAGAGAGTGAAAAAGTTGGCTTAAAGCTCAACATTCAGAAAACGAAGATCATGGCATCTGGTCCCATCACTTCATGGGAAATAGATGGGGAAATAGTGTCAGACTTTATTTTTTTGGGCTGCAGATGGTGACTGCAGCCATGAAATTAAAAGACACTTACTCCTTGGAAGGAAAGTTATGGCCAACCTAGATAGCATATTCATTCAAAGCAGAGACATTACTTTGCCAATAAAGGTTTGTCTAGTCAAGGCTATGGTTTTTCCAGTGGTCATGTATGGATGTGAGAGTTGGACTGTGAAGAATGCTGAGTGCCAAAGAATTAATGCTTTTGAACTGTGGTGCTGGAGAAGACTCTTGTGAGTCCCTTGGAGTGCAAGGAGATCCAACCAGTCCATCCTAAAGGAGACCAGTCCTGGGTGTTCATTGGAAGGACTGATGCTGAGGCTGAAACTCCAGTAATTTGGCCACCTCATGCGAAGAGTTGACTCATTGGAAAAGACCCTGATGCTGGGAGCGATTGGGGGCAGGAGGAGAATGGGGTGACAGAGGATGAGATGGCTGGATGGCATCACCGACTCGATGCACATGAGTTTGGGTGAACTCCGGGAGTTGGTGATGGACAAGGAGGCCTGGTGTGCTGCGATTCATGGGGTCTCAGATAGTCTGACACGACTGAGCGACTGAACTAAGCTGAACTGAACTGATTTAAGGACACACTAAGAATGTTTCCTGGTTTTTTGCACATTGATGTTAGTGCTGCAATGAACATCTTTGTACATATTTCCTGATGCATTTATGTAGAACTTCTCAAGGGAAAATACCCACAAATGAAATATCTGGATTTTACACACACTTATAATTTTATGATTACAGTTTTATGTAGTTTAATATTTATTTTACTATTTTTATTGCCAAGACTTTCTCCATGAGTGTAGCAATTATATTCACATTATTAGCGAATGAAAATACCATTGTCCTCCTCACCAGTTTTTGATCTAGTTAGACTTCAACTTATCCTAAATTATGAAAGAGGGTAAAAATGGTGCTTCTTTATCGTTTTAACCACTTTCCATTACTTTGATGTCTAACAATGTTGAGCATCTTTTCCTGTGTTTATTTGTCATAAAGATACCTCTTCTGTGGGGACTTCCCTGATGGTCCAGTAGGTAAGACTCCTCATTCGCAATGCAGGAGACCCAGGTTCTATCCCTGATCCTGCATGCTGCAACTAAGACCCATCCCAGCCAAAATAAATAAATAAATAAAACATTAAAAAAAAATCCCTGTTCTGTGAACTTCTTATTCTGTCTTTGTCCATTTTTCTATTGGGCTAACTTTTTTTTTTTTTTACCTGATGGCTCTATAGGAATTCTTATCTTTTAAAATAATTACAAAAATTTAAATGGTGGTAAAAAGCACATGAAAGTTACCATCTTAACCATTTTAAAGTGGACAGTTCAATAGTGTTAAGCATATTCATAATATTTTGCAAATGATCTCCACAAACTCTTCATCTTGCTTATATTCTAGTGCATATCTATTCTCTAATCATGTGTGTTACAAAATTCAGAGTCTCTTGTTTAAGGAATGTTTTGTCATATAAAAATGTAAATTTTGATACAGCCAAATTTATCTTTTACAGTTTGTGATTTTGAAGTTGTGTTTAAGAAAGCCTTCCCTGAGTTATACATATATTATAAACAATGTTTGTGGGCCTCACTTACAAAATTCGTACATTGAAACCTAATCCCTATGTGATGATATTTGGAGGTGGGGCCTTAGGGAGGTGATTAGGTCGTGACGGTGGAGCCCTCCTGAAAGGGATTAGTACCCTTAGGAAAGAGACCCAGGAGAGCTCTTTTGTTCCCTCTGCCACTTGAGAACACAGCAAGAACACAGCCACCTACGAACCAGAAAGAGGGTTCTCACCAGATGCCGAACATGACGGCACCTTGGTCTTGGACTTCCCAACCTCCAGACCTGTGAGAAACAAATTTCTATTGTTTATAAGCCACCCAGTCTCTGGTATTTGGATATAGCAGCCCAACAAACTAAGCCAATTGTGTTCTGTATGTTCTTCTAAAAGTCTGAGTTTATATTTAGGTCTTTGAAAGTTAGTTGCTCAGTCACGTCCAACTCTTTTCAACCCCGTGCACTATAGCCCGCCAGGCTCCTCTGTCCATGGAATTCTCCAGGCAAGAATACTGGAGTGGGTTGCCATTCCCTTTTCCAGATGATCTTCCTGACCCAACTTGGGTTTCCGGAAGTGCAGGCAGATTCTTTACCCTCTGAGCCACCAGGAGAGCCCTATTTAGGTCTTTCATCCATCTGAAATTTTTTTTGTAATGGAGTGAAGTAGGGATTTTATGAGACTTTTTAAGAAGCCAGTTATCCCACCACCCCTAATTATACAGTCCATCCTTTCCACATTGGTGACACTATCTAGGTGTTATATTCATCTGGAGCTACACTGTCCAGCAGAAATATAATGCAAGCCCCAAGTACAATTATATATTTTCTAGTAGCTACATTATAAAACAAAAATAGTTGTTGAAATTAATTTGAATGATCTATTTATTTAACACAAGATATCTAAAATATTATCACTGCTACATGTAATTAATATGCAAAATCAATAATGAAATCATTTGCATTCTTATTCTTGGTATTAAGTATTCAAAAATCTGATGTAATTGCAAAGGACATTTCCATGTTTTCTGATTGTGCTGCTGCTGCTGCTGCTGAGTCGCTTCAGCCGTATCTGACTCTGTGCAACCCCATGGACTGCAGCCCACCAGGCTTCTCCGTCCATGGGATTCTCCAGGCAAGAACACTGGAGTGGGTTGCCATTTCCTTCTCCAATGCATGAAAGTGAAAAGTCAAAGTGAAGTCGCTCAGTCGTGTCCGACTCTTAGCGACCCCATGGACTGCAGCCTACCAGGCTCCTCTGTCCATGGGATTTTCCAGGCAACAGTACTGGAGTGGGGTGCCATTGCCTTCTCCCCTTGTTGTGTATGGAGAATTTCTTTCCTTGCAAGACCTGTACTCTCAAAAAAGAAGTTACAAAACTCTGTGCTCAGGCTCCTTTGAGTTTCTGGAATAAGTCCAGGCTTCCGTCACTTCATGGCAAATATAAGAGGAAAAAAATGGAAGCAGTGACATACTTTATTTTCTTGGGCTCCAAAGTCACTGTGGATGGTGACTGTAGGACCAAATTAAAAGACGCTTGCTCCTTGGAAGGAAAGCTATGACAAACCTAGACAGTGTATTAAAAAGCAGAGACATCACTTCGCCAATAAAGGTCTGTACTATCAAAGCTATGGTTTTTCCATTAGTCATGTATAGATGCAAGAGTTGGACCATAAACAAAGCTGAGTGCTGAAGAACTGATGCTTTCGAACTGTGATGCTGGAGAAGATGCTTGACAGTTCCTTGAACAGCAAGGCGATCACACCAGTCAATCCCAAAGGAAATCAACCCTGAATATTCATTGAAAGGACTGATGGTGAAGCTGAAGCTCTAACACTTTGACCACCTGATGTTAAAAGTCAATTCATCAGAAAAGACCATGATGCTCAGGAAGATTGAAGGCCAAAAGAGAAGGGGGGAGCAGAGGATGAGATGGCTAGATAGCATCACTGACTCAATGGAAATGAGTTTGAGCAAACTTTGGGAGATAATGGAGGGTAAGGGAGCCTGGCATGCTGCATTCCATGGGGTCACAAAGAGTTGGACATGACTTAGTGACTGAACAGCAACAACCAATAATAAGATATGCTTGTGTAAGGGTTGAAGAGGGGAGAGGGAGGTGTAGAGTCCAGTTTGCTTGCAAGGATGGGGTCATTGTCCAGCATTCAGGGCTTGAGTGTTTGGTGCAGGTGTGGTGCAGAGGCCGGTTTCTGGTGAGAATAGAAACTGCTGGGCGACGCCAGCCCAGTGCTGGGGGTTCTCCATCAGGCAAGTTCTGCAGCTTAGCTCAGGGCGCTGTTCCTGGAAGGTTAGTCTGGAGACTCATTTCCCACCACTCCTACCTAGGGAGATATATATGCTTCAAATGTTTACAGCTTAATCTACCTTCTGTGCATTTGCTGGCACCAAGTGGCCCAAGGGCCACAGCAAGTGAAAGCCTGTCGTGCTGTACTGAAGCAGGCCTAGGACGCTGAGAGAAGGGCCTTGAAGGACATCAATGAAAGCAGTGTTAACCACTACCTTTGGTCAAGGACAAGCTTTATTTTTATTATCTTAAAAAGCTATCACAGCTCAATACGGGTACATCAGACCTGTGGACTTTGAGACCCACTGCAACCAAAGCTGGCCAGTGTCAGATGGTAGAATTTCTGAACATAAATGAAGGGGTGGTGGGCTCGTTCTTGGACCCCACTTTGAGCAGCACTGGTCAGAGGGCTGTGCTGACCACGCATTCCTCTGGAATCTGGGGATGACGTTCACTCTGCTAAGTTGTCTTTTCATACTATTCATTTGGCTCTCGCGGCAAGCATACTGGAGTAGTTTGCAATTCCCTCCTCCAGTGGACCACGTTTTGTCACAAGTCTCCAATATGACCCTTCCATCCTGCGTGGCCCTGCATGGCACGGCTCATAGCTTCATTGAGTCACACAAGACCCTCCAACACAACAAGGCTGTGACGCTTGAAGGAGAAAGTTTGAAGGCAAAAGGAGATGGGGTGGCAGAGGATGAGATGGTTGGATGGCATCACCGACTCAGTGGACGTGAATGTGAGCAACCTCCAGGAGACAGTGAAAGACGGAGGAGCCTGGTGTGCTGCAGTCCCTGGGGTTGCAGAGTCAGACACCACTTAGCAACTGAACGACAACAAGAACTACTCAGTTATTGTGCCTGACCTCTGTAGAACTCTCTTCCAACTGCTGGAAGAACTACATTCAGCTGCTGGTAACCGATTAGAAATGAGAGTGGCTATTGCACTCCTCCTGCGCTCTCTCACCATAAGACCACGCATTTCTTTTTTTTTTTTTAATTTTATTGAAATATAGTCGATTTACAATGTTATGTTAATTTCTGCTGTACACAGAAGTGACTCAGTTATACATATGTATTCTTTTTCATATTCTTTTCCATTATGGTTTATCAGAAGATACTGAATATAGTTCCCCATGCTATACAGTAGGACCTTGCTTATCCAGCCTGCGTAGTTTGTATCTGCTAGTCCCAAACTCTCAATCTTTCCTCCCGTCCCCGACCCCAGCCACCACAAGTCTGATCTCTGTGTCTGTGCGTCTGTTTCATAGATACGTTCATTTGTGTCACATTTTAATTTTATTTATTTTATTTCCTTTTCGGCTGTGCTGCGTCTTCGTTACTGCATGGGCTTGGCTGTACTTGTGGTGTGCAGGTTGCGGGGGTTTTTCTTGGTGTGGAGCACAGGCTCTGTAGAGTGTGCGGTTTCAGTAGTTGCGGCACGTGGGCTCAGTAGTCGCAGCTCCTGGGCTCTAGAGCACACACTCAGTGGTTGCAGTGCACGGGCTTAGTTGCTCCGAGGCATGTGGGATCTTCCCGGATCCGAGACTGAACTCCTGTCTCCGGCATTGGCAGGCGGATTCTTGACCACTGAGCCACCAGGGAAGCCCTGTGTCATATTTTAGATTCCACATATAAGTGATATCATGTGGCACTTGTCTTTCTCTTTCTGACTGACTTTGCTTAGTGGGATAATCTCTAGAGCCACTGATGCTGCTGCATTATCCATTCTTTTTAATGACCAAGTAATATACTCTACCGGAGAAGGCAATGGCACCCCACTCCAGGACTCTTGCCCGGAAAATCCTATGGATGGAGGAAGCTGGTAGGCTGCAGTCCATGGGGTCGCTGAGGGTCGGACACGACTGAGCGACTTCACTTTCACTTTTCACTTTCATGCATTGGAGAAGAAAATGGCAACCCACTCCAGTGTTCTTGCCTGGAGAATCCCAGGGACGGGGGAGCCTGGTGGGCTGCCGTCTATGGGGTCGCACAGAGTCGGACACGACTGAAGCGACTTAGCAGCAGCAGCAGCAATATACTCTACATTATATCACATCTTCTTCATCCATTCATCTGTCGATGGACATTTAGCTTGCTTCCATGTCTATTGTGAATAGTGCTGCTGTGAATATAAGGGTATATGTATGTTTTTGAAATAGAGTTTTATATGGGTATATGCCTAGGGGTGGGATTGCTGGCTCATGTGGCAACTCTGTCTTTAGTTTTTTGAGAAACCTCCATACTGTTTTCCACAGTGGCTGCACCAATTTACATTCCTACCAACAGAGTGAGAGGGGTCCCTTTTCTTCACACCCTCTCTAGCATTTAGTATTTGTAGAATTTTTAGTGATGATGTGAGGTGGTACCTCCCTGTAGTTTTGATTTGCATTTCTCTAATAATTAGTGATGCTGAGCATCTTCTCATGTGCCTTTTGGACATCTGTATGTTTTCTTTGGAGAAATGTCTATTTAGGTCTTTTGCCCATTTGTTGATTGGGTTGTTTTTTTTAAAAATTTAATTCTATGAGCTTTTTGTATATTTTCGGAATTAAGCCCCTGTTGGTTGCACCACTTACAAATATTTTCTCCCAGCCCAAATGCATGGTTGTCCTGCCCCAACATTTCTATTGTGCAAGAAAGGAATTTCTTGGGGGGTGGGGACTTACAGGCAAGGAGGGCTTCCCAGGTGGCACTGCTGGTAAAGAACCCGCCTGCCAGTGCAGGAGACATGAAACTCGGGTTTGATCCCTGGATTGGGAAGATCCCCTGGAGAGGGGGACGGCAACCCACTCCAGTGCTCTTGCCTAGAGAATCCCATGGACAGAGGAGCCTAGTAGGCCACAGTCCACGGGGTCACAAAGAGTTGGACACGACTGAAGGGACCTAGCACACACGCACAGGCAAGGAAGCAGCCAAGTGCACACGGTCCCCTGGGCTCTCTTTATCCTGCAGAGAGGTGGGTGTGCACCAGGAAGAGCTGGGCGCGCCACGGAACGCGCATCTGTAGCAGCCTCTCCCCTGCACTGCTTCACCTCCTTACAGGGGAGCTAAGAGGGCCTTGGGCACCTGGTTGACCGTAGCAATGGGGGGTTCCTGGTGTAAGGAATGGCCCTGTTAGAAAAACCTTTTTTATTGGCTATCTCAGATCTACTGAGCTAGGTCATTGATACTACTACTACTACTAAGTCGCTTCAGTCGTGTCCGACTCTGTGCGACCCCACAGACGGCAGCCCACCAGGCTTTGCTGTCCCTGGGATTCTCCAGGCAAGAACACTGGAGCGGGTTGCCATTTCCTTCTCCAATGTCATTGATGATGAGCTTGAAAAGTCATTGATGGGGAAAGGGCATGAGCCTCAGAATCATCTGGATTTGTGTCTTCTCTGAGGGATGAACAAGCTAGAAATGTCTGTCTTTCTTTTGAAAAAGAGTGTGTGGAGGAGAGCAGACCAGGGCTTCTGGTGACCTGGCCACTCCAGGTGCCTTTAGGGACACCTGCTCTTTTCATCTTTTTGATCGGTCTTCTTTTAAATGTGGGTTCCGTTCCCAAGCTTGACTCATGGTCCAAGTTGGCAGCTGGCATTCCAGCCATCACATCTATGCTCCAAGTAGGAAGCATGAGTTAAGGCCCCAAAGGGGTCATGTTTGTTCTTCTTTAAATCTTTCTCAGAAACAGCCATCACATCTATGCTCCAAGTAGGAAGCATGAGTTAAGGCCCCAAAAGGGACATGTTAGTTCTTCTTTAAAGCTTTCTCAGAAACCTTGTCTGCTGACTGCTTCTTATTCTTCATTTGCCTGTCCTAGCCAAAGAGAGGTCAGAAAATGTGATCTTTTAGCTGGAAACATACCGCTTAGTAGAAAATAAGAGTTCTATTACCAAGAGGAAATAATGTATTTTGGGTAGTTAACTAGTAAGTCTGCCACGTATACACAACACATATATTTATACACACACATGTGTGTGTGGAACACAGTTTATGCTTTTTTTTTGTAAAGGGGATAAACTATGGCCAATACCTAGGGTGTGTATGTTGCATAACTCCAGGGACTATGTGATTGCGGGAGTTGTGCAATACACAACCTGTGTGACTGTACTTGGCTGCCCTGGAAATAACCATTATCTCACCAACCTTCTGTCTATAAAGACCTATCATATGGATGCCTGGTGTTTTTAGAAGCTAATAAAATATTATGCTCTGCTGACGAATTGGTGTGTTCTCACTTCTGTTTAATTCCCCAAGACTCAGAGATACTTCCTGTATTCAGCAGCAGTGCCTTCTCCTGACCTGGGCTCTTGGGAATAATTATTTGCATCCTCTTCAAATGTTTAGTTCTTGCCTTATTTATTCCCTTCAACTTTTAAAAATTGTGGCAAAATACATGTAGCATGAAACTTATCATCTTAACCAAATGTTTAAGTAAGGACTTCCCAGGGGGCACAGTGGTAAGGAATCTGCCTGTAATGTAGGAGATCCAGGTTCAACCCTGGGTTGGGGAGATCCCTTGGAGAAGGGAATGGCACCCCACTCCAGTATTCTTGCCAGGAAAATCCCATGGACAGAGGAACCTGGCGGGCTACAGTCCATGGGGTCGCAAAGAGTTGGACACAGCTGAGCAATTGAGTATTACACGAGTCAGTGGTATTAAGTACGTTTATGTTGTACAGCCATCGCCACTGTCCAGAACTTTTTCATTTACCAAACGATACCTCTGTCCCCACAAATCGATAGCTGGCCATCCCCACCTCCGCCAGTCCCTGGTACCCACCAGTCTCCTTTCTGTCTCTATGATTTTGATGACCTCATATAAGTCAGCCCTTGCCTTTTTATACTTGTTCTGTTGGTGGACTTTTATTATATCTTTTATTGCAAGCTGCCTCAGATCCTATTTTTTGAAGCTAGCTTGGTATAAACAAATAAAATCAGGATGGTAATAATTAGACACAAGGGAAACACAAAGAAAGCTTCAGGCAGACTTCCTCTACCCCTCCAGGAAATCAATGTGGCTGAGGAGGCAAAAACACAGCACACGAGAAATGTCACAGGAGGAACTGAAGACTTTACGACTTGTTGGAAATTTAGATTCCATGAGGCTAAATGCATAAGAAGGAGGGCCTGTGTATAAGTAGGAGGTATAGCTTCCACTGGGATTAAAAAAAAAAAAAAAAAAGGAAAGAAGCAAGGCACAGGGGGCACCTGGATTTGAACCAGGGACCTCTTGATCTGCAGTCAAATGCTCTACCCCTGAGCTATACCCCCAGCCACCCACAGGGATATCATAGAACAATTCCATAATTGCAGTCTTTCCCAAGCTGTGCTCTCACCATTGTGTGTCTCCCTAGGGAGTTACCTGAGCTGCTTCTCTAGGTGCCCACCTCCACACCTGTCAGAACTGCCCCCCCTTCCTCAGAGTCTCCACACCTATGCCCACCAAACATCCCTCCTCCCAGAGCCCTTCTCACCCACTCCCTCACTATTATCATTATACTGAGGGCAAGAGGAACTCTACCCAGCCCCTTAACGTCTAAGATGCTTCGTTTCTTTTTTCTTTTTCTCCATCTCCCACTCTCTGGTTCAGTTTCCTTTTCCAGGGATCAAGGCCTGGGACCTATAGGAGGCTGTCACGGTCTTGGTTTACTTCAGGAGAGGCGCCTGGCCAAGAAAGCTGCAACCCCAACTTTCTAGCGGGTGGAGAAGAGTGGGCAGGGATGAGCCAAGAGGTCAGCACAGGTCCAGGGTCTGGGACGCGGCTCCAGCCTGCTTCTTCTAGAACTCAGACAGCCCCTGCTGTACAACCATGCAGTCTCTAGGATTAAGACATCATTGCATTTCTGTTTGCGTCTTTCTTGGTTATGTTGTGCCATCCAATTGGGTAAGATTTTCTACTCTTTCTTTGAGATTATTCTGAAGTGAAATTACCCTTCAAGGGCTTCCCAGGTGGCTCAGTGGTAAAGAACCCATCTGCCAATTCAGGAGACATAAGAGACCTGGGTTCGATCCCTGGGTCAGGAAGATCCTCTGGAGAAGAAAATGGCAACCCACTCCAGTATTCTTGCCTGGAGAATCCCCATGGACAGAGAAGCCTGGTGGGCTACAGTCCATGGGATTGTAAAGAGTTGGACAGGACTGAAGTGACCTAGCATGCACATAAAGGAGGGTGGTTCTTTGGCTAAGAGTATGGGAGTAGCTATGCCCCTGCTAGAACCTCCAAACAGACTCTTGAGATCCATTTGTAGGAGAACGTAGGCTTGTCAAGACTCCAAGTCTCCATATACATCCAATGAGGCACTGCAAGGCAGTCTGCCCTTCTTGGGGGGATTAAAAAAAAAAGGCTAAGAGTGTTGGTAAGAGGGTGATTTTTTCCAGATTTATAAAACACTGAATGAACACGCACATACATCTTGGCGCACTTCTCAAATGATTTCCCCAGAGTGGACTCCTACGAGTGGGGATGCAGGGCCCGGAGGAGCTGGCTGGTGCTGTGTCTTGCAGCCCATCAGCAGGCACCAATCCCAGGGGTTCCCCTGAGCCCTGCCCTTCACCTCCCAACCCCCACCGTCCTGCCGGGTTAGGACGTGCACTCTGCCCCGGGCTGGAGTCTGAACCTGGCAGCATCTCAGTGTGGTCATCAGGTCTGGAGCTCAGCTCACAGACCTGCAGCGTCAGACCCCTTGGACCGGCTCACACAATCTCCCTAATCAGGCTCTGAAGGCCCGATGCACAATAAGCCAGAATGCCCTGGAGGTTACCCCGGAAACCAAATTAGCTATCTAAAGGTTGCTTCCTGAGGCTGCAATCAGAGCAAAAGGGAATTGAATGCTCTTGAGGGTTTCTCAGGCCACGGAAAATGATTATGCATTATTCCTGTTCCAAAGTACCGTTCCTTCTTTAGAGGCCAGAATGCTCCGTCACTAAACTGCGAACGTCAGTGTGTGCGCAGGCATCTTTCCTGGATCCCTGCATCCTGCCATCCGGCCTCGACCATGCGCCTCCCTCTCCCCCACCTAGTGTCTCAGCTCTATGATCTGCTCATTGTTGATATACCGTAATCCACGGATTGAGGGATGGAGATAACTGTTTTTCTACAAAAACAACTCAATCTCTATTTTGTGCCCCATTATACCCAGCAGCAGAAATTTAATTAGTCACCTCAGGACTCCCTCAACCATCACCACCTCATCCCATGTCACACCTGAGTTATGAAAGGGCTTTCCCAGTACCACGTGCTGGGGTGGGTGGGATCTGGTCCTGCATGCCGTCTGGACCATGCTGTGACCTTCTGATCCCACCCTGGTCCTCGCCGCGTCTCCTCCCAGGTTCCCTGGCTCTCCCGGCCACACCCAGGCAACCTCCCCCAGCTTCCGCAGGCACAGAGTGGGTGCCAATCTTTATTCCCCTAATCCCCTAGCACCCACACTTTTGGCATTTGAAAATGGAGCACTGACAACTTAACTTGCCTTCCACACGGTCATCCCTCCCCGAGTTGTTAAAGACATAAGATTTACCCAGTTGGGTGGGGGCGGGACGGAGTGCGGCTGGGGGTGGGGTGGGGAGAGCAGCCTTCAAAGACAGGAAACCTGGCTTATGAGCTCTGTTAAGACCCAGCTTCCTAACTGAGCTCTTTGTCTCCCCTCCATGACCCCATTACTCTCCATTCTTCCCAGATGGCTCTGGGTCTTCCTAGGAGGACATGTTACTAAGCGTTTGCCATGAGTCATCACCTTTTGTCTTCAAGCCAAGCCCATGACATAGGTATTCAGCAAGTCCTCTACTTGAGAACCTTCAAGTTGCAAGCTTTCAGAGATGTGAGCCTGCACGGTCATGGCCAGTCACATCAGCTGCGGATGACACTGCAGCTCGCCCTCCGTCTCCTATTGCAGAGGATCCTGCAGCTCTACCATCTCCCACGTCTTCTCCCTCCTCCAGTCAGTCACTCTTCTTGCCTGTTCACGCAATGCCAGCCCCCGTATGCCAGCTGTTCGTCCTGGACTACTGTACTTTTCAAAGAACTGTACTATCAGATTAAAAATGTTTTTGTGTGTGTTTGTTTGCTTGTTATGTATTACTTATGTGAAAAGTATATTATAAACCTATTAGAGTACAGTACTACACAGCCAATTGTGTTAGTTGGGTACCTAGGCTAGATTTATTGGACTTATGAACCAATTGAACTTATGAATGCACTCTCAGAATAGAACTCACTCAAATCATATGCAGGGGACTTACTGTAATTATTATCCCCGATTTACAGATAAAGAAACGAAAGTTTAGAGGAATTCAGTAACCCAGAGAGTCTAACTCCAGAACTAAAGCTGGTGACCATATTGAAAGAATTCTCTCTAAAACACCGACTGAATTGGGTATCTGCCTGGCAGTGCTAGGTAAAACATCAGCCAGTTCCTTACTGTTGATTTCCTTCTAGAATATTTGGGAGATAACGGCTCATCACCCACTGCGTTGGGCCATTAGGTTGTGATCCCCGCTGATGAAGACAGAGGTCACTGTTCATGACAAACCCAGTCTCCAAAAGTCACTCTGGGCCCCCTTCTCATAGACAGACCTCTGGGGCAGCCCTGCTGATGGCCAGCCCCACCACTGCCTGCTGACTCTAGTTTCTCTTTCCTCTTCGAGTGTTAGGGGTATCATCATCCCGAATAGTGGGGCATTCTAGAACTAGAGGTAAGCACTTCCCCCAGTCTCTGGGTGAGATGAGCTGTGGGGGGAACCCTTGAGAACAGGGCGCACCTGGCCTGCATCAGCAGCACTGACGCTCAGGTGTCACACATCTGTCACCTCACCTGTGCTGCTGGTGATGCACTGAGGCCGCTCAGGAGCCAGAAGCCGCAGTGACCTGTTCAAGAGGAACTAAGATCCTGCAGGGAATCTTAGGGGAATAAAGCCCCCCCAAACCAAAAGCTCTTTAAAAAAGAAAAAGATTAACTGGTGTGTTGAGGTGTTGTTAACTTCATTTTAAATTCCCCCATCAAACATTCCTCTCATCATTTTGGTAGGCTTTGGGGATGCTGGCTTACGACCATTGCCTCCTCAGGAGTTGTGAGTGGTTCTATTCCAATCCTCTACCTTTATTAGCTTAAATTCTTTTATAAAGAAGACTTTTTTTTTTTTTTACTTGTTAGTTCTGTTGGAATATAGTTCATATAGAAGAGGTAGAACAAATGCTTGATTCTTCCCTTTATGAGTTTTCAGGACACTGAATTGACGCCTTCGCCATCTCCAGATTTGACAGAGGGCTCCAGTAGTCTTTGAGCATTCCCTTGTTTTATTGTGAGTGTGAACCTATGTGTGTGTGTGTTCATGTGTGAGCAGACCAAATGAAATTGCCAGACGGGGTGGGCTGCCCTGGAAAAGCCTTTAAATCCTTTTACCAAAAATAATTTTTTTCTTACATTTTTTTAGCCACGCCACATATGGGATCTTAGTCTCCCCACCAGGGATTGAACCCCCTGCCCCTGCATTGGAAGGGTAGAGTCTTAACCACTGGACCACCAGGGAAATCCCAAAGAGAAGACTTTAAATAGAAATCAAGTCCAGTCGTGGAGAGTGATTTGTGTGCAAGGTGGAAAGGCTCAAAAGCTTGATGCACAGTGCAGGGAGATGGGACTCACTGGAGAACGGCTGGTTGGAGCCTCCCAGGATGGGAAGGGACCATTGGAGGAGGCTGATTTCTAACAGCACACAGAGTCTTTAGGAAGAATTCCTGAAGAACCAGGAAGGGCCCTGCAAAGGTTCTGGGCTCGGCCCTGAGGGGGTGTGGCCTTGGAGGTGCTGCTCGCCTCAAAATGAGCATGCCTGGGCTCAGAGTGGACTTCTGCACAGACTCTGGATTCTGGCAAAATGCATCAGAAAGGGGAAGGATGTTCAAACTACCCGTGCTGGATTCCCCACCAGTCTTAGTGGGTGAGACCTCATTTAATTTGATTATTTTAAAATATTAAATTGTTATCTTAAAAAGATAAATATGAACTCACAGAATTCATATGCTACAATGTTCAAAAGATATGAAAACTTATGCAGCTGGAAGCAACCAAAAGTCCTTTAGTAGTTAAAAAGTCCTTACTGAATGGATAAATGAACCGTGGTACATAGGACAATGGAATAGCATTCAACACTAAAAAAGAAATGAGTTCTCAAGCCAAGGAAAGACCTGGAGGGAACTTTCATGCGTATGACTAAGTAAAGGAAGTCCATCTGAAAGGCCACAGTAATACTGTACAACATTCAGGAAAAGGCAAAACTGTGGAGACAGTAAAAAGATCAGCGGTTGCCAGGGATTTGGGGGGATAGAGGGAGATATACAGGTAGAGCACAGAGGATTTTCAGGGCAGTGAAAACACTCTGCATTATACTGTAATGAGGCATGTGTGTGTGTTCTCAGAGTGCTCAGGCCTGTCTGACTCTTTGAGACCCCATGGACTGTAGCCCCCAGGCTCCTCTGTTCATGGGATTCTCCAGGCAAGAATACTGGAGTGGGCTGCCGTTTCCTTCTGCAGGAGCTCTTCTCAACCCAGGGATCGAACCCGCATCTCTTGAATCTCCTACATTGGCAGGTGGATTCTTTACCACTGTGCCACCTGGGAAGCCCATAATGATGGATATGTTTATCCAAACCCACAGAATGTACGACACCAGGAGTGAACCCTGATGTAAACAGTGGACTTGCTGACTATGAGGCGTCCCCATATGTTCGTCCCCTGTAACAAATGTCCTGTTCCAGTGGGGGATGTTGATAATGCGAGAGGTTATCCCTATGTAGGGGCAGGGGGTATGCGGGAAATCTCTGTACATTCCTCTCAATTTTGCTGAGAACGTGAAACTGAAAAAAAAAATCTTAAGAATACATTTAAAGATTAAAATGAAGAAAAAAGTACGCAGTGAAAATTCTCCCTCTCTCATCTAACAAGACTCTCTACAAGCATCCCCGGGGAACCTGTGTTAACATTTTTTTATGTTCTCTTCCAGATAGTCTGCACATGTCAGTAAGGAATGCACAGTCTCTCCTTGGCTGTATTTATAAACACAAATGGTAGCATAACAGTACTATGCTATTGCATCTTGCTTTTCTCATCTAATTTAATTTTGTGTAAATCATGGTATTGCTTACCTGGGAACATTTCTCTTTCTAGGACTCAAACCAGCCCCCAGTGCTATGGGGAATATAGTCCTAAGTAAGGATGAAGGGTAGGGGGTGGGGGTCGGTGGATAATTCCAGGCAATAATGAAGGAAAGCTTCCATACCCTCAGCCTTGCTGGTTACACAGGAGAGGGTGCGCTACCACAAGGCCCAGCAAAGGGAAATTTGGGATAATTATAGGGGGCACCCGGATTTGAACCAGGGACCTCTTGATCTGCAGTCAAATGCTCTACCCCTGAGCTATACCCCCTACTGTGAAAAGTAACCTCTCTCCTCACAACTTCTTACTTTGGTGAGACACCTGGGACAGCTGTAATAATTTTAAGACCTGATGTTTATTGAGCATTTATAATGCGCTAGTAAACTGTTCTAAATTTTTATACACTGTATATAATTTTTTATTTTTTTACCATATATAGTTTTAAAAATTATTGTGGTAGAGAGTGCTATCTTCACCACCACCCTCTTTATAGGTAACAATGACACAAAGAATTGAAGCAACTTGTCTGGAGTGTCCCATGGACAGAGGAGCCTGGCGGGCTACGGTCCATAGGGTCACAAAGAGTGGGACATGAATGAAGCAACTACACACACACCCCAAATCACAAAGCTTAAGCTCAGTTGGTAAAGAATCCGCCCGCAATGTGGGAGAACTGGGTTCGATCCCTGGGTTGGGAAGATTCCCCTGGAGAAGGGAAAGGCTACCCACTCCAGTATTCTGGCCTGGAGAATTCCAGGGACTGTATAGTCCATGGAGTTGCAAACAGTCGGACACAACTGAGCATGTCTTTCACTTTTTCTAAGTAACAGAATTCAGAGGTAAAGGACCACCACTATATCCTGCCTCAGCTCAGCTGCCCTGGAGGGTGAATTTCAGGGTCTTGGTGCTTTGGGGCCCAGCCGCCTCCCTGCCCTGTGAACCCAGCAAATGCTCCCCATTTTATAATGGAGTTTTAGGGAATAGACCTAACCAGTGCCTTGAGACAACCCACCTGGAGCTTCTGGAAGTCAGATTGCTTGAACTGAAGTTTCCTAAATTTCTGAATGAATTAACTTTTACAAGTAATACTTTCACATGGCACAGAATTGAAAATGTATAAAATAGGAGCTTCCCTGGTAGTCCAGTGGGTAAGACTCCATGCTTCCACTACAGAGGGCACGGGTTTGATCCCTGGATGGGGAACTAAGATCCCTCATGCCACACAGCCAAATAACAATAATAAATTAAAAATAAAATGTACAAAATAGCATCCAGACAAAAATCAAGACTCTATTCCATCCCAGTCTTCCAGCCACCACATAACCATTTTACTGGTTTCTTGTTGCACGTGCACCTTTGAAAGGGAACATTTTCTCTTAGTACCCCAGGGTTAGCTTAATTTTCATTTATGGTACTGCTTGTATCTGTACATACATGTGTATACACAGCTAGATATAAATGCTTCACACTCACAGTTTTATACACTTTTAAGACAAAACAATTTTAGAAGATCAATACAAACAAAATCACAAACCCAGGAACATTCAAGTTAACAGCAATTTGAATAGCAGATGAAATCATTTTGCTAGAAGAGGCTCTTTGCAACGTGCTTGTGAAGCTGCTCACGTCCAGAGACGCAGGGGTCCCCCAGCTCCTCTGCTAACTGCCTCTATTAACACGCCCTCTGACTCTCAAGGCTCATTTCTCATAGGCTAAAGCTGTTACCAAACTCAGGGGTGGCTGCTCACTGCTCAAAAGCCAATTATCGAGAGGCAAGTGTCAGTAGAAAGGAAATCTGTTTTAATCAGAAAAGCTGGAAGTCTGGTGGATTCATGAGAAGGTGGACTCATGTCCCGAGACCGGCTCCGAACTGTCTGCTCATCCCTGACAGTTTGTAAAGGGGAAAAAAGCGGGAAGAATCTCAGTGAATCGTGGAGGCAAGAGGTTGGGTTGTGTGTCCTCCGTTGCGTGTAACTCTCTGTCCAGGTGTTATCCTGCCCGTCTGATCTGCCTTCAGGATTGCTAAGAGGGTTGTGGGGTAGAGGACTAGTCATCTTTTAATTCTTCTTTTAATCTAGGAAAAGAATCAACAGGTTAGGCAAGGCATGGAGAGCACAAGTCAGGAGCTAGGTTCAACTGCCTAGTGATCTCATTCCGACGAGGAGGTTTTTTCAAGGTTAAGCAGTCAGGGATTTCCCTGGTGGTCCAGTGGTTAAGAATCACATGCCCACTGCAGGGGACATAGGTTCAATTCCTGGTCAGGAACCAAGATTCTGCATGCTGTGGGCAAAAAAATAAATAATTCTTAAAAAAAAAAAAGTTAGAGGGGGACAGAAATGGGCAAAGAGGGAAGGGGCACAAGAGCTGCTTTCAAAGTCAGCCTCTGATCTTCGGTCATCAGTGTTACAGCGAGGCATGGTGACAGGGCATGGCAACCCACTCCGGTATTCTTGCCTGGAGACTCCCATGGACAGAGGAGTCTGGGGGCTACAGGCCATGGGGTCACAAAGAGTCACGACTGAGCGACTGAGCACATGACAACATGATTAGAAACTTGAGTACATGCATCACACTGGGCTCTGATTATAAGAGCCTGCAAACCAGCCACCGTGTGCCTATTATCAAGACAGTTAAGACTGTTATTAAAATGTGAATAGAAACTTTGAAAGAATCGTAGGGGAACTCAAACCACTGAGAAGCACTAGTCTGCAGTCCCCTTCATGCCCAGGCACATCCGGGCTGCCCACAGTGTCAGGCCCAGACCCAGAGGTTTTGACTTCTGCTCCCGAATCTTGGCAAGCCTCCTCTCTTTCATGAATCCCACCCCTCTTCCAACCTCTCCACCAGCCAGCGAGAGGAGCCCTTCTGAGGAGGGCTCCCAGGGAACACGAGTTGGTAAGCTGAGGAACTACATCAGTCTGGTTAGATGGGGCCGCTTAAGTCTGTCCCTGGGGACGGTCCTGCTTTTGGGTCTGTTGTCTCAGCATCCAGTTCATGGAATTAAAATGAAGCTTTGGAAGTTCATTTTGTCCAAGGTGAAATACCTGACATCGTCAAGGCTGTTATAAACTCCATTTAAGAGCTCAGTAGGACTTCCCTGGTGGCCCAGTGGTTAAGACTCTGCCCCCCCACCAATGCTGGGGGCCCAGGTTCAATCCCTGGTTCATCAGGAAAAAGCAAAAAAAAAAGGGTGGGGGGAGTGAATTCAATAGAAGATAGAACTTTGTTTTTGCTATAATAATACAAAAACGCAAGTTTTGAAGCCCAAGATTTTAATGTAAACAATGTTCTTAGCAGGGATGCTGTCAGTAAGTTCTAAGCAAATGAAGCAGAAATGTTGTGGGCACGGTGGTGCACACATAATTCACAAGTGTATCTAAACAGGCTGTGATACTCTACCAATTTATATAAAAGCTGAATTGTTTTTAAGTTTTTAAAAAACTAAATTGTTTTTGTGACATGGCTGATTTAATACAAGAAAAGATTTCATGATGGCTGCATGTGGGTGTGCGTGCGAAGTCGCTTCAGTGGTGTCTGACTCTTTGCAACCCCATGAACTGTAGCCCAATAGGCTCCTCTGTCCATGGGATTCTCCAGGCAAAGATACTGGAGTGGGTTACCATTTCCTCCTCCACGGGATCTTCCTAACTCAGGGATCAAACTCAAACCTGAATCTCTTATGTCTCCTACATCGGCAGGTGGGTTCTTTACCATCAGCGCCACCTGAGAAACCTAGCAGTGTGTGTAAGAAAGTACAAATAGTTGCTGAACACACCTGTATTGCAGTATAGTCACTATCTTAGACACATCTGTCCCCAGTAGCACTAAGATTTTAGAAATGTTTGAGCCTTTGAAGAACTACTTTGTGAAATTAACCCAAGTGTTCTGCAACGGTATTGGTATTAAACCTTTTTTTTTTTTTTTTTTTTTAATATGCACCCAGAATTGTGTTTTGTACAAACCTCCACTGGTGGCTCAGATGGTAAAGAATCTGCCTGTAATGCAGGAGACCCAGGTTCGATCCCTGGGTCAGGAAGATCCCCTGGAGAAGGGAATGGCCGCCCACTCTAGTATTCTTGTCTGGAGAATCCCAGGGACAGAGGAGCCTGGTGGGCTACAGTCCATGGGGTCGCAAAGAGTCAGACATGACTAAACGACTAGCACACTACACTTACACTGACCTGTTGGAAATCCTCAAAGTTTTCAACAAATGGTGTGCCCCAGAACTTCAGCTTTTGAAACCTTTAGAGAGTTGCAATAAATGAAAATAAAATTTGCAAACAGAAAGACATTGAGACATAGTCTTGCAAAAGCAAGAGAGAAACTGAGCACATTAAACAATGAAAGTTCACATGGTGTACAAGAGTTAGTTCTGAATTTCTAAAATTGTGCTTGCAAAGTCTCAAAAGAATCTTTGGCTGAAGTTCTTCATTTCAATTGAATAAATTTACATTCTGTACCTGAAGGGAATGAAATTTTTAAAGCTTGGGATTTTACAACATCTAAATTTGGTGAAATATTCAGAATCATACTCATCTCAAGAGCTTTGTCTAACAAATATTTTTGTAGAAGAAATGTACTTTGAGGGACTTGCCTGGCTGTTCAGTAGTTAAGACTCTCTGTGCTCCCAATGCAGGGGACGAAGTTTCAATCCCTGGTTTGGGAAATAAGATCCCACATGCCACATGATGTGGCCATTAATTTAAAAAATTAAAGAAATGGACTTTGAAGGGAAGCAAAAAGACAAGAAAGATCTGTGAAATTATGTGGCTAAAATGTTTATATACTGCAATATAAGAAAATTGCAACTGGGTACTTTTAAAAGTGCTTCTTTATATTTAAATTTTTTTTCTTTTGTGTTTTGGCTATACACCATGTAGCATGTCTGGTTGAAACTCCCCAACCAAGGATTGAACCTGTGACCCAGGCATTGGGAGCATAGCATCTTAACCATGGGACTACCAGGGAAGTCTCAGAGAACACTTTTCAATTAGCCTACTTTGCTCTGAGCTTACCAGTTACTCCAGCACCTGAATCAGAAGTATTTTCATTAAACATACTTGATCTGCAGAAAAAAGACAATTGAAAGATGCTGTCCAGGGACCTGGAAACCTGTGGGTCTCCTATGTCTCCCCAGAGCCGCCTTGGATCCCAGTCTTACATCTGTCCTGTGGGGAGCAGCCCTCCCTGCTCCTGGCTAACTTCCCTTGTGATGATGAGGAAGGTGGGGCAATGGCTCCTCCCTGGGGCTCTTTCTATCCATCACACCCTGGGGAGCAAGAGGAGCCTCCTGGGACCCTGACCAGCACCTGGCTCCCCATTTCCTTGAAAAAGGCAAGAAGCCAGTGAGGTTTCCCGTGCTGCAGAGCTGTCCCCAGTCCACAGGTGGCTGGTCCAGATGAGCAGGTGCCTTAAGAGGACATTGCAGCCAGATTTCAAAGATTTACCTCATTTATAAAGTTTTATATTGGTCATATGCTGAAATGATTATGTTTTGGATATACTGGATTTTAAAATGTGGAGGGTTGGGTCATTCCTTGGTGGCCCAGTGGTTAGGACTTGGCACTTTCAGAGTGTGGGGGTTTGCTCCCTGATTGGGGAACGAAGATCCCACAAGCTGCAGAGCATGCCCCCTCCACAATAGGAGATTCGTTTTGCTGATGTCGTTTTACTTTATTTTTATGAAAACATTTCGCAGTTTTAATGAGATATAGTTGATATACAATGTAATATCAAAGGTGTACAACATGATTTGATACATGTATATATTGACAAATGATCACCACAATAGGTCTAGTTAACATCAGGCACCTCATATAGTTACACTTCCCCCCTTGTTATGAGAACTTTCAAGATCTACTCTCTTAGCAACTTTCAAATATACAATAAAATATTGTTAATATAGTGACTATAGTCACCATGCTGTACATTGCACCCCAAGATTTATTTATCTAATTCTGTACCTTTTGACCCCCTTCACCCATCTTCCCTTTTTTACTTTGAATATTTAAGGTGGCTACTAGTGAATGTAAATTCAGATATGTAGCTTGCATTCCGTTTCTGGAGGGAGCACTGGTGGAGACCTTGGACTTGGGAAAACCAACCTGGCTGGTGGGCTGAAAGGATTGGATTGCCGGTCATCCCCAAATCCTGATCTTGCAGGTCTCCTGTGGGGATGAAACGACAGTGCAAAGATAGGAAGGAATCTCTCTTCTGATGGGAAAGAGTCGGTGGGTGTTGTTTTCAGGGTGCAGGGGTTGCTTGAACTACAGGGAGTTACAGGGACCCAAGGAAGGTCGACTATGCTAAACTCCAAAATGGAACATCAGAAGGGGGCACCCGGATTTGAACCAGGGACCTCTTGATCTGCAGTCAAATGCTCTACCCCTGAGCTATACCCCCTGATGTTATATGACAGACTCAACTCACACCTTTATGCTGCTGTAGCTACATCTGGACCCTGCCAAACTCCGCAGCCCCGCCATGGGCTCCAACACCCATTGTCATTCCAGACTGGCCCTCCTGCTCTGAAATCCAACCGATCTTCCTCTTCAGGTTGGTGGGAAGATTGATTCGGTCACAGTCTTCAGCCCACACCCGGAAGTGGAGAGGTTGAGGCCCTCTGACCCGGAAGTGCAGAGGTTGAGGCACTCTCGGGTTAGCAGGAGAAAACGCGGGTGGCTCGGAACTCTCCTACACTGCCAAACTTGGGTCCGAGCCCGGCCCGCCTTGTTCGTCCTGCTCTATCTGCCCTTTGCCCTTCGGTCTCGTTCTCCGTCTCCTCTTCTTCGCTGCCTATCTTTCCTCTTCCCACCACCCTCCAAGCCCCTCAGGGCTCTGCTCTCCTAACCGCCAGACCTCGGCTAGTCCTCCTTCCTCCAGCCCAATCAAGCAGTGCCCTTCTTTCAAACTCATTTCTTGAGTTCGGAAGACCAGGCCTGATGAATACAAGGCAGACCATTTATTTCCAAAAACGAAATAGGAAGCTAAGAAAATTGTGAGTATAACAGGAGCGACACTGGAGGACTTTTCCATTGTAATTGTTGCTGCTGCTGCTACTGCTGCTAAGTCGCTTCAGCCGTATCTGACTCTGTGCGACCCCACAGACGGCAGCCCACCAGGCTCCCCCGTCCCTGGGATTCTCCAGGCAAGAACACTGGAGTGGGTTGCCATTTCATGAAAGTGAAAAGTGAAAGGGAAGTCGCTCAGTCGTGTCCTACTCTTAGCGGCCCCATGGACTGCAGCCCACCAGGCTCCTCCGTCCATGGGATTTTCCAGGCAAGAGTACTGGAGTGGGGTGCCATTGCCTTCTCCGATTGTAATTGTTAGAACATCTAAAACAGCGGAAGGACAGAACACCTGACACCCGGACCCAGGAAAACATTACAAACGTGAGGAAAGATCGTCACAGGTGCCTGAGCTGTGTCGCAACAACCCTCTGACGCAGGGCTGTGATCAGTAAGTACCCCGGCGGCAGAGCGGAGGAACCAAAGGCGCAGGGATGTGCAGTAAGCTGTCCAAGGCGACGTGATTAGTAAGCCAGATGCAAACTCAGGCCGCCTGCCGCTGGAGCCCACACACTTAACCCCGTGCTTTACTGCCCAGAGTTAGAGCGGTCGTGAATTCAGACGGGAAAGGAAAGGTTATTTACATAAATGAAACTGGGAGAGTTTAATTAGCTATTTGGGAAAAATAATTAAAGTAGCAACGCACCTTCTTTTTGCACATCAAAACACAGCCCAAGAGGATTAAAGCATTGTGTATAACAAAACCAAACATACAGGAGAAGAGAATATAAATGAATACCTAACTAATGTCTGAACAGCAGGGAAGGTATGGAAGAAATTCCCACAGAAAATATCAATAGTTTTGGCTACATAAACATGAAGAGTTTAGGAATATGAACAAAACTGGGAGATTAATGGCAAGTTGGGAAAATATTTTTGTAATTTATCACGAACTATTGCAAATAAATTAACGTGTAAAGGGCCCACGTAGGCCATCAATGCATTGATGGTGCATACTCAGTTGCATCTGACTCTTTGGGACTCCATGGGCTGTAGTCTGCCAGGCTCTTCTGTCCATGGAAGTTTTCCAGGCAATAATACTAGAGCAGATTGCCATCTCCTACTCCAAGGGATCTTCCTGACTGAGGGATTGAACTTATGACTTGTGGAAGTGTCCTGTAAGTCTGCTGCACTGCAGGCAGTTTCTTTACCACTGTGCCACCTGGGCTTCCTTTCATTGAATTAGGGTAGATCTCAGACCAAAGAAATGCAAATTAAAATATAACATTTACCACCTATCAAATGAGGAAAAAATTAATATTATCATACTAGTAGTATACATTGGGACTGTAAATTGGTATACAATCTTTCTTGAGGGGAAGGGCAGTGTCAAACCAGAGATTAGTTAAAATAATTAATTCCCTTTGACTTGGTAATTTCCTTTGTTGAAATCCATCCTTAGAAAAACCTGAAATGTGAACAAATGTTGGCTCAAGGATATATAAGACCCCATAAGTGTTATTTAAAATATTTAAGCAAACAAAATAGAAACTGATATGCCCAATACTAAAGAGGTAGTTAAGTGAGGTATGCTACATCTCCATGATCAAAAACTATTGGGACTTCCCTGGCAGCCCAGTGGTGAGGACTTCACACTGCAGGGGGTACCGGTTCACTCCCTAGTTGGGGAACTAAGATCCCACGAGCTATTTAAATTTCATATAGTTCACAATAATGCATAAATTACATGCTGTCGTTTCTCAGTCCTCACCATATTAGAATCTGTGGGTGTGTGTGTGTGTGTGTGTGCACGCTCTCAGTCACTCGGTCATGTCCAACTCTTTTCTATGCCATGGACTGTAGTCTGCCAGGCTCTTTTGTACATGGAATTTTCCAGGCAAGAGCACTGGAATAAGTTGCCATTTCCTGTGCAAGGGGATCTTCCTGACCCAGGTGTCGAACCTGTGACTCTTGCATCTCCTGCATTGGCAGGTGGATTCTTTACCACTAGCCACCTGGGAAGCACCATTAGAATCTCCAAGGGAGGTTTAAAAAACCCCAATGCAGGGAAGAAGGGAACAGCTCAGTTGAATGAATGACAAGGTCACTGATATTTTTAAAGCCAGGGGATTGTGTGTTAAATGACAGAGAGCATTATCTCAAATGTAAAAATATTTTCAGTAATGTTTTATTTTCATAAACTACCTAGAAATGTAAAAAAAAAATTGTTTTTAAGGACGTGCAAATATTTCTGAATCTGAATCAGGCCTCTTAATCTATACTCAAATGCCCTTCTCAGGCCACAGCCTCAAAAGACCAGTCCCTCCTCCTGACCTCTTCTCCCGCCTAGTCATTCCTGAGACTCCATCAAGCAGGTACTTTCCATGGCTTTTCGGGAAGTAAACCTACCTGCTGGGATGCCCAAGTCCATGGACCTGCTGGCATCACTGTTCCTCTTGCTGATGCATTTAAATTTGCATCGTTCATTCCATGGCATAAAGATGAGGACTAAAAGCAGGGGGGATTATGTCTGATTTTAAAACTTTCATCTTCATACTTTCTACATCCTCCAAATTTTCTGCAATATAATGTATTACTTTCAAAATCAGGGGGAAAAAAACAAATTTAAGCATATTCCCTTCTAGTAATTGCAAGCAATACCATTTGCTATGATATAATCAATAATTGCTTTAAGACAAAAAATCTGGATACTAATTTGGGAAATATGCATTATAATTTACATATAACCCATGTAAGCTTTGATAAGGAATAATTATGTCCATTTTGCAGATGAGGACACAGTCTCAGAAAATTTTCAAGACACTCAATTTCAAGACCTCTTGGTCCAAGTTCCGGGCTGTTACCATACTTCTTCCATCCTTTTGTAGTAAAGGTTGGGTAACTGAAGGAACAGAAGGGTTGAATCAGCCTCTGTAATCACCTCCAGGGATCTGAAACAGTTACCGACACATCTGCCCTATGGTCCCCCTCCATGTTAGGCTGGATGTCAATCTAAAATATTGATAAAGGCTCCAATATGTTGAGTGTTTACTACTTTGGCGGTACTGCACGTACCTCTTCTAATCCTCCCTTTGAGGTAGGTACAATTATTATTTCCTATGAAGTAGCTCAGATTATACCCATTTTGTAGACGGAAAAACAGATACTGGAGGGGTTAACTGTCATTTAGTCATTCAACAAACACTTGGGAAGCGCCCATGGTGTTCTGGGTTCTAGTCTGGCACTGAGGGTTCAGCAGCGAACAGGCAAACAAGGACTTCATAGAGCTTATATCCCAAAAGGTTAGAATGACAAACAGGAAAACAAACAATGAACAAAATCATTTCGGATACTGAAAATATTGTAGGAAAATAAAGCAGGTGGATGTGATGGAAGATGACAGGGTGGGGCGGTAGTGAGATGGGGTCATCAGGAAGTGATGATTGGAGCTGAAGTCTGAATGGTAAGAAGCCAGAGTGTAGAAATTTGGATGCAGAGCACTCTGGGCTGTGGGTAAAGACCACCAAGGCCCTAAGAGGGAGCTGGCTTGGCAGGATGGATGGAGGAATGTAAACAGTATAAAGGGACAAGACAGAGATACGAGCAGAGGGCACTGAGGTGGGGTAGGGGCAGCCTACAGAAGTCTTGTAAGTTTTGACGGGGTAGGAGTGGAGCCTGTACTGACTGCAGGTCTGTTTCCCTTTGGGTCCAGGGGCCACTGCTTTGGAGACCTTCCTGATGGGCTCTTCAGTGGGCCCAACACAGGGCCTGTCCAATTGAGACAGGCTCCCCAGCTCAGTCTGTAAGCGCCTATGGCCACGCGTTTCGGTTTGTTCGTGTTCACCCAGGCGGCCTGGCTCCTGCTGTCACAGGGGCGACTTTCCGGAGGAGCAGGCCCATGGGAGAGCGACACGCTGTGACTCATGCACTTCCTCAGATGTCCTTGTGATGAGTGCCAGGAGCCCGAAAAACAGAACAGGGCGACCCTCGTCTGTGCAGCTGGAGAGAGCTTCCCTGAGGCAGTGACATCTCCAGAACACCCTGGAGGAGGGGACATGAGGTGGACATCGGTGGTCCAGGATGGGCGAGGGGGTTGGGGCTGAGCCAGGGGAATGGAGAGAAGGCAGGACGCTGGAGTGCGGGGAGAGGGGACGGGCTCTTGTGGGTTGGGCAGAGTCCCCTCAAACCCTTGTCCTTTCAGGAACCTGGGATGTGGCACTCCTTGGCAGTAGGGTCCTTGCAGATAGTTAAGTAGGATGAAGTCGTACAGGATCCGGGTGAGTCCTTTATCTAACATGACGATTGTCCTTATACAAAGAGACACAGAACTAGAGACACATGAGAATGCCAGGTGAGGACAGACGCAGGAGTGATGTGTCCACAGACCTGGGGACACGGTGGGTTGCTCGCAGTGAAGGGAGGACTGAGGCGTGGAACAGTCTCCCTCAGAGCCTCCAGGAAGAACCAACCCTCCTATCACCTAACCTTGATTTGGGACATTTTTAGCCAATAAATTTCTGTCGTGTGAAGCCACTCAGTTTCTGGTACTTTGTTACACAGCCCTAGGGAACTAATACGATTCCCAACCTAGGGCTCGAGAGGCAGGCAGGGTCCTGATGGAATTTTGTATTTCACTCACAGAGCCAAGAGAGGACCTGCACTTTTAAAGGCTCCCTCTGGCTGCCCAGTGTTCCAGAAGCGCCGACATCTACTTAGAGTCAGCCCCTCAGTATGACCCAGGGCACGGTCTCCAAGACACTGCCTCACCTGGTCATCACATGTGGCCTTTAAATGCCGGGTGATTCTCAACCCCCATCCTGCCCAAGGGACCACCTTCCCAGTTTCCCAGCTTGGCCAGCCGGTACCCTACCTAACCTTCCCTCCACCCCACAAGAAGCTGAGCCGGTGTCCCTCCTGGAGAACGGTTTGGTAACAAACATCAAAAGCCTTAAAAAAAAAAAAAAAAAAAAAAAAAAGGCCAATACCCTTCGACAGGGCAATGCCAACTCTTGGAAATAACTACACATATTGGAAAATACATCAAGAAGCAAACAAATAACCAGTCGGGGCCCATCGTCAGCTTCTCAAAGTCCGCCTCCGCCTGGTGTAAATACATCTGCCACTAGCTTAACCGACTCGAGTCGGAGAAAAGTGGGCGAAACAAAGCGCAGTGCGGGACCAGGGTCCGCGTCTCTCATTCCCGGGTCCATTGCGGGGGCCACCCCTTCCTCCTTCGTTCCCCGTGACTCGCGGGGATTTCCTTTCCGCGCTTCTCCTCGGAGCGGCTTCTCCTCCTCCGGCTCCCACCGGAGCCCTCGGGGTGGGGCACGTCTCGGCGCGCCGCTCTCCTCAGAGCCGAGGCCTCCCCTCCGCACCCGCGGGCTCCCAGCACCCGGATTTGCACAAAGAACGCGCCCCGCGACGCTCGGGGGCCGGCCGGAGCGGGGGTGGGCAGAAACACAAGAAAACCAGAGCGGCTTCGGCCCCAGAGGACTGGTCCCCGGGCGCGCCAGGACGGCGCCGGGCCGCCAGCTCGGTAGGGGAGGCCGGGCGCGCCTACGAGAAGATCCCGCGCAGCGGACCCCGGGCTCCCGGCACAGCCCCTTCCTGGGCGCGCGAAGGCGGCCCCGCGCCACCACCGAGAGGCCCCCGCGTTCCTAGAGCGGCCGCGGGCGGCCAGGTGCGGCGCGGCGGCCTCCGGGCTCCGGGCTCTGGCCGGCAGGGGGCAGCACTCTCCGGCCGCCGTCCCACGTGGCGCCCGCGCCCCAGCGAGGCCCAGGGCCTGGCGGTGGCCCGCGCGCGCTCAGGGAGCTCGGTCCGGCTGGTGAGCGGGGAGGGGTCGGGTTGACCGAGGAATCTGAAAAATGCAGGTCCCTAGAAATTAGGTTTACAAAATAATACACATTTATTTAGAACATAACTATATAAAGCTCTAAAAATCCAATCTTTAACTTAAAAATATATAAATTAAAATTAAGGCCTAGCTCCATCATCCTGCGGCGTCGCTCACAGAGCCCTGGGGAGACAGACGCTGTTCCTATTTCACAGGGGCTGACTCTCGGGGCCCAGATTGATGGACCTGGGAGGCCGGAGAGAGAGGCTGAGGACAGGTGCGGCTGTACCCCCAGGGAGCCCAGGCGGGCTCGGAGGGTCCCCAGGGAAGTCTTCAAGGGGCTGGGGGCCTGGGATTGGGAGAGGACTCTACACAGGGGGTCCCGATGTGTGTGTGTATGTTACGTGTTGCCCCTGGAATCGCTGCTGTCCTGTGCAAACACAGGAGTGACAATCTAACAGCTCAGCCAGCACCGGAAAGGGGGGAGGCCTCCCTGAATGCCAGGGAGATGGCACTCCTCCGTGCCCCTGCAGTCTAGCTCTCCTGCCTGCCTGCCCTTGGACTCCTTATCGGGTCGCTGGGTGACCTTCCTTGGACAGGCAGGGCAGCCCAGAGGGATTTCTGTCATCACCCTAAGCCACCCTGCGACTGGTTAAGAGGATCAGGCAGTGACCTGGGGACTCTACCTGATATTTGGGCTGAGATATCAGAGGGAAGGATAAATTTTCTGTGCCATCTTTTACAGGCTTGGATTAGCTTGAATGAGGAAATCATCTGCATCCCAACTGGACAGAAGTTCTGGGTTTTATTTGTGTATTTTACTTGTTTCTTTCCTGCACATTTTCACCTGTGTCTTATTCCCTGGTTAATTTAACAGTAGAGTGCCTTGCTTGGACCCGATGCTGGAGCCAGCATGGGGATGACCTGAAGCCTGCCCTTGAGAAGGTCAAGTACATGTAGGCTGCCCAGGGCCCATGCCAGGGATGGGATGCCCTGGAGCCCAGGACAGCCCAGAGGAGAGAGACCCTCAAAGCTCCCCCCCAACCCCCTGCCCTCCGCAGTCAGGTTGTGTGTTCGAGGTCCTTGGGCTGCAACTTGGCCTGATCCTCCCTTGCGTCTGCAGTGGAAGTAAGTGATGGCTGTAAAAATAACTTCTGGGATCCTTACAGCTTCTGACAGGGCTTTTCTGGACATCTGTGCTGCTATTTCCTTCAGCCTTCCAGGAATTCGTGGTGGGTGTTAGCCCGCCAGACTTCTCTGGTGAGATTTATAGGGACTCACTGCAGAACCTGATACGGACATCTGCCTGGTAATGTAGAAGTTATCGAGACTAGAGAGGTGCTGTTGAGTTGCTCAGACGCGTCCAAAACTCTTGTGACCCCATGGACTGTAGCCGGCCAGGCTTCTCTGCCCGTGGGATTTCCCAGGCAAGAATACTGGAGTGGCTTGCCATTTCCTTCTCCAGTAGAGGTGTAGGTGTATCCTAAAAGGAAGAAATCAGCTTAAACCCTGTACCCTATCAAAGGAGTAAGCACGGAATGTGTCAATGGATACATTAAACACACAGTTTGGATTGAGGCTGGGAAGTACTGAAGCAAGGGAGGGGGTTGACAGAACTTGGGGGGGCGGGGGCTCATGGGGTGGGGTTTAAAGCAGCTTCCTTCTCAGAGACTCCCTCAGTGCAGCCCCCAAGGCTGGGAGGGCTGAACAGGTGGGTTTAGCAGCCCACCCCGCCCCCAACCCCAGCCCCTCTGCCTCCAACTATTTTACATATTTAGCTTCTGAAAATGGTTTTATTTAAACAGGGAATTCTGGGGCTAAAACCAAAAGCTTGAAAACAGACAGATGACGTGCAGAAAACTTGGCTGATTGTTACAAATTTGATGAAGATTTTGTGTCCTGACTCTGAAAGAGTTTCTAAAATATAGATTTAGTTTTTACAGAGAGAGAGGGAACACTTCCAAGCAAGCCGTTTAATTTCACAGGTGCGGAGACGGCTTCAAGTCTTCCTACTGGGTGGTAAATAAAATGAACCTCTTCTGGTACATTTACGGATGAGACTTAATACTTTCTCTTGGAGAAATAATGGGCTCATTCAATTCAGAGATGAGTTTTTATTCTCTGGGACTCAGACGTTTCCTTTATAGTAAGTAAAAAAAACAATGCTATTTTCATTTGGGGGGGAAAGTGTTGTAAATTAAATTCTGAAATTCAGTTATATGACAATAACATGCTACGGCAAGTTAATCCTTTTGGTAAAATGAACACCCAAGCATGTTTGTATGCAGTTTAGTTTATGCTTATTGCTAGACTCTGAAGAGCTGGCACAGATCTGGGCAAGAAAAATGTGTCTATTTCTTCTCAATATGTCTACCCTTTGAATTAAATATACTAGAGGTTGATGTTACTTGGATGTCGACTTTTTTAGTAGTACTATGAGACATGAGGTTTAATTTTTTTCCAAACTTATTTCAAAATGTGTCACAAACCTTTGGCTTGGTAAGGCATTGATAAATTCAAGATAGAGTGGGAAATGAGTAATAACTTTAATTGGACATTTGTTATTAAATTGTTTAGGGTGTTGCTTTGCAAACCAACTTGCTGCTTTTGCTTTCGGACAAAATCAATGAGGCGATTTTCAGTGATGATACTCAATCCATGTAAGATAATACACACCCCAATTTTTTATCTTAGGTTTTAGAATTTGTATACTTGATGTGCAGAAAATTTGGCCATGGAACCATGGTTCTTGGATCATACCTTCAGTGGAAGAAAAGCAAATGTCATGCTTCATAACCTGTTTAATTTTCTTAATTGAATTTAGCTCAATTGAAATCCAGTGAATTTCAGTCCTTTGAGGGCGTAACTTTAGTATTTGTGTATTCTGTAAACAAAGAATTGATTGAATGTAGTTCTTAAAAAGCTTTTATGCTTATTAGACTATAGTGATTCTAGAAGGAAACAATTTGTTGTCCCGTTATTCATTATTTAAATAAAATTGCTAGTGAGGATAGAAATTTTCATTGGCACATTTTCTCACTAAAATTCAACTTTTCAGGAATTTCCTGGCGGTCCAGTGGTTAGGATTCGGTGCTTCCACTGCAGGGGGCCCGGGTTCAATCCCTGGCTGGGGAACTAAGATCCAGCAAGCTGTGTAGCACCTCTAAAAAAAAAAAAAAAAAAATTTAGCTTTTCCTTATCCTAGATAACGGTCAATAGTGATCCTCCTGTCTTATCGTCTTCAAGTTATTTTGAGAACTGGTTTGATAATTTCACAAAGAGAAGCAGTGAGTTTCATTTATCGGTTGTAGCGTAAGGAATGGTGTGGACCCAAGAGGTAGCCCAAGCCCGAACCGAGTGAGTTAGGGCAGGAATTCGGTTTGATTGTGGAGCAGATGCGTGGTCCTGGTGCTCATCTCCGTCGCCCAACTCCTTCTCTGACTGTCAAATGGCTTCGTAGGTCCCAACATAGAGACACACACAGAAAGGGAGCCCCTCGCCTGAGCAGTTAAGCCTCTTCCCAAAGTCCCCACAGAAGAGGGGAGCTTGGTCCAGAACGAGGGGGGCTGGCTTGGCGCTCAGCATCTCTGTCTTCGTGTTTGGTGGGCCCCGTGCTGTCCCCAGGTTGCTGGGCTGGCCTGGCCTGTCTGCCGTGTCCACGGGAGAGTCAGAGCTGCAATTCGAGAAAAAGGACTGTTTCGCCTTCTGTATTGAGGATCCACGAAGAAGAAATCGGGAGGCGGGCTGCAACAGCATTAGCAGCACCCACTCGACGTTTAAATTCTGACCGCATGACTGACCTGGGGCTAATCGCTTCACCTCTGTGAACTTTATCTGTAAGAGGGACTATGCATCCAAGAGAAAATGAAAGTATTTACTTAGCACAGTGTCGGGAACGTGGTAGGACCCAGTGAATCATACTGATAATCACTATTAATTCCTAATAAACTCAAGGCTAGGGTCTGATTTCTGACTGGAAGTTTTCACAGTAGGTGCCTTACTATCTTAGCCCTTGATTTAACTAGTGTTTTTTCTTCTGCCCTCCTGCCTTCCCTCTCTTTCCTTCCTTCCTTGTCTCCCTTCTTTCTTCCTGTCTTTTCTTGCTTGAAAAATTATTTTAGCCTGGAGTTACCTTTGGTAGAAAGCAGAAATAGAAGGGTTAGTTGGTGTTTTAACTAAAAACACCCATTTCAAGGAACCCAACGAGAAGTGGTCAGTGCAGAACTGATTGCAAATCTACATCTAGAAGTCCCCACGACGCCGGGCGAAAACAGTAAGAGGCTTCAGCAGCTGAAAACGCTTTCCAGAAAGCCGGAGGAGAGGCCTCGGCCTGACTCACTGTTGCCCTGGCAACAGGAGGGCCTGGAGGCCTCCGTCCTTGATCCCTTAATCTGAGGAGCCGCCACAACACCGCCCCCGGAGAGGTCCCCACAGACACCTGGCTCGTTACAGCTACCCTGCCTGAAAGGAGGGTCAGGGGAGAGACGGCAGTGTGGCCCTTCCCCCGACAGCGGCCTAAAGGTCTCCGTCAGGCCTCAAAGGAGAATCAGGCCGCAGTCTGTGGTGGCTTCTGAGTGCTGTCAAGGCAGCGCAGGGTCTCCTAATCCTTTTGTGTTTCTCCATGGAGCCCAGCACAATGCTCTGCACACAAGGGGTGTCTAATAAGTACGGCGTCCGCGTGGTGCCGAGCGCCCGCTCCAGTGCCAGCCCCATGGCCGGCTCGCTCACTGCCCCCTCCTGGGTGAGCCAGCCCGCGGGCAGCGACCACCCGCTCCTCCCCGTCTCCGTTTCTGCAGCTGCAGACAGGGGCTCCCTGACCCTAAGGCCTTTCTGGCCCCTAAGATTCTTTTTTTTACTCTCTCGCTACGTGCGTGATTTTGGCAAACGTTCGGCACAGGCCAAAATTCTGCTAGGTATACGGATTCCCGATTGTACCTTAAATTTTAAAATCTGATGGTAAAATGGAGTAATTTTGAAAAGAGGGGCTCCGGCTTCTCTTTTGTCAATAACCATAAAGGTTATTTGGTTATGAGGCCCAACACTTGGGCTTTGGCGCCAAGATGGCTTGAGTTCAAGTCTTAGCTCTGCCACATGATAGCTGTGTGACTCTGAGCAAACCAAACCTCTCTGGGCCTCAAACACTTCACTTATAAAATGAGCATGTGGTGTACACATCCGAGCTACAAGGCCTTAGAAGGTACGTAAAACCTTCAAAAGTGAAAGGATTTCAATAAATGGCAGTTATTCTCTTGGGCACACAACCCCGTGGGGGCCAATGGCAACTGACAATTCAGGAATTTGAGTCTGGTTTTCTAATAAGTTAAAGGTCCTGGGGAAGTGCCATGAGGGTACTGCTACCCAGGAAGGTGGGTCCTACCCACTGCAGGTGCTGGCGTGTGGCTGAGATGTGAGTTTAAATCCCTGTCCACTCCCACTTCAAGACTAAGTGCGGTTGTCTGTGTGATTTAACTTGAACTTCTTTGCACCAAAGTAATTTTCTGGCTGGTGGGGAAATTGTCTTTCTCAGAGATTCATTCTTTTAGGACACAACACCAGTTCACTACCTGCCCAAACTTTTGCTTTTACTAAAATTAAGCTATCATTGGCTTCCCTGGTGGCTCAGACGCTAAAGAGTTGGCCTGCGATGAGGGAGACCTGGGTTCGATCCCTGGGTTGGGAAGATCCCCTGGAGAAGGGAACGGCTACACACTCCAGTATTCTGGCCTGGAGGATTCCATGGACAGAGGAGCCTGGCAGGTTACAGTCTTTGGGGTCACAAAAAGTTGGACATGACTGAGTGACTTTCACAGCCATAAACTAATCTGAAATTAGCAAACTTTCATTCAGACCTTGGGATGTGCCAGCATCTTTGCTACATATTTACTCTATTGTTATTAAGCCTCAAAACAATGGTTTAGTGTCTGCAGTTCATAGGTGAGGACAGGGTCAGTTAATTAGCTTGTTCAAGGTGACACAGCTATCATGTTTAAATCCACATCTGTTCGACTCCAGGGTCCGTCTATACTTATAGTGACTCCTCTGTTTGATGCTGGTCTGTGGCTGCTGTTGGGCAGATGGAGAGTGGGGATCACACAGGTGTCCAGGAGTCGGGAAAAGGGAGGAGTGACCTGGAGTCCAGGGTGCTGGGCTGCAAGGAAGAATAAGCATGAGGAGGGGGTTAGAGCCAAGGAAGGGGAGGGGGGTCTACTGATCAGGTCTGAACAGCCCAGGTACCCTCAAGGTCTCAAATTCCAAGACTTGTAAAGATTTTGAGCAGCAGTGGCCTTCCACCAAACCTCTCCAGAACACCTCTGCTCACATCTCTTCAAGGCGTCAAACATCCCTGTTTCCTCTGTCACACCCCTCACCCCCAGCAGCAGATCGTCCACAGACCCATCCTCTGACCCGTCCTCTGACCACCGCCGGTTCCCCGTCAAGTCTGACTCCGGACCGTTCCCATCGCAGCAGCCCCGATACCCACTTGTCCCCATCTCTCTCCTGCTCAGCAGTCGGCAATGGCATTTCCTACAAGATCAAGTTCAAACTCCACACTCTCCAGTCTCAGATCCCAGACTCCCTCCACAACACTGTCTACCCCCAGCCAGCCTGTCTGGCTCTGTTTTCTCTCCACAAGCCCTTTCTCCAGTTCACAGATTTCATCAGGCACTGATCCCTGATTCAGCTGGGCCCACTTTCCACGCTTCAGCCATCGAGAATGCCCACAGCTGGAAGGCCTTCCTCCTGCCTCAAATCTGTGAAAGCCTCCAGCCCAGATCCCACCTCTGCAGGCAGAGCTGTGCTGTGTCTAGGCCGTCCCCTTCCGAGATTGGCCGTGCATTTATGACGGGCTTGGCACATAAGTGTTTCCCGCACACAAACCTAACGACTTGTTCCTGGATCTGAATCTGCTCTCCAGCCGGTTCTGCAGGTCAGGGCCTGACTGGCTGCCTCTCCAGCCCTTCACGCCAGCCCAGGGGCCTCTGCCCAGCCTCTGGCCGCTGGCCCTAATGTCCTCCCATCCTTTTAGAAAATTTCAGTGGAAACGAACATATCATATCCTTTCCAGTCTGCGCTCTTGGGCCGTCATGTCCCCTCTCTCATGCCTTACTTCATGCATCTTTATAAAGGAGGGTGTTGATGACCCCCAGTGGTAAAGAACCCACCTGCCAATGCAGGAGATGCAAGAGATGTGGGTTTGATCTCTGGGTCGGGAAGATCCCCTGGAGGAGGAAATGGCAACCCCCTCCAGTATTCTGGCCTAGAGAATTCCACAGACAGGAGCCTGATAGGCTGCAGTCCATGGAGTCGGAGTCGGACACAACTGAGCACACATGCACATGGCCCCTTCAAAGCCAACCTTTTCCTTCCCCTTTCTGAATGCCCTGAAAGAGTATCTCATCCTCTGCTCTCCGCTTCCAGACTTAAGACTCAGTCCTCGACCTTCAGCAGCTGTTGGCTCTCAGGCTCTCTGCCTTCAGAAGTCTGGCTTCCCCAGGTCCCACCGCTGAGCCGGGCACTCTGCTCGCCTCCATGAACTGTCCCTTCAAATGGCCTGAACCCCGCCAGACTCAGGAGCGGAGCGAGAGTAGATCGCTCTGTGGGCCAGTAACCCGCCCGAAGTTTTCTTTCTGAGCCCCACTGGAGGACGATTGGAATCAATACCTAGCGCAATGAGGGTACACCGGCGCCTTTAACAAGTCCAAAGAGAGCAACTTTGATGCAACATACACATGAAAAGTGTTCTGATTGGTGCCTTTTGTGGTTTTCCCAAATTGGCACCAGGTGCCTCTGCACCCCTTCCCTTACCCACACCCCTCCTCAGCCCCGGGCCACAGCCACACCTCCACCAGCTGCGTTTCCAGCCAGGCAGGAGGGCTGCCTGGTCCTGAGGGTAGCGTCCAGCTTCTGCTGTCGGTCTTCCAGCCTCGTCCAAACCTGTCCCCTCTCCCTGCCTCCCACCTAAGCCCCACTGTCCTCTGACGCCCGGGCAGGGATGGTGTGCGCTGGGGGCTCCACCCTCCGGTCGGCTCATTCACGTATCAGGCCTGCTTCTCCGCGCCCCCTGGGCCACCCAATACGAGGAAGCGGCACAGAAAAGGACTCCACGGAACCTGGCCACTGACACTGGGCACATGCCCCTTGGCCACCTCCTCAACCCCTCCCCTTTCACGACCAAACAAAAATGGCAAACAGGAAACGCTCGTCTTTTAAAAATTACTCTATTATTATCAAATAGAACCACAGTATCCAAAATGTCATTATAAAGTTCTATCCCCAACTAAGTGGCCCCGCCCTGCCCCTCCGAGTGGCCGGCGGCCAAATCACGCCCCCCGTGCTGATTGGTTTCATCCATTTTATTGTCAAGGAAATGAACAGCCCAAAGGGGGTTCCCCAGGTCCGCGCTAGCCCCCGCCCCCGCCACTGGGGCCTCCCGGGGGAGACGCGGCCGCCCCGTGTCGGGGAGGAGGGGGGAGAGGAGGGATGAAGGGAGAGGGGGTGGGGGAGGGCTCACGGCAAAGGGGCTGGGGTGCCCCGTGCCCGCCCGCTGGGCTCGGGCCGGGCGGCGGGCCGGGCCGCGCTCACTCGCCCGTGTGGGTCCGCAGGTGGTACTTGAGCGACTGCTTGTAGCGGAAGCACTTGGCGCAGTGCGTGCAGGGGTAGGGCCGCTCGCCCGTGTGCGCGCGCTGGTGCTCCAGCAGGTGGTGCTTCTGCGTGAAGCGCTTGCCGCACTCAGCGCAGTGGTAGGGCCGTTCGCCTGTGTGGATGCGCCGGTGCTCCAGCAGGTGGTGCTTGCGGATGAAGCTCTTGCCGCACTCGGGGCAGGCGTGCGGCCGCTCGCGCGAGTGCACGCGGCAGTGGTTGGTGAGCTTGGACTTCTCGCTGAAGCTCTTCTCGCACTCGGGGCACTTGAAGGGCCGCTCGCCCGTGTGAGTCCGCTGGTGGCGCAGCAGGTGCGAGGGGCGGCTGAAGCTCTTGCCGCACAGGCTGCAGATGAAGGAGACCTCGTGTTTGCCCGCGTGCACACGCTGGTGGATGACCAGGCTGATGTGCAGGCGGAAGCTCTTCTTGCACTCGGGGCACGTGTAGGGCCGCTCGCCCGTGTGCGTGATCTGGTGCTTAGTGAGGCTGGACTTGTGGCTGAAGCTGCTGTCACACTCGGGGCACTTGTAGGGTTTGGGGCCGCCGCTGCCACCGCCGGAGCTGGGCGACTTGGGGCGCGGCTTGAGCGCGTGCTTGGGGGTGAAGCCAGGGCCACGCTCGGGTGACACGTAGCCGCCGCGGACGCGGTGGATGCGCTGGTGCAGCGTGAGCTGCTGCTTGTGGCGGAAGCTGACCTCGCACTCGGAGCACTCGTACGGGCCCTCCTTGATGTGGTTGCGCTGGTGGATGATGAGGTTGATCTTCAGCCGGAAGCTCTTCCCGCACTCCATGCACGTGAAGGGCCGCTCGCCGCGCCGGTTCCGCTGCTGCTGGCTGCCCGAGCCCCGGTTCTCACCCGGGTGCCGCTCACCGTGCGACGGGGGCGCCAGCCGCTTCACCGCCGGGTTCCCCAGCTGCAGCGGCGGGGGGCTCTCCTCGCCCTCGGGGGACAGCTCCCCCGGCAGCGACGTCGGGTACAGGCCGGTCTCGTACCTCCCGGACAGCTGCCCGAGGGACTGCAGGTGCTGCGGCAGCTCATCGTCCTCCTCGTCTTCCTCCTCCTCCTCCTGCTCCTCGGTCTTGATCACGATCCCCTCTGCTCCAGGGGGCGGGGGACGGGGGTGGAGGGGAGAGAGATAAGACGTCGTTAGGTGTTGCCTGGCGCCCCTGACCCGGGTGAGGCAGACCCTTCGCCCACACACACAGCGTGCGCACTGCCGGCCCCGAGCCTTCGTGCCTGCTCGCTCCCCGCGGCCCAGGGAACCTGGGCTAGCCACGGGGCTTAGCTCAGGAAAGGGCCCATTTAGGCCGGTGCGACCAGGCCCAAAACAGGCGGGTCGGAGCCCTGTTTTGGAATTTTCTGCAGGGAAGCGGGGACAATGGGATCCTCGTGGTGGGACGTGGGCGCTACGTGTGCCCATCACCTGGCACCTCTAGCGGGCAGGGACTCACAGGTAAGAAGGTACCCGCACGCGGAGCCCTCCTGGAGGCGCTTGGGTCCAGGGAGCCAGAGGTTGGTACCCTCAGGACCCACGACGCTCCAAGCCCATCAACACTCCTGTCTTATTTTGGCCACTTGAGGGTCGGGTTTCTACCACGCAAGGGTCCTGACTCATCAAGTTGGCAACCTCTCCCCCTCTGCGGTCTCCTCTGCCTGAACTCGGCTCAGCCTCGCTGGCCTCCTTTCCGGAACTCACCTGGAGATTTCTCCTCCAGCAAATCCTGCCTCCTGAGGAGGGGGGTGTGTGTGTGTGTGGGGGGGGGGGGCGGTCTCCAAATCCTGCCCATTGCTTTACACCCAGCCCCGATCCTGTCTCCCCCAGAAAACCTTCCTTGGCCTTCCCAACCTGTATCCCTCAAGCCCTCCTGAGCCCACAGCAGGCGTGGCGGTGCCTCCTGAGGTAGCACCTCACCTACATGGGTGGATGGCTCACTGCAGGCGGACTCCACCAGTCCTGACCCTGGAGCTGGCTGGGGTCTGAGGTAAGTGTTCCATGAACACCCCAAATGGTGATGTCCTCCTCCTGGCGCTCTGCCCTCTAGCCTAAGAAGTTGTCTGTTTTACAGGGTTCCTGGAGAACCTAAGTTGGAGAGTCCGCCAGCATCTGTGTGAATTTTCTCAAGCGCCTTGTTCTTACCTGGCCCTCTCTAAACACTGAATTGGGGAGCTCTATTCTTAGTGGCCAACTTTGTGTGACATGAGAAAGGCATTCATTTTTGAGTCTACCTGTGAGATGGAAGATGTGACAGTCTGACATTTGTGGAATTCTCAGGAGCAAACAACTAAACTTTTCCAGAACACTTTCCACCTACGCTCTCTCATGTTCCCACTATCCTATCACAGGAGACGTCAAGCAAGAATTATCCCTGTCTCACAGACACGGGGCACCCAAGCTTGCCGCTGTCACGTAACGTTTCCAAATAAAGTAAATAAACTGAGACCTCTTCAGCACTTTCAACTGAAGGTCCAGCTAGTCTGTCCCCTCAACTGACAGGGAAACTGAAGCTGGCAGTGTTTGTGAGCTGGCCAAAGTCTTGTAAGTCTGTCAGTGACTGCTAGGCCACAGCACTTCCAGCTACTCCTCTGCACCCTGTAAGTGGCAGTGTTAAAATTAGAACACAGGTGTGCCGAGTCCCAGCTCAGGCCTCCCCGGCTATAAGACAATGCTGCCTCAGTCCAGTCAGGACGCTCAGCAGGAAGTGACCCAGAACATCCCTGGAACATGATGCTTAAAAGATCAGGAAGGAGGAAGCAGCTTCGGAGGTTGGCAACTCATGGCCCTGGTGTTGATCCTGAAAATAGGGTTGTTATGAAAGACCGAAGGGAAATACGGGCCTTAGAATATTGGAACTCTCCTTGGGTTTCAAAGTTGTATTTTCTTAACAAAATAAGAAGAAACAGTTGGCCCTAAAATTCAGGACTTGAAATCCCACAAAGAATCTTAGAATATTACTAAGTGGTACTAATAAAACTAACGGGAATGTTCACAGGGCAATCAATGCAAGGTAGCCTCACAATTTGCCTTGTGTCTTTCGCTATTCTCTAATGAAGGACAACGTGGTATGTTAAAAAGGTTTCTCTACTATCATGCAATTATTTAAAAATAAAGAGTTAGATCCACATCGTTTGACCAAGAATAATGTCCATGATAATTTATTATTGTGTGCAAAAAGACAAACTGCAAGGAAATAAAGTGAAAAAAATTTAAATCATCATTTCTCCGTATAAATATTAACTGATACGATGGCTAATGACTCCTAGTATACTAGACTTTGATAAGTCTAGTATAATCTTAATGATGATTCAAGAAAAGTTCAGGTTCATTTCATTTATGCATACAGTTGTACAATTCCCGAGTAAAACAGTAGCTAAGTAGACTTAGTAGCTAAGTCTAGTAGGATATTTAAAAAATACACCATGAGGATCACACGGGGCTTTTCTCAGGCCTGCATGGACGGGTCAGCATCACAGAAGCCATCCTGGCAGTGCTCCTGAGAGCGCACGTCCTCACAGGGAGCAAGGGTGTGCAGCCTGGTGACTCCGAGGCTTTGAGAGTAAACAGAAATGAAGCCTAGATTCCGCCAGAAAAAGACAGCATGGTCTCAGCCATTTGCAAAGACGTGCGATCCAAGGTGGAAATCTTCAAGCCAGTTGAGGCTTCTAGTGTGACACAGGGATGACCAAGGACAGACATATCAGAAGACGGAAGTTCTCGCCTTGCCACCAGTGTGTGACCTTCTTGGCCTGCCGAGGGAGGGGCCGGAGAGATGATCTCTGCCATCCCCAGAGGTCCTCATCTGACCTGGTCTTTGGCTGCAGTGCCCTCTCTCCTTGCCCGGGGATGCTTTTAAATCCCGGGGCAGGGGACCTGGACCTAAGGCCCTGCTTGGTTCGGTCACAACTGTTGAGCCCTCGGTGGCACACAACCTCTCTGAAGGAGACCTCGGCTTTCCCCCAGGACCCCCTACCCTGCCCCCTCTGCAGGCCTGACGACACCAGCTCCCCCCACTCACCTGCACAGTTCCTCTGCTGCACCAGCATCTGCTTGAGCTCGCTGAACTCGCCTGAGCCCTCCGTGGATGCCTCCAGCGGGTTTTCCGGCTCCTGCATGTCCAGGTCCGGCTGCTCGCCGCACGGGTCTCCCAGCTCCGAGTCCTGGAAGCCATGCTCCTCTACCTGGCCCATCAGGGGCTCCGGCGTCTCCAGGCTCTCCGAGCCCTCGTCGTTGGTCTGCACCTCGATCTTAATCACGATCCCATCGTGAGCTGAGAAGGTGGGCGGGTGGGGGCGGGAGAGGACAAGAGATTCCAGAATATGTTCATTCCACCTGCTCAGGTTTTTGCAGCCCTAGAATTTATATTTTCAAAAAGTCTTATTTTAGAGACCCTGAAGAAATATCCCGAGTTGGCGGTGAGTAGGCTTAAACCTCTCTGGACACCGTGTAGCCCTGAATATAAACTGGAGTCAAGTTAAAATAGAGGCAGTTTGTTTCCACAAGCCCCTGTAATTTTATAAGATAGTCATGGTTTCTTTTAAAAAGAGACCCCAATTCCTTTTCCCAGGATAGGCCAGAACAAAGCCAACAGCAACTCTCTCTCTCTCCACCTCAACCAAGTTAAAGACAAGGCTAATCATGTGGTTGGGCTTCCCAGGTGGTTTAGTGATAAAGAACTTGGCTGCGATGCTGGAGATCTGGGTTCGATCCCTGGGTGGGGAAGATCCCCTGGAGGAGGACATGGCTACCCACTCCAGTATTCTTGCCTGGGAAATCCCATGGACAGAGGAGCCTGGCGGGCTGCAGTCCATGGAGTCTCAGAGTCGGACATGACTTAATGACTAAACAATGACAACAGTCATCTGGTCATTTGCACACCCTTTCAAGTCCTGGCCAGGTGTCCTATACCGACAGACCAGAGGCCCCCACCCCCACCCCCGGCCCTGCCCCAGTCCCCTCTCCCAGCCTCCATTTATAGGCACAAGATGGGGCCGCCGGGTTGTTTTTAGTTAAATAGCATCTGATGACACACATGGCCCTGACATTTTTTTTTTTAATCTACTTGTATGTCTGTTGTAGGCTAATTTCAAATGTTGTTACACACAGGCATCACTTTACATAAATGGGATTATAGCACACATTTCTGGTTTTCAGTGCAGTATTTTTCCCCTTTTAATTTGCCGCCCCTTCCCCTCGCTCCTCGCTTGACAAGTACAAGCGTCTCCGGTAACTCCCGTAATGGACCTCACACTTTTCTCTGTGCTTATGGAATGATTTATCACAGCACGTTTATATTCATGTTTCTTTTCTAGCCATTGGTTGCAAAAAATAAAACTGCCTTATACATAATCCTCTATGTTCCTTTTCTCACTCAAATATACTGTAGAAATCCCTTCACAGCAATTTCTGTAGGCTAATGCATCCTTTTAAAAGCTGAGAATATTCCACAGTGAGGATCATATAGCAATGTGTTCAATCATTTCCTTATTGACAACATTCACTTTTTGCTCCTAGGCTTTTGCCCTGGTGAACAGTACTGCCATAAACATGTGTTTATTTATATCTCTAACCAAAAGGAGTGCTTTTATTTTTAGGAGAGTGGCGGGAGTGGGACTTCAGGGTCAAAAATTAAAAATATTTTCGATTCCGACAGATGTCATCAGCCTGCTTGTCCACAGGCTGCGACAATTCGCACCTCTCCCGGCGCTTTCCCGTCCCCGCCAGCAAAGGACATCACTGCTCTTTTAATTTTCCTCGGTCGGAGGGGTATAAAGTGATAACTTACTGATACTTCAATAGTTCTACTTCCCTGATGAAGATAATGTGAGTGTTATTTCTTGGTCTTTGAGAGTGGATTCTGTGTGAACTGTGTTCTGTCAATTGGTCAGAGACCTTTGATTCCTGTATTAAAGATAACCCATTTTTCTTACTGGCATTTCAAATATTTCCCCCAAACTCATCATTTGTCTTTGCCTTTGTGTTACCTTTTATCATAAAACCTTCCTGAAGTTTTCATCTCATCAGTTATGTCCCTTTTCCTTTTTATGGCTTGTGGGTTTTCTATTTTACCAGAGTTAAGCAGGAGGTCTCCTCTGGCCCTAGGTGGTTCATCTGGTCTCCCAGATTTTATTCCCAGGTCCTTATCATTTTATTTTTTACCTTTATCTCTTTATTCCACCTGAAATTTGCTTTCATCTTGTGTATAGTGTGGGGTCTCCACTTTATTTTCTTGCTTATGGATAGAGCTATGCCAGCATAAACCCCCTCAAATCACTGTGTTAATTAGGGAAACTAAATGTACAATGCGTGAACATACACATTCTTTGAACATTTATCCCATAGCTATTGACTGAGCACCAACGACGTGCCATGTGTGTTCCAACGGTGGAACACATGAGGCAACAAAACAGACCTCCCTGCCTGCCTATATCTCACATACGGCAATAACAGAATCAATAAACTAGATGGCGTGTTACAAGGTGTAAGTGCTGTGTTAAAAGAAACGGGACCAGGATCCCAGTGGATGAAGCTCCTCATTGTCCTTTGCCATGCTCCCTTGTCCCGCCCTAATGAAGTGGACCACATCACCAAGAAAGCAGACCGCTAATCATACTAGCGACTGATGGCACATGCCTAACGCTGGGTTCTTTCTGATGCCTGGCAATCCTTTAATTCCTCTCTGATCAGCCGCCTATTAAGTCCCAAATGATGGGGAGTGCACTGCATAGCCAACAGTCCGACAGCCTTCCACGCGGCCTGAGCCTACTTTCCCTCCGAACTGAGCCGCCAGAGATGTCTTCATCCTACTCTCTGTCTTACAAAAAAGATAAGTCATCCACACTCACACCCTGGCTTCCTCCTGCTCCAGCTTGACGTCTTCGCCTGGCCTCCTGTGTCCCTCCTCTGGCCTCCCCTCTTCTGGGCTCTCTACTACATCACAACCGTGGATCCAGCATCAGAAAAATATCTTCCCTGACTTCAAAAACTCCTGGAAATATTTTGCTTGCCTTCTCCCTAAGATAATTTTTTAAAACCAGGTACTCATTTGCACCTTCCTGAATAAATACATAAAATGTTTCAATCGCTGCAAAAGATGTAATTTCTGGAGTATTGTAAATATTGATATTTTAAAATAAACTCTTCCATTGCCATTTAATGTTGCCAATGGAATCTTAGAACTCTGGCAATTTAAAACCCACCATTATTCACTTAAAGAATACATGAACAAGTTCTTCTTTGATACTTGAAATTTTAATATCATTCCTTTTCACCTTGGACTTCTATTTCCATTCCCACTTTACCCACAGAATTTTATCCTAATAGAACATCTTTTTGTGCTCAGATGCCTTTTACTGATCACCTCATCTACCACTCTGCCACAGAAATGTGCATGTAAATGGAAAGATTAATTTTGCTTTCATTTCTAATAACCACAGGGCTCTAAGAGTTACTTTTCTGCCTGGTTTAAGTCATCCTTAGTTATTACTATTGTGGAATGAAAAATAATTATTCAAGATGGGAAACCAAAAACCTGGAGGAAGTGAATCTCTTACAAGGATGGATAGGGACTTTTCCCCCAATTAGTTCACTTATCTGAGAGTGAATATTCTTATCTCTTGAGTGAGACAGAGTTCAGAATAAATTCTATTCCTACTTTTCATTTTTATAAATATAACCATTGGGAGAGCTCATTTGCATAGATCTGGAGATGGGCTGGCGGGAGCTTTGTTATGGAATCATCCCTCTATTCTGTGAACTTCTGAATTACAATGCTGCAAAAGCACATGGTTAACATATCATCAAAAGCTGTTTTTAATGACCTATTAGCTGACAACTTAATTAGGTTCTCTTTCAATTTTGTTGAAAGCCAGGTATTCCAAATATCTGACTTCCAAATGAATTCACCATCCGGGCCCCTGAGCCATGCACTTCTGGTCCCCATCCCCGCAACAGTCTGGCTTGTGCCTTTGTTTCACGACCCCAAGGGCGTTTTACACCTCAGAGAAACACTCCATAGTAAGGCAAGATGGGCAGGAGGTGCCTGTTCTTTATTTTCAATAGTGGGAGACCCGGGAGCTAAGGAACAGCACTACTGGGACCGCATGCGGCCAGCGCCCTCGATGATGCGTTTTATGAAGAACAGATGGACGAAGACTTGGAAACGGGACCCACAAAGCCATCTGTGTTGTGCCTTCTGGGAAAGCCACTTGTACCCCATGGGCATGGGTGTTCCAGCCTGAAGACCAAAGCCTTCCCATCCCTTTGTTGTTCAGTCGCTAAGTCATGTCGGACTCTGCGGCACCATGAACTGCAGCATGCCAGGCTCCTGGGTCCACCACTATTTCCTGGAGTTTGCTCAAACTCATGTCCATTGAGTGATGCCATCCAACCATCTCGTCCTCTGTCATCCCCTTCTCCTCCTGCCCTCAATCTTTCCCAGCATCAGGGTCTTTTCCAGTGAGTCAGTTCTACACAGTAGGAGGCCAAAGTTCTGGAGCTTCAGCTTCAGCATCACTCCTTTCAATGAATATTCAGAGTTGATTTCCTTTAAGATTGACTGGTTTGATCTCCTTGCTGTCCAAGGGACTCTCTTGAGTCTTCTACAGCACCACAATTCGAAAACGTCAATTGTTCGGCGCTCAGCTTTCTTTATGGTCCAATTCTCATACCTGTATGTGACTGCTGGAAAAACCATAGCTTTGAGTATGTGGACCTTTGTTGGCAAAGTGATGTCTCTGCTTTTTAACATGCTGTCTAGGTTGGCCATAGCTTTTCTTCCAAGGAGCAAGCGTCTCTTAATTTCATGGCTGCAGTCACCACCCGCAATAATTTTGGAGCCCAAGAAAACAAAGTCTGTCACTGCTTCCACTTTTCTCCCTTCTATTAGCCATTAAGTGGGGGACCAGATGCCATGATCTTCGTTTTTGAATGTTGAGTTTTAAGCCAGCTTTTTCACTCTCCTCTTTCACGTCCTCCTTTAAGACCCGCACTCCACCAGACATCCTAGGTTGCTCTCAGCCCATCATGAGTGTGATTCTCTGTGAACCCAAGCCGTTGTCTGCTCCTCTATGGCATCTAATTCTTTTCCCCTTGAAATGGGCAGCAGGTAGACATTTTTGTGCCTCTCCCCTACTTTCTGGGCAGCAGAGAAGCCAGTGTTTCCCACTGAAAAGTTTCCTCTGCACCGAACAACTTTTGAAACAGTACTGACAACCAACAGCCAGACTGCATTCATAAGCAGTAATCTGTTCTCCCATTTAGAAAAAATTAATCAAAGACTAATACATTGTGGGAACATAGTTTATGACCAAAGGTAGCATTTCAAACCATCGGAAAGGGATTAGGTAAGTGGAGTGGAGACAACTGGCTTCCTGACTAGAAGAAAAAAAAAATCTTCACATATCTCACCTCAAAATAAATTATGGATGAATAAAACTTTAGACATAAATAATGAAATCACACTAGGATTAGAGAAAAAAAGCACAGTTTTCCCCCCCTCCCCTCTTCCTTCCTTTCTATAAACAATGTTGAGCTGAGGAACTGGTTACTCCGAGACCCTCTGGGACTTCAAAGATTCCTTCCAGAAGCTACCTGGTCAGTTACACCAAAGATATTGAATATGCACAATACTATAATCTTTAGTATAATGTGCAATCAACTATAATCTTTTGGTGTAAATTTTCTGGAAAAAAAATTTGTAGATTTGCCTTGATGTTGTTTGGTGATAAGAAATATTTAATTTGTGATTGGTTTTTAATCTTGTAACTACATTTCTTCATAAGAACTCTTCTGAGATGGGAAAAATCTCTGCTACAAATTGTTTTCAAAGGTATTAAATGTTGTGAACACATTTAATTATTAATGAAGCAGGTATAATGTTATTCTGGGAGACAGTTAAACATTTAATTATTTACATTTTGTAATTTTCAAATAAAGACATCAAAGATATATTTTTGGAAAAAGCAAGTTGCTAAACAACGTACTTCTATACTGTCTGAAAAAAATTTTTTTTAACAATGAGAAAGCATTTATTACATAATTAAGGCTCTGTGTATATGTGTTTGACTACATGCACATAAAGTGAAAGGAATAAGCTGCTCTTTTTTTTGGCTGTGCTGTGCAGCTTGTGGAATCTTAGTTCCCCACCCAGGGATCAAACCTGGGCCCTTCGCAGTGAAAGTGTGGAGTCCTAACCACTGGACCTCCAGGAAGTCCCGAGCTGTTGACTCTTGAAAGAGAAGTATGGAAACTTTCACTCTTTCAGCTTTTTTTCTTTTTGAATTATGTTGCTGCAACTTCACAATTTCATTGGAAAGTGAAAACCAGCATTGTCACGTTAACTTTCTCCAACAGCTCAAAGCACAGAAATGATGGCTGACACGGGCTTTCCAACCTTCTCGTGGGTACACTTTCTGTTAGATTTTTTAAACTTTGGTATATTAATTTTTAAAATCATCTTTAAAAAGTTTATGTACGCACATAGGTCAGAGGGTTGAAGAGTTCTTAAAAACTCACTTTTAAAAAGCTCCCCACCATGCTTCAACTTGCTCCCAGAGGTAGTCACTTCCCATCCTTCTAGCTGATTCTTTTGTCATTCACCTTTATACCTCTCTGTAACATAATGACACTGCTACTCCTTGAGTTTTCAGTTTTAAGCATCATCTACTGACTTCCTAGAGCTGGAGAGGACCATCTCTTCCTCATCCATCCACATCTTGTCCAAATCTCTGATTCTTCCCAGTTTGTAATTCTGATTGGATTAACAATGGGTGTTTTTGTTATTGGATTATGTAAATACTATTTAAAATTGAATCATGTAGCACACTTAAAAGTACTTTTCTATGCTTGTAAACACTTTTCGATTTCCCTGGAGGTAGTTTTCTTTTGTTTATTGGTGTTTAGTCGCTCAGTTGTGTTTGACTCTTTGGCAACCCCATGGACTGTAGCCCGCCAGGCTCCTCTGTCCGTGGGATTTCCCAAGCAAGAACACTGGACTGAGTTGTCATTTCCTTCTCCAGGGGATCTTCCTGACCCAGGGATCAAACCCAAGTCTCCTGCAAGTCTCCTACATTGCAGGCAGAGTATTCTTACCTGGAGAATCCCATGGACAGAGGAGCCTGGCAGGCTGCAGTCCACGGGGTCGCAAAGAGTCGGACACGACTGAGCAACTTCACTTCACTTCACTTCCTTACCACTGAGCCACTGAAGAAGCCCCTTCTTTTGATTAACCTGCTGTTAATTACCACTCAGTCGGCTCCAAAGTCTCCCCCAACCCTTCCTAAAACCCTCCTCTCAAAATATCCAAGCATAATGGGTATTTCTCAGGTTTACTGACTTGAAAATTTTTCTTCAAATTTATGCTCCAGTCTGGACTTGTGCCTCCAGATCCACAATGTCTTTTGGGGATCCCCTTTGGTGCACCCCAGGGATTCCTTCACCTGTCTTGTGTTGGAGCTCCTTACACCTCTTCCTTTGTTTATTTCTTCACTTGGCAAAATATGTGCCCCAGCTTGAGGAAGGGAGTGTGGCAGACCTTGTACATCTCATTATCTTGATTTCATTCTCATATCTAATTAGATGATTCTGGTTAGATATCAAATTCAAGAATGTTGGAAAATACTTTCCAATTTTATAATGTAAAGAACTTTAAAGGCATTGCTCTGCTGTCTTGTAGTTTTCAATACTGCTGAAATGTCCAAAGTCATTCTAATTCTCGTTCCTTTGTATGAACCTGGATTTTCTCCCAGAAGTTTATCAGATCTCCTGGGTCCTCAGCTGTTTTGCAATTCCTTGCTCAAGTATTTAAGGTGACATCAATTTTTACCCGTTGTTCTGGACAGTTGGTGGCTCTTAAACCTGGAGAGTTATGTCTTTAAGTGCTGGGAGTTTTCCCTGAGATCTTTCATCACTAATTCTCTCCTCCCTGAAAATCCTCTATTCTTTTTTTCTGATTTTTCTATTATTTGGATGGTGAACTTCCATCTTTTGATTTTCTTATTCTTTATTTTCTTTTCTGTTGTTTTGTTCTATTTTCCCAGGTCATATACTCAATTTTATTAAACACTGCTCAGTTCAGTTCAGTTCAGTTCAATCACTCAGTTGAATCCGACTCTTTGCCACCCCATGGACTGCAGCAAACCAGGCTCCCTTGTCCATCACCAACTCCCGGAGCTTGCTCAAACTCATGTCCATAGAGTTGGTGATGCCATCCAACCATCTCATCCTGTGTCGTCCCCTTCTCCTCCCACCTTCAATCTTTCCCAGCATCAGGGTCTTTTCCAATGAATTGGCTCTTCCCATCAGGTGGCCAAAGTACTGGAGTTTCAGGTTCAGAATCAGTACTTCCAATGAATATTCAGGACTGATTTCCTTTAGGAAGGACTGGTTGGATCTCCTTGCAGTCCAAGGGACTCTCAAGAGTCTTCTCCAATACCCTAGTTGAAAAGCATCAGTTCTTCAGCGCTCCGCTTTCTTTATAGTCCAACTCTCAATGACTACTGGAAAAACCACAGCTTTGACTAGACAGATCTTTGGTGGCAATGTAATGTCTCTGCTTTTTAATATGCTGTCTAGGTTGGTCACAGCTTTTCTTCCAAGGAGCAAGCATCTTTTAATTTCATGGCTGCAGTCACCATCTGCAATGATTTTGGAGCCCAAGAAAATAAGTTTGGTTCTCGGTTATCCATTTATATTAAAATTTGAGTACTCAAAAGTGAATTGCAAGTCTGGTGCATCCAGATAGGGTGGGGTTTCCCAGCAGGATGGTTTGGCTAGGTCATTTCACTGTGAAATCTTTTGGGCTGGCCCTGAGAGTCTCCAGATAAGAGTTTCCCAGTACCCTGCCCTGAGGGTTAAACTTGGATGAGAGCCATAATTTGAGGAGTCAGGTTAGGGAAAAAAGCTGGAGATTTCAAGATCTGTCTGTAAGCTTCACTCATTCCCTTGTTTTCAACATGGTACCCATCTTCTCAATTGTGCCTGGTGTCCATGTCCAGAGATGCTTCTGTCTTCAGAGAATAAGCCTTGGTCACCCAGCAGGGTTGGGTGAGGCCGTGGAGGGAAGTGGCGGTGTTTAATGGGCTCTTAAGATGTTTGACTAGTGCTCTGTTTTTAGCCTCACCTTTACTGCCATTTCCAAAGCTACCTGGTATCTCCAGTGGTGCTAGTTGCCGGGTCTTGAGCAGGGTTGGGGTGGACTGTAGATTGGGTTTCCTCCCAGCTTCCTTGACACCAGTTTTGGATTCAGCTTTCTAAATCAGTGACGGCTCAGCCATCTGCTCTTAGCCTTCCAAAACTCAGCTGCTGCCGTCTCCTCGTCCATTCCTTTAAAAAGTCCCTTCACTCCTGTTTTAGGAGGAGGGGGGGAGGTGGGAGTAAGCACATGTTCAATCTGCCACCTTAAACTTGGAGTTTTTCTTCATTTTTTAAAAATTATTCTTAGTGAATAAGAAGTGATATACGCTCACTTTAGAAAATGCTAGAAAGCATAGTGAAATATGATTTGGTTTATATTTCCACCCAGTTTTTCCCCTATCTTTTGTGGACGTTGTTGACTTCCTACTGCATTTACATTATCTGCTTCTTTTTTGGCCATGCCGCCCGGCTGCTGGGATCTTGGTTAACCCAGCAGGGATCGAACCTGGACCCTCGGCAGTGAAAGCACAGAGTCCTAACCACTGGACTTCCAGGGAATTCCCTACATTACCCATTTCTATATCCATGTTTCATATCAACTGGCTTCAAACAGGCTTGGGCAATCCTCATCTTAAGCAAACAAGGCTCCTTACCCCACCCACCCAGCCAGCGTTTCTGCTCTGCACTCACAGCTACGCTGGATAGCCTCCACTTCCTCATCATGTGTCCACTCTTCAGCCCACTCTACAGGCCTCCACCCTGGCCGCACCACCAGTGCTCCTCCTGCTAAGACCACTGACGCTGCTAATGTGCAAATCCAGCGGACACTTGGCAGTCTTTGCCTTGAAAGTGAAAGTCGCTCAGTCATGTCCGACTCTTTGCAACCCCATGGCCTATTCAGTCCATGGAAGTCTCTAGGCCAGACTACTGGAGTGGGTAGCCTTTCCCTTCTCCAGGGGATCTTCCCAACCCAGGGATTGAACCCAGGTCTCCTGCATTGCAGGTGGATTCTTTACCAGCTGAGGCACAAGGGAAGCCCAGGAATACTGGAGTGGGTAGCAGATTCTTTACTGACTGAGCTATCAGGGAAGCCCATAAGTAAGTAAGGAAGAAAGTCTTTGCCTTACTAAACCACAATGCAGCATCAACACTGTTCACCCTGCTCCCTCCCCAGGGAAACACTCTTCTCTTGAACGTTGATGCATTATCCTAATTTCTTACTACCTTTCTGGCCACTCCTCCTATTTCCTGTGATTCCTCTGGTTTCTTCTTCTTTTCCCAAACCCTTCAACAGTGGTTTTCCACCTTGGGCTGCACATGAGAATCACCTTGGAAGCTTTTTAAAAAATACTAACACCTGGGCCCCACCCGGCCCACTATATTCCAAATCTGCTCTGAAAGTCAGGACTCTGGGGGCACATCCTGTGCTCCTGCTCTTCCCCCGTCCAGGCTGGGAAAGATGATCCTGTCCACACGATCGAGGCCCCCAGGTCCATCTCTAGCTCAGGTCTCTGCTGGGAGCTCAGGTCTCCGTCACTCAATACCAGCCCCTGGACATGTCCTGAGATCTCACACCTAACGTGTTGTCTTTCCTCCGGGTCGGAGTCTCCCATTGTCCTACCCCCTCACTCGTGTCATGGCCTGGGAGTCATCCTCAAGACCCCCTGTCCTTGTACTCAACATCCACCAGCCACACTTCATGGACATCCACATCTGTCCCTGGCTTAGGCGAGGTCCTACCTGGCCTACGGAGAGAGCCTCCTGGCTTCCGGTCCTCCTTCTGCATGAGGAGTTCTCCTCCAGGAACTCCCACTTGTGTTTCCACTAAAAATCCCACCTCCTCAGAGGCTTCTGCCAACCACCCGGGCTCAATAAGGCCTTCGCCACTGTATGTCCCAGAGCCCTGGAGCCTGTCTGCACGGCACTGCCATAGTGGCCGACTGTATTTTTCTATACATGGGGCGTTTAGGTTGTTAACACCATTCTCTTGACATAGTACAGGGTACAAAAAGTATTGGATGAACTAAATAATAAACAGACAAGTGAAAATACGGTGCAAAAATGCTTCACATGTGATTTCAGTGGCTGTATGACCATCTATCGTGGTGTAATACAGTATTTGTTCATCCTTATTTTTAAAAGATTTTTTTGACGTGGACTATTTTAAAAGCCTTCATTGAATTTGCTACAATACTGCTTCTCTTTTAGGTCTTGGTTTTTTGGCTGTGAGGCGTGTGGGAATCTTAGCTCACCACTGCTACTGCTGCTGCTAAGTCACTTCAGTCGTGTCCGACTCTGTGCGACCCCATGGACTGCAGCCTACCAGGCTCCTCCGCCCATGGGATTTTCCAGGCAAAAGTACTGGAGTGGGGTGCTATTGCCTTCTCCCTTAGCTCCCCAACTAGGAATCAAACCCACATTCCCTGCATCGGAAGGCAAAGTCTTAACCACTGGACCGCCATGGAAGTCCCCTGATATTTGTATATCTTAATCCATATTTTGGGATTTTTTTCTAGGCTACAGACTCTCAGAAAGGAAATTATCAGGTTAAATAAATGAATATTTTAAATATTTAAAACATATTTTAAGTCCAAAAAATATCAAATTGCTTTGTAAAAAGGCTGAAGCTACATACAATATATGAGAATCTGGATTTCAGCCATGGCTTCTGGTGTGTTTGCTTCACTCTACTAATCCGTCAGGTGACAGTGGTCTCTGGCTCCCCCGGTCCCCATTCACCCTTACAGGGCTGTGAACAGGAGCCCCAGCTCCGGGGAACTTGAGCAGGGCCAATATCTGAGTCACCTTCAGGCCTCCTTGCCCTTAGGAATCCGAACCATAAATGACAGCTTATGGACTGCATTTACTCAACCAATTCATAGAATGGTGATGTTCTGTGTATTTAGAACCATGACAGTTCTGTCTTCTAGCTGTTTCCCCCTTGGTATCACACTTTCAGGTCTGGCCCGGGGCTGGCCTTGTGGCCGCCCTTCCGAGGGAGAGGACACACAAATAAGAGGTGACCGCTGGCATGTTTGGGGTTCTGATAACTGAACTCATAGGACAAGCCTGCGGCCCCGAGGCCAGAGCCCCACATACAGGGGTGCCCTGTGGGCAGTACTTCCCGTTCCGCTCCTGTCCTCAACTCCAGTCAGGCTCCTGGTGGCTGAAGACGGTTAGTGGAACAAATGGCACATTCCAGCCACACAAGGCAGCCTCTGTGAGGCCACCGCTGCCCACAGACGCTCCGGCTCGGACGCACTTGTGCCAGAACCAACCCCGCCTGGGGCCGAGCCGGTTGAGGTTAGTTATTTGCTCTTGATTCTGGCCCCACTCAGTGGGAGGCCCACCTGTGATGAGGGTGTGAACAGGCTGACTGCAGACAGGATCCATGTTCCTGTCCCAGCACTTCTAAGAAGATGCTAGAAAGGCAGAACCTGGACTACAAAACCCCACGGAAACATCAGCGGGGTTCTAGGATCTTTACCACAGACCGCCTCTCCCCTCTCGTTTTCTGCCTCCCAAGTCCTCTTTCTGACTTCTCCTCTTTTGCATCTCTCCATTCGCAGTGATACTGGTTTTGGATGTGGCCAATCAATCCTTTGACATCCAGACTTATTTTCCTCCAAACAAATGTCACATCTTGTCCCCAAACCCCTCTCTCACCTCATCTACTTATAAATCCATCTTTCTGCCTGCCAGAATGAACTCAGGACCAGCCCCTTCCCTCCATTTAAATCTCTAGGCAAATCTCTAGAAAGTATCGATGCTTTAGGGTTTCTCTGAAACACGCCAGCATTTATTTTTCCTTGGGGTCCCACCTCTTCCTGAAGTTACTTCCGCTCTTACTCCACGTGGCCACCTCCTCCTGGTCCCAGAGCCAGTGACATTCCTTCATACAAGACCCCGCTTTTGACCCCAGTGGGCTCTTCAGCCATATTATCCTCCTTTTGCAAAAGACAGGATCACCAATGACATTTGGCTACAAAAGACAAGGACTGCCCCCACAGAAGACCTTCAGGTGAGTGATGCAAGCCCAAGAGCAATGCCGAAGAAGGGGCTCTGAAACCACCTGTACCCCAAGAACACCGCGGTGCCAGTGTGGGGGCTTCTGAGTGACCTCTGTGTAAGGAACCGCTCCCCATGCGGACAGACAGTGCTTGGCGTCCCAGGCTGCTGACCCCTGTGGGTCAGCACGCCGGGCCCTGGCTCTCAGTACCCCTCCTGTTTCACAGATGAGAAAGCAGACCTCCAGAAGGCTCAGCAACTAAAACCACACAGCGAGGACGCAGCAAGGCCGGGGCTCAGGGGCAGGCAGCCTGATGCTGGGTCTGCTCCCGAGCCCACGGCGGTCCTGCCTGCACCTCCCTGCCGCCGCCACCTCGCCGCCTCGTCTGGACCCCGCCCGCACACTGGAGGACGTTCAGGTCAAGTCTCTCCACTCACCGGCCGCAGGCCCAGGGACGTGGCCCTTCTCTGGGGAGCTCGAGGCTGCACCAGCGTCAGCATCCTGACAAGGGAACGCCTTTCTGTCAGTTCTGGTTTTGTTTCCAGCGGAGAGTGAGGTGACGCTCGGTCAGGTCAAAAGCTCCCCGAGACCATGGTGTTTTTCTAGTTCCGCCACCAGGGCTGCTGGTGACCCGGAGGCCCCAGGGCCTCTGGGCCGCCCTCCTGCACTGGCCTGCTGACATAGCCCGCTGGGGTCTCCTGTGGGCCACACACCCCACACTGGGCCTCCCGGGCACCAAGGCCACGATCGCCTGCAGCCACTCACCGGCACTGGGATCGGCAGGCGCCTCGCCCTCCTCAGAGTCCTCCTGCTCCTGCATGGCCGGCCTCTCCCCTCGTTCCATCTGTGACATGAGGTCTGGTTTGGAAATTGCATAATCTGGGCAGGAGGAAGAAAAGAAGATATTCTATGGGGTGATGTCGCACTGAATGCTACAAAACTGTCCCCTGTGTGCATGTGACACCAGGAGCAGCTGCCCTACTTGAGGCCGCAGTGCTGCAAACAGAAGGGCCAAGTTTCCAGCCCTTCTCCTCAAGGCATGCTGAGTGTGCACATGTGCACGCACGTGTGTGTGTGTGCTGAACCCATCTCAGGTCCTCCCGGCGGGACCAGCAATGGGCCGCACTTGCCGACTGATGGAAACCAGCCCTCGGTCATCTGTGGCTCACAGGTGGCCAATGCCTGCTCGGACTTTCATGACAAAGGCAGAAGATACTTAACATTTTATAAATGAAAAAACTAACCTTAGTAAAATCTAGAGGTCATGAAACAAAACACTGACAGGTTTTTTTACATTACAAAAAGTTTCAAGCTCTTTGGAAATAAAGTCAAAAGATTATGAAACTTGAAGAAAACAGTATGGCACATACATTTGTAAAATATAAGGCCAAGGGTTAGCATCCACAATTATATATATATATATATAGCCTCTACAGTTACTGAAATAAAAATATCAAAGGTACGAATAGGTAATTCATAAACACATAAAAAGACGCACAAGTTCCCATACCGATACAAGTCAGTATCATTTTTTGTCCACCAGAAAAGACAAATCTTTACAACAGGAGAACCGCGGCTGGGGTAAGGGTGTGGAGATGGCGTTGTCACGCTGCTAGGCAAACACACACAGCCCTGGGGACAGCCCCTGGAAGCGCCCGTGACACTGTACACGAGCACCTCTTTCCTTGGCAAGCCCACCTCCTGGAATCCATCCTGTTGAAATACTCGAGGAAGTGCACAAACACAGAGAAATCCTGACTGCAGCCCTCTGCAGCAGGGCTGCCGCTCATCAATAGTTCAATATCAACAGCACAACGGTTCACCAGGAACACTGCACTGCCCTTCAAGAGGGCCTGTGGGCTGACACAGGAGCTGTCTCTGGCTACCGTTGGTAAAATAAGTGAGGGATCCCATTTGTGCAAACCACAAACCACACGTGCACGAGCGCACAAAATGATGGGAAACAGTATAGGTCCCAGGGTCCACGGTGGTTCCCTCGGGGGAGCAGCACTGACTAGAAGTTGGCGGCTGCTCGTTATCATACAAACCTAAATTGTTGCATTCGCACAATTATGTATATACTTTAAAAAGAAAAGTGGGGGGAAAAAAAGGTACCCCATGGAGAAGTACAAATGGATAAAAGTAACAGTTCCAGCAAGGATCAAATTCTCTATGCAACAGCATATTTAATGTTTTTCTAATTTTGTGTGTGTGCGTGTGTGTGTGGGTGTGGGTGTGTGTCCGAAGAGTTCCCCACATCAGAGAAAAGGATACATACAATACTAAAGCTTATCTTCCTAAGTCTTCATCCTCAAATACTCTTATTAACAAAGATAACAAGAATATACAGATTTGGGGGGAGGAGAGATATCGGTGAAATTGTGACCTCCCAGTGGGGACCTAGGATGTTCCTTTAACCCCCGGGGTCACACCTCATCTCTGCACAAGGGGGACAAGAGCTCTCAATCAATGGCAGTATTCAGGGCTGATACCTGTCCTAACTCTCGCGCGGGAAAGGTATGCTGTTTAAGTGCCGTTCTCACAAGGCATCTCACACTTTGTTCAGTAAGGGTCTGTTGGACAAACTAATTTTAAGGTTTATATATATATATATACAAACACCACTGATGTCCAAGTTTGTCCCCCGACTCCTGTGGCTTCTCCATAGAGCGGTTTCTCTGTTTACAAACTGTGCTGATCTTTGCTGCACTGGTGTATGTGGGTATATGGGTGCCTGTTCTTTTTTGTTGGGCTCTTGAAAATGATTTCTGGGCGTTCAGAGGCCCCAGAAATTCCTAACGAGCCCCCAGCAGGCCGGCAGGAAGCCGTGGGCAGACAGCCGTCTTCTTACCCATGGAAACCAGAGATTCGTAGTTGCCGCGCATCACATTCTTGTACAGCTCCTTCTGCCACTCGGACAGGTTCCCCCACTCCTGCTCCGAGAAATGGACGGCCACGTCGTCGAACGTCACAGGGACCTGAAACCACATAATAGGCTCAGTGTGGACCCACTGGAAGGCGTCACTGGGCCTGGGGCTGCCGGATCCCAAAGCCGAGGACAGCTCCGGCCCCCTAGGCTTGGGTAAGAACTCTCAGGCCTGTAGCAGAAAAGGCCCAGCTATGAGTTTTCACCAGGGACCTCTCTAGAAATCAGAAGGCTTCAGCCACTGTCCTGGCCCGAGACAGTCAGGGCCCCGGGCTGTCTGGTCCCCTTCTCCTCTAACAGGATAATCCCTGCTGCTGTAAAGCGTGGTCTGCAGACCAGCAGTGGCACCACCGGAGAACATGCTGGAAATGCAGACTCTCGGGCCTTACTCCAGACCTTCTGATTCAGACTCGACATTTAGTAAGATCCCCAGGTGATTCAGCCACTTACCCTGGTGGCTCAGATGGTAAAGAATCTGCCTGCAATGCAGGAGACCCGGGTTCAATCCCTGGCTCGGGAAGATCCCCTGGAGAAGAGAATGGCAACCCACTCCAGTATTCTTGTCTGGAGAATCCCGGACAGAGGAGGCCCGGGAGGCCACAGTCCTTGGGGTAGTAAAGAGCTGGACATGACTGAGCGACTAAGACACACACTTGCAGGTGATTCATATACACAACACGACCGCAAAGCGCCGGCCTAGACAACACGGTCCATGCATCATCCCCCGTCCCCACCCTGGCCCTGCCTTGAGGCTGCGCAGAGAGGCAGTAGTATAAAAAACAAAAAACAGAAAGAAAACCAGTCCACTTTCAAGTGCTCTCCTCTGGGAAACAATATTAAAACCTATCTGTCCTCTGGTGTTTTAGAACATCTCTGAAAATCACATTTTTACTTGCATTAACATGACTTTAAGTTAACTGATACAAATGTTGCACGCGACAGGGCCCTGTAACATTTCAGTCTTCCTTCCACCCCCACGGGAAACCACACTGGTCCACACTTGTCCACAGCTCAGCCACTTGGCCTTCAATGTGCCTTTTATCCCCAGACGTCATGACTGAACTTCCTTCTACCCTAACAGCTCCCGTCACTAGGATGTCCCTCTGATCTATAACCTATGCTTTTCATCAACAGGAGGAATCATTTGGTATGGGTGTGTCCTGTTCTTAGTGGAGCTGGGGACCACACATCATCAGATTCTTTTCCTTCTTACCTACGGCTTTCCCTTTCTTTGATACTAAATTCCTAAAATCCATTCCAGTCCCGGTCACTCCTTGGGAAGCCCCGGCTGGGATAAGGTTACCTTGGGAACTTCCCCGTTGCTGCCCGGGGGCAACCGCAGGATCCAAAAGTTTCTGTTCTTCAGCAGGTTCTCCATGTTCTCCAGCCGCCTCTGCAGCAGCCCGTACTCCTGCAGCAGGGTCCCCAGCACGACCCACTTGCTCTCCAGGTGGTTGGCGAACTCCACGGCTGTCTTCTCGCAGTCGGCTATCTTCTTCTCATTTGTGCCGGTCCTGCCCTCCAGGGTCAGGAGCCGCATGGCTTGGGCCTCCAGTTTCCTCTCCACCGCTTGGACGGCAGCCCACACGGCCAAGCGGGTGATCTCTGCCGTTGGGAGTGGGGTGTCCTTCTGGGCCGCAGCAGAGATCTGGAAGGGGGTGTCCTTCTGGGAAACTGGGCTCTGGAGCAGGGGGTCCATGTCGGTCTCGGGCACGGTGGGGGACAGGGTCAGGGGGTCTCTCTCAGGAACTTCGGGGGAGTGGAGCGGGGCTTCTTGATGGTGGGCGGAGTGGGAGAGAAGGGACATCTCTTGTTCGGCAGCGGCAGGGGGTGGATACGGGGGCTCTTCTGGGGAAGTCAGGGGGCCCTGGATCCGAGTCTCTGGCTCAGGAGCGCCAGGATACAGGAGTGAGGGTCCCTTCTGGAGCACAGGCGGCATTCGGCCAGAAGTCTCTTGCTTGGGGGTGCCAGGAGTCTGGGGTAGGCAGCCTTGCCGGGAGACAGCGGGAGACAAAGAAGGGAGTTCTTTGGGGGGAAGCACGTGGGATTGGAACAGAGTTTCTCGAGGGAGTCCGGCCGGGCCCTGACGTGGAGTTTCTTCCTGCAGGACGTTGGGGAATGACAGAGGGGAGGAGCGTTGGGTCTCCATGTCCAACTGCTGGACCTGTGTTCAAGGAGAGAAAGAACAGTGTTGAAGGCCAAGAGTCTCCAGCAGGCAAATAAATTCCGAAGATAAACACCCACATTAAAGGGGCTTCAGGCTTTGTAACAATACTATACGCTCCATGGACATGAGTCTCTTCTTGAGACCCTCACGCTGATCTACGTGTGGATGATACAACTACATTAACAACAGATAAAAGATGGTAACACCACCTCTGCTTCCATAGAGCGGTCTCCTTTCCACAACCTACACTTCGCAGGAGTCATCTCACGAGTAGAGGTGTGGGAGAGGAGAAAGGATACTGGCCTTGAACTGGAACACTCAGTTTTCAGCCCCATTTATACCAATGCTGTCTGGGTCCCCCTGGCCCAGCTATTTGACTTCTCTGTTCTCAGAGTCCTCAGCCATTAGACAGGGTCATAATATCTCACCCACCTGCTACCTCACTGAGTTCTTCAAGCAATGAGCACTAAATATAGAGTAAAGCTCTGAAAAGCAGTAGAGCAGAATCTTGTCAATGCTGGGCTAGCCAAAAACTGCCAGCAAGGTGGGGCTGGTTCTACGAAGGAACTTACTTCCAAGGTGAACCCGACATCCAGCCCCCCCACTTCTATTTGTATCATCAGGCAGTCATGGCACCCATGTTCTTTCCCTTGTTTTGTCCAACGGTAAGGACACACAATTATCTTAAGCTTCCCAGACCTTTTGATAAAAGCTGAATTGTTGACTTAATAACATTTTTCAGAGTTGATACAGTATAGGTTTGCCTTTGAAACACTGTGGACACAACCCCTGCTGGAGAGGCTGAATGGGCTACTGGGCACCCGGGCTGGCTCCTGTGACATGCAGAGAAGACAAACACTGACACAGGTGTGGGCATGGCAATTCAGAGCCAAGGTTCCCGGGCAGAGGGTCCCCAGCGGTAGGTAGACCCTGCTTGTCGGGGTCCTCCCCATGGTTCATGAGGTGGGAAGGAGGAAAAACGGAAGCCTGGCAGGATGGGAAACAGAGCTGAAGTCAGCCAGTTCTGTGACCTGTGTCATGGTTGGTGGGGACTGGAGCCAAAATAAAGACCGACTCCTTCAATTACTTGAAGGGGGTTTCAATTATTCACTCTCCCCATTCCCTGACTTGCTATGTCCATGTTCAAGGAAAGCTTGTATCATCATGGAGGTGAAACCAAGGTCTTCTGAGTGATCAGCGCTGTTTCTATCTACCCAGACAATCAATATGTTTATTGGAACTGAAAAGAATTTCTTCTTTATCTATGTTTGTCAAGCACACTCTTCTTTCAGTGAACTGCTGAAAGGCCAGTTATTATGTGCCAGATAGAAGTTATCTTTAAAGTAACTGAAATTCCTTTTTTCTTCATTTGAAAATTAGCATATCCCTGGTGTCCAGTCTGAAACACAGTATGTGCTCAACACATGTCTGCTGAATGAAAAGTATAAATGACAGGGTTACAAAATGTTACTAGAGTTAATAATGAGGGGGTTTAGTAATAGCTCAGTTGGTAAAGAATCTGCCTGCAATGCAGGAGACCCCGGTTTGATTCCTGGGTTGGGCAGATACCCTGGAGAAGGGACAGGCTACCCACTACTGTATTCTTGGGCTTCTCTTGCAGCTCAGCTGGTAAAGAATCTGCCCACAAAATGGGAGACCTGGGTTCGATCCCTGGGTTGGGAATATCCCCTGGAGAATGGAAAGGCTACCGACTCCAGTGTTCTGGCCTGGAGAATTCCATGGACTGTATAGTATAAAGTAGGAAAAATATAGAGTTAATAATGAAGTTCTTTGAATCATCAAAGATGATTAATCTAAACTTATTTATATCTTCTAATGCTTTCTTTCATTTGTTCATTCATTCATTCATGTGTAGCGTAACTGAGACAGCAACAGGCTTTTAAGACAAGGACTGAAGATTTAAGACCTTGTTCAGGCAAAAGGTTTCTGAGGTAGTACAATCCAACAGCTTTGCAGGGAACCAGATGTGAGGGCTAATTAGTCAGGTAAAAGCTGACAATTATTTGGCCTTTATTATGTGCCATTAACTGTGTTTTACAGGGTTTATCTAATTTACTCTTCACAAAACCCTATGTTGCTGCTAAGCTGCTAAGTCACTTCAGTTGTGTCCGACTCTGTGCAACCCCATAGACGGCAGCCCACCAGGCTCCCCTGTCCCTGGGATTCTCCAGGCAAGAACACTGGAGTGGGTTGCCATTTCCTTCTCCAACGCATGAATGTGAAAAGTGAAAGTGAAGTCGCTCAGTCGTGTCCGACTCTTGGTGACCCCATGGACTGCAGCCTACCAGGCTCCTCCATCCATGGGATTTTCCAGGCAAGAGTACCGGAGTGGGGTGCCATTGCCTTCTCCAACAAAACCCTATAAACAGGGACAATTAGAATTCTTATCCAGATTTAGCACAGGAAGGCGCGGAGGTTTGGAGAGGCTAAGGAACTGGCGCAAGGTCACACAGCCGCCTGGCTCTGAAGTCTGAGTTTCAGCCTAAGCTGTAGGTCGCCTCTGGGCCTCACGTACCAACTGAGACAGCTGGTCAGTGTGTGTTCTGAATCCTTTTTACCTCTAAAATTCGAAGGCTTGGAGATTAAACAAAGACCTGTGGGAAGGCCCTGCCCATGGACATTCTGATTTAATTGTGGGGTCAGGGACCCCTTCAAAAAGCTCATGTAAATTATGGATTCTCCCCCTCAAAAACACACATGAGCACATACCCAAAATTCAGCAAGCACTCTCAAGGGCATCACAGACCCCTGAACCCAAAGGCTCATCAACAACTAAGCCACCTCTCAACTCTTCACAGGCGAGGGAGCGACTAGACGACAATCTGAGATAGGAGTCTCAGACACAGGGAAAGTGACGAGCCTAACAGAACACAATAGGTACAGGTATGGCCCTGTCCTCACGGGGGTTTAGGGTATTTGCCTACAACTGGTGGGAAGAAGGGAAAATCCCCAGGGGCGAAGTGAGTCTCTTGGGCGTGATCCAGGGGTTTAACTGGAAACAATGAAGAAAAGCTTCAGGACAGTATATAAAGCCATTAGAGCAAGGCATTTTTACTAAGTAGTCTAATCAGAGCTCAAAGGAAAATACCAGTTATTTGCTCTCTATTATTAGAGTGTCTCTATCCATTTCCGGATTCTGAGCACTGTAGAGCCATGAGGGGCCACAGAAGCACATCCCTTCCACCACCCCCAAATAAAAGCCCCTGGCTCTATTTTCATCAGTCCCAGTAAACCTATGGCTTGATACTACGCTAAGCAAAAAGAAATGGCCAAAGGGAGAAATGGAGCTTGTAAATATGATACGTAAGATTAATAAGCTTACATTTTCAAACTGTTAGGGACAGGGAGAGAATTCCTCTGGTTCTTATTTCATAGGATTTAACCCCACCCCCCACCCCATGTATCCTAAACGGGTGGGGTCTCCAGGATTCATTCATTAGCAGAAAAATTCATCATACCTATCTTGACTTATAAAGCCGTGCCATTGTCTTCTATGACCCAATGTGGTTCACCCAGAATTATATACTATTCAAGGGTCCTGGAGACCTAGGCACTTAACAACCATTTTATTTTTCATAGCGTTGCTTTTATTGCTATCATTATTATTATTTTAAGACCTGAGGCTCTTCAGAAAAGCCCTATATCCCGACCCCTTCCTGTACCCAACAGGAAACTGAGGCTCAGGGTTCTGCCTCCCATGCAGCAATCCTCCTCCCAGCACGACTACTGCATTTTAAAGAGCAGGTCTGCGGGGAGCTCTGGAGACTGATTTTTAAGAACGGCCCCTAATAGGGGCACACCAACCCCCAAACCCTTCGTAGCTCGCTTCCCCAGACCCCAACCATCCGGACACCCAGAGTTCGACCGAGCCTCCGGACGCAGAGAGGCTGGAGGCCGAGGCGCCCGAGCCCGAGGGTCACCTGCTCCCCACGCCGGAGACGCTCGGGTGGGCGCTGCCCAGCCTACCACCCGGCCATCACCTCCCCCCGACCCCGACGGGCCGCGGTCCCAGCGCGCCGGCCCAGGCCCCCGCCCCAGAGGAGGCCGCCGCCAGGGCCGCTCCCCTCCCCGTCCAGGCCCGCGGCGGCCCGGAGGCAGGTATTTCTGCGGACGCGGGCGCCGAGCCACGGATGACTCGCTACGTGACCTTGGGGGCAGGCAGGGCCGGTCGCCGCCAGAAGTCCGTGCCTCAGTGTCTCCGCTCAGCGAAATGGGGAGAGCCGCGTCAGCGCCGCGCTCCGGCCGCGGGAGGCTCGGCGGGGCCGAGCTCTGCGGAAAACGTGCGGCGGCAACCCCGACGGACGCGGCGCCGGCTCCGCAGGGAACGAGGCGCGCCGCCTCGGCGCCCGCCTCCGGGCCCGCGTGCGTGCCAGGCCCCGGGCGTCCCCGCAGGCGCGCCCGGACGGCCGCCGGCTCCCCGGCCCGGCTCCGCGCCCGCAGCCGCCCCCCTAGCCCCCCGCCTTCCCGAGCAGGGGCGCGCGAGCCCTCCGGGTCCCCCGCCCCCACGTCGCGGCGCTTCCGTCCCTTACCGAGACCCCAGGCCGGGCCGCCGAGCCCGGGACACGCAGGCCGTCCCCAGGGCCCCGAGTCCGCGCGTCCGTGCGAGCGCGGGCCGCCCTCGCCGGAGCCGGGGCCGCCTCGGCCATGGCCCTGCGCTGTCCGGCCCGGAGCCGGAGTCGCCGCCGCCGCCGCGCGGCCCCACGCAGGCCGGACCCCCCCCACCCCACCCCCCGGCCTCTCCGCAGGCGGCGCCTGCCCGACCCGGCCTTTCCCGCCCGGGCTCTCGCGGCCGTCGGGCCCGGCCTGCTCGGGGCGGGCGGGGACGGAGCGGCCGAGCCCGGCGGCGGCGTCGGAGCGGGGCGCGCGGCGGTGCGGGTGGCCCCGGCGGGCTGCGCCCCGGCCGCGAGCTGGGCCCCGGCCCTCAGCACCGGCCCGCGCGCGCGCGGCCCCTCAGCGGCCGCGACTGCGACCCCCCGGCTCCGGCCCCGGCCCCGGGCTGCGAGCTGCGCTGCCGTCCCGGCGCCTCTTCAGCAGGGGAGCTGCATAGCAGCTGCCATGTTGATACAAACTGCATCCTGGGAGGCATGTCCCTCTCAGGCCGTTTAAAGAGAAACACTCCGAGGCTCGTCGGAGGCTGCAGGAACCCAGACAGCTCCATCTACAGCCGGTAGGAGCGAACAGTGTCGAGCGAGCAGCCGGGGCGGCGACGGACACGCCCTGAGCCCCGGGGCCAGCCCGTCGTGCCGCCCGGGCCGAACCGCCCGGGCCTCCCGCCTCCCCGACCCCCGTGGGCCGCCCCCCCGCCCCTCGGCCTCTCACCTGGGGTCCTCGCCTTGCCGGCCACCCTAGGGCGAGACCCGGAGGCGGGAGAGCGGAGGAGGAATAACCGCGCGCGGCCGAGAGGCGACGTGCTGGGGTCTGGAGGCGGCTTGATTGGCTCCGACAGCCTTCCTCCCGCCGGGTCCCCCCCGGCTCCTCTCAAACCCAGAACCCGGGTCGTTCCCTTTTCAAAAACCTGCGCCTCACAAAGGGATCTGAGAAGCCCGTCACACCAAAGAAAAAAAAAAAAAAAAGCCCGGAGTTCATGTGACCGGGCTCTGTGCAGCCGGGGTTCCCGGGGAGCCAGGGGGTTGGGTGCTTTTTTTGTGAGACGCGCCCGGGGTGTTTGTTTTCGACCTGAAAGGACGGGATGCGGAGGGGGGATCGGAGAGGGCCTGGGGGGCTGGCGGGCGGGGGCGGGGGCCCGAGCCGGCGTCCGGGAGGAAACTGAGGCCGGGTCGCGGGGCGTGACTTGTTTGCCTCCAGTGCCTCTTTTGGTCCCTGGGAGGAATGCTCTTTCGAAGGGTGGGGGAGAGCGATCCCAAGAGGAATGGGGGGGTGGGGTGGGGAGAGCGTGGACTTGGCGATTCCCTCTTTCCTGGACAGGTTCACCCACACACACACGTATTTATGAAGTACCTACCGAGATAGCAAGGGCGGGAAATGACACGGAAAAGAAAGTATAGGCAGGCGATGAAAACCCAACTCGAAGTAACTGAAGGAGAGAGAAAAGTAGAGTCTATTTGTTTACCTAAAGGGACCCCGGGTGGGGGGCGGGGGGAAGGGGTGGTCAGGGCCGGTGGGCTTGCCCTGAGAGACAAGAACCAGACTTAGTCGGTTGTCAGATCTCTCTTTAAAAAATAGAAAAATAACCGGTGGATAGAAGGCCAGGGCCACCGAATCCTTTTCTTCCCTTCCCTTCCCCGGTGCTTTTCCTACCATGTGTCAGTAAACAGTGCATGCTCTGGTTTCCTATCCAAGACTTTTACTAGAATAATGTAGGTCAGTCCATATCCTGTTGGAACTTGCTTTATTTCCATGCATCATTATGTTTCTGAGATGGAGTCATGCTTGAACAAGCATGCCTGGGTCATTCGTTTTAACCACTGTATAGTATTTCATTGACTAAATAACCTCGTTTACTTTCCACTCCCCATAGGGGAATCCCCGTAAATGTCTCTTTGCCCACTGGGCAGAGTGGCTCTTGGAGGGACACTGAGACACAGATCCTCGGGGCTGGGGACAGGAGCGCTTTCATCTTCCTTGGACTCCCCAGAGCGCTCACCAAAGAGAGGGGGGCCCAGTGACACACCCACCAGCAGTGCCTAGGTCCACACCCTCACCAACACTTCCTGATGATGGACATTAACCTTTGCCAGCAGGATGAGTGTGGAATGGCAGTTCATTATTTTACTTATTTATATTTCCCTGATTATTAAGGAAGTTGAGCATCTTTTCATGTTTGCTGGATATTTGGTTTCTTCCTCTGTGAATTTTCTCTTCATATCCTTTGCTGTAAAGTCTTATTGGTTTACAGGCTTAAAAAAAAAAAATACACATTCTGGATATTAATTCTATCACCAAACACTTAAGGTGATCCATTTAAGTCTCCCATCTTACTACTTACTCACCATAGTTGTTTTCTGTGTTCCATGCATTCAGTCATATTTTTTCCTTTTCTTTTGCCTGTTTTTGGATTGAGTACTTTTCTTAGTAATTCTATTTTCATCAGTCACTTATTAGTTATACATCATTTTTAATGGTTGCCCTACGTTTTACAATATACATCTTTAAGTTTCAACAGCCTGCTTCACATAAATTATACCACTGCCCCTGTGTGCTTTAACCTTATAGTTTATCCACAGTCCTTTGGGCTGTTGTTCTTAGACGTTATAACCAGCATACTACATTGTTGGTCGTGCATATAGCAAATATCTTCTCCCAGTCTGTCTCCTGTCTTTTTAAATTTTTCAGAAAAGAAATTTCTTTCTTTTTAAAAAATATTTATTTGGCTGCGCTGGGTCTTCTGCGGAATGCTGACTCTTTGGTTGTGGCATGTGAACTCTTAGTTCGGGCATGTGGGATCTAGTTCCCTGACTGGGAATGAAACCCAGGCACCCTCCATTGGGAGCTGGGAGTCTTAACCACTGGACCACCTCGGAAGTCCCTGTCTTTTCTGTTAACATTTTTCATGGTTATATATCTTACACAAATATTTATATTTAAATATAATTAAATTTAGTACTTTAGGGTTTGTACTTTTATTTTTATTTTCTTCCCTATCCAATGCCTTAAGGATATGTCTCAATTTTTTATTCTAAATTGTTTACAGTTTAACTTGTACACAGATCTTTAATCTAGAATTGATTCTTTTAGCTTTTAATAAAAGTTGCATCTCTACTGAGATATAATTCACATAGCATTAAATCCCTTCATGTAAGGTGTACAGTTCGGTGGTTTATTATGTTCACAGAGTTATGCCCCCATCACCATGGCCCAAGTGTAGAATATTTTCATCACTCTAAAAAGAAACCCTGTACCCAAAAGCAGTCATTCTCCATTTGCCCCTACCACTTCCACTCAGACCTGGGTAACAACTAATCCACTGTCTGTCTCTATAGATTTGCCTATATGGACATTTCAAATAAATAGAAATGTAATATGTGGTCAGTGTTTACTGGCTTTTTATACTCGCAAAGAGTCGGACACGACTGAGCGACTGAACTGAACTGAACTGAATGTTTTTAAGATTCATCCACATTGTAGCATGAGAGTATATCATTCCTTATTATTGCCAAATAATACTGTGTTGTATGGATAGACCCAATTTCAGTTATCAGTTCATCACTTGCTAGGTTTTTAGATTGTTTCTACTCTTTGTTATCAAAAATGTTGCTGTGAACATTTGTGGACAAATTTTTGTATGGACGGATATTCTTATTTCTCTTGGGTATAAACCCAAGGGTAGGATTACTCTTACTTGGACTAACTACTTAATATTTTCAGGAACTGCTAAATTGTTTTCCAAAGAAGCTGCACTTTATATTCCCACCAGCGGTGTAAGAGGGTCCTGACTTCTCCATATCCTCACCAATACTTAATTATCTTTCTTATTATAGTGATCTCTGGGTGTGGAGTGGTATCTCACTTTGCTTTTTCAAAAAATAATTTTATTTTAATTTATTTTTAGGTATTCTGGGTCTTTGTGGCTGCTTGGGCTTTTCTCTAGTTGTGCCGACTGGGGGCTACTCTTCATTGTCGCAGGCTTCTTATCGCAGTTACTTCTCTTGTTTTGTTTGGGGCATGAGCTCCAGGGCAGGCGGGCTTTAGTAGTTGTAGCATGTGGGCTCTAGAGCACAGGCTCAGTAGTTGCGACACTCGGGCATTATTGCTGCATGGCATGTGGGATCTTCCTGGACCAGGGGTGGAACCTGTGTCTCCTGCGTTGGCAGGCGAATTCTTTACCACTGAGCCCCCAGGGAAGCCCCTCAAGCATAGATTTCCATTTCCTTAATGACTAATGATATTGAGCATCTTTTTATGTGCATGTTGGTCATTTGTATGTCTTCTTTGGAGCAGTGTCTGTTCAGAATCTTTGCCCATTAAATTTTTTTTAATTGCTGTGAAGTACACATGATATAAAATTTAGCATTTTAACCATTTTAAAGTGTACACTTCAAAGTCAGTAGTATTTAGTGCATTCACACTGTTGTATAGCCAATCTCCAAAACTCTCTTTATCTTGCAAAACTAACACATCATACCCATCCAACAATTACTCCCCATTTGCCCCAGCCCCAGCTCTGGGCAACTACCTTTCTTCTTTCTGTCTCTATGAATCTGACTATTCTAGGTACCTCATGTTAGTAGAATCATACAGTATTTGTCTTTTTGTGACTGGCTTATTTTACTTAACATAATGTCCGTCATCAAGATTGATCCTTGTTGGGAATTCTCCGGTGGTCCAGTGGTTGAGACATAGGCTTTCACTGCTGTGGGTCCAGGTTCCATCTTGTTGGGGAACTAAGCTCCTACAAACAGCCAGGTGCAGCCAAAAATAAATAAATAAACACAGACTCTTCGGGGACATCCCCCATAGTCCAGTGGTTAAGACTCTACCTTCCAATGCAGGGGCTGAGTGTTTGATCCCTGCTCCAGGGACTAAGGTCCTACATGTGACCAAAAATTAAAAAAAAAGATGTATCCATGTTGGAGCATGTGTCACAGTTTCCTTCCGTTTTAGGGGTGAATGATATTTCACTGTATGTGTAGATCATATTTTGCTCATCTGTTCCTCCGTGGCTATTGTGAATAATGCTGCTATGAACATGGTTGTATAAATATCTCTGAGACGCAGCTTTCAATCCTTTGGGGTATGTACTCAAAGCTGAATTGCTAGATCATACGGGTTCCATTTTTAATGTTTTGAGGAACCACCATAATGTTTTCCATGGCAGATGCACCATTGTACTCTCCTATCAACAGTGCACAAGGGGTCCAATTTCTATGCATCCTCGCCAACACTAATCATCTTCTGTTTTGTTTTGTTTTGATAGTAGCCATTCTAACAGGTGTGAGGTGGTATCTGATGGTGCTTTTGATTTGCATTTCCCTGCTTCCCTGGTGGCTCAAATGATAAAGAATCTGTCTGCAATGCAGGAGACCTGGGTTCAATCCCCAGGTTGCAAAGATTCCCTGGAGAAGGGAATGGCAATCCACTCCTGTATTCTTGCCTGGGAAATCCCATGGACAGAGGAGCCTGGTGGGCTACAGTCCCTGGGGTGGGAAAGAGTTGGACACAACTGAGCGACTAACACACACGTATTTTTCACTATGAATTTAGTTCTGTAGTTGTATAAACTTTTGCTATATTTTCTCCCTCAAGATTAGCAGTTGTATATTTGACACATTAATAGTAAATATTGTGTAATCAGTTGAAGTTTTTTGCTATGAACTTATTACATAGGAATTGTTCCAAAAAACAAACATGTAAGGCAGTATTAAAATGTCAGCAAAATGTGTTTTGTTTTTCTTCTTTAAAAATGTTTATGTATTTGACTATGTGGGGTCTTAGTTGTAGCACAAGGGATCTTTTAGCTGTGGCATGTGGGATCTGGTTCCCTGACCAGGGATCAAACTCAAGTTCCCTGCATTGGGAGCTTGGAGTCTTAGCCACTGGACTACCAGGGCAGTCTCTGGTTTTTTCTTAAATAAGTGGTTAATATTAAAAAATATGTATTTTGTATATCATTTTATTATTTATTTCTTATTTTATTCCATTGTGATTATAAACAGTGATCTGAATAAAATTATTTGGAATTTGTTGTAATTTGCTTTGCAGCCAATTTTTGTAAATATTCTATGTATATTTAAAAAGAACATAAAATATCTAGTTGTTTTTCAGATTTTCTATATTCTTACTAATTTTTGTCTGTTTTATCAATTATAGAGAAAGAGGTGCGTAGATACACGCCATTGTGATTTTTTTCCTATTTTTTCCTCATTCTGTCATTCTTTGCTTTTTGTGTTTTGAGTTCATGCTGTTGGGTACATTGTGCGTGCTGAGTCACTTCAGTCGTGTCCAACTCTGCGACCCCATGGACCATGGCCAGCCAGGCTCCTCTGCCCGTGGGATTCTCCAGGCAAGAGCACTGGAGTGGGTTGCCATTTCCTTCTCCAAGGTACATTGTACCTTACTTTTTTCACAACATCAGTTCAGTTCAGTTGCTCCATTGTGTTCGACTCTTTGTGACCCCGTGGACTGCAGCACACCAGGCCTCCCTGTCCATCACCAGCTACCGGAGTTTACTCAAACTTATGTCCATTGAGTCCGTGATGCCATCCAACCATCTCATCCTCTGCGTCCCCTTCTCCTCCTGCCCTCAATCTTTCCCAGCATCAGGGTCTTTTCAAATGAGTCAGTTCTTCACATCAGGTGGCCAAAGCATTGGAGTTTCAGCTTCAACATCAGTCCTTCCAATGAATATTAAGGACTGATTTCCTTTAGGATGGACTGGTTAGATCTCCCTGCAGTTCAAGGCACTCTCAAGAGTCGTCTCCAATACCACAGTTCAAGAGCATCAATTGTTCGGAACTCAGCTTTCTTCACAGTCCAACTCTCACATCCATACATGACCACTGGAAAAACCATAGCCTTGACTAGACGGACCTTTGTTGGCAAAGTAATGTCTCTGCTTTTTAATATGGTGTCTAGGTTGGTCATAGCTTTTCTTCCAAGGAGTAAGCGTCTTTTAATTTCATGGCTGCAGTCACCATCTGCAGTGATTTTAGGAGCCCCCCAAAATAAAGCCTGCCACTATTTCACAACATCAGATCAGATCAGTCAGATCAGTCGCTCAGTCGTGTCCGACTCTTTGCAACCCCATGAATTGCAGCACGCCAGGCCTCCCTGTCCATCACCAACTCCCGGAGTTCACCCAGACTCAACGTCCATCGAGTCGGTGATGCCATCCAGCCATCTCATCCTTTGTCGTCCCCTTCTCCTCCTGCCCCCAATCCCTCCCAGCATCAGAGTCTTTTCCAATGAGTCAACTCTTCGCATGAGGTGGCCAAAGTACTGCAGTTTCAGCTTTAGCATCATTCCTTCCAAAGAAACCCCACGGCTGATCTCCTTCAGAATGCACTGGTTGGATCTCTTTGCAGTCCAAGGGACTCTGAAGAGTCTTCTCCAACACCACAGTTCAAAAGCATCAATTCTTCGGCACTCAGCCTTCTTCACAGTCCAACTCTCACATCCATACATGACCACAGGAAAAACCATAGCCTTGACTAGACGAACCTTTGTTGGCAAAGTAATGTCTCTGCTTTGAACATGCTATCTAGGTTGGTCATAACTTTCCTTCCAAGGAGTAAATGTCTTTTAATTTCATGGCTGAAGTCACCATCTGCAGTGATTTTCGAGCCCAGAAAAATGAAGTCTGACACTGTTTCCACTGTTTCCCCATCTATTTCCCATGAAGTGGTGGGACCAGATGCCATGATCTTCGTTTTCTGAATGTGGAGCTTTAAGCCAACTTTTTCACTCTCCTCTTTCACTTTCATCAAGAGGCTTTTGAGTTCCTCTTCACTTTCTGCCATAAGGGTGGTGTCATCTGCATATCTGAGGTTATTGATATTTCTCCCGGCAATCTTGATTCGTTTGTGTTTCTTCCAGTCCAGCATTTCTCATGATGTACTCTGCATATAAGTTAAATAAACAGGGTGACAATATACAGCCTTGACATACTCCTTTTCCTATTTGGAACCAGTCTGTTGTTCCATGTCCAGTTCTAACTGTTGCTTCCTGACCTGCATACAAATTTCTCAAGAGACAGATCAGGTGGTCTGGTATTCCCATCTCTTTAAGAATTTTCCACAGTTGATTGTGATCCACACAGTCAAAAGCTTTGGCATAGTCAATAAAGCAGAAATAGATGTTTTTCTGGAACTCTTTTGCTTTTTCTATGATCCAGCGGATGTTGGCAATTTGATCTCTGGTTCCTCTGCCTTTTCTAAAACCAGCTTGAACATCAGGAAGTTCACGATTCACATATTGCTGAAGCCTGGCTTGGAGAATTTTGAGCATTACTTTACTAGTATGTGAGATGAGTGCAATTGTGCGGTAGTTTGAGCATTCTTTGGCATTGCCTTTCTTTGGGAATGCCAAAGAATGAAAACTGACTTTTTCCAGTCCTGTGGCCACTGCTGGGTTTTCCAAATTTGCTAGCATATTGAGTGCAGCACTTTCACAGCATCATCTTTCAGGATTTGAAATAGCTCAACTGGAATTCTATCACCTCCACTAGCTTTGTTCGTAGTGATGCTTTCTAAGGCCCACTTGACTTCACATTCCAGGATGTCTGGCTCTAGGTCAGTGATCACACCATCGTGATTATCTGGGTGGTGAAGATCTTTTTTGTATAGTTCTTCTGTGTATTCTTGCCATCTCTTCTTAATATCGTCTGCTTCTGTTAGGTTCATACCATTTCTGTCCTTTATCGAGTTCATCTTTGCATGAAATGTTCCTTTGATATCTCTTATTTTCTTGAAGAGATCCCTAGTCTTTCCCATTCTGTTGTTTTCATCTGTTTCTTTGCATTGATCGCTGAAGAAGGCTTTCTTATCTCTTCTTGCTATTCTTTGGAACCCTGCATTCAGATGTTTATATCTTTCCTTTTCTCCTTTGCTTTTCGCTTCTCTTCTTTTGATAGCTATTTGTAAGGCCTCCCCAGACAGCCATTTTGCTTTTTTGCATTTCTTTTCCATGGGAATGGTCTTGATCCCTGTCTCCTGTACAATGTCACGAACCTCCATCCATAGTTCATCAGGCACTCTATCTATCAGATCTAGGCCCTTAAATCTATTTCTCACTTCTACTGTATAATCATAAGGGATTTGATTTAGGTCATACCTGAATGGTCTAGTGGTTTTCCCTACTTTCTTCAATTTAAGTCTGAATTTGGCAATAAGGAGTTCATGGTCTGAGCCACAGTCAGCTCCTGGTCTTGTTTTTGCTGACTGTATAGAGCTTCTCCATCTCTGGCTGCAAAGAATATAATCAATCTGATTTCGGTGTTGACCATCTGGTGATGTCCATGTATAGAGTCTTCTCTTGTGTTGTTGGAAGAGGGTGTTATGACCAGTGCATTTTCTTGGCAAAACTCTATTAGTCTTTGCTCTGCTTCATTCCGTATTCCAAGGCCAAATTTGCCTGTTACTCCAGGTGTTTCTTGACTTCCTACTTTTGCATTCCAGTCCCCTATAATGAAAAGGACATCTTTTTTGGCTGTTAGTTCTAAAAGGTCTTGTAGGTCTTCATAGAACCTTTCAACTTCAGCTTCTTCAGCGTTACTGGTTGGGGCATAGACTTGAATTACTGTGATATTGAATGGTTTGCCTTGGAAACGAACAGAGATCATTCACAACATAGTAACCTTTTAATTCTAGTACTGGTTTTTGCTTTAAAGCCTGTTTTATCCAGTCGTATTGCTGTGCCAACTGTATTTTGATCAGTGTTTGGTGATGTGCCTTTTTTCCTTCCCAGTTCTTTACTCTGCACTATACTGTGTCCTTAGGTTTTAGGTATTTAGTCACATGCTGTTTACATAATATCAAGTGTGTTTTTACCCTTATCTGGGAATCAAGGCTAAGGCCCGGAGCTGAGGACGAAAGGCATTAAACCACCCCACATTTTGATTTCGTGCAGCCTGAAGGCACGGGGACAGTCACTTACCTACAGAACTTATGAGGAGGCACACACTGTCCCTCCTGCCGCTCCCCTACCCCCACCCCAGCATAAACAGGACTGCAAGAGAAGGGGTTTCTGGGCCGTCCTTCCCCTTCCACCGTGTAAGAGAGATCTGGGTCCCCTTTTGTGGAGCCCGGGAGTGTGGCTCAGGGCTCTCTTCCATTACAGGGAAGATGAGGCAGGTACGTGATACATGTTTCCTGAAGTCTGTGGGAATGTTGGAACATGGAAGCAGACAGTTTTTAATATAGCCATTTCTGAAGGCTTTATACATGACCAGGAAAACATGACGCTACTCCCACCTGGTTCAAGTTCCCCTCAATCTCTGATGGTGCAGTGTAAAGACCCAAGCAGCTTCCTCGCCTTCTTGTAGAGCACAGAGGTTAGACGGGGTGGACCAGGGACCCTGCCACTGTCCAGATCTACACAGGTCCACAGACCAAGTAATGGGCACCTACCCCTGGGAAGAATTAGGGGCAAACGTTTCTAGTTACCCCTCTGGGAGTGAGTCTCAGTGCGAGAGAAGGACAGGGTGAAGCTGAGCCCTGCCCCAAGATAACCTCCCCTATTGCGTCCCTAGAAGCCTCGGTAGCAGCACAGGCCTGTGGCCTCCAGGTGGCACCCAGGGGAGGGAGGGCTCTGGTCAGCACACACAGCCACGTTCTCCTTCAGCTCCCTTCCGAACGCTCCATGCCTTGGCCCAAAGTGAGGCTTTGCAAAGGTCTAAGCTAGAGTGTGGGCTTCCCAGGTGGCGCTCGTGGTAAAGAACCCTCCTATCAATGCAGGAGATGTAAGAGACTTGGGTTCAATCCCTGGGTTGGGAGGATCGCCTGGAGGAGGGCACCGCAACCCACTCTAGTATTCTTGCCTGGGGATTCTCAGACCGAGGAGCCTGGCCAGCTACAGTCCATGGGGTCACACAGAATCACACACGACTGAAGTGATTTGTCACACACACACGCAACCTAGAGTGTGGATAAAGGAAGCTGGGAAGACAGGACAGAGAAAGGAGGAAGGGTTTGATGAGCAGACCATGTGCTCTCCTCACTTCAAGCCACTCACTAGTGTCCCAGACAGATCTAGCCTGAACTGGAGTAGAAGGGGCCCCAGCTCTGACTGAGTTCAAACATGGTTCAGACTGGAGGCTGGAATGAGACTTTCTGACAACAGAAAGATTTTGAAACATTTTGGAATCTCAAAAAAAATGTCATTATTGTACTGAATAACCAGTAAGGAAAGAAGGGTTGACATAACACAGTTGTGGGGCAGTCATTGGAAAAGGGGAGACTATTTTATGTTTATGCCCCCAATGAGTTAGTATTTCTCATAAAACTTCAAAGCATAGAGCTGGATTTTTGCATAGTTTTATAATCTGATAATATGTCTCCTTGACATTTATTTATTTGGCTGCACCAGGTCTTAGATTTGGCACATGGGACCTTTGATCTTCATTGCAGCACGCTGGATCTTTAGTTGCAGCATGTGAACTCTTAAGTTGTGGCTTGCGGGATATAGTTCCCTGACCAGTAATGGAACCCAGGTCCCCTGCATTAGAAGTGTGGAGTTCTAGTCACTGTACCGCTAGGGAAGGTGAAGTCGCTCAGTCGTGTCTGACTCTTTGTGACCCCATGGACTGTAGCCTACCAGGCTCCTCTGTCCATGGGATTTTCCAGGCAAAAATACTGGAGTGGGTTGCCATTTCCTTCTCCAAGGGATATTCCCAACCCAGGGATCAAACCCCAGTCTCCCGCATTGCAGGCAGACGCTTTACCCTCTGAGCCACCAGAGAAGCTAGGGAAGTCCCTGATAATTTGTCTTTCAAATGAAGAGCTTATTTTCTTTGTAGTGAATATAGATATATTTGGATTTTTTTCCTGTCATCTTATTTTGTGATCTTTATTTTACTGTAACTTTGCTTCTTCCCCCCTTGCTGTACCTTCTGTTAAATTAATCAGATTTTCTTTAGTCACCTCTTCTCTCTCTGCTATGAGCCATTCTTCCTCTTTCCTTTAGCGGCTATTATGAACATAATAAATATGTATGTTTGGCTTAGTCTAAATGTAGTCTCTCTCTCTGCCCTTCTCGTGAGATCACCAGGGCTTTCGTTGAAGTTATGCTCCATCCTTCTTAAATGTTGTCTGCTGTTATAGTTCCATTTGTTTTGTATCTCCTAGACTTGTCTTTATTATTGTCTTATAAAGTCAGTGCATATTGAGATCTACCCATGATTACTGAATTTATTTTGCTCATCAGCTTTCTTGTGTCCTTCTTCTTACTGCATTCAAGTTTCCTCTTCTCAAAGTATAGTCCTCAGTAGTTTTTCAGTGAGGTTTTATAAATGGTATATTTCCAATTTTTATCTTCTGAAAATGTCTTTATTTGGCTTTGCGTGTGTGTGATAAATTGATCAGAGTGTGAAATCTAGGTTGACAGTTATTTTCCCTCACCACTCTTGTAGGTGTTTGTCCATTGTCTTCTGACCTCCACTTTTATCACAGAAGAGCCTATTGTCAATCTAATAGTTCTCTCTTTGATGTCAATCTGCCTTTTCTCTGGCTCCTTTAAGGACTTCTGCTTTGCTTTTGGTGCTCTAATTTCACCACAAAGTTTATACATGTGGATTTACATTTGTGTCTCTTAGATTTGAGGATTTATGTCTTTCATTAATTCTTGAAGAAAGTTAGTTATTCTTTCAAAAATATATATTTTCTTCTAATTTCCTAATTATCTCTTTCTGGATGAGAAAATATGATCTGATAGATGTATGGTAGGTGTTCCTAGTCTGTGTTCTTAACATACGCTGTGTTTCCATCCATCATTATATCTGTCTTTCATTCTGGGTACTTTCTTTGTCTATCTTTCATTTAAGTAATTCTTCCCATCTGTGTCTAGATGTGCTGCTTAACCTTAACAAGTCCATGGATTTTTCAGTTTTCAGTGGCTCTATTTTCTTCTCTGCATATCTGAGGTTATTGATATTTCTCCTGGCAATCTTGATTCCAGCTTGTGTTTCTTCCAGTCCAGCGTTTCTCATGATGTACTCTGCATATAAGTTAAATAAACAGGGTGACAATATACAGCCTTGACAAACTTCTTTTCCTATTTGGAACCAGTCTGTTGTTCCATGTCCAGTTCTAACTGTTGCTTCCTGACCTGCATACAAATTTCTCAAGAGACAGATCAGGTGGTCTGGTATTCCCATCTCTTTAAGAATTTTCCGCAGTTGATTGTGATCCACACAGTCAAAAGCTTTGGCATAGTCAATAAAGCAGAAATAGATGTTTTTCTGGAAATCTCTTGCTTTTTCCATGATCCAGCAGATGTTGGCAATTTGATCTCTGATTCCTCTGCCTTTTCTAAAACCAGCTTGAACATCAGGAAGTTCACGATTCACATATTGCTGAAGCCTGGCTTGGAGAATTTTGAGCATTACTTTACTAGCATGTGAGATGAGTGCAATTGTGCGGTAGTTTGAGCATTCTTTGGCATTGCCTTTCTTTGGGATTGGAATGAAAACTGACCTCTTCCAGTCCTGTGGCCACAGCTGAGTTTTCCAAATTTGCTGGCATATTGAGTGCAGCACTTTCACAGCATCATCTTTCAGGATTTGGAATAGTTCAACTGGAATTCTATCACCTCCACTAGCTTTGTTCGTAGTGATGCTTTCTAAGGCCCACTTGACTTCACATTCCAGGATGTCTGGCTCTAGGTCAGTGATCACACCATCGTGATTATCTGGGTCATGAAGATCTTTTTTGTACAGTTCTTCTGTGTATTCTTGCACCTCTTCTTAATATCTTCTGCTTCTGTTAGGTCCATACCATTTCTGTCCTTTATCGAGCCCATCTTTGCATGAAATGTTCCTTTGGTAACTCTGATTTTCTTGAAGAGAAAGACCCTTATGGCAGAAAGTGAAGAGGAACTAAAAAGTCTCTTGATGAAAGTGAAAGTGGAGAGTGAAAAAGTTGGCTTAAAGCTCAACATTCAGAAAACGAAGATCATGGCATCTGGTCCCATCACTTCATGGGAAATAGATGGGGAAACAGTGTCAGACTTCATTTTTCTGGGCTCCAAAATCACTGCAGATGGTGACCGCAGCCATGAAATTAAAAGATGCTTACTCCTTGGAAGGAAAGTTATGACCAACCTAGATAGCATATTCAAAGCAGAGACATTACTTTGCCAACAAAGGTTCGTCTAGTCAAGGCTATGGTTTTTCCTGTGGTCACATATGGATGTGAGAGTTGGACTGTGAAGAAGGCTGAGTGCCAAAGAATTGATGCTTTTGAACTGTGGTGTTGGAGAAGACTCTTGAGAGTCCCTTGGACTGCAAGGAGATCCAACCAGTGCATTCTGAAGGAGATCAGCCGTGGGGTTTCTTTGGAAGGAATGATGCTAAAGCTGAAACTGCAGTACTTTGGCCACCTCATGCGAAGAGTTGACTCATTGGAAAAGACTCTGATGCTGGGAGGGATTGGGGGCAGGAGGAGAAGGGGATGACAGAGGATGAGATGGCTGGATGGCATCACCGACTCGATGGACGTGAGTCTGGGTGAACTCTGGGAGTTGGTGATGGACAGGGAGGCCTGGCGTGCTGCGATTCATGGGGTTGCAAAGAGTCGGACACGACTGAGCGACTGATCTGATCTGATCTGATTTTCTTCTCTTGTTTTCTTTTTAAAATGTTTCTTTTTAATAGTATCTTGTTTTTTCTTATGGTTTGTTGATTTGTGTTAACTTTACTTTTTCTATGCTGCTTCCTTTTGCCCGTGTTTTGTTTTTTTTTAAAATAACAATGTAAGAAGTTTATTTACTTTTAGTTGCACAGCTCTCAGGATCTTATATTCCCAATTAGGGATTGAACCTGCATCCTCTGCAGTGAAAGTACAGAGTCCTAACCACTGGGTGGCCAGGGGATTCCCTGTTCTTAGTTTTTATAAAGTATAAAAATATTAACATTCTAGTCTATTTTGAATTATTTTACCTAAATTCAAGTTCTTGGATAGTTACTCTTGGTCTTTTGTTTCCTTGTGGATTTTGCAATTTCTGATTGTGAGCTTATATTGAGCCAGGTTTGTGGTCTGAACTGTGGGATAGTTTCTCCTGTTTTTGTTTCTTTCAGCCAGAAACCTCAAGTGCTTTCATTGGCCTAGGTCCAATTTTAATGTCAATTTATCAGCCCTGAGGGTAATATAAACTTGAATCCCAGTCTCCGTAAGGTAGTAGCTGTGGTTTTGGATTCTCAAGGAAGATATCACCCCATCCATTACCATCACTCAGAGCTTCAGTTCAGTTCAGTTCAGTTGCTCAGTCATGTCTGACTCTTTGTGACCCCATGGCCTGCAGCACACCAGGTCTCCCTGTCCATCACCAACTCCCTGAGTTTATTCAAACTCATGTCCATTGAGTTGATGATGCCATCCAACCATCAGGTAAGCTCAGAGCTTAGCTTGAGATAGCCTTTTGTCATCTGTGGCAGCCACGGAGTCATGCCACTGAGATCTCTGTTCAAGAGCTTACCATTCAGCTACAAGAAGTGCAGTTAACTGACCAGTTACTAATGTTGTTGTTCAGTCACTCAGTCATGGCTCATGGCCTCCAGCATGCCAGAGTTCCCTGCCCTTCACCATCTTCCGGATTTTGCTCAAACTCATGTCCATTGAATTGATGATGCCATCCAACCATCTTGTCCTCTGTTGTCCCCTTCTCCTGCCTTCAATCTTTCCCAGCATCAAGGTGTTTTCTAATGAGTTGGCTGTTGGCAACAGATGGTCAAAGTATTAGAGCTTCAGCTTCAGCATCAGTCCTTCCAATGAATATTCAGGACTGATTTCCTTTAGGATTGACTGGTTTGATCTCTTTGCCATCCAGGGGGCTCTCAAGAATCTTCTCCAACATCACAGTTCGAAACCATCATTTCTGCCCAACACAAGACTCATCTAATGGGCAATATTTGCTCTAGAATCCTTTGTTCAGTTGGCTGAAACTTTGTCAAGGCTGCATCATGGTCTATTTCTGCTTCCCAAACCTGCTTCTTCTCCTCCTTCCTTTCACAGATGCTGGACCAGTGTCCTGGTCTGAGATGTTGCCTGCAAAACCCCGTTTCCTCTTCCTTTTACCTTTATAGGCATCATTCTCCAATAATCCTCTTGTACTTCAAACTATGTCTCAGCACCCACTTCCCGAGGCCCAAAATAACATGTTGTCTTTTTGGGTTAGGATGCATTTTTTTCTGATCCATACATTTTCTGAAGATGAGGCCTTGAAGGGACTTTATCTGGAGGTGTTAGCTCCAACTTCTCACCTTGAGGGGCCCAAGGCCTATTTACTCTTCTCTCCACCCCACTCCAGGTACCTATGGCTGCTACTCTCAGGCTTCCAACATGGCTGCTCTCTTTTATCTTCATTTCTGGCACAATATGATTTCCCTTTATTCCTTTTTATATTAGCTCTCTATTTGAAATTACATTTATTATATCACATCTGGAATTTCTAGGTATTTGTATCAGGAGTGTGCTCAGTATTTTATATTAATTACTTTTTGACTAAGAACTTTCTTAAGATGGAAATTATTAAAGTATATATACTTAATGTCTAAATTGTGCTTTTAAGATTTTTAAATAATCATGTATAAATTGTACAATACTCAGGGTGAAAAGAAATTTGATATGCAAATCAGGAACTTTGTTTTACAACTGTCAGGGAATAGTCTTCCTTATGACTTGTAAGTCTATTGCCTCTTTTTTTTTTTTTAATTGAAGTATAGTTGATTTACTGTATTGTGTTAGTTTCAGGTGACAGCAAAGTGATTCAGATTTTTTTCCATTATAGGTTATTATAAGATATTGAATGTAGTTCCCTTTGATCTATAGTAAATCCTTTTTGCTCATCTGTATTATGTATAGTAATATCTCTGCTTTTCAATATGCTATCTAGGTTGGTCATAACTTTCCTTCCACGGAGTAAGCGTCTTTTAATTTCATGGCTGCAGTCACCATCTGCAGTGATTTTTGAGCCCCCAAAACTAAAGTCTGACACTGTTTCCACTGTTTTCCCATCTATTTCCCATGAAGTGATGGGACCAGATGCCATGATCTTCGTTTTCTGAATGTTGAGCTTTAAGCCAACTTTTCCACTCTCCTCTTTCACTTTCATCAAGAGGCTTTTGAGTTCCTCTTCACTTTCTGCCATAAGGGTGGTGTCATCTGCATATCTGAGGTTATTGATATTTCCCCTGGCAATCTTGATTCCAGCTTGTGCTCCTTCCAGCCCAGCGTTCTCATGATGTACTCTGCATAGAAGGTAAATAAACAGGGTGACAATATACAGCCTTGACATACTCCTTTTCCTATTTGGAACCAGTCTGTTGTTGTGTGTCCTGTTCTAACTGTTGCTTCCTGACCTGCATATAGGTTTCTCAAGAGGCAGGTCAGGTGTTCCGGTATTCCCATCTCTTTCAGAATTTTCCACAGTTTATCATGATCCACCCATTCAAAGACTTTGGCATAGTCAATAAAGCAGAAATAGATGTTTTTCTGGAACTCTCTTGCTTTTTTGATGACCCAGCGGATGTTGGCAATTTGATCTCTGGTTCCTCTGCCTTTTCTAAAATTAGCTTGAACATCTGGAAGTTCATGGCTCATGTATTGCTGAAGCCTGGTTTGGAGAATTTTGAGCATTACTTTATTAGCATGTGAGATGAGTGCAATTGTGCAGTAGTTTGAGCATTCTTTGGCATTGCCTTTCTTTGGGATTGGAATGAAAACTGACCTTTTGCAACAAAGGTTCGTCTAGTCAAGGTTATGGTTTTTCCAGTGGTCATGTATGGATGTGAGAGTTGGACTGTGAAGAAAGCTGAGCGCCAAAGAATCGATGCTTTTGAACTGTGGTGTTGGAGAAGACTCTTCAGAGTCCCTTGGACTGCAAGGAGATCCAACCAGTCCATCCTAAAGGAGACCCGTCCTGGGTGTTCATTGGAAGGACTGATGCTAAGGCTGAAACTCCAATACTTTGGCCACCTCATGCGAAGAGTTGACTCATTGGAAAAGACCCTGATTCTGGGAGGGATTGGGGGCAGGAGGAGAAGGGGGGGCAGGAGGAGAAGGGGACGACAGAGGATGAGATGGGCTGGATGGCATCAGCGACTCGATGCACAAGTTTGGGTGAACTCTGGGAGTTGGTGATGGACAGGGAGGCTTGGCATGCTGCGATTCATGGGGTCGCAAAAAGTGGGACATGACTGAGTGACTGAACTGAAGTGAACTGAACTGAGATGTATAGTAGCGTGTATCTGTTAATCCCATACTCGTACTTTCTTTCTCTTCACCTTTTCCCCTTTGGTAACTGTTAATTTGTTTTGTATGTCTGTGACTCTACTTCTGTTTTGTAAATAAGTTAATTGGTATCAGTTTTTTTAGATTCCACATATAAGCGATATCATATAGTGTATGTCTTTCTCTGATTAGTATGATAATCTCTAGGTCCATCCATGTTGCTGCACATGGCAATATTTCGTTATTTTTTTATTGTTGTTGTTGTTCAGTTGCTAAATCATGTCTCTTTGTGATCCCATGGACTGCAGCATGCCAGGCTTCCCTGTCTTTCACCATCTCCCAGAGTTTGCTCAAACTCATGTCCACTGAGTCAGTGATGCCATCCAACTGTCTCATCCTTTGTTGCTCCCTTCTCCTCTTGCTGAGTAATATTCCATTGTGTATGTATAACACATCTTTTTAAACCAGTCATCTGTTTATGGGCATCTGGGTTGTTTCCATGACTTGGCTATTATAAATAGTGCTGCTATGAATGCTGCAGTACATGTATCTTTTCAAATTAGACTTTTTGTATTTTCTGGATATATGCTTAGGAATGGGATTGCCGAATCATATGGTAAGCCTATTTTTAGTTTTTTTAAGGAACTTCCATACTGTTTTCCATGGTGACTGACCAGTTTATATTGCCACCAACAGCATAAGAGGGTTCTTTTTTCTCCAGACTGTTTCCAAAATTTATTATTTGTAGACTTTTTGATAAGGGCCATTTTGCCCAGTATGAGGTAGTACCTCATTCCTGTTCTGATTTGCATTCTCTAATGATTAGTGATGTTGAGCATCTTTTCATGTGATTGTTGGCCATCTGTATATCTTCTTTGGAGAAATGTCTACTTAGCTCTTCTTCCCATTTTTTCATTGGTTTTTTTTTTTTCTTTATTGAACTGTATGAACTGCTTGCATAGTTTGGAAATTACCCCCTTGTTGGTTGCATCATTTTATTGCTTCATTTTTACACATTTACCTTTATACTGTTTCCAGGAACACATGATATGGAGAGAGTCCAATGAAATGACAGATGGTGTCTGAGCAAGTGTCTATGGAAAACAGGGGAGGCATTAATCCCACCTGCAGAGACTGGGGAAGGCTGGGTGACACCATGATCTGAGGGGTAAGAAGGGATACACTAGGTGGATGAGGGTGGTGGGGCAAAGGGAGGGAGGACATGGTCTGCAGGGGGAACAGCACTTGCAGAGCTTAGGAACAGCATGATGCTCTCAGAAGGGCAGGTGGGTTTGGGTCAACTACAAGGTCAGATGCAAGGGGAGCTGCAGGAGATGGGGCAGGGAAGGAGCCACCTGAGTTGCTGCACTGAAGTTTAGATTCTCAATGCAGGTGACGGAGTCCCTGGAGGACTTTAATTGGGAATGAGAGGGATCACATCTCCCAGTTAGAAAGGTCACCCTGCATCTATGTGAGGGAAGCAGCAGTGCAAGATGGGGTCAGAATCACAGACTTACCCAGAAGGACTTCTGGCAAGCCTTTGCTGATGTGGAAAAAGACTAATAAACAGAGAAAGAGAGACAAGGTGTCAGGAACTTTAGAGGAGGGGACATCTTCCCCGGCAGGGAGACATAAAAGAGGAATGGTTACACGCGGCCAGCACAGTCTCCAAGGATCGTGGTGCTGTTGCGGTGCTTAGGGTGCAGCTGACCCACCTTGTCCTCAGTCTGCTGTAAACACGGCAGTGATGTAGCACTACTACTTAACAACAGAGAGTTGGACGGGATGCAGACCATTTTTGGAAGCATAGGAATGAGAACAAAGTTGTAGAAAGATGAAGGTAAAGAGAGATGTCAACAGGGGGCAGGCAGCAGATGGGTACCTTTTGATGGGGAACAGAGGGTGGCCAGGATGAAGGAATGACTGGGGATGATGAACCTCAAACGTTCTCACTTTGGCACGTTATTTCAGTGCCAGAACACACCCGAGCATCCCAGGAGGATTTGGCCTGGCCTAGGAGAGGTGCATGAAATGTTCCCTTGGTATCTCTAATTTTCTTGAAGAGATCTCTAGTCTTTCCCATTCTGTTGTTTTCCTCTATTTCTTTGCATTGATCGCTAAAGAAGGCTTTCTTATCTATTCTTGCTATTCTTTGGAACTCTGTATTCAGATGTTTATATCTTTCCTTTTCTCCTTTGCTTTTCGCTTCTCTTCTTTTGATAGCTATTTGTAAGGCCTCCCCAGACAGCCATTTTGCTTTTTTGCATTTCTTTTCCATGGGAATGGTCTTGATCCCTGTCTCCTGTACAATGTCACGAACCTCCATCCATAGTTCATCAGGCACTCTATCTATCAGATCTAGGCCCTTAAATCTATTTCTCACTTCCACTGTATAATCATAAGGGATTTGATTTAGGTTATACCTGAATGGTCTAGTGGTTTTCCCTACTTTCTTCAATTTAAGTCTGAATTTGGCAATAAGGAGTTCATGGTCTGAGCCACAGTCAGCTCCTGGTATTGTTTTTGCTGACTGTATAGAGCTTCTCCATCTCTGGCTGCAAAGAATATAATCAATCTGATTTCGGTGTTGACCATCTGGTGATGTCCATGTATAGAGTCTTCTCTTGTGTTGTTGGAAGAGGGTGTTATGACCAGTACATTTTCTTGGCAAAACTCTATTAGTCTTTGCTCTGCTTCATTCCGTATTCCAAGGCCAAATTTGCCTGTTACTCTAGATGTTTCTTGACTTCCTACTTTTGCATTCCAGTCCCCTATAATGAAAAGGACATCTTTTTTGGCTGTTAGTTCTAAAAGGTCTTGTAGGTCAGAATGTGGTCTTGTAGAACAGAATGTGGTCCACTGGAGAAGGGAATGGCAAACCACTTCAGTATTCTTGCCTTGAGAACCCCACGAACAGTATGAAAAGGCAAAATGATAGGATACTGAAAGAGAAACTCCCCAGGTCAGTAGGTGCCCAATATGCTACTGGAGATCAGTGGAGAAATAACTCCAGAAAGAATGAAGGGATGGAGCCAAAGCAAAAAGAATACCCAGCTGTGGATGTGACTGGTGATAGAAGCAACGTCTGATGCTGTAAAGAGCAATATTGCATAGGAACCTGGAATGTCAGGTCCATGAATCAAGGCAAATTGGAAGTGGTCAAACAAGAGATGGCAAGAGTGAATGTTGACATTCTAGGAATCAGCGAACTGAAAGGGACTGGAATGGGTGAATTTAACTCAGATGACCATTATATCTACTACTGAGGGCAGGAATCCCTCAGAAGAAATGGAGTAGCCATCATGGTCAACAAAAGAGTCTGAAATGCAGTACTTGGATGCAATCTCAAAAACGACAGAATGATCTCTGTTCATTTCCAAGGCAAACCATTCAATAGAAAGCATCACTGTGAACAAAGCTAGTGGAGGTGATAGAATTCCAGTTGAGCTATTTCAAATCCTGAAAGATGATGCTGTGAAAGTGCTGCACTCAATATGCCAGCACATTTGGAAAACTCAGCAGTGGCCACAGGACTGGAAAAGGTCAGTTTTCATTCCAATCCCAAAGAAAGGCAATGCCAAAGAATGCTCAAACTACTGCACAATTGCACTCATCTCACACACTAGTAAAGTCATGCTCAAATTTCTCCAAGCCAGGCTTCAGCAATATGTGAACCGTGAACTTCCAGATGTTCAATCTGGTTTTAGAAAAGGCAGAGGAACCAGAGATCAAATTGCCAACATCCGCTAGATCATGGAAAAAGCAAGAGAGTTCCAGAAAAACACCTATTTCTGCTTTATTGACTATGCCAAAGCCTTTGACTGTGTGGATCACAATAAACTGTGGAAAATTCTTAAAGAGATGGGAATACCAGACCACCTGACCTGCCTCTTGAGAAACCTATATGCAGGTCAGGAAGCAACAGTTAGAACAGGACACACAACAACAGACTGGTTCCAAATAGGAAAAGGAGTATGTCGAGGCTGTATATTGTCACTCTGCTTATTTAACTTCTATGCAGAGTAATCATGAGAAACGCTGGGCTGGAAGAAGCACAAGCTGGAATCAAGATTGCCGGGGGAAATATCAATAACCTCAGATATGCAGATGACACCACCCTTATGGCAGAAAGTGAAGAGGAACTCAAAAGCCTCTTGATGAAAGTGAAAGAGGAGAGTGGAAAAGTTGGCTTAAAGCTCAACATTCAGAAAACGAAGATCATGGCATCTGGCCCCATCACTTCATGGGAAATAGATGGGAAAACAGTGGAAACAGTGTCAGACTTTATTTTTGGGGGCTCCAAAATCACTGCAGATGGTGATTGCAGTCATGAAATTAAAAGACGCTTACTCCTTGGAAGGAAAGTTATGACCAATCTAGATAGCATATTAAAAAGCAGAGATATTACTCTGCCAACAAAGGTCCGTCTAGTCAAGGTTATGGTTTTTCCAGTGGTCATGTATGGATGTGAGAGTTGGACTGTGAAGAAAGCTGAGCGCCAAAGAATTGATGCTTTTGAACTGTGGTGCTGGAGAAGACTCTTTCGAGTCCCTTGGACTGCAAGGAGATCCAACCAGTCCATCCTAAAGGAGACCCGTCCTGGGTGTTCATTGGAAGGACTGATGCTGAGGCTGAAACTCCAATACTTTGGCCACCTCATGCAAAGAGTTGACTCATTGGAAAAGACCCTGATTCTGGGAGGGATTGGGGGCAGGAGGAGAAGGGGACAACAGAGGATGGATGGCTGGATGGCATCAGTGACTCGATGCACATGAGTTTGGGTGAACTCTGGGAGTTGGTGATGGACAGGGAGGCTTGGCGTGCTGTGATTCATGGGGTCGCAAAGAGTCGGATACAGCTGAGTGACTGAACTGAACTGAGGTGCTGGGGGTTGTCCTGAGATCTGGGTAGCTGTCCACACCCTAATTCCCAGAACCTGTGGCTGTGTGGCCTTATAGTATGGCAAAAGGGACTTTGCAGATATAATTAAATTAGGATCTTTGGATGGAGAGCTCATTTCTGGTTATCGGGGCAGGCCCAAGGAAATTGCAAGAGGCTTTATGAGAGGGAAGCAAGAGGATCCAAGTCAAAAAGAAATGTGATGACAGAAGCAGAAGTTGGAGTGATTCCCTTTGAAGATGAAGGGGCCACGAGCCAAGGAATGCAGGTAGCCTCTAGCAGCTGGAAACGGTGAGGAAATGGATTCTCCTCTAGTCTCCAGAAGGAATGCAGCCCTTGATTTTAGCTCCAGGAGACTGTTTTGGAATTCTGACCTCCAGAAATGGTTTAAGCCATTTAAGCTAGCTCAAGCCACGAAGTCTGCAGTAATTTGTTAAAGCAGCGATAGGAAACTAATACAAAGGACCACTGTGCTTGGGCCTCAGTGGGATTCCTAGAGTAGTGGCAGAGGAAGGTTTCCCAGGAATCCTTTGGGAGTCGCTGGAGGCCCCCATTCCACAGTGTGTGTCTGGTGTCCCTGATTGAGTGCCTCCTCTGGATGTCTGAGACTGAACTAACTCCATCTTCCCTCCCCACTACCTAAACCCTTTCCTCCCATGCTGTCTGTTTGGAGACTGCACCCAAGCCAGAACGTAGGAGTCGTCCATTCATGAGCCATTGGGTTGTAGCATAACAGGCATGCAGCGTGTAGGTCAGGGGATATGAGGACACTGTGAAGATGGGTGAGGGCGTGGTGGTGGAAGAGAGGTACCATGAGCTGGGCAGACACCAGAAGTGTCCCGGTTGACTTCCAAGCACTTGAGACATGGCCAGCGGGGGCCAGGGTGGGCCAGAAGCACAGGAGACAGGTCAGAGCTGCTAAGAAGGAAAGAGACGCCATGTCCTGTTCCCACCATCTCACCATGGGTCTAGATGACTTCCACTCCCCTTCCTTCTCTGCCTCCCATGCCCTCGGTGACAAACGGGTGGATTTTTTTAATCTTTTTGTTTTCTTAAACAAAAAACAATGATCAAAACAAGAGAGTGTAACCAAAACATGAGATAGGATTGCTAACAACTGTCAACTCTGGTTGGTGGGAATATGGGTGTCAGCCAGCCTGGCTCAAGTCCATCAGGTAGACTTCACTCCAAGATCAGGGTTATGGCCACTACAGGCACCCAGGATCCTCACCTCTGCCCAGCCAAGAAAAGACGCAAAGAGAAAACACCCGGCTTGGTTTTTTTTTTTTGGATATCCTGCAATTTTTTTTTCTTCCTGTCTTCATGTACATGGTATCATATTATATTAAACTCAATGACAAAAACCATGACTATATCCTGAAGCAAAGGGACTGGATGTGGCTTTATTTTCTCTCAGATGTCAGTTTTATCACCACAAAGTCAAACTTCTCTGGATTCTCCTGTCCCAGCTCTCAGAAACAGTCGCCTCCCTGGGCCCAGCGACCCTGAGCAGAAGGAGGGTACAGAAGTTGACCACGGGTGATGCGTGCAGAGAGGCACCAGCGCCAAAGACCAAGTTTAAGAATGGAACCCACCAAACCACCTTGGTGCTGGTTAGGTTTTATTTTTAGCAGGATGTCTCCTCTTCATTTGTTTTTTTCAAAATATCAGTTATATCAATATTAGAAGTGTAAACAGGTACAAAATATACAGTACATAGAAACAATTTTCTTAACTAGTCTATTGCCTAATAAAAGTACACACAAGGGAGCTGAATGAACAGGAGCCGTGGTCTCCCTGTCCTCGGGGAAACGAGATCCCGGCGGGGTCAAAGAACCAGCGTCTGCCTCAACAAAACAGGAATGGATACTCGTGTGGCAGGGACAGCATTGGGGTGGGATCAAGAAACCTGAGCCCATTTCTGATTCCACCTTCTTTTAAGATGCCAGCCAGGGGGCAAGCAAGCCCTGCCCCGGCCCCTGGGGTGGGAGGGAAAGGAAGCGCAACCACCAGTCACAGAGGCCGCGGGTCAGCTAAAGTGTGAGGCCTGACACTTCCGGCTCGGGCAGTTAGGGGTCAAATCTTTTAAGAGGGCAGCGTGAAAAGCTGTCCACCCCAGACTGCCGGCCCAGGAGGATGAGCCTCGCGCCGACCCGTCTGACCCAAGGCTCTTGCCAGCTGTCTGCACTCACTGTGCACACGGAGAGGGGGGCGCGCGAGGCTGAGCTGAGTCCCTCCTCCGAGTTAACTTTCTGCCTCTTATGGGAAAGGATGCTCCTCTGGGCGCTTCACTAGGTCACAGGAACGATCAAATGAGATTCGGAGCGGAAGCGTTTGGACAGGGAGAAGACACCACACGAGGAGAAAAGGAAGCAGGCATCGGGCTGGAGCAGAGGGCAGCATCCCCCATGGCGGGGTGGTGGGCAGGCCTGGCTGTGGCTGGCTCTGCTCCCGCCGCCCCCCACCCCGCGCCTCACCTCTGCAGCCCTACCGGTGTCTTCAGACAGCCCTCCATCACGAGGCCCCGAGTCACGTGCGTCCCAGGGCCATGGGGCGGCAGTTGTCTGCCGCAGGGCCGGCACTTGTGCAGGGGGGGTCTTTACAGGTGCTGGGAGACGCCGGGCCGCTCTGGCTCAGTCCTCCTCGCGCCCAAGCTGCTGCTGGACGTCCATGGCGCCCTGCTGGCCCCGGGCAGAGCCGGATCTCCACTCCCCTGGGGCTGTGTGCGCGCTGAAACCGGCCCGTCCCCCGGGGGTCACTGGGGCCAGGGAGGTCGGAGTGCCTCCTCGCCCGCATCCCCGGCCGGCCAAGCTGCTGGCGGCTCTGTCAAGACTCCATAAGGACACAGCCCACAACACACACGCAATCCAGAAACCAAAGGTACACTGTTAAAGTTTAAACTGGTACTACTACTATTTTCCAGCTTTGTCTTCCAAGAATTAAAAAAAAGTTTCGTAATTAAATTACTTAAGATTCTACGCTGCTCAGTTTCACAATCAGAGAATTCTACTTTGTTTAGAGGTGGAAGCTGGGCCGTCTGGGAGTTTCTCCTGCTCCGGTGAGCAGTTCAGCAAATGGGAATCTGGTTTCCCCTCCAGGCTCCATCCATCCGGCTTCGAGGCTTTGCGCACGCCGCCCGGCCGTCTGGAGAGGCGATTCTTTACACCCAGGCCTGCGGGGGCCCGAGGGCTGGGCGGCCGCGCAGGGCTCAGAGGTCCCCACCGTCGGTGGGTCCCAGGACACTCAGGCCACAAGTCCAGTCGGTCACGAGGTCCGTGGGGGCCAAGGGTCCTTTGGCGGCGGGGCTCTTGAAGGGGTCGGGGGGCACGGCGGGCAGTGGCTGTCCCCGGGCCGGCTTGGCGCCCGCCGCGTGGTTGCGCTGGTGCTTGCGGAGGTGGTCCTTGCGGATGAAGCTCTTGCCGCACACGGTGCAGGTGAAGGGCCGCACGCCCGTATGTGTGCGGTAGTGGTCGATGAGCTTGGAGCGCTCAGTGAAGCGCTTCTCGCACTCCGTGCAGGGGAAGGGCCGCTCGCCTGTGTGCAGCATGCGGTGCCGGATGAGGTGCGCCGGCCGCGTGAAGCAGCGGCCGCACTCGCCACACCGCAGGCCGCTGCCGTCCCGCGCGCCGCCCGCCGCCCCGGGCACCCCATCGGGCTGGCCCCCGCAGCTGCGCTGGTGTGCGCTCAGGCTGACCTGCAGCTGGAAGCTCTTCCCGCACGTGGCGCACGTGAACGGCCGCCCCCCCGGGGGGGCTGCCGGGTGCTTCTTCAGACCCGGCTTGTGGCCGAAGCCTTTGGTCCGGCCGGGGTATTTACAGGGGTCGTTGAAGGGTCTTGGGGCCTGGCCGGGGTCCAGCACGGCCTCTCCGTTGTCGGAGGAGGAGAAGGGCAGCCCCTCGGGCCCGGTCCTCGGGTTGAGGCCCGCGGGAGGCTTACACCTGAAATTCCAGCCCCACCGGACCCCCCCGAAGAGCCAGTCCCCTGGAGAGGTTTCGTCCTGGGTCACTGTGGGGCTGGGATCCCCTAGGTCGCGCTCGGGCCGGGCGGGCTCTCTCAGCCCCAGCACGGGGTCCTGGCTGGGGAACGAGCTGCCCTGGCTCTCCCAGGCTCCTTCCTGGACAGGACTGGGGAAGAACCTTGTGGCCTGGCCTGGTCCAAACAGTGTCCCGTGGGCTTCTAGGTCAGTAGGGTGCACTGGTGTGGCCACCACTTCTTCTTCTTGGACTTCTGTTTTTATCACAATTTTTACATCTGCTGAGAAAGACAGAAAAGACCAGGTATCATTCTGTCCCCCTTCCTGCTTAGAAAGGGAGGATCTGATACTTTAATCTGGATATTCAACCCCACCAAGGCCACTCTGAGCCCTAGTCTCCAAGCCTCAGGATCCAGTTCAGCAGAGGTGCCCAAGGTGGTCAGGCAACTGCCTCAAACTGTGGGTGAGAACATCGTGTTCCAGAACTTTCTCTACAGGTAAAGCAACCATCATATCTGCTCACCTTGTTCTAGAGCCTTCACCACAGGTAAGGAACCATTGCATCGCCCCATCACTTCCCATTTTCACTTCGGCTGGTAAGGCTAATCATGAAGCTATTCCAAGGAAGGAACTCAGACCACTGGTGGCAATGCACAGAGCTGGGCTCAGGCACATCTGAGACTGGACCCTGGCTCCCCACAGAGCAGCTGCAACTTCAGGCAAGCTCCTCTGTGAATACCCTTTTCCACAGGGTTGCATGAAGATTAAACCAGGCAGCCCACATGAAAGCACTGAGCATGCTGTTTTTGCATGCAGCAAGCATTCAGTAAATGCAGCCAGCTAGCTAATGATAAAAATACTCATGAAAATAGTAATGTTTGATTTTACTTAAATGTACTTGAATTTCACACTTTCAAGTTTTATATCAGAGATCTAGGCTTTTAGCACAATTTGGGGGTGTTAAAATATGACAGAAATTATTGAAGTAACAGCTAACTGTTTTTCAAAACAGAACAGAAAATTAATACATAAATATGGCAGTTCTTTTGAAAAGACTCATTTGAAAAGACCCTGATGCTGGGGAGGATTGAAGGCAAGACGAGAAGGGAACGATAAAGGATGAGAGGGTTGAATGGCATCACCGACTGATGGACATGAGTTTGAGTAAGCTCCGGGAGTTGGTGAGGGACAGGGAAGCCTGGCGTGCTGCAGTCCATGGGGTTGCAAAGAGTCGGACACGACTGAGCGACTGAACTCAACTGATGGCAGTTCTTTCCAATTTGAGCTGGTGGACCTCTGTCTTTGGTAGTGCTAATACCTAAGAATTGGTTCCGGTTGGGTTTGGCTTTTCCAGGTCAGAGAGGGGCCAGGATTGCTGAGTCTGGGCAAGAGGTATATATTCTCTCAAGGGATCAGCCTGTCAGGACTGACTGGTTAATAATACAAGAAAGGAACTGTGGGAAACATGGACATTCTCAAGAAAGGCTCTTCAAGTCTAACAATGTGGAAGGAGAGAAAGGCCAGACTGCACAGAGTTCTCACATCACTGGCCCCTAAATGCCTCCTGGCTGGCGGGTCTGGTGCCTCAGAGGCAGACGCGAGCACTTCCGGTCCCCACGAGCACTTCCGTTCCTCCCTCTTCCAGTCCTCCCGCCATACCCCGTACCTTCTGTGGAGGCGGCTGTGCTGAGTTTCAGCGTCCCGTCCGAGCAGGCGGAGGAGGGGTGGTGGGGAGGGAGGTCGGCCTGCCAGGAGGTGGGCGGGATAGTGGTTGAGAAGTTGGCGTGGAGGCCTGCAGTGAAGAGAGAGCGGGCGAGCGGGTGGGTCAGGGAAAGTGCGGGGAGGCAGGCGCCCGGGGACCCCACCAGCGGGAGCTTTCCCGCCCGAGCATCATGGCCCCACCTCTCCTGAACCAGTTTTTGCCCCCTTCTCTGAGGCACCAGGAAACGCAGATGTCGCTGACTCTTGTCATACAGCCCCCTCCCCCCCCTTTTTTCTTTTTTTTTGAAGTACAGTTACTTTACCATGTTGTGTTAGTTTCTGCTGTGTTAGCAGTGAGTCAGTTATACGTGTACACATATTCTGTCTTTTTCGGATTTCCTTCCCATTTAGGTCACCACAGATCACTGAGTAGAATTCCCTGTGCTGCACAGTACTTTCTCATTAGTCGTCTATTATACATAGTGTATACATGTCATTCCCAATCTCCCAGTTCATCCCACCTCCCCGTCCCTACCCCCTTGGTAACCCTAAGTTTGTTTCCTACCTCCATTCAGCGCCTCTTAGGAGGCAGCTGGTGATTTAAATGCTCAGTGCTGGGGCAAGAAGAACAGGGGTGTGGCTGGTGAGAGTGAAGCAGAGAAATACCAGGACAAGAGCATCTCAGAGACAAGAGGGACTCGCAAGATGTCATCCAGAGCAACCCCTGCCACGAGGTGGGAAACCTAAACTAGTCAGGCTAGATGTTCCAGAGCCCGCAGCCTCGCCACGATGCTTCCAGGAACTCCTCCTCCCAGGCTTTGCCCTCAGTCTCTACATCTGGTTCCCGTTGTCTGCTCGCAGCCTCAGCCACTCACCAGAGGCAGCGTCGGTAGAGACGTCTCCTGCTCCAGAGTCGAGCTGGCTGAGGCCCCACGGCTCCTCCCCAATATCTGGCTGTCCGGCTGCCCATGCCTCCACACCCAGAGCCTGCTGCTCCTGGAGCTGGAGCTCACCTTCTTGCTTGATCTGCATTAAGAGGTCAGGGGCAGGAACCGGGGGCCCAGAGCCTGAGAAAATAGAGAATGCGTGAGCGACAGCATCAGCGGCCCTGGGGTAGACATACTTCCAGCCAAGGAAAGGCGCACAGGGCCTTGCAAAGGTCAAAGAGCCTGGTGGAAGGGAAGGCAAGAGCTCAAAGAGGAACTGAGGGGTCTTCCAGGCAAAGCACGAGGTCACATGGTATGGAGCACATGGGTCAGGCAGGAAGACAGAACACACGCTCAGGGCTGGATCTCTGGTCCATGAGCAAGGCTGAATTGCCCTAGGGAGGTCCTGTTCTCATTTTAAACACATAAAATCTACCCCCTGTCCCCACAATCTTACCCATACACATGTACTTACGCAAGCACAAGAGAAAGAGTCCAGATATATAAGAGTCAAAGGAAGAACACAAAGTCAAATGAAGAGCTTGAGTGAGAAGCCAACTAGAGCTGCTTAAACAGGATGCAGGCCTTAGGGGCTGGGCTGTGATGTCCAAGTGAGGAGGCAGCAGGGCTGAGCTGCCTGGATCATCCAGCCAGGAGGCTCTGTCCCGTCGGGGAGTGGGGACTAAGACCATCTATGAGGAAAGGCAAGCTATGAGGAAGCTGCCTCTTGTCCAGGGCCATGGGTAGGGAAGCCATCCAGAAGAAATTAAAAGAAATTAGAAAGTAACTTCATACTACCCATATGGTGCGGAAGCCCTAAGTTGAGAAATTCACAGAAAAGTTGACTGAAAACCATGGCAACCCAAGAGACACCCAAACCAAGGCAAATGCAAACCTGCCCATTAGGGCATCCCCACAAGGCAAGCCTTACAGGGCCCCTACTAAAAGGCTAAACCTACAAACCAGAAGTGGAGCCAACTGGCATGAGAGCCAGAGCAGAACTCACTCCCACAAACTACAGGAAAAAAAGAATAGCTAGAAGGATACAATAGCATATGTATGTTTAAAACAGTCAAAGAAATGAAGGGAGACTCTCTAAGGCAAGGACAGGAAATTATTTTTAAAAAGGCAGATTTGAAAGAGAACCATGCAGACATTCTAGAAATGACAGAACCAGTCACAGGTATGAAAAAGTCAATGGCTGGCTTAACAACACAATGAACACAGCTGCAGAGAAACTTAGTGACTCAGAAGATGGAACTGGGGAAACAGTCCAGAGCACAACACTGAGAGATAAAGAAATGAAAATATAAAAGAGAAGCTGAGACACAAAGGATTCAATGAGAAGTTCCAACATAAGCTGGTAGAAATCTAGGAGGGAATGAGAAATGGATACATGGCAATGGGTAGAAAGAAATAATGGCTCATAATTTTCCAAAACTGAAGGTATGGTGAGCCCATGGTTTGAAGGAACACACCAATTCCTAAGTAGGGAGTAAGAAAGAATACAAACCTAGACAGTACTCATGTGAAATGGAATAAGAGCAAAGTCAAAGAGAAAATTTTAAAGGACACCAAAGATAAAAGAATGACATTCAGATTGAAAGCAGATTTCTGTCAGCAAGATAATATCTTCTGTAAGAAGATAATATCTTCAAAATGCTAAGGGAAAATCGCTTTCAACTCATTTTGAGGCTGGTATAATTTTCATTGCACGAACTAGAGAAACAATTTATAAAATGATCATTTATGAACAGATACACAAAGATCCTAAATGAAAGAATTACAATTAAGTTCAGTGATATGTTTTTAAAAAAGAAAATGGACAATACATTAAGAACAAACCGGATTTATCCTGAGAACTCAAGATGAAGCTACTCCTGGAAAATGCAGTAACACAACTCACAAACAGATTAATGGAGAAAACCATACAGTCATTTCAACGGACACAGAGGCAACATTCACTTCTAATGTTTCTGTCTGACTGGTTAGCTGTGCAGAGGAACTCTTCTCAGTATGGAATATCAAAAATGATGGGTAAAGTGTAAAACCCCCAAAGTTTTTAACCATGGATGACCTCTAAGAAAGCATAGGTCAACCATGGTAAATTGCCAGGCGTTTCCCGCTCTACTATTGGGCTGTGATGGACTGGGCCCACCTGTGAGAAGCCTGGGGCTCAAGCAGGGTGGGAGGTTGGGCTGGAGACCCCTCACCACCACCACACACATAAACCAGGGCCCAAAGGCAACATTCCCAGTGCACTAAACTTAAAGGTGAAAACCTGTCCCGTGGAAGGAGACTGCCCATTCTGGCCTTTGGTCTTGTCTGAATGGGAAGAACAGCCTCCCCGGGAGTTGACACAGCCCAGGTGGGTGCTCAAGGGTTTCTGGTGCTGGGCCTCACACAACAGCATGGCCCCAAAACCTCGAGGCCAACACTGTAGTGACCTGATGATAAGCTAAGGCAGAGAGAGATTCTCAGGACAGCATTTTAAATAGCTCTCAGGCATTAAAGAACTCCCAAATATAAACCACCACCTCAACAGGAAAACCAGTCACCTCAGTCCATCAGAAATCATGAGCTGCAGAATACTAACCGCAAAAACTGGATATGGAAAACCTCATACACAGAATCTGAAGTTTAATACACTCATAGAAATAAATAGAGCGAGAGCATAACGAATAAGAGATGGACAAAACAGTTGTAACATAAAATAACTGAGATTTAGAAACCCAACCTGGAGGTTAAACAACAGAACGGAAACGACTGGATAGAGCGAGGTGAACCAACTAGAAGAAAAGATCAGAAGAGATGTTTCAGAGCTCAGTGAAGGGATGGAGAGGAAGATGTGACGAGGTCAAAGTATGAACTGATGTGAACCGTTCCAGAATAGGAGAGCAGAGGAAATGGGGCCAGGCAGTATTCACAGACAGTGCTGCAAAACTTCCCAACTTGTTGAAAAATATCAGTGATTGGAGCAGGATAAAGAAAGAGAAATCCACACCTTGATACACTGTAGTGAAACTGCAGATCACCAAGACCAATATCTAAAAGGCAGGGGAAAAAAGATTACCCACAAGAATACTGGCTAGCAAATTATCTTCAAAGGGCTAAAAGAAGCTAACGATCAAACTAGAATTACGTCTTTCAAATGTAGAAATGGAGGAAGGACATTTTCAGGCACATATAAACACATATAGAAACCCACACAACTGAGAGTTTTTATCATCACCAGATACACACACACACACACACACACACACATACACACAAATAACAAGTGTGTATTTTAGAAGATAAACATCTCCAGATTACTTCTAAAAGAATAGAAACAATACATAACTTCCAAACTAATTAAAAATAATAGAAGGTCCTATAACTATTAAAGAACTTAAATCAGTAGATAAAAATCTCCCCTAGAAAGAAAAACATTCAAAGAATAGATAATTCCAATATTACAGAAAGTCTATGACCAAATTAAAAAAAGAGGGAATGCATCATAACTTTTATCTTTAATATCAAAACTAGACAAAGCCAGTCTAAGAAAGGACAAGTATAGGCCAGGCTCACTCATGAAAAAAGATTCCAAAATTCTACACAAAATACTTAGCATATTAAGTCTAGCACTGTTTATAGAGAATCATGAGTAACTTAAGACTTTTCCCCAAGGTTGCAAGCGTGGTTCAACATTAGAAAAATAACATAATTTACCATTCTAGGAGGTTAAAGAAGAAGAATCATATAATTGTCTCTCTTTGCGACCTCATGGATTGTAGCCTGTCAGGCTCTTCTGCCATGGAATTCTCCAGGCAAGAGTACTGGAGTGGGTAGCCGTTCCCTTCTCCAAGGGATCTTCCCAACCCAGGGATCAAACCCAGGTCTCCCACATTGCAGGCAGATTCTTTACCATCTGAGCCATTAGGGAAGCCTATAATCATCTCAATAGATACCAAAACAGCATTCCATAAAAATTCACAGCTATTCTTTTTTTTTTTTTTCCAAATTAATCATTTTATTTTATTCATGTTGAGTGTTATGAAAGAGTACAGAGTATAATGAGTGCTTGACTTGGCCATTAAACTACATGAGGATCTGGAGGTTTTCTTAGGAATTTATGATTCTATTGAGATCTGATAAATGAGTCAAAGCTAGATAAAGAGACAACTAAGGTTCAGCTATTCTTGTTAGAAATATCTAGTCAACCAGAAATAGAGAAAACTCTTTTAGCCTGATAAATGACACTGATCAACAAAACCTTTAACAAATATTAGACTCAGTGTGAAAAGTTAAAAAGCATCTTCTTTAACATCATGAACCAATTGGACACCTGTTGTCATCACTTCTGTATAAGAATTTTCTGCGAGCTCTCAGCTAGCACACAAGAGAAAACTAAAAGATTTGAAAACAAACAAAAAATTCATATTACTCATAGGGGATATGATGATCTCTTTAGAAAACCTGAGAATCATTGGATAATTATTATAAAAGTTATTAGGACTAATGAGAATTTTAGCAAAGTTCTTAGAAATATCAATAAATAAAAGACAACTGCATTTTTGTTTACTCCTAGGGTTTTAAGGGAGCATAGCAATCACCATTTTTCTTCCCTGTCATGGATCTTAACAATCAGAGAACTAAAACCCAAGAGGAAGGCTGGTGAGGATAAACTCTTCTTATAACTGATAAACAGGGATGGATAAACTCTTCTTATAACTGATAAACAGGGATACAGCTTTTATCTGTGGCAAGAGGGGTCCTCAGTACTGACCCTGGATCAGGAAGTCACCCACTGGACCATGGTGAAGGAGGCTTTCTCCAGTACAGCAGCACGTCCCTGGGGGCGGCCAGCTGCCCAAGGGAAGAAGGGTGGGCAGGGACTGCGCATGTCCAAGCCTTGCTCCCAAACTCCCCGACAAGGTGCATCCCTGGTGGGATGCCTAACTGTGTGGGAGACGGTGGGATGTTACATAACGGAGCCCTGTCCCAGGAGAAAAAGCACTGGGAAAGGGTGCTCCCTGTCCCCACGACCCCAGCACACACCAGCAACAAACAGAAAATGCACCTTAAAAAAAGGCACCATGACAACAGTGATTCAAAACATGCAAAGAATGGAGGAATATAAGATATAACGAAAAAATGTTATAAAACTTCACTGAGACATTACAGATGAGCTGCATGGAGGGACTTAACAATCTTCACAAATAAAACCCTTAATATAGTAAAAAGGTCAGTTCTCTCCAAAATGATTAACAGAATGTGTGCAGTTCCAACCACAATCCCAACTCGATTTTTTATGGAATTTGGTAAGGCAATTAGGACGTTTACCTTAAAGGACAAAGGAAAGGAAGCCCAGAGTGCCAGTGAAAAAGTACCAGCGTTCCAACCTCCGGTGGCCATAAAAGTTTGTTCCGGATGGATTAAGAACTTGACCATGAAAGGCAACATTTTAGAAGAAAAATAAGATGGTGTATCATGACCATGAGGTAGGGGAAAATTCCTTAATTAAGATATAAAAAGGACAAACCATAAAGGTAAAAAATTAGAAAGTCCAGGTATGTTAAAATAAAAAGCATCTGTTCTTTAAAATCTACCGTAAATGGAGAAAATATATATGTGGGTGGCTCAGAGGGTAAAGCGTCTGCCTGCAATGCAGGAGATCTGGGTTCGATCCGTGGGTCAGGAAGATCCCCTGGAGAAGGAAATGGCAACCCACTCCAGTACTCTTGCCTGGAAAATCCCATGGACAGAGAAGCCCGGTAGACTACAGTCCATGGGACGGCAAAGAGTCGTACATGAATGAGCAACTTCACTTTCACTTTCATATATATATAGGGAAAGAATTAATATTTAGAACAGTAAAGAACTCTTACAAGTCAATACAGAAGGGGAAAACAAAAGTATACAGAAGGCATAAGCAGGCATTTTACAGAAGAGGAAAGATAAGTGGCCCATAAACAGAGGATATAATGTTCATTGATTAGGAAAATACACATTTGAAACTATAAATTTTAAACCATTTCACTGCCACCAGATGGGCAGAAATAAAAATAGACGGCATTTCTAGGGCTGAGGACAGGGTGCGCTACTGCTGGAGAGCACGCTGAGACGCTACCGGGAAGAGCCACGTGTGCACTTTCCTATGACCCAGCAGTTCTGCTGCCCGGCCTCCACCTTGAGAAACTCTTACACATGCGTAAGACTTTCCACCACAGCATTGTTCCTGAAAGCAAAACAGTTAGAAACAGCACAAACACCATCACCAGCAGAAAGAAAAAACGCATCGTGTGTTATATTCAAAAATACAAACTATAAAGGGGTGAAAATCATGAAAAGGAATGAACTACAGCTATACTACATCAACGTGGATGACTCTCAAAAATGTAAAGTCAAACAAAAAAAGCAAGTTAAAGAAAAAAAAAATATATATATATATAGTACGATCTCATTCACAGAAAGTTCAAAAATTGGTTAAACAATGTTACTTAGGAATATATACACAGGTAATAAAAAGGCAAAGAAAAGCAAGGGACTGATCTCAGAGGTCTGCATTTCTGTTTATCTGTGAAGAGTAAGGGAGGGTGTGGGGTCTGGAAGGGACAATGGGTTCTGGAAGGTTGGAAGGTTCTGGTTATGATCTATTTCTTATGTTGGAGGTTGGGAATATGGGGGATGTTGACTAATTGTTCTCTCAACTTCATGTATTTTGTTTATGTTATGTATATTTATTCTGTATTTTTTATGTTATATAATACACAGTAACAATGTATGAAAGAAATAAAACAATATTTAAAAAAGAAGCATTTGGTATAATATAACAAATTTGTTCAGGATTAAAAACCATAGCCAGAAGTGGAAGGAAACATCTTTAAACTAATAGTTATCTTCAAAAGTCTATGGCAGATTTTTTAATAATGGCCATCCTGACCCGTGCAAGGTGATACCTCATTGTACTTTTGATTTGCATTTCTCTAGTAATGAGCAATGTTCAGTCCTAATGAGGTGGATGAACCTAGAGCCTATTATACAGAGTGAGTCAGAAAGAGAAAGACAAATATTGTATATTAACACATGCATATGGAATCCAGAAAGATGGTACTGATGAACCTATTTGCAGGGCAGCAGTGGAAATGCAGACGTAAAGAACAGACCTGTGGCCACAGTGGGGGAAGGAGAGGGCGGGGCACACAGGCAGGAGCATGGAGACAGATCCGTGACCGTATGTAAAATAGGCAGCAAGTGGGGATTTGCTGCGTGACACGGGGAGCTCAACCCAGTCCTCTGTGACAACCTCGAGGGCTGGGGTGGGGAGGGAGGTGGGAGCAGGGTTTAGGAGGGAGGGGACATATATATGCTTGTGGCTGATTCATGTTGATGTATGGCAGAAACCAATACAATATTGTAAAGCAATTATCCCCCAATTAAAAAACAAAAAGTCTATGGCAAAAAATCACCCTAAATGCTGAAACTCCACAGACAAGGATGCCAGCTATCGTGGCTGCTACTAAAATTTAACCATGTCCTATACCCACTGCGAAACCAGAAAAATAAAGTTAGGAAAATTTCAAAAGAAGAGGTAACTTTTGTGCTGTCCATGGATGGCACAACTGTCTATGTAAAAAAAAACCTGGGAATCTAAATTGACAAGTCATTAGACGTAATGAGAGGTTGAGAAAATGTTTTCTTTCACTAAACAGAGTCATCGGCATAACTGCACACCTGCAACAACTATTTAAAACGTGTAATTAATTTAAAAATCTCATCCACAATAGAAACAACGAGCAGGAGAAAAGTGTTAAAGCCTTATTCAGGCACACGCAGAAGGCGACAATAAACGAGTCTTCCTGTGGATAAGGGGGCTCCATATTGCAATGACAGGAGTTCTCTAGATGTGAAATTACAAAGGAAATGCAATTCCAGTCAAAATTCCAAGAGGGTTTCTGAGAACCTGACATAAAGATTCTGAAATCCATATAGAAGAACAAAGGTCCAGGAATAGCCAAGAAAAGTTTAGAAAAACAAGTAGGGAACGTGTAGTCTACTAGATGTCAAGGCTTATTATGAAACTAACAACAGTGAGAATTGGTACAGAGATAGAGACAGAAGAAATGAGTGAAGACAGAGAAACGGTGCACGCGTGTATGGAAATCTGGTTCATGATGCAACAGACATTACACACGGAGAAAAGGAAGAACATCCAGTGAACTCTGCTGGAAAGTCAGATGTCTTGTGGGGAAACTTTGAAAGAATTCTCCCTTGCAATCTACACAAATGTGAATTCTAGTTGGATTAAAGACTTTAATGTGAAAAGCAAAACTAGAGGGAGGCAGGAAAGGATATTTTAAGGCAGAAAAAGCACAGATCGTAAAGGCAAAGACTGGTGTTAACGACTCCGCCAAAAATTAAAACTTCTACCCAAGGACTACAAAGTTAAAAGACCTGCCACAGCCTGGGCGAAGATAATCTGTAATGCAAATAACAGATAAAGGGTTCATATCCCAAACTACATAGAGGTCCTGAATCAGTAAGATAATGAAAACAGCAGAAAAACAGAAAAAGATAATTCACTAGAGAAGAAACCAAATAACAATCTGAAGAAGGTGCTCAGCTCCACTGGCAACTGGGGAAATGCAAATTAAAACAAGATACCACTTCATTTCCATCAGACTGGCAAACATCTAACTCTGAAAACTGGGCAAGGAATTAAGAAGACAGGCACCACCCGTAAGGGCTGGGAGGCACAGACGCCCAGGGTGGGTGATCTGTGGTTAAGGGCAAAGGCAGAGGTGCAGGCTGGCACGCCCGTCCTGGTCTGTTCCCTAGAGGACACCAGCACCTGGACACGGAGAAACGCCTTTGAATGTCCACTTGACTTCCACTTGTGACGCTGAGAAATTAGAAACCACTTATGCACAACTCAACGGACGGATGGATAATAAATTGAGATATAGTTGCTTTTGGAATACTGAGCATCCATTTTAAATGAATGCACTTGATTTATATGCACCAATAGAGATAAGTATGAAATACAGAGTACTCATAGACAGCATGACATTTATGTGATGTTTTCAAGACACACAAAACCATATTCTGTATTGTTTATGGCTACATATGTACATAATAGAAGTTTTAAAATGTGGATAGAGAGGACAGACATCGACTTTTGGACAACTGGTTACCCTGGGGAGGAATGAGACTGAGAGAGCTGAAAAGGAATTTAGATTACATCAGAAATATATTTTTTCACACATACATACAAATGATGAAACACGGCACACGTTCAACAAATATTAAATTCCTACTCTGTGCTATATATATACACTCTGTGCAGTATTCTAGGAGCCAAGATTATATGAACAAAATCAATAGAGGTTCTTATTCTCTTGAGATTTATATCCTAATGAAGGTGGGGGTGGTTACCAGATAAGCAAATCTATAAATATGAAACATGTATCTTCTATAAATACGAAATGTATTTTATTTCTACATACTTAATAATATCTTTGTCCACATAAAATCCGTGAATATAAAATAGTATCTGGAGAGCATGCCTGGCAGAAGGCAGGACCAGGAGCAAAGGCTCAGAGGCTGGCCCAGTGTAGAGTTCTGGGAGAACAGCAGGGAGGCTGGGACAGGGAGTGGAGGGCCAGGGGGGACAAGCCCGACGGTGCGAGTCGGTGCAAAGCCAGCAGGGCTGTCTGCTGTAACGCGGGAGACCAGGCCCTAGAGGGTCAGGGAGACGGGCAGGAGGTGCCTGCCATAGGCCATGCAGGAAACCAGGGACCTGAAAGTCTGCAGGCAGTACTAGCAGGGTTTCCCTGATGGGACAGATGGGTGTGGATAAGGGTCAGAGACGACCCCGGGTTTGGGGCTGCAGCGGAGGCTGCCTACTGCCTGGGAGGAGTGGGTTTTGATGGCGGACGAGGAGCTTGGCGAGGCATGTGTTCCAAACAGGACGTCCGTAACCTGTCCATGGGCACATGGACCCCACAGAGACCAGGGGAGAGGTCCCAGTGAGAGCACCCGCCAGGATGACTGGGTATGGGTGTGAGAGGGCACACTGAGGGCACCCCAACCACGAAAGGTCAGAAAAGGTGGGGGGGGGGGGCTGGAAATAGCAAAGGACAGGCAGGAGGAAAACCAGGAGAAGCACCCCTGGTGCCCAGTGGAGGGGAGGGGAGGGAAGCAGGCGGGACTCTTGGGGTCGGGGGTTGGGGGGTGGGCTTGCTGGGGACCGAGTTCCACAGAGCACTACCGTGGGAGGACTTTGGGGTTGCAGAGAAGTGGAGAGGAGGTCTGTCAAGGGGCTGCACCAAGCCCTGAGCTGGGGAGGGTGAGCCAGGGACCAGGCTGGGAGGGGATGGGGGGGCCACCTGGCAGGGGTTCCCGCAGAGGAGCTCAAGGCCAAGAGAGGGGAATGTGAGTGCCCAGAGGGGGTGCGGGCGAGGGTCTCGCCAGAATCCACCGCACTTCCAGGCCCCTATTTCACTCTCTTAGCGTGCTGGAGAAGCCAGGGAGGCCTCCCCACGGATGTTGTCAGTGCACTAAAACAGACCTACGGGGAGCCTCCCACCCTGGCAAGCAGCTGGCTACCCGTGTGTCCTAACTGTCTTCCCCATCCAGGCAGCACTCTGCTCTTCGTCAAGGTCTTGCTTTCAGCACAGTCCCTGGCACCCGGGAGACTCTGAAAAAAAACATGTTTGTTGACCTAGACGGGTGAATGCTTTCTGGGCACAGCCTGCCCCTGGGAAACGGCAAATCGAACTGCGGTGATAACGGCACACATGGAAGACACGTTTCATAAATCACAAATTAAACACATAAGACTGTTTACTAAGACAGGTGTTCAGACAAGAAGGAAAGCCCCAGGCAGGTGGTGCCAACAGACAAGAGGTCTTGGGAGGAGGCCGGCTTGAGGCTGCAGGGGTTGCCCCCTGCTTACGGACAGACTGTCGCAGACCCCCAGCCCAGCAAGGTCTTCCCTTCACCCGTTTGGCTTTTCTCGTGTGTCCACCTGTCCTTCCCTTAACTTTCAAAGGTGCTGACTGGCCCAGGAAAACCTGAGAATGTGGTGTCGGGTATCCAGATTCACCTGAAATAAATCGGTGGCTCTGGTCAGACTGAAACGTGACTAACGGGTCAATGTTCTGTGACTGCTAATGGGTTTCAGTGAAATCTGGTTCTCGGGTGGAGGCAAGGCTGACTCTTTGAAAAGCTATGAATGAACTAAATCCTGTCTTCATGACCTTCTACCTTCCTGTCTGCTTCCTGCTCCCTCTTCCCCTAATTCCGAGCCACAGACACCATCTCTTTCCTAAAAACTAGGTTTGCTACCTGTTTCCATGCTGGGAAGATGAATGTGCTGAAGGCCTTAAGAAAACTCGGGTTTAAAGCACTGCTGTTTTTCCTCAGCTCTCCCCTGGAAAGAAGGTCACGGCCGCCCTGGCCGTGTCCTCCCCTGGGTCCATCCGACCCCCTGCTGTCTCCCCGGCCATCCCCACCCCTCACCTGGACTCGGGTCCACAGGAACATCTGGAACCTTGGGGCCAGCGCGACGCCAGCTGCACGGCTCCTTCCCCTGTTCGATCTGGGAGAGGACCTCAGGCTTGGAGATGGCGTAGTCTGAAGAAGAACAGAAGGGTTAGCTTTGGCCACGTTCCACTTCAGAGGTGGGGATAGGCAGCCCGGGAAACCAGGATGGCCTAGAAACCACACCTCTCGATTCGATTTGTATAGGGTAGTGATTCTCAAGCACAGGTGAGTCTGTCTCCCAGGGGGAAAATGGTCAGAGTCGGAGATGTTTTCGGTTGTCGAGACTGGGGACGGGGCAGAGGTGCCGCTGGCATCTGCTGGCAAGAGGCTGATGGCCGTCCTACAAGGTCCAGGATGGTCCCCAAAACAAAGCCTCATCTGGCCCAAGATGCGGTGCTGAGCATAAGACACGTTGATACAGGGTCTCTGGGTTAAGAAGCAGTTGTTGTTTAGTTGCTCAGCCGTGTCTGACTCTTTGCGACCCAGTGGACTGTAGCCCTCCAGGCTCCTCTCTGTCCATAGGATTCTCCCAGCAAGCATACTGGAGTGGGTTACCATTTCTTTCTCTAGGGGATCTTCCCAACACAGGGATCAACTGCATCTCCTACACTGGCAGGTGGGTTCTCTATCACGGAGCCACCAGGGAAGCCCCTAAGAAGCAGTGCATTCCTGCAAACCGGAATATAACCTCACACCTGTTCCTGCTCCCGCCTCATAAGCACGCCTTGTTGCCTTCAGACAGCGGTCACACAGACATCGTCTGAAGAGGTAGCAGGTCCAGAAGAAACAGTCCAGGCCTTCTTGGGGGGTATCGCATGAGGGTAGCGGCAGCAGGCCCAGGGTCAGGGAAGCCTCCAGGTAAGAGGGCAGCACTGGCTGCGAGAAGCCTGGTCTGCCCGTATTCTCCTCGGCCAAGGCCTCATGTCTCAGTAAGAGAAGGCGAGAGCAAAAGCACTCCTCAAACGTGGACTGATCGTACAAGATCTGAGAATCGGAGGAGCCTCCTCTGCTCCAGGACTCAGCAAGAGACAGAAACGGCTGTGCTCCGGGCCTGGTTAGGAGAGGGGTCGCTATGCCTCTCGGTTTGGCAATCTGTGAACTTCACCGGGCAGAAGACAGCCTTTGACTCAGTCACCCTGGGCTCAACTTCAGTAAGAGGAGGGAGATAACTGTCCATGGTCAAGGGTCCCAGTGATTTACGTGTCCTTGCAATAAAAAACCACCAGCAGCAAGAAAGAGGTTGAGATCTCCCCGTGCTGTCTGTGCTTAGTCGCTCAGTTGTGTCTGACTCTTTGCGACCCCATGGACTGCAGCCTGCCAGGCTCCTCTGCCCAAGGGGATTTTCTAGGCAAGAATACTGGAGTGGGTGGCCATGCCCTCCTCCAGGGGATCTTCCTAAACCCAGGGATCGAACCCAGGTCTCCCACATTGCAGGTGGATTCTTTACTGTCAAGGAAGCTCAGGAATACTGGAGTGGGTAGCCAAGCCCTTCTCCAGGGCATCTTCCTGACCCATGAATCGAACTGGGGTCTCCTGCATTGCAGGCGGATTCTTTACCAACTGAGCTACCAGGGAAGCCCTGAGACCTCCTTAAATCACATTTAACCAGGAAATGAATCACATGCCTTACCCAGGGAGACCAGCGTCTCATAGTTGCCCCTCATCACGTGCTTGTACAGCTCCTTCTGCCACTCGTCCAGCTTGCCCCACTCCTGCTCAGAGAAATACATGGCCACGTCATCAAAGGGCACCTGGAACCACAGGGTCACGCAGGCTCACCCGCACGCCAACAGGCAAGGGCCGCAGGCTGTCCCACCCCCGGTGCCCAGAGCTTACCTTGGGGGCCTCGCCCTTGCTGCCCGGGGGCAGCCGCAGGATCCAGAAGTTCCTGTTCCTCAGCAGGTTTTCCACGTTCTCCAGCCGCCTCTGCAGCAGCCCGTACTCCTGCAGCAGGGTCCCCAGCACGGCCCACTTGCCCTCCAGCTGGTTCCCGAACTCCACGGCCGTCTTCTCGCAGTCGGCCAGCTTCTTCTCGGCCATGCCCGTTCGGCCTTCTAGGGAAAGCAAGCGGGCGGCCTGCGATTCAATCTTCCTCTCCATGGCCTGAATCGTGGCTGCCATTGTCCAGGGAGAAATCTTTCAGAAACAAGAGAGGAGACCAGCATCAATCATTCCATCTGCTGTGTTTCAGGAGCCCCCTCTCCCTGAGGCGTCAGGGAGCTGTGCTGGGAGGGGGTAGTAGTGTGCATGGCGGGATGGGGGGTGTTCAGGCCGGACCTCCACCTGGGGGGTCAGCTCCTCTGGGTGGGTACCCTCCCTCCAGGCCTCTGCAGCCCACCTATGGAGACCCCAGTCACGGCACTCAGCACCCTGTACAGTTAGTTACCTCCCGCCTCTGCCTCTGAAGGCAGTGCTGTATCTGCTCACAGCACACAGGGGCCCATGGTAGGCGCTCGGTGCAATTGTGTTAGATAAATAGTGACTGCAAGCTGCTGGTACGTTTTAGTGGAGAAATAGTAAACTGCAGGTTTATTAGCGCCTAGCCAGCACCTCCCATCATAACCGCACAGGATCTGTCTACTGACGATGACCTAGCAAAAAAAAAAAAACAGCTGGTTCACTGAAACGACACAAACACGAGCGTTGCTCAACTGCTCTTTTAAAAAAGCATCTCGTGTCTCTTTAATAAACATGGAAATCCAGTGACCAATTCTTCTCCACCCTAGGACAATCTGATTTTGTCCCCTTCCCAATTACTACCCGCCTCAAACTAAAAATCACCATGACTGCAAATCTCCCCCCCTCCCCCCGCTCTGCCCCCAGCCAAGAGTTAAGACTCCGATCCAACACGAACGCCCTGCCCTGGTGAGACTGACTGTCTCCTCTCACTGTTCCCACCACTCACAAGGGGAGAACCAGTTTCAGACATTTTTGGTGCTGCCCAGGATCAGTGACACATCTTACAGACGGGTGAGGAAGGTAAGACATTCGCCAACAGGTTAGACTTTATATGCGCTGTAACCATCATAAAGACACGGAGACTCCCCAGCGACCTGCCTGGCACATTTTGCTTTGGGTGGGCTAGACCTCTAGACACCCCCTACACACACACACACACACACACACACATATATACACACACATCTGAATGTAGGACCCATGGGTCAGGGAGGAAGACCTGATATTTATACCTTCTGGCAGCGTCTGAGGATCAATGGTCCTCAGAATGACCTTACAACATTCTGAAAATCATTCCTAACCAAATGTCTGGTGACTATTTGCAAAGTTAAAAAGTGACTCATAGGAACCAGTGAGGATTCATTTAAAGAGTTGCTGAGAACCAGCACATGGGTGGACACCTCAGAAAATAGTGACAAGACAGTTTGAAAACAGGTTGGAAAAACTGTTGAGGACGGAGCATCTGGGATCGTGGGGTTGTCTGGAAGGCCGCTGGACCAATGACCTCTGACCTGAAGAAGGAAGACAGATCTCAAAGGATGGAGGAGCTGGACTGGCAGAGAAACAACTGGATGTGGGTGGGTCTCTTGCTCAAGAGGTAGGTGGTTCTGCCCTGAGGCTGTGGGGACTGCACCAGTCTGGCACCTTGGGCTGGCTCAGCCCTGCCTCTGAGTGCGAGGCGCCCCTGGGCGCGGGGCCATGTTTCTTCCCTTCCCCTCAGTCCTCCTCTGGTGACCAGTCCCTGACATAGGGCCCCGGACGCTAACAAGTGTCTTCACTTTATTGCCCAGCTCTGTATCCCCTAAAAGCCTACTTAACCTCCTCCAAGAGCATCCGACTGCCATTATCATCATCTTTGTGTTGCAAGAAAAGGGCCTTTGCATAAACTCTGACCTTATAGACAAACGCACCACCCAGTTTTCTGACATTTTAACGGGGGCCCAGGGAGCTTCCTGGAAGGCTTCCACACTATTTGGTGGGAGGAGGCCACTGCTCAAGGAACGCTCCTCACTGACGGGTGAGCGGACGACATGGGGCTGGCCTCAAGGCTCCTGCCAGGGAAGCGGAAACCCTCCGCCTGGGAGCCGCCGATGGGAAGAGAACAGCCAAAGCCTTCAGTGGCTCCCCACCCGGGATGATGCAGTCCAGGTCCTCACACCCCTTCCAACTCTCCCTGCGGCCTCTTCTCCCCCTGCCTCCGTACCAAAACCTCCTTTTCCAGGCAAACGGACTCCTCCTCGAACACACCGGCCGGGGCCCGCCTCTCCGTGTCCAAGCCTCCTATCCTATCCGAAAAGCTCCACCGGGTCCGCGCACAGGGTGGTGAAACCCGAGCCTTCCCCTGCAAGACCCACTCGCATCTCAGCAGCCCAGGCCCAGAAGGTGTCCTCCCCTGCCTCTTTCATGTTTTCCTTCGCCATCACCAAGTGTACCTGTCTGCTTGCCCCGAGGCGTCGAGTGTCCCAGCACACAGAGCGACCCTCTCTTCCCACGCACTTGCCAGCTGTGCGATCCTGGGCAAGTTAACTTCTCTAGGCCTCGGGTTTTTTCATGACAGTGAGGACCTACCCCCGCCCTAGGTTTGCTGCGAGGACAAAATCACGCCTAACGGCTGGTGCGGCGCCTGCCTCTACGAAACCGGGGGGAGCAGCTGTCTCCCCGCCCCGAACCGCACCCCCACTCCCCCGAGGAGCTGGGCGCGCAGAGGGGGACTCTGTGCCTGCGGAATCGCGGCCGCTCCGGACACCTCCCAGGTGCCACCAGGCCGCTGGGGGGAGCTGGGGGGTAGCGAGCGGTGGGCAGAGAAAGGAGACGCGGGGTGGTGGTGGTGGGGGGCGCGCGGGGAGATGGGGGGTGGCCAGCGGATGGGGCGGGGGCAGGAAGCCCCGGAGGGCAGCAGGAACTCGGCGAGGGGCGGCCCGCGTTGCGGGGACGACCGGTTCCGCCCGGCTCAGGCTCGGCCCAGAACGGGGAGGGGGGGGCGCCCAGCCGGCGGGCGGGCGCCGTAGGCCCCGGCGGACCCCGCGTCCCGCTCGTCCGGAGCCCCAGGCCCGGCGGCCAGGCCCGGCCCCCGGAGCCCTTCCCCAGGGCCTGCGGCACCGTGTGCTGGGCCCCAGCCGCCCCGGGGGCCCCCGAGTCCGCGCGTCCGTGCGCGCGGGCCGCCCTTACCGGAGCCGCGGCCGCCTCGGCCATGGCCCTGCGCTGTCCGGCCCGGCCCGGAGGAAGTCGTCGCCGCCGCCGCCGCCGCGCGCGGCCCCACGCAGGCCGGCCCCGGGCCTCTCCGCAGGCGGCGCCCGCCCGGCCCCGCCGTCCCCACCCGCGTCGCCGCGCTCCTCGCTGGCCGGCCCGCGCCGCTCCGCCCGCAGACGCGCCGCCGCCGTCAGCGACCGGCCGGTCCACACTGCATCCTGGGAGCCGGCGCAGGCCCGTGAGGCTTCCTGGAGGCAGCGCGGCCGCACAGCCCCACCTGCAGCCCGGAGAGGCGAACGGCAGGCGCGGCGCCCGCCCCGCCCCGCCCCGCCCCACGGCCCGCCTGTCTGCCGAGCCCCCAGACGCTGCCCGGCCCGCCGGCCCAGCGAGCCCTCAACTCCCCCAACCCCTGCCCCGCCGACTTGCCCACACTCCCCCTCACCCCAACCCCCGGCCCCCGCCAACCCACCGACTCACCGGCCGCCCGATCCACCGGCCCGCCGATTCTCCGGCTCCCTCGATCTACCGGCCAACTGGCCCGCCACTCCGCCGACACCCCGATCCCCAGATTCCCCGACGCCAGGACCCACCGGCCGCGGCCGGGCGCGCGCGCAGAGTCGTCGCCTGGACGCAGCGTTCGACCTGCCCGCGGGGCCGCGAGCGTCTCGGGCTTCCGTCCCCCTGCGCCCCGAGGGGCTCAGTGACCGAAAAGAATCTCCCCGCTGCAGGGACCAGCCGGCCCCCCCCCCCCCCCCCCCCCCCCCGCCTGGTGACCGCGGCGACAGCAGCCGCCCCCCCACCCCCCACCCCACGCCAGCCCCGGGAGGCCCGCGCCGTCTCTCCAGGGGCAGCAGCCACGTCGCCTCTGCGGCTTTGGGTCCTGGCCCCCGTGCTCGGGGCTTCTGCGTGTTCACTTCCTTGGCCAGCCGTCCCTCCTGTTCACCTTCGAGTTGAAATGAAAAACGTCCTTCCAGCAATAGGAATATAGTTCACTATATCCCGGTAGGCAGCACTTGCAGCTTTCTCTAACGTGTGGGTGACCTATAAAAATGTTTTTTTTAATGCAATGGACAACGGAACACAACACCAATACCTGAAATTATTTCGCTCAAAAAGTTGGTAAGGGAAGATGTTCATGACACTTTAAGAGAAGTCTGTCAAGGATGGTTATATGATTTTATATATTATGTATATAATATATATTAGGTATATCATGATTACGTAGATAATCATTGGAAGGTTTGGAAGCATATGGTCTAAGTAGTTCTCTAACAATCAGACCACAAGCCATTTTTATGCATTTTCTAACTTAGATGCTTTACGTTTTGTAGTAACGACAGTAATGTTTTAAAAATATTTTGTAATAACAAGAATAGTATTTTTTTAAACGAGGAGAGAAAAATAAGTCGCAAAACTCTAAAGGCGAACCGGAGCGGGCGGACAGAAAGCGCCTTTGACTGACGCCCCCATGTGGCCGTGCAGATGCGTTGCCGCTCAGCATTTCCTCTAAACCGGACTCTGGGCGGAGAGGGACCTGCGCACCACGTGCTCGGTACTCCGCAGGGCTGCGGCTCTGGCCGCCCCGGGCCTTAAGGTGCCTTTGTTTTCTCACCATCACCTGGAGCTGAACATACCGCAAGGGGGTCATCCCGCATGCGTACTTTGTGTACGGAAGTGGAATCTCCCCAGGAGGAGCGGGGGTGGGGAGGCCACACTTTACTCACAGTGTTGCCTTTGCGGGAGGTCTTTTCCGGTGCCTGGCTTTCTTTTTCTCACTCATACTAGCCCAGCTGGTTTCTGATGAGCGCCCCACCCTCCGACCCTGGCTCTCAAATGTGGGAGTGTGATGAGGGATAAAGGTTTCCCAATTGGAGCCCCTGCATCCTTTGGCCTTTTGGAGGAAATTCGTGAGCAGGCAAAGTCGACCCACTCACTGCAGGAGAATGTTCTGGAATCTTGCCCGGGGTCCTTTACCTTTTTTTATTTTTTTCTTTTTCTTTTCCTTTTAGCTTTTCTTCCATATCATCTTTCCTTCCCAAATAACCCATCCCCTGTACCAAGGGTGCACACCTGAAGCTTGTATAATTGGGGAATATGAAGAAAAAAACCTTCACCAAATTCCAAGTTTTAAAAAGTCTGTACACAAGTGACACAAGGGATGCTGTCTGAAGCTTCCTTAGCTTCACAGAAAAGTCCTTGATTTTTTTAAAAAAAGGCCATCAGAACCTAGCCAAGTCTTGTCTAGGTTGGGACTTGTGCAATGTGTTACTGTGGGGAGAACTCGGGTTCTAGGACGTGAAAGTTCTATTATTTACTGGTTCTATTATTTACTTGGGCCCATCTGCCAGCCTCTCCCCGGCTCTCCTTGCTCACATGTAGACCCAGATTACATCAGGTTATTCTGCAAACCTTCCTGGGTCTGGGCTTTCTTTTGCACTCATCTGCTTTGATACTGGACCCAGCTGAACACTACTGGGTCTGCTCCTCTCACTGTGGCCTGTCTGATGGTGACTCCATGTACTAGCTTGGGCTTCCCAGGTGGCATTATGGGTAAAGAGCCGCCTACCAATGCAGGAGACATAAGAGACTCAGGTTTGGTCCCTGGGTTGGGAAGATCCTGGAGGAGGGCAGGGCAATCCACTCCTGTATTCCTGCCTGGAGAATCCCATGGCTAGCGGAACCTGGCCGACTACAGTCCACAGGGTTGCAAAGAGTTGGACATGACTGAAGCGACTTAACACACATACTAGCTTGCTTATGTTCTCATGACACCATGTGTCAATCAGCTCCCAGATTACCTTGGAGAAGGGGCTTCTTCATTCTCAAGGAAACAGAGTGGTGATGTGTCCCCTCGGGGTCCCAGTGCTTCTAAGATGGGACCCATCACCTGCCTTGTGGAGGAGGAGAACAGCACCGGGGCAGATGCAGCCTGGCCTCCAGTGACCATCTGTGTGAATTCTTCCCAGGAGAGAGGATCTGATTAGGTTGGTTCTTTCATCTAATAGGCGGTGCCCCTTTTAAGCTGAGTCAAAAGCCAAGGCCCCCAAAGCTGGTTGGAGGCCAGAAGAGCACTGCTAGGCTAACATTTTGTACTTGGCAAAATTGCCAGCAGCTTTATGTAGAGAGATCTACCATGGATTCAGTTCAGTTCAGTTCAGTTCAGTCGCTCAGTCGTGTCCAACTCTTTGCGACCCCATGAATCGCAGCATGCCAGGCCTCCCTGTCTATCACCAACTCCCGGAGTTCACTGAGACTCATGTCCATCGAGTCAGTGATGCCATCCAGCCATCTCATCCTCTGTCGTTCCCTTCTCCTCCTGCCCCCAATCCCTCCCAGCATCAGAGTCTTTTCTAGTGAGTCAACTCTTCGCATGAGGTGGCCAAAGTACTGGAGTTTCAGTTTTAGCATCATTCCTTCCAAAGAAATCCCAGGGCTGATCTCCTTCAGAATGGACTGGTTGGATCTTGCAGTCCAAGGGACTCTGAAGAGTCTTCTCCAACACCACAACTCAAAAGCATCAATTCTTCGGCACTCAGCCTTCTTCACAGTCCAACTCTCACATCCATACATGACCACAGGAAAAACCATAGCCTTGACTAGACGGACCTTTGTTGGCAAAGTAATGTCTCTGCTTTTGAACATGCTATCTAGGTTGGTCATAACTTTCCTTCCAAGGAGTAAGCGTCTTTTAATTTCATGGTTGCAGTCACCATCTGCAGTGATTTTGGAGCCCAAAAAAATAAAGTCTGACACTGTTTCCACTGTTTCCCCATCTATTTCCCATGAAGTGATGGGACCAGATGCCATGATCTTAGTTTTCTGAATGCGGAGCTTTAAGCCAACTTTTTCACTCTCCACTTTCACTTTCATCAAGAGGCTTTTTGGTTCCTCTTCACTTTCTGCCATAAGGGTGGTGTCATCTGCATATCTGAGGTTATTGATATTTCTCCCGGCAATCTTGATTCCAATTTGTGCTTCTTCCAGTCCAGCGTTTCTCATGATGTACTCTGCATATAAGTTAAATAAACAGGGTGACAATATACAGCCTTGACGTACTCCTTTTCCTATTTGGTACCAGTCTGTTGTTCCATGTCCAATTCTAACTGTTGCTTCCTGACCTGCGTACAGTGGAAGTGAGAAATAGATTTAAGGGCCTAGATCTGATAGATAGAGTGCCTGATGAATTATGGAATGAGGTTCGTGACATTGTAAAGGAGACAGAGATCAAGACCATCCCCATGGAAAAAAAATGCAAAAAAGCAAAATGGCTGTCTGGGGAGGCCTTACAAATAGCTGTGAAAAGAAGAGAAGTGAAAAGCAAAGGAGCAAAGGAAAGATATAAGCATCTGAATGCAGAGTTCCAAAGAATAGCAAGAAGAGATAAGAAAGCCTTCCTCAGCTTTCAATGCAAAGAAATAGAGGAAAACAACAGAATGGGAAAGACTAGAGATCTCTTCAAGAAAATTAGAGATACCAAGGGAACATTTCATGCAAAGATGGGCTTGATAAAGGACAGAAATGGTATGGACCTAACAGAAGCAGAAGATACTAAGAAGAGGTGTGAAGAATACACAGAACTATACAAAAAAGATCTTCACGACCCAGATAATCACGATGGTGTGATCACTGACCTAGAGCCAGACATCCTGGAATGTGAAGTCAAGTGGGCCTTAGAAAGCATCACTATGAACAAAGCTAGTGGAGGTGATGGAATTCCAGTTGAGCTATTTCAAATCCTAAAAGATGATGCTGTGAAAGTGCTGCACTCAATATGCTAGCAAATTTGGAAAACTCAGCAGTGGCCACAGGACTGGAAAATGTCAGTTTTCATTCCAATCCCAAAGAAAGGCAATGCCAAAGAATGCTCAAACTACCGCACAGTTGCACTCATCTCACACGCTAGTAAAGTAATGCTCAAAATTCTCCAAGCCAGGCTTCAGCAATATGTGAACCGTGAACTTCCTGATGTTCAAGCTGGTTTAGGCAGAGGAACCAGAAATCAAATTGCCAACATCCGCTGGATCATGGAAAAAGCAAGAGAGTTCCAGAAAAGCATCTATTTCTGCTTTATTGACTATGCCAAAGCCTTTGACTGTGTGGATCACAATAAACTGTGGAAAATTCTGAAAGAGATGGGAATACCAGACCACCTGATCTACCACGGATTACCTTCCTCCAAAGGGAGTTGTGGGCATGAACAGCCTATAGAGTTTGTGAGCCTTGTCCAATGTCAGTCCTCGTCTCCTACTCTGGCCCTTTGCACTGGGTACGTCTCTGGGCAAGGACAGTGACTTGCTCCTCTTTGTATTCCCCAAGACTGGTAGACAGCCTTGCACACAACTGGTAAGAAAGTGTATGTGTGTGTGGATGTGTGCATGCATGTGCACACACATATAGTAAATATATATATATATATATTTTTTTTTCTTTTTCTTCAGAGTCAACCTTGTAAAGTAGATAATGTTTGAACTGGATCTTGAAGGATGTTAATAATCAGAGAGCATTCCAGACCAGAGGATGGTAGCAGAGATGTGAGCTGGGGAACAGCATAGGAAAAAGGGGGGCCAGAGGGTACAAAGCGCATTTCAGAGAAGGAACGTGATCAGTTAGGACTTTGAGTCACAAAGGAAAATAGACTGAGTCATATTATAGCAAGCTTTACAGACTTTATTCTGGGGGTGGGGGGTGCTGGGTTGGATAACTGCGGCCAAGCAGGGAATAAGCCGGTCACGGTGCTGACATGGAGATGTCCCTGAAAGTGGCGGGCAGGAGGGGTCGAGAGGGATGTAACATTGGTCAGGTGGCTGCTACTGCAAGAGTCCAAGCATGAAGTGAGGTGAGTTCTGACCAAGCATAGCAGGAGTGGGATACAAAGGACTGAACAGACTGGAGACCAGCACTTCACAAATGTTTGACACCATGGTGCTCAAGGCTGGACACAAGACTGTGTGTGTCCTATGGGTCTGGGCACTGCCTGAAAAGCCCTCAGCAAACCGGAAGTTGTATTGAGTGGCCATGCTTTAATGATCCAACCTAGACAGCATGTTAAAAAGCAGAGACATTACTTTGCCAACAAAGGTTAAGGCTATGGTTTTTCCAGTAGTCATGTATGGATGTGAGAGTTGGACTATAAAGAAAGTCAAGTGCTCAAGAATTGATGCTTTTGAGCTGTGGTGTTGGAGAAGACTCTTGAGAGTGCCGTGGACTGCAAGTAGATCCAATCAGTCCATCCTAAAGGAAATCAGTCCTGAATATTCATTGGAAGGACTGATAATGAAGTTGAAACTCCAATCGTTTGGCCACCTGATGCAAAGGACTGACTCAGTGGAAAATAACCTGATGCTGGGAAAGGATGACGGAAGATGAGATGGTTGGATGGCATCACCGACACAAGGGACATGACTTTGAGTAGGTTCTTGGAGTTGGTGAGGGACAGGGAGGCCTGGCGTGCTGCGGTCCATGGGGTCGCAAAGAGCTGGACACGACTGAGCAACTGAACTGAACTGATAAATCTTGTAGTCGCTCTGTAACACTCCTATGATTGTTTGAATTTTTAAACATTGTTTGCCATATGAACCACTGAAGAAGGTTGGTGATTCGATGCTTCCCGTGGCCTCCCTCACTCCTCCCCACCTTCACTCTGGGCCTCCCTCCTTGCCTCAGTCTGAGCAGCACAGCTCCAGGGAGGCTGTTTCCCCCGTGATGGCATCACCCTCAGCCAACCTGGAGGGAGTCCCTGGAGTGGCTTTAGAGAGCTGGGGGCACGGTGGGCATGCGGCAGATGTGTGGGGATGCTTCAGTGCCCTGGCATCCATGATTGCCCCTAGTGCTTTCTAGAACCTTCCATGGCCTCAGTTATTTCGATACGCAAGTGTCAGCTTGCCTACACTGAGGATGTCAGTGCCTGACAACAGCTTAGACACTGACTCATCCCAGGGTTCCTGCATCTTCCCTGGGATCAGAGCTATGAGCCTCAAGAATGAAGGATCAAACCCCAGGGGATTCCAGGCTCCCTCAGCAGAGGCAAAGCCTCTAGGCCTGGATCACCCCCTGAGCAGAGGTGAGGTCACCTTGAGCCAGTAAAGGTGAGAAGAACAGCAAAAGGATTTCAGGGGGTCTCGTGTGTGTGCTCAGTCGTGTCCAACTCTTTTGAGATGCCATGGACTGCAGCCCACCAGGCTCCTCTGTGCATGGGATTCTCCAGGCAAGAATCCTGGAGCGGGTTGCCGTGCCCTTCTCCAGGGGATCCTTCCAACCCAGGGATCGAACCCTCATCTCCTGCGTCTCGCACATGGATTCTTTACTAGTGAGCCGTCAAGGACAACCCTTAGGTGGGTCTTACTTTAAGCAAACCCCAGATGTGGAAAAATCCAGACATATTTTCATACAAGCATCAGAGTTTGTTTTCAGGTTTATTGTAAAGAATGACTAAGGTTATTGAATTTCCCCATAACTAAATTCCCCACAGCTTTTGGGAATAGTGTTTCAGTTAAAAACAAAAAACCAACATTTCTCACCATGTACATTAAGGAGCACTTACTGTGCAGATCATGGCCTACCCCAGCAATGACATTATTAGTTATAAGAGAAAAAAGCTTATTCCTCAGATTATGACTCATATTTACAAGCGACGTTGAAGTTTTATAAGGCTGACCCTTGAGTCAGCCATTTTTGATGACCTTGTAATGAGAACAATGCCACCTCTGGCTTTGAAGGTGAAGCCTGTCACATCAAAGGCTAGTCAGATGAAATTAGGAGTGTTTTATAGGGACACCGAGTCCTTTCTAGCTTGGCGAGGGGCAAAACTTAGTAGCACTTAGTCAATAAGCCCATACTGAGTACCTGAAGGTCGTCAGCCTGGAGAGTATATAGTCAAGATGACCACATTTTGTAAACAAAACTCCCAGGTTTTCAGTATAACAAAGAATTTTTATGTCACTTTCTGGTGCTAAGAGATCGTCTGGGTAATGTCATTTGGACCCTCAAAGTAGAAAAACCTGGGACAATTCATGGATTCATTTGCATAAAAGAGAACATTTGAAATGATGATTGTTCCAGAAAATAAGCACGCAAGGCGGTTTGCTCCGCTGACACCGCTCAGGCTGAAGCTGCACGATGGACGTGGAAACACTCCGTCTCGCGCAGGAGGTGTGCTAGGTCCTTCCTGCAAGCGCAGGCGGTTTCTTAGAGCATACAGGGTCAGTAGGAATTTGCTAAGCAGACAAAGGCTGGGGGGCAAGGGACATTCCAGACAGGAATCAGAAAGTCTGAAACACGGGGAATGGTAAATTATGACACTCTTCTCAAGAACTCACAGAAATTAGAAAATACTTTGAAACGAATGCTGATAAACATAGAACAGATGTAAAATTTGTGTGTTACACCTCAAGTCATCCTTAGATGGACTTAAAATTTTTAATTTCTTTTTGGCTGCACTGGGTCTTCATTGCTGGGCCCAGGCTTTCTCTAGTTGCGGCAAGTGGGGTCTACTCTTCATGGTGGTGCACGGGCTTCCCGTTGCAGCGGCTTCTCCTGTTGCAGAGCACGGGTTTTTTGTGCGCAAGCTCAGTAGACATGGAGCACTGGCTTAGTTGCTCCGAGGTGTGTGGGATCTTCCTGGACCAGGGATTGAACCTGTATCCTCTGCATTGGCCGGTGGCTTCTTAACTACTGGACCCCCAAGGAAGTCCCCTCATTATTTAAAGTTCAGTATCTTAGCAAAATGACCACACAAGTGATATTATGTCTTTTGTGCCTCACATCAAAAGGAAATGATGAAAAAAAAATTTTTAATTAAAAAAAAAGGAAATGATGTTACTTTGTTACATTATTGATGAAGTTGAATTTGGATAATGAATTGAAGTAGTGTTTAGCAGATTTTTCTGTTTCCTGTTCTCTGATATTCTTCATCTAACAAATTAAGCATCCGTTAATGATTCTTATCTAAGTTTTTACAATGATGGTCATAAATTGATGATTTTGTATTTAGATCCTGCTTTTTACCTTTATTAATTGACTTGTTGGTAAAGATTTTTGTAAAGCTTTCCTTTCTCTACCTAAAAAAATTTTAAAAACCTTAGTAACATGGATTTATGGATTCTTTAATGAGTTAAAACGTTTGTGTGTGTGTGCTAAGTCACTACAGTTGTGTCTGACTCTTTGCAACCCTGTGGACCGTTGCCTGCCAGGCTCTTCTGTCCATGGGATTCTCCAGGCAGGAATACTGGAGTGGGTCGCCATGCCTTTCTCAGGGGATCTTCCTGACCCAGGGTTCAAACCCACATCTCTTATGTCTCCTGCACTGGCAGACAGGTTCTTTACCACTAGCAATGGCTGGAAAGCCCCAGTGAGCTATAACACATTCCTCTGTTTGTTTTGATGCTCAACTTGTCCCAAATTTAGCTAGTGGTGAGCCTCTTCAAGCTGGCCCTGTGCTCTGTTGACGTGTCCCCATCGGTTTCGGGGCACTTTCCTACTTCCTAGCACGACACATTCCATAGTTAACCTTTTAGGTTTTTTGCCCGGCCCTGAAATCAGCCAGATCTCCAAGTTTCTGGCTCTTTTTAATGGTATTTAATAACTACAATACAGGCATCAGGAGCGCTCACTGCAACTGAGATGTTTCTAGTGCTCTTCAGAGAGCAGAGTTAAGAAGTGTATGTGTGTACTTGCGTGTGAGTGTGTGCATGCACTGTGTGCACGTGTGTTCACATAGCTATTTACAATTCCAGTCCAGCTCCACAGTTCTTCCTTGCCTGTCTCCGTTCCATATTTATATCTCCTGTCTCAGGATTAGAACCCTGGTTCCCCCAAATATCAAAACTTTATTCATTTGCTCAAAAACATAGGTTTTGTAAGTTATACCAAACAATTTTCAGTTCAGTTGCTCAGTCGTGTCCGACTCTTTGTGACCCCGTGGACTGAAGCACGCCAGGCTTCCCTGTCCATCACCAACTTCCAAAACTTGCTCAAACTGTGTCCATCAAGACAGTGATGCCATCCAGCCATCTCATCCTCTGTCGTCCCCTTCTCCTCCTGCCTTCAATCTTTCGCAGCATCAGCATCTTTTCCAATGAGTCAGTTCTTCACATCAGGTGGCCAAAGTATTGGAGTTTCAGCTTCAGCATCCTTCCAATGAATATTCAGGACTGATTTCCTTCAGAATGGACTGATTGGATCTCCTTGCAGTCCAAGGGACTCTCCAGAGTCTTCTCCAACACTACAGTCAAAAGCATCCATTCTTCAGCACTCAGCTTTCTTTATAGTCCAACTCTCATATCAAGTAAAGTGAAACAACTTTACTTCTAAGTAAAGTTCAGTATCTCTTTTTCCCCTTAGTATATATACCACTGAATGTACTTTCTTCTTTGTGGTCAAATTATCAGTGTGACATACCATTGGGTTTCTGGGTTTTGTTTATATTTTCAGGTTCATCTTTCCATACTTGAGTTGTGTTTTTTTGGAAATGTAATAAAACATTAAAATGATTCAAATTTGAGGCTATATAAAAGTGTACACTCAGGAAGGACCAATTCTCTACTCTAGCCCTTACATCTCATTTCCATTCTCCCCGAGTCATGTTCTATTTCTTGATCTGGATATGAGATTACATGGTGTATTTTTTATTATTATTCATAAAGTGGAACACCTATGATTTATGCATTTTCTGTACATTTTACACATGAACGAAAAAGTGAAAAAAATAAACCCAGTGAGATGTGCCAGTCAGTATTCATCTGAGAAGCAAAATCACCCTAAGTATTATTGAACGAGGGAATTATAGAGCCTTACACAATTTATCCTGAAGTAAAAGTCCAGAAGGGGGAGTTGGAGGATCAAAAAACAGTCAAGATCCTGCCGAAAGTCAAGACATAGCTGCGATGAGAGGAAAGGAGAGGGGAAAGGCTGAGATGGGCAACAGAGCCCCCCAGTCCACCCCTCAGGACTGGGGTGAAGGTGGGGAAGATGAAAATCGAGCTGGGGGCAAGTTGGTAGATGGAGCTGCTGAGGAAAGGGAGGAAGGCAAAGGAGGGCCCGCGCTTAGCAGTGATTTTTCCAGCTGGTGCCTTCACGGTAGTACCAAGAAAAATGAGACTGCAAAATTGTGAGCAGAGGTTTCTGGGGGCTAAAATTGGGAGGGAGGTCTATGGGGAAGAGGAGGGCCAAAAGGTGCGAATTTTCTGTCAGGCAAAATTTCCATATTTTCAGAACTTTCTGAGAATCAGTAGAAATTTCAGTGCACCGTGGGTGTGGGCATTTCAACACAGGTGAGAAAGTATTTATTAGCTACCACTTATAAGCAAGGGGGTATAGCTCAGGGGTAGAGCATTTGACTGCAGATCAAGAGGTCCCTGGTTTAAATCCAGGTGCCCCCTCAAGTAAGTCTTATTTTAGTACCTATACCAAATTACACCTTCAGGTGGGCTTTTCTCGGTGGGCAGATTGAGGGGTGCAATAGTTGGTAAAGGAGATGGTGGCAAAGGAGTTAGTAAAGTAGAAGGAAGCTGTTGAGCTCATCTCCTGGGCTGGGGCAATGGAAAGTCCCAGAACCAGCAAGATAGTTTTATCCTGGACCATGGGGACTCCAGGCTCATCTGAGCACTAGAACTACCCGGAAACATATAAACATATATATCCCCCTCTAGGCCTGTCTCCAGAGATTCGGGTTTTGTTTGGCTGTTTTCAACAGTAAAACATCCCCTGATGTTCCTTTCTGAAACTTCCTTTCAGTTCCATCCTGAAACTTCCTTTCATCCACTCACATCACAGAAACATCAGAGATGATTTTTTTTTCTGGGGCCACATTTAGCAGCTCCTGTACTGGATCATCCTGAAAGCCCTTCTGGGAAAACAGCAGTCGCTTTAGAGGACTTGGCATGAATTGAAGGGTGGGGAGAAGCTTCAGGGCCACCAGGCTGGAGGGTGTCCACGCTTGGGGGAAGGAGAGGGAATGGGTTTAGTTGACAGTGGAGTTGTCCTCATGGGCTGATGGAAAGTAAAAAAAAAGGTGCTGCTGAGATTACAGTTATAACAAGGGAAGGGCCTGCGGGGTTGAACCACAAGGACCCCATTTTCTCAGCTCCATCTCAGGCGGGCAGTCTTATCCCCTCCCCTCCTTTAGCCCACTTATAAGGAATGTGTCCAAGACAGAAATTCTCCATCAGCTTTTACCCTTGCTTCCCTCTGAGATAAACCACAGAAGAGTGCCTTTTGCTGATCCTGGTCATGAGTTCTGGTCATGAGATCCCCACGGGGGAGGACAAAACCTGGGTTCCCATCAATGTGGATGTCTTCCTCCTGTAGTGGTCAGATTCTGTCTTTAGCTTTGGGCGCTATAATTCCCCTGTACCCCATCAGCGGCACAGGGCGCCACTCTGAATGATGCTGGATCGTTTTCCGCCAGGTCCTACCTGTGAAGGTCATCCACAATAAACTTTCGTATTTGTACTTTATGGAGTCGTCTGCTTCTTTTTCCATTCTTAAAGTTTCTTCTTGGTTCAGAGGATGTGATTTGGTCTCTCCATCTTCCAACAACTCCCTTTCAGTTAATTTTCTGTGATTGAAAAAAACGTCTGTTTTTTAGCCTCTGGTCCCGTGGAATGAGTCTTCGTAGGATGGAGGAGAGGTCGGATAGTTTAGGTCTTTGCCAGAAAGCCTCTCTAGTTTCTTGCAGCCCCAGGTGAACTTCTCCAGGGCTGACTGGATGCCCATTAACACTTACCTTAGAGCCTTGCAGACGTCACCTTTCCTGCGGGTTCATCCCCCCTTCACCACGCACAGGCACCGCCGTGGTGGGGAACTGGGAGCTTTGATGCCTCTCCTACGCTCGCCTTGTAACCAAGCACAGTGAGGTGCTTACAGGAGGTCCTCGGGGCTCCAGTCGCTCCATCCTGAGCTGCTTCAGCAGGGTCTGCACAGAGCAGAGACTAAAGAAAGGGCAGTGGTGGCAGTGATGGGCACTGTTGAGGGAGCATGCGGACGGTGACTGGCGGCTACACAGTAGGGGCTGCAATCCACTTTCAGTCATGCGATCCGTGCCACGCCCCAGGCTACTTTTCCATCAGAACCTCAGTCACCCGCCTTTAACAGGGACCCTGGAAATGTACTGTGGACGTCGGCTTTTGGCCCGAGCAGCAAAGACTCACAGGGCCCGTGGTGGGGGGGCGGGTGTGAGTGGGCGCCAACATGTTTTTTCAGGAAGATGATCCAGGTGACTGCTTCCGTTTGAGTTTGTTAGGAATAGGTTGCCGACCTTACCAGCTCTCCAGAAATAAGTAGAAACTTTCAGTGTGTTACAGGAGTCCTGGGTGTGACCATGAAGGTGAAAGGTGGTTGTATGAGTGATAAGTCACTTCAGTTGTGTGACCCTGTGGACTGTAGCCCACCAGGCTCCTCTGTCCATGGGATTCTCTAGGCAAGAATACTGGAGTGGGTTGCCATGCTCTCCTTCAGGGGATCTTCCCGACCCAGTGATCAAACCCGCGTCCCCTGCCTTGCAGGTGGATTCTTTACTGCTGAGCCATTGGGGAAGCATGAAAGGTGGTTATTAGACACCCATAACAAGTAAGGGGGTATAGCTCAGGGGTAGAGCATTTGACTGCAGATCAAGAGGTCCCCGGTTCAAATCCGGGTGCCCCCTACTGCACTGGACTTTTTATGGCATATTGGAGGAAAGCTGGCAAAGGCAGTGGTTTCCATTCTGTTGTAATGGATGCTCAGTTATTCACACTGGCATATTGTAGAGGGCGGGCCGGTTGTCTCCCGAGGAAGCTCTTACATGCATGCACACTAAGTTGCTTCAGTCGTGTCTGACTTTTGTGACCCTGTGGACTGTAGCCCACCAGACTCCTCTGTCCATGGGATTCTCCAGGCAGGAATACTGGAGTGGGTTGCCATGCCCTCCTCCAGGGGATCTTCCTGTTATTTCAGGTCAATAAACTCACATCATGACCACATGGGGGCGCATCTAGCTAGTTCACAGACTTCACTGCCCTGTTTATTCCACTTGAAATTCCGGGTCCTCTCCCTCCACTCTTCCTCTCCATTTCTTCATCAACAATTTGTTGCTCAGTTGCTCAGTCGTGTCCGACTCTTTGCGACCCCATGGACTGCAGCACAATAGTTAAAAGCGAAAATCATACTGTCTGACAGGTTTTCTCTTCCAAAGCGAGGGAATAATAATAACCACTAATAATATAATTGTGGGCTTCCCTGTGGCTCAGATGGTAAAGAATCCACCTGCAATGGAGGAGACCCGGGTTTGATCCCTGGGTCATGAAGATCCCCTAGAGGAGGGCATGGCAGCCCACTCCAGTATTCTTCCCTGGAGAATCCCACGGACAGAGGAGCCTGGAGGGCTACAGTTCATGAGGTCCCAAAGAATCAGACACAACTGAGCAACTAACAATAATATAATTGTAGCTGCAAGTTGCTTAGTTATATAAAATATTTGCCTAAGAGGCATGAGGTTACCACTAGCTTTAGGAAAATAAAAAAGATCCAGGTTAGGGACTAAGAAGTTCACCAACCTCCCCAGTGTCCCCACCAGCACCCCCAGGTTTAATGCACAGATACACAGGCTGAAGAGACACGTTCTGGTGTAGGTACTGCATGTGTCTCCCAAGAGATAGGCAGGATCTCTTCGACTTGCTGTTTTGTAGTGCAGAATAAGAGAAAGACAAATTCTAAAGGCCCTTCCAGCAATAGATGTCCATGCTTCTCCAGGCTGCTGATGTCACCACACATGGAGGAGAAGGGAGAGATGCAGGCATGTGAAGGGGTAGGGTTGTGGGACTCCAGGGCCTGGGGTGGGGAGACCTCTATGGGCTGAGCTCGTGGAGGAATAAGTTGCTGGTCTTACCAGCTTCCTAGAAACCAATAGAAACTTCCAGTATGTTACATGAGTCCTGGGTGTGACTATGAAGGTGAAAGGTGATTATTAGACACCTATAATAAGCAAGGGGGTATAGCTCAGGGGTAGAGCATTTGACTGCAGATCAAGAGGTCCCTGGTTCAAATCCAGGTGCCCCCTGTCATATTGGATTTTTCATTCATGGAGACTGTTACTCGTTCCATTTTCCTTCATTTTTCCACCAGTTCGGATCCTCCTTGAAACAGGAAGCTCCAGGTCAGCACTGATACAGGAGCAGCCTGGGTGGACACCCCTTCCCTTGTCTTCCTGTACTAACACTCCAGGTATCCCGCCTCCTTGTGGCATCTGCGTTTTCTTCTTCTGTGTGTTTCTCATTTCTCCAGCTCTGTTGGATCCTCAAAGAGAAGGCAAGGCCCCCGATACAGACTGATGGGTGTTTTTAGGGCAGGCTAGAAAGTTGTAGATACAGCTGACTTCCCAGCAACAGACAATAAATGGTAACCCTAAATTACCACCCTCATCCAAAACAGTTTGGCACAGCAGAGTGGGGGTGGGGGTGGGGTCAGACCTATGGGAACAAGGGTCCAAGAGCCCAGGGAGGGGTGTGTGGGCAGTTATGGAGACCTTTGGGTAGCTCTTGGGCTAAAGCAAGGTGATCGGAAGTGGGTTGGGGTTCATCAGGCAACTGCTCTCCCTTTCTCCTTGTTGATGACCCAACACACCAACTGAGGCCTGAAAAGTTGTAGACTGGATGGAAGATGTCTTACTAGGAGCCAGGTCTGGCAGCTTCCAGAAAGTCAGTCCTGGAGGATCTATAAGTTAATTTTGTAGAGTTTAGTGTCACCACACGGATGAAAGGTGTTCCTTAGACTGTGCCGGTGTTCCTGGGGGTGTAGCTCAGGGATAGAGCATTTGACTGTAGATCAAGAGGTCCCTGGTTCTAGGACTGGCACAAAGGTGGTCAACAAGGGCACAAATGTAGATCAATGCAACAGGATAGAGAGCCCAGAAATAAACTCAGGCGTCTACAGTCAGTTACTCTACAACAAAGGAGGCAAGAGTATACAATGGGGAAAAGACAGTCTCTTCAATACATGGTGCTGGGAAAACTGGACAGCTACATGAAAAAGAGTAAAATTAGAACATTCTCTAACACCACATACAAAAATAAACTATAAATGGACTAAAGACCTAAACGCAAAACCAAATACTATAAAACTCCTAAAGGAAAACATAGGCAGAACACTGCTTGACATAAATTGCAGAGATATTTTTTTGGACTGGTCTCCTAGAGTAATGGACATAAAAACAAAAATAAAACAAATGAGACCTAATTAAACTTAAAAGCTTTTGTACAGCAAAGGAAACCATAATAAACAAAATGAAAAGATAACTCACCGAATGGGAGAAAATGTTTGCAAAAGATACAATAGACAAGAGATTAATTTTCAAAGTATACAAACAACTCATACAGCTTAATATTAAAAAAAAATGGGTGAAGATCTACATAGGCATTTCTCCAAATAAGACAGCAGGCACAGGGAAAGATACTCAGTGTCACTAATTATTAGAAAAAGGTAAATCAAAACTAAAAAGACAGTTACCATACGATCCTGCAATCCTGCTCCTAGGCATGTGTCCTGAGAAAACTCTAATTCAAAACAATACATGCAATCACAACATTGTTAATCAGCTATATCCCAATACAACATAAAAAGTTTTTTTTAAAAAAGATGCCCCTCAATGCTGATTGTTCACTGCAGCACTATTTACAATAGGTAAGACAGGGAAGCAACCTAAATGTCCATCTACAGATGAATGATATATATATTTGTTGTTGTTCGGTCACTAACTAACCGACTCTGAGACCCCGTGGACTGTAGCACTCCACTCTCCCCTGTCCTTCACTATCTCCTAAAGCGTGCTCAGATTCATGTCCACTGAGTCAGTGGTGCTATCTAACCATCTCATCCTCTGCCCACCCCTTCTCCTTTTGCCTTCAATCTTCCCAGCATCAGACACGTGCAGCATAAGTGGCAGCTTGCAGCAAGCACTGTGAGCAGTAGTTGGAAGCAGGGTCTTAGTTTCCCAGACTGGGAGTCCTAAAACTGGGCCAGAGGAGCCAGCAGTTAGGCCTAAGGTCCCTAGTAGTGTCTGCCTAGTCAAGACGAATTCAGGCAAGGAGGCAGAAGGAAATGAGTAAAGTAAAAATTTTATTGACAAGAAAAGTACATGCTGAAAGGAGACGGGCAAGCTCAGAGAGAGAGTTACACCTTTGGGAAGTTTAAATCCTTTATAAGGGGGCAGTTCTATGGGTCTTTGTCTTCCTGTGCCTTATTCCCCCCTGGTTAATTTGTCTCTGGACCTTCCCCTGGGGTGTGCACACCTTAGCCAAGATGGATCTCAAAGTGAAGGCTTCTGGGAGGAGCAAGACTCATTCTGGCCTGGAATTATCCTCTGACTTTTGACCCCAAGTCTCCCTGAACATGTGGAGTGTCCCCTTATCTTTAACTCAGGAATTTTTTCTTCTCTTTGTCCTTGCCACAATTATTTCCATGAAGTGTTTACAAGAGACTAAGACTGGCTATTTACCAGTCAACAGAGGGCTGATTGTAAATTCCTCAACTAAAGCCCACCTATCTCTTATCTCAGGAAATGCAAAGAGGAGGCTGGCTGATGGTAAATGTCCAGCGTGGAGTCCATCTATCTCCTAACCTCAAGAGGAGGGGAAATAGTGGCTGGGGTGTCAAGGCCCCAAGAGGGAAGCTGATGGGTGAGAGGGAGAGATTCCAAAGTTGGGAGAGACACTTTGCAGCAAAGACAGTTTACCCGCTCTCTGGCATGGAGATGGAGGGGGCCAATCAAAGTGAGTTCATCTTACACATTTGCCCACAGATCACAGAGCCTCTGGTAGAATGTGGTTCTTCTCCAGCAGCATTTCTTGGTCTTAGATTTATGTTAGCTTAGGTCCATTCATGATCTAGGGGATTCCTAAATCTACTCAGCCACCTTATACTACGTTCCATTCAGTCGCTCAGTCGTGTCTGACTCTTTGCGACCCCATGGACTGCAGCATGCCAGGCCTTCCTGTCCATCACCAACTCCTGGAGCTTGCTAAAACTCATGTTCTTTGAGTAAGTGACACCATCCAGCCATCTCATCCTCTGTCGTCCCCTTCTCCTCCTGCCTTCAATCTTTCCCAGCAGCAGGGTTCTTCCCATCAGGTGGCCAAAGTATTGGAGTTTCAGCCTCAGCATCAGTCCTTCCAGTGATTATTCAGGACTGATTTCCTTTAGGATTCACTGGTTTTCTCTTCTTGCACTCCAAGGAACTCACGAGAGTCTTCTCCAACACTGTTAGGAGAAGCACACTGATTGAAACCGCCCACCCTGGCCAGGTACCACAGTAACCGTTTGCATGAGCTGTTTTACAACAGGAGGTCCTGGTAAACCTGGTAAACCTCCACCAACCAGCAGAGTTCGGGAAAGGTCAAAAGGAGACACCACCTGTCCGACCACCTCCTAGAATCCTTCTCTCTGGCATCCATCTTGGCTGAACAAGGCGTGCACCACCAGGAAGGACTCTGAGTCAGAAGGATTGGCTAAAGACAACCTGGAAACTAATCCATCATCATAAAACCCGAGACGGCAAGCCATGTGACAGAGCTGTTCTCCTGGGTTCCCTTACCCTCCTGCTCTCCACCCAGGTGCCCGTTCCCAATAAAATCTCTTGCTTTGTCAGCACATGTGTCTCCTCGGGCAATTCATTTCCGAGTGTTAGACAAGAACCCAGTTTCGGGCCCTGTAAGGGGTCCCCTTTCCTTCAACAACACCACAGTTCAAAAGCATCAACTCTTCGGTGCTCAGCTTTCTTTACTGTCCAATTCTGACATTCATATGTGACTTCTGGAAAAACTATTGAACATATGGACCTTTGTTGGCAAAATAACATCTCTGCTTTTCAATACGCTGTGTAGGTTTATCATTGCTTATCTTTCAAGGAGCTGCTGCTAAGTCACTTCAGTCATGTCCGACTCTGTGCGACCCCATAGACGGCAGCCCACCAGGCTCCCCCATCCCTGGGATTCTCCAGGCAAGAACACTAGAGTGGGTTGCCATTTCCTTCTCCAATGCATGTAAGTGAAAAGTGAAAGTGAAGTCGCTCAGTCGTGTCCTACTCTTAGCGGCCCCCTGGACTGCAGCCTGCCAGGCTCCTCTGTCCATGGGATTTTCCAGGCAAGAGTACTGGAGTGGGCTTCTATTGCCTTCTCCGTTTCAAGGAGCAAGTGTCTTTTAATTTCATGGCTGCAGTCACCATCTGTAGTGATTTTCGAGCCCCCCCAAATAAAGTCTGTCACTGTTTCCACTGTTTCCCCATCTATTTGCCATAAAGTGATGGGACCAGATGCCATGATCTTCGTTTTCTGAATGTTGAGTTTTAAGCTAACTTTTTCACTCTCCTCTTTCACTTTCATCAAGAGGCTCTTTAGTTCTTCACTTTCTGCCATAAGGGTGGTGTCATCTGCATATCCAAGCTTATTGATATTTCTCCCAGCAATCTTGATCCCAGCTTGTACTTCATCCAGCCCAGCATTTCCCATGATGTACTCTGCATAGAAATTAAATAACCAGGATGACAATATTCAGCCTTGACGTACTCCTTTCCCAATCTGGAACCAGTCTGTTGTTCCATGTCCAGTTCTAACTGTTGCTTCTTGACTTGCATACAGATTTCTCAGGAGACAGGTAAGGTGGTCTGGGATTCCCATCTCTTGAAGAATTTTCCACAGTGTGTTATGATCCACTTGCAAACCATTTCAGTATTCTTGCCTTGAGAACCCCATGAACAGTATGAAAAGGCAAAAATATAGGACACTGAAAGATGAACTCCCAGGTTGGTAGGTACCCAATATGCTACTGGAGATGAGTAGAGAAATAACTCCATAAAGAATGAAGAGACAGAGCCAAAGCAAAAACAATGCCCAGTTGTGGATGTGACTGGTGATGGAAGTAAAGTCCAATGCTGTAAAGATCAATATTGCATAGGAACCTGGAATGTTAGGTCCATGAATCAAGGTAAAATGGAAGTGGTCAAACAGGAGATGGCAAGAGTGAGCATCAACATGTTAGGAATCAGTGAACTAAAATGGACTGGAATGGGTGAATTTAACTCAGATGACCATTATATCTACTACTGTGGGAAAGAATCCCTTAGAAGAAGTGGAGTAGCCCTTATAGTCAAGAAAAGAGTCCAAAATGCAGTACTTGGGTGCAATCTCAAAAATGACAGAATGATCTCTGTTCATTTCCAAGGCAAACCATTCAATATAACAGTAATCCAAGTCTATGCCCCAACTATTAATGCTGAAGAATCTGGAGTTGAACAGTTCTATGAAGACCTCCAAGACCTTCTATAACTAAAACCCAAAAAAGATGTTCTTTTCATTATAGAGGATTGGAATGCAAAAGTAGAAAGTCAAGAGATACCTGGAGTAACAGGCAAATTTGGCCTTGGAGTACAGAATGAAGTAGGGCAAAGGCTAACAGAGTTTTGCCAACAGAATGCACTGGTCATAGAAATCACTCTCTTCCAACAACACAGCAGAAGACTCTACATATGGACATCACCAGATGGTCAATACCAAAATCAGATTGATTATATTCTTTGCATCCAAAGATGGTGAAGCTCTATATAGTCAGCAAAAACAAGACCGGGAGCTGACTGTGGCTCAGATCATGAGCTCCTTATTGCAAAATTCAGACTTAAATTTAAGAAAGTAGGGAATACTACTAAACCATTCAGGTATGACCTAAATCAAATTTCTTATGATTATACAGTGGAAGCAAATAGATTCAAGGGATTAGATCTGATAGACAGAGTGCCTGAAGAACTATGGACTGAGGTTCGTGACATCCTACAGGACACAGTAATCAAGACCATCCCCAAGAAAAAGAAATGCAAAAAGGCAAAATGGTTGTCTGAAGAGGTCGTACAAATAGCTGAGAAAAGAAAAGTGAAAGGAAACAGAGAAAAGGAAAAATAGACCCATTTGAATGCACAGTTCCAAAGAACAGCAAGGAGAGATAAGAAAGCCTTCTTAAGTGATCAATGCAAAGAAGTAGAGGGAAAAAATAGAATGGGAAAGACTAGAGATCTCTTCAAGAAGATTAGAGATACCAAGGGAACATTTCATGCAAAGATGGGCACAATAAAGGACAGAAATGGTATGGATCTAACAGAAGCAGAAGATGTTAAGAACAGGTGCTAAGAATACACAGAAGAACTACACAAAAAAGATCTTCATGACCCAAACAACCACGATGGTGTGATCACTCACCTAGAGCCAGACATCCTGGAAAGTGAAGTCAAGTGGACCTTAGGAAGCATCGCTACAAACAAAGCTAAAGGAGGTGATGGAATTCCAGCTGAGCTATTTGAAATCCTGAAAGATGATGCTGTGGAAGTGCTGCACTCAATATGCCAGCAAATTTGGAAAACTCAGCAATGGCCACAGGACTGGAAAAGGTCAGTTTTCATTCCAATCCCAAAGAAAGGCAATGCCAAAGAATGTTCAAACTACCACACAATTGTACTCATCTGACACGCTAGCAAAGCATTGCTAAAAATTCTCCAAGTTAGGCTTCAACAGTACATGGAACTGTGAACTTCCAGATGTTCAAGCTGGATTTAGAAAAGGCAGAGGAACCAGAGATCAAATTGCCAACAAACATTGGATCATAGCAAAAGCAAGAGGGTTCCAGAAAAACATCTACTTCTGCTTTATTGACTACACCAAAGCCTTTGACTGTGTAGATCACAACACACTGTGGAAAATTCTTCAAGAGATGGGAATCTCAGACCATCTTACCTGTCTCCTGAGAAATCTGTACGCAGGTCAAGAAGCAACAGTTAGAACTGGACATGGAACAACCAATTGGTTGCAAATTGGGAAAGGAGTACATCAAAGCTGTATATTGTCACCCTGCTTATTTAACTTATATTCAGAGTACATCATGGGAAATGCTACTCTGGATGAAGCACAATCTAGACTCAACACTGCCCTAGACGTATCCATAACCTCAGATATGCAGATGACACCACCCTTATGGCAGAAAGTGAAGAACTAAAGAGCTTCTTGATGAAAGTGAAAGAGGCTTAACAGCTCTTTCAGAGCTTAAAGCTCAACATTCAGAAAACTAAGATCATGGCATCTGGTCCCATCACTTCATGGCAAATAGATGGGGAAACAGTGGAAACAGTGACAGACTTAATTTTGGGGGGCTCGAAAATCACTGCAGATGGTGACTGCAGCCATGAAATTAAAAGACACTTGCTCCTTGGAAGAAAAGTTATGACCAGCCTAGACAGCATATTGAAAAGCAGAGACATTACTTTGCCAACAAAGGTCCATCTAGTCAAAGCTATGGTTTTTCCAGTAGTCATGTATGGATGTGAGAGTTGGACCATAAACAAAGCTGAAGGCTGAAGAATTGATGCTTTTGAACTATGGTGTTGGAGAAGACTCTTGAGAGTCCCTTGGACTTCAAGGATAGAAAACCAGTGAATCCTAAAGGAGACCAGTCCTGGGTGTTCATTGGAAGGGCTGATACTGATGCTGAAACTCCAATACATTGGCCACCTGATGTGAAGAACTGACTCAGTGGAAAAGACCCTAATGCTGGGAAAGATTGAAGTCAGGAGGAGAAGGGGATGACAGAGGATGAGATGGTTGGGTAGCATTGCCAAGTCGATGGACATGAGTTTGAGCAAGCTCTGGGAGCTGGTGATGGACAGGGAAGCCTGGTGTGCTGCAGTCCATGGGGTCACAAAGAGTTGGACATGACAGAGACTGAACTGAACTCAACTGTTGTGATCCACAAAGTCAAAAGCTTTAGCATAATCAATGAAGCAAAAGTGGATGTTTTTCTGGAACTCTCTTGCTTTTGGTATGATCCAAGGGATGTTGGCAATTTGATCTCTGGTTCCTCTGCCTTTTCTAAATCCAGCTTGAACATCTGGAAGTTCTTGGTTCATGTACTGTTGAAGCCTAACTTGGAGAATTTTTAGCAATGCTTTGCTAGCGTGTCAGATGAGTACAATTGTGTGGTAGTTTGAACATTCTTTGGCATTGCCTTTCTTTGGGATTGGAATGAAAACTGACCTTTTCCAGTCCTGTGGCCACTGCTGAGTTTTCCAAACTTGTTGGTATATTGAGTGCAGCACTTCCACAGCATCATCTTTCAGGATTTCAAATAGCTCAGCTGGAATTCCATCACCTCCACTAGCTTTGTTTGTAGCAATGCTTCCTAAGGCCCAATTGACTTTGCACTCCAGGATGTCTGGCTCTAGGTGAGTGATCACACCATCGTGGTTATCTGGGTCATTAAGATCTTTCCATAGCTTTGCCTTTTTCAGAATGTCATATAGTTGGAACCATACAGGATGTATCCTTTTCAGATTGGCTTCTTTCAGCTACTTCTGCCTGTTCCTAGGAGTGGGGACTCTCCGTGGTCATATCTCTATTAATTGAAGAAACAGAGGTTGGTACCGTCATCTGTGCCCTTGACTGAGTTTACTAGAAAGTTCCCTGAACTGAGTGTCAGCCCCTGAGGGTTAGACCCTCATGAAGTGAATTTGGACAGATACCTCCATCACCTCCAGTTTCTGTTCTTCAGGTGCCCACCATGATGGGCACAGTCATCTGACTCTGAAGGCCATTCTGCAGTCAATGTCTAGGCTTCTCCAGGCTGCTGCCCACACCTGGGGCTATAGGCTGGGGGCAGGGCTGGGTGAGATGGGGACACAGGCTGTGTGGTTTTTGAGGAGAGAGCTGGCTGCCTTTTCTGTAGCAGGTTGATGAGTTTTCAAGCAGCAGATTTTGCAGTTTCCTAGAGAGGTCCATCCTGAAGTGGCAGCTCACAGGTTTACAGGTAGTCTGGGTGTGGCTGGATAGACAACAACATTAATTAATTCACACCATCACAGAAGGGGGTATAGCTCAGGGGTAGAGCATTTGACTGCAGATCAAGAGGTCCCCAGTTCAAATCTGGGTGCCCCCTACTTATTCTTGACTTTTGCCTTTTGGTACAGCATTTCAACTTCTTCCTTATTATACGTCAATGTAAAGTTTTTTGTTTTTGTTTTTAGAACCAGAAAATTGTGAAGCTTTACCATGATAGTTGGCAGTTCTTAACTTTGAGTATAAATTAGAATCCCTTGAAGAGTCTATAAAAGTACCATTTCCCAGGCCACACCCCAGACCAATTAAATCAGTGTATTTGAGGTGGAGCCCAGGTATGGTAAACTCTCCCCAAAGCTCCTAAGTCTGCAGCTAAGTTGAAACCACCTTTAGCAGAGATTTCAGAAGTCTTCTCAGAGTGGTTCCCTTATCCCAGCTCTGTCTGTTACTGAGTCCAAGTGAATCCAAGAGACAAGGTATTGAGGCAAGGAATATTTTATTTGGAAAGCTGGCTGACTGAGAAGATGGCAGACTAATGTCTCAGAGTAACCATCTTGTTGGGGTCTGGATGCCAAGTTCTTTTACAGAATCAGAGGGAGAAAAGCAATGAGGAACTAAAGTCAAAAGGCAGAATAAAGAGGGAGAGGCAGTGGAGAAGTAAAGTGAAAGGGTCTTCAGCCTTTCAGTCTTCAAAAACATCTCTGGGAATGGCCAGCCTTTGGAGGGGTGCGTTAATCTCTTCTTTTTCTTGTGGCTATTCACATGGTGGTCAGGGTCAGATTATCACTCTAGGAGCTGAGCAAAGGCACTTTAGTTTACAGTCAGGCAGAGGGGCACGGTTCTCTGAGGTAGGCTTTTATGTATGATTGCAGGTGGCGCTAGTGATAAAGACCCCACCAATGCAGGGGACAGAAAAGTTTCGATTCCTGGGTCAGGAAGATCCCCTGGAGGAGATCATGGTAATCCACTCCAGTATCCTTGCCTGGAGAATCCCATAGACAGAAGAGCCTGGTGAGCTACAGTTCATAGGTCACAGAGTCGGACGTGACTGAAGTCCTAACACACACACACACACACACACACACACACACAATAACAAGAGCAACCAAAAACAAGCCAAAGAAACAGTTTCCAACATGAAGTCAGAATTGGCTTCTTCTCTGCAATATGTCTGCCCAGCAGCTTGTGTTCTGGCGTTCCTCCATTCTGAAGGGTATTATTTGTCACTTGACCTTAAAGTCATCCTCCAGGAACAATTGCTGTTTCAGCATTTCTTGGTTTCCTTAATTTTTCCCTGTCTCAGTCCAGTCATTCTCTATGGGACAAGGTGGAACTGATCTATTTCCAAGCCAAACCACCAGGACCCGTGGCTCTCAGGGAGTGAACCCTCCCTGAGAGGGGCTCAGAGAGTGCGCAGAGGATGAAAATGTGAAAGTGTAGGTTTGGGTTGTGTAATTATTAAAGACAATTTTATGTCTTGTTCAAGCTTTACAAGTAAACTTCTGCAGAAGGAACAAGTAAATTATATCAACTATCTCAAAACTAAAGAACTCCATGACTTTCTGGCTTGGAGAACAAACGTTTTGGTTGATGATCTGAGAATTCACTGTAGGTTCAGAGCTTAGCATGTAATTCAGAAGTACAGTTCATGGGAATTTTATCATTTGAATTTATTATCCCTGACATTAACCATCTTTTATGACCTTTCTTACAACTACAACAGCAGAACTTTATATGGGCTAAAATAAAAATAAATAATAATAATAAATTATTATTATAAATAATGATAATAAATTTCTCATAATAAAACTATTTGACTGCAAGAAAGTCTTAATCTCTTTCTATTGAGAAATAGCCATTTAAGACAGAGCATGGCCAACTCTGGTTTTCCTTGAGACTTTGTCTAACTTGATAAGTTGGCAAATAGCTCTTTGTCTAACTTCCTGTGTTGTAACTATTCTGTTCAACACGAATTATCTTATCAACATATGCATACGTGCCTGTAAAAACAAAACTTCTTTAATTGTCAGGGATGTACTCTAATTCCTCTTTCATTAAAGCTCATTGATTTTGTTAACAAGAGACTTGAATTTTTAAATTAGTATTTTTTTCCTCAGGGAGGTGGCGATCGTTATTCCAGGTTCATAAGCACTTGGACTTTTGGCTTAGAATCTGGTTGCTGGTCCCTTTCCTGTCCTTGCCCTCCCTGGACGCTTCCTGATAGTGAAGGTTATCTCACTGATGGCCACCTCTGTCTTGCCTCCTCTTTGCTCCTTTTGGTCCTGCAACTTGACCCATCAGCCCTGAAAGCAGTCTGGAACCCCATTGACTGGGGTGATTCCTTCCTTCTTAACCTTTCCCATAATGTAATGGTCTGTGTGTTCAGTCGTGTCCAACTCTGTGGCCTCTTGGACTGTAGCCCGTCAGGCTCTTTTGCCCACAGAATCTTCCAGGCAAGAATGCTGGAGCAAATTGCCATTACCTCCTCCAGGGTATCTTCTTGACCCAAGGATTGACCCAAGTCTCCTGAGTCTCCTGCATTGGCAGGAGGATTTTTTTTTTTTAACCACCAAGCCATCAGAGTCGGACAGGACTGAGCATGCAGGCTCTGAGTGGGAGGCAGTTGCATCCGCCTGTCTCTTGCCCTTTAGGAGGCTCCCTAGGGCCCACCCCACCCCCAGCTGTCTCCCTCTGGCTGAGGGGAGGCCTTGTCAGTTGTGTATATAATTTCATCACTTAGCTGGGACCAGGCCCTTCCTTGAATACCTTGCTCCAAGAATGAATATAAAAAACTTTCTCTGCCTTTAAAAACACTGCCATCCACATTTCGATTTACAGTAAGTCCCCTACATACAAATGAGTTCCGTTCAGAGAGCGTGTTCATATATCCAATTTGTTCCTGAGTCCAGCTAAGTTAGCCTGGGTACCCAACTAACACAATCGACTATCTACTACTACATTGTAATAGGCTTATAATACTTTTCACACACGTAATACGTACATAAAAAGCAACAAAAAAGAAAACATTTTAATTTTATAGTACAGTACTTTGAAAAGTACAGTAGGGAACTACAACAGCTGGTATACCGGGGCTGGCATGCATGTGCTCATCTTTGAAAGTTCAAAACTTGAAGTTTTGTATGTAGAGGACTTACTGTATTGCAAGGCTCAACTAGCCTCAGAGTTGAGCTTTCCTCTAATTGTTCTCAGACACTTACATGGGGATGGACGCAGGAGCTCTGTTTCCTGACCAAGGATCGGACCCGAACCTGAACCTGTGTCTCCTGCATTGGGAGTGTGGAGTCAACCACTGAACCACCAGGGAAGTCCCCACAGTAGCTTTTTAAAAAGCCCAAATGAACTTACAGCATACACGCATTTGTCATGCAATTTGGTTTTTTTCACTTAATGGTATTGTTAAGCATCTTTCCATGACACACTCTGGACCAATTTCATCCTTTCTTGTTGCATCATATTCCTATGACTGCACCATAATGTTTATAGCCAGTCTCCCTGTCAGTGGATATTAGGTGGTTTCCAGTTCACTGCTAATACAGAAAGAGGTTGCGGTGGGTCTCCACCACTCGCTGTGCATTCATGAGTATTTCTGAAGGATATATTCCTACAAGTGGCACTCTTCTAGAGTATCATTTTTCCTAAGAAACATTTTTTTTTTTTTACAATGGCAACGTGCTCAATATAGAAAAGTTGAAAGAGAAAACACACAAAAAGTTGAAATCACCTATAATTCTTCTCAGACACACTTTTGTAACTGCCTTTTCACTTGAACTTTCATAAAGATTAGTCTATGTCTTTAAATAACTCTTGGGCATAGGCTGTGAACTTCTTTCAAGTGGGAGAAGACAATGTCACCATGTCACAGTTACATTGTCATCCCAGCACGCCTGACACATAGTAGATGCTCAGTGCCTGTTAGCACCCAAGAGGATTATCTGGAGGATTTGAAATGTTTCCCAACCTGTAAAGGTCAACCAGGCTACCAGGGGGTCCCCAGCCAGATGCACATAGAAGTGACAGGGAAACAAAGGCTGGTCCCTGGCAGCTAGGAGGCCAGGGTTCAAAAAAGCAGAGCTGACCTGGACATCTCAACCAGCAAGATGGAATACTGGTATGTCAACACAGTAAAAGGTGTTAATTATACCTCCCTACCAGGTCTGGGGGTATAGCTCAGGGGTAGAGCATTTGACTGCAGATCAAGAGGTCCCTGGTTCAAATCCAGGTGCCCCCTCCTTTTTCTCATTTTCAATCCCAAAGTGGGTCTGACGTTACCTGTCCACACCCCCCCTTCCCCAGATCAGGACACCTGGAGAAGAAAGACAAAGCCGTTCAAACCCTTTGATTCACAACTCCTGGGAAAGTACAGACCCAATCTGAATTTAAAGGTGCTCCTTCAGGTGACTTGTATGAAAATGGAAGTGCACAAGGCACAGATCCCTGCCTCCTCCAGCCCTTCTGGCTCTGCCTCAGCTCCAGCCAGAGATTTCAACCTTCCACAGATTCGCACATTCTCCACAGAAGTGGCTGGTGTGTCTCCATCATACCCAAAGTGGGTTATGATGCAGAAGTAGTTGAACCGACAGGAGCCTCTGTATTAGCTTCCTGAGCCCCTCACGCTGGGCTGCAGGTCAGAGGTCCTGGACTGAGGGTCCATGTCCCCAGGTCCTAAAGCTCCAACTGGGTCTGCTCTGACTCACAGACCCAGACAGAGCAGGGCCTGGGGAAGAACAGGATCAGCCTATCCTTCTCGGCTGTGGGATTAAAGCCAAAGAGTGAGGGGATGGCGGAAGGACTTGCCTGACTCTCCTTGCCTCTTTTCTCTCTCTCCTCTGTGCCACATCATCGGCTCTGGCCAGGGAAAGGAAGCCGGAATCACAATAAGAACAGGGAAGACGCAGCTGTCCTTAAAAGCTCATCTCTTTGTTTTGGCCAAAAAGAGACCCCTGGGCTTTGTGATTGTATCCAGCACTCCTCCAGACACTGAGCTGCCCTGTGTCTAGTGAGCCCAGGAACCCTGCTCTATTGCACCTGGAAGGCATCCCTGCTTGTCATCCCCTTCTGCACCGTCCTCTGCCCCCGCCCAGCCATCCAGGGCCAAGCCATCAGTAGAAGTCCATGGCTGTGTCATGGAGGGCCTCTGGACTAGACTGAGGCCACAGTGCCAAAGCTGGGCTGCCCATCACACACAGGCCTGTGAAGTAGGTAAGTAGAATGTGCTTTCATGGACATGAAGTTCAAGGCTCCAGGTCAGACCTCCTGAATCAGAAGGGTTGGCCATGAAATCAAAGGACTCCATTAAAAAAAAAATTATTTATTTATGGCTATGCTGGGTCTTTGTTGCTGCACAGGCTTTCTCTAGTTGTGGCAAGTGGGGGCTACTCTCTAATTTCGGTGTGTGGGCTTCTCATTGCGGTGGCTTCTCTTGTTGCAGAGGATGGGCCCCAGGGGATGTGGGCTTCAGTAGTTGACACACTGGGGCTTAGTTGCTCTGCAGCATTGCCGGGAGCCGGCATATTGCATATTGAGTTCATATTGCATATTGAGTGCAGCACTTTCCACAGCATCATCTTTCAGGATCTGGAATAGCTCAACAGGAATTCTATCACTGCCGGGAGCCAGCGTGAGGAACTCCGCCCATGACAAAGGTCATGAGGAAGGAGGCTCGGCATACGCAAAGGCGGGATCGAGCCTCAGGAGTCCCCCTGGAAATTCTCGAGCATCTACCCCCAAACCAGAGTCTGCCTACTTTCTGCTTTGTGCTTTCACCTACACCTCTGACTTTACGGGGGGCTGTCCCCCACTACCTCTCTCTGAAAAAAGAATTAGCTTACAGCTCCAGTTAATAATTCCTGGGCGTGACAGTGTTTAACCTACAAACTCCTTTGGAAATCCTCTAGCCTGCCTGAATAGGTTTTTCCGGCCACATGTGATTGTTCAGAGCCTCCCAACTGTGAGAGGCAGGAGATGTTCTAAACTGTCTAAACACAGATTCTTTTGAGTAGTTAAAAGATTGATTAGAAATTGTATTGGTGAAGGGTTTTTCACTTATTGAGCCAATGTTTGCTGCTAAGTCTCCATACTCCTTACCTACTGTGTCCTTGGTGGTGTATTGATTGATATAATGGGTGTATAGAAATGTAAAATGCAGCTTTGTCCAATGCTTTTTTGGAGGCTGGTGCCTGACTTTGAAATAATCACCTTTAGAGAAAAATAAGTTTCTTAAAATGTTAACAGGCCTCCTGGCCAGAAGATGATGTAAATCATCTGAACTTTTGCATATGATAAGTTTGAAAGCCTGGCTTCGATTAGGACCAGGAACTGCTGTCCTTGCATGACTCCACCCCTTCCCCCATTATCCTCTATGCACAACTTAAGGTATAAAAACTACTTTGGAAAATAAAGTGCGGGCCTTGTTCACTGAAACTTGGTCTCCCCATGTCGCTCTCTCAAATTCTGGCTGAGTCTCCATCTGGAGCGCAGAACCCACCATGCTTGCTAAACATGCCTGGGCTTCTAAGATCCGACCGGGGAGGCCTCAGTGTCTCCTCTCCTTCGGGAGAACGGAAGGACGCCTGCGGCCTACGTAAGTGGTGCAAACTTCTTGTCTTGAAGTTTTATTGGTCTCCCGCGTAAACCAAGCTACTCAGCCTCTTTTCTCCACTGAATTTTCCTACTGAGCTAACCTCATTCTATTACTCTTTATATCCTTAATTAACGTTTAATTAAGCAGTTGTTTCCTGACCCTCGCCTACGCCGTCTCTCCTTCGAATACCCTGGATCAGATGGGGCTGGACCCCGGCACAGCATGTGGAATCTTCCCGGACCAGGGATCAAACCCGGGTCCCCTGCAATGGCAGATGGATTCTTAACTGATGGACCACCTGGGAAGTCCTCTATATTTTTAAATATAAATTTTTGGCAAGATCATTTCTTTTGAATTTAAAAAAAAATTTATTTGGCTGCATCAAGTCATAGTTGTGGCATGTGGGAGGTAGTTCCCCGACTAGGAATCAAACTTGGGCCCCCTGCCTTGGGAACACAAAGTCTTAGCCATTGGACCAGCAGGAAAGTTCCCAAAGATTCTATTTTTAACAAACTCTGGAGAAGATCCCCAAAGAAAGGGAGAATTGGGAATCACCAATTTAGTTTTGTGTTCCACATTATAGGCTCAAAAAGAGGCCATAATTAAGAGACGTGCCTGTGCACACACACCTGATTAATAATAGGGTTGGGACCAGATCCACATGGCTGGTTCTCAGGCTCTTCCTGCCCCCAACACCCCGAGGCAGGGCACAACCTTGCCCACTGCCTTCATCTGCTGTCCATTCCTGTGGCCGAGCCCTGACGGGGTGGAGTGAGATAGACCTTCCCCAGAGATGACCTGAAAGGTTTCCACTTGATGTGTGTGTGTGTGTGTGTTCAGTTGTTCAGTCATGTCTGACTCTTTGCGACCCTGTGGGCTGTAGCCTGCCAGGCTCCTCTGTCCATGGGATTTCCCAGGCAAGAATACTGAAGTGGGTTGTCATGCTCTCCTCCAGGGGATCTTCCCAACCCAGGGATCGAACCTGTGTCTCTTACGTCTCCTGCGTTGCAGGTGGAATCTTTACCACTGAGTCACCTGGGAAGCCCTGCACCTGATGTCCGGTAGTAAATGAAATAAGCTTGCAGGGGCCTGAAAATCCAACCCTTTAAACCTGCAGTCAGAGGCCCCTCCCCTGAGCCAGGAACCCACTTCCGACCCTTTCCTATGTGACACTGTTTCATGATTGTGGCCTCCCCAGGGAGGGTCCTCCAGTCTCCCAGTCTTTGTATTTTAAGTTTGTATTTTTTAATCTGTTACAATATTGTTTGTTTTATGTTTTGCTTTTTTGGCCTAGAGGTATGTGGGATCTTTGCTCCCCAATCAGAGACTGAACCTGCTCCCCCTGCGTTGGAAGGCAAAGTCCCAGCCACTGGGCCACCAGTGGAAGTCTCTCCGCACCCTAGTCATTTCTGTTTCTCCCTGGTCAGCTCTATGGCCTGGCTGAGCCACCCTCTTCTTACCATAAGCTCTTGTTCCTCCAGGCTCCTCATTTGAGCACTCAGAAGCTTCTTCTGCTAAAATAGAGGAAGAACGTTCCGGTGATGGGTTGGCAAAAAATAAGACAAAAGTCCGCCTGAAGCCACAAGAAAGGGACTGACCTAGTGCAGCGGGGTTGGGTGTTGGAACCCATCTGGCTTTGTGACAAAGGAAGACCTGTAACCATGTGATTCTGACCCCGCCCCTTTCTCTCTTCCTAAGGTTGGGGGGACAGAGCTGTCTTGGCAGATAAAAGCAGATTCATTAGTGGGCACCCAGATTTGAACCAGGGACCTCTTGATCTACAATCAAATGCTCTACCCCTGAGCTATACCCCTTTCCTGGGGCAAGGGTGGTTTATTGCTGTTAATCAGTGTGCTCCCCACCCTCACCAGCACACTGTCGTTCCTCTTTGTTCCTAGTCTGTTCCTGGGCACCTGGCAGAAGGACCTCACTGCAAACTGACCCTTCTCCGGCCATGAGCTCAGTTCTTCTATGCTCATGGGGCTCGGACACTCCTCTGCCCTGACCTGAAGCTCCTCTCTCTCAGCACCCACCTGGGGCCTCCACACTGTGCCCTCTAGAAGTGCAGAGGGACTTTGGGTCTCCATGGCCATCTCCTCCTCTGTGGTGTTTCCCTCATCCATGGCCAAGTCCAGGGCTTTGGCAGAGTCTGCAGAGACTTGGTGGACACCAGGGCAGGTATTTGGCCATGAAACCTGCAGCCTCCCCGTGAGGCCCAAATGCAGCTCCAGCTTTCCGCAGGAGGCCCCAAACCAGCAGGTTGGCCTGGCTGAAGAGCTGACCCCTTGGGGCCCTAGAGACAGGCCTCTCCTTGCCAAGCTCTGCTCTGCAGCAGGACAGACCACTCACCACCGAAGGACAGGCTCTGGTAATGTCACTAACTGATCCTTCTTAGCAGCTAAAACATCGGATGGCTGCCACCCAGGGGGCCAAGGAGGACCATGGCAAAAGTGTGTTAGGAACAGGACTCATTATTCTTGTAACACGGCTAAGTTCTGGGAGGTAAAAAGAAGAAGGGGGTGGTGGGAAGAAAGAAAATATTCCTTCTTTCAGTCATCTCAAATTCCAGGCTGAAGGCACTGCTTGTAAAGCCATGGCTTGGTACTGAGACTCCCTCCATCCTGCGCTTTTTCTATTCTAACCCCTTCAGGACCCCGCCTCCTGCACGACCTCCTCCTGGGCTCCACCAGACAGACCTAGGCTTCAGCGCGCATCTGCTGCTGTTCTTCCTCCCTCTGGTCCTCCGCTTTGATGGGATCCTCCCGGGGAAGCTATTTGCTGTGATTGTGGTGGTTCAACAGGGTGAGGTACAGGATGTCGTCATTCCTGGGATATGCTGATGTTCCCTCAAATATTAGACCTCCAGAAGTTTCACAGAGGCAATAGACACCAATAACCTGGAAGATACATGGGTATTTGTCTTTCCCTAGTAAAGGGTTTCCAGGTAAACGGCTGAAGGGCACTTTGGGGAAATCCAGGAGTAAGTTCACATCCCACGGTTGGATATTTTGGAAGAATCCTTTACTCAAGTTTACTCAGATTTCCCTTTCAAGGGATGCTGGGCCTCTGAACTGATTCAGATCTGGGAACCAAGTGAGAGGTCAGGAATCTCCTTGTGCTACAAGTCAAGAGGACGGGGGCTGGCTTCCCATCGTCAGCCCCAAGGACCTCAGGACCAGTCAAGCACAGCCATGCTCTGTGTGGCACGGACCAGACAGTAACCTCCAACTTGCATCTGGAGGTGAAGTGTCATACTTCTTGAACTCTAACACCCTAGTATCCTCCTGTCCCCACTGAAATCAGAGAATCCCTCTCCACTGTAAGATCTCCAGTGAGCATCCCTGTCTATAGAGAACAGTTACTAAAATGTATCTTGAAGATATAGATGCTCCACACACCCATGCATCTCCTAAGACTTTAGCGAAGGGAATCATTTTTGTTTGAATGGGCAAGTCACACATGATAAATAAGTAATTCTTTTAATCTGAGAGCATGGGATATCTTTCCATTTCTTTGAATCATCTTCAGTTTCCTTTGTCAATGTTTTATAGCATACGTCTTTCACCTCCTCACTCAGATTTATTCCTAGGTGTTTTTTAAAACGCGATCTTTAACGGGTTTTTTTCTCTTTCTGATATTTCATTGTTAGTGTAAAGAGATGCAATAATTTCTGTATGTTAATCTTGTATCCTGCTACTTTGCTGAATTTATTAACAGTTCTAGTAGTCTTCAGGGTTTTCTGTATAGAGTATCATGTCATCTGCATATAATAATAATTTTACTTCCCATAATCTGTATTTTGATTAGGGATTTCACAGTAAGTTTCGAAAGGCTTTATTCAGACTACATGTGAACTTGGTATATGTTAATAAAATGGAATGATTTCTAATAAAGGAAGTCAGTGGAAATATTACAATTCTAAATCTAAATGCACCCAATAACATAGTATCAAAACATGTAAAACAAAAGGGACAGAAATAAAAAGGAGCAACAAAGCCTCAATCATAGGACTGAGGAGACTTTACCTTTCTCAATACCTTACAAAACAGGTAAACAATATGGCAGTGGGGTGTGGAGGGCCAATAACAGAGCTGACAAACGTGGCCTGATTGATACACACATATTATTTTCACAAAGATCAGGATACAAGTTAGAAGGGAAGATGTCGTGGTAAGTAAAGGGGACACAAATGGATCCTGAGGTGGCCTGCAGGATTCTCAGGGGATCCTCCTGCAGGGGATTGGATTCCTCCTGCAGGGGATCTTCCCGACCCAGGGATTGAACTCACATCCGGTGTCTCCTGCATTTTAGGCAGATTCCTTGCTGCTGAGTCACCTGGGAGGGGGGTGGCTAGCAATGTTTTATTTTTTCCCCAGCAGTGGATACATGGGTATCTATAAGTATTGATTAAATACTGTATTAAATAGTACATATGTTATTTCACAATGAAAATCTATTTGCTGGTACTTTCAGACTCTGATGTTGACAGTGTCTATATGTCTTTTCTGGAGAAAAATTTCACAATATAACGGCTTAAACATGGATACGCATACATTCCATGTGTAGGAATTTATGATAAAGCAAAGTAAGATGAAAAACAGAGACACATCTTCAACAGGATGCTTCGCAGAGCTGTCTATAGGAGTGGAATTAGAGACTGCACAGATATCCAACAAAGAAGGGCTGGCTAAATAAATGGTAGCAGCAGCCATATAGAATACCATGCAGCTACTATGAAAGGTGTCCTGAAAGGTTTTTTTTTATTGGCATGAAAAAGTAATCCAGACTTCTATTGTTAAAAATCATCATAAAACAGGAAGAAGAGCTAATTGTTATAAGAAATTATAAATATGTATTATCTCTGAAAGGACTTATTTGCTTTTTTCCAGACAATTCAGTCTTGCTTTTTAAAAATGCAATGGTTTCAATTATCAGTGTCACTTAAGAAATGCTTTTATCTGAAAAGAAACTGATTTGAATAAGGATTGAAATGGGTCAGCGGAGACAGGTCCTGGCTGCCCAGATTCCACCTTTCTTCCTGATCGTGTTACACGGAAGACGCAGCATCCAGGCTGCTGTCTCATCACGCAGTGACACCTGATTCAGGATCTCTGACCTCATTTTGGTGACTCCAGTGGTTTATTATTTGAAAGAGTTTTTGCATTTCTGCAGAACCAGATAGGTTTTTCTTACAAAGCTTCTGACTCTCGCCCACTGCTGGTCCAAGCACATCACCGCTTGGATCTTCCAGTTGCCAGAAAGTAAGAAGAGCGTGAAGACAGCTGTATCCATCTTTCAGCAAACTTCTTTTCCTAATTTAAGAGGGTAATTTATTGGAAACACATCACAAAATTGCTACGACAATGTGAAAGGCAGGACCAAGTCAAACTCTAAGATTCTGAAGTCAGCTTCGAAGACTGAGTAGCAATCTCACCGTGAGGCTGGAGTAGTCAGGGAAATGCATTTGCAGAATCCAGAACCAGCCAATCTGGGTGCTTTGTCTCTTGCCCAAGGCTCAGATTCCTTGCAAGGAGGGATCATTTGCATGACCTAGTTAGTATCAAGGCATGCCCACTTCTTAGTTATAGAAGGTCTGCGATTCCGGTCTTACCAGACTCGATCCAAGTGGAAACTGGAATGCTATTAGGACGTGGAAATGGAGGTTGAGAAGTCAGAGTACTCCCCCCTATCTACAACGTTAGTTATTATTGAGATATTTGCATCAAGAAATGTGAAGCAGTCGCTGTGTTTGCAGTATAGGAATAGTTGTTGCAACTGGACATCTGAGAGGATAGAGAAATTGGGAGACCAGTGCTTTCCTAGTCTGTACTTTTTGCTTCTGCCAAATATCCGTTTTAACTCAATACCAAGGCTCTTTCTCTTACTGTTGTGGTTTAGTTGCTAAATTGTGTCTGACTCTCTGTCCATGGGATTTCCCAGGCAAGAATACTGGAGTGGGTTGTCATTTCCTACTTCAGGGGATCTTTCCGACCCAGGGATTGAACCCACGTCTCTTACATTGCAGGCAGATTCTTTACCACGGAGTCACCTGGGAAGCCCTTCTCTTATTACAAAGTTCAATTTATTATTAGATGTTATTGGATGAGAAACAGAAAGTCTGTTTCTCATCCAATAAGAAAGCCACCACAGACATTCAAATGGGAGATGTCAAAGTTGTGTGTGTGTGTGCACGTGCGCGCGTGTGTGGATTTGTATGTATGAGTTAAACATTTTTTTAAAAAGGCTTTGGGATTACCACGAATATAAAAACATATGTACATAGATGTAGAACTTGGCCACTTGTAACCACTGGCTCTACTCAACTACTTAGGGAGACCACGTTGGTGTCAAAGTATTTTAACATCCTTGGTACCATTACCTGAGGGACAGAAAACACTCCCAACAGAAGCTAAGGTGAGGGCAAGATGCAGCAATTTGTGTTTCGAGTGTGAGGAGTTGTCCTGAGAGTCTCTGAAACTTTGCAGGAGTGGCCGTCACTGAAGTGGCAATTGGTACCAGAAACGGGGAAAACAACGAACCCAACTAGGATTGTAATTTGGCAGCTCTGCCTTCATTTACCAGCAGTCCCCGTCATTCAGCAGCACGAGCTGAGTTTTTCAGTGCAGTCATTGGGAAGACTGACCATCTCCACCTGAGTCAGAGAAGAGAATGCAGACATTTGAGCTTTCCATCATGTGTCTTCGAGCTTCCCAAAGCCTTCGGACTTGGCCCTTCATACCGTTCTCAGAACAACAGCTGGTCTTTAAAAGTTTTGTTCAAGAAGAGGTGATACTCAAAACCTTCAATGGCAACCACAGACACTGACCAATCAGAATGGATGCCAGATATAAATAGTCATTAAGTGCCTTCCAGATGAATAACCAGCCTTGAATCCAGAAGGTTAGTTGCATCTGTGTGATCAGCTACTTTGCCACTGAAGCCCTGGGCTCCTGGTTTCTTGGCCCTGAAGAATCAAAGGATTTCCACTTTCTTTAATCCCAATTAGGACAGAAAACCAGTCCTACATCTGCCCTATTTTTCTTTAAAGTCTTTTGTCTGCAACCCACTCCAATTGTTGCATTACCCTAGGAACAGCGTTACAGAAAGCGAAACTGGTAAGACAAGCATTGTCTGATGTTGGAGAGTTCATGGCACTGAAGGAAGGTTGGAGACACGGGTTCATGAACCAGGGATGGTCCAAGGGAAGGAACCTAGCCAGCTTGCTGGGCAAGTCACGCTGGTTAGGGCGCTCCTGGATGGTGCTTGGGCCCTGCCAACCCTGGGGTGTGTGCCACTCAGTCTATGGATATCATGTGAGTCGGAGATGCCAGGAGGACGGAGGGAGGAAATAGCCTTTGATTTTGGCTTCTGCAGCTGCCAGAAGAGCCATTTCTTCCACCAGGGCTCATGCTCACACAATAGGGAACCCTCAAAACATGGAAAAGGGTTGAAAGGCTGGGGTAAAATGGAAAAGGAAGCAACACATCTGCCTATAAACAAGGATTCTCTGAATCATCAATCAGATGTTTTACTCAGACACAACCAGTGGCGTCTATAAGCCTGTTTCAATTCTGCACTTTAACGAAGGGAGCTGACTTACTACTTATGGGCAGTCACCCCAGCTGGCAATACTGTGCCGCTATAACCTGTCACCACTCTACCATGCCTGTGCCCTCCTCCGGGTCCCACATTCTCCCACCTCTGCACACCTGGCCATGGTCTATGCCTACAGCCCTGCACCCTGTCTTCCCTCAGTCCTGGGCTGAAGGCACCCCTGGGCTGGACCCTTGAGGTTTGCCACCAGAGGTTCTTTAGCATTATACAGGGGTATAAGTTCCAAAGGGAATCCCCGGTGGCTCAGCAGAAATCCAACTGCAATGCAGGAGCCGCAGGAGACCTGGGTTCAATTCCTGGGTCAGGAAGAGCCCCTGGAGGAGGGCATGAACCCCCTCCAGTATTCTTGCCTGGAGAATCCCAGGGACAGAGGAGTCTAGTGGGCTACACATAGTGTCACAAAGAGTTGGACACGACTGAATGACTTAGCATGCATACTCAAGTTCCAAAATAGTTTTCTAGCCACTTAGAATCACTGGATTTTGGGGTCAAGGTTAGCAGGGGAGTATGTCCTTCCTCAAAACAAAGCTCACATGCCCCTCATTAGTTCTACTAAGTCAGGATTTCTGGGGCTAATCTGTATTTAAAAATTTTTTAATTTTATTTTCTATTGAAGTAGAGTTGTACAATACGATATGTTACAGGTGTACAAGGTAGTGATTCACAATTTTTAAAGTCATACTCCATTTACAGTTATTATAAAATATTTGTTATATTCCCTGTGTTGTACAATATCTCTTTGTAGCTTATTTTATAACCGAATAGTTTGTACCGCTTAATCCCCTACCCTACATTGCCCCATCCTCCGACTAATCTGTATTTTTAATAATGTCCCTAAGTAATTCCGGTGCAGTCAAGCAGGGTACCCTGTGATTCACTGTGTCCTCCATAATGTAAATTTTAAAGAAGAGGAACTCATTAAGAAGTGAAACACACACAGATCATCAAAGACAGAACTATGAGGGGCCTGGTGGGCTACAGTCCATGGGATCGCAAACAGTGGGACATGACTGAACACATGTACACATGTACACCATGATCTGTGTCAGAGAACACAAGGAGAAAGCTGACAAGGACCATGGAAGAGTGGTGACGATGGTGACGGTGGTGGAAAATGCTAAATAGGGTCATTTATCTGTATCTGCTAATAAAGCAAGCTACCAGCAGGGGGCACCCAGATTTGAACCAGGGACCTCTTGATCTGCAGTTCTACCCCTGAACTATACCCCCTTACCTAAATAAAGGTCCTCCTTAGCTTATTTCACCTGTGTTGCCACACCAACCAGTTCCATAGTGTGCTATAAACTTTGTTCATTCCCAATCAGACTGTGGACATTGGCGGACTCACCCCAAACTGAGACTGACTTCTGTCTATGAGTTCATCTTGTTTCCATTCCCCAGACACCCCACATGTGTCTAATCAACACTTTTCCACCCTCTAGCCACAAACCAAATTTCTTCAAAAACTGAAGTCTCATCCTCTCCCCTCACTCAGAACCTGGTGAGCACTGTAGTAGGGGAGAGAAGACTGTAAGAACCATAGTTGTATCAGTCAGCGATGCCCATGGTAATGCTTCAAAGCAAATAATCCCAGGATTCTGATTCATGCAACAATAAGCATTTATTTTCATGTTCATAGGGCAGCAGAACAGATGCCAAACAATGATGGATCTCAGCTGGACTTTACCTGATGGCCCCGCTTGAAGCTGTGGGTCCATCTGTGCTCGGTTTCTGTGAACTGGGCTCGGGTTTGCTCCCTGTCTGTTCATTTCAGAGTCCCAGTTGGAGGAGTAGCAGCTTGCAGGGGAAGCTTTCTCTTGGAAATGGCAAAAATGCAAAAAGTCCGATGACGCAAGCAGATCACAAGCCTCTGCTTGTATCACATGTGCTAACATCCCATCAGTCAAAACAAGTCACAGGACCAAGCCCTAAAGCAAGTGCAGGGAAACATACCTCCTTGTAATGAGAGGATCTGAAAAGCTTTGTGGCAAAGGGCACAAGACAGAAAAAGTGAACAAGGTGGGGGAAAAGTTTAATCTACCATGGTGTGCCTGCTCTGTCATAATTACTTGCAGCTCTACCACATGCAAAATATACTCAGCTTCATCCCAAGTCCTCAAAGCCTCATTCAATCAGACAAAGTTCAGGATCTACATTAGGTCCAGGTGAGGCACCTGGAAACCTATGACAAGTTATCCACCCCTCACACAGCCCGAATCCAGTGACAGGACACTGCAGATTCACAGTAGTGGACCACTTGCAGTAGACTTACTGCAATAAACATTTACTTTCACACGCTGGACAAGACAGGAAGCAGATATGAGTATGCAGAAGAAACTACCACGTGCCCTTCTACCTTTGGGTACAGCCACAGCCTCCTCCGAGACACGGATTTCAGTACTGGCCGGTCTTATTCACAAAAATGCTGCATAACAAGTCGCCTCCAACCAGTAACACACAACAATAAGCATTTACTGTCGCCTCCATGGGTTTGCAGGAATCAGCTGGTCTAGGCTGGGCTGGGCTGGGTGAGTGGGCTTCAAGCTCTGGGCCAGCTGGCCTTGGTGCCTCTCAGTGAGCTGGGGTCAGGGTTGGGTCTTGTGTGCTCATTCAGGGGCCTGGCTGAAGGAGAGAAGCTTACAGGGTAAGCCCGGCTCAGGGTAAGGGCGGAAGTGCCAGAGGGCAAACCCAACCTTGCAAGTAGATCTCGGGGCGCTGCTTGTATCATATCTACCCACATCCTATTGGCCAAAACAAGTCACATGGTGTGCCAGTTATCAAGACTCTCAGCTCCAAATTCACCCTTCCATACCTGCGGTGGGATAATGGACTGGGTTCTTTGTTTCTCCTTTAAGTGAGCACAATATTAACAGTTGTCAGTAGAAGGTGCAGGAGGGACACTGCAGGAGAAAGCAGTCCTCTGCCTAGTTCCTGCTGCAGGTGTTTGCCCCTGGCCCTCCTGTTGCAAGTTGGGCAGTGGTGTAGGTGTGTAAGGACACTTGATGATGCTCTGCCCCAGGTACACACCCAGAGGACGAATCAGTTGGTGACCTTGCAGCCCCAGCTGAGCGGATGACCACTCCTGTACCTGCCAGCCGCCACCCCCACCCCCCACCATGCACCTGCCTGCCAGCCTCGACTTGCCTCTGCCCAGAAGTCTGATTTCACATCCTCCCAGTGTGGACACTGCACAGTTCAGGCCTCACACCTCCACATGGCTTACCTGTGTCCCCCAAGGCTGCTTCCTGCTTGCCTGGAAACCATGAGCTGGTCTGGCTGGGGCAACGTGGTTAGCGGGCTATAACCCCACCTTCCTCGATGAGGTTTGATTCCTATCTTTGGTGAAGGGTTCCCCTTCCAAATTCGCCCTTGACTGGGCCCTTCACCCCAGGGATATCTTTAGGGTTTTCTTTGTACCTTTATGGGGCTTCCCTGGTGGCTCAGACGGTAAAGTGTCTGCCCTCAATGTGGGAGACCCAGGTTTGATCTCTGGGTCAGGAAGATCCCCTGGAGAAGGAAATGGCATTCCACTCCAGGACACTTGCCTGGAAAATCCCATGGTCGGACACAACTGAGCAACTTCACTTTCACTTTCTTTCACTTTTGCACCTTTATAGTTATTCCCTCTTCATAGCACAATCGTTCTTTAGCACAATCATTCTTTATTTTAAACGTCCCTGTTTAAATTACTGTGCAGTTTCTGTCTCCTGATTGGCCTAGACTGATAACTGCAGCAGAGCCCAGCGCAAAGGGACGCAGAGGACACCGGCTTCTGCAGCAAAGACAGGTCACAAAACAACAGGGGTAGAAACGACGATAGAGGTGAATTACAGCCAATAGGTCAGTCTACCTCACTTCTCTCTGACACAGGAGAGAAGGCACTTGGAAAGACAACAAGTTCTGGGGAAGAGCGGTGGCGGAGTTATGACAAATCTGTTGTCAGGGAAGCCATTTGGCAATAAAAGAAGCTGCCAGGGGGCACCCGGATTTGAACCGGGGACCTCTTGATCTGCAGTCAAATGCTCTACCCCTGAGCTACACCCCCTTCTTCCACAATGGTTTCTCAATACCCTACTTCAAGTGTGTTACCACACCCAAGCATTCCATAGCTACTGTAAATTCTATTCATTCTTCACCGCCTCTGAAACTGGCGAAGCCACCACAAACTGACTGGAGTCCATTCTCGGGCCAGGGTTCACCTTTGCAGCCCCCGAGGCCCCGCCCTTGTCCAAGAGGTACCTTTCCATTCTAGTTGCCACCACACTGCCGGCAGCGGGGAGGGAGGCACCATGTTTGAGAACTAGGGCTTTTAGGGTTGAGACCCCGCCCCCTCAGCGTTCTTCCTCCCTTTCCTCCTCCCCCAGCTCCTCTGACCCCGCCCCCCGCTCTGCGCCAGCCTCCTTGCCTCAGCCTCCTTCCTTCCCTGACCCTCCAAGGCACACTCAGCTCTCCCGGCCTGGTGCCCGCCTGAAGCGGTGTCCTAGGGGCTGAACCCAGGGGAGACTCGAGGAGAGGTGGCGCCAAGATCCTTTGGGGAGCACAATCGGGGAACCTAAGACCAGGCGTTCAGTTCAGTTGCTCAGTCGTGTCCGACTATTTGTGACCCCATGGACTGCAGCACTCCAGGCTTCCCTGTCCATCACCATCTCCCAGAGGTTGCTCAAACTCGTCCATTGAGTCAGTGATGCCATCCAACCATCTCATCTTCTGTCGTCCCCTTCTCCTCATGCCTTCAATCTTTCCCAGCATCAGGGTCTTTTCCAATGAGTCAGTTCTTCACACCAGGTAGCCAAAGTATCAGAGTCTCAGCTTCAGCATCAGTCCTTCCAATGAATGTTCAGGACTTTATTTCCTTTAAGATTGACTGGTTGGATCTCCTTACAATCCAAGGGACTCTTAAGCATCTTCTCCAACACCACAGTTCAAAAGCATCAATTCTTCGGTGCTCAGCCTTCTTTATGGTCCAACTGTCACATCCATACATGACTACTGGAAAAACCATAGCTTTGACTAGATGGACCTTTGCTGGCAAATTAATGTCTCTGCTTTTTAAATATGCTGTCTAGGTTGGTCATAGCTTTTCTTTCAAGAAGCAAGCGTCTTTCAATTTCATGACCAGATACGTAAAGGCGGTTATCTGGGGGCCTATAGGCTGGGACCAAGGGGCGCTGCTATGTGGTCAGAGCTCTTTCCTTCTGGCCCGCGGTGGGAGATCCTGGGTCCTGTGTGTGCCTGTCCCCTTGCAGACTTCCAGACACCCCGTATCAGGTCCAAACAGAGGAATATTATTCAGTGATGAAAAATAACTAGCTATCAAGCCACAAAAAGGCATGGAGGAACATTACATTCATATTGCTAAGTGAAAGAGGCCAGTTTGAAAAGGCCATATAGTGTACATTTCCGACTAGATGACATTCTGGAAAAGGCAAAACTGTAAAGACAGCAAACAGATCAGTGGTTGCCTGGGATTTAGGGTGGGAGAGTGGGATGAATAGGTATAGCAGGGGAATTTTTAGGGCAGTGAAACTATTCTGAAGGATATTGTAATTGTGGGTACATGACATTATGCATTTGTCAAAACCCACAAAACCATATGATACCAAGCATGAACCTTAATGTTAACCATGGACATTGGTTAATATTAATGCATCAACATTCATTTGTTATTTTTAATAAAGGTCACACTAAATCAAATCCCTTACCATTATAAAATGGAAGTGACAGATTGAAGGAATTAGATCTGATAGAAAGAGTGCCTGAAAAACTATGGATGGAGGTTCATAACATGGTACAGGAGACTGTGATCAAAACCATCCCCAAGGAAAAGAAATGCAAAAAGGCAAAATGGTTGTTTGAGGAAGCCTTACAAATATCTGAGAAAAGAAGAGAAGTGAAAGGCAAAGGAGAAAAGGAAAGATATATCCATCCACTGCAGAGTTCCAAAGAATAGCAAGGAGAGATAAGAAAGCCTTCTTAAGTGATCAGTGCAAAGAAATAGAGGAAAACAGTAGAATGGGAAAGACTAGATATTTCTTCAAGAAAATTAGAGATACCAAGGGAACATTTCATGCAAAGATGGGCACAATAAAGGACAGAAATGGAATGGACTTAACAGAAGCAGAAGATATTAAGAAGAGGTGGCAGGAATATGGAAGAGCTATACAAAAAAGATCTTCATGACCCAGATAACCACAATAGTGTGATCACTCATCTAGAGCCAGCCATCCTGGAGTGGGAAGTCAAGTGGGCCTTAGAAAGCATCATTAGAAACAAAGCTAGAGTATGTGATGTAATTCCAGCTGAGCTATTTCAAATCCTAAAAGATGATGCTGTGAAAGTGCTGCACTCAATATGCCAGCAAATTTGGAAAACTCAGCAGGACTTTTCATTCCAAAGTCTCACAGGACTTTTCATTCCAATCCCAACAAAGGCAATGCCAAAGAATGTTCAAACTACTTCACAATCGCACTCCTTTCACACATTAGCAAAGTAATGCTCAAAATTCTCCAAGATAGACTTCAATAGTAAATGAACCAAGAACTTCCAGAGGTTCAAGCTGGATTTAGAAAAGGCAGAGAAACCAGAGACCAAATTGCCAACATCTGCTGGATCATAGAAAAAGCAAGAGAATTCCAGAAAAACATCTACCTCTGCTTCATTGACTATGCTAAAGCATTTAATTGTGTGCATCACAACAAACTGTAGAAAATTCTTAAAGAGATGGGAATACCAGACCACCTTACCTGTCTTCTGAGAAACCTATATGCAGGTCAAAAAGCAACAGTTAGAACCACATATGGAACAATGGACTGGTTCCAAATTGAGAAAGGCGTAAGTCAAGGCTGTATATTGTCACCCTGCTTATTCGACTTCTATGCAGAGTATATCATGTGAAATGCCAGGCAGGATGAGATACAAGCTGGAATCAAGATTTCTGGGAGAAATATCAATAACCTCAGATACACAGATGACACCACCCATATGGCAGAAAGTGAAGAGGAACTAAAGAGCCTCTTGATGAGGGTGAAAGAGAAGAGTGAAGAAGCTGGCTTAAAACTCAACTTTCAAAAAACTAAGATCTTGGCATCCAGTCCCATCACTTCATGGCAAATAGATGGGGAAACAATGGAAACAGTGACAGACTTTATTTCACTGGGCTCCAAAATCACTGCAGCTGGTAACTGAAGTCATGAAATTAAAAGACTCTTGCTCCTTGGAAGAAAAGCTATGACCAACCTAGACAGCATATTAAGAAGAAGAGACATTACTTTGCCAACAAAGGTCCATCTAGTCAAAGCTATTGTTTTTCCAGTAGTCACGTATAGATGTGAGAGTTGAACCATAAAGAAGGCTGAGCACAGAAGAATTGATGCTTTTGAACTGTGGTATTGGAGAAGACTCTTGAGAGTCCCCTGGACTGCAAGGAGATCAAACCAGTCAATTCTAAAGGAAATCAGTCCCGAACATTCATTGGAAGGACTGATGGTGAAGCTGAAACTCTAATACTTTGGCCACCTGATGTGAAGAACTGACTCATTGGAAAAGACCCTGATGCTGGGAAAGACTGAAGGCAGGAGGAGAAGGTGATGACAGAGGATGAGATGTTTGGATGGTATCACCGACTCAATGGACATGAGTTTGAGCAAGCTCCAGGAGATGATGATGGACAGGGAAGCCTGGCGTGCTGCAGTCTACGGGATTGCAAAGAGTCAGACGTGACTGGACGACTGGACAACAACAACAACACTAATATAAAATTGAATAATGGGGCAGCTGGGAGGGGGCAGCTGAGGGGAGGGGATGGGGGGGAGCTCTCTGTACTTTCTGTTCAGTTTTTCTTTAAAATTAAAACTACTCTGAAAAATAAAGTCTATTAATTTTTTAAAGTGACAGCAGTAACGTTACTTGGATTATGAATCAGAGACCTCGTGATCTGTGTTTAAATGATCTGTGAGCCGTTATTATCTAAAAAGCACCTTTCCACCCATAGCACAGCGAGTCACCCAGGTGGTTGTGGCTTCCAGAACCTGGGGGTCTGCCCCCTGGCAGAAGCACGACTTTCCCACCAGGTCTGCCCTCTCCCTCCTTGCTCCTGGCCCTGTCGAGGGCACTGGCTTTGATAATCATATTTGCGTGCTAAGTCGCTTCAGTCGTGTCTGACTCTTTGCGACCCCATGGACTGTAGCCTGCCAGGCTCCTCTGTCCATGGGATTCTCCAAGCAAGAATACTGGAGTGGGCTGCCATGCCCTCCTCCAGGGGATCTTTCCGTCCCAGGGATTGAACCTTCATCTCTTAGTCTCCTGCATTGGCAGGTGAGAGAGTCATTTCCTAGGCAGGTTGATAGGAAATCTAGGGGTCCCCAAGGAGAGAGGGGTCTCCAAATGGAAGAAATAGCCTGCAAGAGTCAGACATTTTTATCTCTCTTAAGCGGCAGGAGGAAACAAACTAGCAATATTTTTTTCCTTCTCTATACAAATTTAAAGAGAGGTTTCTCTTAAAATACTGTGTTGCCATAATGACACCTGGTTTCGCCTGAAGTTAGCTATTCTTGAGCCTAGAGATAACCAATGCCTTTTTCTTATGAAAATGTTTGTCTTAAGCCATGCTAATGTACTACACCTTTACCCCAAACTCTGTCTCCAAGTCGTTCCGCCTCTCGGCCCAGAACCTACTTGACAAACCAGTATGTTATACTCAGATATTGTTCCCCTAATCTATGTAAATGAAACTATTTGTATGGTGGTCTGCCCTTCTTTAAGATTCAAGTTAATCATTTTATGGCCCAGGATAAACCATTTGGTGCCATTCTGAATTTTAACACATTCCTTTCTTTTATTAACAGACTGCTAGTGACTATAACATCCAGTTGAAGACTAGCAGGGGGGTACTCTTTCTGCCCCCTTCTTATGCCTATGTCAGAAGCTTTCTCTATCTCCTTTATACTTTAATAAAACTTTATTACACAAAAGCTCTGAGCGATCAAGCCTCATCTCTGGCCCCGGATTGAATTCTTCTCCTCCGGGGGCCAAGAATCCTGGTGTATTCGCGTGATTCAACAACAACCTTTCACAGGCAGGTTCTTTTATCACTTGCACCACCTGGGAAGCCCATGTTCAGGCAAAACGTGCTTGAGAATCATCCAGTATCATCTCTCCCCAAATGTGTCTGATCGGGTAGATAGTGCTGGTTGGGTAGGAAGAGCAGAGAATGTGTTGTTTTTCAAATAAAAGTATTCAGATTTGTCCCCAGAGTCTGTGGGGCAGAGCTGTTAATTCAGTTGGCTCCTTGGACCTTCCTAACTCACTTGAAAAGAGAAATAGTAATATAAACAGCAATTGGAAGAGCTGACCAAACACACACAGCTCTTAGTGTCAAGACAAAGCCTCTAACGCTGGATGAGGAAAACTTCCAACCATTTCCTGAGTCAGAAGATGACCTTTTCTATCTTTCTTCTCCTCTCCTTACTCCTTCCATGTTCTGTTTGCTAAGCCCCCCTAGAAGAAAGTAGCCTAATTTAAAAAGCCTCCCAACAAGTGGGGTTGGGGTGGAGGTGAAGGTTGGTGGTACTGAGATCTAATCTACAGTGACCACGTGTGTGGTCTCCAGATGGAAAGAAAATCAGCAGGGGGCACCCGGATTTGAACCGGGGACCTCTTGATCTGCAGTCAAATGCTCTACCCCTGAGCTATACCCCCAGGCTGTTCTAGGTTCTGAACTAGCACCAATTCACAATGTCATAACACCCAGGTATGCAGTAGACGGCAATTACCATCCATTCTCCAAGAGCCAGTGGGAACCTGTAGAACTGCATCCCTCAGTAACGCCCTCTGGTCTCCAACCTCCCCTGCGCCTCCCACAGAAGTGCTTACTTCTTGGATGATTTCTCTACAGACTATGTTAGCTGTTTTGGTTTTTTCTTCCAGGTGAAACTAATTATCTCATCTATATACTTTTTGTCCTGTGGGTTTATACCTTTTTATGGCTTTATTATAGTTCTTGTTCAGTTGCTAAGCTGTGTCCGACTCTTTGTGACCACACGGATTGCAGCACACCAGGCTTCCCTGTCCTTCACCATCTCCCCGAGTTTGCTCAAACTCATGTCTAGTGAGTCAGTGATGCCATCCAACTATCTCATCCTCTGTCATCCCCTTCTCCTCTTTCCCTCAATCTTTCTCAGCATCAAGGTCTTTTCCAGTGAGTCAGCTCTTTGGATTAGGTGGCCAAAGTATTGGAGTTTCAGCTTCAGCATCAGTCCTTTCAATGAATATTCAGGGTTGATTTCCTTTAGGGTTCACTGGTTTGATCTCCTTGCAGTTCAAGGGACTCTCAAGAGTCTTCTCCAGCAATCACAATCAAAACCATTAATTATTTGGTGCTCAGCCTTCTGTACGGTCCAACTCTCACATCCATACATGACTACTGGAGAAACCATAGCTTCAACTATACAGACCTTTGTCGGCAAAGTCATATTCTGCTTTTTAATATGCTATCTAGGTTTGTCACAGCTTTCCTTCCAAGGACCAAGTGTCTTTTAATGTTGCGGCTACAGTCACTATCTGCAGTGATTTTGGAGCCCAAGGAGATAAAGTCTGTCACTGTTTCTACTTTCCCCTCATCTATTTATCTTGAAGTGATGCGACTGGATGCCAAAATCTTAGTTTTTTTGAATGTTGAATTTTAAGCCATTTTTTTCACTCTAACTGTTGCTTCTTGACCTGCCTACAGGTTTCTCAGGAGACAGGTGAGGTGGTCTGGTATTCCCATCTCTTTAAGAATTTCCACAGTTTGTTGTGATCTGCACAGTCAAAGGCGTTAGAGTAGTCAAAGAAGCAGAAGTAGATGTTCTTCGGGAATTCTCTTGCTTTTTCTATGATCCAATGCATGTTGGCAATTTGATCTCTAGTTCCTCTGCCTTTTCAAAATCCAGCTTCAACATCTGGAAGTTCTCAGTTCATGTACTGCTGAAGCCTAGCTTGAAGAATTTTGAACATTACCTTGCTTTCATGCGGAGAAGGCAATGGCACCCCACTCCAGTACTCTTGCCTGGAAAATCCCATGGACAGAGGAGCCTGGTAGGCTGCAGTCCATGGGGTCCCTAAGAGTCGGACACAACTAAGCGACTTCACTTTCACTTTTTCCTTTCATGCATTGGAGAAGGAAATGGCAACCCACTCCAGTGTTCTTGCCTGGAGAATCCCAGGGACGGGGGAGCCTGGTGGGCTGCAGTCTATGGGGTCCCACAGAGTTGGACACGACTGAAGCGACTTAGAGGTAGCAGTTGCTTTCATGTGAAATGAGCACAATTGTATGGTCATTTGAGCATTATTCAGCACTGCCTTTCTTTGGGATTGGAATGAAAACTGATCTTTTCTAGTCTTGCGGCCACTGCTGAGTTTTCCAGATTTGCTGACATACTGAGTACAGCACTTTATTATTATTTATCATAATTAGGAAAATGTTATTTTTTAAAATTGTGTAAGTGAAGATATAGGCACAAATAAGTAAAATTAAATAGCTGTGTGGCCAGACCCAACTATGCATGCATTTCAAAAAAAATTTTAATGTGATACTTTGGTGAGAAGAGCAATTGAATAATAAAGTTGTCTTTACTGATACTTTATAGTATTATAAAATAAATTTTTTAGGTTTAAAGAAAAAAAACTTCCAACCTAAAATTCTGACAAGATCGGGTGCGTTCAGGGTGCTACAGCTGTAGATTCAATCTAGAATTCTGAACCCAGGTAAACTGACATTCAAGCAAGAGGACAAAAGAAAGACATTTCAGATGTGCCAAACCTAAGAGCATTAACTGGATCAGAACCTCAATGAATTAAGGAGAAAGAAGGGAGATGAACCCAGAGAGAAACAAGGAAATGCAAAGCTGAAGGATGACTCCGCTGGGATATCTGGAACCGCCTTCTCTCCTGAGCGACTTGCCTTTGTGGGGCCAAAGATACTCTCCTGTCCTCCGTTTCCTCATCTGCAATATAGGAGTCACAGTGCAACCCCCTGGGCTGAATTTTTCTGAGGCAGACTGAGGATCTTCAGCTTGAATCGGGCTGCTCTGGACAGAAGAGCTGGATCTCCTTGACTCCCTTGAATGAGTTTTCCCCGTATTGGCAGAAGCTTCTTTAGATTTAGTTTCCTGAATGGTAAACTAGGAAGAGAGCTAATCCATGACAAAGAAGACCCTCCCGGGGGCTCCCAGCAGGCAATGGGAGGAAAGGGTGGGGGGGGGTGGGATGTAAGGATATGGATCTTTGATGGAGTGGAGGAGGCACCAGTGCTCAGTAAACACACAGATGAGGCAAGGGTGAACAGGTACCCTGGGTGTGGCTGCAAGTGTGAAAGGGCCTAGTCACAGATGTGTGGATCTAGAGCAGCGGTTCTTAAAGCATGGCCCCAGACCCCCAGGATCAGAGAATTTACCTGAGAATTTGTTAATTAGAAACTTTCAGGGGGAAGCCCAGACATCCCTGTTTTAACAAGTCCTCCTAGTGATTTTGACGCACCCTACAATTAAGAACCAGGGGTCTAGAACAGAGTTCAGAGGATGAGCAATCTCACTGTGGTCCTTGGTTTTCATCCTGCCTCTGCCCACCAGCTCAGCCTGACCCTGAGGCAGGTGCTAGAATTCCTAACCCATCCCTTCCTGGGGGTTCAGTACCTAAGTCTTCCTGCAGGTGGCGCACAAGGGAGCCGATATAGATCTGTGACAGGTGTTTCTCAAAGTGGGATCCCCCAGACCCTCAATAAGAAGCTTGTTCCTAACCCCACATCACATCTGCATGTTTGACAAGCTCCCAAGATGCCTCCTGAACTCAGGAAATCTGAGGACTGGCCCGAAGGGTGTAGCATGCCCAAGGTCAAATTCTGGTGTCCCCATTAGCTTTTCCTTGTGCTCTGCTAGGCCCACACTCTAGTTCCCCTGATGGTCCCAATTCATCATTAATCTATTAAAACACTCCTCTTCCGTAGCCTTTACATTTTTTGACTGATAGAGGATAGGGAAAAGAGGAAGATAAGAGACTCACTGGCTTAGTTATAAGGTCCTGAACCCAAAGTCAGGAGAAGTGGATTCAGGTCCTGAGTTTATCTGTGAGGAGCTGTGTGTGCTTGGGCAGACCAGTAATCCTGAATCTCTGTGTTCAGATGCCCACTGTGAAGGGCATAGACCAGTGACCCTGAAGGCCCCTCCTGCCATAAATACCAGTGTCAGTGCTTTTCCAGAAAGAGCAGGGAGGTGGTTACAGGGAGGGGGAACCTGGTGCTTGTTTTGCATCAAGGGAGTAAAATTATAGTGAGGCCGGTTTGGCAGCTTTGAGCAGGCCCAGCCTGGTGAACATCTTGTGGCAAAAATTTATAGGAGTGTTGGGCATGGCTACACAGGTAAAAGGTAGTACTAAGGCCTCCATTTACATCAGGGGGTATAGCTCAGGGGTAGAGCATTTGACTGCAGATCAAGAGGTCCCTGGTTCAAATCCAGGTGCCCCCTTGCTGTCCTTCACTTTTGCTAGCTGAAGCTGGTATTGAAGATTCGGCTTCTTTCCCCTATCCAGGGCCTCAGGATACCAAGTCTTCTCAAATCTGGGGTAACTTAAAACCCTGTCTCTGAACACCACAACTCTAGAGTGATACGTTCCTCCAACTATGACTTTTTATTTCACTTACTACTGGTCTTGTTCTACATAGGCATGTTTCTACATGTTTTCATTGCCTTAAGTCAGTGCTGTGTTGGTAAGTGTTTAACGACCAGCTCTTGAGGGGAGGGGAAACATTGATTTGCAGTGTTTTCCAACTTCACAGTATAAATAATCTCACCAAATCCAATGTCAAGCCACAAACATAAGATCGCTGATCACGGTGTTGGGAAGACATGCTGAAGTGCCTCTCTGGTGCAAGTAGGCTCAAGCACACCACTACTCCTAACCCATCTTCCCTATAGTGGCATGGGCTCTTTGACCCCCCACGCTATCCTCACAAAGCTTACAGAAATAAGAGCAATGGCTATGACAGAATCATCCATTTACTCAAGACATATTTGCGTTCTACTTGATGCCAGACACAGGAGAGACAGAGCACAGCAGGAACTGTTTGTGGTGAGCAAGGGAATCAAATGAAGAACTGGTCAATTGAATGTAAGGATAACTAGATAAATGAAGAAAGGTGCTAATTTAAAAGAAAAGGAAAAAAAAGGGAAAAAATAAAAGAAAAGGATTTCTGTAACCAGCAATATGCTAGACTTGATCTTCTAAAACTCCTCCTACCTCAGAATGTCCAGAAATGTAAAGTGAAAGAGAGCAAATATCCATTCATTGCTGAGCTCTCACAGCAGTAAAGATCTCTTAGGAATGGGGGTGGAGGGTGAACTAAAACCCTCCAAGAAGGACTGTGATGGTTGTGGTGATATAACCTACTTAGCTGAGTCTTAATAGCCATTTCAGTCCAGGAAATTAGGTTTTTATCCCCTCTAGCCACACCATTAGTGAAAGGGTGGACTAGGAAAACACCAGCACAAAGAAGACACGGGGCCTTTCTCTCTTCAGCAGGAAGAAGGCATCTCCCCTGAGAATTCATAGCCACAGATTTACTCCCACATATGTTATGGCTTTGAATTTACAGTAGCTGCATGCTTCAGACACTTCCCAAGCTGAAAGTTAACCTTAAACGTGCACTCAGGCTAACAATGATTCTGGAGTACCCAGAAGGAGCAAACACAAACTCTTACGGGCATGCCTTCAAGAGGCCCCACAGAACTCTGCTGATGAAACCTGGATTAAGATGAGTTCACAGTTCAAAATAGTAAAATATATGAGGAATCCATCTACCATGAATGAACACTATTAGACAAATAAAGAATGTCAGATAGCAGAATTATCAAACAGATATTATAAATTAAGTATGGTTAATGTTATTGGAGATATAAGGAATTGAATATATGAGAATAGATGATTTCTAATGAGATGAAGGACATTCATTTAAAATAAAAAATACAATAATTGAAATTAATAGTTTAGAGCAGTTTAGACAGAGAGAGAGAGAGAAAAGAGAAATCTGGGAATGAAATGGGATAGAAATCTTAGAAAACATGACCAAGAACAAAGCACAGAGGTCTAAAAGAATGCAAAACATAAAGGAGTGGCTAAGAAAGGTGGAGAATAAAATTGAAAGTTCCAACAAATATCACATATGAATTCTACAAACAGAAAAATAATGGAGAACAGGCACTATTAAAAGATATAATGTTTGAGATTTTCCAGACTTGTACAAAAATACAATGCCTCAGATTTAGGAACCATGAGTTCCAAGAAAGATAAATAAAAATAAATCCATACCTAGGTACATTGCAGAGAAACTTCATAATACCACAGACAAAGGATGATTTTAAAAGCAATCAGACAGAGAAGACAATTCTTGTGAGAAGGACTAATAATTAGACTGACAGCAGACTTTTCAACAGAAGCAATGAAAGTTGGAAGACAATGAAACAAAATATTAAGTGTGTAAAATAACTGGAGCTTCCCAAGAGGCTCAGTGGCAAAGCATCTGCCTGCCAATGAAGGAGACGCAGGAGACATGGGTTCAATCCCTGGGTTAGGAAGATCCTCTAGAGGAGAAAATGCAACCCACTCCAGTATTCTTGCATGGAAAATCCCATGGACACAGGAGCCTGGTGGATTACAGTCCATGGGGTGGTAAAGACTAAGCACAACAACAAGAGTAACTAACTTGGGATTCTCTACTTAGCTCAAATATTAAAGAGTGAGAGAATAATAAGGTATTTAACTGAAGTCATTTACTTCTAACATATCTATCTTTGCTATAAGAACTTTGAAAAGTTGTACTTCAGAAAGAAAAACATAGAACCCAGAAGAAAAGAAAAAGAAGAGAAAAAATAGTGAATGAAGATACTAGCAACCATGTTAGTAAATCTAAACAGCATAGATTATACAAATTAATATACTAAAGTCCTTCTATTGTTTAGAAGGAGAGTGAACTGTAAAATATAATTAGACTATATTAAAACAAATATGTGTATAAAAATTTTAAAGAGTAACCTCTAAAAGCATAGAAAAGGAAGGCATAAATTTAAAATCAGTAGAATAAAAAAGGTGAGTAAAGAAAAATTAATCAATCCAATAGAAGGAAAGAATGTAGAAAAGGCACAGAAAAAATCATTATCAATAGAAAGCAAGAAATAAGATGATAGAAATGAAGTAAAACATATTACTAAACACAATAAAGGTAAATAGACTACTTGCCAATTAAGATAGAGATTGTCATATTGGATTATGCAACAACAACAAAATGTAGCTACATACTCTTATAAAACACACAACTGAAATATAAATATCCAGAAAGTTTGAAAGTAGGATGGCAAAAGATATATTAAACAAATACTATCAAAAATAAAGTTAATGTAGCAATACTAAGTCAGGCAAAATGGAGTATAGATTAAAAGTATTATTAAGGATAAAGAGAATTAATTCATAATAATAAAATAAACACTTTCCCAGGAAAATACAATTCTAAACTTGTAAACACAGTCTCGAAATATGTAAAGCAAGAATTGTCAGAAATACAGGAAGAAATTGACAAACGCACAAGATTGATAGGAGGTTTTAACACATCTTTCTCAGTAACGGATAGATCAAAAGTTAAAAAATAAAAAAGATATAGAAGACATAAATAACACAACCCAAGCTTGATGTAATAGAAGTAACTTGATCTCTACACACACACATACACACACACACACACACACACACACACATATGTACTCTTTTGAAGCAAACATAGAACACTTTGAAACATTTATTGCATAACTTTAACACAAAGTGCGTATCAGAAAATCCTTAAAAATATGAGCATCACATACTACATTTTTTAAATGCAAGGCAAAACTCAATTACAAAAATATAACATCATTAAAGACATACATTCAGAAACTAAAAAGTACTCTAATAGATAAAAAAGGAAATAACAAAAATCAGAAAATATTTAAATACTCAAATTGATTGTGGCTGTTTTCACAAGGAGAAGTAGACAGCATCTCTACAGGAAGCTAGCTAAATTATTTGGGAAAACTGTAGCTGGCTAGTTCACCAAAAGCCAATTCACAGAATGACCAGAGAGCCAAAAGCAAAGTGTATGAAAGTCAAACCACTGAACATTGAGTTGCTGAAAAACCAATCTGAATTATTGAAAATCTTTAAAAATTGTGTTCCATTTGCATTCCTCCCTTTGTTTGTGTGCAGAACCGCCAAATAAACAATGATCTAAATTTAGGACCATTCTCCACAATCATTTTACACGGCAGTTACAGAAGCCAAGGTGGATGCCGGCATGGGGTGGGAGGTACAACTACAATTTAAAGGTAGGAAAGAGGTTTCTCAGGCACTGGGAGAACTGGCCATTTGCAAATTGATTTTTGGCAACAGGGTCATTCAGCACACAGGATGTTGGTGAATTGCTTAAAGCAATTGTTGACCCAGAGTCTACAGTTGGGGCCCCAGCCTGGTCAGGTAAGGGGGAGGTTGAATCAAAGAGGTACCAAGCCTGTACATGCTAAAGGAAACGTATCTTTCTTGGGTAGAGATATTACTTTTTTTTTTTTTTTAAGTGAAGGGATTTTAAAGTTTACGGATTCTGAAACTAAGGGTGGCATGTGGGATGAGCTGAGAGAAGGGATACCTACCAGGAGAAAGCTGACCTCAGCAAGAAGGGCCCTAGGCACCAAGCACAAGTAAGGTACTTACCAAGGGGCACTGTGGCCTTGAGGAATCCTGAGAGCAGATGTTGAACTTGCACCTGCCTTTTTCCACCGCCTGACACCTTGTGATATCTTCAGATCTTCAGGACCGTGGGCTTCACAACATGGGTCCTGTGTCAGTGATTCCCTGGGTGTGGAGAAGGGGGCTTTGTCCAGGGAAGGGGCTGGACAGTCACTGGGGGTGTTCTACCCACGCAGTCTTTCCTTGGAGGCCAGGCCAAAGTGGTCAACATTGTACCCCAAAGTTCTGGGAGGTGACCCGCAGCAAGGCCAGCGGAGACCCACGGAGGTTAGACCCACAGGGACCAACACTGGGATTTCTGGGCAATAAATTCCCTTTCTCTGAGTCCAGAGGAAGAGAACTGTCGGGGGCGCAGGCGTGGGGAAGGGCTCTCCGGGCGGCAGGCGTCGCCTCCTATTGGACCCCGGCTTCCTCGGCCTCTGCAAACCGCAGGTTTAGCCCCACGAGCCCGCCTTCTCTAAGCTGTTCTAACAAGGGTCCACCAGACCTGGGATGAGGCCCAGCCGGGGATCGTCTCCCCCGCACCGAGAACACAACTCTCCTCCAGCCTCTCTGCGTCCTTTCTGACCCATAGAATGGTGGGCTCGCGCTTCATTCATTCAACACATTTATCTGAGGGCCTACTCCGTGCCAGGAACGTCTACAAATCAACAAAACAGAGCAGCAAATAGTTACACAGGTACAGTGGCTCACTGGTCAAGGCGGGGGTGAGCGCGGGAGCGGGGGGACAGACCTGAGCGCGCGCTGGGGTCTGGCGGCCACTCCAGCCCATCCACCACCCAAGTCACGGGGTCCAGCCTGCAGCCCCCTCCGCCCCTCTCGGGGTCCGCTTCCCCCACCCCTTCCCTAGTCACGGTCGGCTTGCGGGATGCGTCCTTTGGCAGAGACGGATCCCGTTTAATCCGAGCATCCCCACCTGGCGGATAGGAATCGTTCAGTAAAAGTTGGATGCAAGAAAGGATGGATGGATGGATGGATGTGTGGATGCACGGGTTTAGTCCGGCAAGCACACAGCGAGCTGGCCACAAGGCAGATCCCGGCGCCAAGCCCCTCCCCTGGCAAGCTTCACCGGGTCTAGGCATAACCAGTGGGGAGGGGGCGCCGCCAGGCTCGCCCCGCCCTCCCCTCGCCCCTCGCCTTCCCTGCCGGCTAGGCGGCGCCTTCTGGGAAATGTAGTTCGCGCCTGCGCCCGGAGGGCCGCGGGGGCTGGTCCCCCTCTCCTGGGATGCGGTGCTCTGGGCTGCTTCGGACGCCCACCTACCCCTGCCCCCTCCCCTGCGGCCCGCTCCCCAGGGCCCGATTTCCTCCTGCGCCGACCTAGATCGCTGACGGAGCGAGTGCTCCCCCCGCCGTGCCGGAAGTCGGGAGCAGAGACTGAGTCCGGGATGGCGGGCCAGGTAAGGCAAGCCAGGACAGCGCCGCGCGAGCCGGGACCCCGCCGGCAGCCGGGGAGGACAGACGATCGCCTTGGCCGGGCCTGCCCAGTGCCACGCTGTGCGGGCCTCGAGGGCGGGGGGCGAGCCTGGGACCCGCTAACTTTGGCCGGGCGAGGTGCGTTGGGGGTTGGGGTGCGCAGGATTTGGTGCAGGGAAGTCCAGAATCTGGGACCCCTCCTCTTCCCTTCTCCCCGTCCCCTCCGTGTAAGGGACTTGGAGCCGGAGCTCCATCTTTGGAAACTCCTTTGGGTTAAGCCTCGCACTCTCTTGGCGTGGCTTTTAAAAATTATCCTGGGAGCGATGGGCATGGAGGCCCAAGGAGAAAGAATAAATCTGTGCACTTTCCTTCTTGGTAGGATCCTGGGCTCCCGGATGGGGGAGGGCATGAACAGGGTCCCAGGTTTTTAGCCATTAGGTGAGATATGTAGGTCCGAGAGCTACAAGGGGAGCCCCATCTGTCATAGCCTGGGACCAGTTTGTCGGGTGCAAGCTGTGTGCAGGGCGGTGAAGGCGCTAGGAAACCTGATGATACCAGTGGGGAGTTGCTGGACGTCCTTTTGGGGGAGCCTGGAGCCAGCTCTGTAATTGTGGCTCATTAGCTTGGGCCAACCTCAGGCAACTGCCAACTCCATGGTTTGAGGGCCCAGGAGCGGGTGGTAATGAGGGGCTGGGGCAGTCTGTGGCCAGGCAGAGCATCACTGTGCCAAGACCTTGATGGCGTTAATGCCCCACAAGCTCCTGGGAAAAAGCGAGAAGCCAGGTAGGTTAGGGGGCGACAGAGGATGAAATGGTTGGATGGCATCATCGACTCAATAGATGTGAGTGTGAACAAACTCCGGGAAATGGCAAAGGACAGATAAGCCTGGCGTGCTGCAGTCCATGGGTTGCAAAGAGTCGGACACGACTGAGCGACTGAACAACAACAACAGGCAGATTGGCTGCTGTGGGAGCAGGGGCAGTCTCCTTTTCAGATCTGGCCGTACAGTTAGGAAGCCGAAGGACACCCTCCACCATCACCCCCATCTCTGCTCAGATGTGCCCAAGGGCCCCATGTTCAGGCCTCCTCCGACCGCAGTTTCCTTCTCTATACAGCGAGGGGCTGGATCACTGATCGTTCAGATCCAGTGTCCTGGGGTGTGTCCTTACGCTGTGTGTCTTCATGGAAAAGGGCCTGGCCGTGGCCTTGGGGGCTAGTAGGTCACAGTCAGATGGAGAGGAACAGGGTGCGCCTCCTGTCTTCCTGTCTAACGTGACTCCCAAATGCCCAGAGGCTGTGGGAGCACAGCCCACAGGTGGGGGCAGCAGGGCTCAGGGCTGAGCCTGAAACACGCCAGGAAAGTGGGTTTGCCCTGGGAAGGACCCGCAGGCCGAGTCTGTGGCCTGAGGGTTTGCACATTGTGCTTGCTCCCTACCTTTTTTGTGCACGTGCACACACACACACACACACACACACACACACTCCTCTGTTTTTTCTGGGTGGGGGCTGCTACCAATGGACCCACTTACCCTGGCCACAGTCAGTTCCTGTTCCCAACTTTGTTGGACAAGAGTTTATCTTCTGGCTGAGGTGGCGAGTGGCCTGGAAACCATCTCTTCCGGATGTCTAAAAGAGCTGGTATATTTAGCCAGGAGACAAAGAGGCATTTGGGGTTAGGAGTGGTGTGTGAGGTGGCCAACTGTGACCTGCCAGTGGATGTGAGGCAGACAGATTTGGCTGCAGGAGCAGGAATCATAGCACTTAACCACATCCCAGCATTTGTTCTGAGCACTTTTCTCACAGTAATTCATTTACTCTTCACAACATCCCTATGAGAGAGGTTCTTATGATCCTCCTTTATAGATGAGTTTACTGGGCCCAGAGCTAAATGTAAGCAAAGCAGGGACTGGAATTCCAGCCACGTGGCTCCTGGGGTCAAGGTCAAACCTCCACACTCTGCCTGTTTGTGTCCCAGAACTTCTTAATGCCAGATTAGGCCAGCCATAGGACTGTGGTGAGCCCCCATAGTTGCTATGGGTATTCAAGTAGAAATTGAAGAGCCCCCTATTGTAAATAGAAAAAAAAAAAAATGAATGAGTTAGTCACTCAGTGGTATCCAACCCTTTGCAACCCTGTAGACTGTAGCCTGCCAGGCTCCTCTGTCCATGGGATTCTCCAGGCAAGAATACTGGAGTGGGTGGCCATTCCCTTCCCTGGGGGATCTTCCCGACTCAGGGATTGAACCCACATCTCCCTGCGGCTCCTGCATTGCAGACAGCTTCTTCACCGTGTGAGCCTAGAAGTTGGCACTAAATGTTCACTACCCCTTAAAGGTATTCTGCAGTTGTCGGTGAGTTCTAGTTCACAGACGTTCTATAGTGGACAGCTCTCCCCTGCGGGGAGGAGAGGGTCCCGTTTACCGGAGTAGTTTTCATTTCTGGCAGCCCAGGCAGGTCTGCCCAGTCTTGAGCCAGTAACTGGACAGCAGCTCTTCCCCAGCACTCTGATTCTAAACTTAGAATGTGTCAGAATCATCTGGGAAGCTTGAAGATGTCAGCTTCTGGGTTCTGAAAGCACTGAACACAATTGTGATTTAGTCGATCTAAGATCAGGTGAGAAATTCAGTCCTCAATAAAGGGAACTGTGAACCTTATTTGAGCCTAAAAGCTCTTTTGTGTTTTCAGTTGTTAGGTAGTAAACTCTGATGGGAGAAGATAAGGACGCAGAGTATTTTTTATCTGGTTTGCTAAGTATAGAAGCTATCTGTTGGCGTGAACTAGCTGGTCAACAGAATCACCACTCAGCTCTGCTGGGTTCCCCGCCTGCTGCTACAGCCAGGGCCGTGCTATTAAACTCAGCCATTTAGCAGTGGCTTCCCTGGTGGCTCAGATGGTAAAGAATCTGCCTGCAATGCAGGAGCTGTTGTTCAGTTGCTAAGTCGTGTCCAACTCTGTGACCCCATGGACTGCAGCACACTAGGCTGCCCTGTCCTTCACTATCTCCCGGAATTTGCTCAAAGTTGTGTCCAGTGAGTCGGTGATGCCATCCAACCATCTCATTCTCTGTTGCCCCCTTCTTCTCCTGCCCTCAATCTTTCTCTGCATCGGGGTCTTTTCTAATGAGTGACTCTTGACATCGGGTGGCCAAAGTATTGGAGCTTCAACTTCAGCTTCAGTCCTTCCAGTGAATATTCAGTGATTGGGAAGATCCCATGGAGAAGAAAATGACAACCCGCTTCAATATTCTTGCCTGGAGAATTCCACGCCCAGAGGAACCTGGTGGGCTTCAGTCCATGGAGTCATAAAGAGGTGGACATGACTGAGCGACTAATACACACACACACACATTTATTTGTATTTATTTATCATTTATTTGTACTCAAGAGCCATCCTGTCTCCTCCATAACCATCTTAAAAAACCTGTTATAGCATGGTGAATTCAGGGCTGGCTGGAGTTCCCATCCTGGAGTTGATGTTTTCTTGGGCCTGAGCTGCAGGCCACGAGACTCTCTGTATTAGCTTCCCTGGATTGCCATGAAAGTACTTTCACAAAGCGGGGGTGGGGGCTTAAACAACAAATTTAATATCTCACAGTGCAAGAGGGGAGAAGTCCAAAATCAAAATGTTGGCGAGCCCATGCCCTCTCTCAAGACTCTAGGACAGGATCCTGCCTTCCTCTTCCAGCATCTGGTGGCCCTGGGGATTCCTTGACTTGTGGCCCCATCACTCCTGCCTCCCTGGTCACGTGGATTTTTCCTCCCTGTGGGTCTGTCTGTGCTCCTCTTCTTATAAAGACACCAGTCATACTGGATTAAAGTGAAGGAAAATGAAAGTGAAGTTGCTCAATCGTGTCCGACTCTTTGCGACCCTATGGACTGTAGCCTACCAGGCTCCTCCATCCAAAGGAATTTTCCAGGCAAGAGTATTGGAGTGGGTTGCCATTTCCTTCTCCAGATATTGAATTAAAGACCTACCTTAGTCCATTATGACCTTAGCTTAACTAATTTCATCTACAGCGACCCTAGTTTTGAATAAGGCCACATTCTCGGCTACCGGGGTGAAGACATCAGCATGCCTTTTTGGGAACACGTCTCTTGTCCCGTTGCCCCTTTGCCTGTTTCCATGTGTCAGGTGCCCACGCCGTGTCCACCAGGGGATGTGGGCTGGGTCAGCACGCCGAGGACCACTCCTGGGCGGCCTTGCTGGGAGGGAACGAGCCAACTGCCCTGAGGTTGTGCCCACAGGTGTCGATCGCCTTCCAGGACCTGGCCGTGCGGTTCTCCGAGGACGAGTGGCGGCTGCTGGGGGAGGGCCAGAGGGCGCTCTACCTGGACGTGATGCGGGAGAACTACGACACGCTGGCCTCCCTGGGTGAGGAGCGGGGCCGTTGTCGGGTGGGAGGGTGCCGGCGCAGCAACTCGAGGGCCCAGGGTTGCCTGGGAGCTTGGGTGTCTCGTGGGGCCTTAGTCTTCGTTCACACAGCAAGGTGGCGTCCGAGAGCCGACACTGAGCTGGGGGCGCCTCTCAGGTCTTCCATGCCATTGTTACTGTGGACAGTACCAAGGGTCTGGGTGCGATTTGGTGGGGGTGCCAAACAGCTGGCACAATGGCATTGGTCTTGGAAGTTCTGACGGTCCCTGGGGTTTGGGTGGTCACACAGACACACATATGTACACACATGTACACAGGTTTGGGATGGTCATACAAACACACTCGTGTACACATGCACACAGGGATTGGGTGGTCACATACACACGTGTACATGGAGTTTGGGTGGTCACATGGCTAGACATGTACATGCATGTTCATGGGGTTTGGGTTGTCACACAGACGTGTGTACACATGTACACAGGGTTTGGGTGGTCACATGTACACACATGTACATGGAGTTTGGGTGGTCACATGGATAGACATGTGCATGCATATACATGGGGTTTGGGTGATCACACAGACATGTGTGTACACATGTACACAGGGTTTGGGTGGTCACATGTACACACATGTACATGGAGTTTGGGTGGTCACACAGATAGATGTGTATACACATGTACATGGGGTTTGGGAAGTCACATGGATAGACATGTACATGCATGTACATGGGGTTTGGGTGGTCACATGGAGACACATGTACACACATGTACATGGGGTTTGGGTGGTCACACATACACACATGTACATAGGTGCCTGGATGTCTGGGTGCCTGGGCCTCTGGTGTGATGATGTAGAAGGGTGGAGGCCGGCTTCCACTCCCGGGGACGGTCCCTCTTTTCTTTCCCAGGGACGGCGGAGCCGCTCCCCCTCTCGGCCTTCCTATCTCCCTCAGAGCCTGGAGGAGCTGTGGGGGCCCGGAGCCGTGCTGGAGACCGGCAGGAGCCGCCCCAGGGAGGAGGCCCCCTGGGTGAGTAATCTGTGCAGATGAGAGCCCCTCGGGGTGGGTCCTGGACCCCCTGGGTTGCCTGGGCCCTGGGTGGACTCACTCATGTCCCTCCCACTGTGTGGTCCTCGGCCCCTGGATTCATTCCGTACAGGATACTGTGACCTCAGCATTCCCCACCTCGCCACACCCACCCCTCCCTGACCTTTCACCCCGACCCCTCTGAACCAGGAGCCTGGTATACTGTTGCTCATTGTGTGAAGCGCTCAGAAGCAGCCTGGGCTCACCCTGGGAGAGTCTTTGCCCCTCAGGCCCCCTCCCCCGCCACCCAAGCAGAGCCAGTTGCAGCCCTTGAAGGTCCAGAGAGCTCGGGGGGGTGGATGTGGTCCAGGGGTTGGCAGGAGAGGCAGGAGTCCGGATGGTGGCCGGAGATGGGGAGGCAGTCCTCCCTTGGTGTCCCCTCCATGGCCCAACAGGGACCGAGGGACAGAGCAGAGAGGAGCTCTGTTACCCGCAGCCCCCAGCATCTTGGTCCTGCTGTGCCCACGCGCAGGGCACCTGCCTTGAACCCAGGTTCTCTTTGTTTGCGCACATCAGTGTCTCCTTTGCAGCCCCTCCCGTGGTGGGAGGATTACGTGAGACGCAGCATGTGCCGACTGATGTTGGGGGAGGGGGCCGGAGTTCACTGTGGTCTCTTGGCAGGAGGAGCCCCCCAGCACAGCCTGCACCTCAGTGCCCTGGTGCAGCTCGTGCAGGAGATCCCCGAGTTCCTGTTCGGGGAAGGCAGCCCCGAGAGTAGTGGGGGAGCCAGCCTGGATGGGGTGGCTGTGAGCTCCCAGGGTGAGTCTGACGGGGGGCCCCGCTGCATCCCACAGACGAGTTCAAGCTGCCGGCCCGGCCCCTGGGTGGAATTACCCGTTAATATGAATGCCTGGGTGGCAGGCCGGTCCCCTGAGAGGACACGGACGGGGGAGAGACTGTGGCCTCTGACTTTCTCTAGTGGTTTTGACCCAGCTTCATCCACGCCTTTGGGACCCCCGTCGCGTCCTGCCCTACAGTGGTGGATGAGGCCGTCCCTGTTGTGTAGATGAGTGCCCAGCGGCTGAGTCCCCCACAACCTGTGCTCTCCCTGTCTTACCAGACTTCTTCCTCCCCCAAGCTTGCAAGGCTCTCCCGCCTCCCCAGAAGTTTATCCCCCCAGCCCCAGCCTGCAGGGTTTCTTTGCGTCCCCTCAGCTGATGGTCAGCTGGGGACGATCTTCTTAGAACAAGGCCACAGCCTGAATCTACATCTTGGAGCCCAGGGATGGCAAGGCAGAGGTTACTGACATCCTGGTCGTTGTTAGTTGAACATGGCAAGGAAGGGCCAGCATGGGGCAGTGTTGGGACATTGTACCTCCTGCCAGGCTTAATTCCAATACCCCCCCCACCCCCCTCAGCAGCTGTGACGGAGGATATGTGCCCTCTTCGAGACCTGCTCCGCTGCCTTCCAGATACACCCGTGGGCCTGCTTGGCCTGGCCGCCACGCCCAGCGGCAGCTCGTCCAGCAGCACCCCCGGGGCCAGGGGGCCGGGGAGCCCCCTCCCCATCAGTGAGTAGGACTCAGTGCAGGGGGCCCACACCCTCTTGATTTTTTTCCAGGACTTGGTTTCCTTTATAACTGGGTCCAGCTCCTCAGTGGGGCGGAGTTGGGGGAGGTGCGGAGCAGGCCTGGTGCTGGCCTCTGTCTGGGGACCAGTGAGGATTCAGGATGCTCAGCCTCACTCGTGGAGTGCTGTGTGCAGTGTGTCTGCGGACCTGACACTCAGACCTCTCATCAGGACAGCCCTAACAGCGGGGGAAGACAAGGCTGGCCTTTGGAATTTCTCTGGGTCTCAGTTTATTTTTAAAATGCTTGCGGATTTTACATTTGTCTAAATGTCTATTTTTATCTAAACTATTTTGAATTAATATGGCATAAAATAGCCAGTGCTTTCATGCATTGGAGAAGGAAATGGCAACCCACTCCAGTGTTCTTGCCTGGAGAATCCCGGGGACGGGGGAGCCTGGTGGGCTGCCATCTATGGGGTCACACAGAGTCGGACACGACTGAAGTGACTTAACAGCAGCAGCAGCAGGGGCTTAACCCTGGTGGTCCAGTGGTTAAGACTCTGCTCTTCCAATGGAGAGGTCATGGGTTCAATCCCTGGTCAGGGAACTAAGATTCCACATGCCGGTGGCCACCAAAAAAAAGAAAAGCATGCCCCACTTAGCTCGTAGTTTCAGGCATCAGCTGGCACCTTTGCTCTGGAGTCCCACATGTCCAGCTTTGAGAAATGTTGAGTGCAAGGCTGTGGCCTGACTTGAGGAGGCAATCAGAAACTTGAGGAGGCAATCAGAGACCCTCACGGGAGGGTCCCCGGGGCGAGCAGTCTTGTGTTTACATTCACACCAGAAGGAAATGGGGAAGGACCCTGCACCTTAGGATGGACTCTGGGAACAAGCCCGTCATAGCTGGCTGAGCCACCGAGTTCCCAGGACTCAGCTGTCCCTTGGGGAGCAGTTAAAAGCTGGGGAGGCCCATCCTCTGTGTGTGTGTTGGGAAGGGGCAATTTCTCAGGGTCTGGAGCCTGGGCTGGAAAGGCCTGCCTGTCTCTTCTGCAACAGAAACTACCGACAAGCCAAGGCCTGTGGAGGAGGGGAGCCCAGGAGCCCCTGGCCGGGAGCCCAGCCCTGCCACCTGCAGTCAGGGCAGTAGCAAGAGCCGCAGGAATCCGGAGAGAGGGACCCCGGGGGCAGGTGAGGGGCCGGCTTTCCTGAGGGTGGGGCTGAGGATGGGGGGCAGGTGGGGAGGCATCATGTGGCCCTCACCTGGGGCCTCCTGATGGTCCTACCTGGCAGACGGCATCCCTGTGGTCATGGGTGGGAAACCTGACCGCGGCTGGCCTTGCAGGAGCTGCGAGCATCTCTCCTGGGCACAGCCCCTTGCAAGGCCTCATCAACTGCCTGAAGGAGATCCTCGAGCCTGGGCCCCAGGGCCCCGAGGGACCACGGAGCTCGCCACCGCCACCCGCCCCCAGCCTGGGTGCCTCCCAGCTGAGCAGGGCAGAGCTGGGGCCTGGGGGCCCTCCCTGGGCCGGTGAGTCCCTGCGGACCTGTCTCGTTGGGCCAAGGTTTCTGAGCCCGTGGAGAGCTCCAGTTGCTCTCTGTAGATACTTCTCTGTAGGTATGGCGTCTTCCCTAAGGATCCTTGCCAGCTTGGCTGCTCCGGTATCTCTAGTGTCACATTTCTGGAGCCAGATGGCTGTGTTAAGGGAACAGCGTGGTCAGCATAATCAGCTTGTGGAAGAAAACCAGAAATAGATTTTGCCCTGGATTCTTATGGGTTCTTGACTCATCCTAAGGTGGGACATCTGAGAATAAGAGGCTGAGGGGCACTTCTTGTTGACCCTATGCGGGATCCTTGGGATGGGCTTTGGGGATGGGGGTGATATGGTGGGGGCTGGAGCCCCAGCCCTGAACTCTGAAGCTTGGTAGCCGGGCAGAATGTGAAAAGCTCCTTGGGGCTTCGAGCCTCGGTTTCCCATCTGTAAAAAGGGTAACTGTTCTCACCTTAGAGGACTGTCCTGAGGCTTAGGCACACTAATGATGTGTGTGTAAGTGTTTGTAAAACGCTTGGGCGTCCTCAAATTAAGTTCTGCTCAAGGCCAAGAGAACCATTTCCAAGTAGTGAGCCAGGCCACCCACTTCCTTTGTTTGTTCTCAGAGCAGAACCTCATCTTCCTTTTACCCAGCCAGCTCTGGGAGGTGTAGCCAGGCATTTTTAAACCAAGTGCTAAGAAGACAGTGGCCCTGCGCAAGGCTGAGTGAGTTGCAAGAAGACCCACATCCCCGGGTTTCTGGCCTTGGACCTTTAATTGATCCCTCTTTCGGTTGTTGTCACCAAGACTGAGGTCACTGGGTTCAGGGGGACGCGTGTTCCTTTTTTCCTGTAGTGAAGACAGAGGCAGCCTCGGGAGATTGTCCCCTCCAGGGCCTGCTGAACTGTCTGAAGGAGATCCCCGAGGCTCGGGACAGGCATCCCAGCCCCTCAGGAGCCAGTGACCCATGGCTGCGGGAGGACCCAGGGGCCTGGAAAAGGAATTCTGGAGGTAAAGGCCGCCGGCTGGGCAGGGAGCCCCTGGGCATCGCTTGTTTCCTTTCTCTGCTCCAAGCAGACCTTCCACCACCAGACACTCGGGCCCGCATGTCAGTGTGTTGGCTAGAGTGGCCAGACGTTGGGGCTCACGCTGTAGAAGGAGCTGGGCATGTGGGAGTGCATCAGTGTGAAAACATTCCAGGTTGGCTCTTATAGTAGGAGCTGAGGGTTCCAAAAGGAAGGAGGGAATCACTGGGAGGGAGAGACAAAAAGCAGAAGGCAGAGCTCCGGGCAGTGCACATGCCGGGGCTCGTTCTGATGTGGGGGTTCTTGTGATCGTTTGGGTTCACCATGGGTCGTTGGTGTTCCAGAACTCTTGAGAGTCATTTGGCTGCTGGCCTCGGAAGCAGGACCCTGACTCAATGCTCCTGGGGTGGGCTGGCTTGGCATCACCCCTCAGTAGAAACCTCTAGACGTGAAAGTGGGATTTGGTCCATCTGCTGATGGTTGGGCAGTGACTGTCTTGGAGCTGAGATGGCTGTGGAAGCTGGGGGCTATGGAAACCCAATCCTGACCCTATAGAGACTTCATGAGTGACTTCCCACAGGACTCCGACCCCTCCAGACTCCTCCTCCGGGGCCTGGGCCTGGAGCCAGCAGCATGCTCTCTGCAGTGAAGGTGGAGGATAGCTGGCCCCAGGGACCCCTGGAGCCCACATCCTGTCAGCTCAGCAAGCAGCCCCACAGCTCCTCTGCCACCAGCAGCCCCAGGAATGTCAAAGACATTGCCCTCGCCCAGGTCCGGATGCCCAGCTGGGGCCCTGCAGCTCAAGGTGAGGCCTGGGCTCATCTGCTCAAGTCCTCCCGGGTGGGGGTCTCAGGCCCCCAACAAGGTTCTGCCAGCCCACAGGGAAGGGGCACCTGGGTGTCTCGCGCGTGGACAGAGGCGTCCACCTGGGCATCCTTCCCAAGAGGTGGTGGTGGTGGTGGTTTAGTCGCTAAGTCGTGTCCGACTCTTGTGACTCCATGGACTGTAGCCCGCCAGGCTCCTCTGTCCATGGGATTTTCCAGGCAAGAATACCGGAGTGGGTTGCCATTTCCTTCTCCAGGGTTCCAAGTGGTTCGTCCCATCCCTTAATCTCCATCCTCCTTAACCCAGGCCCTTGCCCAGGGAGCCTTCCATTAGAAGGGCCTTGGTTTTGCAGAGAATCCCCAAGTGTCAGGAAGCTGCCCACTGCGTGTGGCTCTCTCTCCACCCACCCCTGGGCCTGGGTACAGCTGGCTGGCATCGCTCCTCCAGACTGGGGAGCAGAGAGCTGATGGGAGCCGGCCCTGAGGGAAGGGCATCCTGCCTGGCAGGCCCCACGCCTAATGTGGGACTCATCACTCCTGAGGAAGACAGGCAGGCCGGGCAGTCAGCCGGGGCTGGGCCGGTGGGGGGAGACGGGCCAGAGATGGTGACGGGCCATCTCCCCGTCCCAGCCGGCAGCGCCTCGAGCTCACCCCTGGAAGCCCTGGAGGCCTGTCTGAAGGGCATTCCCCTGAGTGGGTCGTTACCTCCCCAGCCACCGGCCAGTTCTTGGTCCCGGAGCCCCCAGCCAGGAGACCCCGGGTCTCAGAGGCCCGAGCTACCGCGCCTTGGACCACACAGCAAAGGTAGCCTGTGCCATGGGCTCAGGGTGGCGTTTATCCTTGTGTACGGAAGGGGGTCGGTGGGGGGAATGCTGAGGACGCTGTTAGGTCCCCCCTCCTCATCCCAGGCTAAAGCGGGGGGCGCACATGCCCCTGTCTCCCAGCCCCTTCTCATGCCTGCCCCCCAACAACCCCTGCATTTGGTGGAAGCCAGTTAAACTCTGCCCCCTGCCACCTCTGAGAGCTTCACTGACCCTCTAGGCCCCTGAGGCCAGCAGTTGGGTTTATGTGGGTTAACAAGCTACTGGATTTTAATCAGGGCCATGAGCACCCTAACCTCAGGGGAGATCGCACGGGAGAGGCGTTGGGGCAGGGCGGGGCGCCTGTCCGCAGCCCAGCGCCCACGGTTTCCCCTCGATGCCAGCTGTGCTTTTCCCCACAGATGTGGTCATAGGGCCTCTCCCGGCTCTGGGCCTGCAGGGCTGCATGAGAGACAGCCCGGCCCTGCCCCTGGGCTCCCAAGGCACCCCTAGCAGCTTCTCGTCATCTAGCAGCTCCGACGGGGACCTAGATTTCCAGAGCCCTGAGCGCAGCCAGGGGCATCGGCCCGGAAAAGGTGAGATGGCCAGCTTGAGGCTGGGAGTGGGTCCTGGGGAAGGGCGGCGGGGAGCGTCCTTGCCCACCGCCACGTGTCCGACCCGACCAGTGTCCAAACCAGGCTTCCGCGCCTGGAGCGGCTGCAGAGAGCAGGCGCAGGACTTGTTTTGGGGGGTGGGGGTCTGTTTTAGTGACTTGGCTCAGAAAAGGCAGGACAACATCTAAGATCTCTAGAAGGCATTTGATGCTTCTTACTAGAAGCATTCTTACTAGAAGCATCAAATACTTCCTTATCCCAGCCTTGAAGAAGTCAGTGTCTGTAACATCTGACTGACTCTCTAACTTAGGGAAAACGTGTAAAACCATCTTGGAAGGGTGTGTTTGGTGTGTGCTCCCCCAGGTCCCTCCGTGAGGGGACCTTGCAGGACCTCAACCCTTTTCTCTACTTGAATAATCCCAGGGCTCCCCATCTGCCTTGTTCATGGACACCTGGTTCCCCGGGGCTCACCTCTGTGTCCTGGCCTCACACTGTCAGTGGAAAGGCCTGAAGCCCCCCTGGGGCTCTGTGCTGGGCCCTCTGGGGCCATCGGATGGGCTTAGGGCCCGCATTCCTGCGCCCACCACAGCTCAGCCCCTCGAGTAGGGGAGCTTTTAGCTCCCAACAGGCAGCTGACTTTGCTTTTTAATTTTTAGTAGGTACTGTGCTCGTTTCGTCTTGTTGAAAAGCTGCGGTTAGGTTGCAGAGGGTCGGTGGTGTCTGCCTCCCTCCCCTGCTCTCCAGCACTTGCGTCCCCTGAGCCACCCCTGCTGCCGGTTCCTGCACTTCCAGGGATGCTGCGCAGGCGAGCATCCCTCTCGCGGATTCTCCACCGAGCTCCCTGTCTTCCCGCTTCCCTTTGGCCTTAGGGTCCTCGGCGCTGCACGGGCCCCCTCCCCTTTCTCCTGCAGCTGCTCAGTGTCTGTGGTTCCTTCTCGAGTGTTCTCTATCGGCAGACCTGTTTTCTGAGTCACCCAAACAGCAGGCGACTTCACACTGCCTTGTGGACGCATCCAGCCCAGCCCCCTAGCTCTCCCTGCACTGCCCCAGAACCCCGCAGCATCCGTGGGGAAGCCACATGCAGGACTCCTCTCAAGACACTGAGGTCCCAGCCCCACGATGCTCGGACCTCTGGCAGCTTCTCTTTTCTCCCCCTCTCTGCCTGACGCCCGCATCAGCAAAGATGCTTTTCTGGAAAGAGCTTGGCTGAGATGTGGAAGGGGAGGGCTTTTCCTGTATCTAGAATTTCAGTTCATGTAGTGGCTATAGTTTCTCCAGCGCTGTCACTAGAAATAGGATTTCTGCAGTGTGTTTTTATCCTCGAGTTGAAATGCATTCATGTTCTCCTTCTTCACCTGCTGCATCTGTACCCTTTTCCCTCTTTGACTAGTCACGTGAATAGTGAATAGCTGACGACAGTCCAGCCTCGGGGCCCATCTCCCCCGTCACTGGCCCGATGGCCTGCTGACTGGCTTCTCTGTGTAGGCAGTCAAGATGAGGGGGCCTCTCCCAGGGCCACCCAGAGGCAGGGCTGACACGGGTCTGGGGCCAGGTCTCCCTCTGGGTGCCCTGAGCTGGTGTGACAGGTCCAGGGCCCGAGCTGCAGTGGACCCGGGACATGGGCAAGGCTCCTGGGGTTCACAGGACTGAGCTCTGGCTGGCCAGGACCGTGAGTGTTGGGTTTTCACAGGAAGCCCCGTGGGAAGCTCCCCGCTCCAGGGCCTGGAGAACTGTCTCAGAGAGATACCTGAGCCCCGGCTGCAGCCTGCCTGGCCCTGCTCCTCAGCTGGAGATGGAGGGCCACGGCGAGCAGAGCCCAGGAACTGGGCAGCAGGCATGGAAGGTAATGTGGGCAGGCCCACTTCCCGGCCTGATATGAGTCAACCTTCTGGAAGCAGCTTGGCTAGAGGCTCGTGGGAGGCCACAAGGCCAATAGCGCTGTTCTCCTGGGTGGAGGGGTGTGGTGGGCCTGGACACCCAGCCCCCCAGTGCTGCTCCGAGTCCAGGCCTGAGGTGGGGCCTTGGCAACAGGGTGTCTGTATGCTGGCCTTGGTCTCTGGCACGGCGCTGAGCTGTGGGGGCTCCCGGGAGGCTGGGTAGCTGGGTCCAGAAATAATGAGATCCTGGAGGATGAGGGTGGCCCTGGGAACATCTGCAGGGCCAGGGTGTGTCCCACTTCGGTAGCGTCATCCAACATCCTGGACCAGAGTTTGTCTTCTGAACAGCGCCTCCCTGGCCTGCGTGCTAACTCAGGGCTCCCAGCTGATGGGCCTCTTGGCTTCTCATTGAAACAGGACTGAGGGGCGAGGCCTGTGAACCAGCCCACCTGGGACAGCGTGGGGGTGACGTGCCTGCCAGGAGCCTCCGACTGGCCAGCCCGCAGGCCCTTGCCTCTGGTGCCCTACCCACCTGCTCCCCACGAGGCCCCAGAGACCTCGGGGCAGCCAGGCCAGGACAGTGGAGGTGGCTTCCAGACGGTGAGCGGGATTCTTGCCTAGGGACTCGCTCGCATGTCTCCTCCCCTCCGTGTAAAATCTTTGATGAGAGAATAGACTTTCCCTTTCCCCTCCTATTCCTCCACTCCTTCACTGTCTCAGCCATTCCTGGACTGCTGGCTGGAGGGTGTGTGCGTGCGTCTCCGAAAGCCTGCTGGCTGGAGCGCTCCAAGGTGTGCTGAAAGCAAGTGGGGAAAGCACTGCTCTCATCCAGAGGCTGGGTTTCTCTGGGCGAAGGACCGGTTATTTCCTTAATTCTAGTTGCCTGGGGATGGAGGTCGGGGTTGGGGGGTGGGGGTCTCCTCCTTCTGCTGCTCCAGTTCAGTTGAACTTACAGCGGAATCCTTGCCTAGATTTGCTGAAGTGGGCGGGTCAGGCCTGACCTAATTGAGAAAGTGCAGGTATTTGTCATACTCCCTCCAGGCAAGCGCTGTTCCGGGGGGCCTCCCGTGGACTTGACTGAGCCTCTCCGTAGGCTGCTGGTCCTGAGTGAACACAAGTAGAACGGGCTGCCTGGCTTACGAGACCCAGAGCCTGGCTGGAACCAGACTGTTAGTGGCCTCCAGGGTCACTCGGAACCCAAGCTTCTGGAAGTTTCTGCTGTGGCCTTCCAGAGTGCCTGGGGGCCAGACCAGCATCTGGCTTTGCTTCCTTCCGCTTCCCGTGGCCATGGGATGCTGTTCAGGCTCCCCCAGGGCTTGTGTGGGGCTGAGCTGGAGGGGGACCAGCTCTGCGTGCCTGTCCATGGAGGCCGAGGCCCTCCGGCCTGTCCTTGGGCTCACGGACAGAGCGCTCTTTGGTTGCCATTTGCCTAGGGCCAGCCACCAAGCCTTCCCCGCTCCACTGCCTGGAGAACTCTCTGAAGGGGATCTTGCCTGGGGGGCCCTTGCGCTTTGCCTGCCTGGCCGGCCTGGGCCCCAGCCCACGCTCCAGCTCCAGCTCGAGCATCAGCAGCTCAGAAGGAGAAGACCCGAGGCCGGAACCCGAGCTCTGGCAGCACCCCTTGCAGGGTGAGCTTGTTGGGGGGAGATGGGGACCAGGAGCCCGGCCTCGGCATGTGAGCGCTACCCTGACCCCGGCTCTGTTTTTGCCAGAGAGGGACCATCTTCCCAGCAGCAAGGGCCTTGGCACCCTGTCCCCACAACGTGGCGGCCCCCGTGCTGGCTGCAGCCCTGGGGAAGGCTCGAGGAGACGTGAGCCCGGGCAGCGCTGCGATTTCAGTGCAGGTGAGCCCGGGGTCTCTGGAGGAGGGGAGCGTGTCCCCCAGGAGGGCCATGGGTGCAAGGACAGTCCCACTCATCACTTGGCCTGACTCTTGCCAGAAGGCTCTCTGCCTTTGTCACACTTGAGTTCCCTGTAGGATGAGCCGAGTCCAAGAAAAAAAGGTGGAGATGTTGAGGCCCCTGGGGCCCCAGGGCTGTCAGACGAGTGTGTTTAAAGACCTGGCAATCACCTTGGAAAGTCGAAGTGTCCATTGCTCAGTCGTGTCTGACTCCTTGCAACCTCATGGACTGTAGCCCACCAGGCTCCTCTGTCCATGGGATTCTCCAGGCAAGAGTACTGGAGTGGGTTGCCATGCCCTCCGCCAGGGGATCTTCCCGACCCAGGGATTGAACTTGACTGTTGTGCATTGCAGGTGGATTCTTTACTGTCTGAGCCACCAGGGAAGCCCAGTAAACTTGATATATATAATAGGAGAAGGAAATGGCAACCCACTCCAGTATTCTTGCCTGGAGAATCCCATAAACAGAGGAGCCTGGTGGGCTACAGTCCATAGGGTTGCAAAAAGTCAGACACGACTGAAGCGATTTAGCATGCATGCATGCATATATATATGTATATATATATATACATATATATCAGAGAAGGCAATGGCACCCCACTCCAGCACTCTTGCCTGGAAAATCCCATGGATGGAGGAGCCTGGTGGGCCGCAGTCCGTGGGGTCGCTAAGAGTCGGGCAAGACTGAGCGACTTCCCTTTCACTTTTCACTTTCATTCATTGGAGAAGGAACTGGCAACCCACTCCAGTGTTTTTGCCTGGAGAATCCCAGGGACGGGGGAGCCTCGTGGGCTGCCGTCTATGGGGTCACACAGAGTTGGACACAACTGAAGTGACTTAGCATACATATATATATATGTATCAACGCCTCCTTGCTTCTCAGTCCAGTCCTGACCCAGTGATCATTCCCAGCAGGAAAAGCAGAAGAGAAGGTGGGAGGCAGGTCCCATTCACCCTGGAGAGAGGTGTGCTTGGAGACCCTGGGACCGCCTGGCTCCCTGGGCAGCGCCGGAGGAGGTAGGGGTGGGTGGGTTGCCAGGTCTGGGAAGGGGGCCCCCCCTGCTGCACTCAGGCCAGTGACTCCACCCAGTCCTTGGCCTCTGAACAGGCCCTGGCTGGTCCCCACGTTCCTTCCTGCCCGTGGGCCTGACAGGAGACAGCAGAGTTGGCCGGGCATGGACCCACAGGGCCCCCAGCACGTCCCTGGAGGAACCTCACCAGGGGCTGGACCTGTGGGTATAGCCCTCTCCATCTGCTCTCTCCAGCCTCCTGGGAGAGCCAGAGGCCTCATGCTAGAGCCGCAGAAGATTCCGGAAACAATGTCCACCCTCACTCAGCCCGCGGGCCCCAGCCAGCCATTCAACCAGAGATGGGCTTCCTGGTGAGCCCAGTGTAACCCTCTTGCGTCTCATTTCACCAGTGCTTGAAAGTTTCATTTTGCTTTAGGCCATGTCCAAGTGTCCCCCGTCAGTGTGGCCGTGGCGGAGCCGTGCGTGGCCACACCGGAAATGCTTTGTGCTCTTCCTGTGCGGTCCGCTGTGCATCCCTGCCCTGCCGCTCAGCTGGGAAGAAGGCCGGGGCCTGGACCCTGCCAGCCTCCTGGTTTAGCCCATGGGCCCCAGTCCTGGAAGCCGACGGCCGGTGAAGAGTCCAGGGGCCTGGGGCCTGGGGACGGAAGACCAGGTGTGACAGGTGAGCTGGGGCTTCCCCAGCCCCCCAAGTATCGGGAGCCCCACAGGCACGGGGCCGGGGGGCGGCTGGGGCTCAGCGTCTGCACAGTCACCCCTCCCTCCTTCCCCGCTGCTCAGCTCCTTTTGGCAGGGTGGGCTGGTGAGAAGCCCTGGGGCCACAGCCTGGGGTAGGCTTTCTCTGAACAGCCTTCCAGGGTCTTTTGGGTCATAAGTAGGAAGAGCCTCATGTCGAGTCCCTTTCAGCTGGCTTATTTCATTTCAGGGTTTTCCTATAGGAATAGCTGGCTATTTTATGAAAGGACGCAGACACTTCTTAGAGGCAAAAGAAACACTGAATAGATGCATCCAGGATCAAGGTTGGGGTTTGAGGGGACTTTAGAGAACAGGTAGGGATAATGAGGGTCAGTAGTGAGTGACCAGGCGGGGAGGTCCCCAGAGAGGCGTCTGTACCCTGAACCCCGGGAAGGTCTTCCAGACCACAGCAGAGGTGGGCGGGCGGGGCTTGGTGCCCAGTCCGCTCTGGGCCATGCACCCAGATCCTCACACTTGAAGCCTGTGATGGGGGCTCCAGCGTGTCATGGGCCTGGCCTGGCTGGAGGTGCAGCTGTTTATTAGGAGTGCTAAGCTGGCCCGAGGCCCATGGACTCACTGCCCCAGCTTGGGTAGAAAGACACCCAGGACAGCAGCACCGTTGCTGACCCTTAGCCGAGATCTTTCCTGAAGAACATGGCTGGGCAGCGTTTGAGTCCTTGGGCTCCAGTCTCCACTTTTGCTGTTTGAAGCCCTAGGGGTCCTGGGAGATTCAGGCTGGAGCCGGTCTGGGGACTCAGACATGGCCAGAAACCAGGTCTGTCCTGCGGCTCCTTATGAGGCTGGCCTTGGGTGAAGACGAGGTCCAGGAGAAGCTTGGGTGAAGGAGTAGGTGACTTTTTTTTTTTTTTAAAGTAACTTAAGTCCTATGTCTGTAATTTGATTAGGGAGGATAAAGGTCAGGAGGGGGTGGGGACCCCTGTGGTTTGCTTATGACTAAGACCTTGATGCTGGGAAAGATTGAAATCAGGAGAAGGGGACGACAGAGGATGAGATGGTTGGACGGCATCACTGACTCAGTGGACATGAGTTTGAGCTACTCAGGAGATGGTGAAGGCAGGGAAGCCTGGTGTGCTGCCGTCCATGGGGTCGCAGAGAGTTGGAAACGACTTAGGGACTGAAGAGCAAATAGTGCTAGGTGCTGATGCGGCCCCCTTTGTCTCTCCGCTAGAAACACCTGGGCCCTCTCTAGACACTGCACACGGCCCTGCCTCATAGCAGCTTCTCTGGGCCCTGCCCGCCGGCCCTCCAGAGGCAGAATTAGCTGCTCTGAGGCAGCGGTAGGTCCCAGAGGTGGCATAGGAACCCACCAGTCCTTTTCCTAGGAGGTGGGGAGGCCTCTGTCCTAAGCCAGCTTGGTTTCTGTGGAGACCCAGCCTGTGATCTATCTTGCCCGTGAATTAGGGGGGCAGCCTTCCATGCTGCCCAGCCTGAGTCACCAGGACCCTTCCTTCCCTTAGTGGGCAGGGTGACAGACACACCAGCTGGAGGGCCTCGGGGGAGGGAAGGTCCCAGCAGCTGAACACACTCACCGCATCCCGCTCTGGTTTCAGCCGGGACCGATGGGGAGCCCCTTCCTGGGGGTGTGCTCCAGCCAGAGCCTGCAGCCGCTGTCCCTGGGGCCTCACCTGGTACCTCCCCGCGGCCGCCGTGCCCCTGTGGGGCTTCCCTGCAACAGGAGCTCCACAGCCTGGGCGCCGCCCTCTCAGAGAAGCTGGACCGGCTAGCTGGGGCCCTGGCCGGCCTGGCTCAGGAGGTGGCTGCCGTGAGGACCCAGGTGGATCGACTCGGGCGGCGCCCGCGGGGCACGGGGCCCAAGGGACTTCCCCGGGGCCCTCGCTTGTCCAGCGGCCCTGCCCACAGACACCTGCCCTACTGGAGGCACAAGGGCCCCCCCAGGCCAAGACCGAAGATCCTGCGGGGGGGCCTGGCTGAAGGCTGCAGGGCCGGGGAACTGTCATCGGGCCTGTCCAGTGGGAGGCTCCGTCGGGTGCCTCTGGACACCCCTTCAGCAGAGCCCCCCGGGCCCGGCTCCAGCCCTCCCTGGCAGTCTCACTCCTCAGCCTGCAGTGGCCCTGCTGTGCAGACTGTACTTCACCCCTTCGGGCACCCCGAGGCCCACCAGAGCCCCCCTCCCCTTTCACTGCCGGCTGCCCTGCCCCCCCAGGTGGCTGCTTCGGTGGGCACTGCAGAGGCAGAACCGCGGGGTGTGGTGGCTGCCCCACCCAGGATCCCAAGGTGGCCGAAGGATCCAGGTGGCGTGTTGGTGGGGCTCCAGAGAGCCCTTGAGGGTGAACAGTGGGGTGGAGAGCTCAGGGACCCAGCATGGGGACCCCCCAGCCGCCACCTTCATGGACTCAGCCCCACGGAGGGTGCCCCACCTCCAGCCACCTCGCCCCCCTCCAGCAGAACCTTCTCCACATTGAGGCCGTGAAGGGGCCCCCTGACTCCAGGGTGACCATTGCTCAGGGAGGCCGCCGTTTGAGGGGGTTGCATTCCCCAACCATGCCTCTGGCTTCTTGACTCAGGTTCATTTAAATGTTGCTTCCCCCTCTGGCCCTTCTCACTGGAACCGCCAAGGCGGGCGGGAGGGTGGTGTGCGTCCACATGTGTGTGTGTGCCATGTGCGGGCACACCACATGTGCCCGGGGTGCCCCGGGCCGCTGCAGAGGGGCCATGAGACCACTTCGTCTCAGCACCTGCCATCCTGACCTCAGCGCTGGGGAGCGTGGTGCCCGTCTTCCTGGTCCACAGGGGCTTAGCTTCCCTTTGAGGCAGATCTCCACCACCCCCTGGCCGGGGCTGGATGTACCTGTGTGCATTCTGAGTTACTGAAGGTGGTTGCCAAGGGGAAGAAAGGCACTCAGAGGGGCCGCAGCAGAGTGTGGCTGTGTGGTTGTCACCAGTACTGGGGACAAGCTGGCTCCTGCCTTCCCGCCTCCTCCGGAGAATCCAGCAGCCTGCCCGATGTTAGGGGAAGAATCCTGCCGACTCCAAGGGAGAGAGCGGCGCATGTGTTGGCTTCGCGTAATGACAGTCCACAGCCCAGGAGCCTCCAACAACACACGTTTACATCCTCCCGGTTCAGAGGCCAGAGGTCCAGGACGCAGGTGTCGGCAGAGTTGGTTCCTTCCAAGTCTGCCCTAGGCCCCTCTGCGGGGCTGGTCGCTGACTGTCCTCGCGTTCCCAGGGCGCTCTCCCTTTGCTCATGCCCCTCAGTGTCCCTTTTGTCTAAGGACACCATCCTCACGCCCTCCCTCTAACACGATCGCTTCCGTAAAGACCTCATCTCTAATTCAGGTCTCGTTCGTGGTCCTGGGGTTGTTAGGGTTCCAGTGTGTGAATCTGGGGACGGGAGTGCACAATCCAACCCCCGACACACATGAGGGACCGAGCTCGTCTTGGTCCTGGTGGGAGGAGGGAGCGTCACCGGGCTGCCCTGGGTCCCACCCCTCACTTGGGGCATCAGGAGTGACCTGCTTGTCATCACTGCATTTCCGATCTTTTTTCCTGATCTTTCCCCACCAAGCCCTTACCTGATCTGAGGAATCCTCGGGACGGTCCACGCACTCTGGGAAGGCCCTGCCCAGTTGTGCTGTCAGGGAACCGGGCGCAGCACTGAGGCCTGAGCCGGCTTGGGACCCAGAGGGGCTGTAGCCACAGTGAGTGCTCAAGGGGGGCCCATTGGCTGGTTTGCCCAGTGCACCCCTAAAATCGGGTTTTTGGGGACACGCAGGGCCTGGCCTGTGCTGCTCATGATCCCTGTGGAAGGAGCAGGCACTGATGCCAATGGCAGGAGAGGCAAGTGCTGGGTAAACAGACCATCAAAACTGAGTGTTAGAACGTTTCCAGGACTGGAGCAAGTCCCTCGATGACCGTCTCAGAAGCTAGGTGTATGAGATCATGTAAGTAGGTTGTTTAAACACGCAGCTTTCACAGCTAGCCATAACTTGATGAAGAATAAGGAACAGAAGAGGTCTAGGCCTTCTTCCTAGAAAGATGAGTCCAGCTGTCTCCAGGCTGTGTAGGGAGTGACGCTGGGCCGTTTCAGAGCCATTGGAAGGGTCTGATGGAGTCAGCGCTGTGGACCAGGGGCTCGGGCTGGAAGGAGGAGGGCTTGTCTGGCCCTTTGCTCACCCTCCGTAGCAGGAGTCGGGGTGGCCCGCTGTACACGCCCGTGTGACATTTTAGGGCTCGGTTTTGTGGGCTTTGCAAATACCAGCCTTTGCACCACCCTGTGCTGCAGGCACGGAGGAGCACACGGGCTCAGAGAGGGCGAGGGACTTGCTCGGGGATGCACAGCCTTCCTCCGGCCGAGTTAGAACAGTGCGTGCCCTGATGCCGCCCAGGCCGGGGGGCTCCCAGTCCAGCTGGACCTTGTGAGAAGTTCAGGTCCTTTTTTAAGAATGTGGAAAGTCAGCCATGAAGTGAACGGTGGGAGGTTCCATGAGCTGCGGCTGTGTTTCCCCCCAGGTCCACTGCCACGTGGACAACACCCCTCCCAAGGCATGAATTGAAAAGCCTTCTAGAACCACTGATCTGGTAGAGAAACCTGTTGGCAGTTTAGGAGTTTGGTCCTGTGTCTGTCTTCATCTACTTGATGAGGAAGTGTGGTCACTTTGGTAGGAGAAACCACAGACTGTTGTGAACTCAGGAATTCCCGGGGGCAGGAGGTGGGGGGCAGAGAACCTTCCCTCCCCGGGCGCTTGCACACATGAGGGTCCCCTGTGTCCCGACCACCGCTTGTCAGCCCGAGGCCACTGTGAGGCAGGAAAGAGGGAAGGTCCCACCTGGGCGGGTCAAGGCAGGGCCCCACAGCCTCCAGATGCCCCCTCCAAGGGTCCAGTAGAATGGGGGCCCTTAGCCCCCTGAGACACCCCCAGACATCACCACTCTCCGGAAGGAGCTTGTCAGGCAGGCGGACCAGGCTTGCTCTCCACCCTCTTGTGTCCTTGTTTTAGATGTGGCTTCTGTAAACAGCCTCCTGTTGGATTTTGTCTTTTAATCCAACTTGACAAATTTTATTCTTTAGTCGGAGCCCTTAATCCACTTCTGTGTAATATTATTGTTGATATACTGAGATTTGAATATACCATCTTATTTTTGCTGGTGTTTTTGTCTCACTCATTTCGGGCAGGAAGCTTCTTTCCTACTGGCAGTGTTGTGGGTTTTGAGTCATTCTTTCCCCCCTTGATGAGCCTCAACATTTAAAGAACTAAAAGGGGAAACATTCAAATTTACAATTGTATTTGGGAAGTTTTAGCATAGTTTTTCTTTTTTAGAAACTGATTGGACAAAGCAGGAAGGATATGGAAGATTTGGGCAAACCAGGTAACAAAATTGGCTCTATTGATGAATAGTTAGAACATTGCACCACAGGACTACAGAATATTCCTTCTTTTCAAGCGTACGTAAAACAGTTACGAAAATTGACATTATACTAAGCCCAAATTTAAACAAATTTAAAAGTATTAAAATTATACAGAGTATGTTTTCTGGCCATACTTTAGCTTTAAGCTAGAAGCAAATAACAAAAAATGAAAAATTCTTATATATTAGAAAAGAATTATTCTGAATAATCTGTGTGTCAATGAGGAACTCATAAGAAATATTTTGAACTGAACTATAAGTACCACATATCAAAACTTGTAGGATTAAGCTAAATTAATACTTAAAAATGGGTAGGCCTAAGTGAGTACAAAAAAAGGTAAGGCTGAGCATTTACAAACAGGACAATGAAGGAAATTCCCCCAAAGGTTAAGGAGATGTAAAGGTAAGAGAAATTTGGGGAGATACAGGTGCACCCATGGCTGATTCATGTTGATGTGCGGCAAAAACCATCACAATATTGTGAAGTAATTATCCTCCAATTAATTTTTAAAGAGTAGAAATTATTGAAATAGCATAAACATAAATATATAGAGAGGCTTCCCTAGACAGCATATTAAAAAGCAGAGACAGATTTTGCCGACAAAGGTCTGTATAGTCAAGGCTATGGTTTTTCCAGTAGTCACATACGGATATGACAGTTGGGCCATCAAGAAGGCTGAGCGTCAAACAATTGATGCTTTCTTACTGTGGTGTTGGAGAAGACTCTTGAGAGTCCCTTGGACTGCAAGGAAATCCAACCAGTCCATCCTAAAGGAAATAAGTTCCTAAATATTCCTGGAAGGACTGATGCTGAAACTGAAGCTCCAATACTTTGGCTACCTGTTGCAAAGAGCTGGCTCACTGGAAAAGACCTTGATGCTGGGAAAGATTGAGGGCAGGAGGAGAAGGGGATGACAGAGGGTGAGATGGTTGGATGGCATCACTAACTCAATGGACAAGAGTTTGAGCAAACTCCGGGACATAGTGAAGGACAGCTGGTATGCTGCAGTCCATGGGGTCGCAGAGTTGGACACCACTTAGTGACTGAACAACACAAATAGATATGATTAAGGAAGCCAGAAATTTTGGTTTCAACAAAACTAATAAAATTGACCAGTTTGTGGTGTGATCCATCACTGGAAAAAAAAAAAGGGCAGAAATCACCCATCTCGAGAATGAAAGAGATGACGTCACTGCAGATTCTGGTATAGGCTATATGAAGATAAAGATACTGCAAACTTTGCCAAAAATTTGAAAACTCAAACAACTCCCACAGGAATACAACTTACCAAAAAAGACTCAGGAAGACATAGCAAACCTGACTAGTCTCAGGCCATTAGAAAAATTGCATTGATGACCAAACACCTTCCCCAAAATGATAGACCTAGAAAGCTTCACTGGTAAATTCTACCTCATTTAAGGAGATTATTTCAGTAATATGTAAAGTAGTCCAAGAAACAGAAAAATATAGAATACTTGGATTCATTTTGTAAAACTAGCATAATCTTGAAACCAGAACTTGAGAACAGTACAACAGAAGAAAGTCACACACTAATTTCCAAAAATGTTCAAAGATGCAAAAATCTCAGAGTATTATCCAACAATCAGCAGTTTATAAAAAGAAAAAAAATCATGACTGAGTTGGGTTTGTTGCAGAGATTCACAGATGGTTTTAACATTTGGAAATCACTAGTCATAACCCATGGTCATAATAAAGAAGAAAGGTCACATGATCAATAGCTGCATAAAAATCATTTGATAAGAGCCTACATCCATAGATACTCTAAGCAGACTGGGCTTCCCAGGTGGTGCTAGTGGTAAAGAACCTGTCTGCCAACTCAGGAGACGTAAGGGAAGTGGGTTCAAGCCCTGGGTCAGGAAGAGAGGAAGGCATGGCAATACTCCAATATTCTTGCCTGGAGAATCCCATGGACAGGGTCCTGGGCCATAGGGTGGCAAAGAGTCGGACACAATTGAAACACTTAGTCATGGACACGACTTAGCACGTCCAAGTCGTGCTAAGTGAGAATGGACAACATTTAGAGCAGAGAAGATGGAGTGTTGGGTCCATGATGGGTGGACACAGATGCTCCAGGACCAGGAAAGAATGTTTCTAACTTCCTTCCTATAATAACATGATGTCCTTTTGAAAGGACATTGCTTTATTTGATAAAGATTATCTACCCCCCAAAAGGGGGGGATCTTACAGCAAACATAATACATAATGATGACATATTAAACAAGAAAAGAAGGCTGGCTTTCACACTGTAACTCAGCACTGCAGTGGATGTCCCAGGCAGGACAGCAAGCAAAGAAGAAGTTTGGAGACTCAGAAAACAAACAGGAGTCATTTCTCACAAGTGACAGGACTCTATACATAGACAGTTGAAAAAGGATCTATAGATAACCTATTAAAATTAATGAGAGAGTTTATAAGGTAACTAGCTAAAGACCAGTACATGAAATGTTGTATTTGCATATAACAACAGCTGGCATTTAGAAAACAATTTTTACCTTTAGTAAAAAATGCAAATATCTAGGAATAAATCCATCAAAAGTTTATATGGTGAAAACTGCTGAGCACTTTTTATGAGTTCCTTCATTCCTCACAACAGTTTAGATAGCTGTAAATACTACTATTATCTCATTCTTATTTTACAAATGAGGAAACTGAAGCACAGAGAGGTTAACAAACTTGCTCAAGGTCACACAGCCACCAGGGGATGAAGCTGTGCTGGGAGCTTGGGTAATCTGGATTTGGAGCAAAGTTAGGCCTAAAACATCTGGATTGAGGGCATACTGAAAGCTGCACCTTCACGTTTGAGGCAATTCAGGGAGGAAGAGAAAAGATTTTTACAATTACTAACTTAAATATTTATTTTGTACATTATTTGTTGACTGTCTGCTCCCCATCCCCAACTGTAAGCTCTATGAATGAGCGTGGATACATATCGTATCTCTGTACCAACACTGGGTTAGGGACATAGTAGGGCTTCAATCAACATGTACCGAAAGCCTGGATAATTTTCTTATTTGGATTTGAGACACCAGAGAACAAGGGTATTGATATGAATTCATTGAAATTTCCCAAGAGTTGACAGAACCTCCAGATTCTAACTGAAACTGTGAGCTTGTACCATCAACACTTGGGGTTCAGCGCTGTGTTTCTGCTTCCCCCATGTTAACAGCTTGTGTGTGCTTAGTCGCTCAGTCGTGTCCAGTGCTTTTGCGACCCCATGGACTGTAGCCCACCAGGCTCCTCTGTCCATGGAATTTTCCAGGCAAGGATACTGGACTGGGGTGCTATTTCCTTCTCCAGGGGATCTTCCCAACCCAGGGACTGAACCTGTGTCTCTTGCATTGGCAGGGGGGTTCTTTACCACTGCACCACCTGTTAACAGGCTGGCCACACATTATTACAGGTAACAGGTTAGGAACTTTGTTTCGTGGTCCTGGAGCATCTGTGTCCTCCCATCACGGGACCTGACACTCCATCCTCTCCGCTCTAAAGGTTGTAAATGTTTCTGGCTTGGCAGTGATCTGGACTTTAAGGTGACGAAGGACAGGACCCTAGAGCAGCGGCCCTCATCCCTGGGCACACAGATTCCATTGGTCTGGAGTGGGCCTGGCATTGGGGTCTGTCTATCACTCTATCACCCCTTGACTCGCAGGCAGTGGTGAGCAGAAAAGGAGGCTCTCCTTAGTCTGGGGTGCCTCTCACCGTTCATCACCTTGCATGGGGACCACCTGCTCTGTCAAAGCAAGGCAGAGTGGCTGCGTTTCTGGAATTCCAGTTTAGGAGGCAATGGCTGGCAACTGGTAGAAGGGGCGTCCGTCCCAGGGCCTCGGCGCCACCTGCAGGGAAGGGTAAGAAATTACAGATCAAAGCTGCAACCAGTGTGGTCCTAAGGCTGCAGGGAAGGCTGAGAAGCCACGACCTCGGCCCCTCCTATTTCCGAACAAGTTGAAGGACACCCTCAAAGCTTCCGCTGCCCACACATGAAGTCATCCTGTGTGTGCTTCCTGGATGTGGGGTGAGTCCACGTCTTACTGTTGCCAGGCTTCTCTCCCTAAAGCAGGGCTGGATACTGCTGCCACCTTGCTGGGGGCGGAGGTTGGGGCTGGGGGCGGGGTCAGCATCCTTCCTAGACGCCGCCTGGCCTGCGGAATCAAGTCCTACGCCTCCCGCTGGTATCCACAGCCTTTCATGGGCGGCCTCTACTTAGCTGAACAATCATATCACACACTGACTTTTCTCCAGAACTAACACTTCAGCCAGGCTCCTTCCGCATACCTGAGCCCACGCATTCACTGTTTTCCTTGCTGTTCCCCCTGCCAGATATATCCTTTCTCAATTTTCACATTTTATTTTACAAAGTCCATTGTATTAGCAAGGGGCTTCCCTAGTGGCCCAGATGGTGAAGAATCTGCCTCCCAATGCAGGAGACACTGGTTCTAACCCTGGGTTGGCAAGATCCCCTGGAGAAGGGAAAGGCAGCCCATTCCAGTATTCTTGCCTGGGAAATCCCGTGGACAGAGGAGCCTGGTGGGCTATAATCCATGGGGTCACAAAAAGCCAGACACAAGTCAGCGACTAAACAACAACAACATTGGTATTAATAAATCCCAAAGTTGTTATAAAGCCCTCCAGTATGATTCCTGCAGCCAGAAGTGAGTGTATCCTGAGTGTTTAATGTGACTGTGTGAACCATTTCACATTGCAGTTCTAATCACTGAACAACATTCCATGCAACCAAGGCACCATCATTTGTGTGGACATATTTTTACTGTTGGTGTTTGGCTTGCAGTGCCCAAGGCTTTTCTCCTGTTTTGAAGTCCCCTGAAATAGAATCACTGAATACACATCTTAGGGCTCTGGACAGGGGAAGTCAAATGTTTTCTAAAAGACATTCAGCACTAGCTGCTGCTGCTACTGCTGCTAAGTCACTTCAGTCGTGTCTGACTCTGTGCAACCCCATAGACCGCAGCCCACCAGGCTCCCGCGTCCCTGGGATTCTCCAGGCAAGAACACTGGAGTGGGTTGCCATTTCCTTCTCCAATGCATGAAAGTGAAAAGTGAAAGTGAAGTCGCTCAGTCGTGTCCTACTTTTAGCGACCCCATGGATTGCTGCCTACCAGGCTCCTCCATCCATGGGATTTTCCAGGCAAGAGTACTGGAGTGGGGTGCCATTGCCTTCTCCGTCAGCACTAGCAAAACATATCAATTCCACAAAATATATCATGTAGTATAGTGGAATTGATATGTTTACCTTTAATTTCAAACCTACAGAAAATGTGAGAGAATGGTATTATGAAATCCAAGCATGCTTCACCTAGAATTCACCATTTGTTATTTAGCTACAGCTTCAGCAATATGTGAACCGTGAACTTCCTGATGTTCAAGCTGGTTTTAGAAAAGGCAGAGGAACCAGAGATCAAATTGCCAACATCCGCTGGATCTTCGAAAAAGCAAGAGAGTTCCAGAAAAACATCTATTTCTGCTTTATTGACTGTGCCAAAGCCTTTGACTGTGTGGATCACAATAAACTGTGGAAAATTCTGAAAGAGATGGGAATACCAGACCACCTGATCTGCCTCTTGAGAAATTTGTATGCAGGTCAGGAAGCAACAGTTAAAACTGGACATGGAACAACAGACTGGTTCCAAATAGGAAAAGGAGTACGTCAAGGCTGTATATTGTCACCCTGCTTATTTAACTTCTATGCAGAGTACATCATGAGAAACGCTGGACTGGAAGAAGCACAAGCTGGAATCAAGATTGCCAGGAGAAATATCAATAACCTCAGATATGCAGATGACACCACCCTTATGGCAGAAAGTGAAGAGGAACCAAAAAGCCTCTTGATGAAAGTGAAAGTGGAGAGTGAAAAAGTTGGCTTAAGCTCAACATTCAAAAAACGAAGATCATGGCATCCGGTCCCATCACTTCATGGGAAATAGATGGGGGAAACAGTGGAAACAGTGTCAGACTTTATTTTTTTGGGCTCCAAAATCACTACAGATGGTGACTGCAGCCATGAAATTAAAAGACGCTTACTCCTTGGAAGGAAAGTTATGACCAACCTAGAGAGCATATTCAAAAGCAGAGACATTACTTTGCCAACAAAGGTTCGTCTAGTCAAGGCTATGGTTTTTCCTGTGGTCATGTCTGGATGTGAGAGTTGGACTGTGAAGAAGGCTGAGCACTGAAGAATTGATGCTTTTGAACTGCGGTGTTGGAGAAGACTCTTGAGAGTCCCTTGGACTGCAAGGAGATCCAACCAGTGCATTCTGAAGGAGATCAGCCCTGGGATTTCTTTGGAAGGAATGATGCTAAAACTGAAACTGCAGTACTTTGGCCACCTCATGCGAAGAGTTGACTCACTGGACAAGACTCTGATGCTGGGAGGGATTGGGGGCAGGAGGAGAAGGGAACGACAGAGGATGAGATGGCTGGATGGCATCACTGACTCGATGGACGTGAGTCTGGGTGAACTCCGGGAGTTGGTGATGGACAGGGAGGCCTGGCGTGCTGCAATTCATGGGGTTGCAAAGGGTCGGACACGACTGAGCGACTTAACTGAACTGGGACTTCCCTGGTGGTCCAGTGGCTAAGATTCTGTGCTCCCAATGCAGGGAGCCTGAGTTCAATCCCTGCTGGGGGAACTAGATCCCACATGCTACAACAAAATCCCACATGCCACAATTAAGATTTGGTGCAGCCAAATGAATTTTAAAAAAGAAAAAACTTAGCCACAGTTGCTTTCCATCTCTCTCTCCATATATATATATTTTTTTGATGAATAATTCATAAACATAGTATCATGGCATTTCATTCATCATGAAATACATTCATCATGGTATTTCTCTCTGAAATATTTCATCATGTATACCCTAAGAATCCGTGGAGGAGGGCATGGCAACCCACTCCAGTACTCCAGTATTCTTACCTGGAGAATCCCATGGACAGAGGAGCCTGGCGGGCTACAGTCCATGGGGTCACAAAGAGTTAGACACGACTGAGTGACTAATGGGGGGACTGGACTGATACCCTAAGGACAAACTTCTCCATAATCATAATGCTACTACAACCCCCAAAATTTAACTTTGACATATCATTGTATAATGCAGTCTATATTCAGATTTCCCCAGTGGTCCCAATAATGACTTACAATTTATCTTTGTCCAAGGTTCAACTGACCTTGGACAAAGATAAATTGTGTGTCATGCATTGCATTTGGTTGGCCCATCTCTTGTCTTCTTTCATCTAGAACCTCTTCTGTACTTTTTTCTTCCATGACATTGACAATTCTTTTTTCTCTTTTCAATGAAGTATATAATTGATTTACAGTGTTATGTTAGTTTTAGGTGTACAGCAGAGTGATTCAGTTATATATATATATATACACACACACACACATATATAGCATATATAAATATATATATATTTCAGATTTTTTTCCATTATAGGTTATTACAAGATACTGAATATAGTTTCCTGTGCTATACGGGAGGTCCTTGTTGCTCATCTATTTTATAGATAGTAGTATCTGCTAATCCCAAACTCCTAATGTATCCCTCCCACCACTTCCCCTTTGGTAACCATATGTTTGTTTTCTATGTAAGTCTGCTTTGTAACTAACTGAGCTCATTTCTACTATTTTTTAAAGATTTCACAAATAAGTGATAGCATTTGATATTTGTCTTTGTCTGTCTGACCTACTTAGGTATGATAATCTCTCGGTCCATCCATGTTGCTGCAAATGCCTTTGTTTCATTCTCTTCTATGGCTGAGTAGTATTCCATCGTGTATGTCACATCTTCTGTATCCATGCATCTGTCAATGGACATTTAGGTTGCTTCCGTGTCGTGGCTATTATAAGCAGTCCTGCTATAAACACTGGAGTACATGTATCTTTTTTAATTAGAGTTTTCTCCAGATATATGCCTGTATGTTTGGAGATATCTCCAGATACATGCCCAGGCATGGGAGTGCTGGATCACATGGTAACTCTGTTTCTGTTTTTTAAGGACATTGACAATTCTTCACAGGTCAGCGCATTGTCTTGTACAACATCCCATTATCTGAATTTGACTCATTATTTCTTCATGACTGATCTCGTGTTCAAGACTCTCATCCAGTCCAGGGGGTGCTGAGTGCCCTCCATTGTTTTATATCAGGCTGTTCAGGGTCTCCGGGTGCAGGGAAGAAGTGGGGGAAAGGAGAGGCTTCTGCTGAGAACCACGATTTCCAACCAGCAGAGCGCCCCTGGCTCATGGCTGGGGGTGGGGGGGCACGTGGGAAGTACAGTCTCCTCCCTGAGCCTGGGGAAAGGATGCGGATCCAAGCAGGAGGGCCGGGGAGGGGTCCTGAGCCTTTGTTCAATTCCCTGCCCCCAGGAAAGGGAGAGGGGGCAGTGCAGCCCGAGGGAGTGGCATGGACCACTGTGGAGCTGGGGGTGGGTGGCTACTGGCCCTCGTGCTGCTCAACCCCCTGGCCCTGCCAGTCTCCTCGGCCGTGTGGGGCCAGCCAGGCGAGTGGCAGCCTGTGTGCCCGCCGCGGGCACAAGGGCAGGAGGGAGCCTCAGCTGCCACCTCCAGCCCCACCCCATCCCACATGCATGTTAGGTGGCCTACTGTTTACCCGTGGCTGGCACCTGTCCAGCATGTACTGACAAAAGCTGGTCTGCTGTGGGGATCAGACTGTTGTCTGATGCTATGAGGGAGGGCATGGGGAGAGAGAGAGAGACGGAGAGATGCCTCCACCAAGAGAGACACTGCAGTGTCAGAGTACTTGGCTGGTGTGTGAACTTGGGCCTTGGACTGTGTGACCTACTGCTAGTGACCCTCACATGAACTCCACGACCCTAAACCTACGCATGTTTCTAACCGGCAACTTTTCTCCTAAAAACCATCCTGTTTTCTTTACTCTCCCATCATCACGGCTCTTCACTTGGGGCCTCTCAACCCTGGCCGTGACCTCTGTTTGTGAAGCCCTCTATCAAGACACATTCAACGAATGTGCCTCTGACCTTGGCCTGACCTTCAGCCGCAGCACCCACTTGTCACTCACAGAGAACTGGCCTGTGCCAACCCAGTGCCCCTTCCCTTTCCCCTACTGACCAGCTAAACCAGCCGTCCACACAGATGTTCCTGCCTGCTGCGGGGGCTTCTCTCAGGTCAGGAGCTCTCAGTCATCCCCACCTTCCCGCTCGCCACTCTGCAAATTGCTCCCCGTCAAGGTGCTCCCTCCCTTCCCCAAAGAAGGAGCCAAAGAATCCTGAAAAGCTGGGGACTTCCCTGGGGGTCCAGTGGCTAAGACTCTGCAATCCCAGTGCAGGGGCCCAGGCTCAATCCCAGGTCAGGGAACTAGATCCCAAATGCCACAACCAAAGATCTCACACGCCACCACAAAGACCCCTGAAAAGAAGACTCCTAAACAGATGGATGTGCCCTAACCCACCCCCACGTGCCCAGGCTTTATGCATCTGCTGACTGACTCAGCCCTGCAACCCACTCCAGGCTCCTGGGGCCCTTCCTACCCCGATCAGCATCAATAAAACCTCCTGTCTCCTAGGAGAAAACAAAATGAACAAAACCATCACTGGCTACCACTCACTGAAGGTGAAAAGTGAAAACCACTCAGCCGTGTCTGACTCTTTGTGACCCCATGGACTGTATAGTCCATGGGATTCTCCAGGCCAGAGTACTGGAGTGGGTAGCCACTCCCTTCTCCAGGGGATCTTCCCAACCCAGGGATCGAACCCAGGTCTCCCGCATTACAGGCGGATTCTTTACCAGCTGAGCCACAAGGGAAGCACTTACTTCTGCAACTCACAATCATGATGCTCCGTGAGGATTTAGGTTGGAAAGATTTGAGAATAGTTCTGCCCCAAATGAGTTTTATAAAATAAGAATGAATGTGCTTTTTAATTAACATTAGATAATTTCAGACCCAGAATGCAGTAGGCCCTGTGCTCCATCAATTACACACTATTCCATTTCCTCCAGTGAAGCGTCACTTTGTCCTCATTTTGCCAAGAGGAAGTGGAGGCTTAGCTAAGTCACCTTGCTCAGCTAGGGTGAGGGGAAGGGCTGAGTTGGTGTCAGACAAGCTCTCCCTGGGTCCTCTCTTCCCAGTCATGCTGGAGGCACATTGAATCACATCCTTTAAGAGGGGAGAGCTCTCCCTCTTGTCGCACAGTCCTGCCAGGGGTCTCCTCTTCCTTCACAGGCCCCACTCCAGGGAAGGTTTTCCTTCTCTTCCATTTCTTGCTTGAGGCTGCCGGAGGCCAGTCTTTCCAGTCAAGAGGGAGGGCTGCCTCACCCACAGGCTCTACCATGTTTGCCTGAAAATGGCTCCAGGTGGTCCAGGAAAGGTTGTATCCCTGGCTCCAGGCCCTGGCCTGAGGGCCCCAGTTATCATTTCTGTCCTTGTGGTATCATGGCTGGTTTGGTTTGGAGGATGGTTCTGGAATTGATGCTTCTGAATTGTGGTGCCAGAGAAGACTCTTGAGAGTCCCTTGGACAGCAAGAGATCAAACCAAAGGAAATCAACCCTGAATGTTCATTGGAAGGACTGATGCTGAAGCTCCAGTACTTTGGCCACCTGATGGGAAAAGCCAACCCATTGGAAAATATCCTGATGCTAGGAAAGATTGAGGGCAGGAGGAGAAGAGGGTGACAGAGGATGAGATGGTTGGATGGCATCATGGACTAAATGGACATGAGTTTGAGCAAACTCCAGGTGATGGTGAAGGACAGGGAAGCCTGGTGTGCTGCATGCAGTCCATGGGGTTGCAAAGAGTCGGACACGACTAAGTGACTGAACAACAAAAATGGTTCTGGAAGGCAGGCTGATGAAAAGGAACTAAGAAATGGAGTGAAAAGTGAAAATGTAGTTGCTCAGTTGCATCCAACTCTTTGTGACCCCATGAACTGTAGCCTGCCAGGCTCCTCTGTCCATGGAATTCTCCAGGCAAGAATACTGGAGTGGGTTACCATTCCCTTCTCCAAAGGATCTTCCCAACCCAGGGACTGAACTCAGGTCTCCTGCATTGCAGGCAGATTCTTTACCATCTGCTGTATCAGTAAACAAGGATGCCACTGTCATCAGCGATTCCAGCCATCCAAAGATGAATCTGTGAGTCCTGAAGGCACCCAGGAAAGAGAATAATACCTGAGATCCAGCAGACGCCAGGCTGAAGCCACTCCTAATGGTGAGCACTGAGGAACTCAGGATGTACTGGCCTCAGATTGGTAAGATAATATGAAAGGAATGATTTCGGTGAGCCCAGACTTGTGCAACTTCCTATACATAGAAAAGTGCTACACTCCTTAACTTGGGATATCTTATTTCCTTTAATGAACAATAATCTCTTGATGTTCAGCCTCCCTGCCCTTTGTTGTAAAACTTCTATATAACCTGGCTCCTCCACTCGCCTCCTCAGAGCAGTTTTCTCAGGGTCACCAGAGATGCTGTCTCCTGGGCTTGAAATCTTAAAAATTTCCACCAAATAAAACATAACTCTCAACTCTTAGGTTGTGGCTGGGTTTTTGTTTCATTTTGTTCGTTTGTTTCTTTGTTTCTAAGTTGACAGAACTTACAGGGCCCTTTGCTGCCACCTTCTTTTTCTGCCAGGGTCTTCTGTCCATGGAATGCTCTAGCAAGAATATTGGAGTGTGTTGCCATTTCCTTCTCCAGGGGATCTTCCTGACCCAGGGATTGAACCCACATCTCCTGTGGCTCCTGCATTGCAAGGGCATTCTTTATCTGCTGAGCCACTGGGGAAGCCCTCTTTTCCTTTAGCAGTCAGGCATTCAGTGACGTTTCCAATAGTGGCATCACCAGGGACGGTTACTGCCTGGATGTTGGGCACAGTGGGGTGTTAATAACCTTGACCCCAGCTGGAAGCTTGCAAGTGTCAGGCTCTGCCACCCCCTTATAGGCCTGCACATAACTGGGCTCCCATTGAGTAGGGCTCTTGAGCCTGTCCACTGCTGTTTCACCTGGAGGAAGGGGAAAAGGCAAGCCTCCATCTTCTGAGAATCAGTGGCTAGGAGGAGAGGGGAGTGGGTTTTTCCATGAATCTGTGTTCCTATCTTCCAATGAACATCACAGGAATGGACCCTCTGCTGATGGAGCAGAGCTCTGGACTCCAGCCAGTAGGAACAAGCCAGGGGTCAGGAGGGCTATTCTTTGAATGGGAAACCAGGCCAGCTGGGTCCTCTGGTGGTGGGAGGAAAAGATTCCAGGAAGGGCAGGAGTCCTGGACAAGAGGCTGGGGAACCCACTTCATGTTTTTAATACTGCTTGTGTAAGCCAAGAAGAGAATGTCAGGGTTCTTTTGATTGCAAGGTCAGAAGCCCAGCTCAACTAGCCAAGATGAAAAGGGAAATATATTGGCTCATTGAATTCGTAGGAAGGGGTGTCAGATAGGCCCTTCTGAAAGCAGGCAGAGGCGGGGGTAAGAGATATATTGGAAAGTAATTCCTTTGAAAGTGAAACTGGATGTTGCTCAGTCATGTCCAACTCTTTGTGACCCCATGGACTATACAGTCCATAGAATTCTCCAGGCCAGAATACTGGAGTGGGTAGCCTTTCCCTTCTCCAGGGGATCTTCCCAACCCAAGGATCAAACCCAGGTCTCCCGCATTGCAGGCAGATTCTTTACCAGCTGAGTCACAAGGGAAGCCCAAGAATACTGGAATGGGTAGCCTATCCCATCTCCAGGGGATCTTCCTGACCCAGGAATCAAACCAGGGTCTCTTTACCAACTGAGTTATCAGGGAAGCCCAATTCCTTTGAAAGATCTTTTTAAAAGGGAGCAAACAGTCTCAGGCACAATGTGGCTCTGACACCTTGGAAAGGAAAGTGGGGGAACAGAATCGTGTAGGTGGGACTTCAGACGGCCATGCCCGAGTCCACGTAGACAGGAACGGCCAGGCACGAGTGACCGCCACCCTCCAGTTGCCAGGGACTTCCTGAGGAGAGCTGGGTCTCAGCTCACAAGCTGAAGGGGACTCTGGAGACACTGGCAGTGGCAGGCTGACCGTGCCCAACTCACCCACGTGGAATGGCCTTGGTTTGGGAGGGAAACCCACGAGGTGCATCTCATAGCTGTCACAGAAAGCCCTGAATGCAATTTGGCCTCAGAAATGTCAGGAATCTATGGTTCATTGGACGCCAAGTTTCTCTCCATCTCTCAGTCCCATTCCGCTCTGTGGTCAGCTCCATGGTCCTTCACTAAAGACCAGCCTTGTCCACGTGATAAGAAAAAAACGTCCTAGAAGCTTCTGAGTTTGACAAGTACAGCCTCTGCTGCCCCACTCATGGTGCAAAGTCCTGTGCCCTGTGGAAGGGCTCCAATGGGCACAGCTGGAGTTTGGGGGGGCTCACCCAACTGGTACGGGAAGCAGGACCATGTGAGTACATGGCAGCTCCACCCGGCCATGTCAGTGAAGCAGGAGGAATATCGGGGAAGCTCTCCCCAGAAGGACAGATGTGTTGGATGAGTGAAAGATGTCTATTCTGAGCAGTCTGGACATCTTTTTTTTTTTGGTAATGTTTTTTACTGTGGTAAAGGTCACGTTCTTGCACTCCAAAATCACTTTGGATAGTCACTACAGCCATGAAATTAAAAGACACTTACTCCCTGGAACAAAAGCTATGACAATCTAGACAGTGTATTAAAAAACAGAGACATCACTCTTCCAACAAAGGTCTGCACAGTCAAAGCTATGGTTTTTCCAGTAGTGGTGTGTGGATGTTGGACCATAAAGAAGGCTGCACGCTGACGAATTGTTGCTTTCAAATTGTGGTGGAGAAGACTCTTGAGAGTCCCTTGGACTGCAAGGTGATCAAACCCTGAAAAGGGAATATCCTGCAAAGGAAATCTACCCTGAATATTCATTGGAAGGACTGATGCTGAGGCGGACACTTCAATACTTTGGCCTCATGATGCGAACAGCTGACTCACTGGAAAAGATCCTGATGCTGGGAAAGATTGAGGGCAAAAGGAGAAGGGGGTGACAGAGGATGAGATGGTTGGGTGGGATCATGGACTAAATGGACATGAGTTTGAGCAGACTCCAGGTGATGGTGAAGGACAGGGAAGCCTGGTGTGCTGCTGTTCACAGGGTCTCAAAGAGTCGGACATGACTGAGTGACTGAACAACAATAAAAGTCATGTAATCTAACACATACTCTTTCAACCATTTTTAACTGCACAGTTCGGTGGCGCTAAGTACATTCACATTGTTGTACATCTCTCACCATCATCCACCTCCTGAATTCTTCATCTTCTGAAACTGAAATTCCATCTCCATTAAACACTAAGTGCCCATCCTCCCTCCTCACCACCCCCACCAGCCCCCAGCATCTACCAATGAACTTTCTGACTCTATGAATTCAAGCAGTCTGTAAATGCTGCCTCCACTTCCTCGCTCCAACTTACCTTCAGCCACTCATAATCTGCTTTTTTGCTCCCACCACTTTGCTGAAGCAGCTTTCTAAGTAACCACCAATGGTTTCGGAATTAATCAGCCTGATGGGCTTGTGGGAGCTGTTATCGTGAGTGGTCAGCTCGGGGCTGGTTCTGGTCTCAGTGCCCACTGCAGCACACGCCTCCTGGGCTTGTCTGTCCAGCCTGGGAGCCCATGGCCACGTGTCTCCCTGGGAATTTCCATTTCTGCTGTAAACAGAGCAGAACACGACACTTGTATAACAACCACGAGACTGCATCTGCCTGGTCACGGCTGATCAAACCTGGATAAACTTGACTTGAACTTAGCCTGTCCCATGTTCTCCTCTAGGAATCTGGAACTGAGAAAGCCAGTCAGTCGTCTGATTGATGGTGGCAGTGTGCGTGCACGCTCAGTCGCTTCAGTTGTGTCCGACTCTTTGCGACCCCACGGACTATAGCCCGCCAGGCTCCTCTGTCCATGGGAGTCTCCAGACAAGAATATTGGAGTGGGTTGCCAAGCCCTCCTCCAGGGGGATCTTCCCCACCCGGGGATCGAACCCTCATCTCTTGCATCTCCTGCATTGCAGCCAGAAGCCCCAATGGTGACAGCGGGACCTTGAAAACATGGAGGCAGTGTCATGTCCACGTGAACGAAGCAGCAGGAAAGCTGGGGCAGGAGGGGGCCTAGCTGAGCTAGCACCAACCACCAGATGCATGAACCGGGCCATCTGGAGCCATCCAGGCCCCATCGAGCCTCAAAGCCACAAAACAACAACAGCATGAAGGACCCCAGGTGGCACCAGCTGAAAACCTGTCCTTCGGGGCCTGTCCCAAGTTGCTAATCCGCAGGACCGTGTGCACGTGAGAGGTGGTTGTTTTCAGTCACTCGGTGTTGGTGATAATCAGGCAGCAGTGGAAATCTGGTACAGTAAAGAAGGCGGGTCTGACAGAAAGGGGTTGAACGTGATGATGGAAGAAAAAAAAAAGTTGCCTCTTGCTTGCTACCCGCCTGGTCCAGCTCATTTAATAAACCAGATACTTTTGCAAAAGGCAGGTCCCCATGGTGACAGTGGATAAGTCCTTGATTTCCCCCAGGTTCTCTCAAGTGCCTACCTGACCTCAGACAGACAACGAAGAGTTTCTGAGCATCTCCCTGACCCCACAGAGATGGGTCCCCAAACAACCGGTTTCACAGAGCTGTGGAAAGCTCAGAAGACTGTTCTCGAAACCCTGATAAGAGATGACTAGCACTGACCCCAGGAGGAGAGGAGAAGCCTGTGACCTTGACTGAGAATAGAAGTGGGGGCGAGCAATCACTGCTTTCTCTTCTTCCTGAAACAAAGCACAGCAGAGCCAGAGGAGATGGAGCGGGCGGAGCCGGCAGCTGCTGCAGCTGCGAAATGAAAAGCCCTCATCAGACTGTTCACGAGGAAGGGGCAACCCACGGGCTGGCAGGCCCTGGGCTTCCTGGTTCCGACCCAGGCAGGACCTCCGGGGGTGTACTCCAGCCTCCAGGCCCAGCCAGGTAGCAGGGAGCCTTCAATCTGGGCCCAGAGGCGAGGGTCTTGGGGTCCTCTGGCTAATGGTGACTCCTGATCTGGTCCCAGTCTCAGCCCACTTAGCTGTAGGCTTGCATACCCAACGCTCCCAAGCCTGCAGAACAAGAAGAGGGTTGCAGAGCTGGGGAGCTGTTTCCGTTGGCCCCACACAGTTTCCCAATTACCTTCAGGCTCCTCCTGTGGTGGGTGCTCCCAAGCCCAGGGTCACAAGGAGACCTGGACACCTGCCAGCAGGGCCCGCCCTGGCAAAACTGCAGATTCCATCTTTCCTTCCCTCCCACCCTCAGCCCCAGGGGCCCCTCTCCTTTTAAAGGCCTCTGTTCTTATATGTGCAGGATGAGGGGTTAAAATTTCAGAGCTTCAGAGACTCTGAAGGTGATGGGTGGGCTTGGGTGGGGGTGGGAGGATCCACGTGACTTCTGAAATTACATGCAAATTCTTGGTTTTGTTTGTTTTAAATATTTATTTATTTGATGGTGCCATGTCTTAGTTGTGGCATACGAACTCTTAGCTGCAGGATCTACTTCCCAGACCAGGGATCGAATCTGGGCCCCCTGCACTGGGAGCTCGGAGTCTTAGCCACTGGACCACCAGGGGAGTCTCCAGTCTGCTGTTTTTATGCACATTTTTCTGGAGAGAGTTTTCAAATATCTTACCCACCTGCTTGGTGGTCCACAGAAGTTTAAGGACCACTGGTCTATTCCTAGGCTCCCCCAACACCAGCATCCTTACTTTCCCTTCCTGTCCCCTCTGCCAAGTGAGGCTCTTTCCTCCTCTGCGTCTGTGTGCGTCTTTTCATCTGCTACCGCAGGTGTAGAGCATCTGGAGGAACGACGAACAAAGGGCATATGTTACCATACGGCTAGTAAAGCATAAAGTATGTGAGCTACACCAGACATCTGACTCCGAGAGTGGCACTTGAGCAGTAAATTTAGCTGTAAGCATTCTGGCAGCCAAGGGAAGAATGGATCGCTGAATATTCATTCTCTCTCCAGGATCTGTGCTTTGGCTGTTACCCTGACTTAGTCAAAGCTCTGACTGATAAGGTGGATTCTAGGCACCAAAGCTCCCAGGAGACAACAGATGGGTGTGCTCCTCTTCCACAGCTCAACAAGCACCCAGTGGAGTGGGTCCGGGAATCCAGATAGTAAACAAGATGGCCTGCCCTGGAGCTGCCCCCAGCTGGTCTGGGGAGACAAGGCCCTCACATCCCTAAGCGCTCAAGCATGCTAAACCTCTGTTTCCTTACCTGTAGAATGGGGATAAGCCAAGGGTACTTTGGAGAATTAACTAAGAGCCTAGGTCACAATAAGCACTCAGAACATTTTGTTGTTGTTGTTCAGTAACTCAGTCTTGTCTGACTCTTTGCAACCACATGGACAGCAGCACACCAGGCTCCTCTGCCCTCCACGGTCTCCTGGAGTTTGCGCAAATTCCTGCCCATTGAGTCGATGATGCCATCCAATCATCTCATCCTCTGCCACCTTCTTCTCCTCCTGCCTTCAGTCTTTCCCAGCACCAGGGTTTTTTTTTCCAATGAGTCGGTTCTTCCTATCAGGTGGCCAAAGTACCAGAGCTTCAGCTTCAGCATCAATCCTTCCAATGAACATTCAGGACTGATTTCCTTTAGGATTGACTGGTTTGATCTCCTTGCTGTCCAAGAAGACTTTCAAGAGTCTTCTCCAGCTCTACAGTTCAAAAGCATCAATTCTTTGGCACTCAGCCTTCTTTATGGTCCAATTCTCACATCCATACATGACTACTGGAAAAACCATAGCTTTGACTAGATGGACCTTCGCCTATAGTTGGAGGCCAGACCTGATGGGAGGAGAAATCAGTAGTCCAGGTGGTCGGCAAGCCTGGGCTTGGGGGTGGCCTGGGCTTGGGTGAATGTGCAGGAGGACCAGTCAGCGTGGGGAGGGCAAGCACATCGGGATGCGTGGGCCTGCGTCCCGGAGGAGAGGATCCCAGGGCCGGCTACTTAGATAGTTGGCCTTGTCCACCAAAATACAGCCCTTGGAAGCTGGGCCACAGGGCAGTCTCTGGGGGGCCCTGAAAACCGTCCAGGGAAACCTTGAGTGGAGAAAGCCCAGCGAGGGAAAAGGGGCTCTGAGATACGCAGGACTGCCTGGCTGGGCTGTAGGGCCTCGGGGTCAGGCATCTGGACAGCCTGAAGCGGAGATGCGCCAAGGACGTTACGTAATGACGTTCGTTACGTCAATCTATGATGTCAATCCAATTCCTGGTCTTGACCAAGAGCGTCCCTGCTAGGAGGCTGCACTCATTCTAGCCCACAGGTCTGTTCTCTGTCAAGCAGTTGGGAAAGTGTTTCCTAAAAGCCTTCAGTCAAGCCCCCTCTGACGGCAGTGCCTTGTCGTGAGGACCCCAGGGCCCCTTCCTCTGAGAGCCCTGCTTCTCCTCTGCCTGAGACCACAGTACATTACTCTGCCGCCGAATTTCCCCAAATTACTGCCCCCAGGAAAGGACAGGATGTCTTGCATAGTGGAATGTAGACGTGTCTCTGGTTAAGGAAATATCCTTCAGGCAGAGCAACCTGTCTCCCCTACTATGAGGCAGGGTGAAGGTCTCCACCAGCCTTTGGGAACCACTTCCCTCCCAGAGAGTGTCCGCCATATTGAGACCACAGGCCAAACCCCACCACAGCTCCCAGGAGGGTTCTTGACTCTCAGGGGGCAGAAGAAATGTTCACTGTGGAAGACCAGTTCATCCCTAGTCTGCCCATCCTCTGTCCCTCAAAATGCTGTCCAGAAGCACCTTCCCATCTCAGCCCATCTGTCTGACCTGCATCCCTAGCCTTCAAACCCACTTACCCCTCAAGGCAGTATCTCCCCATTGGACTCTTCCATCTTATATCTCCCCACAAATAAACTGTAGAATAGATGCATGTGTGCGCGTGCACATGCACACACACACCGCACACACACCCGCACCGCACGCACACACAGAGTTTATAGAAACATTGAACAAAACAGTCGCATTTGATGGAAGATCGCTCATATCTCAGCTCCTCCTGCAGTCTCCTAAAAGTCAACTGTGCTTTTTCTTTGTTAACAGTCATGTCAAGCTGTTTTACTGCTAGAAAAGTAAGAAAATATAAATTTTAAAAATCACTTGTAGAGTCAAGGAACTCGAAGTGACATCTTTGTTATCATTGTTTAGCCTGTTTGAACGCTCCACTGCACATCCCCAAAGCTTGTTTCCCAGCCTGTCACCTGGAGGCAAGAGCTCTGGGGACCAGTCGAGTTTGATCTGAACTATGCAGTGCTCGCCCCCCTCCCACCTCTGTGGAGCCAGCCCATCCCCTCCCAGCCTGTGTGTCGGTTTCGCCTCCTCCACAGTTGGCACAGTATCTCTGTGAAGGTCCCTGCGATGGGCAGAAATGTGTCCCCTAGAGATAGGCTGAAGCCCTTGCCATGAGGGCCTGTGACTGTGACCTTATCTGGAAACTGGGTCTCTGCAGATGCAATTGAGTTCAGGTGAGGAGGTTGGGTGGTCCTAATCCACTAGGACTGGGTCCTTAGAAGAAGAGGAGACGAGACACACACACAGACAGACACACAGACAGGGAGAAAGAAGGCCATGCAAGAACAGGAGGCGGTGGCTGGACAGATGTGGCCACAAGTCGAGGCAGAGAGAGGCTTGCCAGCAACTCCAGAAGCTGGGAGGGAGGCCTGGAACAATCCCACCCCAGAACCTTCGGAGGGAACATGGCCCTGCCCACACCTTGGCTGTGGACTTTGGCCTCCAGAGCTGAGAGGAGAAATGTTTTCCATCCTCCAGTGTGTGGGGCTTGGTTCCAGGAGTCCCAGGAAAGAGTGTCTTTGGTGAAGGAGTCCCTAGAAAAGACTTGGCTTTTAAGTTCCCCTCTGTGTGTGCGGCACGCAGGCCACTGTCAGGCGGTTCTCAGATCCCGGGCTGGGAGACGGGCTGCACTGGGCGGTGTCACTAAAGCCCATGTGATACAGGCTCTTGTCCCAATTACAAGTTGGTTCTAGCTGACAGCCACCCTTCTACACAGACCTTCATATCCCCACTTCGGGATGACTCCATAATTCACCATCACTTCTGGAAAGGGGACATTTTGTAACCGATACACGAGCTTGCTTTCAGTTGCTTCCTCCTTTTTCGCAAGGCTTTGCCCCTGAAAGTGGTTTGCTGCCTTGGGCAGAAGCCCCTTCTCCTCTCCCAGGAGACAGACACCCATTATTATGGGGGGTGAAGGTGACTATGGCACCGAGAGCCTGGTCCAAGGAGGTGAGGTCTCAGCGAGTCACTGCCCCACTTTGCAGAGACCCCTCCTGACCCTCCACATGTACTTTGTCGCTCTTCACCTTCATCCCATGGCCCTTCGTGTAAAAGTCCCATGCATGCTGATCACCAGACCCATCCACTGAGCGCCCTGAAGACCAGGAACATGAGGGACCTCTCTGCAAGGAAACTGAGTCTGGTGTTGAAAAATACAGGCTCTATGGGAATGAAGGGCTTTCCTCGTAGCTCAGTTGGTAAAGAGTCTGCCTGCGACACAGGAGACCCAGGTTCCATCCCTGGGATGGGAAGATCCCCTGGAGAAGGAAATGGCAACCCACTCCAGTATTCTTGCCTGGAAAATCCCATGAACAGAGGAGGCTGGCAGGTTGCAGTCCATGGGGTCACAAGAGTCAGACATGACTTAGCAACTAAATCTCTCTCACACACACACACACACACACACACGGGAATGAAAGTCAAAACCCCAGTGAGAGGTCACTGCATACCTGTTAGAATGGCAAAAAACAGCCAGTGTTGGCTAGGAACAATTGGAGCCCTTATACACTGTTGATGGGAACATAAAATTTGCTTTTTTATATAGCTTTTTTTTAATGTGGATCATTTTAAAGTATTTATTGAATTTGTTATTAATACAATATTACTTCTACTTTATGTTATTATCTATTTATTTTTTTTTTTGGTCCTGAAGCATGTGGGAGCTTAGCTCCCTGACCAGAGGGATTAAACCCACACCTCCTGCACTGGAAGGTGAAGTCTTAACCACTGGACCACCAGTGTTAGTCACTCAGTCATGTCCGTCTCTTTGCCCCCATGGACTGTAGCCCACCAAGCTCCTCTCCCATGGGATTCTCCAGGCAAGAATGCCAGAGTGGGTAACCATTTCCTCTCCAGGGGATCTTCCCGATCCAGGGATCGAACCCTTGTTTCCCACACTGCAAGCAGATTTTTTTTTTTTTTTTTTTTTTTTACCTCCTGAGCCACCTGGACCACCAGGGAAGTCGCCACAATTTTTTTTTTTTTTTTAAGCACAGGCTCTCGAAGCAAACCACTGGAATGTTTTCATCACATACTCTGTGTCACTGTGCAAGTTCCTTGGACTCTCTGAGCTTCTTTTACCTCATGAGAAAAACTTGACCAAGGACAAGGATGCCCACTCACAGGGTGGTGGAAAGAAAAACAGGGCAGCAATTGTAAAGCCCTTGATTCACTTAGGGCTTTACTGAGTGTGCTAAGTACACTTGAGAGTACTTAGCAAAGAGTAAGTATTAAACACATTTTAGTTTATAATGAGTATTTCTATTCCCAGCATCTCACAATGCTGGACGCACAGCAGGTACTCAGTGCATGTTTGCTGAATGAACGAAGGAAGGAATGACCTTGTTCAAATGACCTAATTGCTCTGTACTCAGTTTCCACATCTATAAAATGGGGATAATAATGGTAGTGATTGTGAATTTTGGCTGTATTTCATAGGAACGGTCTACTTTCAGATACTGGGGGGAACTATATTTAAAGCACAGCAGGTTGGCTCCTTCACTGACCAAAGTGGGAAGGCAACAAGTTAGGAATGGTGGATGCCTCTTCACTGGTGTGGATGCTTGAAGGAGCCCGCTAAGCCATAGAGATGGTCTCAAGGCCCCAGGCTGGTATGAGGAGCTGTGCTCTGTTCACCACTGTGCTCTGACTCGGGAGGGCAGCCTGGCTGTTCACCTTTCTCCACCTTCCCCAGCACAACAGTCATCAGAATGTCTGTGCGGTTAGCTTCCACATAAGGTCTCCCAGGTCTTGCATATTTAAAACAACTGGAAGTTTACCTTCCTCTGCAATTTTCTGGAAGAGTTTGAGTAGGACTTCCCTGGTGGCTCAGACGGTAAAGCGTCTGTCTTCAATGCGGGAGACCTGGGTTCAAGCCCTGGGTTGGGAAGATCCCCTGGAGAAGGAAATGGCAATCTACTCCAGTACTCTTGCCTGGAAAATCCCATGGACAGAGGAGCCTGGTAGGCTACAGTTCATGGGGTCGCAAAGAGTCGGACACGACTGAGCAACTTCACTTTCACTTGAGTAGGATAGGTGTTAGCTCTTCTCTAAATTTTTGGTAGAATTGAGCTGTGAAGCCATCTGGACCTGGGCTTTTGTTTGCTGGAAGATTTCTGATTACAGTTTCAATTTCTGTGCCTGTGATGGGTCTGTTAAGATTTTCTATTTCTTCCTGGTTCAGTTTTGGAAAGTTGTACTTTTCTAAGAATTTGTCCATTTCTTCCACGTTGTCCATTTTATTGGCATATAATTGCTGATAGTAGTCTCTTATGATCCTTTGCATTTCTGTGTTGTCTGTTGTGATTTCTCCATTTTCATTTCTAATTTTATTGATTTGATTTTTCTCCCTTTGTTTCTTGATAAGTCTGGCTAATGGCTTGTCAATTTTATTTATCCTCTCAAAGAACCAGCCTTTAGCTTTGTTGATTTTTGCTATGGTCTCTTTTGTTTCTTTTGCATTTATTTCTGCCCTAATTTTTAAGATTTCTTACCTTCTACTAACCCTGGGGTTCTTCATTTCTTCCTTTTCTAGTTGCTTTAGGTGTAGAGTCTGGTTATTTATTTGACTTTTTTCTTGTTTCTTGAGGTAAACCTGTATTGCTATGAACCTTCCCCTTAGCACTGCTTTTACAGTGTCCCATAGGTTTTGGGTTGTTGTGTTTTCATTTTCATTTGTTTCTATGCATATTTTGATTTCCTCTGTGATTTGTCAGTTATTCAGCAGTGTGTTGTTCGGCCTCCATATGTTGGAATTTTTAGTAGTTTTTCTCCTGTAATTGAGATCTAATCTTACTGCATTGTGGTCAGAAAAGATGCTTGGAATGATTTTAATTTTCTTGAATTTATCAAGGCTAGATTTATGGCCCAGGATGTGATCTATCCTGGAGAAGGTTCCGTGTGTGCTTGAGAAAAAGGTGAAATTCATTGTTTTGGGGTGAAATGTCCTATAGATATCAATTAGGTCTAACTGGTCTATTGTATCATTTAAAGTTTGTGTTTCCTTGTTAATTTTCTGTTGAGTTGATCTATCCATAGGTGTGAGTGGGGTATTAAAGTCTCCCACTATTATTGTGTTATTGTTAATTTCCCCTTTCATACTTGTTAGCATTTGTCTTACATATTGGGTGCATATATATTGAAAATTGTTATATCTTCTTCTTGGATTGATCCTTTGATCATTATATAGTGTCCTTCTTCGTCTCTTCACAGCCTTTGTTTTAAAGTCTATTTTATCTGATATGAATATTGCTACTCCTGCTTTCTTTTGGTCTCTATTTGCTTGGAATATCTTTTTCCAGCCCTTCACTTTCAGTCTGTATGTGTCCCCTGTTTTGAGGTGGGTCTCTTGTGAGGCCACCATCACCTTAATACCAAAACCTGACAAACATCCCACAAAAAAGAAAACTACAGGCCAATATCACTGATGAACATAGATGCAAAAATCCTTAACAAAATTCTAGCAATCAGAATCCAACAACACATTGAAAAGATCATACACCATGACCAAGTGGGCTTTATCCCAGGGATGCAAGGATTCTTCAATATCTGCAAATCAATCAATGTAATACACCATATTAACAAATTGAAAAATAAAAGCCATATGATTATCTCAATAGATGCAGAGAAAGCCTTTGACAAAATTCAACATCCATTTATGATAAAAACTCTCCAGAAAGCAGGAATAGAAGGAACATACCTCAACATAATAAAAGCTATATATGACAAACCCACAGCAAACATTATCCTCAATGGTGAAAAATTGAAACCATTTCCCCCAAAGTCAGGAACAAGACAAGGGTGCCCACTCTCACCACTACTATTCAACATAGTTTTGGAAGTTTTGGCCACAGCAATCAGAGCAGAACAAGAAATAAAAGGAATCCAAATTGGAAAAGAAGAAGTAAAACTCTCACTATTTGCAGATGACATGATCCTCTACATAGAAAAACCCTAAAGACTCCACCAGAAAATTACTAGAACTAATCAGTGAATATAGTAAAGTTGCAGGATATAAAATCAACACACAGAAATCCCTTGCATTCCTATACACTAATAATGAGGAAACAGAAAGAGAAATTAAAGAAACAATTCCATTCACCATTGCAACGAAAAGAATAAAATACTTAGGAATAACTCTACCTAAAGAAACTAAAGACCTATATATAGAAAACTATAAAACACTAGTGAAAGAAATCAAAGAGGACATTAATAGATGGAGAAATATACCATGTTCATGGATCAGAAGAATCAATATAGTGAAAATGAGTATATTACCCAAAGCAATCTATAGATTCAATGCAATCCCTATCAAGCTACCAACGGTATTTTTCACAGAGCTAGAACAAATAATTTCACAATTTGTATGGAAATGCAAAAAACCTCGAATAGCCAAAGCAATCTTGAGAAAGAAGAATGAAACTGGAGGAATCAACCTGCCTGACTTCAGGCTCTACTACAAAGCCACAGTCATCAAGACAGTATGGTACTGGCACAAAGACAGAAATGTAGATCAATGGAACAAAATAGAAAGCCCAGAGATAAATCCATACACCTATGGACACCTTATTTGGACAAAGGAGGCAAGAATATACAATGGATTGAAGACAATCTCTTTAACAAGTGGTGCTGGGAAAACTGGTAAACCACTTGTTAAAGAATGAAACTAGAACACTTTCTAACCCCATACACAAAAATAAACTCAAAATGGATTAAAGATCTAAATGTAAGACCAGAAACTATAAAACTCCTAGAGGAGAACACAGGCAAAACACTCTCCGACATAAATCACAGCAGGATCCTCTATAACCCACCTCCCAGAATATTGGAAATAAAAGCAAAAATAAACAAACAGGACCTAAATAAACTTAAAAGCTTCTGCACAACAAAGGAAACTATAAGCAAGGTGAAAAGACAGCCTTCAGAATGGGAGAAAATAATAGCAAATGAAGCAACTGACAAACAACTAATCTCAAAAATATACAAGCAACTCCTACAGCTCCATTCCAGAAAAATAAATGACCCAGTTAAAAAATGGGCCAAAGGACTAAACAGACATTTCTCCAAAGGAGACATACAGATGACTAACAAACACATGAAAAGATGCTTAACATCACTCATTATCAGAGAAATGCAAATCAAAACCACAATGAGGTACCATTTCACGCCAGTCAGAATGGTTGTGATCCAAAAGCCTATAAGCAATAAATGCTGGAGAGGGTGTGGAGAAAAGGGAACCCTCTTACACTGTTGGTGGGAATGCAAACTACTACAGCCACTATGGAGAACAGTGTGGAGATTCCTTAAAAAACTGGAATAGAACTGCCTTATGACCCAGCAATCCCACTACTGGGCATACACACCGAGGAAACCAGAATTGAAAGAGACACGTGTACCCCAATGTTCATCGCAGCACTGTTTATAATAGCCGGGACATGGAAGCAACCTAGATGTCCACCAGCAGATGAATGGATAAGAAAGCTGTGGTACATATACACAATGGAATATTACTCAGCCATTAAAAAGAATACATTTGAATCAGTTCTAATGAGGTGGATTAAACTGGAGCCTCTAATGCATATATATGGAATTTAGAAAGATGGTAATGATAACCCTGTATGTGAGACAGCAAAAGAGACACAGATGTACAGAACAGTCTTTTGGACTCTGTGGGAGAGGGAGAGGGTGGGATGATTTGGGAGAATGGCATTGAAACATGTATAATATCATATATGAAATGAATCACCAGTCCAGGTTCAATGCATGATACAGGATGCTTGGGGCTGGTGCACTGGGATGACCCAGAGGGATGGTATGGGGAGGGAGGTGGGAGTGGGGTTCAGGATGGGGAACACATGTATACCTATGGCAGATTCAAGCTGATGTATGGCAAAACCAATACAATATTGTAAAGTAAAAATAAAATAAAATAAAACAACTGGAATTACAATACCAGGATAGGAAGGAGGTGGGTACCCAAGAAAAGGACCAGGAAGAGGAGTTAGTCACTTGCTGCGTGCACCCATCCTTCAGGGCTCCCTCTAGAGGTGTCTTCAACCTGTGAACTTCCCTTGACTTTTCCTAGATTTTGGGCTCCACTCGCAGTGCCCTTTGCGCTGGCCCTAGCCCCACAATCCTCCTGTTTCCTGTAAGCTCTGTGAGGGCAGAGGGGCCTGTCTGTCTTGCTTACTATTGTTGCCCATGCCTAGTGCAGGACTTGGCACAAAGTAGTTCACTTCAGTCATGTCTGACTCTTTGCGACACCATGGACTGCAGCACGCCAGGCCTCCCTGTCCATCACCAACTCCCAGAGCTTGCTCAAACTCACGTCCACTGAGTCGGTGATGCCATCCAACCATCTCATCCTCTGGCACAATGTTGGCACCCAGTAAATATTTGCTAGGGTTATTCTGAAACCTTTGTGCTAAGTTGCTTCTTTGTGACCCTATAGACTGTAGTCCCCCAGGCGCCTCTCTTCATGGGATTCTCCAGGCAAGAAAACTGGAGCGGGTTGCCATTTCCTCCTCCAGGGGAATCTTTCCTAGACAAGAACTGAACCCATGTCTCATGTCTCCTGCATTGGCAGGCAGATTCTTTACCACTAGTGCTACCTTGCTGATCGTGACATTAGAATTGGAAAAAAGCCTCAGCCCTCATCAACATCAACAATCTTACTCAAATGAGAAAGCAGAGACCCAGGAAAATGAAGGGCTCTGCTCCAAGTCCTAAAGAGACTGAGGAAAGGTCAAGTGTAAGACTTCTCACTCCAAGTTCAACACATTTCCCCCATCATCCTACCCCTTCGGGTCACTCAGCTCTCCTGTCGGCCTCGGCTAGGGCAGCTCAGCTAGAGATGTCTGGATCAAGCCGCCATCATAAAGAGAACTTACAGGAACCTTCATCTGTCACTCACGTGCTTCCCCCTGCTGCCAGGCAGAGTGGCAGGTGGGGCTGCAAGATCCCCTTGGGAAAGCTGCAAACCCAGGCAGAGGCCTGGAGCTCCAGAGCCTTCGGTGGCACCCTGTCTCCATGGGAACGGCCAGGGGAACCCTGCTCCCTCTCTTTGTCTTCCCTATGGTTTAGCCTTCGATCCCTGGCATGAGAAATGTATACCGATGCTTCTTCCTTGTCAGATTTGAGCTAAGGTCAGGGAGCAAGAGAGCGATTCAGCAATTAGCTGTATCATATTTTGATTTGAGAAAGCCCATTATTGGCAGCTGGCTAAATTGAACTCACCCAGATAGGATGGGAAGGAGTGTCTGTGTGTGCACTAAGGTAGAAAAGGGTGGGTGAGAAAAGTCAGGGGTTCCATCCCCAACTCATTCCACAGCCCCAGAACCTTTGGATTATAATTTTAATGAAACTTTCAGTACACAGATCGCCATTCTTTCCCTGCCCCTGTAGAGGTTCCTGACTCAGTCCTCGGTGGGGAGTGGTCCAGGAAACATCATCTTTCCCACTGGGTCTCTTAGTGGGAGATTTCCAAGGACTCAGGCCTAAACTGTTTCCATCAAGGGTTTACTCTTAGCCCTGTCTCAGACACAGAAGGTCAAAGCCAGGTATCCTTTCCAGACTTTCTTCAGCAGGATGGAGAAGAGAGGAAAACGGCCACGGGCAATCCAAGCCACGGTGTCCAGGAGATGTCCGGCATGGGTCTCTGGAACCAGGGAGCAAAAGAAGGGAAAGGCCGGGTCCGGTCTAGAACGAAGCTCAGAAGAAAAGCGCGGGTGCGGTCACGTCGGTGGACGTGGGCCAGGCTGGGCTCGAGAGGTCAGATCCGGAGGCCGGGTGGGCGGCTCCTCCATGGATGCGCTGGTGTCGCACCAGGTGGGTCTTGCGGCTGAAGCTCTTGCCGCACTGCGGGCAGGGGAAGGGGCGGGAGCCGGTGTGCACCGCCTGGTGGCGGACCAGGTTGGTCTTGGAGCTGAAGCTGCGGGCGCACACGGCGCAGGCGTGGGGCCTACTGCCCGTGTGCACCGCCTGGTGGCGACCCAGGTGCGACTTGCGGCTGAAGCGGCGGCCGCACTGCGCGCAGGCGAAAGGCCTGGCGCCGCTGTGGGCCCTGGAGTGGGCCACCAGGTTGGGCCGCGAGCCAAAGCGGCGGCCACACTGAGCGCAGGCGAAGGGCCGCTCGCCCGTGTGCACCCGCCGGTGTCGTGCCAGGTGCTGCCCGTGGGCGAAGCTGCGCCCGCACTCGGGGCAGAGGAAGGACCGCTCGCCGGCCGGAGTGCCTCGGGGCGCGCAGGCCAAGGGCTGGGGGGCCGCGGGGTCCACAGGGGCGCCCAGCGCGCACTCGTCGCACCCGAAAGGGCGCTCCTCGCCGCTGTGCAGGCGCTGGTGCGTGGTGAGATTCTTCTTCCAGCCGAAGCTCAGGCCGCAGTGGGAGCAGGAGAAAGGCTTGGGTCCGGGAGGGGAGGCGGTGGGGGACGGGGCAGGGGACGTGGGCGAGGCCGGCGCGTCGGGAGAGGGCGGGGTGCGGCCGGCCGCGGCGTGCACCCTCTGGTGCCGCACCAAGTGCTGCTTGTGCGTGAAGCTGCGGGCGCACTGCGCGCACTGGTAGGGCCTCTCGCCCGTGTGGATGCGCTGGTGGCGGATCAGGTGCGTCTTTTTGCGAAAGCGCTTCTCGCACTCGGGGCAGGGGAAGGGCCGCTCGCCCGTGTGCGTCTTCTGGTGCGAGCCCAGGTGGATCTTCTGGCTGAAGCGCTTGCCGCACTCGGCGCACGGGTAGGGCCGCTCGCCCGTGTGCGTGCGCAGGTGGCGGGTCAGGTGCGCCTTCTTGCTGAAGCGCTTGTCGCACTCGGAGCAGGGGAAGGGCCGCTCGCCGCGGTGGCTGCGTTGGTGCAGCAGCAGGTGCGCGCGCTGCGTGAAGCTGCGGCCGCAGTCGGGGCAGGCGCACGGACCCTCGCCGCGGTGCAGCCGCTGGTGTAGCCGCAGGGTCAGCTGGTCCCGGAACCGGCGCTCGCACTCCCCGCAGCCGTAGGGCTTCTCCGAGGCGGTCGGTACCCACCCGGCCAGCGCGAGCCCACCCAGTGTCCCTGGGGCCCCCGGCTCCAGCTTATACGCGGCGGCCAGAGATCCCAGGTCAGGCGGGGGAAAGGGGCTGGGGCGTAATGCCAGATGCTGGGGCCATTCCGCCTCCTCGTGGGCCTCCCGATCCTCCTCCTCCTCTACCTTCACCTTCCGAATCATCCACTCGTCCCCTGAAAGGGCAAAACAAGGCGAGTCTGTTAAACCCCACGTTTGTGGTTCAGCTGGTAAAGAATGCGCCCGTCCGCAATGCAGGACACCTGGGTTCAATTCCTGGGTTGGGACGATCCCCTGGAGAAGGGAAAGGCTACCCACTCCAGTATTCTATCCTGGAGAATTCCATGGACTGTATAGTTCATGCGGGTCGCAAAGAATGGACTGACTGACTTTCACCTGATCTGTTTGTTTGCCAATAGGACCACCACTTCCTGAAGTCCCTAAGCCTAGCTCCTGCTCCTTCCACTGGAAAGTTCCTGGAAATGTCCAAATCGGAGGACCACCCTAAGTCCTCCTCCCAGGCTCTCCAAGCCAGGGGGTGCTTTCTCCTTGGCTTGCCTGCCTCCTTAAGGAGACCCTGCCGCTATGGTGGGCACCCCTTACCCTCACTCAGGGTTCAGACTTCAGCTTTCACTCTGAGGGGTCAGAGGCCCATGCGAAGGGGGGCCACCCCCATCTTGCTGTCCAGCCCACTCCTTTCTGGAACCACAGTCTCCCATCTGCAGATGAGCAACTCCCCTTTGTGCCCTGTGAATCCACTGCAGCTCAGCAGGCTTATCAGCAAACACCCCACCTTCCTGGATCTACTCCACTGCCCTCAGGAGAAGGTCTTCCGCATCGTCCTGTGGGCTGATCTTGACGCTCACCTTGTTTCTGTGTTATTTGCTCAGTTGTGTCCGACTCTTTGCGACCCCGGGGACTGTATAGCCCGCCAGGCCCCTCTGTCCGTGGGATTCTCCAGACAAGAATACTGGACTGGGTTGCCATTCCCTTCTCCAGGGGATCTTCTAACTCCTTGCCAGTGACCAGAGACCTTTGCATTCCTCCCTGTGGTTTCTCAAAGGCTCCCCCCTGCTCCTACTCCCTTCACTTCTAGGGCCAGGTGGGAAATCCCAGTTTAAGAAGAGGATTGAGTTTACAGAACATGGGGAACCAATGGATGGTGCCAACCTCTGGAGACACAGGGAAGGCCCTCTGGGGGAAGCAGGTTTGATACAGGTTCCCCTGGTGCTCTGCCCTTCTTGGGCACTGAGATGACCCAGCCAAGAGGAAGGAGTTCAGGACCCAGACTGGGAGGGTGCATTTGGGTTTTTCTCTGCCACTAAGCAGCAGTGTGACCACGGTTGAGTCACTTAATCTCTTTGAATTGAGTTTTCTTTGAGTTGAGTTTGTTAGCTTGCTTAGGTGTAAGCAATGGACCGGTTCATGGTGCCTAAATCTGGTGCCATGTCCTAATCTCCTGGGGAACTTTTTAAGTGCATCTAAGGGACCCAGGCCCATGAATCTGTTCCCTTTCTTTCAAGCTCCCAAAGTGATTCTTGTTTCAGAGCCTTGGAACCAGCTGATTGGACTTCCTGTCTGGCTCTAAAAGTCTGTAATAAATAGCATGGGGCTTGAACTATCACAATTAGATTTCCTTCCAGTTTCTTTTACTGATTCATCCATTTCAAACAGCTCTTTATCATACTGCGCTATCACTTTCATTTTCTTTGTGCAACTTTGCTACCAAAGAACCATCAATAGCTCCCCATTATTTAGAGTATAAAGTCTTCTCTAGCTGCATCTGAGACTCACCCCAACCCAGTCCAACTCTCTCAATACTCCCAGGCATAAACCCCTCACTTCAGGTAAGCTGGTCTCCTATAACCCCAGTTATTAATATGTCAACTTGCCTACTTCTAAGTCAGCCAAGGATGTCTTCCCATCCTCCAGCCTCATCCGAGTTGAAGTCTACACCTCTCTCAACATGGAGCACAAACCAACAAAAGCTTTGACAAATCCAACACATGAGGGTCTCATATAAACATGGTTGACTCTTCCACACTTCCTTGTGACATGGCTTTATCGTTATTTGTTCTTGTCGTTCTTTCTTCTAGCTCATATTGGTGTCAGATTTCAGTCTCTGGAGGGCAGACAGCTTGAGGATTGCCATCATGTACTGAGAGCCAACTGGAGATGAGGCACTGTGTGTACACTCTCACAAACCTTCACCCAAACCCCTGCGCAGAAGTTACCCTTCTTCCTTGTGAACAAACTGAGGCTCCTGTAGCCTATCCAAGATCACTCAGCTATAAACACGTGGAGCAGGGATTCGAACCCAGGACCACGTCACTCTACAGCCCATCTCTTTCTGTTCTACCTAAAACAGCCTAGCCCGAGCGGGCACCAAATAAGCCCTTGTGGAATAGGTGACATCACTCAGGCAAGAGGTGATAAGGCTGGTGGTGGTGGAAGGAAGTGATGGGTAGGGTTGTGGAGAGAGAACCAACTGTTTGATCACTGTGGATATGGGGGAGATGCATCAAGTACAACAGTTCATCTGGGTAGCACCAAGGTCAGTGGAGATTTGGGGGAGGGAGCAGGTCTGGGGATGACAATGAAAAGGTTGATCGACACTGACACCACGTGTCTTCGTGGGAATCATGATTCAAGCTGTCAACAGGTGTGAACATCGACTGGGGTAGAGAGAATGGAAAGGTAAGACTTCCGGAAGACGTGGAAGTGAGAGTGTATTTCTCTTTGGTGACTAGCCTCTCTGATTCCTGTTGTCTGTGGGTGCAGAATTCCTGCTGGGTGCTAAAGCTCTACAGCAGAAAGGTGGCAGGGCCTGATTCATCTTGGGTTGGAAGGCCCTGGGGTGGCTTTCTTTTTACACGATGCCTGCACACCCCTGTTCCCTCCGCCTGGCCCCCTGGTAGGATGGACTGCTGGGAAGACTCACCTGGGCAGGAGCCCGTGGGCTCAGGCTTGCGTGGTGCACACACCTGGCCTTCTCTGCAGGGAGCTTCACCTTGTTCCGTGGGGGCACCTTTCTCCGGTCGGGGGGCCTCGCGCCCTGGCAGAGAACAGGCTACCTCAAGGATGCTGCAGACACCAGAGATGGAGAGAGGTCCCCCCTGGTGCCAGGAGGCAGGGGCTTCTGAAACCCCGGCTCCAGCCCCACAGGCAGGAGTGGTCCCATATCAAACCTGCAGGGGCTGAATTCCCAGCTGCCCCAGGCCATGCAGGTTGCAAGAGCCACAAGTGTGAGGGGCTTCAAACATGTGTGTGTAAGAGAGTGGAAGCAAGAATGGTCCCTGTCCTGAGGCTTCCAAGAGGCCCTAGGAGGAGAGATGGGGAACTTCCTAGCTACCAGATGGGCCCCAGTTTCCAGGCAAATCACTGGAGAAGATGGGAAAGTCAGAAGGCCAGGTCCACGCCTGCTTTAGGCTTCTTTTCCCCGTATCTGCTTGGCCACCTCTTTCAATCTTACTTTCGCAGGGAGGCTGACTCTCACACCTCTATTCAATCCTCCTGCCTGCCCCACCCGCAAAGCCTCTTCCAACCCAGGTTATAAGTGCATTTATTCCTACATTTGTTGTCTGCTAGTCCTCTGTCCTCACTAGGATTAAGCTCCTGGAAGGCAGGTATCTTTTGTCTCCTTGGTCACTGAGGTATCCCTGGTATCTAGAATAGCGTGGGGCACTTAGTAGGTGCTCAATAAATATTTGACGAAGGAAGGAGGACTCCGTCCTGAGCCAGCTTCCGTAGTCCCCACTTACCTGAGCATGTACCCAGCACGCTCTCTTCCTGGGGAGGAGACATCTGCTCCTGGGCATCGTGGGACCGTTCCCCAGGCTCACTTTGGGGGGTCATCTCCGGCTGTCCCACAGAGAGTCCTGTTACAGGCAAAAGGATGGGTGCAAGTCAAGCAGATCGTACAGAAGAGGTGATCCAAGACGGTTGCTCTTCCCCGTCCCAGCCCAAAAGAGTTTTCCCTGGGCGTTAAGGAAAGCGAGGTCTCTAACCATCACGGACAAGGGACAACCAGCTTCCCCAGCAGCCTGACCAAATATCAACCTTAGCTGCTTTACATCGAATCAAGGACAGAGATGAATAGATTTAGAGAGAGAATAGACTTAACTATCCTGCTGTTCTGTTAGTACTAGCACAACCTCCAGCATGGACCAGGCAGGCATTCTTTGTGATGAAACCAGAAAGGATGCTGCCCTAAAAGCCCCCAGGGTCTCAGGGGTATCAGGGTCGCAGCCTCCTGGGGATGCTCTACGGTCTGAATTAGGGAAGCAGCAGGCCTGGTAACAGTTCATGAGGTTCTCACGGCAAGTATACTGGGGTGGTTTGCCATTCCCTCCTCCAGTGGATCATGTTTTGTCAGAACTCTCCATTTTGACCCATCCGTCTTGGGTGGCCCTGCAGGACATGGCTAATAGCTTCACTGTGTTATGCAAGCCCCTTTGCCACGACAAGGCAGTGATCCGTGAAGGGCCATCTCTGATGCAATGGACATGAACTTGGGCAAACTTCCGGGAGATGGTGAGGGACAGGGAGGCCTGGTGTGCTGCAGTCCATGGGGTCACAAAGAGTCAGATCCGAATGGGCGACTGAACAACAGGCATGGTATGCCCTTGAAGCCTCCTACTCCCCTGCCCCCCACCCAAGTTCCTCCAGTTCTGTAGGCTCACCCAGGGAGCTGAGGGCCTCCAAGGTCTCTCTCATGGCAACCCAGGGTGACTCCTCCTGGGGATCTGGCCACGGACCCTAAGGAGAACATACATCCTTGTTCAGATTCTCCTCTGCAGCTTCTACCTGGGCCCTGGTTCTGCCCAACCTCTTCCCATCAGCTAGCCCCAGGGGCTCCGAAAGGGATGTCCTCAGGGACGGTGAGGGAGTTGAGGGACTGTGGATTTCAGAAAGCAGACGCCTTTGAAGGTGAGGAAAAGGGCTGAAACCATTTCTACAAGCTAAGCTCGGGGTCAGCTCTGGAAATCAGCTTCTCACCCCCACCTGCAGGTCACTGGGGTCCAGCACCAGCCCATCAGCGCTCCCCACCACCACCCCCTCCTCCCCAGGGCCCTTGCCTGGGGATGTCAGGAATCAACCGACTCTCTGGGAAGAGGGTGGAGGGTGGGAGACCTGCGGTGAGGAGCAGGGAACTTCGTCTCCTTGGCCCTCCAGCTGTCATCGCAGGAGCTGGTGAAACAGGAGCCAGCCTGGGGTGGGGGTGGGGGGCGGGCCGGAGGTATCACTGCTTGGGGCCACGAGTTGGGGAGGCCGTCGCAGGAGGGTCCTCCCTGGAGGCAGGAAAGAGCTCTTGACAGCCTTACCCCAGAACCCGACCTCAAGACCATCGCCCCTCCCCCGCGGGGCTTTCTGAGGCCCGTACACCCGACCCTCAAAGCCCCCACGGCGGTTCCGGCTCCGGCGGGTCCCCTGCCCATCCCCCAGCAGACTCCCCTCCCCACCCCCACCCCACCCCCGACAGCCTCCCTGGCAGCGGTCCCTGCACCCCTCCCCTATCCCTCGCCCTCCGCCTTCCGCCCTCTCTCCCCACGGGAGCTGGCTGGCTCCCCAGCTCCGCCCCCGGCCCCGCCCCTGCCCACAGCCCGCCGGCTCCACCCCTCCCGGCCCCGCTCCTGTCTGCGCTCCACTGCCACCGCCCCCCTGACCCTCCGCCCGGGCAGCCTCCGCGGCGGCGGTCCCCTCCCCGTCCCCCTCCCCGGGGCCGGGGCCGCCTCCCCAGCCGCTCCGGGCTCTCCCTGCCCGTCCCCCGCCTCCTCACCCCTCCCGACTGCACACTCCCTCCCTTCCTTCCCCCTCCTCTTTTCCTTCCTCCCCTCCCCGGCCCTCTCCTCCCCCAACCCGGCTTCCCTTCTCCTCTCCTCTCTTCACCTCGGTTCCCTCCCCCTCCGAGGCCCCGTCTCCCTTCCCCCTCAGCCTCCCCGGCAGCCTCTCGCTTCCCTTCCCTCCCGAGCCCCACTCCCCAGAACGGCCCCCGCCCCCTTCCCGTCCGCTTTCCGAGCCCCCGCCCCCCCCGCCTCCTTCTCTAGCCGCCCCCCACCCAAACCTCGGGGTCTGCGGCTGGGCCGCTCACTCTGGCCCCCGTGCCCGGCCCTGCGCCCCCCTCCCCAGCCTCCCAGCTCACCTCCGCGTCCCCTCCCCTCCCGCTCGGTAGCCCCCTGCCCCATTTTTTTGCTCCCCGCCGACTTCTCAAGTTTCCCTCCCCTAGCCCAGGGACCCCTTTCGCCTCCCCGCCCCCCGCCCCCGTGTGGTCCCCCGCCTCGGCCCCTCCGCCCGGACCTCGCTCCCGCCGCTCCGGGCTCACCTGTCAGCGCCCTTCTCGCGCCCCTCCCGAACGCCGGGTCCCCGCGCCTCCCCTTCCTCGCCTTCCCCCGGGCCCCCTCCCCTGCGCCCTCCCCCTCCTTTCCTTGAGGGCCTCCCACCCGTTCCCCGCTCTGGACCCCCACGCGGCCCCCGGTCCCCGGCGCCAGCCCAGCCCTCCGGGTCGGTCTCTCCGCTCTCCCAGGAACCCTGACCTCCCCCACCCCAGCCAGGCCCTCCTCCTCCCCCGTCCCAACACCCAGCTCTCCCCCAGCCCCCGCCCCTCCTGTGCCCTCGGGGCCCCCCTTTCCCAGCCGCCCCCCCACCCCGCGCTCTCGGCGCCCGCACCCCGGGGGCTGTCACCTGCGCGGCGCGGGCGGCGGCTGTGGGTGCGGCGGGAACCGGCCCCGACGCGGCCCCGACCCGGGCGCCCGGTTCTCCTGCTCCCCCTCGCGGGCTCTGCAGCTCGGGTGCAGACGGCCCCAGAGACTTGACAGACTGACAGCCCCGAAACTTCGCGGGGAGGGGGAGAGGAGAAGACGCAGAGGGAGAGGGAGCAGGGGAGCGGCAGGGGAGGAGGGGAGAGGGGAGGCGGGTCAGGGACCGGGTGCCCTGGGGGAGGAGGGCGTGCCCAGCGGGGTCCCGGCGGGCAGGTGAAGGTCTGGACCAACGACGGCCCGCGGTCGGTGCCGGAAAGTGGGAACGCAGGAGCGGGGAGGGGAAGGGAAGGGAAAGGAAGGGAAGGGAAGGGGTGGGGGAGAGGGATGGGGGAGGGGAGGAGGGAGGGGAGGACAGGCACTCGGGCGGCGAGGGAGGGCGCTGGCAGGCGTGGAGGGAGGAGCCCGGGGAAGGTGGCGCGCGGGGCGTCGGGGGGTGGGGTAGGGGAGGAGGTGAGGAGTTGAGGGGAGAGGAGGGGGCCTGCTCGAGGGAGGGGAGCTAGCGTCTGGGCTGCGGTCTTTGAATCGCGAGGCCCCACCAGGAGTGTGTGTGCGTTCGCTGCGTTCTGGCGGCGTTGGGGATGAGTCCCCTGACTGTCAGTCGGTGGGGTCTGTCTGGCAGGCTCCGGCCCTGTCCGGCTCTCCAGCGGATCCCGCTCGGACCCACCTCGACTCGTACCCGCTCCCCCTCCCCCCACCCCACGGTCCCTCGGGGCCTCGAGGTGAGCCCGAAGGAGACCAGGCGTGGGCCCCGGTGCCTGCGAAGAACTTGACCTTCGGAGTGGAAATGGGGGTCAGGGCTTCCAACTAGGTCACCTGGGACAAGGCAGGGCTGGTAGGGGGAGGAGGTTCAGGGGTGTGGCCGGAGTCACGCGGTGTGAAGGCCTGAAGAAGCCAGGGCATCATCCAGGGGAGCCTCTGCCTCCCGGGGGCGGGGGCGGGGAGGGGGCGGGTAGTCCCCTGGGTGTGATGGGCCGGAGCCTCCTGGCCGGCTGGAGGGATGCTCTCAACCCTCAGAGGTCCCCGCCCTGGGCTGTGATGTTTCTCTGCAGCCTTGCCACTGGGATACCACCCCAGTCCCTGAAAGCTCCCCATATCCCATCCTCCTCCATCTAAACTGTGGGCTGGTTCTTCCAGGCCTCCCTCCCTAACCTCCTTCTCCAGTCTCTTCAGGTTCCCTAGAGCAGGGCATGGGGAGGGAGGTTGGCTCTTGGAGCAAAGAGCAGGCTCCCCTGACTGTCCCCACCCCATCACCCGGAGGGGATCCTAGGGGACAGAGAGGCAAGGTGAGCCGCAGGGCCACACCAGTGTTTCTTGATGTCTAGGATGAGGGAGACAGGGACGGGGGTACCTGGAAGAGCACAGGGTTCCTTGGGGTCAGCTGTGAAGGGCCCTTCTACCTTCCCTTCTGGATGCGCTGCTTCAGCCAGCAGGGCCGGGCCTGCTCTCTAGACTGCAGGATGGCCCTGGGAACAGAGCACACGGCTGTGTGCCTGTGCAGGGCCAGAGCACCCGCGTGGGTCCTTGTAACACCTGCAGCAGAGTGTGAGCGTGTGAGGTGCCGGAGGGTGTGTCCAGGTATGCATGTGTGAAAGCTGGGGACAGCTGGGTGTCCAGGTCCTGACCTGGGACCTTTCCAGAGACCCCATCCAGGAGCTCCTGGAGAGATTCACTGCATTCCCTTTTGGCCCAGAAGAATGCCTGGCACGGCTCTGGTTCCTAACAGCCACCTCCTCCGCCCACCACCACACACACACCCCCCCACAGGTGCAGTGATTGTGTGGGGTGTTTGGAGTCAGGCACATCAGGCTTGGGGGTGGAGGGTTATGGGATACCAGGCCCAAGACACTTTCCGGCCTGGGTGTCCTGGGAGCTGGTAACCGGTAACCAGGATGTAACCAGGATCCCCCTGGGGACCAGTAACCAGGATGTAACCAGGATTCCCCTGGGGAGCGAGCTGCTGCTGGCTTCTAACCGGATGCTCCAGATTATTCCATCCGGTTGCCTGGCCCCCAGGGCTGGGAGAGCTGTCTCCAGGGCCCCTCTGCCTCCTGCAGTCCCCCCTTTCTACCCCAAGCACTCTTCCTTGAGGCTGGCTGTCATTGCCCTGTCTGAGCTTCCTGGTTCTGGATCCCATGAATCCTAGGGGACCAGGGTGGACCCAGCTGGCCACACGTCATCACCCTCACTAAGAAGTCAGACCGCACAGAGGGACCCCTGGCCCCAAACAATCCAACCACCCTGGAAACCCCGTTCCTTCTGCTCACAGACCCTCGTTTCTGGAGTGCCTGGTTTGTGGGGTTGGGGCGGGCAGGAGATACAGAAAAGGGACAGGGGAGAGGCTCAGATACTCTGGACTTGAGGGCCGGAAGGCAGTGGCCTTGTGACTCAACCCTAGTGTGGGGTCATGGCTCCCCTTGAGAATCTAATAGAAGTTGTGGAACTGTCATCAGAAAAGCACTCACGCACACAATTTCAAAGTATTCATGGAGCCCCTGTCCCACCCCCCATGATTTCCTGGAGGCCCTGAGGTTTTTACTAGTAAGGAAACTGAGGCCCAGAAAGAGTGTGGTTTGTTCATGTCCACAGTAGTTGGTGGTAGGGCCTGAGAGTGTGGGCTATCAGAGGCCCAGAGTATCTGGCTGTGGCCCCTCATTACACACACAGACACACACACATACGTGGATCCCCTTATTACACACACACACACCAGGAAGGACACTGTTTCCAGGGAGTGTGGGCTCTCAGAGGCCCAGAGTGTCACACACACACACACACACACACACACACACACACCCCAGGAAGGGCACTGTTTCCAGGGAGAGTTGGCATTGGAGGGGACCATGCTATGTGTAGGCAGGTCCAATCTGTTTCTGGGCAGCTGGTGCTCTGGGGCACAGGGCTGAGATAAAGCCTGCCCAGCCTCCCAGGCCTCGCCCTCACTGCCTCAGGCTGCCTTGGACCCTTGAGGCCAGGCTGCAGCAGCCGCCACCGTGTGGGGGGCCGGGGAGCCCTGGCCTGGCCTCTCTGCATCCCTGCCGCAGCACGGCCTCCACAGAGCCTCAGAGCCCCCCGACAGGTGACCGGGGGTCACCAT